>NC_140947.1:66521395-67907148 GCF_014529385.1 Adiantum capillus-veneris | reverse complement strand
TACACTCAACCCAATTTTTTCGAGGCCTTTTTGCTAGCCTTAGATGTCAACACCTTGTGAGCATGGAATGTTGGGTTTGTGGTCTTTAGTCAGTGAGTGGGAACTACCTCTAGTCTACTAGGATGCTTAGTTGGCCTAGGACACATGCCTAGGACACATGTAGTTGCGTAGGTGGAAGGTGATGTGGAAAGCTTGTACTACACATTGTACTACCCTCCAACTCTCCTATATAAGAGCACTCTTGTAGCCTCCTTTATAACGCTTAATTATCTAGTTTCATTTAGGTCTACATTATAGCCTAATCTCTATTGCTTAACCCTAGTTGATCAAGTTTGTAATTAGCATGTCATTATCATGAATGCCTCTCTCTTATTCCCCCCTAATCCTCACAATTGGTATCAGAGCTTATAAGGGATTAGCATCTCCTAATCTCATTGGTTAGAATCATCTTAATCAATTTTCTAAGCACTTCATGTGTGAGCAAGTTCTTGGTAATCCAATGAGCCACTACTCTCCATTGGTTGATTAGGGTTGCATTTGCATCAACTCTATGCTAGATTAGTTGGGAATCTCCTTAATCCCAATTAATTGCTAATCAATTTCATATCATTTAGGTGCATTTTAGTGCATTTTTTAGTTTCTTTGAGCTCCAATTTCTCTCTCATCTAGCACATGTTGGACGTGCCACTTTTGTGTGGAGAAAGCTCTTAGCATGGTCCTTCTATTGAGCCCTCAAGCATCTCGATTGCAGTCCTTTTGGTGGTTCAATTACCCGCACAAATCCTTTGTTTTTTAGCTTTGTTTTTGAGCTATTAACCTCTGGTTTTCAATTTTTTAATTGATAACCTAATCATTATCCTAAAACTCTATGTGTGTGTGTGTGTGTGTGTGTGTGTGTGTGTGTGTGTGTGTGTGTGTGTTGACTCTTCTCTCCGGGTGGGAACCCACTTGTAAGAGCCAATTGGTCCAATTGGGAAAGGGCCAAACCGGGACTCTGGAGCATTGAAGATCTCTAACTAAGTGCCAACCGGTGGATTTCAAACCGGCGCTCAGCGACTCTGCATAAAACGGTCGGGTCCGAGCTGACCAGAAGCACCAAACTATGCGCTTTACTACTCCTCGACCATCCGCTCTGTCCAATGGCTTGTAGCCGACCAAACCAGCCGACCGGCCTACCCGCCTCGCGTCTTGCGTGCCCTGTTCACTTCCGATTTGAGGCGCTCCGTCCAGCCGCCCTACCGGCTCCTGTTCCCACGATCTTCAAGAGAGCCCGAGGCCTCTAGAGCACCATTAAGCACCAAGTGCCAAGCCTATCCAAGGGAGCACTCCCACTGCACCACTCAAGTAAGAAGGTTGTCACACAATGCCTCAATGTCTCAGCAACACTCCCACCCAAAGACTCGGTTTCACCTCCTACTAGGATACCCTTAACACCATAAAAGGTATACTTTATTTTACACATTTGTCCGAAGTTAGACATTGTACTTGGAGAGTGATAAGACCTCTCCACAATGAGTGAAAAGGGAATAGAAAAGTTCAATGGGGTCGAGTTCCACACATGGCAGGTAAAACTGCGGGGTTACGTAATAAAAAAGGGAATATGGGGAGTCATCAAGCAAAACCAAGAAAGGAGTGAAGGGGTACACACAAGGGCTACTAATGCACAAGCTTTAGCCAAGGATGAACAAGCACTAGGTATCATTATCACTTCACTACACGACAACTACATTCATTTCATTGGGGAATGTGAAAGTGCACAAGAAGCATGGGAAGTGTTAGAGACCAATTTTGGTGCCAAGACCAAGAATTCCAGAGTGAGTTTGAAACATCAGTTATATAAGCTAACTATGAAGCATGACAAAGACATAGCCCGCCTAGTCAACAGGCTTAAGAGTCTTCTCACACAACTCACCTACCTAAAGTGCAACATCCTTGAAGATGACCAAGTGGCGGCACTTCTTAATGCATTACCTAAAAACATAGCCACCATCCTGGAGGAGAGAGAGCCAAAGCCAAAGCTTCAAGATGTGATCAGTTCTTTGCAAAAGGAGGAGAAGAAACATGCAAGTCCAACATCATCATCAGGAGGATCTTTCATTGCAAGAAGGGGAGGAGCCTTAGTGACCTCATCCAACAACAACATCAAGGCATGCTTCAAGTGTGGGAAGCAAGGACACATTACCAAAGATTGCCTCTCTTCCAAGTCATGCAAGATTTCAAGAAGATTGGGCATCTTGCTTCAAATTGCTTCTTCAAGGATCGAGGAGCCAGTACCGACAGAAGAAGCAACAACAGCAACAACCGAGCATCAGCAAATATGATTGAAGTAGAAGAGGAGGTAACGGAAGAAATCGACAGCATCAATATTGTTTACACTGATGTTATGGAAACTATGACAAAAATTTTACCCCTTGTAATGTAGTCATGGTATTTGACCTCATTAAGTCAAGGGGAGATACATTGTCTCTTGGATTAGAGATGTTGGGTCTCCTAGATTAGAGACGTCATGTATTGCTCCTGGACTGGAGTTGGTCAGAGTCATCATTATCATCATTGTCATCATCATAACCCAAAGCCCAAGGGGAGACTCGTTGGGTTTGTTGTCTTTAGTCTATAAGTGGGAACTACCTCTAGTCTACTAGGATGCTTAGTTTGCCTAAGACACATGTGGATGCCTAGGTGGAAGGTGATGTTGAAAGCTTGTACTACACATTGTACTACCCTCCAGCTCTCCTATATAAGAGCACTCTTTAGCCTCTTTTATAACGCTTGATTATCTAGTTTCATTTGGGTCTACATTATAGTCTAGTCTCTATTGCTTAACCCTAGTTGATCAAGCTTGCAATTAGCAAGTCATTATCATGAATGCCTCTCTCTCTCTCTTATCCCCCCTAATCCTTACATGGAATACCTCATAGGCTCATGTAAGGGAGCCTCAAGATCTTTGTAAGTGGCAAGTACACCTTGGAAGGTCTCTCTCTCTCTCTCTCTCTCTCTCTCTCTCTCTCTCTCTCTCTCTCTCTCTCTCCACATCCAAGGACCAAATCATAATGCATCATGCTCCGTGGCACATACTTATTGTACAATGCTTATCTACTCCTCTCCTTCTCCATAAACTTACAAGCTCATGCCTCTACCAACCTACTCCATTGCTCAGACCTCTCTCTCTCTCTCTCTCTCTCTCAACCTACTCTATCATGCTCCCAATCCATCACACTCCAGCTATAAAACTATATCCATCTCCACTCTCTCTCCACAATACATAGTATACACAACGTTGCCCCCTCTTCATGAAGCCCTTACATAGCATTGTGTGTAAAGAAAAAAATTTGCAAATGGTTTTGCAAATATTATCCCAAGACTATGTCCTCAAGAATCACCCACCTTCTCATCCACTTGACAATGTTGGGAGGTTGAGTGGACTAATACAAAAATAGTTTTGCCAACACCTTAAAAGCGTGCAAAGAAACTCTCCTTAAATACACATAAGAGGGTTCCAAGGGCTTCGGAGGAGGTCGTGATACGTGACTATGATCTTTCCTTAAATACACGTAACGGGGTTCCAAGGGCTTCAAAGGAGGTGGTGATACATGACTATGATCTTTCCTTTTAGGGAGAAGAGACTTCTCCATCGATCTCCATTGCATCCGGTGTTGTTGCCTCCGATCACACAGGAGGCAATAGCTCGAGGTCAAAGAAGAGGCCGACACGTCAAGGTGGCCGTCCTCTTAAGGAAGCAAAGCAAGCCACTCTTGCACAAGCGATGGATTGTTGCTCCGGTCCATTTTCTTTCCTCAAAGAGAGGCAAAAGCTAGCAAAAATAGAGACTGCATGCACCATCATTGAGTGCCTCCCTTTCCATGTCCTACGGACCCAACATTGGAAGCAAATGGTGAAGGTTATTGGCACTCTCAAACCATCTCTCTCGATCAAAACTTTTAAAAGTCTCAACAAGGATTTTGATCCCGAAGAGAAAATCTTTCGCGACCCTTACATGGAGCTCGAGGAAATTGATAGCCACATCTCTTGCACTCAATCCCGCAAGGTCATTGTGCAAGTTTTCACGGCTAGAGGTAAAGAAGCTCCAATCTATGGTGCCCACCGCTCTAAAGGATTTGCCTCTTTCTAAGACTACATAGACTAGGGAGCCAAAATTATAAGAGAAACATCCATGATGAGATGGGATTATGGCACTACATCCATTGATTCCATTTCTTGTGGCAACGAGGAGGATGACGTTCCCAGCTCAAGCTTGGATGACAAGTCTGGGTTTGTGACCAATATGACCACGTAGTCTTATTTTGGTCACATGTAGAGTCTACTCAAGGCTCAATTTACCTTCTGTATCATCTCTACAAGTATAATGTGATCATGATTCTCTCTTTCTCTAACATTTCTATCCAATGTCTCCATCATTTATTTCTCTTCTTTAAGAAAAAGAAAAAAGCCAAGCTCACAAATGAGAAAGGAGATATTAAAGATGTCAAGCTCATGATCATGGATGAGTGTGCTTTCAAAGTATATGCTCTATCTATAACGACACTATCATCTTCATTGTGTACAAAGATGCACCTTGATGTATAAACCTTGGAATCTACTCTTAGACGATAAAGGGCATTCTTACTTGAGACCTTCTCACTTAGGAACTTCCCACGTGTAGATTACACGTAAATTTTTTTAGTTCGATTGATATCTCACATCATTGTAACGTGGACATATTGTATGTGACCATATGTATCAACCCTACATATCTCTACCACAATACGATTACACTATCAACATACACATTTGCATACAACACCCCACATAGATTCTAACATCTCATTGTCAATGCTAATCTGGCATAGAATGCACTAATGCAAACATTCTGAATGTGTTGTGCTTCACAATAATCTATACCCTCTTATTTAGATTACATATTAAGTGATCAATGTTACCCATCAAAACTAAGAGTTTTGCACCACCACTCAAGCCTTACAAATATACTAGACTTTTTTTTGCTTTTTCGGATTCATCATTCTCAAGTCAAGTTTCCTCCCCTATTGAGGAAATCTTGGAATGCATAAAGAGGATTTACATCTTAAAACTGTTGGATTAATCTCTCTAAAACCTCTCTAGATCCCTCTCATCATGAGCATTTTCATGTAGTCGCATGAATTCTCTGGTCAGATTAGTGTGCAAGTAGTCATACTTGATTCATTAGATCGATGTGTACGCGTGCATGGAAACTCAAAAGAGGTCTATGATATGACATCACTACAATCAATGTTGATGCATGAAGTGAATTTTACCAATGACTACACAAAGTTGGACATCCAAAGCTATATGTCAACCTATGCTTCGATAATATCAAGAGGAAAACTCAACCGAGCGCAAGGCTCTCTCTCTCTCTCTCTCTCTCTCTCTCTCTCTCAACCTAACTAATATTTGTATTACGGTGCCTCCTTTTAGTAACTCACATGAACTAGGACTCTACCAAGAGAACAAAAAGGACTAGTACATTGTTGCACATAAAACCTTCAAATATGGTATGTTTGGAAATCATTGAGCCATTTAGTTATCATTCTACTCATAGCTTACTATGGCAATAATAGGACCCGAGAAACAATTTCAGAACAAGGCACCCTTCCAAACAAAAAAGAGGACTTCAATGCATGTGCTACCATTCAAAACACAAAGAAGTGACAATCTTGTTGCATATGTGATGAACAAACAATAGGTTCAAGGGAATCGAACCCTATATCAGCCCGAATTTGCTGAAAACCTTTAGTATAATGCACGAATGATCAATATGGCATACCAATCAACTCCTTAAAAGTGTCAAGTGTTCAAAAAAGTGTACCTTTGGATCATGATACAACATCCATGCTAATTCCCTTGTATACCTAGATGATAAAAACAAAAACATGCATCAATATTGAAAGGAGAGTACATCACATTAAACTAAATCAAACCAAGCCACACGTGTACATTCTTTCATACCACCAATCCTCTCTCTCTCTCTCTCTCTCTCTCTCTCTCTCTCTCTCTCTAAGAGAGTACAAAGGAGACAAGTTGGCCAAAGGCATGGCAAGTGATAAGCCAAAATAGCAGTGGTTTTGAACAAGAAGGCCCCCCACCGCCAAAGAGCCGTAGATTGTGGATAGAGGGAAATGCAGCCCCCCCCCCCCCCCCCCCCCCCCCCCCCCCCCCCCCCCCCACACACACACACACACACACACACACACACAAAATAACCCACATCCACATAGAGGTGAAAAAGTCAACTAGTGAGGTGAAAATTGTGCAAATGTAGAAAGAAAAGGGACTTTTCTATGGCCTTCAAAACACTTAAGATGACACGTCAATGCTTTGAGCTCTCAACATTTTCCCAAGCTCAATAAATAAGTAGTAGAGAAGTTCTTAAGAGGTCAATGTCAACCAAGTATCACATCCTCTGAAAATTACACTAATACCGTAATTGCAAATGCTCAACTTCAAAAAGCATGATACAACCATTGAGAATTCTTCATCCTTCAATGTGATGAGACTAGCACATATGATCTTCCACCCAAGAGCCAACAAACATCGAGCCTTGTCACTTTGTCCCATGCACTGCAAGAAAAGTTACACTTTCACCCTTTGGAACCTCGATTTCGAGCATTTGTAAGCTCATTGAAATTTTGGAAATATGTTGCTTACTCACCAACAAAATCTCGAAGAAAATTCTTCCCTTTGAACTCCTCATCACTATTGCACAAGGAATTTCCAAGTCAACAACTAGACGGTCAAATAATTGAAGGTTTTTGAAAGGCTATTATCGTTTAGCTTTACAATTTTGCAAGAATGTAAATAACACCCCCATGGATACTCAATTTCGAACATCCTTGAGCTCATTGAAATTTGGCAAAGATATTGCTTACTCGTACAAGGACTTTTCGTCCATCCCCTTAAAGTCCTTATCAATAATGCATAAGGAATTTCTAAGTCAATTACTAGACCTTTGCGTAACCTAAGTTTTTTAAAAGGCTATTATAGTATATCGTTGCAATATCGCAAGAATGTAATGAACACTCTGCAAAAACCAATATGGATCCATTGAAGCTCAATTTGTGTTCGCTTCCAAACCACACTCAAAATCCATGATGTGATAGTTTTTGAAAGGTTGTTCCCGTTAAGCCTTGCAATTTTGCCAAACTGTAAATAACAAATTGTAAGGGCCAAAATGATTTCATTGAAGCTCATGTTGTGTCCACTTCCAAATCATGCTCAAAAGTGGTGAAGGCATCCAATCGACCATTAGTCTTTTATAGTTGAAGACGTAAGACCACACCCACAGCTTTGATTCACTTTCCTTTTGCCTTATGATAAAAAAGAGCAATTACTTAATTACATTTTCAAATTAGAACATAAATATTGAAAAATCTTAGCCATTGATAGATTTGCATAGGTAAAAGCAACCAAGCCTCGCAACAAATGTAAAGCTTCACAAACCAAACACCTTGAGACACTCCCCAAGCTAACCACATTGTAGATACTATGAAGTCTGGTTCTAAATATTAATCCCATTTTCTTAGAAATAACTAATAATTATATCCATGAAAACGACCAAGCTCTTCATTTAAGAAGGTTTTGTTTAAGGAACACACGCACTAAAACGACTTAAAGTCTATTAGAAGATAATGGTGCCTTGATGTACTATGACCTTTCATGTTTGCGATTGATATATATTTGTAGTTTTGTATGGACATACATACACTTTCACAACAACATATACGTCTATGTAAGCAAAAAGCAAGGAGCTCTTCAATCCCTAGGGTCTCTACATAAACAGCTTGAGGACCTTGTCATGTTCTTATGTTGCAAGTTTGACAAAAATTAACATGTCATGACGAATGAGTTAAAAACATGGATTTCTTCCATGGGATCGCATACCATATGTATCTCCATAGGCATCATTATGCATCATATTTAGCTTCAATTGAGGAAAGGCTGATGGTGTTTTAAATACTTCTTGGAGCTCCATGAAATGGCTCCAATACTTGGAAACAAAGTATTGCCATTGATGCTTTTTCTATCCACCAAGTTTTCTATATCCGTGGAGATTCTTGGAACAAGAGCTCAAAGGATCACATCTCTTGAAAATTATCAAAAATCTTTCCAAATGCAATTGATGCATACAATCACCTTCCTCCTCAAAACTCTTTCTTACACATCTTGCAAGTGCTAGCATTTCGTAGGTCGAATTTCCATAACCTTCCCCGTAAAACACTATCTTCAAAATATATCTCGCATATCTTCAAAATATATCTCGCATATGCTAGCAACTATCATAGGTGTACACCCTTCACTAAAGAGTAACACCTAATTTGCGTAACGCCTCCGAAGTGCGACACAACCCTATCATCACTTCAGTTTCTAACACCTACACTCAACTTTAAAGTTGCATAAGACTACAACGCGATCTTGCCTCTATTCTTGGACACTAGCCATTGATGTTATATCATAGTTCCCTAATGTAATATCACAACTATCGTCCATTCTATGAAGCTTCACCTTCCCATACATATGCCATATTTGTGTATAGGTCCAAGCACTCAACTACTAACTCTTAAGTATGACAATAGTCGTCCATTTGCGGCTTTGACATCTAAGCTACTATACATCTTTTGGCACCCATCCGAGCCTCAAACACCATTGGATGCCCACACATATTTAGCATATGTTTAGTGTGAAAGCGCATGGTTTAACATAACTTACCACGTAATAATAAAGTATGTGTGCATGGAAAATATTTTATACGAGCATATTTGTGCACACGTACATACACAAATGTATGTGCACGTTATACATACCCACATCCAAAGATTCATAGGATGAATTTTGTGTAAACAAGAATTCACAGCAAGTTCCAAAATTGCATCGCCTTTGATAGCTTAAGATTGAAGACTTGTATATCATTGAGATAAGTTGTCCATTCTATACTAGCATCAACGACATATTAATTGCTCGACATGCCAAAACATGTCTTCATATAGAAGGAAGACAACGCATTAACTTTCTCAAGGTACTTTTTTCATATACAAAGGACAGCTCTATATAGAGCTTCATTGTCTGTTTCTTTGTTTTAAAAAAACCACCCGAAGCTCCATCTTGTTTTAAAGGAGATTTAGGATTTTCATTAATATATTTTTTGTTTTTTATTTTTTATTTTATTTGTGTATATGTATGTGTGTGCTTGTGTGTGGATATATATATATATGTGTGTGTGTGTGTGTGTGTGTGTGTGTGTGTATGTATGTATATATATATAGGGAGCTTGTTATTTTCGAGTTTCTGTTAAAACTTTTTAGACTATTATGAATTTAAAGTATGTGGTGTAGATATATATACACACACACAGACAATAATATGTGCATAAGCACACGAGTGCAATTATTTACACAAGTAAATGTAAGTAGTACACGTGTATGTGGAAACTCCGATAATCTTATTAAATTATTGCAAGAACCGAACATAATTGTCGATTCCGACTAATAAAGCTACACACATGCGCGTATACAAATATGTACTAATGTGTATATATACATAAAAATGTATATATACATGCCTACACCAATTTTTTATTATTCTGAGGCACCGCTTGGAATTACATTTAGTGCAATACCTAACATATTTTAATGTAAAAATCAACAATTGATTTTTGAAAATCACGAAAACTTAGGCTTTCGTTCTTTGTGCCACTTGATCAAAAACATTCTTTATTCATCCTAGCACAAAAACTTCTTAGACTTTGCATTGCTCCTTTTTTCGCTCATTCGAAAATTACTTTGTAAGAGCTCTCTCTCTCCACTTGTGTAACAATTTACATTTGGAAAAAATGTCCAAAATACCCTTGTATTTTGTGGAAATTACCAAAATGCCACTCCAATTCTAATAACATTGATTGTACCAAATTTTGATGGATTGCTCCAACAAAAGTCATATGGTTGAACCTCTTTTTAATAATAGAGATCTATTTAAGTGTCTCAAGCAGACATTATCACCAATAAGTCAACAGATAACATCGTTTGCGTCCACAAAAAATGAACTATTTGATCACGAGTCAACACTAAGATCACAAATCTTAGTCCTACAATCATCCAACGTGGATAACCAATCTTGTTGAAAACAGTTGCCAAACATAATGTCTTGAGAGATGTTTGGGAGATATAAGAGATATATTGGGAGTTCTCATAAACTTCTAAGGGCATTAACAAGAGCGGTATTTTGGATATTTCCACGAATTCCAAGGGCATTTTCATAATTGTCCTAAGATTTTTGGAGGGCCAATGGACTCTCTCTCTCTCTCTCTCTCTCTCTCTCTCTCTCTCTCTCTCTCTCTCTCTCTCTATCTATCTATCTATCTATCTATCTATATATATATATATATATATATACACATACACACATACAATATACATACACACACACATACATATATATATATATATATATATACATAAGTCAGCAATGAAGTCTTACTTCTCATATATAGAGATTATATATAGACACAAGCTTGTGCGTAAGCGGCATGTATACATGGATTCAAGCCTCTATATATTAATATGTTCTTTTTACATGTTCAACGTCTCAAGTCAAAAAACCAAAAAAATTGTATCAAGTATATACAAAGGAGAGGTTCACCTCCTTTTCATATATGTTTCACTTTGTATCGACATCCATAAACCTAGTTGGCATTAATGTATGTGTCTCAACCATGCAATTGGCACACACTTGTATGCTTTTCACATGTCGTTTATATTTCTAGTATCAACAAAACGAAGACATCAGACTTGTACACGATATGGTGGAGCAATAGCGATAAGAGAACATTGCTACCCGGCCCTTGCACTATATTATTGTCAAATAGAAAGCCAACTACTTATTAGTCATAACATGAGTTGTACTTTAATTTACGCAAACTTAATATCTATATAAATTAGTCAACATAAGCATGTTTGTATATGATCACTTTATGATAAGGCTTTTGTGTTAAAAAGGTATGGTGAAGTTAGACAAATATATACATAAAAAGATAAAACAAGATAGATGCACAAACAGCACTCATCCTTCGTAATTTTATCTTGAAGAAATAACGCCATACATTGTACCCTTGGGAAAAAGCCACGAAAGGACTTCACAAACATGCATACACGGGCACATGCACGCATATATATATTGTATACAAATAGCAACAAAAACACGTTATCCAACATTAAGATTTGCTTTTTTTGCAAAATGCAATGGTTAAGATACACATGTACTACCAAACACCTCTACTTGCGTCTAACCGTGTGTGCATGCACAAACACATATACCTCCATTTTAAGGAGATCAATTAAGCACACATCTACTACATGTTCAAAGAAATGTCACGATCTGTGCATATACACACACATGTAAGTATAGAGACGCACATACATATACTTATATATATATATATATATATATATATATATATATATATATATATATATATATATATATATATATATATATATATATATATGTATGTATATATATATATATATGTATGTATATATATATATATATGTATGTATATATATATATGTATGTATGTATGTATGTATGTATGTATGTATGTATGTGTATGTGTATGTGTATATATATATATATATATATATATATATATATATATATATATATATATATATATATATATATATATATATATATATATGTATATGTATATGTATATGTATATGTATATGTATATGCACTTCTAAATCTATAGTCATAACTAGTAAAAAGAATTCTTATAGAAAATTAGACATATGTGTACATAAAATACAAGTATCTAATGAGATTATCCCACCCACATATGCGCATCCCATCTTTTCTACAAGGTTATACGCGTATCATAATACAAGGACAAATTCTCAAGTACATAATATTTGAGGACGCGCATAATAAAAATACCGAACACGCACGCAACCTATCTTTTCTAAACAGAGGTGTATCATAGTCCATGTACAAATTTTTGAGTACACAAATATTTATACATGCACCATCGTACATACATAACTATAAACATATGTGTGTGTGCATGTGTACACAAACTTGTGCACAATGTATGTGTATGTGTCTCTAAATGATATATGTATGTATATGCATGTAAGTAGATGTATATGCATACATACACACACATTGTCACAAGCTTGGACACCCCAAGCAGAGAATCGGACACGACACTCGAGATAATCACTTCACAGCTTTAAAATCACAATTCAATTCGAGATGACACGGCCCGACGTAGTTCCAAGCCCACAAGTACTGACCCAAAAGACTGGCACCCCTTTCGGTATTTCTTTTATATTGATCTTCAAGCAAAGTACAACTCCCGCAAGGTCCTCGCTCTCAGACTTTGCATCCAGATCCTCCGAGAAATGAGGTCCTTAAGGCACTTTCATTCTTACAAAGGGTTGCCCTAAAAGCAGTTAAACTCAAAAGCAATTGGTTCTTAAAGCAATGACCCCAAAAGCAACTTGTTCCAAAAAGCAATTGTTCCCAAAATCTGCAAGCAAAAAGTACCATCGCAATTTGTGAAAATCCATACATGCTGCCACGTCAGCACAGTCAGCGCAAATCTCGAAAATCCGTATTGTCTTGCCAAGTCAAGAGTCACTGCAAAATAAGGAGACTTCGTACAACCTGCTACGTCGATGTCCATACAGTTTGCATGCGTGTGTCCGAACACAACTACCACGTCATCAATTTGTGACACACACACACATATATACATATATACATAGACAGACATATATATACATAGACATAGACTCTAGTGATTTTGTGTAGAATCGTGCCATCTTACTCATGTATCATCATACCTCCGTACCATGGGATACAATCGTTATGTATATTTGTGTATGTGTGGGTGCATGCATATATATATATATATATATATATATATATATATATATATATATATATATATATATATATGCATGCACCCACACATACACAAATATACATAACGATTGTATCCCATGGTACGGAGGTATGATGATACATGAGTAAGATGGCACGATTCTACACAAAATCACTAGATTTGTCATTTTGGGAAACACATGGAGGCATCCCCCATGAGCGCATACATTGATTTCCTAAATCCATAGAAGAACAAATTGCAACTTTCTTAAGGGGGCCTAAGGAGCATGAGAGTAAATTTATTTTCACCACATGAGGACCATGTAGTGAAACAAGTAATAGTAAGTTATCAAAGTTAACATTGAAAGATAGGTGGTAATTTTATTTCCATGGATACAATAAGTGCACTTTCATGAATAGAAGTATTTACGCACATGGATAACATATATCTCTGTTATTTGCTAAACATACGTGTGAATTGCAATAAACATGTCTAGTAATCCTTGACAAGGTATATGAATAAATATTTTATAACTGCCCATGTCTATATATGTGTCTAAAGAGGTCTACTGATATCTAAATTAGGATGGTAGAGCCACACATTTGTACATATGCTCAAAAATCTAATAATAATTATCTAAATGTATCTACCTAAAGGGATGAAGAGTTGCAATGTGTACAGCCACATGTAGGCATATGTCATCGTTCACTAGCAATAGACATCATGAACGAATATAAATACGTACGTAACACTCTCGACATGTTTAGTCTAGCTAGGCAAGTGTGGATGTGAAGCACACGTCCTCGTAAACCATGAGGAGCTTTGTAAAGCCAAGTTTAAAAGACCTCTACATAAGCAAAGCTAATTTTTTGAGTTGAATTGATTTTATGATAATATAAAATGTTATCTCCAATTGAAGAATGGCATTATGAACGGTAAAAAGGTCGTATACGTGTAACATATGGATCCACTCGTACCACGTAACCATATGGTGCATGGAGCAATACTTATTGATTGTATGGTGCATGGAGCAATACTTATTGATTGTATTGTACGTAGATACATTAAGAAAGTTACATTCCAAAATCATTCGTGTAATCAATTATCAATATCTCCCAAACTTAGAAAAGTAAACCTGGTGTGTATTAGTGGGGGTGTTGTTTAGATGTCACTATGCATAATGGAGTTGATAACATCACCCTCTAGTCAATTGCACATGAGGAGGCGGAGCTTATACTGGTATACCCAATATCCTCGCAAAATAAAAATAATGGATATTCAATTATTCTTCTTCGAGACAAGTCTCTTATGTAATTAAGTCTCTTGTGCCTATACTGTAAGGCCTTTCCGAAGAAAGGAGTTGCGATTTTGGGGACTTGTATGTTTATACTTTTTAAAAGTATCATATATTGTTTTTTGGTAAGTTTTTCTTATAACGGCATATGAATTTTTACGTAACTCAAAACTCGTGCAATTTAGTGCTACGTTTCCTACATTCTGAAAACGTACCGTGCACTTCATACCTTTCAACCTTACATGGTAATATCCCAAACCATGCCTCCCTCTCTCCCCACATCCATAAAAATAGGTTTGCAATGAACAGAAGCGAGCAAATAAAAGGTGTCAAAGACATGTAAGGATTGATGGCAGAGCCAGGTGAAGCCTCAATCAAGTGGACCCCAAGGACACCGTAAAATAAATTTATGATTCATACATTAAAGTAAAAGCACAATCACATGCATACACAAGAACCCTAAGTTACACCACTAAGGTCACCCTCAACATTTTGAAGAATCAAAAAAGCCCGTACCTTCACAAACTCGCTAACCATGCGAAGCTATGGAAATTCCTCATGCTCTTGAGCCTTGACATTAGGGCAACTTGCTTCTATTTTGCTCACTCACTCCCTGCATGCCAAACTTGAGATCACATATGCAGAAAAGGACTATGAAAACTATGACCTATCAAAGATTAGACACCATTCCACGACTATGAAAACTATGACCTATCAAGGATCACATATGCACAAAGGACTATGAAAACTGTAACCTATCAAGGATCAAACAACATTCCATGACTTGAAATTTTCAAAAAATTTGACATAGGAGCCCCTACAGTAAGCATGATTACACTACGAAACTACAATAAACCTGTAAGTAAAATTCTAGTGGTAGCACTAGGTATGAAAATTCACAATCCCTACCTACAATGTTCGTCCTCTTCCAAGATTTTCACATTAAGAGACGACGTGCTTATATCCATAGAATATCATGCATCCTAGTTGCATTAAATGTCCAAACTCAAGGCAAAAGCTTTGAATCTATTCACCCGGTAGAAAAGCACCTAGCTTGATAAGGAATGACACTCACCTAATGTTCTCAAACATGTTAAAAGGACCACATAAATTGGCCTATATCCAGGTAAAACTTATTTTGAGTTGCATACATGTGATGGAAGCGAAATAAACCGCTCGAGATGCTCACTCGAATCATCCAACAAAATACCAAAGGACAAGGACCTCAAATTCGGTTAAAATAAATTTAGTTATCCCACAACTATACATCCCAAAGATTATAGGAAAAAGGATAAATTATGGAAAATTCAAAGTTGATTTCATTAATTTGGTCAGTCCGTGCAAACCATCCCCAAAAAAACGAGAAAAAAGATAAATTATAAAAACCAACTTTAAAGCAAACACATATATGAATTTAACTTCAAATATGTATTTAATTGGATCACAAGGTGCGTTCAACACTCAGACGTGATGGTTTAGCCTAACAAGCAAGCCCTACATCTAAGTATCAAGAAAGACGACAAAGCAAACAACAAAAATTTTAGTGCAGAGGTTGAGTTAAAAGCACTAGGCCAAAAGTACACTAAGATACTTGGAAAATACAAAGTCAAATAGAACTTCTCTCTCATGGTGAATAGTATCCTAAAAATTATAGCTTACACTACATGGCTACTATGCTTCTCATATTCCTTACCAAAACAGCATGTGAATACCTTGGCTAGCATAGGAAAAGCCCAAATTCAACAGCTAGTAAAATATATACCTTGACTAAGGGTGTCACAACATAATGTCACTTGCTAGCACCATGCAAAGATGGGCGAAGGGGATCGCGTATTGGCTGAGCGCTTAGTTTAAGACTTTAATGGGCTTGCAGCTCATCACGCAGCCACAACTTACTTTTCCATTAGCAATTGAATGAACGACAGCGACATTTTGGACGAGGGAAGCGGGCACAATCATGACAACCAGCCCTCATGTACGTAGGTGCACATGCTTGAGAGCCAAATATGCTGCTCATTGTGTGAATGGCCACACTCACAAAATTATAAAACTATATTATGCAGATAACTATATACTCTCACCTCCCTTATGTCGTTAGTGCCCTAATTTGGATAGGACTAGTATGGTACATTAATCGATAGCATTTCCACACAATTTTACACAAGTAAAGTTAAAAGTACTAGCGATATCGAGCCCATACCACTTTCACACACTTCAGTGCTTTATCGTAAAGGGTAGAACTAGTACCCATATATAACCCCAATCACTTTCAACATGCTAAAGTACGTATTAAGATCTGCATATTATTATACCCTGATACTACAATCCTAGCAACGCTCTGACACTTCACATGTAAATTATCTACGTGAGGCATTCAATATATTCCGAACCCACACACAAGCATTCCATCAAATCGAAGATATATGTAGCTCTACATATGCACGTTAAACTAAGCTCAATAAAAAGGGTTTTAGATGTATTGTATCTCTATGTTCTAGTATAATGGGTTTTGAGATGTATTCTCTTGAACAAGCATTCCATAGGTATTCTTTCTAAGCACACTCGTTTGATTGCGTCACCGAAGGGGACTGTGTGCTTGCAAGGGGAGGGTGCCATGCGTGGCAAGTGCAAGCTGTAGTAATTGCTTCTACAAACTTTACAATAGCATCGTTGAGGCAAGTGGAAGCGTAGAATGACCACAAGCTATGCAAGACAAACAGGCATAGCCACCATCAATCTAACCCTCACCTGGTGCAGTAGAGGAGGAATTTGAGGTTTGCCCAAAGATGGGTGGAAGGGTGATCGCGGAGGGCCATGGAGACAAACAGAAGGGATGGGGTTTAAGGAATATTCGAAACTACTAGATTTTACTTTATAAGTACCAATATCTAGTATAAAAGAGATTGATATCCAAGGTAATAGAACCTCTAATGACAAGTTTAGAAACTAGTACTAACAAAACCACCAAAATAATGTACATAAGGGAGAAGAAGCCCACTTATCAATTGTCTACGTTTTTATTGCTAGATCCCTTGGTTATTGTCTAAATCATGTTGCAACTCTTTGCTTCACCTTAAGAATCCAATGAGTCCTTCAACAAAAGTTAGTTTTAAAAGTAAAAGGGTATAGACTCATCTCATAGTAGTCATCCGTAAGATAAATGTAACCATTCCCCATAGTGCTAATAAGTAACCACTAGGCATAGTACTTGGCTCTAGAGATGGGGGCAAAGTCCCACCATAATGAAGCCTAGAATCATATAAACCAAAAATAGAAATAATTGATACCATAAGAAGAAAGTTGATAGGACCACCCCACCAAAGCTATGAGGAACCAACACAAAACCGTAACAAGGACGAAAATATGAAATTTGCATGTCTGCAGAGATAACTATAACATATACCTTAGAGTAGCGAAGGCATACCTCATTTTCGCAAACGCCCTCTAGAGGTAAAAGGATAGTCGCATGCCAAGTAATCCAAGTAAAAAGAGAGCATCTATGAACTTCTGTTTGAGGTCTCTTTCTTTGCGCCTTTCAAAAGGCATAGTGGGAAGAAGCTCTCCAACATAGATAATGTCCAACACACCGCAAAAGATTGTTATCTGCTACACCGTCACCACTCTCGAAGAACTAGAAGAGCTGCTACGCAAGGAAGAGGGGGCTTGAGCATATAAGTGAGCAATTTGAATATGAGAACAATATTACAAGAAGCATAAAAGTGCTTAGTTTTGAAGAGCCTCAACTCTCTCTTTTGCCTAAATGCAAAATGTCGCATGGCTCTCCTACGGTATGAAACAAGCTCACTTCTTTTAAAAGATCATTGTCAACAGAGTCTACAACTAACTCTTGATATTGAACGACCCAGGCTCAGGCATAATAAGAAACTGCTAGGTATTTCTCTGCTGTTTGTTTAGAGTCCAGGACAATTTTGCACGCCCAAAGTAATGTAACAACCAGTTATGACACAGACTTTGCAGTCACATCAAGAAAGAATAAGACACTCAAGATAATCATTAATTGATTTGCGAATGTAAGAATAACAGACTTATGTTGAGTGTTTTGACTAGACCTTGCACATTTGATTCTAAGGATAAATCATATGAGCCGGACGGAAAGGAAAATTGATTCCAATCAGAGGTATACCAGGGTAGCTGGGACTCCAAATGAGGCTCCATTGCAGGTATTTGGCAGTGAAAGACAATCTGCAGAACAAAAAAGCAGATAGTTTTATGGAATCAGTTGCAAAACAAGGGTTTTGAGAAACTCGGCATACTTAGCACCACTATTTCTGAATTCTAAACCATCTACAGTGCATTGACAACTGATTGACAACTGATAACATACAACGTACATCTGACCATGTGAGAAAAGGCAAATACAAAAGGAATTGAAACACTTACAAAAACTTCATCAAAAGATAAATAAATTTCAAATCTAGAAAGTACCTTAGCAAAAAGCTCTTGATATAAGTGGGAGAAAAGCCTGCACCCGCGGATTTCGATGAGTGCAGGTACTTCAAGTTGCTTCAGACGCAAGCAAGCTGAAAGGTAGAAAAATTTATGAGGATTTTGCATAGCTAGGAAACAAAGGTGTCTAGTTTCTTAACTACAATATCAAGTTACCTTAAAACCCTTCATGCAGGAAGAGGACAGTCTAGAGCTTTGCATGTCCCAATGTTGCATGCACCAGCCCAACCCATGTCTTCACAGATCAATTTAAAGAGCCTCTGCACCTGTCCTCGAGAGGAAACAAAAGTAAAACTCAGGTTCTGGGTCCAGCTACCCATGTTTCTAGACAACATAGAAGTATTCATAGACCAACGCTTACAGAAGTGCGCGCACAGTGAAACACTCAAATATGTTGACTGGTTAAAATAACATACAAACTATAATAAATGCTGAAATTGACAGAATAACTTACTTTGAGGACCCACAGTTGCATGGAATTTTTTGCTCTTCACGTGGAAACTTGTAGTCATATGTCAACTCCTCCCCAGCTCCAATAGGTCTTTTCGAATAAATAAATATTTTCTTCAAGCCCTCAACTGTGATTATTTTCGTGAAACAATTTGGCTACATCCAAGAAAAAGACGCCCCGAATTCAAACTAACATCCATGGCGTGAGCTCAACATGGCAACTTTAAGACAACTTACCTCACAAGAATGATTTATAAACCTTGCAAGACCTCCTCGCTTTGTAGCATCAACCTGTTATGAAAAAAATTAGTAAACCTTGTAGCTGCTGAGCAATCCATAGCTTATTGTGCATCACTTACCACAGTCTCATTGTCAATACGAAACAAATAGCTGCTTCCTATACCCATTTTCTCATATTGTCGTTCTCTGAGATCAGCTATCTGGCAAGACACCAGGTTTGCTCAAAACGTAAGAACTTTCACTTAACTTATGAGAAAAAGCTAGACTGCCAACTGCAAATGCTTACCCTGGGCCTCACAAGTTCACCAACATATTCAACAACAAAATCACCCGCTTCAATAGGCTCAACAGCAAACACACCCCAATCATGTATCTTACTCCTGGCAAATTTCAATTTTTTCTTTCGAGCCTGCCGATCAAATTCCGAAGCCACTTTAGAAATTTCCAAGTCACAAAGATTAGAGCTCCTAAATAAAGAGAGAGCCAATCACCTTTGACTGTGTGAGCTTCAAGATATCAGAGCCTTCCACGGATGCTACTAGTTTTCGAAGCTGTGCACGATTTGTTCTAGCTGCTTGAATGCTCTTCTGCACACCGAGCAGGCTTGCATGCCAACCTTTGCTTGCATCCTGATCGATGTTGTAGCCTGTTCCTTTAACTCTTTCACTGGGATGGGCACTTCGGGCCCAATTGTGCCATACCCACCCGTCGATCGATGTTCGGGCGCACCCGTCATAGTCTTTAGGCAGCACAAACGCTTTTGACGGGGCCGTAGCCTCCATTCGTTTTCTTCTGCGATGCTTTACTTTCTTCTTCTTCTGCTTCACTGCATTCTTCAGAATAGGTTTGGAAGTAATCTGCATAAGCTGTTTCAAAGACTTGACATGCTCTTTTCTCTTTTCAGACGTGGTGAATGGAGATTCATCAGTATCAGGACCTACAATAGAGTTGTGCAAACACTCGATTTATTCCAATAAAGAGATCCTAACTTACTAAAAAAGGAAGGAATTTATTGAAAGTACTACTCAGGAGAACTGTATGTTTGAAGTATCATTACTACCTTTAGGTTTTGTCCAATGATCAAAATCAGCATCATCGTCCTGATGCTCATTATCAAAATACTCTTCATCCTGAGAGTTTAATGAGCTTTCCAAACAGCTACTTGACAGGCTGGAAGACTTGGATTGGGAAGCAGAAGCTTCATTAATCTGCAGCAAAGCAGACTCTTCCCTCTCAATATTGCGGAGCATCTCCTGTGCCTTCATGATAAAGGGAAACAGCTTGCTATGTGATGCATCCAAACCATCATCCATTTGACTACCGGACACTGATCCAACTACCATCTTGTGACTACTGGGAGGTGAAGCAAGGGCAACAGTCTTGGACTTGACCATTCCTGCAGTGTCACTCCTTGCCTCAAGTGTGTCGCTCCTTGCCTCAGCACTGATTTGTGACATCGCCTCCCCTCTACAACGACTAACTGACGTCCACAACTCCCTTTTTATTCTCTTAGGTCCGTTGCAACCTTCAGGTTTGGATCCACCGTCAAAACTTTTCTGCGGATTATTATTTTCTGTAACAACAATCTTTTTCACATCCTTAAGCCAGCAGTCTAACTGCTCGCTGATTAGAGCTCTCAAGATAACATTACAGTAATTTTTCTTCATGGCTGTTAGCAGCTCCCTACGTATCAGTGCCAAGGAATCAATAACAGGGTTAGGCTTCTTTAAGTCTATAGTGGGCCTGGTTACCGTATTGCTATGCAAGCCTGCACTCATATACCAACCATTCAGTTCACAATCAGCCTTCACAAGCCTGGCTGTAAAATAATCATCCACACCAGGTGGAGGAGGTTCATCCTCCACCATGGGCTGGTGAGGTCTGGGGGCTTCCAGCATAGGCTTCACCAGTCCTGAGGGACGACATCTCAAAACGGTATTATCAGGCAGCCCCTTTAGAGGAAGTTGTTCCCCTGTTTGTCCAGAAATTAATGCAGTATGAACAGCTAGTTCACCACTTTTCAAAGGAGCAGGAGGGAGCTTCTGATTGTCCGACTTGCCTACAGGCAGCCCAACACAAACAGCAGCTGCTGGAAGTGCACGCTTCTGCAAATCCAAGGGATTCTGAGTGTGATTAGACAAGGGATTCTGAGTTTGATTGAACGCATTCTCATTCCTCAGCCTTTGTTGGCCAAAATGAAGCTGCAAAGGAAGAAATTGCTCGGTTGTACACCCCTTAACATGTGTACTCAATGGTGAGTTTGCTAGCTGAGCCTCAAGAACAAGCCCAGTATAAGATTGAAGAACAGCAACATGCAGCTTCTGCTGAATGAAAGAGGCTGTATCTTTGATCCCAGGAGCTTTCCTCTTGCTCGCCAATTCTTCAGAAACCCCAGCCACTGTAGTGTGACATTAAACAATGGTTTAAGACAAGTCCAGAAAAAACATTAAGAAGGATTTTTGAGATAATGAAATAAGCTACTGACCCTTTGCTTGGTGATCTGACAAAACAAGTGATGCAGCCACTGCTTCAAAACCAGGCGGAATCAATCCTTCAAAATCTATCCCTGATGAGGTGCTCGTTTGCACAGAGTTTTGGGCTCCTGTCGTTGAGGTAACAGAATTAGGGGTGACAACAAAATTTGAACTATCGGAAAGCTGACTGGTGGGTCTTCCAAACCCAGGAGGACAATCCACATTTATATCGCCACTAGGCGAATGTTCTGTAGAAACCTTCACAAACCACATCACCAGTCACAAATTAAAACATGGACACTCGACAGTCCTTTGCAGAGAACTCATTACCCTCAAACGTAGATATGTACAAACAACACGCACACACCTGGACCTTCATTGGAGGAGAAACAATAGGCCCCAAACTCGACACACACTCCTGCTGAAACCTTGTAGAGTCTCCAGCAGATGGGTGCGCTGTTTGCAACGCCACTGGATGTGATTTGTGAGGCATTCCAGAAGAAGTTATAGAGTTTCTAGACATCTGCCAGCAAGGAGCTTCCTTGCTAATAGGAACCCCATTGAAGCCACTACAACTTCGAGCACTCTCCACCAACTGCTTCAACGCCCCTGACTCAATAACCTTACCCTCGCAAACTTCATGTACAGCAAGATCTGGTGGAAGAAATCCAGCTTGAAACCCATCAAGTAGTTGTCTCCATGCATAAGGGCCACTCATTTTTGCATGATGATTAAGGTACATCCACTTTGGTTCATCAAGCAAGACTTTCAATGTTCCTTGTCGGCTCTTAATAAAGGTAAACTGCTGTGCAGTTGCAGGTTTGTTGTTGTCCCAACCTCTGTGCTTCTTGTGAGGTGGTCCTTCGAGCCGTTGGGCTGTCATGGGCCTTCCATTCTGCACCATCGAATGGGAATTTCTAACACCTTCCCCATTCAAAAAATTCCCTGCCATGTTGAAAGGTTTTAACCCTTCCTTATGGTTCTGTCTATCTGGCTGTGGGAAGCTAGTGGTTGGACACATTATGCTTGTTCGCATGCCCGAGTTAACTGGGTGGTGCCTGTCCATTGCGGTGAAGCACCTTTTCCTATTACCAAACTGCAACAATGCAAGCCATGATAAGTGTGAGGCTTCAAGATGCAACTTAAGGTATTCTAATATGTGAATACCCCTTCGAAAAACTTGCAAGCATCCAAGATCAGAAATTACAACCAGTTAGATTTGATACTATATGCACAAAACATAGCTTCCAGCCTATGTTACTGCAAGCTAGCATACATAGGCAGGAACTTGGCCTTCGGATGCAGGTCTGTAGATACTATTCATGTCAGTGGACTGAGATAACCATATGTAAAAGGCTTAATATTGAGTCCGAAAGCCAAATAAGGGCTTACATCTTGTGAAGCATTTCTACCAAAGCTGGAGCAGTTGCTTGTGGGTCGCCTGGACGTCACGTCGAATCTGCCTTGGCTACTCTGGACGCCTTGTGGGTGAACAGGCTTGAAAGGCCTTTGATTCGGCATTTTGGGCACAGGAAAAAAGCCACCATTGCTCCTTGCGTTGGGCATCATCTTCAGAAGGCCTAACGTCAGTTTCTGCAGAGATTGCGTTTGTGAGAGCCTCACTTCGAATACCTTCTGGTCAGATCTGCGACGATCTTGCACAGAGGCAGAAGAAAGCAGACCTGCAAACCCTGGTATGGCTATGCAGATGCGTTTCCGCAAGTCTCCAGGCCGCGCGGAAATGGGGGCGGCTGTTAGACGTCGAGGAAAATAACATTGACAAGCCCGACAGAAGCCGCAGAAAGTGCCAGCCCGCGGTTGTGTCGGTGTGGGTGTTGGCTCGTTGGGTGAGTGTGGAGACACTGGAGAGGGAAGATGGGGCGAGCATATACAGACTCGAAGAAACGGGGAGAGACGAAGAGGTTGCGTGAAGCGATAGCATGCAGGTACCGAAGTGTGAAGGACGATTCTTTGTGTGCTCGCGTGTGTGTGTGAGAGAGAGAGAGAGAGAGAGAGAGAGAGAGATTCACACCCGTCCGGACATTTTGACCGCTCTCGAGAGTCCAGAGCCTGCCGTAAGAAGGCTTCCACACGGTGCAGGCTTCGGTTTGCACTTCAGCATGCTTAGGCCTCTTTCCAATCTTAGAACAATGAACTAGTCTCGCTTGGTGGGCCTTTGCCGTACATAAATTTGATAGATTTTGGAGTGCAGCTGGTTAGTTGGTTGTGATTGTTGTCGCCTTGGGTTTTGTTGTGGTGACACGAGAAAATGAGTATAACCTATTGATAGGCACCAATAATAGCTCATTGGAAAGAAGCAAGTTGTGTCCCATAGTGCTCCATATACGACAAAGAGCTACTAAAGAGGGTAACTGAATCGAGCAAAAGGGTTGCAACTTAACCTACTTTGGTAGTTGTTTGCAGATTGCACCATTCAACCTAGTAATATCGACCATTTAGTCTCTAAATCGTGGAACCATCTTTGAGACACCCATCTTATTCTCAATCAAGCGTAGTCAGTTTTCCTTTATTTCAATTTATAGGTTGAATTGCCAAACTTTGAGAAAAGAAATGCATGTCTATTTGATATATAGATACTGTGATCGAAATTGAAGATGCACTGGTGAGGGAAAACATATGGCTAAACTAAACTTAAGGAAGCTTTGACAAACTCAAAAATACAGAAAGCATAAACAAACTATAAAAAATGAACTACACTACCGACCTGATAATCGTGTACGAATGGCATCCAATTGTGCAAGCTGGCGGACAATGTTTGAGTCAAGCTACAAAAAAGCAATGTGAATATTACATATCGTCTTGCAATGAAATGTCACAAACTGAAACTGCAAAGTATATAATGCACGTCATGCAGAGGTGCCATACAAAAGTATGGTGGAGAGCTGGCACTATGGTCTCTCCAAAAATTATAAGAAACGAAAGCCGTGCCCTACCCCATAGCGTTTATGTGTTGCGCCAAGCAAACGCTTAGTCATGGGGTTCTGGATACAAATAACAAACCTTGTAGTATTGTTGAGTTGAAGTCACGCTTGTGCAATTGAAACGTCTAGTGTTGTGAATATGTGTCCTCCCTGTCACACACAAAACCCATGTTAAGACAAATAGAAAAGATGCAAGATATAGATTAAACTTAAAGAGAAACATAGCTAACTTTATATTTTACATCATAGACATATTGGACTCCTACGTAGTGTAAGAAGTGCCCTTGCTTTACATCCTAAAACCAATGAGCCAGAGCTTTGTGGCCCAGTCCTTGTTGGGCATATCCCGCAATCAATGCATTTCGAGAGACGACATTTCAGACATACATGTCAACCAAGGCAGTGCCATATGCCTTCAAGACGAAAGCATAGGTGATTCCATATGGATATGTGTCCTCGCTTTGTATCTGTTGTGGACAGTCCAGGCCTCCTTGGCTCAATCTTTTGGTCGTATTTCTTGCTCGCCAACAGTATGAGAGAGTGCATCTCCATCCATATCAGTCAAGCCGGCATTCAAATCGACAATGTTTGTTTGGAGTTATACTACGTAGAGCTTGGAATTCAGGTAATTAATTGAGAGTCATTCTGTTAATAGAGTATTAGCTCAACCTGGAGCACGTCAACAGTCAGAATTGCACCAGCTATGGCCACCTTAGTTGGTGGAATGGATCTCTTGTGTGAGCGTACCACCTCAGCACCCAGAACGGAGACAGGTTGCAACTCATGTGTGGCCTGCTCTGAGCTTGCCCCCCTCCCCCCGACTCATGATGGGAGGGAAAGGACCTTTCCTCGATAATGCATGCTCCCAGCCTGGCGACCGATGGAGGTTTCCTCCATAATGCATGCTCCTAGCGTGGCTCGCGGCCTCTGCCAGCTGGTCACATGCATTATGGAGAAAGGTCCCTTGGGGGCCTTTCCCTACCCCTTCACCTTGTTTCTTCCTTTAGCTTTTTGCATTGTCATGAGCTCTTGTTATTAGATATGCAATTCTAGTCTCGCACCTCGACAAAAGAAGGCACACGCTTCTCATTGATTGAGAAGTAACCACTGCTCCATGAGTCTGTGTAAGGTCTACAACACTTCTCGAGGGTGGGTTGTAGAGCATTGTCCCCTTCCAGGCTTGATGTGTCCTCGCTCCACGCAGCAAATGGTGGCCCATTAATCCGCCTCTAATTGTTCAGTTTATGCTCAAGGACCCAACAAAAGACAACACATTCCTCTCAACATTGGCTCCAAAAAGCATCTATGTAAGTTTGTGCTCGTCGGAATTCTCCTTTGCTGCTGAGCAATGCTTGTAAACAAAGCATCTAGAAAATTTTGTAGGTGGCTCATTGTTGTGTGGGGCTTTAGACCTTTTTGTTCTTCCTGTGACTAGTTGGATAAGACACTATGAGCCAATCTTCCTCCTCAATATCTGGCAGTTTTGCTAGGACAGCTTTCCGTCCGCACTCCAAGCAATACTTTGCATACAAGTCCTCAGCTGTGTAACAAATTCTGACAAGCGAGAACGCTTTGAATCCCTTCTCACAAATGCTGAAAGGAAAAAATGGTCTCTTTTGAAATAACTACTTTTAACTATACTCGGGCTTTCTCCTTGTTGTTAGTGTTCTGCTAAGTTCATGCAATTCCATCAACATGATCATACTGATTAGACTTCATTTCAAACACATTTGTATCCTTCCTCCATCAATAGAAGAAGGAAAATCTAGCAATTATAACCTCGAGATTAAGCATTCCTTTTAAGAAATGAAATTTCGTGCTCACTTTCTGAGAATATTCATCTGATAGTTACCATAAGAACACTTACCACTTAAAAAAAATGTTAGGCGATTTGAATCTTTGCACATTGTTTTACGCTTGAAAGGGCAAGGGGACTGGAACATGCTCATCACCACCCAACCATGCCCTATATAGGCCCTTGGCCTTCTAAGTATAGGGACCCCCTTGACTGCATGTTCGTCCTGGCCCTTGGCCGTGACTGGTTGTAATGGAATTTGCCTATTCAATTTGAGAGTAGCGGAATTTAATGAGAGTACTTTCAAGAAATGATTTTGTGAGCATAGCGGGTAGACATAATTGAAGATAGCAACATAATTATAGCAATTAGTTAACTTGGCATGGACAATACTTTTGCAAGAGAGAGAATTTAGAGAACATGACAACAATTGAGGATCGGATTTATGTGGAGCCGGTCCCCCCTCCAATAGGCATTTGTATTATGATTTCTCCCATAAAGAGAGACTTGTTACAATACATTCTTTGTGTTCCTTGTGACCTAGGTGAAGCAATGAAGATGGAAAGCTTCATGCATCACCATCATAGCATACCCTAAACTTGAAGAAAGCTTTAACTATACCGAGCCTCAGTCCCAAGACCTCAAACACCTTTGAAGGTGGAGAGAGCTAGCAGGGAATGAGGGTAGGGAAGAGGAAGAAGAAACATTTCATACGAGAAAGATCTAGTTCCTCACTTATCATAACTCTTGTGCTAGCATACATAATAGCATAGTAATGAAGAAGAAATAGATGGCAAGCTCAAGCATTGAAGCATGGCTCTTGGATGGATTTGCACTCCATAGCCAAGAGTGTTGGTGTAGGCTCTCAACCTCTACTTGCTTGGAGAAGGAGAGGGAGTTCTTGCACTTTGCATAGTACACAATGAGAGTGTTTGTGAGTGTGTGTGGGGGTGAGTATACCCCCTAAGCACCCCCCTAGCTTGCTTGGGCCAACCCCCCCTTGTAGCTCATGCTTGAAGCTCATTGGACCCCTCCAGGCCTAGCCAATCACAAGCAGGAGCCATTACAAGCAACATGGGTAGACTTGGGACAAGTGTCCCCCTTTCCCCTTAGAGAGAGAGGACTTGATAAATGCAAAATCAGTTAATTAAATATCCTAAATTATCATTGGACCCCTTGGGTGGCCAACCAATAGGCTTCAGGCACACCATGAGGGCAACATGGGGAGGAACTTGACAAGTGTCCTTGCTGCCTCTTCAAGCTGGGGCTTCCCTTGTGTGTGTGTGTGTGTGTGTTCTCTCTCATCCCCCCCCCCCCCCCCCCCCTGTAGGCTCGCCCCCCTCCTTGTAGGGATATTTTTGACTTTGGATGAGTAAGCCCCTTAGTCATCAAGCATGACTAAGCACTTGAAGTAGGGAGTGTTCCCACAAGCATCTCAGGCAGGCTTCTCAAGGCACCTCAAGCACCTTAATCATGCACCAAGTCAAGCACCTCAAGCATGGAGCCAGTCAAGCACCTCAAGCATCTTAATCAAGCACCTCAAGCATGACAAGCACCTCAAGCAGGACAAGCACCTCAAGCACGACAAGCACCTTGAGCTTGGGCCGGGTTCCCACCTCAAGCTCAGCCCTAGCTTACCTAAGGTCAAAGGACTTTTACACACATTATCGGAGGTCTTCAATGAAGCTAACCCTAAAGTCTTATGCTCCATTGGTTAGCCTTGCTCTTGATAGACCATCTCCCATTTGGGCCTCTTTACTATTGGCCCCGTGTTGAGATAGATCTATAAGCACATATCTATATCTTAACACTTGTTCCCATTTATTCTCCCACATTAAGTGATCAATTTAATATGAGAAAATCATTTGGGTTGGTTAGATATTAGATTTTATGACATTACCTCTCTCTTGAAATCATAGTCATCCTCGACTATGAGGTAGAAGAGATAAAGCCTTAGTCATTAGTCAATCGTACTTAGCGGGTAGAGGATCCCTTTTTTACCCTACGACATCTTTCCAAGATGGATGACTAATCCATTTGGTGCTTGGGAGACATAGCTGCCGCAAGCATGTATGCTCTTTAGTCCATTTCATTCTCCCAAAGTAGAGTGACAAATTCTACTTGGTGTTTGAGAGACGTCGTCATCACAAACATGATTCTAAGCATGCATACTAGTTAAATTTGTGCACAATTAAAAAGAGGATTAGTCTTATAAGACAAAAACATGAGTCATTTAAAAGAGAGTTGTACATTTGCTTACTCTAATGTAGCATTGTAAGCATTGACAAGGTTCATACTATCCTTAAGTTGTACTCCTTGCATCCATTTAGCATCTTCAAAAGGATAATTTTTGAACTTAATAAGATACCGTCGGATTATCTTACCATGTCGTAGTACCTTGTCTTCATGCCGAAGGACAACTTCGGGTTGTAGCACCTCTTCTTGGTCTTCAACTTCGGGAGGGTCTTCAATAATTGGTTCAGTTAGTGGCTCTCCTTTGTAGGTCTTAAGTAGGCTTACATGAAAGGCATTGTGTATAAGCCAATGATTGGGCAACTTGAGTTGATAAGCCGTCTCATTGATGGGCTTCAAGATTTGGAAAGGACCATAGTATCTTTTTGCTAGTTTAGCATAATACTTTTGATGGCCCGTAGGATTTTTGCCCATCGTTTGCCTTAATCGAGCCTTAGGAAACTTGAGTAAGACCCAATCATTTTCTTTGAACATTAAGGCTCTTCTGTGCTTATCAGCAGCAGCTTTTTGCCTTTGTTGAGAGATGGCTATAGCCTCCCTAATCTTTTGAAAAGATTCTTGTAGGTCACGGCTATACTCATCGGCGGCGAAGATCTTCCCATGTACTTTGAGTAGCAAGGGACTTTTAGGTCTTCCCTCTATGATCTCGAAAGGTGCTTTCCCCGTAGAAGTATGTACAGTATTATTGTGGGCATACTCTACTAGAGGTAAACACTTTTCCCATTGTGAGCGTTGATCTACTTCGGTAACATAAGTCTTGAGTAGATCGAGTATCGTAAGATTGGCTATCTCACTTTGGCCATCCGTTTGTGGGTGATAGGCCGAAGAGAAATTCAATCTTGTTCCTAGATTTTCAAAGAGACCTTTCCAGAAATTACTGGTCATTCTAGGATCTCTATCTGACACGATGGATGTGGGTAATCCATGGTGCTTGAAAATCTGAGATATGAGCACGCTCCCTAGTGTGAGTGCTGCCAAAGGTCATTCCAAAAAGCAAGCCAAACATCCCAGTAAGATAAGAGTTGCCATTTGATGTGCCTTAATAGTCTTTTTGACAGGAATAAAATGTGTTTGCTTGCTAAACCTGTCGACTATTGTCCATATTCCTGTATTCCCATGGATAGACTTGGGTAATCCAAAGATGAAATCCATGGATATACTCTCCCATGGTGAATTTGGAATAGGCAATGGCTGGAGTAATCCAGGTTGCTTCCCTCTATCATACTTGGTCTTTTGGCATACTACACATTTTGAAACATACTCTTGTATGTCCACTTTCATGGTAGGCCAATAGAAATACGTCTCTACTCCTCGGAGAGTAGGTTGAATACCTCTATGCCCTACAAATGGAGGAGGATGGGATTCATACATAACCTTCTCACGAAGGGAATGGGTAACACATAGCCTATTGCCGTGGAGAAGATAACCATCCTGCAAGGTGAATGGTTCCTCTTTCTTCCCCAAAGCAAGGGCTGACATTATGTCTCTAAAGTCAGGGTCAGTAGCATACTCATCTATCATAGAGGATAGATCATTGTGAGTAGCTATAGACACTGCATTAACTTTTGGTCGTCGTGAAAGTGCATCGGCAACTTGATTGTGCTTACCAGCTATGTGAGCAATATGGAAATTAAATTGTGAAAGAAAATTTGCCCACCTCATTTGTTTGTCGGAAATTTTGGTTTGCGTCATGAAATACTTGAGACTTTGGTGGTCGGTTCGTAGGATAAATGGAGTCCCCAATAGGTAGTGATTCCATGTATCTAGGGCATGTAGAATAGCTAAAATCTCTTTCTCATAAATGCCCAAGACTCGTTCATCACTATTGAGCCTTCGGCTCTCATATGCTATGGCATGCCCTTCTTGAAGCAAAACCGCTCCAAGGCAATCACCACAAGCATCACATTGGACCTCAAATGGTTTTGAGAGATCCGGAAGCACGAGGACTGGTTGGGAAGTAAGCTTCTCTTTGAGTTTTTCAAAAGCATTTTGCTCCTTAGCAGTCCATACAAACTTAACGTTCTTCTTTGTTAAGTCGTGTAGTGGTCCTGCTACTTGAGAGAATTTTGCTACGAAGCGTCTATAGTATGCACACATACCAATAAAGCTTCTTAGCTCGTGTAGATTCCTTGGGTTAGGCCATGATTTTATTACCTCTAACTTTGATGGATCCATACGAATACCATCGTGAGAGATAATATGACCTAGATATTGAATCTCTTGAAGGAAGAATTCACTTTTCTTTTGGTTGAGAAAAAGTTTGTTTTCCCTCAAGGCTTGAAAAATCACTTGGAGATGTTGCTTATGTTCCTCCAAAGATTTGGAGTAGATGATGATATCATCAAAGAACACTCCAGTGAATTTACGATATGGTCTAAAAAATTTCTCCATGAGACGATTGAAAGTAGCTGGTGCATTAGTCAAGCCAAAAGGCATGACTAGATATTCATAAAGACCAAATGTTGTGCGAAACACGGTCTTTAGGATATCTTCATCCACTATCCTTATTTGATGATAGCCACTCTTAAGGTCAATCCTACTGAAGTAGGTAGAGCCTTGTAGCTTATCAAACAGATCTTCTACCCGAGGCACGGGAAATCTGTTTTTGATAGTGATATGGTTTAGTGCTCGATAGTCCACACACATACGGTATGTACCATCTTTCTTTTGCACTAAAAGGACTGGAGAACAAAAGCGAGAGGAACTAGGCCTCACCATCCCTTTGTCTACCAATTCCTGTACTTGCCTCATAATCTCCTCTTGTTGAGCTTGTGAGACTCGATAAGGAGGTTTGTTAGGCGGTGAGCTTCCTGGAAGGAGCTCAATACGATGGTCATCATCCCCTCGTTTTGGAGGTAGGTCCATAGGGATATCATCGATGAACACATCTTGGAATCCTTTTAGAAAAGTAGACAAGTCTAACTCTTCTTGATTCCTATCATTTTCATTTGATGAAACATTATTAGCTTTTAGAGACTCTTTGACATAAATCATGTACACAGAAACTGAGATCTTCATTGATTTATCAAAAGAAAGAGGATTTACAAGTGGAATAGTGTGACCACGCTCACTAGCATCTATATACGTGTTCTTTCCCCTGTAGGTGAAGTAAATTCTCCTTTCAGGGAACTTCATGTTGGCAGCCATGCGATCAAACCATGGTGCCCCTAGGATAACATCCTGATGTTGGAGAGGAGAGATGAAGAAGTCTTCTTTGTCGACATAGCTTTGGACATGAAACCTCAACTTCCCAATCAAGGGAGTAACGGAGGCTTGTTGTCCCTTGAAAGCTGCATCAGCTGTTACTATATCTCCCATCTCAAAAGCTTGAATGCCCAACTTGGTGGCCAACTCTATTGATATGAAGTTGAGAGTAGAGCCAGGGTCAAACAAGATGAAGGCATCATGCTCTCTTACCTTTCCCCAAGCATAGGAGAGTGATGATCCTTTGCAATGAGCATCCTCTTTTGGAGCTTCGATGGTGGAAGCCCTAGGAGTCTCATTGCGAGTATTCTTCTTGGGGCAAGAACGATAGCCATGTCCTTGCTCCCCACACTTGAAACATTTATGGTCCTTGCGAAAAGCTTCAAGCTCTTCAGGAGAGAGTTTGTTTTTACCTTTGTAAACTCCCTTCTCCTTGGACCGATTGTTGTTGTTGTTATTGTTGTTGTTGGAAGTGCCTTGGGAATTATTTTGAGCATTGGATTTCCCCTTTGCATCATTTTTATCTTTGTTTTCCATGGGCTTGACATTACGTCTAGCCCCTTGATGGAAATTGATGCGTGAAGCAACCATGGTGTGAAGGATTACTTCGGTAATAGTACCAGGCCGTTGAGAGTTGATGTATTCGGCCATCTCTTCAGGTAATCCCGCACATAATTGTTGTCTTTGCTCGGCAAAGTCTATCTTTTGAAAGACAGTAGCTTTGAGATGTAAATCCCAAAAGTTGTCTACATACTTGTTGATAGACTCATGAGAGAGAAGCTTCAAGCCGCGCCATTCGGTAAGAACTTTATCTTTAGTATCGCTTGGAAGAAATTGCTTCATGATGGAAACTTGTAGAGTTTTCCATGTCTTTGGGGCTTCTCCATTGCCACAAAGGCTAGCCCACCATTGACGAGCTGATTTTTGGAAGTGCATAGCTACATGGCGTAGCTTGGAGGACTCTGTGAAGCCCCCAAAGGCCGCATCAAATTGTTGGATGAAGGCCAACACTTTGTCGGTAGCACCAAAGGTGCCATCGTAGGTGAGAAAAGAGATACTCTTTCCTCCCTCCTTGAACTTCTTTAGCTTTTGTGACCTTCGCCATGCAGGAAATGATTTGCGATGTCCTCCCCTCTTGTATTCTCTAGGAGAATAGCCATAACTTTCATCGGAAGAGGAGGAAGGCGAAGAAGAAGGAGAAGAGGGTGACCTCTTCCTAGCCCTTTTGTTCCTTTGTTTCCTCTCTTGCCTTTCAGAGTGATGAGGAGAAGGACTATAGGTTGCTCTTTTCCTCTTGGGAGGAGTAGGCGATCGTTTAGACCGCCGTCTTCGTGGAGCCACCTCTTCAGAAGAACTTAAACTTTCATTGCTTTCTTTCTCTTTGGATTCCTCCTCTCGAATGGGAGAGAGTCTTCTTTTGGGGGTCTCTTCAAGAGGCCTCCTAAGCTCTCTCTCCTCTGGGAGAGGAAGGGAAATTCCATAAGCACGAAGTTGTTGAGTAACTTCGGCTTGCAAAGAAGGGTTGCCCATAGCTTGCTGCAACCTAGCGACGAGATAATTCACAAACATGGGAGCATCATCATTAGCACCTTCATGTGCAAAATCAAAGCTATCAATGTTCATTCTACTCTCTTGATTATTGTCAGCCATGTTAACAAAATTTATGTTTATACTTAGTGTATGCTTTGGTAGTTCAAAACCTTAGTTGCCATTCCTCTTAGCCTTTGAAAATCAGCTCTTAAGTATCTACACCCACGGCTCAAAGTGGTTAATTATAGAGAGTAGAGGAGTAGGTCTAACATAGCAGAGTTGCCAAGGGCTAGCTCCTTTTGGACTTCTTATGGCTCAATAATGTAAAGCCGTAGGCAAGTCTAAAAAGACTCCATTATTAAGTCCAAAGCTCCCGAGGTGTGCACCATCCCCCACATAGTGGGCTTAACAAAACCGATATTAGATCCCAGTTCCACTTACTCTATTATAATTAACAACATCAACCATTTATAGTCTACTTAAGGACCTCTCTTCTTAAGCAAGAAAAGAGAAACCAAATGCTCTGATACCAATGTAATGGAATTTGCCTATTCAATTTGAGAGTAGCGGAATTTAATGAGAGTACTTTTAAGAAATGATTTTGTGAGCATAGTGGGTAGACATAATTGAAGATAGCAACATAATTATAGCAATTAGTTAACTTGGCATGGACAATACTTTTGCAAGAGAGAGAATTTAGAGAACATGACAACAGTTGAGGACCGGATTTATGTGGAGCCGGTCTCCCCTCCAATAGGCATTTGTATTATGATTTCTCCCATAAAGAGAGACTTGTTACAATACATTCTTTGTGTTCCTTGTGACCTAGGTGAAGCAATGAAGATGGAAAGCTTCATGCATCACCATCATAGCATACCCTAAACTTGAAGAAAGCTTTAACTATACCAAGCCTCAGTCCCAAGACCTCAAACACCTTCGAAGGTGGAGAGAGCTAGCAGGGAATGAGGGTAGGGAAGAGGAAGAAGAAACATTTCATACGAGAAAGATCTAGTTCCTCACTTATCATAACTCTTGTGCTAGCATACATAATAGCATAGTAATGAAGAAGAAATAGATGGCAAGCTCAAGCATTGAAGCATGGCTCTTGGATGGATTTGCACTCCATAGCCAAGAGTGTTGGTGTAGACTCTCAACCTCTACTTGCTTGGAGAAGGAGAGGGAGTTCTTGCACTTTGCATAGTACACAATGAGAGTGTTTGTGAGTGTGTGTGGGTGAGTATACCCCCTAAGCACCCCCCTAGCTTGCTTGGGTCGACCCCCCCTTGTAGCTCATGCTTGAAGCTCATTGGACCCCTCCATGCCTAGCCAATCACAAGCAGGAGCCATTACAAGCAACATGGGTAGCCTTGGGACAAGTGTCCCCCTTTCCCCTTTGAGAGAGAGGACTTGATAAATGCAAAATCAATTAATTAAATATCCTAAATTATCATTGGACCCCTTGGGTGGCCAACCAATAGGCTTCAGGCACACCATGAGGGCAACATGGGGAGGAACTTGACAAGTGTCCTTGCTGCCTCTTCAAGCTGGGGCTTCCCTTGTGTGTGTGTGTGTGTGTGTGTGTGTGTGTATGTGTGTGTTCTCTCTCATTCCCCCCCCCCCCCCCCCCCCCTTGTAGGCTCGCCCCACTCCTTGTAGGGATATTTTTGACTTTGGATGAGCAAGCCCCTTAGTCATCAAGCATGACTAAGCACTTGAAGTAGGGTGTGTTCCCACAAGCATCTCAGGCAAGCTTCTCAAGGCACCTCAAGCACCTTAATCATGCACCAAGTCAAGCACCTCAAGCATGGAGCCAGTCAAGCACCTCAAGCATCTTAATCAAGCACCTCAAGCATGACAAGCACCTCAAGCACGACAAGCACCTTGAGCTTGGGCCGGGTTCCCACCTCAAGCTCAGCCCTAGCTTACCTAAGGTCAAAGGACTTTTACACACATTATTGGAGGTCTTCAATGAAGCTAACCCTAAGGTCTTATGCTCCATTGGTTAGCCTTGCTCTTGATAGACCATCTCCCATTTGGGCCCCTTTACTATTGGCCCCGTGTTGAGATAGATCTATAAGCACATATCTATATCTTAACACTTGTTCCCATTTATTCTCCCACATTAAGTGATCAATTTAATATGAGAAAATCATTTGGGTTGGTTAGATATTAGATTTTATGACACTGGTCGTACCATTGTCCTGACATTACTCCCCCCTTAGAGAAGCGTTTTCGTCCGCGAAAACACAAGTGATGGTATCTTCATAAGAACACTAATGTTTTCTACCATAACATCCCTCATGGATCCAACGGTTCATTTGAGCGGAACCCGGTTCAGTAGGAGGTTCAATGAAACCAAGAGTAACATCTTGCTTTTCTACATTGTTGTCCATTTATAACAATCCGATGGTATCGGTTCTGTTCCAAACATAGTGTGTAGACTCCATTTAGAACGCTCATGAGTATGGTAAACGAGTTTATCACAACAAAGATGTACCAAAAAGAGTACCTCTTGTCACTTTCCATGAAAGTAACTTGCTGACATAACTCATCAGCCAAGTTTAAGTCCTTGACTTGTTCCCAATTTTCATCATCAGTAAGCAACCCCACCCTAACGAGTGTTCAAGGTTGAGAAACTGAGTTATACATGAAGAGACTACACCTAGTCGCAAACATGCTTTAACTTATAGTAAGCAAACTCTAAGTAGAACAATAAATGCTTACTGATTGGATCGCTTGGTGCTAATGTATGCACTTTGCATATCCTTCAGCACCAGATTACACTTTGTAATCTGTCTATCCCCTTGGATAACTGACAGTACTGAGGTGTGTTCCCTCACACTTTGTAATCTGCCTATCCCCTTGGATAACTGATAGTACTGAGGTGTGTTCCCTCACGATTTACAGACAGTCGTCCCAAATGATTGGTAAATAGGAATCACAATATCATGTAACATTGTTGAGGAATCAACAATGTCCGGAATAACCATCGTGGTTAACTTGAGAAATCCATAAACACTCAAACCGAGCCATGACCTCTATTGGGGATTAGTAGACCCAAAAGTAATCTCATAGAGCTATTGTACATAGAGTGCAAAATGCTTCATAAGCAACAACTTGAGGAATATGCATGCCGTTCCAAATCATCCTTTGTTAAACACTAGGACCCATAACACCTAGTGTGCATGCATTTAGCAAAAAACTGATCCGAACCTGTATATCCATGATCATCCTTGCCAATACTTATGGCAAATGTGATGCGCCTAGCACACATTAAAGAGGAATTGAAATAGTTCTGAAAAGAAACTAAATACTTTCAGTTGCAATCATTTGTAAGCCTTGCTGAAACGTGTGAACCATAATAGAAGGTGAGACAATGATCACTTTTAGTTACAAACAATGAAACTTTTTCATTAACAACTTATAGCCTTGTTATATGTATAAACAACCATTTGTAATGTTGTTTAGCAATACTTGTAGTTGAACAAGTCATTCTAAGTATCCGACGGTTTATGGCCACTGAAATTGCTCTTGATACGTCGTGCTGAAAATGGTCTAGAAAACAGATTTGACCAGCACCTAGGGACTTTGTCGTGACACATATTTGAAATAGGGGGCGCCAGCATCAGTCCCAGAGACTCATATTCGCCACATGTGGAATATGTCTCAACTAAGGATGTCTGAAAAAAGAACATCCTTCAAGTACAAGATGTACTTGTGTGTGGAGGTAACTCTAAACACTCTGCGACAAGAGTGAGAGGGACCCTCATTCATTGCTCCACACTGACTAAATCGAACTCCTTGAGTTCCTAGACCATGTTGTATCCCATGTGACAACATGTGCCAAATCGAATCCTACAAGTGGATTCATAACAGCATAATGTACTTTGGACACTACGACCCAAAATACTTGTTTCGATATGCCTTTGGCATGGCCCTGGGGATTGAACTGAAAGTTCAGTTACCCGTATTCAAATGCACAAGATTACATCGTGTTGCCTTCGTAATCCAAACCCGTTGGGTAGAATCTACGTAGTCAAACCCCTTGGTAAGACCCTTTTGTAGAAACTGCTCAACTAGCAGGTAACGGTAACCAACCTAGTTAACCGTGTACAGAATGATGAGAATCAACTTGAAAAGTTGAATTTTACCGCTACCGCGTGGTAGATTGCGGAATTATTTCGTTGAAAATATAACGGGAATAGATCAAACTGTGATCCTCAATGCGTATGGGGTACCCCAAAACCGTGATGCCATAGACACTTGTAGTGCTATAGAGAGAGCAAGAAATCCACACAAGTGAGATGCCTAGCTCGTATCGACAACCATGCTGTCTCAACTGTTTGTTGCCTTTAGACTCCATGGTATAGATCAACTGATGTAAGTGCAAGAGTATCAAAAACTCAACTTGAGCGTCACACTAGAAACATATAGTGCAAAAATGACATCCTAATCCTCTGAAATGACAAGACTCTGGCTCGTCCATTAACGTCGATGTATTCGATGTGTACTCCACTGGGCAGATGTGTTCGATCGTAAGAACAATCAACCATGAAATGCCAATAGTTGGATCCCACCCAAAATCTGACAGTGGCTTTTAGCCAGCATGTGTGTGGCTCCTAGCTCTTACGGCAATTAGTGTTCAATCGATAAACGGATGAAGACTAATGTGAATGGCATCTTGGCCAATTTCTAGCTGAGAGTTAGAGCACCTTGGCTCATGTTGACTCCCAAACAAAACATGTATCAAAAGCTTCTTAGAAGATTTTCATTATTCCCTTAAAGAGAGAGAGAAAGAGAACAAGAGCATACTGGCCTGAGGAACTTTCCTTAAGGTTTTAGAGCGTGTACCCAAGCTACGTGCTCTTACGCATCTTATGCCTAAATTGCAGCTTATCGGATAAGCATTCCACAGTTTTCCGGTATCACTCTCGTATCAAGAGAGGTAACCGGGAAACTGAAAACTCATTGCGACCCACCTACCATGCAGGGGTTGTGATTGTATGAGGACGACTTAGTATTGGCACTTTGCCCGTAAAAGAAGTCCTCGATTTAGGTTCCTGTTAGTGTTGTTGTGTGTTGATAGCAACCAACAATCATTTTCAACAATCCATCCTTAGTATGTCCTTGACAGAGTTGCGAGTGTGATAGCGGAAGCGTAATGCATGAAGTGGTAGAATTGAATCCACCTCACTAGCATGCCTTGCATGCAAAATTGTAAGCCCTTACGGAGAGCGATGGCCTCAACCATGAGAACCAAAACCATAAGTGCCTTGCACAGCTTAGACTGGTAGGGATTCTCCCTATTTTGCAAGTTACCCGAAGCCTTGCTTCCTATAAAATTGCCAAAGCACTTTGCTTTCCACAATGACAGTAATTGCCAAGTAAGTTGTAAACATGGAAAAACAAGAAAAACTTAAACTTGGCCAACCTGGTCGTTGCTGTAACCCATTGGCCCGATATTCCGTGGAAGAAAACTCGCTAAAAAAATGGTGCATAGCCATACCTGCTGCACAAGTGGGGTTTGTCTTATGTACAGATACGACCCTTGTATCATATACGCGAGTCTCTTTCTCATGAAATAACCTGTTGGCATATTGTCAAGTCCGTCCCAAGTTTGTATGCTCATAGCATAGGCCAAACATGAAAGTCTTGTCTTTGCATGATACTTTTCAATAGGCCCACTTTGGATGCTACCATGCCTTAGAGCTACAGATACTCTTGCTCATAGACAAATGTCCTAGTAAAAGAAAGTCGACCTTGTCGAGCAGTCACAAATAATTGACCTTGTCGAATTGTACAATGTATTGAAAAGCAAAAAATAAAAATTCCTTGCAAAATACGTACCTCGTATCGGAGTGGCTTGATGACGGAGACGAAGCCGTGCTCCAGTGATGTCTAGAAAACAAGCCCTAACAATTTGCTTGACAACTTCTGGAAATGGTCGTTAATGGTTGGTCTTGTCGAGGACCTGTCGTCTCCTTCATCAAGATTAGCAACAGACTGTGCCGATCTCCATGAGATTCTCCAGCACCACCATGCCCTAACCTTTGGTAGGCATGGACAGAAGCCTTACTGTGAAACGAGAGCATTTCTGACTCAAGCCTTGCTTGATTTTGGTGATCAAACCAATCATTTGTCTTCGAACAACCAAAGTGTGCTAAACACAACCCTCGACATGATCCAACCGTGCGGGGTTTTTATGCCTTGAATAAGTTATGCGTGCAAGCAAATTTGATAACAACATGGTTTGCACAAGCCTTTCTCGTGTCTTGATGCAACGTGTTCTTGAGGAAAACAAAGCGGTACTGAAAACTTTTATTTACCTCCTAGTGTTTACTTGCTAAATGCCTTTGATAATTTGTCATATCGGCCACAGTGCCTGCGTTTTCGAGCATCCTTGAACCTCAAACCATGTCCAATCTTGAGTCAAAGCCTTGCTCGAATACTGAAGCCTTGAACCTCGAACCATGTCCATGATCCTATCATTGCCTTGCCAATACCTTCATATCGAACACCAATATGATGATACTGTCGATCTTCTGTGAATAGCAATTGAAGCCTTGAAAGATTCTCTTGCAGATTTCATGTCCTCATCAAGACTGCTTGAAGCGGTGATTGAAATGTCCCTTGTGCAGATGAAGCCGTATTATCAATGTTTTAGCCCTCTTTGGGACTCCGTCCTCGGGTAATCGTCTTAGTGTAACAAAATGCATGCTTTGTCTTTGCAAATCTTCGGCTGCCCATGGACTCATGAGTCGGAGCCGAGGTTCTTAGTATGGAGCTCGGCATATTAAGATTTTTTTTTGCTTTTGCCGATGTTGCCTTGCCTGTGTTGTCGCAACACGGGAGAAGAGGATGGGGGGCCGATTGTGGGCACCCCTCCTTAACCGTTTTAATCAAGGGCTTTGCCCTACCGTGGGCGGCCAAGGTGAGAACACCCGAAAAAGAAAAAAAAAGTCGGCGAACTGGGGGCTCTGCTTTGTGACGAAAGTCACTAGCTAGGGCCTCGCGACCCTGACGAGCCCAACCCCCGTTCAATTTTCGGCACCTCGAGCAACCCGCCTCCTCGGCACAAGCCCCCTTGCGCGCGGGTCTTCGACCTCGGCTTGTCAAGCATGGCTGCACACGCCGTGAACTTCGACCATGCCCTCTTGCTTAGCCGCTTGCACACCATGGCTTGCACTCTCAGGCAAGACCATGCACGTTTTTGCTGCTGAAACGAGGGAGAGAGGGATGCCTGAGAGAGAGAGAGAGAGAGAGAGAGAGAGAGAGAGAGAGAGAGAGAGAGAGAGAGAGAGAGAGAGAGAGAGAGAGAGAGAGAGAGAGAGAGAGAGAGAGAGAGAGAGAGAGAGAGAGACGCGGCATGCTTCATGCAACCTTCCCCCCCTCCTCCATGGCTCCTTCTCCCCTAGCTTTGATACCAGTGAAAGGGCCAAGGGACTGGAACATGCTCATCACCACCCAGCAATGCCCTATAAAGGCCCTTGGCCTTCTAAATATAGGGACCCCCTTGACTGCATGTCCGTCTTGGCCCGTGGCCGTGACTGGTCCTACCATTGTCCTGACAACGCTTCTCTATTTTTATATTAGTGAGGTAGCACCATGGCAATCCCCATGTTTGTCGTGATGTGTATTTGTTGGCACAATTTAAGTTCAAGGTTTTATAACTTCGCTCTGCAGATGCTTAATTAGTAACCCCAACAACAATTTTAGTTCGCAAGAATTACATCACATCCTGACTGTTTTTGAGTAGCATTTTCAATTCTCATTTGTTCAATGTTTTCTTCCGCCTCCTCCATGCTAGCATCTGCATAAATATTGCACATTAAGACATACGCTGGTGCATTACATTGATCTAATCGTATCGTTCGCTCAAATACAAACCTTCCAAGATTCACATTTCCCCACTTTCTGTTGGAATTAGGCTTGCAGAGAAATGCACACAGCTTGGAGAAGACAAAGGAAGCTCAAGGCACACAATAGAGAGTGTGTTACTTAGTGTGCAATGGAAATCCATCTCCTTCTATGTCTATCTCATGCCAGATTGGCTATGGATTCTTTGCGTAACGATTGTGCAGGTACGTGGATTTGCTAGATTTATCGTCGATTATGTGCTAGTTGTATGTTTTGCAGGGCCGCTACGCTCTCGTTTGTAGCAATGGTATCAGAGTGTAGCTTATGCTCCTGGAAGATGTAGCAACCATGGGATGAAGATGCCTACAAGGGAGTCGAGTCAAAATGTCGGTGTAGTTGGGCAAAAAATACTCTTGCAACATGAAAACCCCTGTGATCCGATCGACTTTTTTTTGTGTGGTGGCGAGCGCCAATTGAAGCTAAGCGTGCTCAACTTTTAAATTTGTTTTTGTGCTTTCAAATTTCTCTTGTTTTCTAAGTATATGCATGCTACGATTTATATCAGAAGAGGAGAGATTATTGCTATTCTTATTGTAGTTACTAACTTCTTTTATCATATCAAGATACTAAACTAATGAGACTAAGGAATTAGATACAAATTTTAACCTTACAAAACCTCTCCAATGTTGTACGCATGGCTCTTTACAGTTCTCTTTCTATAAATATAAATATAAATATAAATATACGACTGGTTGTCAACAGTAGCAACGCAGCAATATGGTGTGAGAAAAAGGGAAAAGAACAGAGGTATTTCTTTTTTCGGGGGATGCCTGTTGGGGTATAAAGCCCAATGTGGTCACCCAGGTAAGTGGGCGGCCCGCCAGGTATGTACACATATTCTTTTGTAAAAACCTAATAAGAACTCACTATGCTCTACACATTACAGTAGAGCGAGTTCACCATATCGTCGTGCTCTTCTTCTCGCACTCTCTCTCGTGTTGCACTTCCGCTCGTACTCCTTCAACTCAGTATCAGAGCTCAGATCGAGGCTCGGGGCAGCACTGCAGGAGGCTAGAGTCACCAGCTCAGATTAGAGTGAAATTCGACAAGCGAGGACATGGCTATCGTTCTTGCTCCAAAAGAAATGCTCACAATGAGACTCCTAGAGCTTCCATTATCGAAGCTCCAAAAGAGGATACTCATTGCAAAGGATCACCTCTCTCCTATGCTTGGGGAAAGGTAAGGGAGCATGATGCCTTCATCTTGTTTGACCCCTGGTTCTACTCTCAACTTCATATCAATGGAGTTCGCCACCAAGATGGGTATTCAAGCTTTTGAGATGGAAGATGTTGTAACTGCCGTTGCCGCTTTCAAGGGACAGCAAGCCTCCGTTACTCCCTCGATTGGGAAGTTGAGGCTTCATGTCCAAAGCTATGTCGACAAAGAAGACTTCTTTATCTCTCCTCTCCAACATGAGGATGCTATCCTAGGTGTTGGGGTATAAAGCCCAATGTGGTCGCCCAGGTAAGTGGGCAGGCCGCCAGGTATGTACACATATTCTTTTGTAAAAACCTAATAAGAACTAACTATGCTCTACACATTACAGTAGAGCGAGTTCACCATATCGTCGTGCTCTTCTTCTCGCACTCTCTCTCGCGTCGCACTTCCGCTCGTACTCCTTCAACTGGTATCAGAGCTCAGATCGAGACTCGGGGCAGCACTGCAGGAAATTAGAGTCACCAGCTCAGATTGGAGTGAAATTCGACAGGCGAAGACACGGCCCCAAATCTCGTGGGAGACCCTAAAGGACTTGGTGTTGTCAGAATTTCATTCTGCGGTCATCTCGGCCACCGTTCGGCTTCGACAAAGTTATGCGCAGGCCATTTTCGACTACGTGGTCTCAGCAGGTGCAGATCCGACTCTGCAAATTTGGGTTTTTCGGCCTATGACTGCAGGTGCTGAGGATATCGACACTCCCAGAGTGTTGATTTGTGGCTGTCTACACATTGAAGGACAGATCACAGTTCTTGGAGGCGTGTCACATACGACACGGGAGCATCTACACACAGACTGTAGTCGACATCCACTAGTTCATCAAGTAGCTTGTGTTTGCTGCTTGATATTCCAGATTTCATCCTGACATTGCAGGTACTTCCACATGGGATGTATTGTCAGAGATGATGTATGTCTGTTGAGGGTTTGCTCGCTGTGAGTCACGCAGCAAACAACCGCCGCAGCGGTTACAACATACAGTGGGAAATTTGTGGATGTATGACTTTGTGGGAAGGCTATGTACTGTCAGATTTACTGCAGCCTTTGTTGAGGGTCGAGTGAGGTTTTATTGAGCTGGGGGATTCTCGAATGTTGAGATCCTTTCGGTGATACAGGTCTTGGAGCGATCCCTCGAGCACCCTTAGATAGGCAGCTAGGATGTATTGACTGTGAGTTAGACAGTTGGGATTGCATCTTTGCTTTACTGCCGTTGAGGCATTGTCGCAGTCTATGCTTATAGGACAGTGACAGGAGACAGTACAGGTGCAGAATAGGTTTACCCGCAGCTTACAGTGTCAGAGAGACAGTGTTTTTTGAGCTGTTTTTTGGTCTCTTTTTAGTACACCAGAGCCATTTTACAAAGGAGACTCTGCCAAAATTTCTGCAGAATCTGAAGCTTTCTTCGTTCATTTGACAGGTTGATATTGGTTCAGAGGTCAGTTTACAGGGGAAACTCTGCCGAATTTTTCCCAGAAAAGTAAACTACTGTGAAGCGTAGCTATGGCTGGATCACAGGACACTGCTTTTTACAATATCAAGAAACTGGATGGAACCAATTTCGCATTGTGGAAGAAGCAGATTTGGCACGTGTTGGTACAAAAGAAGCAGATAAAACCTATAAAGCTAAAGGGGATAAAACCAGAAGATATGGACGAAGATGAATGGAGCGAAATGGATGAATTGGCACTTTCTACCATTATGCTGACTTTGGCAGAAAGCGTTTACTTCAATGTAGCTGACGAGATGTCGGCTTATCAAGCATGGTTAAAGCTGAGTGATCTTTATGAGAAGCAGAGTGCAACTTCACAGGTATATTGGCTTAAGAAGCTTGTTGACTTGAAGATGAAAGAAGGGACACCTATGTCCAATCATCTGAATGAATTCAACACAATCTATAGTCCGTTGTCAGCTCAAGGTGTCAAGTTTGATGAACCTGTTAGAGCCATGTTCCTGTTGATCACATTGCCGGAAAGTTGGGACACTTTTCGCACAGCTTTGAGTAATTCTGCACCTCCAGATGGTTTGAACATAGCAGGTGTAAAAGCAAGTCTGCTTACGGAAGAAACCAATAGAAAGACAATGGACAAAGGCAAAGGAACAGCCTTAGTTGTCAGGGGAAGGACCAAAGAAAAGTACAAAGGTGGAAAGAGGAATCAGTATCGTAGCAAGTCCCGCAGTGCTAAAGGCAAGAGTGACATAGAATGCTACCATTGTGGCAAGAAGGGTCACATGAAAAGAGACTGCAGAGAATGGAAAGCAGAAAAAGGCAAAGAGAAAGCTGAAGACCATGGTGAGAAGAACAAGTCCTCAGTGAAGATTCAAGAAATAAATGTGACAAACACTGTTGCAGAGGATGACAGTCTAGTGTCAGGAGACATCTACTTTTTGAAGAATACAATGGACTCAGCTCTTCTTACAGCATCTGATGGAAATGCACTGAGTGACTGGATTATAGACTCAGGGGCATCACTTCATGTGTCTCCAAACAAGGAGTGGTTTACTTCTTATGTGACCACTAAAGATCATGTTCGGCTAGGCAATGGGCAGACATGTGAGATCTTAGGTGTTGGAGATGTTCAATTGAAGTTTCAGAATGGCTCTTCTTTCACGCTGAAGAATGTGAGATGTTCCCGCAATTACAAAGAGCTTGATCAGCACAGGTTTACTTGATGATGCTGGCTACGTCACCACTTTTGGACAGAACATGTGGAAGATATCCAAGGGTTCTATGACAGTAGCACATGGACTAAAGTCTAGAGGACTTTACATGATTTATGTATCAAATGTCTCTAAAAATGTAATCAATGTAACCGAGCAACCGAACATTTCTTTGTGGCATAGCCGGTTAGGACATATGTCCAAGAAGGCAATGGAAATCTTGTCTCGTTCTGGTTATTTGCCTGGCTTTTCATTTAATGATTTTGAATTCTGTGAACATTGTCTGTATGGTAAGCAAACACAGCAGCCACATAAGCATAGAAGCAGTAGAAGAGATACACAGTTGGCACTTGTTCATAGTGATTTGTGTGGACCTATGCCTAACCTATCTCTAGGGGGAGCTTCTTACTTTATGACATTTATAGATGATTACTCGAGGAAAGTATGGGTTTACTTTCTCAAGCACAAGGATGAAGCGTTTAGTGTTTTCAAAACGTTTGTGACACTTGTGGAGAATCAGAGTGGCAAGAAGCTTAAATGCTTATGCACTGACAATGGTGGAGAGTATGTTTCAAAGGCCTTTCAGGACTCTTGTGAGTCAAAAGGTATAAAACGTGAACTTACTGCTCCTTACAATCCTCCTCAAAATGGTGTTGCTGAGAGGATGAATAGGACCATACAAGAGAAGGTCAGAAGTATGTTGTCTAATGCATAGCTGCCAAATGGGTTTTGGGCTGAAGCTGTATCAACAGCTGTTCATCTTGTAAATAGATCTCCTAGCAAGGTTTTGCAGAAGGATTCAGTGCCAGAGATGGTATGGTCAGGCAAAATGCCCTCATACAAGCATCTCAGAGTCTTTGGCTGTGAGGCATATACTCACGTTCCAAAGGAATTTAGGAACAAACTTGAGCCAAAGAGTAGAAAGTGCATCTTTCTAGGCTATGGTAATTCTGGTGAGATGGGGTACAGACTTTGGGATCCCGAATCCAAAAAGGTTGTCCGCAGCAATGATGTTCACTTTAATGAATCCAAATATCATTCTAAACCAGAGAGGGTTGAGGAGATTAGAAGAGTTGTCTTCCAAGAAGATGGACCTGCACGTGCAAGACAAAATGTCAGGGCTCAAGAGGAGCAAGGACAGGATAGAGTGGAACCACAGGTTGTGGCTGAGCCTGAGCCACCTATTGTGCGTAGATCTGGACGTGTCACGCGACCTCCTGATAGGTTTGTTCCATCTATGAACTATGTCATGTTGACTGATTGCAATGAGCCTTCATGTTATAAGGAAGCAGTGCAAATGAAGGACTCCGGGAATTGGCAATTGGTCATGCAGTCAGAGATGACAGCTCTGCATAAAAACCAGACATGGAAGCTAGTTAAATTACCACGGGGCAAAAAGGCTCTACTCTGTAAATGGGTTTACAGGTATAAGATCATCGCTCATGATAGTCAACCAAAGTACAAAGCAAGGCTTGTTGCCAAGGGCTTTAAGCAAGAACAAGGCATTGACTTTGATGAAGTCTTCTCTCCGGTGGTCAAGATGACTACATTGAGATGCTTTCTTGCATTGGTTGCCATATTAGATTTGGTGTTGCACCAAATGGATGTCAAGACAGCGTTCTTGCATGGTGATTTAGATGTGGAAATTTACATGCAGCAGCCAGAAGGGTTTGTTGAGAAAGGCAAGGAAGATTGGGTATGCCAGTTGTTAAAGAGTCTTTATGGCTTAAAACAATCACCGTAAATTCCACAAGTTTATGCTTTCTCAAGGCTACAAACGTAGTGAGTTCGAACACTGTCTATATACAAAGAAGGCTAAGGATGGCAGTTGGTTGATCCTTATTTTGTATGTGGATGACATGTTGATTGCTGGCAAGCACTTGAAAGAGATTTCAGCTTTGAAGTCAAAGATGGCAAAATCGTTTGACATGAAAGACATGGGTGAGGCAAGTCATATACTTGGTATGCGCATTGAGAGAGACAGATCAAAGAAGTTGATTTGGTTATCTCAAACAGAGTATATTGACAAGGTTTTGCAACGTTTCAATATGGAGAAGGGAAAGGCATTGAGTGTTCCATTGCCACCATATGTGAAACTTAGCAAACAAGATTGTCCTATGTCTGAGGAAGAACAGGCTGAAATGGATAAGATTCCATATGCGTCTGCAGTGGGTAGTTTGATGTATGCAATGATTGCTACTCGCCCAGACATTGCATTTGCAGTGGGAGTAGTAAGTCGATACATGTCAAACCCAAGCAAGAAACATTGGGAGGCAGTGAAAGGAATATTGAGATACCTGAAAGCTACAAAGAGTATGCGTATATGCTATGGGAGTCAGGAGCTAAGTGTAATGGGTTTTACAGACTCAGATTATGCAGGTGACTTAGACAACCGAAGGTCTACGTCAGGGTATGTCTTTACATTGGCTGGTGGAGCAGTATCATGGCGTTCTAGATTACAAGATTGTGTTACTCAGTCTACTACAGAGGCTGAATATGTTGCAGCATCAGAGGCATGCAAAGATCAATTTGGCTTAATCGACTAGTAACAGATTTGGGAATCAAAGAAGAGATGCCTGTGTTATATTGTGATAGTCAAAGTGCTATACAATTGGCTCGCAATCCAGTTTATCACCCAAAGACAAAGCATGTGGATGTGAAGTATCATTTCATCAGGGAAATGCTCGAGGATAAGCAACTTCAGCTTGTCAAAGTTCACACCACAGAAAATCTTGCTGATCTACTTACAAAAGGACTTCCCTCAGAGAGCTTTGCGCATTTTCGCAAGCAGTTAGGTGTAGGGTAGTACATCACTTCTCTACATCTCTTGTATATTAGCTTGTATAGTAGCTTCTCTCACACTTAAAGTACCACATTGGACTTTAAGTGGGAGGTTGTTGGGGTATAAAGCCCAATGTGGTCGCCCAGGTAAGTGGGCGGGCCGCCGGGTATGTACACATATTCTTTTGTAAAAACCTAATAAAAACTCACTATGCTCTACACATTACAGTAGAGCGAGTTCACCATATCGTCGTGCTCTTCTTCTTGCACTCTCTCTCGCGTCGCACTTCCGCTCCTACTCCTTTAATGCCAAGTTCTTTTGGAGCAAAAGGAGAGGCACCACTCTCCAAAGGGCTGTTCAACACTATCGAGCAGGTGCCGAGAGGCTGCCAACAAAACGGAGCCGACAAAGGAAACGAGAGATAGTGCATGACCTCCAACAACAACATGAGAGTGATTGTGGCATCACCAACGACCACCACCATGCATACGACAACCATCCCACCCTACTTGCCCCACCTTTCTTCGCATGCCAATCGGCACCACATGCTGTGTAGTGATTCTCCCTCTCTAATTTTGTACGGTATTACTTTATTGTTTTTTATCCACACCCCACCTTTACGATTCTCTAATTGCTTCACGTCTCAACAATAAGATATACACACCCTCTTTTAATCCTTACCTATGTCAAAGCTCACGTTTTTTTTTCCCTGAACCTCTCCTTTTTCCTCGCCTAGTCTCCACCAATACTTTTTCCAAGAAAAAAAAAGCCTCATATCATTGGGAAGAGTAAACTTTTCTTTGGAGACGTGCTCAAAGGGAACACACACACCCATTCATATTTTTTTTGGGAAACAATAATGAGACCATCACACAGAGAGAAATTTGGTTTTTCTCTCTTCACCATCTCTAAGCAAGAGCCACGCACACACATACACACTCCAAGAAGACGACATTAATCTCGTACGTGCCATCCTCACCTTCGAATCGCGATTTTCAGTTGATCACTCTAAGTCTTAATTCTCTCCCTCGTGATGGAGACAAACGGCGTTAGTAACCCTTCCGATTGGACCACCAATTCACCTCTCCCGAGACCGACCTTGGAGGAACAAGTATTCTTGCTGCAACAGGAATTAGACATTGCGAATCAACGCCTTGTAGCAAATGATCAGAAACGAGCACGCGAAGACGATAACGAAGATGAACGGATGATCAAAATTTTGAAGGCCGCGTTCGAAGCTCAACAATCTCGCAAAGAGGCAAAGATAAGTCAAAAATCTTTCACGTTTTTCAAGTTCGATGGTCGCAAAATTGGTAAAACAATGCTCTTGGTTAACTCAATTCGACGATTATTTTGCTAGCGAATTTTTTACTGAAAAAGATAAAATTAAATGTGCTACTAATCACCTTTCTGGTCAAGCTTCACTTTGGTGGAGCGTGCTTTGCAAAACGGCAGAACGACCATCAACTTGGGACAGTTTTCAACAGCGGGTCAAAGATTCATTCCTACCCCCTCAGTTTGGTCTTGACGCTCGTCGTGCTTGGGCCAAATTCTCTTGGATGCAAGAAGACACCATTTCTCGTTACACTGACCGCTTCTAGGAACGTCTTCTACTCCTCCGTATGGTAGAAGAAGTGCCTGCAGAGTCTCTCCAACGCAAATATGAAGACGGTCTTCCCAATGGTATACAATCAAAACTCAATTCCCTTAAACCGGCATCTCTTTATCAAGCTATATCCTTGGCCTACGATGCTGAGAAAGAAATCAACTCTATCGTCCAGGAAGTGCGCAACATCCGCAACCCCAACCGTCCCAATTTTCAACCTCGCAATCAGTGGAGTAACAACAACCACAACCGCAATCGCAACGGTAATAATTTCAACAGGTATACTTCAAACCCTCGCACAAATAATTACATACAAAATTGCCCACCCCCTTTTCCTCGTCGTCACCAAAACAATCATCGCCCACAACACAATCCCACCACTCCACCCATACACACTGCACCTCAAATTTCAAATACACATTATCACCCCAACCCCCCTGCACGCCGCAATGGTGTTCGGTGCTTCAAATGCCACCAATACGGCCATGTTGAAGCCAACTGCACCAACAACCGTCCACCCGGTCCTCGCCAACCCACAGCTCGCCTACACAACATCGAAGATGAATCAGAACCCCTAGACGATGCCATGGCTGATTGAACAGCCGCAACCCCACCTCATGTACCAGGTACGCCAATTTCAATTCATGCTTTGCTCCGTCCAAAAGGCAAAATTCAAAATTCAAGTGTGTCTATTTTACACGATGATGGTAGTTCACACGATTTTATTTCTGAAAAATTGGTATGAACATTGAATTTAACCACCACACCGTCTGCATACAAAGTTAAATGTGCTTTTCAAGGTACTAGGTACAATGGCACACATGAAATTAAATCTCTCACAATTACCATTGGTGATTACACAGAACAACGTGATTTTTTAATTGCACCATTGCAATCCACCGATATCATTTTGGGCATGCCTTTTCGACACCAACATAATCCACACATTGACTATCGCACACACACAATGAATTTCACTTTCAATGGCAAATCTATTTCACTTTCTGTTGATGCATCGCTTGCTATGTTTCCCTTGATATCACACACACAAGCAAAACGTGCACTACGAAAGGATGACAAAGCGTACATGATATTTGTTACTGAAGTGGAGCACACACAATCATCTCTCTCTCACACACATAATGATTTCCTCTCACAGTATAATGATTGCTTTGTGGATGATTACCCCCCTCACCTCCCACCCTCTCGTGGTGAATTAGATCATAAAATTGAAATTTTTCCAGGCTCACAACCTCCACACAGAGCACAGTATAGACATCGTCCCTTGCACCAACAAGAAATCCAAAAACAAATCACCGAACTCCTAGATAAGGGCCTCATCCATCCTAGTGCATCCCCTTTCGGTGCCCCAGTTCTCCTAGTCCAAAAGAAAAACAAAACTTTTCGCATGTGCATAGACTACCGTGCATTAAACAAGGTTACTGTCAAAAACTGCTATCCCATCCCACGTATAGACGATCTCCTAGATCTCTTACGAGGAGCGAAACTGTTTAGCAAAATTGACTTGAAATCAGGATACCATCAAATCCGTATGCACCCTAACGATATTTTTAAAACTGCATTTCGTACCCAGTCTGGTCATTATGAGTTTATTGTCTTACCGTTTGGTCTCACAAATGCACCTGCCACATTTGCTAGGATGATGAACAAAATTTTTCTTGATTATCAAGACTTTGTTATTGTGTTCTTTGATGACATTTTGATTTTTAGTCGTGATGAGCACAAACACAAAAATCACCTGCATATTGTCTTTGAGTTATTGCATGACCACCAGTTGCTTGCAAACCCAGACAAAAGTACATTTTTTCAAACACACATTGACTATTTAGGCCACATAGTCTCAGAAAAAGGTATATCTGTTGACCCTCAAAAGATTGACACTATTAAAACATGGCCTATCCCCAAATCCGTGCATGACATAAAATCCTTTTTAGGTTTAGCAGGCTTTTATCAAAAATTTGTCAAAAACTTCTCACACATTGCATCACCAATGACCACTCTACTTCGTCAAAAAGTACCATTCAATTGGGGCCCCACACAACAAAAATCATTTGACACTCTCAAGTATCTCCTTACACATATCCCCATCCTACAATTACCCGACTTCACACAACCCTTCTTTGTAGTTGTCACAGACGTGAGTGGCTCAGGCATAGGCGCAGTCTTAATGCAAAATGATCACCCACTTGCCTACGAAAGTCGAAAACTCAAACCATCTGAAACCAAATACAACACATACGATAAAGAATTGCTAGCCGTGGTCCACGCTCTGGACACGTGGAAATACTATCTTATGGGCTCCGAAGTTCTAATCAAGACTGACCAACGGGCCATTAAACATCTTCTCACTTAATCCACCATTTCTGACCGTCATATCCAATGAGCCGGTTTCATTCAAAATTTCCATCCTATGATACAATACCAACCAGGAAAGGCGAATGTAGTAGCAAATGCATTAAGTAGAAAACCTGAAGTAAATGTACTCTCTGTTACTCGTTCATGTGTCTTCGATAAAATCAAGCATGTTTATTTGAATCACATTTCTGTGAGTGATGTGTAATCTTTTCATTCTATGCCTAACACATATGCTCACGATCCACATTTTTCACGTGCTTGGTTTGAAATAACTCACAATAATGGTCTTCCCTATGAACACTACACATTGGCAAATGGTTATCTTTATTTTCAGCAAAAGCTATGCATCATAACACCCTTCAAGGAACTAGCAATGACTAAAATGCATGCACCACCATATATGGGTCACCGAGGAATTCAATCCACACTCGCTGCATGTCAAGATCATTTTTTTTGGCCTGGAATGAAGCACGATATCACAAAATTTGTTTCAGAATGTTTGATATGTCAAAGAGTTAAACGTCATCATGGTAAGTCTTATGGTCTTTTAATGCCTCTCCCTATCCCCGTTGGCCCTTGGGAACAAATCTCCATGGATTTTATCACAGGACTTCCCACCACATCCTCACACAATGATATGATATGGACCATAGTTGACCGTTTTAGCAAACAAGCATACTTTGTACCCTGCAAAAAGACATTGTCTGCACCACAGGCTGCAAACCTTTTCCTCAAAACCATCTTTCCGTACCATGGCTTCCCCAAAGTCATTCTCTCTGACCGTGATGGACGCTTTTGCAATCATTTTTGGGTCACCCTAGCCAAAAACTTAGGCTCTAAAATGGATTTCACATCTGCATTTCACCCTGAAAGTAATGGTCAAACAGAAGCCACAAACAGTACTATTATGGATCTTCTTCGATCTTATACCACTGAAAATACTGCAAACTGGGACCAACACCTCCCTATGCTTCAATTTGCTTACAATAACACACCCCACTCATCCACAAACCGTGTACCTTTTGAAATTGTCTATGGGAAAAAACTCCCTGTCCCTGTCTCCACTATTAGCATTGATGTCCTTGTGGCGGCGGCTGACACTTTAGCAAGAGATAACACACACATTTTACAAGAAGCCATAGCTTGCATTAAACGAGCACAAGAACGATACACTGCACAAGCCAATAAGAAACGAAGACCTGCACCTTTTAAAGAAAACGACCTTGTTTGGCTTAGAATAGAAAAACAACGCTTAAAAAGTGTAGAAAAACATCCTAAAGTGAAATTGGCCCCTAGATTTTATGGCCCATTCAAAATTCTTCATAAAATAAATACAATGCATTCCGCTTGGGCATTCCCTCACATTGGAAAATACACAACTCCTTCCATGTCAGTTTGTTGAGACCACACAAGGGACCTATTCCCGACACCCCTACCACAGCTGACGCCCCCTTCATTGAGGACGATGAAGAAATTCTGACTCCCGAAATAATTTTAGATCATGACATGACCACTACCCGCCGCAGAGGAAACCAGTACAGAAGATATTTGGTAAAATACAAACACCATTCTTTGGAAGAGTGTCAATGGATTTTTGAGCAATCGCTAAGTCCACATTACCGTCACTTGATACTTGCATACCACACACCTAGAGACACAGATTCGCCGATTTAGGCAGTGCCTCTCTTCTAGTGTAGATTTGCCGTTTTAGGCAACACGAATTTTAAAAGTGCAGATCCATCGATTTAGGCAGCACTAGTGTAGATTCGCCAATCTAGGTAACACGAACTCAAAATGCAGATCCACCGATTTAGGCAACACGACCATTGGTGTAGATCCGCCGATCTAGGAAACACCAAATTACTAGACCACTCTACCAGTGGCTGGTAGAGTGGTCTAGCGACAGTGGCTGGCCACCACTGTCGCTAGTTTGGTTTTGGTAACAATTGAGGACAATTGTCTTTCAACCACGGGGTATGTAATGAAATTGATATTTTGATGATATATTTGTGAAATATTTGATATTCGAATGAAGCATTGCAATGTTGATTTGAATTGTGGAATATGATCACTTGTTGGGTGTTGTGTGAGCAGATCAGTGAGATTGGCACGTGCTGGACAATAAGGCGATAGCAGTTATTCGGAATAAAACTGCCACCATTGGATTTTCTGTGGCAAGCCTTAGTATTTATGGTTTAGTTATAAGTTGAGATGTAGACATCTATTAATTGCTACATTGAGCTCTTTATGAGCCATGACTATTTTATGCCCAAGTGTGGATTGGATGTAACTCAATTTTGAGCATGAACTTCTCTATAAATTAAATACGTGCAAGAGGGACATGCTCACTCTTGCACGGGGGGGGATTGCACCCAGTGTCTGTGTATTCTTCTCTCCTCTCCTCTCTTCTCTCTCGTCGTGCCGGCGTAGCACTCCACTCTAGGAGGTGCGCCTGCACGCACTTACGAGCTCTCTCATTTATCCATCTCCTTCTATGTCTATCTCATGCCAGATTGGCTATGGATTCTTTGCGTACACGATTGTGCAGGTACGTGGATTTGCTAGATTTATTGTCGATTATGTGCTAGTTGTATGTTTTGCAGGGCCGCTACGCTCCCGTTTGTAGCACTTCATTGCATCAAGTAGGTCACAAGGAACACAAAGATTGTATTGTACCAAGTCTCTCTCGATGGGAGAAACTATAATACAAATGCCTATTGGAGGGGGGACCGGCTCCATATGAATCCGGTCCTCAACTATTGTCATGTTCTCTAAACTCTCTCTCTCTCTCTCTTGCAAAAGTATCGTTCTTGCCAGGTTAACTAAGTACCATATTTATGTTGCTACCATCAATTAAGTTCACCCGCTATGCTTACAAAGTAATCTCTCCAAAATGCTTCACCTAATTCCCTAATTCCGCTACTCTCAAAGTTCATAGGCCATTTCATTACATTGGTATCAGAGCATTTGGTTTCTCTTTTCTTCCTTAAGAAGAGAGGTCCTTAAGTAGCCTATTAATGGTTGTTTTTGTTAATTATATTAGGGTAAGTGGGTCTGGGATCTATTATCGGTTTTGTTGAGCCCACTATGTGGGATATGGTGCACACCTCAGGGAGCTTTGGTCTTAATAATGGAGTCTTTTTAGACTTGCCTACGGCTTTACCATTATTGAGCCATAAGAAGTCCGAAAGGAGCTATCCCTCGGCAACTTCGCTATGTTAGACTCACTCCACTACTCTCTATAATTAACCAATTCGAGCCGTGGGTGTAGATACTTAAATGCCTATTTTCAAAGGCTAAGAGGAGTAGCAACTAAGGTTTTGAATTGCCAAAGCATACACTAAGTAAACATATAAGTTTAATTAACATTGCTGACAATAACCAAGAGAGTAGAATGAACATTGATAACTTTGATTCTGCACATGAAGGTGCCAATGATGATGCCCCCATGTTTTTTAATTATCTTGTCACTAGGTTGCAACAAGCTCTGGGCAACCCCACTTTGCAAGCCGAAGTTACTCAATCACTTCATGCTTATGGGATTTTCTTTCCTCTCCAAGAGGAGAGAGAGCTTACGAGGCCTCTTGAAGACCCGCCCAAAAGAAGACTCTCTCCCATACGAGAGGAGGAATCCAAAGATCAAGAAAGCAATGAATCCCTAAATTCCTCCGAAGATGTGGCTCCACGAAGAAGGCGGACTAAAAGATCGCCAACTCCTCCCAAGAGGAAACGGTTAACCCATAGTCCTTCTCCTCGTCACTCCAAAAGGGAAGAGAGTAAACCAAGGAAGAAAAGGGCAAGAAAGAGGTCACCCTCTTTTCCTTGTTCTTCACCTTCCTCCTCTATCGATGAAAGCTATGGCTATTCTCCTAGAGAATATAAGAGGGGAGGACATCGCAAATCTTACCCTGCATGGCGAAGGTCACAAAAGCTCAAGAAGTTCAAAGAGGGAGGAAAGAGTATATCTTTTCTCGCCTATGATGGCACCTTTGGTGCTACCGACAAGGTATTGGCCTTCATCCAACAATTTGATGCGGCCTTTGGAGACGAGGGCTTCATGGAGTCCTCCAAGCTATGCCATGTAGATATGCACTTCCAAAAATCGGCTCGTCAATAATGGGCTAGCCTTTGCGGCAATGGCGAAGCCCCAAAGACATGGAAAACTCTACGAGTTTCCATCATGAAGAAATTCCTTGCAAGCGATGCAAAGGTCAAAGTGCTCACCAAATGGCGGAGTTTAAGGCTTCTCTCTCATGAGTCTATCCACAAATATGTGGACAAGTTTTGGGATTTACATCTCAAGGCTACTGTTTTTCAAAAGATAGGAAGAGATGGCCAAGCATGTCAACTCTCAATGGCCTGACTCTATCAGCGAAGTAATCCACCATACCATGGTTGCTTTATGCATCAATTTCCAACAAGGGGTTAGACGGAATGTCAAACCCATGGAAAATAAAGACAAAAGTGATGCAAAGGGAAAAATTAATGCCCAAAATTTTCCCCACGCCATTCCAACAACAACAACAACAATCGGTCCAAGGAGAAAGGAGTTTACAAAGGTAAAAATAAACTCTCTCCTGAAGAGCTTGAAAGTCTTCGCAAGGATCACAAATGTTTTAAGTGTGGGGAGCAAGGACATGGCTATCGTTCTTGCTCCAAAAGAAATGCTCACAATGAGACTCCTAGAGCTTCCATTATCGAAGCTCCAAAAGAGGATACTCATTGCAAAGGATCACCTCTCTCCTATGCTTGGGGAAAGGTAAGGGAGCATGATGCCTTCATCTTGTTTGACCCCTGGTTCTACTCTCAACTTCATATCAATGGAGTTCGCCACCAAGATGGGTATTCAAGCTTTTGAGATGGAAGATGTTGTAACTGCAGTTGCCGCTTTCAAGGGACAGCAAGCCTCCGTTACTCCCTCGATTGGGAAGTTGAGGCTTCATGTCCAAAGCTATGTCGACAAAGAAGACTTCTTTATCTCTCCTCTCCAACATGAGGATGCTATCCTAGGTGTTGGGGTATAAAGCCCAATGTGGTCGCCCAGGTAAGTGGGCAGGCCGCCAGGTATGTACACATATTCTTTTGTAAAAACCTAATAAGAACTCACTATGCTCTACACATTACAGTAGAGCGATTTCACCATACCGTCGTGCTCTTCTTCTCGCACTCTCTCTCTCGCGTCGCACTTTCGCTCGTACTCCTTCAACTGGTATCACAGCTCAGATCGAGGCTCGGGGCAGCACTGCATGAGGCTAGAGTCACCAGCTCAGATTGGAGTGAAATTCGACAGGCAAAGACACGGCCCCAAATCTTGTGGGTAAGCCCGTAGGGCTTGGTGTGCTCAGAATTTCATTCTGAGGTCATCTCGGCCACCGTTCGGCTTCGACAAAGGTCTGCCCAGGCCATTTTCGACTACGTGGTCTCAGCGGGTGTAGATCCGACTCTGCAAATTTGGGGTTTTTCGGCCTACGACTGCAGGTGCTGAGGATATCGACACTCCCAGAGTGTTGATTTGTGGCTGTCTACACATCGAAGGATGGCTCACAGTTCTTGGAGGCGTGTCACATACGACACGGGCGCATCTACACACAGACTGTAGGCGACATCCACTAGTTCATCAGGTAGCTTGTGTTTGCTGCTTGATATTCCAGATTTCATCCTGACATTGCAGGTACTTCCACATGGGATGTATTGTCAGAGATGATGTATGTCTGTTGAGGGTTTGCTGGCTGTGAGTCACGCAGCAAACAACCGCCGCAGCGGTTACAGCATACAGTGGAAAATTTGTGGATGTATGACTTTGTGGGAAGTCTATGTACTGTCAGATTTACTGCAGCCTTTGTTGAGGGTCGAGTGAGGTTTTATTGAGCCGGGGGATTCTCGAATGTTGAGATCCTTTCGGTGATAAAGGTCTTGGAGCGATCCCTCGAGCACCCTTAGATAGGCAGCTAGGATGTATTGACTGTGAGTTAGACAGTTGGGATTGCATCTTTGCTTTACTGCCGTTGAGGCATTGTCGCAGTCTATGCTTATAGGACAGTGACAGGACAGTGAGAGACAGTACAGGTGCAGGATAGGTTTACCCGCACCTTACAGTGTCAGAGAGACAGTGTTTTTTGAGCTGTTTTTTGGTCTGTTTTTAGTACACCAGAGCCATTTTACAAAGGAGACACTGCCAAAATTTCTGCAGAATCTGAAGCTTTCTTGGTTCATTTGACAGGTTGATATTGGTTCAGAGGTCAGTTTATAGGGGAAACTCTGCCGAATTTTTCCCAGAAAAGTAAACTACTGTGAAGCGTAGCTATGGCTGGATCACAGGACACTGCTCTTTACAATATCAAGAAGCTGGATGGAACCAATTTCACATTGTGGAAGAAGCAGATTTGGCACGTGTTGGTACAAAAGAAGCAGATAAAACCTATAAAGCTCAAGGGGATAAAACCAGAAGATATGGACGAAGATGAATGGAGCGAAATGGATGAATTGGCACTTTCTACCATTATGCTGACTTTGGCAGAAAGCGTTTACTTCAATGTAGCTGACGAGATGTCGGCTTATCAAGCATGGTTAAAGCTGAGTGATCTTTATGAGAATCAGAGTGCAGCTTCACAGGTATACTGGCTTAAGAAGCTTGTTGACTTGAAGATGAAAGAAGGGACACCTATGTCCAATCATCTGAATGAATTCAACACAATCTATAGTCGGTTGTCAGCTCAAGGTGTCAAGTTTGATGAACCTGTTAGAGCTATGTTCCTGTTGATCACATTGCCGGAAAGTTGGGACACTTTTCGCACAGCTTTGAGTAATTCTGCACCTCCAGATGGTTTGAACATAGCAGGTGTAGAAGGAAGTCTGCTTACTGAAGAAACCAATAGAAAGACAATGGACAAAGGCAAAGGAACAGCCTTAGTTGTTAGGGGAAGGACCAAAGAAAAGTACAAAGGTGGAAAGAGGAATCAGTCTCGTAGCAAGTCCCGCAGTGCTAAAGGAAAGAGTGACATAGAATGCTACCATTGTGGCAAGAAGGGTCACATGAAAAGAGACTGCAGAGAATGGAAAGCAGAAAAAGGCAAAGAGAAAGCTGAAGACCATGGTGAGAAGAACAAGTCCTCAGTGAAGATTCAAGAAATAAATGTGACAAACACTGTTGCAGAGGATGACAGTCTAGTGTCAGGAGACATCTACTTCTTGAAGAATACAATGGACTCAGCTCTTCTTACAGCATCTGATGGAAATGCACTGAGTGACTGGATTATAGACTCAGGGGCATCACTTCATGTGTCTCCAAACAAGGAGTGGTTTACTTCTTATGTGACCACTAAAGATCATGTTCGGCTAGGCAATGGGCAGACATGTGAGATCTTAGGTGTTGGAGATGTTCAATTGAAGTTTCAGAATGGCTCTTCTTTCACGCTGAAGAATGTGAGACATGTTCCCGCAATTACAAAGAGCTTGATCAGCACAGGTTTACTTGATGATGCTGGCTACGCCACCACTTTTGGACAGAACATGTGGAAGATATCCAAGGGTTCTATGACAGTAGCACATGGACTAAAGTCTAGAGGACTTTACATTATTTATGTATCAAATGTCTCTAAAAATGTAATCAATGTAACCGAGCAGCCAAAGGTTTCTTTGTGGCATAGCCGGTTAGGACATATGTCCAAGAAGGGAATGGAAATCTTGTCTCGTTCTGGTTATTTGCCTGGCTTTTCATTTAATGATTTTGAATTCTATGAACATTGTCTGTATGGTAAGCAAACACAACAGCCACATAAGCATAGAAGCAGTAGAAGAGATACACAGTTGGCACTTGTTCATAGTGATTTGTGTGGACCTATGCCTAACCTATCTCTAGGGGGAGCTTCTTACTTTATGACATTTATAGATGATTACTCGAGGAAAGTATGGGTTTACTTTCTCAAGCACAAGGATGAAGCGTTTAGTGTTTTCAAAACGTTTGTGACACTTGTGGAGAATCAGAGTGGCAAGAAGCTTAAATGCTTATGCACTGACAATGGTGGAGAGTATGTTTCAAAGGCCTTTCAGGACTTTTGTGAGTCAAAAGGTATAAAACGTGAACTTACTGCTCCTTACAATCCTCCTCAAAATGGTGTTGCTGAGAGGATGAATAGGACCATACAAGAGAAGGTCAGAAGTATGTTGTCTAATGCATAGCTGCCAAATGGGTTTTGGGCTGAAGCTGTATCAACAGCTGTTCATCTTGTAAATAGATCTCCTAGCAAGGTTTTGCAGAAGGATTCAGTGCCAGAGATGGTATGGTCAGGCAAAATGCCCTCATACAAGCATCTCAGAGTCTTTGGCTGTGAGGCATATACTCACGTTCCAAAGGAATTTAGGAACAAACTTGAGCCAAAGAGTAGAAAGTGCATCTTTCTAGGCTATGGTAATTCTGGTGAGATGGGGTACAGACTTTGGGATCCCGAATCCAGAAAGGTTGTCCGCAGCAATGATGTTCACTTTAATGAATCCAAATATCATTCTAAACCAGAGAGGGTTGAGGAGATTAGAAGAGTTGTCTTCCAAGAAGATGGACCTGCACGTGCAAGACAAAATGTCAGGGCTCAAGAGGAGCAAGGACAGGATAGAGTGGAACCACAGGTTGTGGCTGAGCCTGAGCCACCTATTGTGCATAGATCTGGACGTGTCACGCGACCTCCTGATAGGTTTGTTCCATCTATGAACTATGTCATGTTGACTGATTGCAATGAGCCTTCATGTTACAAGGAAGCAGTGCAAATGACGGACTCCGGGAATTGGCAATTGGTCATGCAGTCAGAGATGACAACTCTGCATAAAAACCAGACATGGAAGCTAGTTAAATTACCACGGGGCAAAAAGGCTCTACTCTGTAAATGGGTTTACAGGTATAAGATCATCGCTCATGATAGTCAGCCAAAGTACAAAGCAAGGCTTGTTGCCAAGGGCTTTAAGCAAGAACAAGGCATTGACTTTGATGAAGTCTTCTCTCCGGTGGTCAAGATGACTACATTGAGATGCTTTCTTGCATTGGTTGCCATATTAGATTTGGTGTTGCACCAAATGGATGTCAAGACAGCGTTCTTGCATGGTGATTTAGATGTGGAAACTTACATGCAGCAGCCAGAAGGGTTTGTTGAGAAAGGCAAGGAAGATTGGGTATGCCAGTTGTTAAAGAGTCTTTATGGCTTAAAACAATCACCGAGGGCATGGTACCATAAATTCCACAAGTTTATGCTTTCTCAAGGCTACAAACGTAGTGAGTTCGATCACTGTCTATATACAAAGAAGGCTAAGGATGGCAGTTGGCTGATCTTTATTTTGTATGTGGATGACATGTTGATTGCTGGCAAGCACTTGGAAGAGATTTCAGCTTTGAAGTCAAAGATGGCAAAATCGTTTGACATGAAAGACATGGGTGAGGCAAGTCATATACTTGGTATGCGCATTGAGAGAGACAGATCAAAGAAGTTGATTTGGTTATCTCAAACAGAGTATATTGACAAGGTTTTGCAACGTTTCAATATGGAGAAGGGAAAGGCATTGAGTGTTCCATTGCCACCATATGTGAAACTTAGCAAACAAGATTGTCCTGTGTCTGAGGAAGAACAGGCTGAAATGGATAAGATTCCATATGCGTCTGCAGTGGGTAGTTTGTGAAGTCGCGGAGCGGAGCGTAGGTCGACTCTCTCACACACACACACACAGTGAGCTTACACAGTACAGTAGTACGCAGAGAACTGTTAGAAGGGTTATCTCCCAATTCCTTAGTATTCACAAAGTATAAGTTAGTATATACAAAGAGTTAGAGGAAAGTGAGTTAGGCGGGCGGGCGGCCATATCCGCATAAGAGGCCACTTGGGCTTTAATCCCAACAACCTCCCACTTAAAGTCCAATGTGGCACTTTAAGTAATTGTAAATCTATGAACATAAATGTACAAAGATTTACATGGCTGCCATCTATCCAATGCCCAATAACTCACGACAATGCACAAAGCCCTCTCCTGGAAGTCCCTTTGTGAGTAGATCAGCAGGATTGTCCTTGGTGTGGATCTTCAGCAGTTGTATCTGCTTATCTTCAAGTACTTTCCTAATGAAGTGATATTTGACATCAATATGCTTAGTCTTCGAATGAAACACTGGATTCTTTGCCAATTGTATAGCACTTTGACTATCACAATATAACTCTGGCATATCTGCATTGATTCCCAAGTCTGCAACCAATCTACCAAGCCAAATAGCTTCTTTGCATGCCTCATTTGCTGCAACATACTCAGCTTCTGTAGTAGACTGTGTAACACAATCTTGTAATCGAGATCACCATGATATGGCACCTCCAGCCAATGTAAAGATATAGCCTGATGTAGATCTCCTCTTATCCAAGTCTCCTGCATAATCTGAGTCAGTGTATCCTCTGACACTCAAATCCTGACTACCATAGCATATGCGCATACTCTTTGTATGTTTTAAGTATCTCATGATACCTTTCACTGCCTCCCAATGTTTCTTGCCGGGATTTGACATATATCTGCTAACCACTCCCACTGCAAATGCAATATCCGGACGTGTAGCAATCATTGCATACATCAAACTACCCACTGCAGACGCATATGGAATCTTATCCATTTCAGCCTTTTCTTCCTCAGACACAGGACAATCTTGTTTGCTAAGTTTCACATATGGTGGCAATGGAACACTCAATGCCTTTCCCTTCTCCATATTGAAACGTTGCAAAACCTTGTCAATATACTCTGTTTGAGATAACCAAATCAACTTCTTTGATCTGTCTCTCTCAATGCGCATACCAAGTATATGACTTGCCTCACCCATGTCTTTCATGTCAAACGATTTTGCCATCTTTGACTTCAAAGCTGAAATTTCTTCCAAGTGTTTGCCAGCAATCAACATGTCATCCACATACAAAATAAGGATCAGCCAACTGCCATCCTTAGCCTTCTTTGTATATAGACAGTGATCGAACTCACTACGTTTGTAGCCTTGAGAAATCATAAACTGGTGGAACTTATGGTACCATGCCCTCGGTGATTGTTTTAAGCCATAAAGACTCTTTAACAACTGGCATACCAAATGTTCCATGCCTTTCTCAACAAACCCTTCTGGCTGCTGCATGTAAATTTCCACATCTAAATCACCATGCAAGAACGCTGTCTTGCCATCCATTTGGTGCAACACCAAATCCAATATAGCAACCAATGCAAGAAAGAATCTCAATGTAGTCATCTTGACCACTGGAGAGAAGACTTCATCAAAGTCAATGCCTTCTTCTTGCTTAAAGCCCTTGGCAACAAGCCTTGCTTTGTACTTTGGATGACTATCATGAGCGGTGATCTTATACCTGTAAACCCATTTACAAGGTAGAGCCTTTTTGCCCTGTGGTAATTTAACCAACTTCCATGTCTGGTTTTTATGCAGAGCTGTCATCTCTGACTGCATGGCCAACTGCCATTTTTTCGAGTCAACCACTTGTAATGCTTCCTTGTAACAAGATGGTTCTCCGCAATCTGTGAGCATGACATAATTTAGAGATGGCACATAACGATCAGGTGGTTTGGAGACACGCTCAGAACGTCTCACCACAACTGATTCTGCCTCTCTAGCCACTATAGGCTGTTCCTGAGCTGACCATGCTGTCTTGATGTGCTAGCACTAGGTCCATCTTCCCTGAAGACAACTCTTCTGATCTCCTCTGTCTTCTCTGGCTTAGCATGAAACTTGGCTTCATTGAAATGCACATCATTGCTACGAATAAGCTTTCTAGACTCAGGATCCCAAAGCCGGTAACCCATCTCGCCCGATTCTCCGTAGCCAAGAAATATACACTTCTTGCTCTTTGGTTCTAACTTATTTCTGAACTCCTTAGGAATATGGCTATAAGCTTCACAACCAAAGACTCTGAGATGCTTATACGAAGGTGCCTTACCTATCCATAGCATCTCGGCCACTGCACTCTTATCCAGAACCCTACTAGGAGACCTGTTGATCAAATGGACTGCTGTAGCCACTGCTTCCGCCCAAAATCCATCAGGCAACTCAGCATTTGACAACATGTTTCTGACCTTCTCTTGTATGGTCCTATTCATACGTTCTGCAACCCCATTTTGTGAAGGATTATATGGTGCAGTAAGTTCCCGCTTAATCCCTTTTGTTTCACAAAAGTCTTGAAAAGTTTTGGAAACGTACTCTCCACCATTGTCAGTTCTCAAGCACTTCAGCTTCTGACCACTCTGATTCTCCACCAGCTGCAAGAATGTCTTAAAGACCTTGAGCACCTCATCCTTGTGCTTCAAGAAGTAAACCCATACTTTGCGAGAATAGTCATCTATGAATGTACAAAAGTATGCTGCTCCCCCTAGTGACAAACTAGGCATTGGTCCGCATAGGTCACTGTGTACAAGAGCTAACCGTTCGTCCCTACGATTCCTCTTTGATCTGTGCGGTTCCTGTGTTTGCTTACCATAAACACAATACTCACAAAACTCGAAATCTTGAAATGAAAAGCCAGGCAAATAACCATAATGAGAAAGTATTTCCATTCCTCTTTTTGACATATGTCCCAACCTACGATGCCACAGTGACACACTTGGCTGCTCAATCACATTAATTACATGGTTTTTAACCTCTGAAACATGTAAAGTGTACAGAGTTGCTGACTTGCTGCCATGTGCTACAGTCATCGAACCTTTGGAGATCTTCCAAGCGCTGTTCCCAAAAACTGTCACATAACCCGCATCATCCAACTTCCCTGTACTAATCAAGCTCTTTCTGATTGCTGGAACATGTCTGACATTCTTGAGCCATAAAGAAGAGCCATTCTGAAACTTCAACTGCACATCTCCCACTCCAAGTATGTCACAAACCTGCTCATTGCCAAGTCTGACATAATCTTTAGTAGCCACATATGATGTAAACCACTCTTTGTGCGGAGAAACATGTAAAGATGCCCCTAAGTCGATAATCCAATCACTCATAGCATGTCCATCCTCTGCAGTCAAGAAAACAGAATCAAGATTGCTTGTAAGGAAGATGTCACCAGCTGCTATACCAGCATCACTGTCTGAACCAGATCCTGTGACATTCACCTCTTCAATCTTCACTGAACTCTTCTTTTCATCTTGCTCAGAACTCTTTGTTTTGCCTTTTTCTTGTTTCCACTTCGTACAGTCTCGCTTCATGTGACCCTTCTTGCCACAAAGGTAGCATTCTATGTCATCCTTTGACTTCGAATCACGAGACTTACTTCGGTTTTGTGCCTTCTTACCCTTCTTCTCTTTAAACTGTTGTCTCCCTCGAACGACCAAAGCACTATTGCCTTTGCCTTTGTCAATGTTCTTCCTGTTTACTTCCTCTGTGAGCAAGCTGCCTTCTACATTGGCACTTGTAAGACCTTCTGGCGCGACAGAATTACTTAACGCTGTACGAAAAGTATCCCAACTGTCTGGCAAAGTGATTAAGAGAAACATAGCCTTCACTGAATCTGGAAAGACTATCTCCTGTGCTGTTAACTGGCTGAAAATTGTGTGAAATTCATTCAGATGATTTGACATGGCTGTCCCTTCCTTCATCTTCAAATCCACCAATTTCTTGAGCCAGTAAATCTGAGAAGCAGCACTTTGTTTCTCGTACATATCACATAGCTTTTGCCATACGCCATACGCTGTAGTCTCTTCTGCTACGTTGAAGTAAACATTTTCTGCCAGTGTCAGCATGATTGTGGAACAAGCTAACTCGTCAAGCTCTTCCCACTCATCTTCAGCCATACCTTCTGGTCTCTCCCCTTTGAGCTTCAGTGGCTTCACTTGTTTTTTCTGCACCAAAACCTGCCAAATCTGCTTCTTCCAGAATGGAAAGTTTGTGCCATCCAGCTTCTTTATGTTGTAAAGAGTCTCACTTTGAGAAGATGCCATATCTGCCAAACTGTTTACTCCTGAGAAAAATCCGGCAGAGTTTCCCCTGTAAACTGGCCTCTGTACACAGTAAACAAGCTGTAATCAACAAGCTGAACACCTCTCCTCAGGAACTGTCAGTATTTTGAAAATTTTTGACAGAGTCTCCCCTGTAAACTGAGCTCTGGGAACCAAAAGATAGCTCAAAAAACAATCATAAATAGCTGACCAGTGACAAATCTAAAAAATCTTTGTAATATGCTGTCTTGTAAGCATACACTGTCTCCTCTCTGGGCGATGACAGAACCTGTATCTGTCTCAAGACTGAACCCTGAACAATGCCTCAACGGCCTGACGCATAAGATGCAATCCAGTGTCTACACAAAGTCATACATCCTAAGGGATAAAAGTCGCCGAAGAGGATGCGTGTAGAGGGGAACTCCAGCAACCTAATCCACCTCACACTGGGTAACCCAGCCCCCAGTGCTTGGCTTCAAAAAACCTCACACACGACCCTCTCAGATGGCTCAGCAAACTGCCCAGAACTAGCATACATCCTATAATAGACCAATCACTGTCCTATGACCACTGCGGCGGTCTGTCTGCTAGTGTGACTCACAACTAGCAGACCCACAATCACAGTACATCAATCTGCAATACATGCCAGTGGTGTCAAGCCGTCGTATGGCCACACCTCCCCTGGAACCTGGCAAGCACAAGAAGTAACAATGCAGACTGCAATATATATATCTGATGATATATATGTGTACCTGGTCTATAGATGATGCTCTGAAGACTAATAAGTGATGTATGTCGATGCCGATATTGATGTCGGCCACCTCCTGCTTGCCAATCTACACAAGACGGATTTCTTTGCGGCTGAAATCTATCTTCTGATGTAGTGCTCAGAACGATATTCTGAGGGCATAAACGGCTTCGAAAGGGGGGTAAAACCTCAGGTCACCTGCTAGAAACGCTCCCGGAACGCCGAGTGTGAATTTTCGAACTTCAGATCCAGAATCTGCCGAAAAAGTGCGCGCGCGCGCGATTGCGCAAATCCGCACTGAACCAAGGCTCTGATACCAATTGAAGTCGCGGAGCGGAGCGTGGGTCGACTCTCTCACACACACACACAGTGAGCTTACACAGTACAGTAGTACGCAGAGAACTGTTAGAAGGGTTATCTCCCAATTCCTTAGTATTCACAAAGTATAAGTTAGTATATACAAAGAGTTAGAGGAAAGTGAGTTAGGCGGGCGGGCGGCCATATCCGCATAAGAGGCCACTTGGGCTTTACTCCCAACAGTTTGATGTATGCAATGATTGCTACTCGCCCAGACATTGCATTTGCAGTGGGAGTAGTAAGTCGATACATGTCAAACCCAGGCAAGAAACATTGGGAGGCAGTGAAAGGAATATTGAGATACCTGAAAGCTACAAAGAGTATGCGTATATGCTATGGGAGTCAGGAGCTAAGTGTAAAGGGTTTTACAGACTCAGATTATGCAGGTGACTTAGACAACCGAAGGTCTACGTCAGGGTATGTCTTTACATTGGTTGGTGGAGCAGTATCATGGCGTTCTAGATTACAAGATTGTGTTACTCAGTCTACTACAGAGGCTGAATATGTTGCAGCATCAGAGGCATGCAAAGAATCAATTTGGCTTAATCGATTAGTAACAGATTTGGGAATCAAAGAAGAGATGCCTGTGTTATATTGTGATAGTCAAAGTGCTATACAATTGGCTCGCAATCCAGTTTATCACTCAAAGACAAAGCATGTGGATGTGAAGTATCATTTCATCAGGGAAATGCTCGAGGATAAGCAACTTCAGCTTGTCAAAGTTCACACCACAGAAAATCTTGCTGATCTACTTACAAAAGGACTTCCCTCAGAGAGCTTTGCGCATTTTCGCAAGCAGTTAGGTGTAGGGTAGTACATCACTTCTCTACATCTCTTGTATATTAGCTTGTATAGTAGCTTCTCTCACACTTAAAGTACCACATTGGACTTTAAGTGGGAGGTTGTTGGGGTATAAAGCCCAATGTGGTCGCCCAAGTAAGTGGGCGGGCCGCCGGGTATGTACACATATTCTTTTGTAAAAACCTAATAAAAACTCACTATGCTCTACACATTACAGTAGAGCGAGTTCACCATATCGTCGTGCTCTTCTTCTTGCACTCTCTGTCGCGTCGCACTTCCGCTCGTACTCCTCGTACTCCTTCACTAGGGATACCATGGTTCAACCGCATGGCTGCCGATGTGAAGTTCCCTGAAAGGAGAATCTACTTCACCTACAGGAGAAAGAATATGTATATAGATGCTAATGAGTTTGGTCGTACTATACCACTTGTAAATCCTCTCGCCCTTGATAAATCAATGAAATGCTCAGTTTCTGCGTACATGATTTTTGTCAAAGAATCCCTAAAAGGTCCTAATGTTTCATCAAAGGTGAATGGTAGGAATCAAGAAGAGTTAGACTTGTCTAACTTTCTAAAAGGATTCCAAGATGTGTTCATTGATGATGTCCCTATGGACTTACCTCCAAAACGAGGGGATGATGACCATCGAATTGATCTCCTATTAGGAAGCTCACCGCCTAACAAACCTCCCTTTATCGACTTTGACAAGCTCAACAAGAGGAGATCATGAGGCAAGTACAAGAATTGGTAGACAAAGGAATGGTGAGGCCTAGCTCCTCTCCCTTTTGCTCTCCAGTCCTTTTAGTGCAAAAGAAAGATGGTACATACCACATGTGTGTGGACTATCGCGCACTAAACCAAATCACTATCAAAAACAGATTTCCCGTACCTCGGGTAGAAGATCTGTTTGATAAGCTACAAGGCTCTACCTACTTCAGTAGGGCTGACCTTAAAAGTGTCTACCATCAAATAAGGATAGTGAATGAAGATATCCTAAAGACCACGTTTCGTACAACGTTTGGCCTTTATGAATATCTAGTCATGCCCTTTGGCTTGACTAATGCACCAGCTACATTCAACCGATTAATGGAGAAAATTTTTAGACCCTACCGCAAACTCACTGGAGTGTTCTTTGATGATATCATCATCTACTCCAATTCCTTGGAGGAACACAAGCAACATCTGTAAGTGATTTTTCAAGCATTAAGGGAGAATAAGCTTTTTCTCAATCAAAAGAAAAGCGAATTTTTCCTTCAAGAGATTCAATACTTAGGTCATATTATCTCTCAAGATGGTATCCGTATGGATCCATCAAAGTTGGAGGTAATAAAAGCATTGCCTAATCCAAGGAATCTACGTGAGCTAAGAAGCTTTATTGGCATGTGTACATACTATAGACGCTTCATAGCAAAATTATCTCAAATAGCAGGACCCTTAGATGACTTAACAAAGGAAAACGTTAAGTATTCATGGACTGCTAAGGAGCAAAGTGCTTTTGACAAGCTCAAAGAGAAGCTTATCTCCTAACCGGTCCTTATGCTTCCGGATCTCTCAAAGCCATTTGAGGTCCAATGTGATGCTTGTGGTGATTGCCTTGGAGCAGTCTTGCTTCAAGAAGGGCATGCCATAGCATATGAGAGCCGAAGGTTCAACACGGATGAACGGGTCTTAGGCATTTATGAGAAAGAGCTATTAGATGTTCTACATGCCGTAGACACATGGAAGCACTATCTATTGGGGACTCCATTCATCTTACGAACAGACCATCAAAGTCTCAAGTACTTCATGACGCAAACAAAGCTTTCCGACAAACAAATGAGGTGGGAAAATTTTCTTTCACAATTTAATTCCCACATTGCTCACATTGCTGGTAAGCACAATCAAGTGGCTGATGCACTTTCACGACGACCAAAAGTTAATGTTGTGTCAATAGCAACTGATAATGATCTATCTTCTATGATAGATGAGTATGCTACTGACCCTGACTTTATAGACATAATGTCAGCCCTTGCTTTGGGGAAGAAAGAGGAACCATTCACCTTGCAGGATGGTCATCTTCTCCATGGCAATAGGCTATGTGTTACCCACTCCCTTCGCGAGAAAGTCATGTATGAATCCCATGCTCCTCCCTATGCGGGGCATAGAGGTATTCAACCTACTCTTCTAGGAGTAGAGACGTACTTTTATTGGCCTACCATGAACGTGGACATACAAGAGTATGTTTCAAAATGTGTAGTATGCCAAAAGACCAAGTATGATAGTGGGAAGCAACTTGGATTACTCCAGCCACATTGGCAATTCCTAATTCACCATAGGAGAGTATATCCATGGATTTTATCTTTGGATTACCAAAATCTATCCATGGGAATACGGGAATATGGACAATAGTCGACAGGTTTAGCAAGCAAGCACACTTTATTCCTGTCAAGAAGACTATTAAGGCACACCAAATGGCAACTCTCTTCATATCACAGATTTTCAAACACCATGGATTGCCAACATCCATTGTGTCAGATAGAGATCCTAGAATGACCAGTAATTTTTGGAAAGGTCTATTCGAAATTCTAGGTACAAGATTGAATTTCTCTTCGGCCTATCACCCACAAATGGATGGCCAAAGTGAGATAGTCAATCTTACGATTCTTGATCTACTAAAGACCTATGTTACAAAAGTAGATCAACGCTCACAATGGGAAAAGTACTTACCTCTTGTAGAGTATGCATAGAATAATACTATCCATACGTCTACGGGAAAAGCACCTTTTGAAATCATAGAGGGAAGACCTAAAAGTCCCTTGCTACTTAAAGTACATGGGAAGATCTTTGCTGCCGATGAGTATAGCCGTGGCTTGCAAGCATCTTTTCAAAAGATTAAGGAGGCTATATCCATCTCCCAACTAAGGCAAAAAGCTGCTGCTGACAAGCATAGAAGGGCCTTAACGTTCAAAGAAAATGATTGGGTCTTACTTAAGTTTCCTAAGGCTCGATTGAGGCAAACAACGGGCAAAAATCCTACGGGCCATCAAAAGTATTATGCTAAACTAGCAAAAAGATACTATAGTCCTTTTCAAATTTTGAAGCCAATAAATGAGGTGGCTTATCAACTCAAGTTGCCTAACCATTGGCTCATACACAATGCTTTTCATGTGAGCCTACTCAAGCCCTACAAAGGAGAGACTCCAAATGAACCAATTATTGAAGACCCTCCCGAAATCGAAGATCAAGAAGAGGTACTACAACCCGAAGCTATCCTTCGGCATAAAGACAAGGTACTATGACATGGTAAGATTATCCGACGGTATCTTATTAAGTTCAAAAATTATCCTTTTGAAGATGCTAGAGGGAAACAAGGAATCTAGCTTAAAGATAGTATGAACCTTGTCAACGCTTACAATGCTACATTAGAGTAAGCAAATGTACATGTTTCTTTCAATGATCAATGTTTTGTCTTATAAGACTAATTCTCTCTTTATTGTGCACAAATTTAAGTAATATGCATACTAAGAATCATGTTTGGGATGACGATGTCTCTCAAACACCATGTAGAATTTGTCACTCTACTTGGGAAGATGAAATGGACTAAAGAGCAGACATGCTTTCAATAGCTATATCTCCCAAGCACCAAATGGATTAGTCATCCATCTTGGAATGATGTCGTAGGGTAAAAGGGATCCTCTACCTGCTAAGACAAATTGACTAATGATTATGACTTTATCTCTTTTACCTCATAGTCGAGGACGACCATGATTTCAAGAGAGAGGTATGTCATTAAATATCTGATATCTAACCAACCCAAATGATTTTCTCATATTAAAATGACCATTTAATGTGGGATAATAAATGGGAACAAGGGTTAGAATAAAGACATGTGCTTACGGATCTTCAACACGGGGCCAATGGTAAAGGGGCCCAAATGAGAGATGGTATGTCAAAGAGCAAGGTTAACTAATGGAGCTTAAAAGACCTTAGGGTTAGCTTCATTAAAGACCTCCAATGGTTAGTGTTAAAAGTCCTTTGACCTTAAGCAAGCTAGGGCTGAGCTTGAGGTGGGAACCCGACCTAAACTTGTCTTTGACCTTAAGCAAGCTAGGGCGAGGTGGGAACCCGACCTAAACTTGCCTTTGACCTTAGGCAAGCTAGGGTTGAGCTTGAGGTGGGAACTCCACCTAAGGTGCTTGTCATGCTTGATGACTAAGGTACTTGAGATACTTGTCACACTTAATGAGGAAGTTGCTTGAGAAGCTTCCTATGCATGGGGGGTAGGATGCTTGAGTAAAAAAGAGACCCTACACACTTACTGAGGAAGTTTCTCGAGAAGCTTCCTATGCATAAAAGTCCCAAAGTTAGGGGAATCTTTGACCTAACCTGCCACTCACCCAAGGGGCACCCCTTTTCTAAAAGAGCACATGGGACACATGTCAGACTCTCACTAAGCTTAACCACATGGTGTGCTTGAATGCTATTGGTCGGGCTAAAGAGGGGTCCAATGAGCTTCTACTTCCATCCAACAAATATCTAGATATTTTCAAGCTCTCTCTCTCTAAGGGGTAAGGAGGACACTTGTCAAAAGACTACCCATGTACTTGACTGCATGTTGCATGTGATTGGCTAGGGGGAGAGGGGTCCAATGAGCTTGGAGTATGTAGAAAAGTCACCACTCACCCAAAGCAAGGAGGGGGGGTGCTAGGGGGATATACTCCACACACACACTCATTTGCAAGGGCATTCTCACTTGGTGAAAGTTGAGGAACACCACCTCCTTCTCCAAGCTTGTGAGAAATGAGAGCCTACATCAACACTCTTGGCTATGGAATGCAAATCCAACCAAGAGCCATGCTTCAATGCTTAAGCTTGCCATCTGCTCCATCTCCATTACTATGCAATTATGTATGCTAGCAAGAAGAGTAATGATAAGTGAGGAACTATTTCTTTCTCCTATGGAATGTTTCTTCTTCCTCTTCCCTACCCTCATTCCCCGCTAGCTCCCTCCACCTTCGAAGGTGTTTGAGGCCTTGGGACTGAGGCTTGGGATAGTTAATGCTTTCTACAAGTTTATGTTATGCTTGTGATGCATGAAGCTTTCCATCTTCATTGCATCACGTAGGTCACAAGGAACACAAAGATTGTATTGTACCAAGTCTCTCTTGATGGGAGAAACTATAATACAGATGCCTATTGGAGGGGGGACGGGCTCCATATGAATATGGTCCTCAACTATTGTCATGTTCTCTAAACTCTCTCTCTCTCTCTTGCAAAAGTATTGTTCATGACAAGTTAACTAAGTACCATATTTATGTTGCTACCATCAATTAAGTTCACCCGCTATGCTCACAAAGTAAAATGCTTCACCTATATTTTCCTAATTCCGCTACTCTTAAAGTTCATAGGCCATTTCCATTACATTTTCTCCAAATCTTTACCAATTTTGAGATACGTCACTTAGACTGCCTGCACGTCTAGGGTACACAGCTGCAGATTTTTACAGATCCTTTTTCGATCTGTAAAAACATCACATTTAGGTCCATTCTTGCCATGCCCAATTGTTTTCGCGTGGTCTACAACTTTGTAGAAGGAAGTTTCTGCAAATTCTGAGCGGTTTGGAAGATATGGACTGACAGGCTGCAGGGTATTCGGAAAGTTGAAGATTATGTATGCCTATTGTGGTGATTTGCTACATTCGGAGAGCTCGGATTGAGCTTTGTCGTTCTCTTGTTCTGTGTATTGATGTTTTGCTCTCAGTGAAGAGAGTGTGGGTTGGGATTTTCAACAAATTTATGCGCACACATTGAGAATATTTTATGGATGTATGCATTCTTGTGGACTCTCAGGTTCGAGGGTGGCTTCATCTCAGGTTATTTGCATTGACTGTTGCGATTGAGCAGATTTCGAAAAGTGTGGTGCATAGATTTGCAGAGAGTTTTGCAAGCATTTCTGGCATGATTGTGAGCTGAATTTTCAGCTGATTTGGATGCTCATTTGCTACACATTTAGTACATGCTTGATGCTCGTTTATATTGCCATGTGGATGCACATGATGTGCGTTTTTCGATGGATGGTATTCTTCGCTTTGCAATGGCATATATGGGCTGATTTTCAATTGTTTTGAGCATTATTTTGTGTCATATTTTGGTTGGTTTGCATCCACGTTTATGCTAGTATATGTTCGCTTGTAGAGTGCGGTTGATGCACTTTGTGTTTCGGATTACAGGATTGTTTTCCAAGCTTACAGAGTTGAGACTTTGGAGCAGCTCATGTATGCTTGAGTGCATATTTTGCGCATGATTTTCTCATGGTTTTGAGCATGTTTATGGCATGTATGGTTATTATGGTTAGATAGCCAAATACTACCAAAACTTTGCCGGATTTTTCTTGCGTGTTTACAATCATGTTTTGAGTGCATTTGGCACTCAATGGTTGCTTTGCCATAGTGTTTTGGCATTGCATTGTGAGAGTGTTTGCTCACCGGATTATGTCATTTGACATACATGTGGTAATCTCTTTAGGAGGGAGATTGTTGATGATAGTTTCATTGATTACCACATAGTGTTCTTGGATTAGAGCGGGTGTTTTGGCATCATTTGAGGAGTTTTGCTCATGTTGTTTTGTTACATTGATCGCCATATTTGCTGGTACTTGTCTTGGACAGCTTATGCCAGCTTATGTTGTATTTTGACGATACTTGGTGTATGAGTTAGCCAGGCTTTGGCTATTGTCAGTTGATCGACTTGTGGTTGGTCTTGTCACATGTTATCGCCATAGATTTGGCATGTACATCATTGTCAGGGTTTGTGCTTTTCCATACAAAGTTTGATGGTTCAAACTTTGAGCATTGGAAAGCATGTATGCATGATGCATTGACTCAATTGGGCCAAGTGTTGCCACTACAGGGCATGGATGCTAGGCCAGAGTCTATGACTGACAATGAGTGGGAGGACTTGGGGAGCTTGCACGTTTAACGATCATGTTACACCTTGGTGAGTCTGTCTATCGCATTGGTTTGGATGCATGTACAACTAGATATTTATGGCAAAGATTGTGCAATGCTTTTGGCACAAATGAGTCTAGAGAGATGCCTACAGTGAAAGGACGATCTCACAGACCTAGAGATGTTGTGTGTTGGCATTGTGGTCATACAGGACATGTACGTAGCGTTGTTTTTGACAAATGAGACAATGCAGGAGACACACAAGAGAGATGCTATCACTTTGGATGACGTGGGAGTAGATGTAGCGTATATGGCTACGCATGATGGAGATGTCGACTTTGCTTCCATGTTTACTCTTGACTTTATGTGTCGGTTTTTGACGGCACATTACCTTCGCATTGAATACTAGATGTGAGTGCTAAATTTCATGTCACGCCAAGTTGTGAGTGGTTTAGCACATATGCTAGTGGTATGCTTGGACATGTGTGTCTAGCTGATGGTTCAGCGCATGCCAGAGTTGGTGCAGGAGATGTCAGACTATTATTGTCGAGTGGTGCATCATACGTGTTGCGAGATGTATGCCATGTGCCAGGTTTGACGCAAAGCTTGATCTCTGTGATTCATTTACGAGACAGCGGATGCCAGCTAGTGCTTGATGAGCATAGTTTCAGATTGCATCGTGGACAACTAGTCATAGCTAGAGGTGCTATTGTTGGCACGTTTCATGCGATGCGAGTATGTCATGTGCGAGACGACACAATTTTCGTGAGTACGCAGCCATGCAAAGAGACGAGGCATGTCTCCTTTGCGGATAGGTTGCATGATGCTCCAGTTTGTGAGCATGTTGAGCCAGTTGTGCAACAAGGCATGTCATACGTGGATACGATGACGGATATGGATGGCTTGAGTGTTGAGGATTTAGCCATGATTCAGTCATTCATGAATATGCTTAGGCCAGAGGTTGATGCGTGTGAGTTAGAGATAGGCATTGCTCTTACCACATAGGGTTTAGGACAGACAGATGCTCTTGGTGCGCATGTGACATGTGATGGACAAGAGAATGGATTCCAAGGATCAAAGTTCGTGTGTCAGGGTGATTTCCATGAGTGGAGTTCTGAGCCACATTTGATTGAAATGGTCAAATTGGCAGATATTGCTAGGATTGCATCAGCATTGAATCAAGATTGCTTGTGAGGAAGATGTCACTAGCTGCTATACTAGAATCACTCTCTGGACCAGATCCTGTGACATTCACCTCTTCAATCTTCACTGAACTCTTCTTTTCATCTTGCTCAGAACTCTTTGTTTTTCCTTTTTCTTGTTTCCACTTCGTACAGTCTCTCCTGAATCTAGAAAGACTATCTCCCGTGCTGTTAACTGGCTGAAAATTGTGTGAAATTCATTGAGATGATTTGACATGGCTATCCCTTCCTTCATCTTCAAATCCACCAATTTCTTGAGCCAGTAAATCTGAGAAGCAGCACTTTGTTTCTCGTACATACCACATAGCTTTTGCCATACGCCATATGCTGTAGTCTCTTCTGCTACGTTGAAGTAAACATTTTCTCCCAATGTCAGCATGATTATGGAACAAGCTAACTCGTCAAGCTCTTCCCACTCATCTTCAGCCATACCTTCTGGTCTCTCCCCTTTGAGCTTCAGTGGCTTCACTTGTTTTTTCTGCACCAAAACCTGCCAAATCTGCTTCTTCCAGAATGGAAAGTTTGTGCCATTCAACTTCTTTATGTTGTAAAGAGTCTCACTCTGAGAAGATGCCATATCTACCAAACTGTTTACTTCTGGGAAAAATCCGACAGAGTTTCCCCTGTAAACTGGCCTCTGTACACAATAAACAAGCTGTAAACAACAAGCTGAACACCTCTCCTCAGGAAACTGTCAGTATTTTGAAAAATTTTGACAGAGTCTCCCCTGTAAACTGAGCTCTGGAAACCAATAGATAGCTCAAAAAACAATCATAAATAGCTGACCAGTGACAAATCTGAAAATCTCTGTAATATGCTGTCCTGTAAGCATACATTGTCTCATGTCTGAGCGATCACAGAACCTGTATCTGTCTCAAGACTGAACCTTGAACAATGCCTCAACGGCCTAACGCATAAGATGCAATCCAGTGTCTACACAAAGTCATACATCCCATGGGATAAAAGACGCCGAAGAGGATCCGTGTAGAGGGGAACTCCAGCAACCTAATCCACCTCACATTGGGTAACCCAGCCCCCAGTGCTTGGCTTCAAAAAACCTCACACACGACCCTCACAGATGGCTCAACAAACTGCCCAGAACTAGCATACATCCTACAATAGACCAATCATTGTCCTATGACCGCTGCGGCGCTGTGTCTGCTAGTGTGACTCACAACTAGTAGACCCACAATCAAGTACATCAATCTGCAATACATGCCCGTGGTGTCAAGCCGTCATATGGCCACACCTCCCCTGGAACCTGGCAAACACAAGAAGTAGCAATGCAGACTGCAATATATATATCTGATGATATATATGTGTACCTGGTCGATAGATGATGCTTTGAAGACGAATGAGCGATGTATGTCGATGTCGATATTGATGCCGACCACCTCCTGCTTGCCAATCTACATAAGACGGATTTCTTTGCGGTTGAAACCTATCTTCTGATGTAGTGCTCAAAATGAAATTCTGAGGGCATAAACGGCTTCAAAAGGGGGGTAAAACTCCAGGACGCCTAATGGAAATGCTCCCGGAACGCCGAGTGTGAAATTTCAAGCTTCGGATCTAGAATCTGCCTGAAAAGTGCGTGCACGCGCGATTACGCAAATATGCAATGAACCATGGCTGTGATACCAATTGAAGTCGCGGAGCGGAGCGTGGATCGACTCTCACACACACACACACACACACACACACACAGATGCACAGAGATCTTACACAGTACACAATACACAAAGAACTATGTTTGAAGGGTTGTCTCTCAAAACCTTATTATCCACAAAAGTATAAGTGAGTATATACAAAGAGTTAGTGATAAGTGAGTTAGGCGGGCGGGCGGCCATATCCGTATAAGAGGCCACTTGGGCTTTATTCCCAACAACATAAACTTCCTCAAATATATCACCATTCAAGAAAGCAGTACCAATATCTGATTGATGTACATCCCAACCAAAATGAGCTGCCAATGCACATAGAAAACGCACCGTAGTCATACGACAAGTGGGAGCAAAAGTCTCTTCATAATCTATGCCTTTTTTTTGTGAATAACCCTTTGCAACAAGTCGAGCCTTATGGCGATCCATCCGGCTTGCGTTTTAAATTGTAAACTGTAACATTTAATGGTCTAGTAACTTGTGTGTATCGGAAAATAGCATGCACATAGTGAGCATTTCATTATAATAGATTCCTAATGAGAATAATAAGAGTGCTTGGCTGGAGAGAGCAACAAAAAGTATAACACCTGGTTAGGTAGCATGAACAATACTTCAAAAGAGAGAGAAATTAAGCAATTGACAATAGTTGAGGACCGGATTTGCATGGAGCCGGTCCCCCCTCCAAAAGGCTTTGTATTATGGTTTCTCCTATCAAGAGAGACATTTTACGATACAATTCTTTGTGTTCCTTCAATACTAGCTAGTGCAACGAAGATGGAAACTTCAAGCACTAAGCAAAACACTTATCAAACACAACATCAATTCCCTCATGGTCTCAAACCCAAGACCTCACACACCTTCGAAGATGGTGAGAGCTAGCCGGGTATGAGAGTAGATTGAGAGGAAGAAGGAGTATTCTTACGAGAAAGATATACATCTCCTCACATAATCACTCATATTAGCATAGCTTAGCTTAGTAATTAGCATGGTAGAGGAGATGAGCATGCATTGAAGCTTGGCTCTTGGTTGGATTTGCATCACAAAGCCAAGAGTTGTTGGTGTAGGCCTCCCTTCTCACAAGCTTGGAGTAGGTGGTAAGCTTTCCATTAAAGCTTGAGAAGAGAGAGAGAGTCTTCTTGCTTCACACATTGATTGTGTGAGTGTGTAACTGAATAATGCCATGAGAAAATCAGCCCCCTCTCTCTCTTGGTCGACCCCCTTGCTAATTGCTCATGCTACAGCCCTATTGGACCTTCTGAGGCCTAGCCAATGGAAATTAAGCAGCATAAGTGATAGACTTCTGACATGTGTCCCCCCTTCCCCCTTTTGTGAGAGCTTTTGCTAATCAATTAATGCAACTAAACTCTCATTGGACCCCTTTGTCTTCTGGCCAATAGGAATCGGGCAAGCCATTGGGCTGTTGAATGCTCATTGGATCCCTTGGGAGACTGTCCAATAGTCTTCTAGAGAGCTTAATTCCTATTGGTTCTTTTATTAAGTGTTTTTAAGTTAATTAAACTAGAATTACTCTAGCCTAATTCTCATTGGTGCACCTCCAAGGCCATCCAATAGGATTTGAGTACACCTTGTGGGCATCTAGGCTAGGGAGCTGACATGTGTCCCTCTTTCCCCTTGTGTACAAAGGAAGCTTGCGTGTGTGTGTGTGTGTGAGTTTCTCTCTCATCCCCTACTTCCTTGGCTCGCCCCCTCCTTTGTAGGCCTTGAGAAAGAGTTTTGGGACACACACAAAGCATCCAATTTCCCTAGGCTTTTGACCTTTGGACACAACCTTTGAATTTTGGAACCTTAGCATTTTGGAAGTCTTAATGGGCTGAACCTTAGGGTCTTTTAAGCCCATTGTTGCACATTGCTCTTTTGCAGATGGCCCCCCCTTTGGATCCCTATTTTCCCTCCTTTGGATCCCTACTGTGGCCGGTCTGCTAGCTTAACCAATATTCTAGCTTTTTCTCCCTTGGCACTTTCCCATATTAAATGATCAGTTTAACATGAGAAAATCATTTAGGAGAATTAGATATTGATTATTATGACATTTCCTCTCTCTTGAAATCATAGTCGTCTCCGACTATGGGGTAGAGAAGATAAAGCATATTCATTAGTCTACAACATTGTTCGCGAATGGATCACTATTCCATTTGGCGCTCGAGAGCCTAAGCTGCCGCAAGCATGTCTGCACTATCAATTTTCCATAGTAGAGTGACAAGCTCTACTTGGTGTTTGGGAGACGTCGTCTCCTCAAACTTGATCTAAGCATGCATACTACTTCATTTTTGTGCACAATAAATAAAAAGAGAGTCTTATAAGACAAAAAACTTTGTTCATTTTTAACATTTGTACATTTGCTTACTCTTGGGAAGCATTGTAAGCATTGACAAGGTTTAGATTATCCTTTAGTTGTATGCCTTGCATCCATCTAGCATCTTCAAAAGGATAATTCTTAAACTTAATAAGATATTGTCGGACAGTCTTACCGCCTCTTAGTACCTTGTCTTCATGTCGGAGAATGGACTCGGGCTGTAGCACCTCTTCTTGGTCCTCAATCTCCGGCGAGTCTTCAATAGTAGGTTCTTGAGGTGGCTCTCCTTTGTAAGGCTTTAATAGGCTCACATGAAAAGCATTGTGTATGAGCCAATGGCTTGGAAACTTGAGTTGATAGGCCATCTCATTGATTGGCCTAAGAATCTGGAAGGGACCATAGTACCTTTTTGCTAACTTAGCATAGTACTTTTGGTGTCCCGTAGGATTCTTGCCTGTCATGTGCCTTAATCGAGCCTTGGGAAATTTTAATAAGACCCAATCATTTTCTTTAAAGGCTTGGGCTCTTCTGTGCTTGTCAGCAGCAGCCTTTTGCCTTTGCTGTGAGATAGAGATAGCATCCTTAATCTTTTGGAAAGATTCTTGTAGGTCTTTGCTATACTCATCTGCAACGAAGATCTTCCCGTGTACCTTAAGTAGCAAGGGACTTTTTGATCTTCCCTCTATTACCTCAAAAGGTGCTTTTCCTATGGAAGTATGTACAATGTTATTGTAGGCATACTCCACTAATGGTAAGTACTTCTCCCATTGGGATCTTTGATCTACTTCCGTTACATAGGCTTTTAGTAGATTGAGAATTGTTAGGTTAGCTATTTCACTTTGGCCATCCGTTTGTGGGTGATAGGCCGAAAAGAAATTTAGCCTTCCAAAAATTACTGGTCATTCTAAGATCTCTATCTGACACTACGGACATTGGCAAGCCATGGTACTTGAAGATTTGTGAAATGAAGAGGGTTGCCATTTGATGGGCTTTGATAGTCTTTTTGATAGGTATAAAATGAGCTTATTTACTGAACCTGTCCACTATCGTCCATATTCCTGTACTCCCATGGATAGACTTAGGCAATCCAAAGATAAAGTCCATGGTATGCTCTCCCATGGTGAATTAGGGATTGGCAAAGGTTGAAGCAATCCAGGTTGCTTCCCTCTATCAAACTTGGTCTTTTGGCATACCACACATTTAGAAACATACTCTTGTATGTTTGCTTTCATGGTAGGCCAATAGAAATATGTTTCAATCCCTTTTAGGGTAGATTGAATCCCTCTATGCCTTGCATAAGGAGGAGCATGAGATTCATACATTACTTTCTCACGTAGTGAGCTAGTAATGCATAGTCTATTGCCATAGAGAAGATAACCATCTTGTAAAGTAAATGGTTCCTCTTTCTTCCCTAGTGCAAGGGTTGAAATCACATCTCTAAAATTGGGATCAATAGCATACTCATCTATCATAGAAGATAGCTCATTGTGAGTTGCGAAACCGCATTCACTCTCGCTCGTCTTGAGAGTGCATCGACCACTTGATTATGCTTGCCAGCAATGTGAGCAATATGAAAATGAAAATGCAAAAGAAAGTTTGCCCACCTCATTTGTTTGTCGGAGAGCTTGGTCTGCATCGACATGAAGTACTTAAGACTTTGGTGATCCGTTCGCAGAATGAAAGGAGTCCCCAATAAATAGTGCTTCCATGAGTCTAAGGCATGTAGAACTGCGAGGAGTTCCTTTTCATATATGCCTAGAGCTTGCTCAACAGGGTCGAGCCTTTGACATTCATAGCCTATGGCAATGCCCTTCTTGGAGCAAAACAGCTCCAAGGCAATCACCACAAGCATCACATTGGACCTCAAATGGCTTTGAGAGATCTGGTAGTGTAAGCACAAGTTGAGAGATAAGCTTTTCTTTAAGATTTTTGAAAGAATTGTTCTCCTTGGCAGACCATGTGTACCTAACGTTTTTCTTTGTTAGGTCATGTAATGGTCCTGCTATTAGTGAGAACTTTTCTATGAAGCGTCTATAGTATGCACACATACCTATAAAGCTTCTTAGTTCATGAAGATTCCTTGGTTTAGACCATCCTTTTATTACCTCTAACTTTGATGGATCCATTTGGATGCCATCTTGAGAGATAATGTGACCTAAATACTGAATCTTTTGGAAGAAAAATTCACTTTTCTTTCGATTAACATAAAGTTTATTCTCTCTTAGAACTTGAAATATTGCCTAGAGGTGTTGCTTGTGCTCGTCTAATGAATCAGAGTAGATGATGATATCATCAAAGAACACTCCAGTAAAGGTTCGGTGAGGCCTGAATAGCTTCTCTATCAAGCGGTTGAATGTGGCTGGTGCATTGGTCAAGCCAAAAGGCATGACAATGTATTTGTAAAGACCAAACGTAGTGCGAAATGCGGTCTTTACAATGTCTTGATCAACTATCCTTATTTGATGATAGCCACTTTTTAGGTCAATCCTACTGAAGTAGGTGGACCCTTGTAGCTTATCAAATAGGTCTTCTACCCGTGGAACGGGAAACCTATTTTTGATAGTGATCCTATTTAGTGCTCTATAGTCGACACACATACGATATGTGCCGTCTTTCTTTTGCACTAGTATCACAGGAGAACAAAATGGAGATGAGCTAGGCCTAACCATGCCCTTTGTGCGCGTATGTCGCATGTGTCAATGCAAGGAACTTGCCGATACACCATGTGCGAGCCACAAATGGCTCCAAGCACACAACATGGCTAAACTAGTAAGCTTAAAGATGGCATTGGTGTGTCACTCATTGCTCTACGCTTCCTATCGTGGAGGATTCCTCGCCACGAAGAAGAGGAAGAAGCCGCTACGCCGCGCTCAACCGCCTCGCCGCCATCGTGCCGCCGCAATGCTCGATCTCACTCTCTCTCTCTCTCTCTCACGCATACACACACACATACACACACACACACACACACACACACAAGGAGATGAAGAAGAAGAAGATGGAGATGGAGCAAGAGCACTCTTCAATTGCACAAATGAGAGAATGAGTGAATTTTAGGTTTAGTTGACTTTTATATGAGCTCACCCCATTCACACTTGGACGCCCATGCTTAGCCAACTAATCCCTTAATGTTCCAGTTAGAGTGCGCCTCTCATCGGCGATCACTCTTACCCTTTTCCTATTGGACCGACAAGCCCAGTACCTGAGTCTACAAGTAAATAATACAATGTCCGTCGTAGGTGATAGGGTGTCCGTGAGCCGTGAGGGTTAACATGCCCCCCTTCCTGATGTAGATTCCGTCCTCATAAGCTATTGAGTTGAAGCTCGTTCGTCGAGGTGAAGAGCTTTTGAGATGAATGTCCTTAGCTTCCTTCATCACTGCAAAATGAAACAACATTGGCACAATAATTGCATTCTCATAAGCAATTAAAAAGCATATGCAGTTGTAGGTAGACAATATGATTGGTAACAGAATTTTAAACCATTTGTCAGCAATAAACATTAAATTGCAATATAATCAAACGCATAAACAATTGTAAAGATAAAAAATTAAACAAGTCCGGGGTCGCTAATTTAACAATTGAAAGGCACTAAAGATCGACTATTAATACCATGGGTAAGCTTCTCAATTTTCTCTGGTCAATTAAGTTGTTTAATCGCGAGAGCCAAGTATTTCATGTTCGAGGGCTGACTAGAGGCTATACCTAGAAGACCTTGTAGTTAAGCTACGATAAAAGGAATTTGTCATGAAATCATCGCCTGATTTATTTTCTTTTCTTTGACTCCCCAAAGTCTTTTCACATTGTTTCAATTTTGATGTGTGTGCTTATTTTGTATGCCTTGGGTTTTTTGCTTTTCAAGAAAAAGTGCCCACACTGGGAACCTCTAGGGCTCTAGTACCATAGGCGATACATGTGAGTGAAGTACCAAATAAAGCTGAGGTTTCTCTTCCAGCTTAAGATTTTACATTGTGGCACTTTGATTTTTTTTTTTTTTCAATATTTTAATTTTGTCAGTTTGGGGGGTCATATAACACCGTTACCCTCCCCAAGCTCATCACACTAGTAAACTCCCTTTATAATACTTAAGCTAAAGGTCAATAGGGACTAAGCCCACTAGAAATCCCTAATACATTTCACACAATGTTGCCTAAATTGGATTAAGAACTTAAGTAACCATTGATTATTAGGAAGACATTCCCCATGGTATTAAAAGAAGATCTCTAACACCTAGCTTGGTCAAACTAGCTTAGTCGCACTGCTTTCTTCTTAAACCTAAACAAGTGCTTATGACAAAAAAATTACATAGAATTTAATGTTTGGTACTAAGCAAATGTTCTGAAGATTATGCTACCAATCACAATTAAAGCATACAAACATAGATGCAAAAAAGATAAGGAACAATGCTAATGGACAAGAAACACTTGTTTGTGTTGATGGTTGCGCTTGATTTGAAGAGTGAGTCGAGATAAAGATTTCATGAAGGTCCAAATCCTAACAATAGCAACACGTTCCTGTACATACTAAGGAACACAAAGAATACCTCTAGGAGGCACATCAGTGGGAAAAGGTACCAACACTTATTGAACACAAAAAAAAAAACATAAGGAACCCTAACCTAATTATTTGCACTCCCCCTAGAGAGTCAAGGGAATAGGATATTGTAGAGATTGGGGGGAAACCCTAAGGCTAAACCCCTATCCTCGTCGTCGAGATAAACAAAGTCATCATCCATGAGACCATATGTGCCATCCGTGTAGTCATGTAAATCTTCTTCTTCATCATAGGTACCCATCTTTACTAAGAAGGTCACTAGACGCCTATAGTCATCTTGGTCAAAAGGGTAGGCTTGTGCAATGGGAGAAACGCTCTCTGTTAAGTATGGGTCATTCATGGTCAAGAGACGTATCAGCCATTCTAACTCCTCGAAATTCCTCTCACATGCTAGCGTACCTACCAAATCCCATTCACATGCAAGCACCGGAAAGACCATGTGGAACATTTGTGAAAAGTAACGAGGGTACCTCTCACCCAAGGCAAGAGTGGATGACTCTAGCGTACTAGCCATATCTGTACATGCAAATAGATGATGGTTAGAGTGCAAATATTACAAGGGTCGTGTTCTTGTGCATAATGTGTTTTTATGATTTTGTGTTATGGCTCTTGCTCTTTTACTTTTTTATCTTGTTTTTGTGAGTATAAGGCTTTATATATACATTCCCTAAGATTGGAGATTAAGAGGTCAGGGAGGAAGGTTGAGGGGGAAGCAAGTGAATAATGGATGTCAGCAAACACTCCCCCCTTCCTTGGGTAGATCATACCTTTTGGAATGATGTCATCACCTTTTGAAACCAATTGTTCCAAGTTGTTATGGGTGAAGGCTTTAACCAATAGTTTTCGGCCGCCCTATGCATTTCATCTAGTTGCAAGGGTGGTAAGGTACTCTCCCATGGTTTTATTTGCAACATTGTTGTAGGTGGTGAACTTACAACGGGAGGTACAAACTCTTTCTTGCTTGTATGGATATGTACAATGGCAGGTGGAGGTTGTGTCGAAGCTTCTATTTCCGTATAGGAACTACATGAAGAGAAAGAAGCTTCATTTGATTTCCCTGTTTTTGAGCTAGGTGGAACAAATCGTTCTTTCTTTGGTACCCAAACTAGCTCTAGAGCAGGTGTGTAGCATTCCGTGATTTTTTCCTTTCCGCGATCTTCAATTTGTTTTGGAGCCACAGGATTGAGCTCACATGGGCCCAGTGACAAGTAAGAGCACAATTTACGTTTTGGCACCCAGATTTGATCATTTCCTTCATAGTAGCCTTGGGCTTCCAATAGTTTTTTAGGAATCCAACGCAACGTTTCTTTACATTTCTTGGGGCGAATGGGACGTCTCTTACCAAGCTCCTGTCTTTTAGCACTAGCTATGGTCGCTAAAGAATCTTTAGGGACCCACTTGTATGCTTTCTTTGTTATAATGGGATGGGTCTTGTGTGTCTTAAGCTTTATTTCAGCTACATCAGTTGAAGCTCTAGAGACTTGGGCTATGGGGACATATGGTTCAACCTCTTAGACATGCAATGTTTTGGGTTTTATTTCCTTAAGAGGCAATATCTCAGGGAGTATGGCTTGAGTGGCAGGGCTAAGAGTTGGTTTCTGTGTTGTGACACCCCCTGTCCCCCAATCAATAGTGCATTTCGTGGCTATCATCCACGTGCGTCCTAGATTTATATTACCCTCCATAGTTCCGACAAGCATGACCAAAAAGTCTTGAGCTACAACCCCATTGTCATAACTGACAGAAGTGTGTCAGATTCCAAAAATCGAAGTTTTTTTCTTGTTGACACCCTTGACTTGGATAATACTCTCAGATAGAGGTGGCTTCCCTAACTGACACCACACCCCATATGATAGCAAATTATATTTAGCACCCGTGTCCAATAAGACGTTATATAGCACTTTTTCATAAGTGTTGTTTAGCTCAATAGGGTATCGTAGAGGTGTGTCAGAGTCCAACCAATCCTCGTCGGTTTCAACGTGGAATGCATGTGTGACTCCAAGGTTAGCCTCTTGTTTTTGTCTTATGCGTTGTTGTCACTCCTTAGCCTCAGCTTGAGCTTGTATCTTCTTTAATTCTGTTTGTGCCTCGGCTGCCTTTTTTGTATGGATGGCACGTAGCTCCTCTTGGCTTAAAGGATCATAGTATCTTTTAAATTTGCTCCCATTGAGGAATCCAATGGTTTCAACTCCATCAAGAGTCTCCACACGAATGGTTACTTGTGGGGCGATCTCACATACTCTATATGGTCCTTTTCCCGCATATTTCAACTTTTTCTTTTCGTTACGCACTCCATATGTAAGGACTTTATCACCAACATTGATATCTTTGTTCTTTAGATGACGGTCAAACCATTTCTTCCTCCTATCTTTCTCCACAAGTGCATTTTGCACAGCTAATTGCCTCTCTTCATCTAGCCTTTCAAGGATATATAATCGCTCAGCTAAGGGGTTACCATCCCAACCTTCTCGAAGACTAGGAACGACAAAATCCCATGGCATAACCGCTTCTTGGCCATACACCATCTTGAATGGTGTGCAATTAATGGCAACTTTGTACGCAGTACGATAAGCCTACAGAGTTGATGTAAGCTTTAAATCCCAATCTGTGCGATGAGCTTCCACCGTTTTGGTTAAGATAGAGATTAAGGTCTTGTTGGTGTTCTCAGCTTGGCCATTTGCTTGTGGATAATAAGGTGTGGACTTATGGTGAGCTATCATAAAGTTGGTAGTGAGTTCTTTTATTACTCCATTTATAAAATGAGTACCATTGTCACTCACAATCTTAAAGGGACAACCAAATCTTGTAATAATGTTCTCAAAGAGAAACTTGGCAGTTGACCTCGCATCGGCCTTACGTGTCGCCCTGGCTTCCGCCCACTTTGTCACATAGTTAGTGGCAACGATAATATATCTAGATTGAGTGCTACGAGCTGTCGGACTAATTGGGCCTACAAAGTCCAAACCCCATTTTTCAAATGGTTGAGTCACTTTAACAGGATGTAAGGGCATCCTATCCTTTCGTTGTGTGATCTTGTAACATTGGCATTCATCACATCCTTTTGCAAAAAGTGATGCATCCTTAAATAAGGTTGGCCACCAATAGCCTGATTACAACACCTTTCTAGCTGTTAGTTCCCCTGAGAAATGTCCTCCGGCTATACCCATGTGGGCTTCTTGTAGTATGTATGAAGACTCATCCTCACGGGCACGACGTCTAAGAATATCATCCTTCCCTAGCCTATAGAGAGTTCCTGCAATGAGAGAGTAAGGTTCACATTCTTTTAACAATTCTTTTAACACTCCAAATTCGGTTATAAAGGCTGTTTTAGCTTGATCCTCCAGCGCAATTGTGATTTGATTGTAGCCAGAGTACCCATCTAAAAAGCTATAAGCTTCCTTCCCTGCAACTCTTTCAAGCACATGTTCTGAATATGGCAAGGGGTAATGGTCCCTCCTAGTGGCGGCATTGACCTTCTTGAGATCCACGCACACTCTGAGTTTCCCATTATTTTTTGGCACGATCACTATTGGAGACACCCATTCTGAGTGCTCAATAGGGTATATGAATCCGCATTCCACAAGCTTTTCAATCTCTTCTTGAGCGATTTTTGCATATTTAGGATTCATCGGGTAGGGTGGTTGCTAAACTGGTTTAGCCATGCTATTCATGGGGATTGTGTGTTGCACCACAGAAGGTTGAACACCTTTCATATCATGATAAGTCCAGGCAAATATATCGCTGAATTCCTTGAGAAGTTCTTTAAGTACACACTCCTCAGTCTCTGTCAGATCTTGGGCAATGAAAACAGGTTTGGACTCTTCTCCTGGGTCTGCTAACTCTATTTCCTTAAGTGTCGCTGGACCGTCATAGACTCCATTGCTCCCATCGATAGGTTTTCTTTTGAGCCTTTGTATACACAACCTTACGTTTCTCTGTGGTATAGGATTTGAAATGTTCAGGTGCAGGGTGTAAGTTTGTGGGGTCCTGTTGTTCTGTGGACAATGATTTCACTTCCGATTCCTTTTGTTGTTGAGCTAACTCTCGATTTTGTCATCTCCTTACGTTACAACTCAACTTTGGCTTCTCTGTAGCCTCTAATTGTGCGATGTCAATGGGTTGTGGACTACACCACATAACGCTTTGAAGGTATTCACCCCAGTTATCTACCAACTTCCGATGAGCATCACATGCCCCTATATAATTAAGCCATTCTGCGGTAGATTTCTTTTCATTTATTCTAGCACGCACATTTGCTCGATATCCTCGCCTCTTATATCTCTTACTCTTCTTGTTTAATTCTCGATTATGGCCGATCTCTAGTGAAGAGTCACTAGATGAATCACTACTTGTGTCTTCTGCTCCCTTGGATAGATTATCATCTAGGTTACCACTGGGCCCTGAATGGTTTGTCCCCACATTTTCACTAAGATTTAACTCAGATTCTTCGTACTCAGAGTCAATTTCAAGTGATGATTCTGACCCCAAATCGTGTGGGCTATAGTCTTGTGAGGCGCTACTGGTTCTAATGCCAGTCAAACTTTCATCTTGTAGATCATCACAAGCTATATGTATTGCTTCTAGCATATTTAAGGGTACAAGTGGTGGTATTTCATCCCCCTCAGGTGCTACCCACGTCGTCCCCCTATTTCCCCAAGTGTCTATGGTTGCTTCTAGGTGGACCCAATCCACATTGTCCGACTCAGTCATCGTAGGTAGTACATCCAAATAAGGAGAATCTTCCCCAACATCAGTGTCCGCTTTACACGTGTAACAATACTGAAATGGGGCCGAGTGAACTGTGGTGTCAGATCTATTATCAATTATAAACCTGTTTCCTAGAGGATGTGCTCGACCCGTCATAAGATCCACTCGAATGACAGAATCTTGGAATTGCAGGTAGACATGGTTTTTAGACCAGTCATGCACCATTTTTGCTTCCCTCATGAAAGGACATCCTAAGATCATCTCCGATGCCATAGTGTGTTTGGAGAAATCCATAACAATGAAGGTAATCCTTATTTTATGTCCAAAGACCTTGATCTTGAGATATTCTAGCATCCCAATAGGTTTAACAATAGACCCATTGGCCATCTTCACTACTATGGGTGTGGTCGTAAGGTGAGGTCTTCCCATAGTTTCCCAGCAATTTTTAGTCACAATGGTAACCCCAAAGCCACCATCAAGGATTCCCTTCACAGTTAATCCTTTAGTAGTGATTGGTATGGTCGCATTGGATTCATCACCCTCAAAGTATTGTCCCAACTTGTTAACAAGTATTTCTATAACAAGGTTCTCATCTAGGTTGGGTTGTGGATCTAAGTGTTCCTCCTCTATTGGAATCTCTCCAACTCCATCCATCTGTGAAAATTGTGGTAGCCCAAACTTTAGTTCTCCATTGAGGAAGGCTCGAAGAGCTGAGACTAGCTCAGGGTCTTTATATAGTTTGGACATAATGGTGGTTCTAACTTCTGAAGACATGAAATCCATCAATTTGGCAATGTTTAACGGCACCTTTTGGACTTCAGTCCCTTGACATGGGGAAGATGGGATCTCCATTTCTTTGATAGGATCAAGTAGTCCCTCTGTAAACATTCTTTCCATCAAGAAGTGAGTACGCCCACTTTCCCATGACTTTAAGTCACTCTCTTCTTGGATGACACTAGGTATTGCTAAGGGTCTATGGACTTGATGAGGTTGTTCTTGCGTAGGGAACACGGTGTCTGTAATCTGGATCTACCTAGGTGCTGGTTCTAGATCCCTTTCGATATCTTCTACCAAACTCCTTAATCTTCTTCAGCGTCGTTGATATATACGGGGTCGTCACCAGTCCCTATGTTGGTCTTTGAATTGGGGTCTGACTTCGCTGCTTTTTGCGATCTCTTCCTTCGTGTTTTCTTCTTTTTTTGAGATTGGGAAATTGATGCCGTGTCTCTTTCCTCAAGAATATAATTTTGTTTTTGGAGCATCGATCGTGTGAGTACGTTTACTGGTACCACAGGTGTACTTGGTGATGGCTCCTCGGTAACTTCAATCAAGTTTAATGGCATGATCTTCGGTGCATTTGGATTATTTGGATATTGGGCAATCAAATAATCTATGCCACATCGATTACACATGAGTATCGGCATTGTAGACGTGCTCGCTTGATTAGTTTGCATTAATGTGGCATTCTTTTGTAGCCTAATAGGACACTCGGCTACACGATGTGGACCTCCACACTCATAGCATTGAAGAGGTGGTCTCTTAGCAGTGTAATTGATATTTTGGCCTCTTGCCGCAAGAGAAACTACTTGATATACAGGTTTGACTTGTCCCCAATAGTCCTCCATGTAGTATTGTGGACTTTCTTCAAGCACATCCAACCCATGGACAATATTAGCATCTATATCTTCCTCACAACCGTCCAAACAAGCAATAGATGACTCACAACCCACTTGATTCATAGAAGTGATTCTTGAATGTGGTGGTTGCGGTCCTAGCACTAGAGGTGGTAAGGGTGTTGTTTGAACAACATTTTGGGCCCTAGGCACCATGTGTTGTGTTGTTTGTTCAAGAGGTGGGGCCGGGATCAATGTAGGCACTCAAGGTGTGTCTGTCCATGCTAAGGTTGGTCTATTGGCCATCGCGCGCTTAAATACTATGCAATCCTTAGCTTGATGACCATACCTCCCACAGGCATTGCAATTCCCATTGAATTTTAATCTAAAAGTAGGGCATTCATTGGTACTATGCGGTCCATAGCATACTGAGGCTTTAGGGTCACTGGCTGATGCCCTGATGCTTGCGAGCTAATAGATTTAGGCTCAACAGACACTCTTTCTCCTTGAATCATAAATTATCCTCCAATTGGATCGCATTGGTGGTGACTGCTTCCCAAGTGGTGATACCTCTAATGACTAGGCCATTGTAGATATCCTCATGTCGTAACCCCCTAATGAATCTATTAAGAAATTGGTTATTGTTGAAGCGCTCATTTGGATTACAACGAGAATTTAAATGCTTCAAGCGACTTATAAAGTCTCTCACCGACTCTCCTTCCTCTCGTTGGCCTTTCTGAACCTGAGAGGCTACACCCCAAAGTACTCCCTCTCGTATGTATTCTTTCAAGAACAGTCTCCTAAGAGTAGGGTAAATCGTTTTTTCTTCCACCCTTAGGGTTCTATACCAGTCCCCTGCCTTTCCACTTAAGGTTAGGCTTAAAGCATTACTCTTATGCAGGTCATTGGGTTCTCCTAAAGAATTGCATATTTGTTCAAACACTTCGATATGCTTTCTCACATCCCCGTCTCCACTAAATTTTGTGTGAGCTTGGCTATTTGTACTGCCTTACTTCTAGGCTCTCTATCAGGCGTGTTACGCATATTCTCAGCAATAGATCGACCAATAGCTTGAGCAAATGTTGCCAAGTCACCTAAGTGAGCAGGCACCGTGGGTGAAGGCGCTCCAGAGACTACATGTGGAGTAGGTATTGGCATTGGGCTTGGCGCATAGGAAGCCCTTGGGTTCCACGTTGGGTATGATGTTGTGTCATGTGGTGGTCCATAGTTCATATGGGTGGCCCTAGGCATAGCAGATGTCAGATGTGACATGCTAATGCTAGCCGGTGTAGTCCCATGGAAATAAGAGCTTGGGTGTTGTGGTTTTGGAGCATAGGTAGTTGAGACAATGGGAGGAGTAGGGACTACATGAGTACGAGGACCCATGGGTGTATACGATTGGTAAATACTTGTAGGTACTGTTGCAGGCATTGAGCTACCATGTAGCGATGCTTTACTAACAAATGAGGTCCATGGCGTGTTTCTTGGCATGCCCATAATTAGGGTAGGCATGGTAGCCGTGGTGTCATCAAGGGAAAGATGAGCTAGACTTGAAAAGGTGAAGCTATCACTTGTGGGCTCAGATTGCACTGAGACCCCTGGAGAAACAACATATGGAGGATCCATCGGACTTACTGAGGGAGTCTCCATTTGTGATAAGGTCGGTTGTTTAACCTTTCCTGTATCTAAGAATCTCATGAGACCCATTGAAGGCATGTTGATCCCCTTGTTCTGCCTCTCTAACTCAATGACCCTATGGACGACCTCACAAACTCTTTGTTGTTGATCCTCCACACTAGTAGCGCACATTGTGGATTGTAGGACATCTAACCAACCCACGTGATAGGTGTGACCTGTGTATAGGTCGGTTAGAGTTTCCGTTTGTAGTTCGTACTCCCAGTTCTCATTTAAGAACGCTCCATCTAAGATTGAGGTGCTAGGGGTGTCCTTTGAGCTAGATGCAATGTTGGTTTCTAGGGGTTGGCCCTTAGTGGTTGCTAAGTTAGGAGCACTCGATTGCTCTCTTAGCAAGGATATTGACATAGGGTCTTTTGCTTACAACTCTCTTCGTTGCTTCACCTTGCGTAAGCTCTCATTTCATTTTTCCTCGCTGCTGCAAGGATATATCGCTCAACCTCTTGCACTTCAACAAGGCTTCTACCATCAGGTAATATGACCTCGGAGGGGAATAGCTCTGAAGAGTCAGGAGGTGCAATGAATGAAGTATTCACTTGCACATTCTCTAAGGGTATAGGGTCTACTTTGGTCATGAATGGAGAATTTACTTCCCCACCCCCCTCATTTACATCATTAGCTCCATGTTCGGAGCGAGTGGCTCTACTAAAGGTTTCCTTCAAGCGGCTAAGCACGCTCACCCCGGACCTTGGGCCCATGGCATGCATGTCTTGGCCTGAGCTATCGAGATTAGGCATTGGGAAACCCTCCATGACGTCGTAGTCAGAGGAAGAGTCACTAGCTGCTATGTTCAGCTCTTGGTTTGTACTACCTTGGGTCCCCGTCGAGGGCCCAAAACCTAAAGTAGGTGGATATTGAGAACTCGTGTAAGTCAAAATTCTCTCTAGTTGCTTTGTCTCTAGCACACGATCAGAGCGTAGATGCCTGTGCCTTTGGCACCCTACAAGTGTCGGCGAATAACCTCGAAGGTTAACCGCTTACTTTTTTAAGCGTCCGTTTTCACTCGTGTTTTTACGTTTTTAATGTTTTTTAATGTTTGATTTTTTTAATTAAAGTGTGTGATAGCTCAAAACGAGTGTATCACTCAGAGGGTCGCATTGTGCTTTACAGCACAACATTCGGTTACATGAAGCTCCGTTGGTCCTCAAAAAATCGATTTTTAGCTACGTGTGAAACTAAAATTCGTAATTTTAAAGGGCGATAGATGCCTAAGCCCGTGCGTGAGCTTGGGCTTGGGTCTGGGAGATATTCTCGATCCCGGTCCTACCTTTATTTTATTATTATTTAATAATAAAAGGATAAGGTCGCCGCGGCCTCGCGAGAGTACACACACACTCTACCTACTTACTTTCAACTAATACACCTACTGTTACACACTAACACACTCTATTAGCTCTCACAGATCTACTTCCTACTTACTGTACATTACATTACACATAACTAACAATCTTAATACTAACACCTTACACATAGAAAAAAACACAGTATCTTTGAAAACTCCATTAACAAAAAAAATACACAGTAGTAACAAAAATCCTTCTTCTAAACACACACACCCTCCTTCCTTACCTTTCCTACAATTGAAATTGCACCACAAAAGAAGCACAGAGTGCCATTCAAGCTTAGTGTATGGCATTCCCTGGCAACGGTGCCAAAAATGTGTGCGTATGTCGCACGTGTCAATGCAAGGAACTTGCCGATACACCGTGTGCGAGCCACAAATGGCTCCAAGCATACAACATGGCTAAACTAGTAAGCTTAAAGATGGCGTTGGTGTGTCACTCACTGCTCTACGCTTCCTGTTGTGGAGGATTCCTCACCGCGAAGAAGAGGGAGACGCCACTACGTCGCGCTTAACCGCCTCGCCGCCGTCGTGCCGCCGCAATGCTCGATCACACTCTCTCTCTCTCTCACGCACACACACACACACACACACACACACACACACACACACACACACACACACACAAGGAGATGAAGAAGAAGAAGATGGAGATGGAGCAAGAGCACTCTTCAATTGCACAAATGAGAGAATGAGTGAATTTTAGGTTTAGTTGACTTTTATATGAGCTCACTTCATTCACACTTGGGCGCCCATGCTTAGCCAACTAATCCCTTGAATGTTCCAGTTAGAGTGTGCCTCTCATCAGCGATCACTCTTACCCTTTTCCTATTGGACCGACAAGCCCGGTACCTGACTCTACAAGTAAATAATACAACGTCCGTCGTAGGTGATAGGGTGTCCGTGAGCCGTGAGGGTTAACACCCTTCTCAACTAACTCATTCACTTGCCGCATAATCTCCTCTTGTTGAGCTTGAGAAACTTTGTAAGGAGGTTTGTTAGGCGGTGAACTTCCTGGAAGAAGTTCAATTGCATGGTCATCATTACCTCGTTTAGGAGGTAGCTCACAAGGGATGTCGTCAATAATTCAGTCTTTCCCTTGGTCCGATGTGCAGGGGGTTATGAGCAAGGAGGCATGCACGGGGGCTAGCAGGATCCAACAAGGAGAGAACCCTCTCTCTCTCTCCCCCAGTCTTTGCTCTGTCTGCGAGTGTTAATGCTTTGCTTTTTGTGTGAGAGTGTGTGTGTCTCTCTCTCTGTCTTACTCCCTCCCTCAGCACTCTAGGAAGGAAGGAAGTATGCTCTCTCTCTCTCTCTCTCTCTCTCTCTCTCTCTCTCTCTCTCTCTCTCTGTTGCGTGATCAGCGGGCTGCAGAAGAGGAGCTGGGGAAGGTAGCCAAGGCGAGGTAGGGGAGCACGATTGGGGCTAGGGGGAGAGGGAAAAGTGAGGCGCAGAGTCCCACAATGGCTGTCTCCCTCAAGAGCAAGATGCCACTCACAGCAGAGTAGAGTAGTGTAGTAGGTGCATGAGATCTCCTCTAAGAAGAGAAGGCATGCACCTGCCCTGTCGGCAACCTTAAGGTGCCCTCTGAAAACATCAAAGTGTTGTCGAGTCACCATGGTATCACTGGCCGCAATGCATCAAGGGTGTCACCAGGAGGCATCTGAAAGATTGTAGGAGCACATTGGGAGCATTTTGAGTTGCATTGAGGTTGCCCTTGGCGAGTGTTTTTTGCTACCACATGCAAGAAGAACCACAACTTGTAGCAGTACTGCCACAAAACCATCAGTTGGTCCGGGTTGGAAGAAGAAAATAGGATCCAACACATTGTGGCAAACTTGTCTGCATCCCATTGAGGACTCCTGCGCACTAAATACATCATAGTAGTTCTCCACATGCAGCTCTTGGATCACTTTATAGTACTGTGCGATGATGTTTACCTCATGTGTTGCGGGCCGTCATACTTAGCTACACTTGCAACAACAGCGGCAGCTGGCACTTTTGCCATAGACAGAGGAGTTGATGGAATTCCTCATAGTGGTAGAGAGTGTTTACTATGATGGACTTGAGGAGTTGCAAGACAAAATAGGGCAATACGATGAGGAATCTGGTAAGGCATCAAGAACAGTCTGCACTAGGGAACTGTCTGAAATGTCTTCACCTGTAGAAATGAGTTGCTCATTAATATCCTTGACACTGGCAAGGAAAGTGTCCATATCATCTTCCTCATGCATAATCTTTGACTCCAGCTCTTTACGAAGCAAAGCAATTTTAGCCTCATTGCGACTTGCATAAAGACCTGCTAGAATATCCCAAGCTTGTTTTGCAGATTTTGTTGAACGAATGTGAGGAACAACGGTGCGCTTTACAGACAACGCAATCAATGCATGAGCCTGCGCATCCTTTACATCCCAACGAGCTTGTTGTACCGTAGGCAAAACGACTCTATCAGCAGCAATCCTTGCAGAAAGAGTTGCAACATCCTCAACATCGTCTACATCCTCAGAATTAGGACGTACATCAATGCCTTGCACAATGTTCCAGATGCCCTTTGACACAAGAACATGTTGCATCATATAAGCCCACATAGGGTAGTTGTCCCCATCCAACCTATCCTCAGTAGCAAATATCTTGAACACATCTGTGTTGTTGTCAGCCATGGTAAATGATGCACCTGATGTGAAAACTGTCCGAAAATAGGAGAAATGGAGCAGGAACAACGCGTGCTATATAGCACAAACCGTAGAAGATTGTAAGGCACCTGTTATGCAGAAAACGGCACTGACAGAAATTCTGCACAAAATGACAAAATAGCCTGTGCAGTACTGCCTGTAGTGGAAACGGAGGCCGAAATGAATCCGAATAAGAAATCTAAGCAGACCAAGCTCTACGAGCCTTCTCGAAAAATTTGTCAACCTGGGAACGCTCGTCGAAGCTCACAGAAATCGGAGAAAGTGGGCAGGTGTGTACTAGAGCAGCTGGCGACTAAGCCCGAGAGCACACAACCTGCTCTGATACCAATTGTTGGAGTTAGGGTTGCAGAGAAATGTACACAGCTTGGAGAAGACGAAGGAAGCTCAAGGCACACAATAGAGAGTGTGCAATGGAAAGATAGATAGCCCTAGAGTGATGGGCGTATATACAATGCTCGGGGGAAAAAACCTCCTAAAGAGGGAAAAAATGCCCTGGCGGTCCTAGTGTGTTCACACACATCACTACCACATGTATATGGTAACACTTCGAGCATACCTTTGACAAGTAGTACTTACTAATTGACTTAGATCTAGTTGAAGTTTATGATATTGAGACTAAGAGAGAGTGCATCATAAAAAAGGTTAGGTTTTCAATTTGACTTTCTTTATGGCAATGAGTATATTGGTAGATGGAATTTTTCATCTAATATTACCATATGATATACAATATAAAACTCACGTTTATTGTTTCATCGACATTAAATGTTCATATTTTTTAATTTCAAATTCATTTTAGGAAATTGGATTGACTATATGCATGGATGATTTGAAGGAAACTATTGAACTATCCAAACAACCTCATCCAATACCTTTTCCAATGCTTCAACCACCCCCTTATCACTTACCACTTGCTATCAACAAGGGCATCAAAAGAGTACTTATCTTTGATCTGGAGGGATTGCTTCTCAAGACAACTAAAACAAAACATGGAGATATGCCAACTTGGGCTCAACAAATTCGACTTGTGGAGGATAAAGATAAAGTTTTTCATGTGGTGAGACTAGATGCAGAGATTTTTTGAAATTTTGTAGTGAATACTTTGAGCTATGGATATGGAGTTGCTATAACTTAACAAGAGTGCAACAAATCATAAAAAAATTCTTCCATAAGCATTATACCAAGTTCAAGATGCTTATGAGTAACAAGAATTGTGTGAGGTCCCCTCCCCATCTCATCTTGACAGAACTGGAGGACACCTGACAGTCGCTAGATCCTATGCGGAAGCAAATAAAAAAAAAAAGCTAAAAAGAAAACCAGTGGATGGTCTCTCATCACTTAGTGAGTTGAGTCAAAGCCACCAGTGAAAGGAGTCTAGCTCCACCCCACAGGGGAAGCGTAATTACGTATTATTGGACCTATTCTCATCTTCCAAGAGGGGAAGTAGCCTCGGTGCCTTTTTCCCCGTTCCTTCTGCTATGACATAATGAGATATCTAATTTTGTACTCTATTGCACATGGCAGAGAGTTCCCAACTGATCGGGACCACCCGTCTTGTAGGCTTTGGCAACTTGAGCCAAGCCCCCACTTTCCACCCCGCACTCACACAGAGTCTTTGTGTGGCCTAATTACTAACACATTGTTGTTCAACACTTAGGGTTTCTTTTTTATATTTCCTCGATACAAGTTCGTTAAGACAACCCTTCAAACATTGTCAAATCGGCACAAAAACATATCTTTTCTAGGAAAAAGTACTCAGCAAACAATATTTCATTAAAAATTCCAATGTCCTGGAGTCGTGAGAACCTCCAACGAGTGTTAACTCCACCCGTTGTCAACTGGCCGCCCATACAACCAGTCCATGATCCACCCAATTCATGGAGTAACTCTTTGGGTAAAATCATGTATCCACCACATCAAAAGCTAACCATGGACATATCCACCGTATAGAAAGCAAGCTGTGGATTTAGCTCCTGCGATAACTTCGCGAGCTACCGCCCTGTGATCAGTGGGGGGTTCAGACTAAGTCGACATTGGAATAATGAATGAAATTTGTTTGAGATAGTTTTTCCTAACAACCATTCTTTCCTACTTCAAAACAGTCTTTCCATAAAGCATTCCTTTCCTATTTACTTCAAACTTAAATTTAAATAAAATCTTTAAAACACTAATGCCATTGTCTCAGTTGGATTTCCAACATGTTCGAGGAGTTTAAATATTCCTAAAGTTATTGTAATGCAATGCTTATGTAAAATACAAAATAAAATCCATCCTACCTCATGAATTTCCTCTTCGGTGCCTCGTGAGATGGCCGAATTTTCCTCTCTCATCAGTGCTTTACCGTTGTTCGCCATGTTGCTAGTTCCTGCCTCGCGACCGTTGGCACCACCAAAACGTGTCCTCTTGGGGGCCATATCTCACTACTTTGGGTTACAAAAACTCAGAAGAAATAAGGGCTAAAATATGGTATCAAGTAACCATATCAACAATGATTAGGCATCCACAAGGATTAGAAAAAAAAGTACCTAATCTTACTCATAACAATACTCTACATCTAGGAGAGTGTAATGAAATGCTTTTAAGCCATAGCTTTCCTCAAGTAGAAGTTGATTTGAGTTATGGATAATCACACATAAACTTGTGTAAAGCAACATTGAAAAGGGGGAAAATAGCTAAGATTAATCGGTATGCTGTTATGCACAAGTGATTTAGAGTAAAAGAATTCTTTCCCTAATTAGGTATCTAAAGTTACATAGAAAGGAGGGTAATTCTTCCCTAATTAGTCACTTGACCATGAATGAAGAAATCAAGCTTACCATAAACACACATGCATAATCTTTTCCATAATATTACCGTAACTACATCCACCATATGCAATATAGGAATTACATCCATGCATCACTTTTAGCTCATCATTACTATGCACAATGTATGCCTATAACCATTCATAGACTTGGGTAAAAAGAGAGGATCAAAATCTACTTTACCATGCATAAATATGTGCAATTAGATTAGTGCAAATAAAACTCTAATCATACATAACCTTTAATGCACAAGGGGACATAATCATGTAGAAATTCAATGCACAAAGAGAGACCGATTTCACCCTTTAATCATGTATTAACTAGAGCATAAGAGGAAGATTAATTCCTTCTTAATCATGTACTAAAATCACATAAGATCCGACAAGGAAGGGAATGATCAATAGGGAAGAGTCTATTGATTATCAACCGCATTAATAGACACTAGGAAGTAAAAATTATGCTGTAACCAACTAGCATAAATAATAGAATAGGGAAGGCTCAACATAGGTCCTCTAGAGAGAAGAGGCTATGGAGCAATTATAGTAACATAACTTGAATTTATCACCTTGATTAAGCCTCCTTGTGTGTGCTAATTGATGTAGTTAATCTCCTCCAATGGAAGCTTCGACAACAGCACTTTCTTGTAAGATTTGGGGGTTGTGTGTCCCTAGACAGGGGTGAGCTACACTTATATATGCATTCCCCTCAAGGAGGATTGATTTATCTTGCTATAAATGGATTTAGAAGGTTTACACACACACACACACACACACACACACACACACACACACACACACACACACACACACACCTCCAAGTGCCATGCCAAGTGTGGGATTCCTTAGTGAGGTGTCCTCACTTGCCCATTCCACTTTCCTATGCTCCTTCTCTCTCTCTCTTTCTCTCTCTCTCTCTCACACACACACACACACACACACACACACACACACACACACACACACACACACACACACACACACACACACACACACACACACACACACACACACACACAATTTGAGTCCTACAAGAGGAGGTAGCGCTAGCTTCTTGCTATAATGAGGGGGTGTGGTGTCCTAGGCCCATGCTTCATTGCCCACACCTCACTCTTTGGCCCATGCTCTACCCTATATAGGCCATGCTGTTCCCATGCTACACTTTCCATGCCTAACTTAACACTTGTCCACGAGATTAGCTATACACATGACCCATGGCCATACATGATGGAGACACATGCCCATGCATACCCATGACCATGCATGCACATCCATGCCCATGCATACCCATGCATGCACATCCACATTCATGCCATACATACCCTAAAAAATGCCAACCTTAGGCTAACTAGACTTATACTAACCCAAATTCAATTATGAAAGTTGATAACTGGAGACAGACCTGTAGGTAACAGATAAGACTACTTGCCATAAATAGCAGCCTCCGACGTCCGGACCCTATTTTTAAGGAAACGTGGGTCGGTACACAGTTTGACGAGCCGGTCGACCGTAGACCATACCGGGGTAAAAAACTTTTTATTTTATGCTAACTGGAGACAGACCTACAGGTAACAGATACGACTACTTGCCATAAATAGCAGCCTCCGGCGTCTAGACCCTATTTTTAAGGAAACGTGGGTCGGTACACAGTTTGACAAGCCGATCGACCCTAGACCATACCGGGGTAAAAACTTTTTATTTTAGGCAATTTTTCACAAAAATTAAATTTGACAAGAATTAAAAGTTTTACAAGGATCACAACACAAAAATGACATCTGATCACTGAAACCTGCTAAAAATAGCATCTTTTGCCAAATTGATATTAGGCTTAAATTTTTTTCATAGGTAACGCTTTTCTAGGGCATGTAGAGACCTTACATTCTACCCAATGTGAAAGAATTGAGATGCCCTTACCTCAAGGGTAAGTCTCGGTAATCCCTCTAAAGTGTCAGTTGATCTTCCCACGTTGCGTCTTCTTCTGGGAAATCCTTCCACTTGACTAGATGTTCGATGATGTTCCTATTCCTTAGTTTTCTTTCCCACGTCTCAAGGATGTAATCAGGTTGTAGCTTGAGAACGCCTTGAGTAGGAATAATGACTTGTTCTGCATCTACAAGATGATCGGGATTGAGAATATAGGGTTTAAGCAAGCTCACGTGAAAAACGTCATGAACTTTAAGGTTTGAGGGTAACTGCAACTTGTAAGCTTGGTCACTTACAACCTTTACAATCTCATAAGGTCCACAGTATCTTGGACTAAGCTTCTTGAATTTTCCCAAGGATCGATTACTCCTTTGGGTTTAACCCTGAGAAATACCTTATTCCCTAACTTAAAAGTTCTTTCATATCTTTTCATGTCTGCATATTGCTTTTGTCTGTCTTGAGTTGCTTGAATATCCTTGCGAATTGCTCTAGTCTGCGCTTCCATGTCTTCTAGCATTTGTTTTGAGGCCTCCACTTTAATAGTTGGATCAGAAAAGTTCAATGGAGCTATACACTCTTGTCCATAGAGTGACTTGAATGGTGACATTCCTATGCTTCTATGATAGAAAGAATTATATGCATATTCTACTAAAGGAAGATATTGAATCCATTTCCTTGGCTCTTGTGAACAATAAGCTCTCAGAATATCTTCGATTATTTGGTTTACCCTTTCGGTCTGGCCCTCGATTACAACTTCAAAATCCTTACTTAAATTTGGAAGCTTTAGAACAGGAGAAGACACTAAATATCTCTTTAACTTTGCAAAACTAGCTTCGTGCTCTGCTTTCCAATCGATTTGCATTCCTTTCTTCAGAAGTCCCATCAAAGGTGCTGCAATAAGAGCATAATCTTTGACAAAAATCTTGTACCACTCTATAATTCCAAGAAATCCTCTGACTTCACTGACAGAAGAAGGTTGAGGCCAATCCACTATATCCTTGATCTTCTTGAGGTCAACTGAAATTCTGTCGGCGGATATAATGAAACCTAAATAACTAATTTGGGGAGTACAGAAAGTACACTTGCTTTCCTTAGCATAAAGCTGATGCTAATGTAGATTTTCCAGCACTTTTCGGACATGTTCTTCATGCTCTGATTCGTCTTTAGAGCAAAGCAAAATATCATCAAAAAAGACTAGGACAAAGTCATCCAAGTAATGTCTAAATATATCCTGCATTAGTCGATTGAAGCTTGCATGTGCATTAGTAAGACCAAAGGACATAACTATGAGGTAGCATAACCCCCTAATTCAAAATCTATCAAGCCTGCGGAATGTTGAGATAACACTTCCTTTCCATTAGCTAGTTCTACTACTATTCTACTTACAAGATACTGGCTTAGCTTTAACTTTCTCATGCATCTAGGATATAGAAATGAATGTGTACTTCCACAGTCTATGAGGAATTTAACTTTATCACCTTGGCGCGTTCCAGGAGCTTGAATTATGGCAAACTGCTGGCGAGCACCAGAATTATCTATGGCAGCATGCAACACTATCCTTTCATCTACTTCATCTCCTACAGTCGGTTGTCCAACTGCAGCATTTGCCCTAGCAACGGCACCACGTCCTCGTCCTCTGCTTCCTCTTCCTCATCCTCCATGATTATTTGGTTGACCTCTTCCATTGGCATTGAGAGGTACTGCATTTGCACCGGATGCACGAGTCTTCTTGGGACATTTGTTTCTGTAATGGCTGTACTCTTGGCATTCATAGCAACGCACATTAAGAATTTCAGTAGCAATTGAAATAGCTACCACAGGATGATTCTAATAAGCAAGGTTTGCCGGTTTGTTATCCCAATTATTTGGTCTGGCCCTCTTCGCTAAGTAGTTTCTTCTACCTTGTGCAACTTTCATGATTTCCACAGCTAACGGATTGGCTCTTAACAAAGCATCTTGCAATGTTGGTGGTCTAAGAGATTCCAATCTACTGTTCAATGGTTCAATGAGGCCTTGGCAGAACCTGGCCACTTGTTGTTCCAAGGTCATCTTTGGCGCATATCTCTTTAGAGTCACAAACTTGGAGTAATACTCCTCTAAAGTCAAGGATAGGTGCTTGAGTGAGAAAAACTCGTTCATTTTGATGGCCCTATGAGCTGGTGGTAAGTAGCGTTCGATCACCGCAATCTTAATTTCTTCCCACGACTGAGAAGATCCAATAATGTCGGAGTCCCGGCAATGTTGTTTCCACCATATTTTGGCGTCTCTGATAAGTCGGAACATGGCAAACATAGTCTGATTCTGCGGATGAGTTCCCGCGGCTTCAAAATAATCCTCCATGGCTTCGATCCATACCTCTGCATCTCATTCCACGTTAACCCCTTCACCTTTGAAATTGGGGGGTTGCCCTTGTTTGAGAAGAAGTTTTTTCTCCTGAACCGCAATATAAAGAGTAGAAGGAGGTACCTACATGATTTCATAAGATCGGTAGACTGACAAATTTAAAGACTTATCACACGACTAAGATTCAACTTCAGAATAGTCACAAGATCAAGATACTCAATTCAAAAGACTTGGTTCTTCATTCATAAAGTGAATATTTACAAGGCTAGCCTTACAAAAAAGGCTTAGGATATCTCATCCTATGTTATTACAAATTTATGCGGCATCTAAAGAATCCGCATAGCTGGCTGACTTGGAATATGGTGATACAAACGATGGGTGTTTGTAGTCACATTTCTACAATCTTCTAACTGATTGGTATAATAGTTCCTATACTCATTTGAAATCGGGAAGTAAATTACAAGATCCATATTCTTAGGGTATTTTTATGAATAAAAAAATTTCTGATCCTTCGATATGGAATTATCTCCACCACTTTCTCAAATACCCATTAGTTCAGGGGTTTCCCCGTGCCTCCTGGATAAGTGGTAACAGTGATACTCGAGTTTGTACCCAAGAAGTAGTACAATTGAACTACTCTCAATACCTCTGCCCATCGTAGTTTCTTTAAGTCCGTGGTAAGACATCCCAGCTTCCAAGCATTGATGTAATAAGTCCTACCTTCATTGCTCCATTCGAGCTCCCAGCCTTTATATATTCGAGTCGAATGAGGAGTGTGAACCTTCATCAGTAGCTCCATCCCGCTCCATCGAAAAAGATAGTTTGAGAACGACAGACACTCTCATAAATAAGCTCAAAGAATTGGAACTTGTGATATTCAACCACAGGATCTTCCTGAAATATTGACGCATAAGACTTGGATTAGCTATCCGATTTTTCTTGTTTTTAAAAAATTTCAGACAGTACGAATTTTTCCAAACTAACCTAGGCTCTGAACCCTAAGCTCTGATACCAGCTGTGAGGTCCCCTCCCCGTCTCATCTTGACGAAACTGGAGGACACCTGAAGGTCGCTAGATCCTATGCGGAAGACAACAAAAAAAATTGGCTAAAAAGAAAATCAGTGGATGGTCTCTCATCTCTTAGTGAGTTGAGTCCAAGCCACCAATGAAAGAAGTCTAGCTCCGCCCCACAGGGAAAGCGTAATTATGTATTATCGGACCTATTCTCATCTTCCAAGAGGAGAAGTAACCTCGGTGCCTTTTTTCTCGTAGCTTTCAGAGGCACGTACACCGAGTTACTTCCGCTCTGGCGTAATGAGATATCAATTTCGTACTCTATTGCACAGGACAGAGAGTTCCCGATTGATCGGGACCACCCGTCGTCTCGTAGGCTTTGGCAACCTGAGCCAATCCCCCACTTTCCACCCCGCACTCACACAAAGTCTTTGTGTGGCCTAATTACTAAAACATTGTAGTTCAACACTTAGGGTTCCTTTTTTATATTTCCTCGACACAAGTTCATTAAGACAACCCTTTAAACATTGTCAAATCGGCACCAAAACATATCATTCCTAAGAAAAAGTAATCAACAAACAATATTTCATTAAGAATTCCAATGTCCTGGAGTCGTGAAGACCTCCAGTGAGTGTTAACTCCACCCGTTGTCAACTAACCGCCCATACAACCAATCCATGATCCACCCAATTCATGGAGTAACTCTCCGGGTAAAATCATGTATCCAGCGCATCAAAAGCAAGCCATGGACATATCCACCGCATAGAAAGCAAGTCGTGGATTTAGCTCCTGCTATAACTTTGCGAGCTATTGCCCTATGATCAGTAGGGAGTTCAGACTAAGTCGACATTGGAATAATGAATGAAATTTGTTTGAGATAGTTTTTCCAGACAACCATTCTTTCCTACTTTAAAACAATCTTTCCATAAAGCATTCCTTTACTATTTACTACAAACTTAAATTTAAATAAAACCTTTAAAGTACTAATGCCGTTGTCTTAGTTGGATTTCCAACATGTTCGGGGAGTTTAAACATTCCTAAAGTTATCGTAATAATGCAATGCTTATGTAAAATACAAATAAAATCCATCTACCTCATGATTCTCCTCTTTGTTGCCTCGAAGATGGCCGGATACTCTACATCTAGGAGAGTGCAATGAAATGCTTTTAAGCCATAGCTTTCCTCAAGTAGAAGTTGATTTGAGTTATGGATAATCACACATAAACTTGTATAAAGCAACATTGACAAGGGGGAAACTAGCTAAGATTAATCGACATGCTGTTATGCACAAGTGATTCAGAGTAAAAGAATTCTTTCCCTAATTAGGTATCTAATGGTACATAGAAAGGAGGGTAATTCTTCCCTAATTAGTCACTTGACCATGAATGAAGAAAACAAGCTTACCATAAACACACATGCATAGTCTTTACCATAATATTACCATAACTACATCCACCATATGCAATATAGGAATCACATCCATGCATCACTTTTGGCTCATCATTACTATGCACAATGTATGCCTATAACCATTCATAGACTTGGGGGTAAAAGAGAGGATCAAAATCTACTTTACCATGCATAAATATGTGCAATTAGATTAGTGCAAATAGAACTCTAATCATAAATAATCTTAATGCACAAGCTGACGAAATCATGTAGAAATTTAATGCACAAAGAGAGATTGATTTCACCCTTTAATCATGTATTTTAACTAGATCATAAGAGGAAGATCAATTCTTTCTTAATCATGTACTAAAATCACATAGGTGAATAGGAAACAATTAAACATTAATTATGCATAATTAAGAGAATTTAGATCTCCTTAAGAGATCAGGGTAACTTTAGTGCTCCCTAATCCGGCAAGGAAGGGAATGATCAATAGCTAAGGGTCTATTGATTATCAACCGCATTAATAGATACTAGGGAGTAGAAATTATGCTGTAATCAGCTATCATAAATAATAGAATAAGGAAGGCTCAACATAGGTCCTCCAGAGAGAAGAGGATATGGAGCAATTAGAGTAACATAACTTGAATTTATCACCTTGATTAAGCCTCCTTGTGTGTGCTGATTGATGTAGGTAAGCTCCTCCAATGGAAGCTCTGGCAGCAACACTTTCTTGTAAGACTTGGGGTTTGTGTGTGCCTAGAGAGGGGTGAGATACACTTATATAGGCATTCCCCTCAAGAAAGATCGATTTCTCTTGCTATAAATGGATTTAGAAGGTTTACACACACAGACACACACACACACACACACACACACACACCAACACCTCCAAGTGCCATGCCAAGTGTGGGATTACCTAGTGAGGTGTCCTTACTTGCCCATTCCACTTTCCTATGCTCCTCTCTCTCTCTCTCTCTCTCTCTCACACACACACACACACACACACACACACACACACACACACACACACACACACACACACACACACACACACACACACACACACACACACACACACACACACACACACACACACACACACTATGGTAATACTATGGAGTTAATTTTGTCCTCCTCCTATAGGGTTTTTTCCATAAAAAACCCCCCTTCCCCCCCCCCTATTGGCAAAATAGGGCCCTCATTATTTCACTTTGCCACCGACTCTTTTTTTATATGGGACAAAATATATAAGGACTCTTTTGTAAAAGAGCAAGAGGAAATCCTCAGCTATCATCACAAAGGGAAGGCGGCTCCTTCCACCCTCGGACCATGTACTGGCGCTCTCTCGGCAATAATATTTTCTGACGCCCGAGGGGCTCTCATAGCAAGGGGCGGCTCTGCTCTTTCACTTTGGGCGCTCAGGAGGCGTGCAAACCAACCTATAAATACTAAGGTGAGGGCACTCCTTAGCCCTCACTTAGCTTGAGATTTAGTTTTTGGTTGTGGTTATCTCGCTCTGTGTCGTTACTACTTGAACTTCCTAAAGCTATGGAGCTTGTAGCTCAAACTCCTTAGGTACTATGGTCTACCTAAACTCTCGTTTTCTTCCTCTATGATTTACTGTCAGAGACCGACTGTCTTTACATAATGGGATTGACTGGCTCCTCTTGAGCCGGGCAATGAAAAGGAATAGAGGTAATACCATGGCATATATTGGTGATTAATGGTTGTTTTGCTGCTTTGTGTGGAAAGTAACTAGGAACTGTCGAACTCATTAAGTGCATATGATCATAGGAAAGGATGTTTTGTTAATCCATGTGCAGGAGAATATCATATATAGGTTTTTTCCGCACTGTTTTTTTTGCATAATAGCCGGGTCTTGCCACAGGCTTTTTTGAAAATGGCTCTATAAAAAGCAGCCGAAGTACTTCACCTATGCTTAAATGAATACGTGTTTATATGAGGCAGGATGTATGTGTGTATAGGGGTATTTGGATGGAAGTATGATGGGTGGTTTGGCTTATTGGCTGTTCTTAAACATCAGCTACATCAAGATATTTGCATAGGAGTTGGTTGCTAAAAGTAGTTGATATCCACTGTTGGATTACAGTCGAGGGGTTTCTGCCTACTACTGGTTTTCTGGAAAGAGACTGCATGCAACACATACATACATCTCTCTACTATGTATTTTTTTTGGTAAAACGGTGATGCTGATTAATTTGGTAAACTGTCGGGGCCTATCGGCTCTTCATACTATGTATAGTTGGCACCTCTTAGGCCAGTAAAAAAGGAATTGGCTGGAATGATTTGGCATACATTGGTAGATAGGCTTTTTCTGCTATTCTTTTGGAAAGGCACTATGTGCAGTAGGGCTGAAAAGCTGCGATATGATATTATAGATGGGTTTCCTTTTAAACCACTGCAGGGCATCACCATCTGCATGCTGTACCTAATTTCGGCATGATTGGTTTTTTTCTCAGAAAAATGGGGTTCTAATAACTAAGGCGCTGTTTAAATTTGCTTTACTGTGGGTTCTCACATTCCCTAGTATCGGCATAACTGGTTTTTTAAAAAAATGAGGTGACTCCTAGATTTTATAGCAAAACTGAGGCACTACATACTCTTTATCACGGTGCTTGCTCACATTCTGAGGAAAGGATCATCATCTATATTTGAAAATAAAGTTGGATATAACCCAACGTTTTGGGTTTGCTTATGGTTTATGAAATGGTTCTCTATTCAAACGGTTGGTGAAGGTAAGTATATGGCAGTTTTTGGCTTCAACAGAAGCTCGAAAAAGAGTATACCTAGCAGTCTTGCTAATAACCGGTTATGCTAGCATCTTATTGGTGGTTTTTTTTCTAAAAAGTGAGGTAGGTATCACCCTCATTTGGTACCATTGGTAGACAAAAAGTAAGTCGGATTTCACATCTCCTTAGCTAAAGGAGTACCTTTGATACCATTTGTTTTAATTCTGAAGGTAAGTATATGGTTACTGAGCTATGGATCTCGAAATAGTTTTGACTCTTACTGGACTTCACCATGTAAGAAAGTCCATTATAAACACTCATTTTGTGAAAGAATAAGAAAAGATTGCTAAAAATAATAGTTTAAATAACCTAGCTTGTCTAAAGTAACTAAAACCGATAAGATGGACATGGATAACAACTGATATGGTCCATTAATGTCTGTAAAACACATCCAAGGCTAACTGAATTGTTGTCTTGTTTGGATGGATGCAGGTAAGGACTCTATCTTATCTTGGAGGGTTTCTTTTCTTTCGCAAGCAACATTACAGATATGAAATATCCACTGAAGAACGGGAAAGTTTTTTTACTACCAACCCCACTGAAAGAGGACCTCTTTCTTACAATCATTATACTTAAATAATTTTGATACTGAGTTATTTTTGTACAAATCAGTGCATTGTTCCTTGGCCAGTTGTTTTTTGAATGTAAAAGTTCAATTATGTCTTATTAAGTAAGATTTAAACAGCTACACACACACACACACACTCACACACACACACACACACACACACACACACACACACACACACACACACACACACACACACACACACACACACACACACACACACACACAATTTGAGTCCTATAGGAGGAGGTAACGCTAGCTTCTTGCTATAATGAGGGGGTGTGGTGTCCTATGCCCATGCTCCATTGCCCACACCTCACTCTTTGGCCCATGCTCTACCCTATCTAGGCCATGCTTAGTTCCCATGCTACACTTTCCATGCCTAGCCTAACACTTGTCACAAGACTAGCTATACACATGACCCATGGCCATACATGATGGGGACACATGCCCATGCATACCGATGACCATGATGCACATCCAGATTCATGCCATACATACCTTAGAAAATGCTAACCTTCGGCTAACTAGACTTATACTAACCCAAATTCAATTTTGAAAGTTGCTAACCGGAGACAGACCTGCAGGTAACAGATATGACTACTTGCCATAAATAGCAGCCTTCGGCGTCCGAACCCTATTTTTAAGGAAACCCGGTTCAGTGCACAGTTTGACGAGCCGATCGACCCTAGACCATCGACCCTAGACCATACGGGGGGTGAAAACTTTCTTTTTAGGAATTTCTTCACAAAATTTGAATTTGAAGTTCTACAAGGATCACAACACAAAAATGACATATGATCATTGAAACCTGCTAAAAATAGCATCTTTTGTCAAACTGATATTTAGGCTTAAAATTTTTTCATAGGTAACCCTTTTCTATTGCATGTAGAGACCTTACAAATTGCCATAATCCAAACATCATGCTAGGATTAAGAACGGTTTATCACAAAAAATTGAGTCATATTTGGAAGATGTTTGAGGATTTGGATGCAAAAAATACCCTAATAATTTAAGACACTCCATATAGGGTAATGTGGAACATGCCGGGGACATATCTTATATTTCCAAAGATGTGGAGGCAAACATCTAGGCAACTTCAAAGCTCTTTGCAAGAAACAATGATGCCATGGTTGGTAGGATGATTTTTGGCAAGAGACAAGAGAGAATATATGTACAACACAATTGTGAATCATTACTATGATCTTGAGACAAGTTATGTCAGGCCAAGGGTAGGGCCAAGGGCCAGGACGGACATGCGGTCAAGGGGCGCTATATTTAGGGGCTAGGAGTCTATATATGGCACGATTGGGTGGAGAGTTGCATGGTCCAGTCCCCCGCGGTCTTACATTGGTATCAGAGCTCAAGGGAGGGAGCAGCCATGGAGGAGGGGAAGAGGCAGGGTCTTCTCTCGAGTCCTCTCTCTCTCTCTCTCTCTCTCTCTCTCTCTCCCTCTCTCTCTCTCTCTCTCTCTCTCTCTCTCTCTCTCTCTCTCTCTCTCTCTCTCTCTCTCTCTCTCTCTCTCTCGATCTTTCTCGAAGCATGGAGAAGCGTAGGCGAATCAATTCTCATTTTTCTTTCGCCATGGAATTAGCATAGCATGGGAGATGGAAGGGCTGCAGGTCGAAGGGGCTGCATGCTGCTCATGGAATCTTTGCATGATGCTTCAGTTTTGCATGCAAAGCCCTTCGGAAAGCTCCGGTTATGGATCCCACAAGGCGGGCAACGCCCCTTGGACAGCTCGACATGCAGGGCCGTGGGAGCGGCTGCCTGCGCACAAGGAGAGCCAGGACCGGACCTGAGCCGAATTGAGTGTCCTCGGTGTCTTTGGGCTCGCAGCAGGGAGAGGAGCACTTTTCGACCCTGTAGCGCACTGTGATTTGGCCCATAACTCATATGATGAGCACTTCTTGCAGGGCGCAAGTTCCGCCATCGCTGCAGAGGGAGTTTTTGCTTTAAAAAAAAAAAAAAAAAAGTTTGTCCTCATGTCCGCCGCCCAAGGGGATTAGGGCCCTTCCAGTTAAGGGGAGGTGCCTACGATGAACCCTTTCCAACCCTATTCGTCCTGTACGACAAAGCCAGGACAATTTTGACCTACACATCGAGTGCAGTACACGTTTCTGCAGTCTTGCAGCTTTCGGGTATTGTATGCCTAATGCTTGAGGGTTTCCAATCATCGTTACGAGCAACCATTCAAGTTCAAGGAAGAGGGGTGAAGACAGTCAAGGTCGCATGAAGCTTGAAAACACCAGCCATACGGCCTTATGCACGGCTTGTCAATTCAAGGAAGCACTTCGGGAAGGGTGAAGACAGTCAAGGTCGCACGAAGCTTGAAAATATCAGCCATACGGCCTTATGCACGGCTTGTCAATTCAAGGTTCACTACGTGATTCGACATGCTTGGCATGCATGCTCATGTGTCATCGATAGATAGGCAAGTCGCATGGTATGCAATAATTTTTTGATTTGGTTATGTAATCATCTGCACTTTGCTGGGTTTGTGAATGTCAATTTGTGTCGTGATTGCTGCCCAAGGGGTGTATTGGTTTTCCAAGCATGGATTGAAGGTTTTTACAGCAAGGCTGTTATTGGCGCCAGCCAATTCCGGATCTCGGCATGGTTTCTGAGCATTGCAGTTCTCACACGATTGACAGGAGTCTTTCTTTCTCCATCTTTGAGTTTGCGGTTCCAAATTTGCTAGGGCATGGCTCTTCGGCAAATTACTTCCGCACGTCAGTCGATGGAGACAATCCTAAATGGTGAAGCATGGAGTATATACCTATGCATCATCGCACACATCATGTACCTTGTCACGGGTAATGGCACTAACACCTAGCAGAAGCATCTGTTGGCTATGCGAACAAAAGTAATTATGTGAAGCACGGCTTCAATTTGGGCATCTGCCATTGAAGATTCCCACTGTTGGCATATGCTATGAGCATACACAATTGGGAAGGAATAGGCAATGTGTTTGCAGGTTATTTCCTACTGCAGGTTATTTCATTATGTACCAGACAGGTGTATACGCTATACGAGGGCGTCTGTGCACATATATATATGAGCCGTTTTGGAAAGAGTTTTTCCTTCCAAATTTCATGAGAACTGGTTGCAGCAACAACGACCAGTGCTTTGACAATTTTATACGACGCAAGGCTTCTCCCTTGTGCCGAGATACTGCCCATGGATTTGGAATCAAGGGCATTAGCACCCAAGTTTGGGGAATTGACCAAATAGGGAATGTCACCTCACATAATCCCTACCAGTTTATTATGTGCAAGGCACTTCTGATTTGGGTTCTCACGCTTGAGACTGTCCTAGTAGCCAAGGGCTTACGCTTTTGCATGCAAGGCATGCTAAGCAGGTGGCATGGAGTCCACCACTTCCGGGATTACGCTTCCGCTGTAACACTCGCAACTCTGTCAAGGATAGACTAAGTGATGGTTGTTGAACATGATGGTTGGTTGCTATCAACACCCAACAACACTAAAAGGAACCTAAAACTAGAACTTATTTCACAGGCAAAGTGCCAATGCTAAGTCATTTTCATACAATCACGACCCTACAAGGCAGGTAGGTCAAAATGTGGTTGTGTTTTTCTGTTACCTCTCTCATTGAGAGAGTCACACTTAAAAACTGTGGAATGCTTATAGGATAAGCTACAAGTCAGGCATAAGATGTGTAAAAGCACACAGATTGGGCACACACTCTAGAAATTTAAGAAAAATTCCTCAGCCCAGCATGTTCTTCTTCTTCTCTCTCCTTCTCTTTAAGGGAAAAATGAAAAATCTTCTAAGAAGCTTTTGATACGTGTTTTGCTCGTGAGTCAGCCTGAGCCAAGGTGCTCTAACTCTCAGCTAGCACGTGGCTAAGATGCTACTCAAATTAGTCTTCATCGGTTCGTCCATTGAACACTAATTTGCATAAGGGCTACGAGCCACACCGGCTAAGAGCCATTACCAGGCCAAGGGTAAGACCCAACTATTGGCATTCTTTGGGGTGATTGTTTTCAAGATTGAACAGATCTACCCAGGGAAGTATACATCGACGTTAATGCACAAGCAAGAGTCTTGTCATTACGGATGTTTAGGGTGTCATTTTTGCACTACATGTTTTTAGTGCGACACTCAAGCTGAGTTTTTGATAATCTTCAACTCACATCAGTTGATCTCTATAAGGAAGTATAGATGCAGGAATCAGTGGTGACAGCATGGCTGTCCACATGAGCTAGGCAGTTCACTTGTGTGGATTTCCTGCTCTCTCTATATCCCTACGGAGTGTCTATGGACATACTATTTTGGGGTACGACCCGACGGGTGACTGCTACATCACCCCATAGGCATTGAGGATCATAGATGATCTGCATTGAGGATCACAGTTGCTCTACATTGAGGATTCCCACTGTTTGATCTCTCTCAGTTAGACTTTCAAGGAAAGAATTCCGCAATCTACCACGCGGTAGCGGACAAACTCAACTTTTCAAGTTGATTTATTATGTACACGGTTACCTATGTTGGTTGCCGTTACCTGGTAGTTGAGCAGTTTCTACAAAGGGTCTTACCAAGGGGTTTGACTACGTAGATTTTAACCAAAGGGGTTGGATTGCGAAGGCAACACCCACGGTTCCTAGTGCAATGTTGTTTGTTTTTCAGGTAGGAGATGTGCTCCTCTCCGTTTGAATACTGGTAAGTGAACATTCCGTTCAAACCTCCAGGTACGCATCTATTAATTTGGTGTTATTCCATTTTTTGTATACTTTGCTTGTTTTTTTTCAAGACGTATAAGTACGCTTGAATGTTACAGAGCCATGCAAAGGGCATGTCGGCACAAAGTATTTTGGGCCAAGTGTCCAATCTACCTTTTTGCCTTATGCTGTTACGAACCTACTTGTAGGGCTCGATTTGGAACATGTTGTCACATGGGATACAACATGGTCTAGGAACTCAAGGAGTTTGGTTTAGCCAGTGTGGAGCATGATAATGAGGGTCCCTCTCACTCGCATCGCAGAGTGTTCGTAGTTACCTCCACACACAAGTACAGCTCGTACTTGATGGATGTCACTTTTCCTGGCATCCTTACTTGAGACATATTCCACATGTGGAGAATATGAGTCTCTGGGAGTGACACTGGTGCCCAATTCAAAATGATGTGTCACGACGAAGTCCCTAGGTGCTGGTCGCATCCATTCATTAGACCAATTGACGCACACAGTATCAGGAACAATTTCAGTGGCCAAAAATTGTCGGGTACTAAGTACAGACTTGTTGTGATTACAAGTGCTGTGAAACCACCTTAGCGGAGGGTCGTTTCTACATATAGCAAAGTATGCTACGTTCATGAGAATGTCTCATGGTTGGTTCCTAGGTGTGACCAGGTTGTCACATTCTATTATGGTCCAACTTTGTTGCAAGATTTTCACGTAAGTATCGTGGAAAGTCTCGTCATGGAATTGCGGCTTGGATATGTTTGTGTTAAATGCATGCACACTAGGTGTTATGGGCCCTAGTGTTTAACACAAATTTATTTGGAGCGGCATGCAAATCCATGGACTTTATTCTTTCTGCACCCTTTTGCATCGCTAGTGCAATCTCTCTTGCAGATTTTGTATGAGTTTACACCCTGCCATACAAGGTGATGGCTGAGTATGGATGTTAGTGATTGGTTGCTGGAACCTCCAATCTACCTTCAACCTAGTTGGTTGTCTCCATTCCATATCGAGTATATGGCTGGATACTCAATGATTGAGTCATAGTTTTTCGTCAGTCGTGGAAGACTATCTGTAAGTGGTTGGGGAAAGTACCTCACTCTTACTGCTGTTATTCATTCCACGTTGGATAGGCAGCTGACAAGTATTCTATTTAGTACTAAAGGATATGCTAAGCGCATACGTTAGTAAACCATGCTAAAGGATCTGCTAAGAGCATACGTTAGCACAATGCATTCTGAATAGGTGATTCTCTCCTTATTCTAGAATTTGCTTAGGTTAGGTTTTCAACTTTGAACACCTGTTGTGGTGGGGTTGGATACCAATAGTTTCATAAGTCAAGGACTTAGTAGGTGTGCTGACAGAGTATGTTGGCATGTAACCTTTGTTAGGGGTGAACATGTGGTTCTGTGTGTTCCAAAATGTTCAGAAGTCTGACATGAGGACACTCCCTATTCTATCTTTCAGTAGCTATGAACTTTTCAAGATACTCACATGAGTTACCATTTAGATACGGGTGGTTGCAAAAGGACAACAATGTTGAAAATCAAGATGTTGATCTTGGTTTCATTGAACCTCCTCACTGCACCAGGTATCGGTCATATGGACAATTGGCATGTGTAGAGGATGCCAATAAGGAAAACATCAGTGTTCTTACGAAGATACTACCACTTGTGTTTCGAGGACGAAAACGCTTCTCCAAGGGGGAAGTAATGTCAGGCCAAGGGCAGGGCCAAGGGCCAGGACGGACATGCGGTCAAGGGGCGCTATATTTAGGGGCTAGGAGTCTATATATGGCACGGTTGGGTGGAGAGTTGCATGGTCCAGTCCCCCGCGGTCTTACAAGTTATGTCCTTGGTGTGTCTTGTTGATGCAAAAGCATTGATTAACAATAATCCACTAGATGTCTCATTTGTTTTTGTAATGGGTATCTTTCAGTATTTGTATAACTACATTATACAAATTTTATCTTGGAGAAAAGATGTGTGAATCTGATGAACACTTTAATAAAGTGCATCCTGCTCTAATGGGACTTTAATGTATTACAAGAGTGCATCCTATTGTAAGGAGATCTCCAATGCATTGTTAGAGTGCACCTTGTTTTTTGGGGACTTCTTTTTTATTCAATTGGGATATTTTTTCGATCATTTAGTAAACAATAATTAATTTTTGTTTCTTGAGAAAGTTTATGTTAGTCCATCTCAAGGTTTCATCTATTTGTAACTAGGAGAAATTGATGTTTTGATGTCAAAATAAAATGTGCAAGTGTAGAATGGAGAATTCATGGACTTTGGATGTGTGAGAGAGATTTCTTTTATGGATACAAATGTTTCCTTCAAGCATTCTATCACTACATCCTTCATATAGAAGAGGTTTAGAAAATAAAAAAACTTTGAAAAAAAAACTATGGAATCTAACTACATGTACTCTTGAGTTGTCCTAAAAGTCAATGTATGCATGCAAGTCTTGATGAAGGTTTACATTTAATTAGATTCTTTTTGGAAATTACCTTCTCCTATTCAATATGAAATAGCTTATTATAATTTATTTTCTTGTAGGTGAAAAATATATCATTATGTGTATTTTGAACCTAATTACTTGACCTTCAAACCAAATCTCATCTCATATATGTTGCAATAGAGAACAACTTAAAAATGGTCAATGATAATCATTTTAACTAACTTTATCACCTTGAGTGTAGCTTGAATAAGAAGTGGACTTTGCATTCATCCATAAGTCAAGGGAACCTAGCTTGGACAAGTGGTAGACTTTGCATTCCTCCATAGTTCAAGGGAGGTTAGCTTGGATGAGTGCAAGATGCAACCAACACTCCTATGATGCAACCAAGCATATGCTACATGTTTTGCGTATGCTTCAGGCCTCAAATGAGGAAGTCTTGGATTAGCGGTGGACCTTGCTTGAATGTCATAGAAAAGTGGGTTGTATTTCTCAATGTGTCCTAGCTTGGACAAGTGGTGGACCTCGAATAACAATTTTAGTTACTCACTTTGAACATGTCTTGGACAAGTGGTGGGCCTTGAAACCAAGCTTTTCACACTGAGATAAATTATAGGGAGGACAATAGAGTATACATAATGATAATGGATGCAGTGTACTAGTTTCTTAATGGTCTTGATGTCCAATTTTGTTCTCAATCTGTAATCTATGTGGATAAAGTGGAATGAGACCTTAAGCAAATTGTCATCTTTGACAAAAATCTCATTACCTTATACATGACATGTTGAAAGTTGTCCAACTTGGGAATTGGGATTTTCCCACTTACCTAATATAGCTTTTAAAATATTCTAAATATTTTAGGTATGTGAGCTTGAGTTGGTGTTTGCTTGCTCATTGGTTTGTGCATATCTTTAAAGAGTTTGCATTTGTGGAGACAACCAAAACGTTTGTATGCAAAGATGTGCACTATGAGGATTTCGGGAGGCTTTTAGAAGAGAACTAGGGTTTTGTGGAGGGTATGCAAATTGGAGATAGGTACCGTTTTAGAGTTGGAGCATCAGGTATTAGAATACACTATTTAAAATCTTGCACCTCCTTGTACGTACAATTTTACTATGATCATTGAATGTGCAAGCTTGGACTGTGGACTCCCTTAGACTGTGTAGAGGGAGCTATTGCAAGATTTGACATAATAGTGAGGATGCACAATGTTGCTTTGGAAGTTGTCCAAGTGAACAAGCATTGGACTCTTAGCAAGGTGCGAGAACATTTAGCCATTTTAGGTTTTGAGGACCTTCAAAAGGTCAATTTCATCTCCAAGGTCACAAGTTGAGGATGCTTTCACCAAGTTCTTGGTCCATTAAAACTTGACATTCATTGCTTCAATTTGTGTTGAATGTTCGCAGATTGAAAAGAGAATGGAAGAAAAGATGAAGGTCCAAGATGATTGGGACGTGGATGGAACTATGATATCGTTGTTATAGCTTTGTTACTCTTATATTTTGACAAAATTTAGCTCTGTAATCAATATGATTAGCTTTGGCACATTTTGGAATTTGAATATAGCTTTTCATTCAACAATAATCATATTGCATACAATTTGTTTATCATTTTTGTGTATTTTTTAGAATCTTGACGTCACAATGACGCAAAAGTCAATTATAATAACGTGATTTGATTGCCTTATTAAAGAAAAGCATTTTCTTGAGCTATTTTTTTGAAAAGTGCCTTCTTTGAAAAAAGCCACCACTATAAAAGGGAGGTCTTAATAACTCATTCTCACTTTTCAATTTTGGAACCTTTGAGCTCTTCCATTGTCTGATGTTGGCACTCCATGGATGCATCCACAGCCTCTAACTCTGTACCCACATCCACCCTTTTTCATGCTTCACCCTCTTCCTTGAGGACACTAACTACAAGGGAAAGTTGGAACTTCACACAATTCACTCGTCTCCTGAACTTGTCACCATAGTTGCCTTCCATATGGACACATTTGTAGAGATCTCAACATTCGTGGAGGAGAAAATCATCAAATATGTTGTTGTTCTCTCCCCATATGCAAGAATTTGGTTGGTTGCAACCTCTTGTGCTACATCCACAAAGGAGATCGCCCGTTGTCTAAGAAATTGAGACGGTTCCAACAAAATTTTAGCCAATGGAGACCATGTCTTGGACGTGGAGGCCCTAGGGGTGCTAGCGCTAAAGAATCGCAATTGGGGATGGAGTACATTTCTCGCATGGATACCTTCATCTTCCTTGTTAGTGAGGAACCCAATTTGGAGGAGGTGCAACTACCACGCCTACAGGTTTGCATCATCATCAAGGATGCCAAGGAGCCATAGGGTGTCCCCATGAACCCTTTGGCTGAAGGCAGCGGGATCGAGTAAGTGGTGAAAAAATCATTGTTATGGCTAGCACTAGTGCCACTCCAGAGGATGCTCCACTAATGAATGAGGGCATCCCAAAAGTAGATATCAACCGTTTATTGTTAGTGACAATGGATGGAGAGGAGTTTTTTTTTTGCATGACTTGGAAAAAGCCTTTGGCCCGTGTATGGATGACTGCCTGAGTGTGCTATGCACCATCGCCCAATTTTACCTAGACTCCACTCTAGATGCCCTTGAGAGCAAGCTCCTGCCACTAGGCGACTCTGTCCCATTGACACTATCACACTTATGTGTAAGGAGGTTTGCCTAATCCCGTGCAAAACACCTCCCTCTGATGGGATCAACATTGTGGATGTGGTGGTCATGCATTGACTTGGATGCCAAGGGCAATAGAGAGGAGGGACAAGGAGTAAATTCTATCCTAATTTCTACGTTGTCGGGGATAAATATATGCGATTAGTGAGCTGGGATCAACACCGGTTTGCTTGCTGTGGGATCATTTGAGAGAAACAACACAGATTGATAACTCGGAGTTGCAAACAACGCTTTTAAACTCATTTTTTTATTACTATCAAGTGGAAAATAGGTTGGGTGCAAGCTACAATAATAACCAAAGAATCTAGCAAACTGCTTGATCACAAGCAAAGACACAAAAGCAGTGCCCTTGTTGATAGAGCGCGGGAAACCTGTATCTCGCCTTGCTCCTCCTTCAATATGGCACTAGTTGCTTCTTGTCTTGCCCTGCTCCTTTGTAATCAAGCTTTCTGTTTATTGAAAAAAAACCCTTTCGAACTCCTTATCTACCAATTGGCTGATGTGAACAAAGAAAATCCTTCAAATGCTTCGATAGTGGCTTGTGGGAACCGCCTCTTGAACTTTTGTTAAGTGACTTTAAAAAAAAAAGACTTTAAACAAGTAAGAAAACATGCTATCTTTAACAAGAAGATTTAGAAATTTTCTTATGTAGGAAAATGGAGTCTTTTTCAGTGTTTTTCATACAATGCATGACATCATGAGCTTCTGTGAGGGAGTCACCCCATACCTAGCTAGGTAAGATTGGCCGGCGCCGGCGGTCCCTGCCCCCAATCGTACCTAGCTAGGTATGGGGTGCCTCCCTCACAGAAGCTCATGATGTTGAGGCAAGTCACAATGTGAGAATGTGTCCAAAACTTCTTGTGATCGATCTGCTCCTTAGCTCGTCGGCTGGCTCCTGCCGCCCTTCTCGACGGCCTCTGACGTGCTCCCTGTCCCCTGCTCGATGACGGCACCCCTCTGACAGCGCTGTGTATCTCTTGCTTTTCTTCTTGATCGACAGCGCCTTGTTTTATCTTCTCCCAACTTGCACTCTGTCTTGATCTTTGCTTGCGCTCTTATCAGATAATTCCTCTGCACTTCTTTAATCAGCAACGTTTGCAGCGTTGCTTTTGATAACCTCATCAACTCGTGCTCGCTCTGCTTTTCATAACGCTCGGGTCCTGCCTTTGCTCGCACTCGCTCTTTATTTAACGCCGCTTGCCCTGATGATGCGCCTTTTTCTAATACCCTGCGCTTTATTCTATGCTTAGCTTCTTATTGTTAGCGTGCTTTTTCCCAAGAAACCGTTCACATTAAGTTGCCCTTAGGCAGTGTTATCAAGCTCGATAATGAAATCAATGTTCTCAAAGTGATAGGAGGACTAGCAAGAAAATAATAGCACTTGATGCATCCCCTTCCACATTCATCCCTTTTATCATGGTCTCTCTGTCCTTCATAGCCTCGCTATGTCGATTATGTCTAACCCGATCTCCATCATCGCGCCAATCATGCCTATTGCAACCTCCATCATCACCTCTTCTTTGACTTCTGTCCTCATGTCCATTGTCATGCTCACTTCTGCTATCATGTCTACCATCTCTATTGCTTTGTGTTATTTCTCTCCTTTCAACTTAGCCTCATGCTCAACCCCTTTTGCAAATCCTTCTATCTTCAAGGAGACGGAGATTATTATTATTTGGTCCATCGTAAATAATGCTTGTCGCAAGGTCTCGTAGATGTATGTGATGAAAACAGTCCACGAAGCTTTACCAAGCACTTATGGTGCTCCCTGAAGTTCATTGTAGTAGACATACATGTCAACTATAGAATCCCAAGCACTATTTATTTGCAATCACCGATACTGCAAAAAGTGACAGCTCTTTTGTAAGAAAACCTTAAAAACCTTCTTTTTTGTGTGTTTTTCTCTCAATAAACGTGGTGCGTCATGACAACGTTCTTTATTTGTACCTTCATTTTCCTTTCTTACCCTTGATTGGTTTTTGATGGGATGTCTTAGAGCTTGATGATTCTGTAGTGTGGATGACGGCAAGCGGATGGCCTTTGGACCACAATCTTCCCTTAGATATTACATAGGAAAACTCAATGAATTCACTCACCAAGTTTATTTCATGACATGGTCTTTGAAGGCCTTGAGAGAAGTTTTGTGCTTAAGGACCATTGCCACTTAAATAGGGATGTATGCCTCTATTGTCTCAAGTGACCTTGAGGTGATATCACACCCCCTCTTGGTCGGGAAGTTGCCTTTTGTGCAATAGAGACGTCAAAAAATGGCAAATAAAATTATGGGCACTCCAAATGCATGATGTAATATCCCTCCTTTCAAGTATTAATGAAATATATGCAATTGTCTCTCTATCTCTATCTTGTACATTATGCTTCCAAGTTTTTTAAGAACCCTAAACTTGGTGTTGTCATTTATTAAGCTATACCCTTTTTGCCTTGCAAATCCAACTCATTGTAATCGGTGCAAGTGTCGGGGGGAGGGGGTGAATGGATGCATGAACAAATGAAATTAAGCAAGATTTTTGCTTTTTAGGTGTCCTACGGGCCACAAAATTCCATAAATTGCAAAAAGGGGTGCCCACAAGGGCACACAAAACTTCCAAACAGGGGTCAAGCATTTTATGAAGTTGTGTGGCCCACATGACACCAAAAAAGCAAAAATCTTGCTTAATTAATTTCAAGTGTGTATACATCCATTCACCCACTCTGCCCCGACACCGACGGACCCAAAGGTTGTGCAATAAAAAGAAATCATTAAACATTAAAACATCAAGAAATTGAAGAACTTAAATGATTAGAGAATAAACCCTAATGATATAATTGAGCGAACCATACCAACAAACTGGCAAACCACTATCTCATAGTCCCTCATGGGTAGCCAAAATTGGTATTTTGGAATCTTAAGTATGAAAATACTATAGCTAGGAATTTTCATAATTGAATTTGGGTAAAAGCCAATCCCACCGCTATTCTCTATGGAAGTTTTCACAGTTGCTAGAATAATTGAAAGGTTTTAGTATCTATTGAAGTACAATACTTTTATCATAACATATTTTCTAGATATTTATCAATAAAGAAAAAAATAGGCTTGAAAATTAATAGAGTTGAAATTTAAAGTGGTAATTGGAAATGGATATCATTGACCTACCGGGGACTGGAATAGCAACATGTAGCGCTAGTAGGAGCTAGGGGCATGCTTGGAGTGCAAGAAACTGCCAAACTCAACCGTGGGTGCCAGGAAAAACTATAAGAAAGGCCCTAATATTCACAATTTCTCTCGGAGTCGAAGTCTTGGCCAAAATCTCTTGTGCTAGAGAGATAATTCTTGGAAATCACTAAGAGAGCCAAAAATTATAGTGGATCATCAAGATAATTAGTGCTACTTTTAGTTAATTAGTAAATAAAAATAATTTATGTTTAATTTTTCTAATTTTCCTATTAGTTAGAGAAGATTAGATGTAACATTTAATGGCCTAGTAACTTGTGTGTAGTGGAAAATAGCATGAACATAGTGAGCATTTCATTAGAATAGATTCCTAATGAGAATAACAAGAGTGCTTGCGTGGAGAGAGCAACAAAAAGTATAACCCCTGATTAGATAGCATGAACAATACTTCAAAAGAGAGAGAAATTAAGCTATTGACAATAGTTGAGGACCGAATTTGCATGGGAGCCGCCCCCCCCCCCCCCCCCCCCCCCCCCCCCCCCCCCCCCTCCAAAAGGCTTTGTATTATGGTTTCTCCCATCAAGAGAGACATTTTACAATACAATTCTTTGTGTTCCTTCAATACTAGCTAGTGCAATAAAGATGGAAATTTCAAGCACTAAGCACAACACTTATTAGACACAACATCGATTCCCTCATGGTCTCATACCCAAGACCTCACACATCTTCGAAGATGGTGAGAGCTAGCGGGGTATGAGAGTAGATTGAGAGGAAGAAGGAGTAGTCTTACGAGAATGATGTACATCTCCTCACATAATCACTCATAGTAGCATAGCTTAGCTTAGTAATTAGCATGGTAGAGGAGATGAGCATGCATTGAAGCTTGGCTCTTGGTTGTATTTGCATCACAAAGCCAAGAGGTGTTGGTGTAGGCCTCCCTTCTCACAAGCTTGGAGTAGGTGATAAGCTTTCCATTAGAGCTTGAGAAGGAGAGAGAGAGTCTTCTTACTCCGCACATGGACTAGTGTGAGTGTGTAAGTGATAATGCCTTGTAAAAATTGAGCCCCCCCTCTCTCTCTTGGTCGACCCCTCTTGTTATTTGCTCATTCTGACACCCCATTGGTCCATGCCAGGCTTAGCCAATGAAATTTAAGCAGCATAAGTGATAGCCTTCCGAGATGTGTCCCCCTTTCCCCTTTTATGAGAGCTTTAGGTAATTAATCAATGCAATTAAACTCTCATTAAACCCCTTTGTCTCCTGGACAATAAGAATTAGGCAAGCCATGGGCTACTAAATGCTCATTGGACCCCTTGGGAGACTGTCCATGGTCTTCTAGAGAGATTAATTCTTATTGGTTATTTTATTAAGTATTTTTACATTAATTAAACTTGATTTACTCTAGCCTAATTTTTATTGGTCCACCTCCATGGCCATCCAATAGGATCTGAGTACACCTTGTGGGCATCTGCGCTAGGGAGCAGACATGTGTCCCTCTTTTCTTTTGTGTAAAGGAGCTTGGAGTGTGTGTGTGTGTTTCTCTCTCATCTCCTACTTCTAGGGCTCGCCCCTTCCTATGTAGGGATGCATGAAGATGTTTTTGGTACACACACAAAGCATCCAATTTTCCTAAGCTTAGCCATTGGACACAACCTTTGAATTTTGGAACCTTAGCATTTTGGAAGTCTTAATGGGCTGAAACTTAGGGTCTTTTTAAGCCCATTGTTGCACATTGCTCTTTTGCGGATGGCCTCCCCTTTAGATCCCTATTTTCTCTCCTTTGGATCCCTACTGTGGCTGGTCTGCCAGCTTAACCAATATTCTAGCTTTTTCTCTTGTGGCACTTCCCCCTATTAAATGATCAGTTTAACACGAGAAAATCATTTAGGAGAATTAGATATTAGTTATCATGACATTACCTCTTTCTTGAAATCATAGTCGTCCTCTACTATGGGATAGAGAAGATAAAGCATATTCATTAGTCCTTTTTTCTAGCGGGTAGAGGATCCCTATGTTACCCTACGACATCGTTCCAGAATGGATGACTAGTCCATTTGGCGCTTGAGAGCCTAAGCTGCTGCAAGCATGTTTGCACATTAGTCTTATCAATCTTCCATAGTAGAGTGACAAGCTCTACTTGGTGTTTGGGAGACGTCATCCCCGCAAACTTGATCTAAGCATGCATACTACTTCATTTTTGTGCACAATAAAGAAAAAGAGAGTCTTATAAGACAAAACCATTGTTCATTTTTAACATTCGTACATTTGCTTACTCTAGGGAAGCATTGTAAGCATTGAAAAGGTTTAGGTTATCCTTTAATTGTATGCCTTGCATCCATGTAGCATCTTCAAAAGGATAATTCTTAAACTTAATAAGATATCGTCGGATAGTCTTACCGCCTCTTAATACCTTGTCTTCATGTCGGAGAATGGACTCAGGTTGCAACACCTCTTCTTGGTCCTCGATCTCCGGTGGGTCTTCAATAGTTGGTTCTTGAGGTGGCTCTCCTTTGTAAGGCTTTAGTAGGCTCACATGGAAAGAATTTTGTATGAGCCAATGATTGGGCAACTTGAGTTGATAGGCCATCTCATTGACCTGCCTAAGAATCTGGAATGGACCATAGTACATTTTTGCTAACTTAACATAGTACTTTTGGTGTCCCGTAGGATTCTTGCTCGTCGTGTGCCTTAATCCAGCCTTGGGAAATTTAAGTAAGACCCAATCATTTTCTTTCAAGGCTTGGGCTCTTTTGTGCTTATCAGCAACAGCCTTTTGCCTTTGCTGTGAGATAGAGATAGCATCCTTAATCTTTTGGAAAGATTCTCGTAGGTCTCGGCTATACTCATTTGCAACGAAGATCTTCCTGTGTACCTTAAGTAGCAGGGGACTTTTTTATCTTCCCTCTATTACCTCAAAAGGTGCTTATCCTGTGGAAGTATGTACAATGTTATTGTAGGCATACTCCACTAAGGGTAAGTACTTCTCCCATTGGGACCTTTGATATACTTCCATTACATAGGCTTTTAGTAGACAAAAAATTGTTAGGGTAGCTATTTCACTTTGGCCATCCGTTTGCGGGTGATAGGCCAAAGAGAAGTTTAGCCTTGTCCCTAAATTCTCAAAGAGACCCTTCTAGCAATTACTAGTCATTCTAGGATCTCTATCCGACACTATGGACATTGGCAAGCCATGGTACTTGAAGATTTTTGAAATGAAGAGGGTTTCCATTTGATGGGCTTTGATAGTCTTTTTGATAGGTATAAAATGAGCTTGTTTACTTAACATGTCTACAATCGTCCATAATTCCGTATTCCCATGGATAGACTTAGGCAATCCAAAGATGGATATGCTCTCCCATGGTGAATTAGGGATTGGCAAAGGTTGAAGCAATTCAAGTTCCTTTCCTCTATCAAACTTCGTCTTTTGGCATACCACACATTTGGAAACATACTCGTGTATGTTTGATCTCATGGTAGGCCAATAGAAATATGTTTCAATCCCCTTTAGGGTAGACTGAATCCCTCTATGCCCCACATAAGGAGGAGCATGAGATTCATACATTACTTTCTCACGTAGTGAGTTGGTAACACATATTCTATTTCCATAGAGAAGATAACCATCTTGTAAAGTAAATGGTTCCTCTTTCTTCCCTGGTGCAACGGCTGAAATCACATCTCTAAAATCGGGATCAATAGCATACTCATCTATCATAGAAGATAGATCATTGTGAGTTGCTATCGAAACCGCATTCACTCTCAGCCATCTTGAGAGTGCATCGGCTACTTGATTATGCTTGCCAGCAATGTGAGCAATATGAAAATGAAATTGCAAAAGGAAATTTGCCCACTTCATTTGTTTGTCGAAGAGCTTGGTCTGCGTCATGAAGTACTTAAGACTTTGGTGATTCGTTCTCAGAATTAAAGGAGTCCCCAATAAATAGTGCTTCCATGAGTCTAAGGCCTGTAGAATTGTGAGGAGTTCCTTTTCATATACGCCTAGAGCTTGTTCAACAGGGTTGAGCCTTCGACTTTCATAGGCTATGGCGTGCCCTTCTTGAAGTAAAACAGCTCCAAGGCAATCACCACAAGCGTCACATTGGACCTCAAATGACTTTGAGAGATCCGGGAGTGTAAGCACAGGTTGAGAGATAAGCTTTTCTTTAAGATTTTTGAAAGCATTGTTCTCCTTGGTAGACCATGTATACCTAACGTTTTTCTTTGTTAGGTCATGTAATGGTCCTGCAATTTGTGAGAACTTTTCTATGAAGCGTCTATAATATGCACACATACCTATAAAGCTTTTTAGTTCATGAAGATTCCTTGGTTTAGGCCATCCTTTTGTTACCTCTAACTTTGATGGATCCATTTGGATGCCATCTTGAGAGATAATGTGACCTAAATACTGAATCTCTTGCAAGAAAAATTCACTTTTCTTTCAATTAACATAAAGTTTATTCTCTCTTAGAGCTTGAAATATTACCTGGAGGTGTTGCTTGTGTTTGTCTAATGAATTAGAGTAGATGATGATATAATCAAAGAACACCCCAGTAAAGGTTCGGTGAGGCCTGAATAGCTTCTCCATCAAGCGGTTGAATGTGGCTAGTGCATTGGTCAATCCAAAAGGCATGACAATATATTTGTAAAGACCAAACGTAGTGCAAAATGCGGTCTTTACAATGTCTTGATCAACTATCCTTATTTGATGATAGCCACTTTTCAGGTCAATCCTACTGAAGTAGGTGGACCCTTGTAGCTTATCAAATAGGTCTTCTACCTGTGGAATGGGAAACCTATTTTTGATAGTAATCCTATTTAGTGCTCTATAGTTGACACACATGCGATATGTGACGTCTTTCTTTTGCACTAATAGCACAGGTGAGGAAAATGGAGATGAGCTAGGCCTAACCATGCCCTTCTCAACTAACTCATGCACTTGCCGCATAATATCTTCTTGTTGAGCTTGAGAAACTCTATAAGGAGGTTTATTAGGCGGTGAACTTCTTGGAAGAAGTTCAATTGGATGGTCATCATTGCCTCGTTTAGGAGGTAGCTCACAAGGGATGTCGTCAATAAAGACATCTTGAAACCCCTTGAGAAAACTGGATAACTCTAATTCTTTGTGATTGTTCATATTCTCTTTTGTTAAAGCATTAGGTTCATTTTGAGAATCTTTAACAAAAATCATGTACACAGAAATAGAGCTCTTTATTGACTTGTTGAAAGCTTGCGTATGTACAATGGGTATGGTGTTACCCATTTGCTTAGCATCTATGTACATATCTTTTTCCCTGAACCTAAAGTAGATTCTCCTTTTAGGGAATTGAACATTGGCAACCATGCCATCAAACCATGGTGCCCCTAGGATTACATCCTCATGCTTGAGAGGAGAGATAAAGAAGTCCTCTTTGTCCACATAGCTTTGGACATGGAGCCTCAATTTCCCGATTAAGGGAGTGATTGAAGCTTCTTGCCCCTTGAAAGCACCGTCTGCGGGTAGGACATCTCCCGTCTCATAGGCTTGGATGCCTAGCTTGGTGGCCAACTCTGTGGATATGAAATTATGAGTAGAACCAGGGTCAAAGAGAATAAAATCATCATGTTCTCTTACCTTTCCCCAAGCATGTCATAGAGGAGATCCTTTGTGGTGAGTTTCCTCCTCTTGGATTTCGACCAAGGTAGGTCTAGGAGGCTCACGGCGGGTGTTCTTTTGGGGACAAGCGCGGTACGCATGCCCTTGCTTGCCGCCCTTGAAACATCGGTTATCCTTGCGATAACGCTCAAGCTCTTTAGGAGAGAGTTTGTTTTTCCCTTTATAAACTCCCTTCTCCTTAGCTTTGTTAGAATTGCCCTTAGGAGACTTTTGGACATTGTCCCTCCCCTTAGGCTCATTGGAACCCTTGTTTTCCGTGGGCTTAGAATTTCTTTTAGCCCCTATTTGGAAATTGATTCGAGAAGTTACCATAGTATGGTGTATAACCGTTGGTATGGTGCATGGCCTTTGGGAGTTGACATACTCCGCCATTTCTTCAATCAAGCCCGCACAAAATTGTTACTTTTGCTCTCCAAAATCCTACTTTTTGAAGACAATGGTTTTGAGTTGTAGGTCCCAAAACTTGTCTACATATTTGTGAATGGATTTGTAAGGAGAGAGCTTTAAGCTTCGCCATTCGGTGAGTACTTTGTCTTTGGCATCGGTGGCCAAAAATTGCATCATAATGGAAGCTCTTAAAGCTTTCCATGTTCGTGGAGCTTTATTGTTGGCCCATAGGCTAGACCACCATTGCCTCGTGGACTTTTGAAAGTGCATCGCTACATAGCGTAGCTTAGAAGACTCTGTGAATCCCTCATCTCCAAACGCCGCATCCAATTGTTGGATAAAGGCCAAAACTTTGTATGTAGCACGAAAGGTGCCATCATAGGTAAGGAAAGAGACGTTCTTTCCTTGTCTTTGAACTTCTTTAGCTTGGATGACCTCTTCCACGCGGCATACGATTTTCTATGGACTCTTCTTTTTGATGGTTCAAAGGTTGCACCATCACTTTCTTCAGAAGATGAAGAATTTGAGGAAGATGGAGAAGAGGGTGACCTCTTTCGCGCCTTGACCTTCTTTTTCTTCACCATCACTTTCATAAGAGGAACAAGAGAAGAAGATGGAGAAGAGGGTGTCCTCTTTCTCTACTTTTTCTTCTCTTGCCTTTTGTTATCCCTCTTTGCATTCTGGTGTGGAGAAGTGTGCGATGGTCTTCTCCATTTTGGAGGTGATGGAGAGCATTTAGTGCACCGTCTTTGTGGAGCCATCTCCGCCGAGGTGGCAGGAGACTCCCTTCTTTCTCGTCCTTCGATGGAGGATCTTGAGTTCTCCTTTGAGAAGGAGTTGCGTCATCAAGAAGCAAATTTCTGAGCCCTTTGTATGGATCCTCCTCTTCTTCCCGAATCGGAGAGAGGCCTCTTTTGGGAGTCTCACAAGGAGTCTTCCTAGGTACTCTCTCGTCATGATGGGGAATTTGGAGAATCCCATGAGCACAAAGCTGCCGTTGCGCTTCACTTTGGAGGGATGGATTGCCAATGGCTTGTTGAAGCCTAGAAACAAGATAGTTAACAAGCATAGGGGCATCATTAGTAGCCTGCTCATTAGTAAAATCAAAGTTATCAACATTAGTTTCACTCTCTTTACTATTGTTTACCATTCTAACAACTTTTAGGTGTAAAATTTTTAGGTGTGCTTTGGCACTTCAAGCCCTTTTCTACTCCTCTTTACCCCTTTAGAAAAAGCACTCAAGCTACTATACCCATGGCTCGAATACCATTAATTGCAATGAATAGAAGAGAGGGTCGTTCAACACCAAAACAACACCGACTCCTATCAAGCTTCTAATAGCTTAATAGTGGTTAAGCCGCAGCCAAGCTCCGTGACTCCACTATTGAGACCATAGCTCTCGACGGTGATGCCCCGTTATCTGTACGAAGGCAAGCGCACTGCAAGACTGAAAAATCCCTATTCTACTTACTCAAATGCAATTAATAATACCAACCATTTATAGCTAGCTTGAGGACCTCCCTTCTTGAGAGAAAAAAAGAGAAACCTTGTGCTCTAATACCAATGCAACATTTAATGGCCTAGTAACTTGTGTGTAGCGAAAAATAGCATGAACATAGTGAGCATTTAATTAGAATAGATTCCTAATGAGAATAACAAGAGTGCTTGGGTGGAGAGAGCAACAAAATGTATAACACCTAGTTAGAGCATGAACAATACTTCAAAAGAGAGAGAAATTAAGCTATTGACAAGAGTTGAGGATCGGATTTACATGGGAGCCGGTCCCCCCTCCAAAAGGCTTTGTATTATGGTTTCTCCCATCAAGGGAGACATTTTACAATACAATTCTTTGTGTTCCTTCAATACTAGCTAGTGCAATAAAGATGGAAACTTCAAGCACTAAGCACAACACTCATTAAACACAACATCAATTCCCTCATGGTCTCATACCCAAGACCTCACACATCTTCGAAGATGGTGAGAGCTAGCGGGGTATGAGAGTAGATTGAGAGGAAGAAGGAGTAGTCTTACGAGAAAGATGTACATCTCCTCACATAATCACTCATAGTAGCATAGCTTAGCTTAGTAATTAGCATGGTAGAGGAGATGAGCATGCATTGAAGCTTGGCTCTTGGTTGGATTTGCATCACAAAGCCAAGAGGTGTTGGTGTAGGCCTCCCTTCTCACAAGCTTGGAGTAGGTGATAAGCTTTCCAATAGAGCTCGAGAAGGAGAGAGAGAGTCTTCTTACTCCACACATGGACTAGTGTGAGTGTGTAAGTGATAATGCCTTGTAAAATTGAGCCTCCTCTCTCTCTTGGTCGACCCCTCTTACTATTTGCTCATTCTGACACCCCATTGGTCCATGCCAGGCTTAGCCAATGAAATTTAAGCAGCATAAGTGATAGCCTTCCAAGATGTGTCCCCTTTTCCCCTTTTATGAGAGCTTTAGGTAATTAATTAATGCAACTAAACTCTCATTGGACCCCTTTGTCTCCTGGCCAATAAGAATCAAGCAAGCCATTCGGCTGTTGAATGCTCATTGGACCCCTTGGGAGACTGTCCAATAGTCTTCTAGAGAGCTTAATTCTTATTGGTTCTTTTATTAAGTGTTTTTAAATTTATTAAACCTGATTTACTCTAGCCTAATTCTCATTGGTCCACCTCCATGGCCATCCAATAGGATCTGAGTACACCTTCTTGTGGGCATCTGGGCTAGGGAGCTGACATGTGTCCCTCTTTCCTTTTGTGTAAAGGAGCTTGGAGTGTGTGTGTGTGTGTGTGTGTGTGTGTGTGTTTCTCTCTCATCTTCTACTTCTAGGGCTCACCCCCTCCTATGTAGGGATGCATGAAGAATTTTTTGGTACACACGCAAAGCATCCAATTTTCCTAAGCTTAGCCATTGGACACAACCTTAGAATTTTGGAACCTTAGTATTTTGGAAGTCTTAATGGGCTGAACCTTAGGGTCTTTTTAAGCCCATTGTTGCACATTGATCTTTTGCAGATGCCCCCCCTTTGGATCCCTATTGTGGCCGGTCTGCCAGCTTAACCAATATTCTAGCTTTTTCTCTCCTGGCACTTCCCCATAATAAATAATCAGTTTAACATGAGAAAATCATTTAGGAGAATTAGATATTAGTTATTATGACATGAGACATTTCTCTACCATTAATGACTCTCTTAAATATTATTAGATTTCTTATATAATTAGTAAGATAATCAAGTATTGACCTATATTAGGACTAAAACTGATTAATTTTGAGCTTAATTAAGAAAAAATAGTAATGAAGCTTAGTTAATTACAAGCTATTTTTTTGAATTGGTGCATAGTGATAAAAAGATGTGGGAATCATGTCATAATTTTCCAATTAATTTTAGTATTTAATTAAGCAGTATCTATCTATTTTTAAGATTAAAATTGATGGGAAAATAAAAAATATAGTCTATCAATTCATGAATTGTTAACTAAAGATAGATTATGGTGTTAGGAACCTGTGATAAAAAGATCCTAATTATTTAGTTAATTTTAGAAACCACCTTGGCCTAAAAACCCTAATTTTAGTTGAAAAGTAATCAAGATAATTAGAAAACATGTTTAGAAAATAATCAAAACTATTTATGAAAGAAATATCTAAGTGTAAATAAGACAAGCTAACTAGCTTATAATTTATTAATTAATTTTAGTAATTACCTTGACCCAAAAACCTTGTTTTTGGTGTAAATTTAATTAAGATAATCATAAAAAATATTTAGAAGGTAATGATATCTTTATCAGAGAAATATCTAAGTGTACATAAGGCAAGATAATTAGCTCATAATTGGTTAATTAGTTTTATTAATTATCTTAGCATAAAAACCCTATTTTTTTCTAAAGATTAATTACTAGATGTATAATACACTGTTAGGAGGTTGAGATAAATATATCTTCATGAGATGACTATTATAAGAAATACCAAGCAAAAAATAAGTTATTTTTGGACTTAATTAACAAGGCTAAATTTGGGAACAGACTCAAAAAATTATTAGATAATTAGTAGAGCCTAGAAACCCTATAAGGAAATTAAGATAAGAATATCTTACATATAGAAATAATCAAAAAGTTACTATATCGAGAAGTTACTAATTTTGACTACAATTTGAAGAAAAAAACTAACAAGTTAGTTTCCGAAAATTAATCATGAAATTCTTATGGGTAAACTTATGTATACAATATTACGAAAATGATATCAAACCATAAGAATCTTCTATAACCAATTAAATTACCCTAGGGTCTAAAAATTAGGCTAAAGTCATGGAAGTACGTCATAGAATGGTAAAAATCAGGTTTTGATAATTTACCTAATAATTAAATGCACTTTTTATAAGGATAAAAGTCATGGCTCCCAATAGGACATCGACAAACCAACCAATTGAAGAAAATGATAGTATTACAAAGAGGGTGAGGGTCTCACACAATCACGAGGCCGGACGAAGCAATAGGCCTACACACGAGAGTGTCCGGCGCGGACTGGTTGCAGCAGAAGACCAAGGAGGGGTAGGGTCATGAGGTAGGATGATTTCTTCATTAAAAAAACATCAAGCAGATGAATAATCTCTCTCTCTCTCTCTCTCTCTCTCTCTCTCTCTCTTCCCGTCCGCGCAATACTCTGTGTATGACTTCATGGCACCAGCAGGTGGAACCAATATAGTGGGTGCAGCGCGATGAAATTTATTGCACACAAATTTAACATGCAATAGATTATTCTCAGCAGGTGACATGCTTTTGATAGATACGACAATAGCTTCCTATGTTCATAAGCTGGGAAGCTGGCGATGGCGAGTCCTAATAACCAGAAAAAGGAAGACGACCAGAGCAGGGTCAATGGAGGAGCAGGAGAAGATGAGGAGGCAATTTCTTCAGCCGTGTAGGAACTATCGCACTCATGGGAGAGCGACTTCTCACACCCCTCCTCGTATGGCTCCATGGATTGACTATAGCTAGCGATAGTAGGTATCCTTCAATGCAGTTCGCGATACTGCGTTTCCAAATTGCACATAACTCAAATCTCTTCTCCTGTCCACCGATCCCTTCATTGTTGTGGTGCCCATCAAGTGTACAGTCTCTCACGATAGAAATAAGTTGGCTGGGAATCATTTTCTTTGCTTCATTGGTTCTTTCTGTGATGTCATCTGCTGTAGTTGCAAGTCTCTTGGGCAACTGAAGGGTTTCCCAGAGATGCAACTCTGGCACCCACAAGGAAATTGAGTCTATCAAGAAGAAGAAAAGGCATCGCAATCACGTACAGGGTTTTCGAGGCATGTGTAAATCTCGATTGTTTATATCAGCTGTGGCTTCTGCCATTGCCTCATGATCAGGAGCGGTTGTCGAAGGGAACACTCCAAGGCCGCCTTCTGCCTCAATAGACATTTCTAATCAGGAATTGCTTACGATGACTGGTTATAATTTCTTAAGGGTAGACATTTTACTTAGTTTGAGGTGAGAGGCAGAAATCCCGCTATCAGAATGGGGAGCTCTAGCATCATTCCCCACGTTGCACTACTGTTTGGCATATTTTGGTGCATTGATCAGGCAGAATAGAAAGATATACATAATGTAGGGTTGAGAATTTAGCTGACTGGGTATTGGGGGATTGAGTATTTGTATATCCAAGAAGGAAAATATTGGGCATTTGCAGATGCATGCTTTGTTTCATTAATTTAGCATATTTAACCTTGTAAAATTCTGCATTGTAATAAGTTGGAATTACATTCTAGTTGGTATGTGTAATGGAGGAGTGCTTGAGGTTCTACATGTCAAATCAAACCTCAAGAATCTCGTTGAGATGCTCATGAGGCAATTGGGTATATGCTTGAGTTCATCATGCATGCATTGGGCACATCACTTCATTGTTTTGCCACTGCATACACCATCAATGTACTTATAGCAGGTGCATCCACAGCTTGTTGCACTCATTTTTGTGCCATTTGGCAAGGGGTAATGGAGGCCAGCTCAAGGGTACTATGATGCGAACGAGAGAGAGAGAGAGAGAGAGAGAGAGAGAGAGAGAGAGAGAGAGAGAGAGAGAGAGAGAGAGAGAGAGAGAGAGAGAGAGAGAGAGAGAGAGAGAGAGAGAGAGAGAGAGAGATCGCTTGTCCCTGCTTAATGCTTTAGGCACTTGTTTCTGCTTTCTTACAAAGGTGGAGTTGTTTCGTGCTTTAGGAGGTTCTCAGATGGTATTGTAGGCTTACAAGGTTGTGTGTTGATTTTTTTGCAAAATATACGTGCCATATTTTTTGTTGTCTATTTTTGAGAGAAAGTATGCCACGTTTTGAGTATGAAGAGATTGCTTTTGTCTCAAGTATTCAATTTTCATAATGGTTCTAAAATCTCATTTTTTGTCAATTAAGTGTCAGATTTGTGGTAGTGAAAGTAATGTGCATGGCATAATTTTTTGCTTACATCATTGTTGATCTTGTATCAATTCGCTCGAATTTATCTTCGCTCGGTTTTTTTGCTCGGTGATTAGAAACCCCCGAAAATAATTGGTTGGTTTAGCCCGATTGATCTAGGAAAGAAATGGTTGATCACCCTTAAGACAACTTGTCTCGAGACACATCTGATTCCTTGAAATATTTTTCACCTCAAGTGATGAGTAATGATGGCTTTTTAGTCACGGATGAGTCGATTACCCCCATGTACGAGAAGTTTTTACCCCGTACATGTGTAAGTTTATTTATATATCTTAGGATACCGTTTTTATCCTAGGGAAACCACCCGATTGTATGGGCAAATGGTTTTGGTGTATGGACGCCCTGAACTTTGGGTAATGCTTTTCAACTCCAGACTATGAATAAGGAAGGGTCCTATGTGCTTCAGACAAGCTGACTACAGGTTAAGTTTTTTGATGAATATTCAAAGTGATTGTACCTTGTCTTAAGTTTAAATATGCTTGTTTGCTAAAGACTATTTTTTGATATTGATTTCAATATAAGTTTAATGAATCATTGTGTCGAAAAGATGGAATGAACTATTATTTTAAATGTTGAACAAAGCTGGTGGTAATTAAATAACAAAAAGCATGTGTGAGTGCGGGGTGGTAAGTGGGGATCAACTAAGGTTGTCAATCATGGACGGGTGGACCTGATTAGTCACTTAACTATCCACTAAAGTTAGAAGACTTCTTCAGTGGAAGAGGAGTCCACAGACTTATGTAGAGGAAAAAAAAGCGTTGGACGAAGTTACCTTAGCCCATTGCAAAAGTTTCAGACCGAAAAAGTTTTTAAACTTTTAGCGCCCCCAACCTGCCGACACCAAGGTCGAGCTGGGGACCTCTCACCCTCGGTGCAATCTCCATGGGCAAGTGAATATGTGCGCCTGTGGTGTACAAAGTATTTGGTGGAGGAACACAATTTGTGATGTCATTGAGCACCATGGCAACTGATCCTAAGGAAGCAATTAAAGGGAGGGTGTGGGAAAGGGAAGAGGACGAAGAGGAGAGGAAAATGGGAGAAGGGAGAAGGGAGGGAGAGGGGATATTGAAAAAGTAGACTTTTAGTGAGTATAAATAAAAAAATGGTTATTTTGATATGCATATATGTTGGGGACAATTTTTAAATGAAAATATTTTTTTGAAAAAAATCACTTTTTCGCCCTAGGTTCTATGCGTTATTTGTGATGTAACAAGAGAAAAAGAAAAGAGGGAGTGGGAGTAGTTAATGCCACACTCCCTTTGTCCCCTTCGCTTTCAAAAATTTAGTGAGAGAAAGAGACTTCCTAGATCCACATCCTACATGGCCTAAAAAAAGCCTATTAAAAACTAGCTTCTTGAATGCCTTTGTCCCCTTAACCCTCCACAACATTACCTTAATCCCTTAAGATTAGGCTTCCTTACAAAGTCCATATTTTTCCTGATGTTAAGAGGACAACATTTTCAAAGAGGGGCTATAAAATGTGTAAGCGGGATAGCTTTTTAGATAGTTACATTTGAATGATTGGTTGATACCAAACCTGAGATGGCTTTCATTGCTAGATTCCAATCTTTAGAGCTATTGTGTTTTCCAATAGAAATGATCAATTTCCTACTTTTTTGAATAATCTCCTTGAACTTGGCCATTGAGTGGTCTTTTTCAAGGGTCACCGGTTCATAGCCTTCCAAACTTGTCTAAAGTAGCGGAAGCGGACAATTTGTATTAAGTTTAAGATGTCATGGTTCTTCAAGATCTTACCTCCCAAGAGTATTTTGTTCTTCAAGAACAAAATCTTCCAGGTCTTTTGTATCCATTTACATATTTTGCCCACTACGCCTCTCATAGTTGGACAATTTTGAAATAAGTGAAGGGGATCTTCACTCACTGCTTTGCATCCTAAGCATCTTTTAGAGCCTATCGCTCTGGTTAATACCTCAATCCTAGTAGAAGCTCAAACTAACAATCTTTCCCTTGAATCTTGACATGTGGATTTGATATCAAGAAATATATGTGTTAAGAGAAATTTATAAAGCCTTGGTTCTCCTTGCTGATCATTCTCTCATCCTCTTGTAGGGAGTTGATGACATCTTTTTTTTTTGCTGCAAAACTCACAATTTATGAGTGAACTATATTAATCACTACATAAAAAGTACAAAACAATCTCAAGCTGAGGTCGAGCCTTGAGGTGCTGAAGATTACAATCTGGATGTCTAACACTTCTCACCGAGGCTAATCATAGCTGGCTTAACAAACTAGGTGAACTATAGTTCTAGGCTTTTACTTATTGCACGTTAACATCATGGCATGGGTAGCCCTAGACCAGTCTCCCAAGTCGTGCTTGCTTCCAAGTGTATTGATCATCAGTCTGCTTTCTTGTATAATCTTGAGAAGCTTGCCACATCAAGATCTCCTTCAAACACATGGCAGTTCCTTGCCCACCATATATGGTGGAAGAAGAAGTACCTAACAATCTGAGGGCAAATAAGAAGAGCATGACTACCCAACTTCTTGCCACCAAGGAACAGCTCAATCTTAAAGAACATGATTTGCCGTGTCCCTTTGGATCCACTTGTAGATTTTCCTTGTCAGGCCTCTGATTGTTTGGCATTGCATGAACAGGTGGGCCAGATCTTCAGTAGCTATTGTGCACCCCAAGCATCAATAGGACCCAATTACTCTTTCCTGGATTTTTACGCCCGTCATTAGAGCACCCCACATCACCTTCCACAAAAATATCTTCATAAACTGCGACCAGTTTAGCTTCCAAATATTCTTTATGACTTCCTCCCACTGTTCTTCTGACCATTGTGTCTTCCATATTTTGTTGAAGGGGTTAGACCATTATGCTCGTGTATTAATGCATGGTATATGCCTTTAAAATGGGGTTTCTAGAAAAGACTACTTCTTGGCCATCTAGAGGCATTACACTCAATCCCATAGTTGATGACATCTTTTAAGGAAGGAAAGATCCCTCTTCTTACAAACAACTACAATTTGACCATACCCTTTGGGTACAAGTTTCAAAAACACAACAGCGTCTTCGTATATTTTGGCATAAAGGTACAATAAGTCAATGAACAGTCGCTTAAGCCTATTTATTATAAAGAATATTTATTATAAAACCAAACCTATTTTGGTATCAATCAGTCAATGCACATTCGCTTAAGCCTATTTATCAAACCAATTCTTTTTTTTCCCCCAAAACTCACAATAGTGAGTGTTTTTATATAAGCCTAACCAAATTAATACATTCCAATTTGTGACCACTAGCCAAGCCAGAGTAGCCAGAGAACCCTAGACAAACAAAACATGAATGCAACCCACCAGCAAGAGCACACCATTTCAGGATTTTACAGGGAGCCCTAACGCATCACAATAGAAAAAACACCTCAACCATACCAAAGCTTTTAGAGGGAGCCCTAACCCATCACAATATAAAAAACACCTCAACCATACCAAGGCTTTTACAAGGAGCCTTATACCCGGAGCAGAATACAACCACCAGGAAACTCCAAGAGTCCAAATCAGGTGAGTGCTACCACTGGCCACCTCCTTAGACAAGGGAGATAGTGCAACCACTGGCCACCTCCTCAGACAAGGGAGATAGTGCAACCGGCAAACTAAAGCAAGCGAAACTAGTTCGTAAGTACACTTACATGATGATGTCCAGCCAACAAAGTGGCACAAAAACAGGCTTTGGGGGTGCCCACCCCTTCGAGACTTGTCCAAAAGCTGTTTCATGTCCACGAGCCCCAAGAGCCACGAACGCAGAAACGCAACATCATCCACCACAATAGCTTTACAACCCATTTGGGTGGGCCAAGCACCTGCACGTGAAATAACACTGCCAAGGCACAATCAAGACACACTATCAACAGTCCATCCACCTCACCGACGCACAACCGCACATGAAGGTCTTTTTCCTCCGAGAGGAGGCAATAGGACCTTCATCCCTAATCTTTCCAAAAAGAAGGGCACCAATGTCTGGGCATCGTCGTCCTCACCCTGCCGCAACATCCCCAATGGGCCCCCCAACCTTGACACATACCTCGCAAGATGAAAGAACGCCCAGCCCCAGACCCACAACAAACCCTAACCAACTCTCACGAATAGAGGTCTATAATCTTAAGAGTGCAAGTATGATGTCAACTTTTATCAAAGCAAATCTTCATCAAGCTCAATGGTTAGTCCATATAGTTATTAAAGAGTTTTTAGAGTGTTAGCATTTGCCTAAATATTTTGAAGCGGAATGAGAGTTTGAGTTTGATGGAGACAAAAGAGGACTTAATCTTGAGAGTGGGGAACTAATCTTGAGAGTGGGGAACCAAGGCTAGAACTTGAATTGTGACCATTGTTTTTGGAAATTGGATTGGCTATATGCATGAACGATTTGAAGAAAACTATTGAACTATCCAAACAACCTCATCCAAGACCTTTTCCAAGGCTTCAACCACACCCTTATCACCTATCACTTGCTATCAACAAGGGCATCAAAAGAGTAATTATCTTGGATCTAGAGGGATTGCTTCTCAAGACAATTAAAACAAAACATGAAGATTCTATGTCAACTTGGGCTCAACAAATGTGATAGATGAAGTTTTTCATGTGGTGCGACCAGATGCAGAGATTTTTTTGGAATTTTGTAGTGCATACTTTGAGCTATGGATATGGAGTTGCTATAACTTAACAAGAGTGCAACAGATCATACAAAAATGATTTCCTAAGCATTATACCAAGTTCAAGATGCTTATGAGTAACAAGAATTGCCAAAATTCAAACATCATGCTAGGATTAAGAAGGGTTTATCACAAAAATTTGAGTCATATTTGGAAGATGTTTGAGGATTTGGATGCAAAAAATACCCTAATTTTTATGGCACTCCATACAGGGGGACCTGGAACATGTCGGGGACATATCTTAAATTTCCAAAGATGTGGAGGCAAACATCTAGGCAACTTCAAAGCTCTTTGCAAGAAACAATGATGCCATGGTGGGTAGGATGATTGTTTGCAAGAGACAAGAGAGAATATACGTGCAACACAATTGTGAATCAATACTATGATTCTGAGACAAGTTATGTCTTTGGTGTGTACTTGTCGATACAAAAGCATTGATTAACAATAATCCACAAGATGTCTCATTCATTTTTGCAATGGGTATCTTTTAGTATTTTTATAATTACATTATATAAATTTTATCTTGGAGAAAAGATGTGTCAATTCGATAAACACTTTAAAAAAGTGCACCCTGCTCTAAGGGGACTTTAATGTATTACTAGAGTGCATCCTATTGTAAGGAGACTCCAATGCATTGCCAAGAGTGCACCTTGTTTTTGGGGACTTATTTTTTATTCAATTGGGATCTATGTTCGATCATTTAGTAAACAATAATTATTTTTTGTCTCTTGAGAAATTTTATGTTAGTCCATCTCAAGGTTTCATCTATTTGTAACTTGGAGAAATTGATGTTCTGATGTCAAAAATAAAGCTTGCAAGTGTAGAATGGAGAATTCATGGACTTTGGATGTGTGAGAGAGATCTCTTTTATGGATACAACTGTTTTCTTCAAGCATTCTATCACTACATCCTTCGTGTAAAAGAGGTTTAGAAAATAAAAAAACTCTGAAAGGAAAACTATGGAATCTGACTACATGTACTCTTGAGTTATCCTAGAAGTCAATGTATGCATGCATGTCTTCATGAAGGTTTAGATTTAATTAGATTCTTCTTGGAAATTGCCTTCTCCTATTCGATATGAAATAGCTTATTATAATATATTTTCTTGTAGGTGGAAAATATATCATTATGTGTGTTTTGAACCTAATTGCTTGCCTTAAAACCAAATCTCATTTGTTGCAATAGAGAACCACCTAAAAGTAGTCAATGATAATTATTTTAACTAGCTTTATCACTTTGAGTGTAGCTTGAATAAGAAGTGGGCTTTGCATTCATCCATAAGTCAAGGGAACCTAACTTGGACAAGTGGTAGGCTTTGCATTCCTCCATAGTTCAAGGGAGGTTAGCTTGGATGAGTGCAGCATGAAACCAACACTCCTAGATGCAACCACGCATATGCTACATGTTTTGCATATGCTTCATGCCTCAAATGAGGAAGTCCTAGATTAGCAGTGGACCTTGCTTGAATGTCATAGAAAATTGGGTTGTATTTCTCAATGGGTCCTAGCTTGGACAAGTGGTGGATCTCGAATAAAATTTTTAGTTACTCACTTTGAACCTGTCTTGGACAAGTGGTGGGCCTTGACAATAGAGCACACATAATGATAATGGATGCAATGTACTAGTTTCTGAATGGTCTTGATGTCCAATTTTGTTCTCAATCTGTAATCTATGTGCAAAAAGGGGAATGAGACCTTAAGCAAATTGACATCTTTGACAAAAATCTCATTACCTTATACATGATATGTTGAAAATTCTCCAACCTGGGAATTGGGATTTCCCCACTTACCTAATATAGTCTTTTAAAATATTCTAAATATTTTAAGTATGTGAGCTTGAGTTGGTGTTTGCTTGCTCATTATTTTGTGCATATCTTTAAAGAGTTTGCATTTGTGGAGACAACCAAAACGTTTGTATGCAAAGATGTGCACTATGAGGATTTGGGGAGGCTTTTAGAAGAGAACTAGGGTTTTGTGGAGGGTATGAAAATTGGAGATAGGTATCATTGTAGAGTTGGAGCATCAGGTATTAGAATACACTATTTAAAATCTTGCATCTCCTTGTACGTACAATTTTACTATGATCATTGAATGTGCAAGCTTGGACTGTGGACTCCCTTAGACTGTGTAGAGGGAGCTATTGCAAGATTTGACGTAATAGTGAGGATGCACAATGTTGCTTTGGAAGTTGTCCAAGTGAACAATCATTGGACTCTTAGCAAGGTGCGAGAACATTTAGCCATTTTAGGTTTTGAGGACCTTCAAAAGGTCAATTTCATCTCCAAGGTCACAAGTTGAGGATGCTTTCACCAAGTTCTTGGTCCATTAAAACTTGACGTTCATTGCTTCAATTTGTGTTGAATGTTCGCAGATTGAAAAGAGAATGGAAGAAAAGATGAAGGTCCAAGTTGATTGGGACATGGATGGAACTATGATATCGTTGTTATAGCTTTGTTACTCTTATATTTTGACAAAATTTAGCTCTGTAATCAATATGATTACCTTTGGCACATTTTGGAATTTGAATATAGCTTTTCATTCAACAATAATCATATTGCATACAATTTGTTTATCATTTTTGTGTATTTTTTAAAATCTTGACGTCGCAATGAAGGAAAAGTCAATTGAAATATTGTGATTTGATTGCCTTATTAAAGAAAAGCATTTTCTTGAGCTATTTTTTTAAAAAGTGCCTTCTTTAAAAAAATCCACCACTATAAAAGGGAGGTCTTAATAAATCATTCTCACTTTTGACTTTCGTAACCTTTGAGCTCTTCCATTGTCTGATGTTCGCACTCCATGGATGCATCCATAGCCTCTAACTCTGTACCCACATCCACCCCTTTTTCATGCTTCACCCTCTTCCTTGAGGACACTAACTACAAGGGAAAGTTGGAAATTTACACAATTCACTCGTCTCCTGAACTTATCACCACAGTTGCCCTCCATATGGACACATTTGCAGAGATCTCAACATTCGTGGAGGAGCACATCATGAAATATGTTATAGTTTTCTCCCCATATGGAAGAATCTGGTTGGTTTCAACCTCTTGTGAACCATCCACAAAGGAGATCGTCTATTCTCTAATAAATTGAGATGGTTCCAACAAAATATCAGCCAATGGAGACCATGTCTTGGCAAGTAGGCCGCAGGGGTGCTAGCACTAAAGAATCGCAAATTGGAGATGGAGTACCTTTCTCGCATGGATACCTTCGTCTTTCTTGTCATTGAGGAACCCAATTTGGATGAGGTGCAACTACCACACCTACAGGTTTGCACCATCATCAAGGAGGCCAAGGAGCCACAGGGTGTCCCCATGAACCCTTTGGCCGAAGGCAAGGCACTAGTGCCACTCAAGAGGATGCTCCACTGATGAAGTGGTGAAAAAATCATTGTTGTGGCTAGCACTAGTGCCACTCTAGAGGATGCTCCAGTGATGAATGAGGCCATCCCAGAAGTAGATATCCACCGCTTATTGTCAATGACAATGTATGGAGAGGAGTTTCTTTTTTTGCATGACTTGGAAAAAGCCTTTGGCCTGTGCATGGATCAGTGCATGAGTGTGCTATGCACCGTCACCCAATTTTACCTAGACTCCACTCTAGATGCCCTTGAGAGCAAGCTCATGCTGCTCGGCGACTCTGTCCCATTGACACTATCACACTTATGTGTGAGGAGGTTTGCCTACTCCAGTGCAAAACACCTCCCTCTGATGGGCTCAACATTGTGGATTTGGTGGTCATGCATTGACTTGGATGCCAAGGGCAACAGAGAGGAGGGACAAGTAGCAAAGAGTGAATTCTATCCTAATTTCTATGTTCTTTATTTGTACCTTAATTTTCCTTTTATTACCCTTGATTGGTTTATGATGGGATGTCTTGGAGCTTGATGATTTTGCAGTGTGGACCGCGGCAAGCGGATGGCCTTTGGACCACAATCTTCCCTTAGATATTACATAGGAAAACTCAATGAATTCACTCACCAAGTTTATTTCATGACATGGTCTTTGAAGGCCTTTAGAGACGTTTTGTGCTTAAGGACCATTGCTCACTTAAATAGGGATACATGCCCCTATTGTCTTAACTGACCTTGAGTGATACCACACTCCCTCTCAAGAAGTTGCCTTATGTGCAATAGAGACATCAAAAAATGGCTAAGAAAATTATGGGCACTTCAAATGCATGATGTAATATCCCTCCTTTCAAGTATTAATGAAATATATGCAATTGTCTCTCTATCTCTGTCTTGTACATTATATTTCATGTTTTTTAAGAACCCTAAACTTGCTGTTGTCATTTATTAAGCTATGCCCTTTTTGCCTTGCAAATCCAACTCATTGTAATCGGTGCAAGTGTCGGGGGGAGGGGGTGAATGGATGCATGAACACTTGAAATTAAGCAAAATTTTTGCTTTTTAGGTGTCCTGCGGGCCACAAAATTCCATAAATTGCAAAAAGGGGTGCCCACAAGGGCACACAGAACTTCCAAACAGGGGTCCAGCATTTTATGGAGTTGTTTGGCCCACATGACACCAAAAAATCACAAATCCAATGCTTAATTTCAAGTGTTCATACTTCCATTCACCCACTTTGCTCCGACACCGGCGGACCCAGAGGTTGTGCAATAAAAAGAAATCATTAAACATTAAAACATCAAGAAATTGAAGAACTTAAATGATTAGAGAATAAACCCTAAAGATATAATTAAGAGGACCATACCAACAAACTGGTAAACCACTATCTCATAGGTAGCCAAAATTGGTAATTTTGGAATCTTAAGTATGACAGTACTATAGCTAGGAATTTTCAAAATCGAATTCGGGTAAAAACCAACCCTGCTATTCCCTATGGAAGTTTTCACAGCTACTTTAAGTTGCTAAAATAATTGAAAGGTTTTAGTAATTATTGAAGTACAATACTTTTATCATAACCTCCTAGATATTTTCGAGATGTTTATCAATAAATCAAAAAATAGGCTCAAAAATTAACAGAGTTGAAATTTAAAGTGGTTGGAAAGGGATATCATTGACCTACCGGGGACTAGAATAGCAACAAGTAGTGCTAGTAGGAGCTAGGGGCATGCTTGGAGTGCAAGACACTGCCAAACTCAACCATGGGTGCCAGGAAAAAACTATTAAAAAGGCCCTAAGCTTCACAATTTCTCTCAGACTTGAAGTCTTGGCCAAAAATCTTTTGTGCTAGAGAAATAATTTTTGGAGATCTCTAAGAGAGCCAAAAATTATAGTGGTTCAGCAAGATAATTCGTGCTACTTTTAATTAATTAGTAAATAGAAATAGTTTATGTTTAATTTTTCTAATTGTCCTATTAGTTAGAGAAGATTATACATTGCTCTACCATTAACGACTCTCTTATATATTATTAAATTTTTTATATGATTAGTAAGATAATTAATTATTGACCTATATTAGTACTAAAATTGATTAATTTTAAGCTTAATTAAGGGGAAAAATAGTAATAAAGCATAGCTAATAGCAAGTTATTTTTTTTAGTTGGCGCATAGTGATAAAAAGATATGGGAATTATGTCATAATTTTCCAATTAATTTTAGTATTTAATTAAGAAAAATCTATCTATTTTTTGGATTAAATTTGATGGGAAAATTAAAAAATATAGTCTATCAATTCAGGAATTAATAATCAAAGATAGATTATGGTGTTAGGAACCTGTTATAAATAGATCATAATTATTTAGTTAATTTTAGTAATCATCTTGGCCTAAAAACCCTCTTTTTAGTTGAAAATTAATCAAGATAATCAAAAAACATGTTTAAAAAATAAACAAAAATATTTATGATAGAAATATCTAGGTGTAAATAACACAAGCTAACTAGCTTATAATTAATTAATTAATTTTAGTAATTATCTTGATCCAAAAACCTTGTTTTGTTTTAAAATTAATTAAGATAATTATCAAAAATATTTATAAGCTAATGAGATCTTTATCAGAGAAATATCTAAGTGTATATATAATTAGCTGATAATTAGTTAATTAGTTTTATTAATTTTCTTAGCATAAAAACCCTGTTTTTGGCTAAAGATTAATGGGTATAGATAGTAAATCCATTTAGAAGTTTTTGGAATAATTACTAGACATATAATACACTGTTAAGAGGTTGAGATAAATATGTCTTCATGAGATAACTATTATAATATATATCAAGCAAAAAATAAGTTATTTTTGGACTTATTTAACAAGGGCAAATTTGGAAACATACTCAAAAAATTATAAGATAATTAGTAGAGCCTAGAAACCCTATAATAAAGTTACGATAATAATATATAAATAATCAATAAATTACTATATCGAGAAGTTACTAATTCTGACTACAATTTAAAGAAAAAGACTAGCAAGTTAGTTTCCAAAAATTAATCTTGAAATTATTACGGCTAAACTTAGGTATACAAAATTACGAGAACGATTTTACACCACAAGAATCTTCTCTAACCAATTAAATTACCCCAGGGTCTAAAAATTAGGCTAAAGTCATGAAAGTACGTTATAGAATGGTAAAAATCAGGTTTTGATAATTTACCTAATAATTAGACACCCTTTTTATAAGGATAGAAGTCATGGCTCCCAAGAGGACCTGGACAAACCAACCAATTGAAGAAAATGATAGTATTACAAAGAGGATGAGGGTCTCACACAATCACGAGGCTGGACCAAGCGGTAGGCCTATAGACGAGAGTGTTTGAGCCTCAGAGCTTAAACAGATATCTAACCAGTCCCAGGTAGGTCTTCGTTATAATTTAAGTTATAAGTAATTCAAATTCTTTTTTAAGTGATAACACTACATCCGTTAAAGAGTGGATAAGGATTTAGGAAATGATAAAGTTGGCCAAAAATCGAAAGCATATCTTCCAAGAAACCAACATGCAATTGTTTGTAATCTAGAAAATAATTGGTTGGGTTAGCCCGATTGATCTAGGAAAGAAATGTTTGATCACCCTTAAGGTAGCTTGTCTCACAACACATCTGATTCCTTGAAATAATTTTCACTTCAGGTGATGAGTAATGATGGCTGATTGTACCTTCTCTTAAGTTTAAATATACTTGTTTGCTAAAGACTATTTTTTTTTATTGATTTCAATATATGTTTTAATGAATCATTGTATCGAAAATATGGAATGAACTATTATTTTAAATGTTGAACGAAGCTGGTAGTAATTAAATAACAAAAAAGCACATGTGAGTGGGGGGTGGTAAGTGGGGATCGACTAAGGTTGTCGATTATGGACGGGTGGACCTGATTAGTCACTTAACTATCTAACTATTCACTAAAGTTAGAAGACTTCTTCAGTGGAAGAGGAGTCCACCAACTTTTGTAGAGGAAAAAAAAGCGTTGGACAAAGCTACCTTAGAGCATTTGCAGAAATTTAGAACCGAATTTTTTTTTGAGCTTTTAGCGTCCCTAGCCCGCCGACACCAAGGTTGAGATGGGAACCTCTCACCCTCGGTGCAATCTCCATGGGCACCTGAATATGTGCGCTTGTGGTGTACAAAGTATATGGTGGAGGAACACAATTTGTGATGTCATTGAGCACCATGGAAACTGATCCTAAGGAAGCAATTAAAGGGAGGGAAGGAGAGGAAAGGGAGGGTGTGGGGAAGGGAACAGGAAGGAGGGGAGAGGAAAATGGGAGAAGGGGGAAGGGAGGGAGAGGGGATATTAAAAAGGTAGACTTTTAGTGAGTATAAATCAACAAATGGTTTTTTTGATATGCATATATGTTGGGGACAATTTTTAAGCCAAAAATAAATTTTTTTTTGAAAAAAAATCACCTTTTTGCCCTTGGTTCTACGCATTTTTTGTGATGTAACAAGAGAAAAAGAAAAGAGGGAGTAGTTACTGCCACACTCCCTTTGTCCCCTTCACTTTCAAAAATTTTAGTGAGAGAAAGAGTTCCTAAATCCACATCCTACATGGCCTTAAAAAAAGCTAGAAAAGCCTGTTAAAAACTAGCTTCTTGAATGCCTTTGTCCCCTTAACCCTCCACAACATTTCCCTTAAAATTAGGCTTCCTTACAAATTCCATATTTTTCTTGATGTTAAGAGGACAACATTTTCAAAGAGGGGCTATAAAATTCGTAAGCGGGATAGCTTTTTAGATAGTTACATTTGAATGATTGGTTGATACCAAACCTGAGATGGCTTTCATTGCTTGATTCCAATCTTTAGAGCTATTGTGTTTTCCAATAGAAATGATCAATTCCCTACTTTTTTGAATAATCTCCTTGAACTTGTCCATCGAGTGGTCTTTTTCAAGGGTACACAGGTTCATAGCCTTCCAAACTTGTATGAAGTAGCACAAGCGGAAAATTTGTGTTAAGTTTAGGATGTCATGGTTCTTCAAGATCTTACCTCCCAAGAGTAGTTTGTTCTTCAAGAACAAAATCTTCGAGGTCTTTTGTATCCATACATATTTTGCCCACTAGGCCTCTCATAGTTGGAAAATTTTGAAATAAGTGAAGGGGATCCTCACTAGCTGCTTTGCATCCTAAGCATCTATTAGAGTCTATCCCTCTGATTAATATCTCAATCCTAGTAGAAGCTCCCACTAACAATCTTTCCCTTGAATCTCGACATGTGGATTTGATATCAAGAAATATATCTGTTAACAAAAATTTATAAAGCCTTGGTTCTCCTTCGTGATCGTTCTCTCATCCTCTTGTAGGGAGTTGATGTCTAACGCTTCTCAACCAAGGCTAATCATAGCTGGCTTAACAAAGTAGGTGAATTAAAGTTCTAGGCTTTTACTTATTGCAAGTTAACAGCATGGCATGGGTAGCCCTAGATCAGTCTTCTGAGTCTTGCGTGCTTCTAAGCGTATTGATCATCATCTGCTTTCTTGTATAATCTTGAGAAGCTTGCCACATCAAGATCTCCTTCAAACACACGGTGGTTCCTTGCCCACCATATATGGTGGAAGAAGAAGTACCTGACAATCTGAGGGCAGATAAGAAGAGCATGACTACCCAACCTCTTGCCACCAAGGAACAGATCAGTCTTGAAGAACTTGATCTGCCATGTCCCTTGGACCCACTTGCAGATTTTCCCTGTCAGGCCTCTGATTGTTTGGCATTCCATGAATAGGGAGGCCACATCTTCACTAGGTATCGTGCTATTAACCCTCATGCACATTCCTATCACCTACAACGGATGCCGTATTATTTATATGGTAGAGTCAGGTACCGTACTTGTTGGTCCAAAAGGAAAAGGGTAAGAGTGATCGCCGATGAGAGACGCACTTCAATTGGAACATTCAAGGGTTAGTTGGCTAAGTATGGATGCCCAAGTGTTAATGGGGCGAGCTCATATAAACGTCACCTAAACCAAAAATTCATTCATTCTCTCATTTGTGCAATTGAAGAGTGCTCTTGGTCCATCTCCATCTTCTTCTTCTTCATCCAATTGTGTGTGTGTATGCGTGAGAGAGAGAGAGAGAGAGAGAGAGAGAGAGAGAGAGAGAGAGAGAGAGAGAGAGAGAGAGAGAGAGAGAGAGAGAGAGAGAGAGAATTGCGACGATGGCACAGCAGCGCCGAAGTGGTTGAGCGCGGCACAGCGGCGGCTCCTTCTTCCTCGTAGCGAGGGATCGTCCACGGCAGCAAGCGTAGAGCAGTGAGTGACACACCATCGCCATCTTTGAGCTTACTAGTTTAGGCTAGTTGCGTGCTTGGAGCCATTTGTGGCTTGCACACAGTGTATCGACAAGTCCCTTGCATTGACATGTGCAACAGATGCACACATTTTGGTTCCATTGCCGGGTAAATGCCATACACTAAGCTTGAATGGCACTCTGTGCTTCTTTGTGGTGCAATTTCAATTGTAGGAAAGGTAGAGAAGGAAGATGTGTGTGTTGAGAAGGAGTTCGTTTTGCTACTGTGTATTGTTTTGTTAATAAGGAATTGAAAGGTACTGTGTTTTTCTGTGATAAGGTGTTAGGATTAAGGTAGTAGATCCATAATGTTAGTTTTGTGTAAAGTACAGTAAGTAGTTCTATTAGCTAATGAGTTGTTGTAGTAGTGTGTTAATGTGTAACAGTAGTTGTATTAGTTGTAAGTAGGTAGGTTAGGTGTGTGTGTGCTCGCGCGCACAGCCCGACCGCGGCGACTAGGCGGAGCAACGAAGAGAGTTAAAAGCGAAAGCTCCTATGTCAATATCCTTGCTAGGAGAGAAATCGAGTGCTCCTGACTTAGCAACCACTAAGGGTCAATCCATAGAGAGCCACATTGCATCTAGCTCAAAGGACACCCCTAGCACCTCAAGCTTAGATGGAGCATTCCTAAATGAGAACTGGGAGTACGAACTACAAACGAAAACTCTAACTGACCTATACACAGGTCACACCTATCACGTGGGTTGGTTAGATGTCCTACAATCCACAACGGGTGCTACTAGTGTGGAGGATCAACAACAAAGAGTTTGTGAGGTCATCCATAGGGTTATTGAGCCAGAGAGACAGAACAAGGGGATCCACATGCCTTCAACGGGTCTCATGAGATTCTTGGATACAAGAAAAGCTAAACAACCGACCTTATCGCAAATGGAGACTCCCTCGGTAAGTCCGATAGATCCTCCATATGTTATTTTGCCAGGGGTCTCAGTGCAATCTGAGCCCACAAGTGATAGCTTTACTTTTCCAAGTCTATCTCATCTTTCTCTTGATGACACCACAGCTACCATGACTACTCCAACGATGGGCATGCCAAGAAACACGCCATGGACCTCATTTGTTAGTAAAGCACTACTATATGGTAGCTCAATGCCGACAACAATACCTACAAGTGTGTACCAATCGTATATACGTATAGGTCCTCATACTCATGTAGTCCCTACCCCTCCCATTGTTTCGACTACCTATGCTCCACAACGACAACACCCAAGTTCTTATTTCCATGGGACGATACCGGCTAGCATTAGCATGTCACATCTGACGTCTGCTATGCTTAGGGCCACACATATGAACTTTGGACCACCACATGTCACAACACCGTACCAAACGTGGAATCCAAGGGCTTCCTATGAGCCAAGCCCAATGCCAATACCTACTCCACATGTAGTCTCTGGAGCACCTCCAACCACGGTTCCTGCTCACTTAGGTGACTTGGCAACATTTGCTCAAGCTATCGGTCAATCTATTGCTGAAAATATGCGTAACACGTTTGATAGAGAACCTAGAAGTAAAGCAGCGCAAATAGTCAAGCTCACACAAAAATTTAGTAGAGACGGGGATGTGAGAAAGCATATCGAAGTGTTTGAACAAATATGCGATTCTCTAGGAGAACACAATGACCTGCATAAGAGTAATGCTTTAAGCCTAACCTTAAGTGGAAAGGCTAAGGATTGGTATAGAACCCTAAGGGTGGAAGAAAAAACAATTTACCCTACTCTTAGGAGACTGTCCTTGAAAGAATACATACGAGAGGGAATGCTTTGGGGTGTAGCCTCTCACCTCCAGAAATCCCAACGAGAGGAAGGAGAGTCAGTGAGAGACTTTATTAGTCCCTTCAAGCATTTGAATTCTCGTTGTAATCCAATTGAGTGCTTCAATAATAATCAATAGCTTGATAGATTCATTAGGGGATTACAACATGAGGATATCTACAATGGTCTAGTCATTAGAGGTATCACCATTGGGAAGCAGTCACCACGAATGCGATCCAATTGGAGGATAATTTAATGATTCAAGAAGAAAGAGTGTCTGTTGAGCCTAAATCTATTAGCTCGCAAGCATCGTAGGCATCAACCAATGACCCTAAAGCCTATTGCTAAGGAGCCAAAGATATCTGAGATGACTTTAGCAGATCTCACCAAGGCCATTCAAGAGAGTCTTAGAGACAATCGTGCTCCGCAAAACAATCATATGTATCCAAGAAGGGAGCAACAATGGTACTCAGTACGCTATGGACCGCATAGTACCAATGAATACCCTACTTTTAGAGTAAAATTCAATGTTTATTGCAATGCCAGTGGGAGGTATGGTCATCAAGCTAAGGATTGTATAGTATTTAAGCGCACAATGGCCAATAGACCAACCTTAGCATGGATAGACACACCTCAAGTGCCTGCACTAATGCCGGCCCCACCTCTTGAACAAACGTCACAACACATGGTCCCTAGGGCCCCGAATGTTGTTCAAACAACACCCTTACCACCTCCAGTGCTAGGACCACAACCACCACATTTGAGAATCACTTCTGTGAATCAAGTGGGTGGTGAGTCATCTATTGCTTGTTTGGAAGGCTGTGAGGAGGATATACACTGTAATATTGCCTATGGGATGGATGCGCTTGAAGAAAGTCCACAATACTACATGGAGGACTTATCAAGTAGCTACTCTTGCTGCAAGAGGCCAAAATATCAATCACACTACTAAGAGACCACCTCTTCAATGCTATGAGTGTGGAGGTCCACATTGTGTGGCCGAGTGTCCTATTAGGCTACAAAAGAACGCCACACTAATGCAAACCAATCAAGCAAGCACGTCTACAATGCCGATACTCATGTGTAATCGAGGTGGCATAGATCATTTGATTGCCCAATGATCAAATAATCCAAATGCACCAAGGATCACGCCATTAAACTTGATTAAGGTTACCGAGGAGCAATCACAAAGTACACCTATGGTACCGATAAACGTACTCACATGATTGATGCTCCAAAAACGAAATTATATTCTTGAGAAAAGAGACACGTCATCAATTTCCCAATCTCAGAAAAAGAAGAAAACACGAAGGAAGAGATCGCAAAAAGCAGCGAAGTCAAATCCCAGTTCAAAGACCAACATAGGGACTGGTGACGACCGCGTATATATGAACGGCGTTGAAGAGGATTCTGATTCAGGTGAAACCATGGAGACCAGAATGACCACTAAGATAGAAACCAACAAGGAAGATCTTCATGAGCCACAATGGCCAGAATCCAAGAAGAATATAGGAACTTATCCAAACCCTACAGAGGAGATCAAGCGAGTCAAACAATTAAGGAGTTTGGTAGAAGATACCCAAAGGGATCTAGAATCAATACCTATTCAGACCCAGATTACAGACACTGTGTTCCCTACGCAACAACAACCTCACCAAGTCCATAGACCCTTAGCCATACCTCGTGTCATCCAAAAAGAAAGTGACTTAAAGTCATGGGAAAGTGGGCGTACTCACTTCTTAATGGAAAGAATGTTTACAGAGGGACTACTTGATCCTATCGAAGAAATGGAGATCCCATCTTCTCCACGTCAAGGGACTGAAGCCCAAAAGGTGTCGTTAAACATTGCCAAATTGATGGATTTCATGTCTTCAGAAGTTAGAACCACCATCATGTCCAAACTATATAAAGACCCTGAGCTAGTCTCAGCTCTTCGAGCCTTCCTCAATGGAGAACTGAATTTTGGGCTACCACAATTTGCATAGATGGATGGAGCTGGGGAGATGCCAATAGAGGAGGAACACAGATCCACAACCCAACCTAGATGAGAACCTTGTTATAGAAATACCTGTTAACAAGTTAGGACATTATTTTAAAGGTGATAAATCCAATGCGACCATACCAATCACTACTAAGGGATTAACTATGAAGGGAATCCTTGATGGTGGCGTTGGGGTTAGCACTGTGACTAAAATTTGTTGGGAGACTATGGGAATACCTCACTTGCGACCACAACCATAGTAGTGAAGATGGCCAATGGGTCTATTGTTAAACCTATTGGGATGCTAGAAGATCTCAAGATCAAGGTCTTTGGACATAAAATAAGAATTATCTTCATTGTTATGGATTTCTCCATGCACACTACGGCATCTGAGATGATCTTAGGACGTCCTTTCATGAGGGAAGCAAAACTGGTGCATAACTGGTCTAAAAACCATGTCTACTTGCAGTTCCAAGATTTTGTCATTCGAGTGGATCTTGTAACTGGTCGAGCACATCCCCAAGGAAACAAGTTTATAATTGATCATAGATCTGACACCACAGTTCACTTGGCCCGATTGCAGTATTGTTTCACATGTAAAGCGGACACTGATGTTCGGGAAGATTCTCCTTATATGGACGTACTACCTGGGATGACTAAGTCGGACAATGTGGATTGGGTTCACCTAGCAGCAACCATAGACGCTTGGGGAAACAAGGGGACGACTGGGTAACACCTGAGGGGGATGAAATGGCACCACTCGTACCCTTAAATATGCTAGAAGCATTGCATATAGCTTCTGACAAGACTCATCCTAATATAAAGAAGAAAACATACAAGTGGGTCCCTAAAGCTTCTTTAGCGACCATAGCTAGTGCTAAAAAACATAAGCCTTGTAAGAAAACGTCCCACTCGCTCCAAGAAATGTAAGGAAACATGGCGGTGGATTCCTAAAAGACTATTGGAAGCCCAAGGCTACTATCAAGGGAATGATAAAATCTGGGTACCAAAACGTAAATTGTGCTCTTACTTGTCACCTGACTCATGTGAGCCCGATCCCGTGGCTCCAAAGCGAATTGACGATCGTGGAAAGAAAAAAATCACAGAATGCTACACACCCGCTCCAGAGCTAGTTTGGGTACTGAAGAAAGAACGATTTGTTCCACCTAGCTCAGGAAGCGGGGAGTCCCATGAAGCTTCTAGCTCCTCATGTAATGCATCCATAGAGATAAAAGATTCTCCACAGCCTCCACCTACAATAGTGGACCTCCATAAAGCTACAAAGAAATTCACACCTCCGAGTGTTTAAGAATCACCTGATGAACCACTTCAAGTTCGATCCTGGGCGAGTACCTTACCACCCTTGCAACTCGATGAGGCACCTAAGGTAATAGAAAACTACTATAAAAAATCCTCACCTATTACCAGCTGGAACAATTGGTTTCAAAGGGTGCGAAGCACATTTCAAACAATATGACCTACCCAAGGAAGGGGGGAATTCTTCATTCACGTCAGCCTATTGAATTATTTCCCTCTTACCCTTCTTTCCTTGACCTCTCAACCACCAATCTTAGGGAATGTATATATAAAGCCTTATACTCATAAAAAACAAAAATAGTAAAGAGCAAGAGCAATTAGCAAACGAGTATGCACAATAAAAGTCAAAACATTGACCCAGACCTACACATTCACATCTGGTACAATGAAACAGAAACCTATGTCATCAAACACCTTTGATTCTCATCACTTGAGTGATGGAGGGTAGGTAGGATTAGTACGATATGAGTGTTTCTGTTTTAGAGTTTAGTGATTAGCAAAGTTCTTTCTTCGCACTGAAGTGCCTCCTAGAGGTATTCTTTGTGTTTCCTCGTGTGTACAAGAACGTATTGCTGTTGTTAGGATTTGGACCTTCATGGGATCTTTCTCTCTTTCACTCTTCAAATCAAGCGTGATCATCAACACAAACAGGTGTTTCTTGTCCATTAGCATTGCCCCTTATCTTTTTTGCATCTATGTTTATCTGCTTTAATTGTAATTGGTAGCATAATATTCAAGGCATTTGCTTAGTATCAAACATTAAATTCAATGTAATTTTTTTGTCATAAGCACTTGGCTAGGTTTAAAAATCAAGCAGTCCGACTAAGCTAGTTTGACCAAGCTAGGTGTTAGAGATCTTCTCTTAATATCATGGGGAATGCCTTCCTAATAATCAATGGTTACTTAGCTTCTTAATTCGATTTAGGTAGCATTGTGTGCGATGTACTAGGGCTTTCTAATGGGTTTAGTCCCTATTGACCTTTAGCTTAAGTATTATAAAGAGAGTTTACGAATGTGATGAGCCTGGGGAGGGTAACAGTGTTATATGACCCCCCAAAGCTACAAAATTAAAAGGCTGAAAACGAACAAAGAATAAAAAATCAAAGTGCCACAATGTAAAATCTAAAGCGGAAAGAGAAATCTCAGCTTGATTTGGTACTTCACTCACATGTATCGCCTATGGTACTAGAGCCCTAGAGGTTCCTAGTTTGGGTGCATTTCCTTGAAAAGCAAAAAACCCAAGGCATACAAAATAAGCACACACATCAAAATGGAATCAGTGTGAAAAGACTTTGGGGGTCAAAGAAAAGGAAATAAGTTAGGTGATGATTTCATAAGCAATTCCGTTTATCGTAGCTTAACTACAATGTCTTCTAGGTATAGCCTCTAGTCAGCCCTTGGACATGAAATACTTGGCTCTCGCGATTAAACAACTTAATTGATCAGAGAAAATTGAGAAGCTTGCCCATGGTATTAATAGTCGATCTCTAGTGCTTTTCGAACGTTAAATTAGCGACCCCGGGCTTGTTTAGTTTTTGCCCTTCCCAACTATTTATGCGTTTGATTATATTATAATTTAATGTTTATTGCTGACAAATGGTTTAAATTTTTGTTACCAATCAATTTGTCTGTCTACAACTGCATATGCTTTTTAATTGTATATGAGAATGCAATTATTGTGCCAATGTTGTTTGATTTTGCAGTGACTGAAGAAGGCTAAGGACATTCATCTCAAATGCTCTTCCACCTCGACGAATGAGCTTCAACTCAATAGCTTTCGAGGACGGAATATACATCAAGAAGGGGGGTATATTAACCCTCACGCACATTCCTATCACCTACAACGGACGTTGTATTATTGATATGGTAGAGTCAGATACTGGGCTTGTCGTTCCAATAGAAAAAGAGTACGAGTGATTGCCAATGAGAGGCGCACTCTAACTGGAACATTCAAGGGTTAGTTGACTAAGTATGGGCGCCCAAGTGTGAATGGAACGAGCTCATATAAAAGTCACCTAAACCTAAAATACATTCATTCTCTCATTTGTGCAATTGAAGAGTGCTCTTGCTCCATCTCCATCTTCTTCTTCTTCATCTCCTTGTGTGTGTGCGTGAGAGAGAGAGAGAGAGAGTGCGATCGAGCATTGCGACGATTACACGGTGGCGACGAAGCGGTTGAGCGCGGCGCAGCAATGGCTCCTTCTTCTTCACGGTGAGGAATCCTCCACGACATCAAGCATAGAGCGGTGAGTGACACACCATCGTCATTTTTGAGCTTACTAGTTTATGCTAGTTGCGTGTTTGGAGCCATTTGTGGCTCGCACACAGTGTATCGGTAAGTCCCTTGCATTGACACGTGCTATAGACGCGCATACGTGCACCCCAGGAATCAATCGAACCCAATTACTCTTTCCTAGATCTTTACGCCCGTCATTAGAGCACCTCACATCACCTTCCACAAAATTATCTTCATAAATTGCGGTCACCTTGGCTTCCAAATATTCTCCATGACTTCCTCCCACTGTTCTTCCGACCATTGTCTCCTCCATATTTTGTTAAAGAGGTAAGACCATTATTCTCATGTATTAATGCATGGTATATGCCTTTAAAATGGGGTTTCCAGAAAAGACTACTTCTTGGGCATCTGGAGGCGTTCCACTCAATCCCATAGTTGATGACATCTTTTAAGGAAGGAAAGACCCTCTTCTTCTTTTTTTGGCAAAGCCCACAATAGGTGGGTGGAAAGATTATGTTAAGAAAACCAAAAAAAATTACATCACCAAATCTGCTCAACCCGAGCCAGGCCACCAACCAAGACAGGCCAGAACATCGACTAACTAGGGGAGCCACCCCATCGCATCACATCAGACCCAAGGTACATCGGCTAACAAGGGGAGCCACCCCATCACATCACATCAGAACTGACTGTCAAGAAAGGGCGAAGAGCAGAGCTTACAACCGCAGAAGGGCGGAGTCCTAGCCTCCATCACCAAAGGCCGGTAGGGGTTGCCACCATGAGACTTCCACTGCCACCACCGGAAGACGCCATGACCCCGACCACCCGACCAGTACATGTCGAACCCAAAAAAAGAAAAGATGCAGCCACCAAGTCAAACCCTCACGAGCCCACTGCATCAAGACCCACAACCACAACTCCCACCTCTGACAAGCCACCCAATCCGTGCATCGAGTGCGCCATTCCGAGCCATAGCACGACCATCCCAGAAGACCATAAACCTATCAGTGTCGCCGAACAGAAGCCACGTGAACAACACCAAGCCATGGACCCACACAACATTGCTGCAAAGCTTCCCCAACCAGACCTTACGAGCGATTATCCCCTGCAAGAGGGACGGACAGCCGCACAACCCGGGTAGAAAAATATGAGCTTCATCTAAGCCACCCCATCCTGCAAGGCTGGGTAGAAACAGCCAAAGCCTTCCTACTTCCGAACCCACAGAACCCCAACCCGACAGACCCTGAACCTGCAGATCATTCAATGCTTTGCAGGAAAGACCCCTCTTCTTACAAACAACTACAATTTGACCATACCCTTTGGGTACAAGTCTGAAAAACACAACAGCATCTTCGTATATTTTGGCATAAAGGTACAATAAATCAATGAACAGTCGCTTAAGCCTATTAATTATAAAACCAAACCTATTTTGGTATCTATGTACAATATGTCAATGCACATTCGCTTAAGCCTATTTATCAAATCAAATATTTTTTGTTTCTTCAAAACTCACAATAGTGAGTGTTTTTATATAAGCCAAGCCAAAACAAAACATTCCGATTTGTGACCACTAGCCAAGCGAGAGCACCCAGAGAACTCTAGACAAACAAAACATGAATGCAACCCACCAGGAAGAGCACACCGTTTCGGGCTTTTACAGGGAGCTTTATACAACCACCAGGAAACTACAATTGTCCTAATCAGGCGAGTGCCACCACTGGCCACCTCCTCACACAAGGGAGTCAGTGCCCAACCGGCAAACGAAAGGAAGTGAAACTAGTTCGTAAGTACCACTTATATGATGATGTCCAACGAACAAAGCGGCACGGAAGCAGGCTTTGAGGGTGCCCACTCCGTTGTCCAGAAGTCGTCTCATGTCCACGAGCCCCAAGAGCCAGACCCACAGTGAACCCTAACCAACTCTCACGAATCAGAGGTCTATAATAATCTTAAGAGTGCAAGTATGATGTCAACTTTTATCAAACCAAATCTTCATCAAGCAATGGTTAGCCCATTTAGTTATTAAAGAGATTTTAGGGTGTTAGCATTTGCCTAAACATTTTGAAACGGAATGAGAGTTTTGAATGAGACAAAAGAGAATCTTGAGAGGTCGGGAACTAAGGCTAGAACTTGCCATTGTTTTTGGCCCGTCAAAGGAAGGATAGGTGAAATTCGTTCCTACGTCCAAGATGATGATGAGTTTTTCATGCAAATTGTTTTCTCAACTCTAAATAAGGATTACTTCTCCTTGTTTGTCTCAAAAGAGGCATGATAGGATTTCCTTCAAAATTTATGTTTATTTTTCTTAGTTAAAAAAAAAAACGAATGCTTAGCTCAAAATAAAAAATAAAAAAATGGAATGAGTAACTTGGTTACACATGAACAAATTACATCACGTTCTCTAAAGGGAAGCCTTTGAGTAAATTTCTTTTCATATCATATATTTTAGTTTCTTTTGGATGAAAAATTTCACCAATTTATTCCCTCTTTTTGACATGAGTTCTCCGGTGCTGTGTCAATGATGTGGGTGGAGAGAGAGAGAGAGAGAGAGTAACGGTAATATAAAACACTTTTTTGGCCTGTCCAAAGGGCAAATGCTATAGCGATGCCTTCTCTTTTTGCTGACTAGAAAAGAGAAAAAGTCGGATTGTATTTTTAAGAAATTTTTGATAGATCTAAAATGTTGATTGGTTGAAATAAGATAGTGGGCACTCATTTAGATGACTAGTGTATAAATCTAATGATGGATTTGTTTTATTCACTCTCTTTGTAGTTTGGTAGTGGAGCACTTTTGAGTCATTACCACGCATGCGCTCTAGCCTCTCTCTCTCTCTCTCTCTCTCTCTCTCTCTCTCTCTCTCTCTCTCACACACACACACACACACACACACACACACACTTTTGCTTGTTCTCTTACTAAGGTCCCTATCATACAAGTCCAGATGGACATCTCTCTAGCTGAGCTAGACAAATGAGAGCAGTTGCCTTTGTTTTTTGTTGTCACACACATCTGCCCGCCTGCCTCTATGGCATGCTTGATGGGTGGCCTGGCCCCCTCGCCCAGATCTCATCCAGCATTGCTGATTGGCCACACAGCCTGCATAGAGAGCTTGGTCGTCTGCGCAATAGCTGGGTAGCGCCTTGCACAGCTCCTACACCAGTCCAATGAAGTTCTCGGCATCCTCCTTCAGGACCGGCAGTCATGTGTGTGAGAGGGACCTCAACAAACAGGAAAAGTGTCCATTTCTTGCGCCCGTCGTCAGATTCATCCGACTCATCACTCTGTCTTCTGCCTCAACCTCGACACGCAGCCCTTTTGCTAGCTACCAAATTGCTCGACCTGCTATTTTCGGAGCTCCGCAATCAACACGATAGTGATTGTCGAGGCATACAGGGTCGGGGTCATGAAGGCTCGCTCTGTGTGTGTGTGTGTGTGTGTGTGTGTGTGTGTGTGTGTGTGTGTGTGTGTGTGTGTGTGTGTGTGTGTGTGTGTGTTTGTGTGTGTGTGTGTTATTTTTTCGAGATGTGCTATGCAGTCTGCCCGACACTACAATGGTTCAAGAGATGGAAATCTCCTCTTGGCACTTCTACCTCTCGCAGCAACGACATTGCCCCTACATAGACATGCACTACATCTTTTAACCCCGAGGCTACCAGCAACCATGTCATTCTGTGGCTTCCAATCCTCCTTGTTGAGGCCATGGATAGGAGGATGGACTTGCATGAAACAATCATTGGTGTGCTGAATAGAGAGGTTTCCCTAACATCTCTATGTTGTAGTTCATTCAGGTTCGCAGCTCTCAAGGCCTGCTGATGTTCAGAGGTGAGGCAGTGGGCTACCTCGAGGTTAAGGAAGTGTCAAAATTGTTTTCAGAGCTCAACAAGCAAAGGGATCAGAACTCGAGGGTCTACAGATAGGTCACCAGTCCCATGGACATGAAAGTTATCAACCTTGAGAGGAAATTGGTGGTGTATGCACATTTTTCTGGCACAAGTTTTTCTGTGTGAGGTTTTGTAGAGTCTCCTTATATTGAGCTTTTATGTGCTCTGCTCTACAGGTGGGGGAAATGAAGAAGCCAGTGGAGGAAGGAAAGGTGAAATATATAGGGCTATTCGAGGCTTCGGCATCAACCATACAACGGGTCGATGCAATTCACCCCATTAGTGCAGTCCAGCTAGAGTGGTCTTTGTGGTGACGTTATGTGGAGAGCGACATCATGCCCACGTGCAGGGTTTCATCTTCTCTCCACGCTTGTTGCTAATCTTTTTGCAAAAGATGATGATGTATTTGTCCAGCATGTAAATACACAAGACCATATCTTCTTGATGTGGTGATGTAGCATTCCAATGGGTTTTTGTTGTGTCTATCTCGCAGGCTGCGTTGAATATGGTAGGGTTTTGGGCAGATCCAAGCAAGAAGGTGGGGTGGAAGAGAGAGAGAGAGAGAGAGAGAGAGAGAGAGAGAGAGAGAGAGAGAGAGAGAGAGAGAGAGAGAGAGAGAGTAACGGTAATATAAAACACTTTTTTGGCCTGCCCAAAGGGCAAAGGCTATAGCGATGCCTTCTCTTTTTGCTGACTAGAAAAGAGAAAAAGTCGGATTGTATTTTTAAGAAATTTTTGATAGATCTAAAATGTTGATTGGTTGAAATAAGATAGTGGGCACTCATTTAGATGACTAGTGTATAAATCTAATGATGGATTTGTTTTATTCACTCTCTTTGTAGTTTGGTAGTGGAGCACTTTTGAGTCATTACCACGCATGCGCTCTAGCCTCTCTCTCTCTCTCTCTCTCTCTCTCTCTCTCTCTCTCTCTCTCACACACACACACACACACACACACACTTTTGCTTGTTGTCTTACTAAGGTCCCTATCATACAAGTCCAGATGGACATCTCTCTAGCTGAGCTGGACAAATGAGAGCAGTTGCCTTTGTTTTTTGTTGTCACACACATCTGCCCGCCTGCCTCTATGGCATGCTTGATGGGCGGCCTGGCCCCCTCGCCCAGATCTCATCCACCACTGCTGATTGGCCACACAGCCTGCATAGAGGGCTTGGTCGTCTGCGCAATAGCTGGGTAGCGCCTTGCACAACTCCTACACCAGTCCAATGAAGTTCTCGGTATCCTCCTTCAGGACCGGCAGTCATGTGTGTGAGAGGGACCTAAACAACCAGGAAAAGTGTCCATTTCTTGCACCCGTCGTCAGATTCATCCGACTCATCACTCTGTCTTCTGCCTCAACCTCGACACGCAGCCCTTTTGCTAGCTACCAAATTGCTCGACCTGCTATTTTCGGAGCTCCGCAATCAACACGATAGTGATTGTCGAGGCATACAGGGTCGGGGCATGGGCTCGCTCTGTGTGTGTGTGTGTGTGTGTGTGTGTGTGTGTGTGTGTGTGTGTGTGTGTGTGTGTGTGTGTGTGTGTGTGTGTGTGTGTGTGTGTGTGTGTGTGTGTGTGTGTGTGTGTGTGTGTTTGTGTGTGTGTGTGTGTGTGTGATTTTTTTGAGATGTGCTATGTAGTCTGCCCGACACTACAATGGTTCAAGAGATGGAAAGCTCTTCTTGGCACTTCTACCTCTCGCAGCAGCGACATTGCCCCTACATAGACATGCACTACATCTTTTAACCCCGAGGCTACCAGCAACCATGTCATTCTGTGGCTTCCAATCCTCCTTGTTGAGGCCATGGATAGGAGGATGGACTTGCATGAAACAATCATTGGTGTGCTGAATAGAGAGGTTTCCCTAACATCTCTATGCTGTAGTTCATTCAGGTTCGGAGCTCTCAAGGCCTGTTGATGTTCAAAGGTGAGGCAGTGGGCTACCTCAAGGTTAAGGAAGTGTCAAAATTGTTTTCAGAGCTCAACAAGCAAAGGGATCAGAACTCGAGGGTCTACAGACAGGTCACCACTCCCATGGACATGAAAGTTATCAACCTTGAGAGGAAATTGGTGGCGTATGCACATTTTTCTGGCACAAGTTTTTCTGTGTGAGGTTTTGTAGAGTCTCCTTATATTGAGCTTTTATGTGCTCTGCTCTACAGGTGGGGGAAATGAAGAAGCCATTGGAGGAAGGAAAGGTGAAATATATAGGGCTATCCGAGGCTTCGGCATCAACCATACAACGGGTCGATGCAATTCACCCCATTAGTGCAGTCCAGCTAGAGTGGTCTTTGTGGTGACGTGATGTGGAGAACGACATCATGCCCACGTGCAGGTGGTTTAATCTTCTCTCCACGCTTGTTGCTAATCTTTTTGCAAAAGATGATGATGTATTTGTCCAGCATGTAAATACACAAGACCATATCTTCTTGATGTGGTGATGTAGCATTCCAATGGGTTTTTGTTGTGTCTATCTCGCAGGCTGCGTTGAATATGGTAGGGTTTTGGGCAGATCCAAGCAAGAAGGTGGGGTGGAAGAGCTGAAGCTAGCAAAGAAGGTGCTGAGGGATGTGGGAGACAATGTGGAGTCAGTGCAAGTGGGTTGGGCGGCGGTGAACAGCTTTGGCAACATAGAAAGGAGGGATTCGAGAGTTCTGATGGAGACGAGGATGAGCAGCGGTGTGCCATTGCTGGAAAGGCTAGCAGAGCATGTGGATGAGAAGAGCTCAGGGTCACTGGTGTATGTGAGGATGGTAGTTCTACACTATCAGTATAGTCTGAAGAAAGAGGAGGAAATGCCACTGTTGAAGGACGGGGAGGAAGATGGTGGGAAAGCTGAGGCAGCTGTGGGACGGCGAGAGTGCAGAGGGCATGCTTGTCTGCATGGTACGTACCTCTTGCATTTGTTGGGTCATTTGGATGAGTCTTGCTATGATGCTGTGGGTTCTATCCGGCCCAGCCTGGATGCATACCGATTTCAAATGGAGTTGGAGCTTTTCCTCTTCATTCAAAGGCAGCGCCAATATATTCATGAGCTACCCTCATGGAGCCCATGGTCGCAGTCCTGGGAGATGTGGCTCTCGCTCTTCTGCTCTCTCTCTCTCTCTCTCTCTATCTCTTGGGATAGTTTTCTACGACATAAAAATTCTCTTCTTCTTCTTCTTCTTCTTCTCGTTCTCGTTCTCTCTCTTTGATTGTATGTAGATGACGTAGGACTCTCTGGAGGTCTTGGGATGAGGCCCTTATGCACCTCTCTCTCTCTCTCTCTCTCTCTCTCTCTCTCTCTCTCTCTCTCTCTCTCTCTCTCTCTCTCTCTCTCTCTCTCTCTCTCTCTCTCTGGCGAGGGGCTCCTATCGTGAGGGTGAGAGAGCTGGCTCCTTCGGGGCCTGACAAGAGGTAGCCCTGCACCTGCAGTAGGAGGTGGGATTTTGGAAACTTAGTAATGAATAGATTTTATTCGCGTGCGAGCCAGGAGGGTTATCTTTGAGATTTTGAATGAAGTCTTCCTGCTTGTCTTCAAAGCATCCGACATCAAAGGAGCTTCACGACGCAGTTTGCAAGCGGATTGAGAAACCTTTTTACAATCATGTCACTAGCCTTCTAGACCCCCCTGAGACGATCGTGCCCCTGATGCTCTTTGTCAGCGAGGGCCTGCACCCCATGTGAGTATTGCTTGCTGAATCTGTTTCTAAAAGTTTGTATTGGAATATGATAAATGAGAGGGTTCTGGCCTGCATATGCACAAGGTCTCTTGAGCACCTTACTTCAAGACAGTGTCTGTGTGATTTATGTATGCAGTTTCAAAAATGAAGAAAATTTAACTCCATGAGAGGACTTGGTTTTTCTTTAAAATCTGCTAGACTTGCTTAATGAAATCCCACGACAATGATGGCTTGTGTGCGCAGTTAAGGAAGGTGTAATTGCTGACCGAGGTATGATAAAGGTATTGGATGACAGTTTTTGAGGTAGTGGCCATTAGGATTGTGAACTTGTATTGCACCACTTATAATACAAGTTGTGTATTGTATAGATCCCAAAATGGTAGGGAAGGTTCCAAAGGAGGTGTTTTGTATTGAGTCAATTTAAAGCAGATTGGGAGGCGGTGTCGGACTGGCATTTTTCTAAGGAGTTCCTGATGTCTTTCTCTTGGTAAAGATTTTTTTGTAGTAGCTCATCAATTTTGTTTTGTTCTTGATGGTTATCAGATTTAGGCCCCTAATCTAATTTTCTATGGATGATCTACACATTCTTTAGTTGGCATATTGCTCATTATCACTAATGGGCTAATGGGTTTGATGCTCGAGTGCGAGAGCTTCTTGCTTTCAGCATTACCTTGACATCAATGATGAAGTCAAGTTTGCGTGGAAGATCCAGGTAGATACCTGAGTGGCTATTGGCAGTGCTTGTGAAAACTTTACATGTTCAAGTTTCGAGTCTATCCTCGAATCCAACTTGCCTCGCTTTCCTTGCGTAGCGAGACATGGCAGAACACGGACATAGTTTGGAGAGCATCAAGGCAAGTATTGTAGCAAGGGAGCCTGACTTTGATGCCTTCATAGGTATGTAGTTGGTGATATATTCTTGTCTCATTGTGATCTCCCAAGGCCATGGTGAAATACTAAAGTTTGTGATGAATATAGACACTCAAAAGCAGTATGTAGATGTAGTGTATTCAGCGAGCCACAAGATTCTCTGCAATTGCTCTCACCTTCGTTTTGGCTCACCCATATAAAATGCCACGAGCTCACAAAAACAATGCGTCAATCAGACAATGACTTCATTGCCATTATCAATAGAATTTGCAAAGCAAAACACACAAGTGAGGATTTTTTCCTCTTGAATACCAACCATCGCAATAAAGCCTTTAACAAATTGACAACGCCCCATTTAACAAAACACACAAGTGAGGATTTGTTCCTCTTGAATACCAACCATCGCGATAAAGCCTTTAACAAATTGACAACACCCCATTTAAACTTCACCAATAACTTGAAGGACTCACATAACCGACTTGTTTTTGAAGAATTGCCTACTCGCCCATACATAATCCATGTGAGAGACAACCACCATAAAACTTATTCGAAAAACCTTGTTGTGCCAAACAACCCACAAAACACAGCAGGCTTGTCCTCAACCTTGGAGCTTAAAGCAGGAATGATTGTTGAGCTTTGCGCTGGGAATATCGATATTTTTTATGGCCTTGTGAATGGCACTGATGGAATTCTGAAACTCGTAGAAAGTAGAGCTAACTGTCTTGTTGCATGGATAGACTTTTTTTATTCCTCAACAGGCTCCAAACAACGACACATGAACCAACACCTTAATACCAGTTCCATTAACCCTCAGTGGACACCAATTTTTCAAACAACGAAAGAATTTCAAGTTGGTAAAAATGCATTGAACACTGTCTCCCGAACTCAATTTCCAATACAAGCAGCGAATGCACGCACTATCCATAGGTCGCAAGGCTTGACAATGAGCATAGTAGCCTTTGATCCAACATCAATAAACTCACATGGATTGGTCTACACAGCTCTTTCCCGCATCAAAGATCCATCAAACCTCCACATTCTCAATCCGATTCATCCAACTCAAATCAAAGTCGACAAAATTGTGCTTGATGAGCTTGAACGCCTTAACAATGAAGCCAAATGGGAATATTTCCATTCGCATACAAACACACACATCATATCATTCAATCGTTGAACATCGTTTCTAGTCACAAATATCTCAAACATATCAAAGAGGATTTGAATTTTACAAGTTCTGACATTTTGTGCCTCCAAGAAACAAAGCAAACAAATCCTTCCAATGATCTTGCACCAGAGTTTCATCATGTCCATCACCACAACAAAATTGGTGTTTCAATCTACTACAAACCTAGTATAAAGCTCCACTCTGCAAACACACTGCTAGCTCCAGGGATAGAAATCATTCAAGTTATATTAGCCATCCATGAACACCTTGATTGGGAAATCATATGCGTCTACAAATCACCGAACACATCTTCAACCGCATTGGTGACACAACTCTATCCCTTGCTGCAACAATCCAATCCTACACGAATGAGTGTCATCATGGGAGATTTTAATGTAGACAATGAGCCCACAAACAATCAATATCATTACTTGGAGGAGAAGCTCCACCACATGGCTACACACAACAAATCCATGATGTAACCACTGTGTACAACTCAAAACTCGATCATGTTTGGATTAAAAATCGCCCTGCATCATTCATCACAGGCACACGATTTTGCTTTTGGTCCGAGCATTCATCCACACATCTAATGATTCCTAAATGATTCTAATACCTCCCTCCCTCCCTCCCTTCCTCCCTTCATCTCTCTCTTCCCTCATCCTCTCCACAAAAAGAAACCATGTTTCCATATTCTATGCCTACCTTTATCCTAAGAAGATACCACTTTGCTACTCTTTAATCCTTCATCGAAGTCAACATTCTATGATGTAATCTGCAAATCACTTTCTTTATGGATCAATGTGACTTCCATACTTGTAGTTTTGTGTTCCCCTTTCATGTTCTTAATTCGTTTCATGTATTGGCAGGCCTTGTGATTTTATCACTTGTTTATCTTATAGGCACGCCTTGTGATTTTATCACTTGTTTACTTTAGACTTATTTTCTCTCTCCCTCTCTAAGTATAGAGGACATTCAATTTTGAATTCCTTTTGGCCTACTCCAAAGAGGGAAGGCCTTAGTGATGGTTTCCCTTTTTGCTAATGAAAAAGGGAATAAATTTTCTTAAATATATATTTTCATTCTTTTAAATTCATTAATTACTGTAGTATTGATGCATTAAGTTAGTGATCGTTTAATTAAAGTAAATATTATGGTATAGGGAAAAATTTTGTTTCCAAAATGATTTGTGCTCTCTCTCTCTCTCTCTCTCTCTCTCTCTCTCTCTCTCTCTCTCTCTCTCTCTCTCTCTCTCTCTCTCTCTCTCTCTCTCTCTCTCTCTCTCTCTCACATGAGGCAGCTACCTACCACGTGCATATCACTGCCCGGACACATCTCCCTCATGTTGTATCATGATTGAAAAGGGTAGGGATCCGCTAATTAATGACCTCCATTTTATCTTGAAATCTTATCAAACACCACCACTCCCGAGGCTCTCTCTCTCTCTCTCTCTCTCTCTCTCTCTCTCTCTCTCTCTCTCTCTCTCTTTCACAGTCTCACACGTGGGCGGGTGCGTGCACACTCCAATAGATCTGTTCTTTTTCCTGCGCTCCTGCTTGCCACATTGTGTCTCTTGCGGTTCATGGGGGAATCTATGCGTGCCTTCTTCGCCCACTATTAGAATCAGTAGGTTTCTTTCCTTTGCTCTCTTTTCTGATTGTAATCTTGTTGCTTTATTGCTCCAGCTTGGCTAATTTGGCCCATTAGGGTTTTGTCTCTCCTGTGACTTCTCATTATCTTCCTTGCATTTGTGCAAGAATTTTGAGCTGGGTTTCCACTTCTGAGCAAGGTTAGGAACTTTAGCATTTGAAGTTGCTCTAATGAAGCATTTGGAACTCTTGTTGAGACCACAAACTGCCTTACAATGACCTAAAGAGGCCAGAATGCTTATCAGAAGCAAGCGTTGGACTCTACACGAGCGTGACTAATATGCCCACCATGATGATTTGCATCTGTACTCACGCCAAGATTTTGAGCTTGGGTTTTCTTCTATCATCTTCCTGCCTATGCCAAGGTATGCCGTCCTTTTGCATTTGAAGTTCCTTTAATGAAGCATTGGAAACTCTTGTCTGAGATAAAAAACCGTCACACTGTGACCTAGAGAAGGGCAAAACAGCTTGTCACAACCATACGGTGGACCCTAGAAGAGCACCACTACCTACCCATCACGATGGTTTTCTTGCTTGTGAGCATGCTATTGCTTGCAGTGTTGGTACTTGCATCCACGATTATGTGTTCAAGAGCAAGCATGCTCACAACACCCTTTCCAGAAGCCTTTCAAAAGAAATAAAACTCGATTCGTCAACCAGTGGCAGCTCTTCATGCCATTTAGAAACAACAAATAGTGATGTCGATGGTAATAATTGGAGAGGGTTTACACGTAGCTGCAAAGAACTGGTAGCAAAGGAGGCTCTCTCTCTCTCTCTCTCTCTCTCTCTCTCTCTCTCTCTCTCTCTCTCTCTCTCTCTCTCTCTCTCTCTCTCTCTCTCTCTCTCTCTCTCTCTCTCTCTCTCTCTCTCTCTCTCTCTCTCTCTCTCTCTCTCTCGGCTACCTTGGTACCCTATAGTTCTCCAAACACGCTTGAGTTGTGAACTCCACTAGCTATGGAGATATGCTGGAGTTGGGCAGCAGATCTTTGTGCGCTTATGCCATTACATACATGCTACAAAAGCCTTTGTGCCGCCTGTGTGGATTCTACTATGCAGGTCATCATTTGGCGCAGCCCTATTTGATGCATTGCCTTACCTGGTTCAGTGTGAAAGGCATATGTACAGCATTAGTCCCACATGCAGTTAAAGTAGGCGTGCCCTCTCGTGTTTCACCCGACATGCAGGCATAGAGACTCTCGATCTGGCATGGTCTCTTGAGCGGCTGGGGATAATTTTCGAGCACTACTACACGCTGGCAGGAGAGTGCCCGTTGCCACCTCAGCCGTAGAGCCACGTTGGCCGTCGCGAGGAAAGCCCAGGGCCCCTGCCGGCGCCGCTGTGTACCGCAGCCTTCCCTGCACACTGAAAACCTCGGAAAGGTGTACCGCACGCAATCCGACGCAGACGCAGGGGATAAAAGCCTACACGACTTGCCTGCATTGGAAAGCGGCTCAGCCTGTCGCTCTAAACGCCTGCACGGCTACCCGCCGCCCACCTGCATTGGGACTGCACTGGGACTTTCCGCCCTTCGTTTTCCGCCCTTAGGCCCCCCTTTACAGCCCCTGCGTTTGCGCTATTTATTTAGAGAGAGAGAGAGAGAGAGAGAGAGAGAGAGAGAGAGAGAGAGAGAGAGAGAGAGAGAGAGAGAGAGAGAGAGAGAGAGAGAGAGAGAGAAGAGAGAGAGAGAGAGAGAGAGAGAGAGAGAGAGAGAGAGAGAGAGAGAGAGAAGAGAGAGACTCTTAGAGAGAGAGAGAGAGAGAGAGAGAGTCAGTCCAGAGAAAAATGCAGAGAGAGAGAGAGAGAAGAGTATTTTTCTAAATACTCTTGGCAAAATCAAGGGAATATAGGAATTTGAAAATTGATTTTGTTGGAACACCATGTGTGTGTGTGTGTGTGTGCGTGTGTGTGTGTGTGTGTGTGTGTGTGTGTGTGTGTGTGTGAGAGAGAGAGAGAGAGAGAGAGAGAGAGAGAGAGAAAATATGGTCAATTCCATGATTTCCATTTGCCAACCCAATCAAATATAACTATATAAACTAAATAGCATAAATAGGGTTGGGGATAATTTTCGAGCACTACTACACGCTGGCAGGAGAGTGCCCGTTGCCACCTCAGCCGTAGAGCCACGCTGGCCGTCGCGAGAAAAGCCCAGGGCCCCTCCCGGCGCCGCTATGTACCGTAGCCTTCCCTGCACACTGGAAACCTCGGAAAGCTGTACCGCACGCAATCCGACGCAGACGCAGGGGATAAAATCCTGCACGGCTTGCCTGCACTGGAAAGCGGCTCAGCCTGTCGCTCTAAACGCCTGCACAGCTACCCACCGCCCGCCTGCATTGGGACTGCACTAGGACTTTCCTCCCTTCTTTTTTCGCCCTCAGGCCCCTCTTTACAGCCCCTGCGTCTGTGCTATTTATTTAGGGTTGGGGATAATTTTCGAGCACTACTACACGCTGGCAGGAGAGCGTCCGTTGCCACCTCAGTCGTAGAGCCACGCTGGCCGTCGCGAGGAAAGCCCAAGGCCCCTGCCGGCGCCACTATGTACCGCAGCCTTCCCTGCACACTGGAAACCTCGAAAAGCTATACCGCACGCAATCCGACGCAGACGCAGGGGATAAAAGCTTGTACGGCTTGCCTGCACTGGAAAGCGGCTCAGCCTGCCGCTCTAAACGCCTACACGGCTACCCACCTGCATTGGGACTGCACTGGGACTTTCCGCCCTTTGTTTTCCGCCCTCAGGCCCCCCTTTACAGCCCCTGCGTCTGCGCTATTTATTTAAAGCTGGAGATAATTTTCGAGCACTACTACACGCTGGCAGGAGAGTGCCCGTTGCCACCTCAACCGTAGAGCCACGCTGGCCATCGCGAGGAAAGCCCAGGGCCCCTGCCGGTGCCGCTGTGTACCGTAGCCTTCCTTGCACACTGGAAACCTCGGAAAGTTGTATCGCACGCAATCCGACGTAGACGCAAGGGATAAAAGCCTGCACGGCTTGCCTGCACTGGAAAGCGGCTCAGCTTGCCGCTCTAAACACCTGCACGACTACCCGCCGCCCGCCTGCATTGGGACTACACTGGGACTTTCCGCCCTTCGTTTTCCGCCCTCAGGCCCCCCTTTACAGCCCCTGCGTCTGCGCTATTTATTTAGAGAGAGAGAGAGAGAGAGAGAGAGAGAGAGAGAGAGAGAGAGAGAGAGAGAGAGAGAGAGAGAGAGAGAGAGAGAGACTCTTAGAGAGAGAGAGAGAGAGAGTCAGTCCCGAGAAAAATGCAGAGAGAGAGAGAGAGAAGAGTATTTTTCTAAATACTCTTGGCAAAATCAAAGGAATATGGGAATTTGAAAATTGATTTTGTTGGAACACCATGTGTGTGTGTGTGTGTGTGTGTGTGTGTGTGTGTGTGTGTGTGAGAGAGAGAGAGAGAGAGAGAGAGAGAGAGAGAGAGAGAGAAAATATGGCCAGTTCCATGATTTCCATTTGCCAACCCAATCAAATATAACTATATAAACTAAATAGCATAAATAGGGCTGGGGATAATTTTCAGGGCCCTTGCCGGCGCCACTGTGTACCGCAGCCTTCCCTGCACACTGGAAACCTCGGAAAGCTGTACCGCACGCAATCCGACACAGACGCATGGGATAAAAGTCTGCACGGCTTGCCTGCACTGGAAAGCGGCTCAGCCTATCGCTCTAAACGCCTGCACGGCTACCCGCCGCCCGCCTGCATTGGGACTGCACTGGGACTTTCCGCCCTCAGGGGCTTTACAGCCCCTGCGTCTGTGCTATTTATTTAGAGAGAGAGAGAGAGAGAGAGAGAGAGAGAGAGAGAGAGAGAGAGAGAGAGAGAGAGAGAGAGAGAGAGAGAGAAAGAAGAGAGAGACTCTTAGAGAGAGAGAGAGAGAGAGAGAGTCAGTCCAGAGAAAAATGCAGAGAGAGAGAGAGAGAGAGAGAGAGAAAAGAGTATTTTTCTAAATACTCTTGGCAAAATCAAGGGAATATAGGAATTTGAAAATTGATTTTGTTGGAACACCGTGTGTGTGTGTGTGTGTGTGTGCGTGTGTGTGTGTGTGTGTGTGTGTGTGTGTGTGTGTGTGTGTGTGTGTGTGTGTGTGTGTGTGTGTGTGTGTGTGTGTGTGTGTGTGTGTGTGTGTGTGTGTGTGTGTGTGTGTGTGTGTGAGAGAGAGAGAGAGAGAGAGAGAGAGAGAGAGAGAGAGAAAATATGGCCAATTCCATGATTTCCATTTGCCAACCCAATCAAATATAACTATATAAACTAAGTAGGGCGCCCCAATTTTGGTTTGGGGGTGATTAATAAGAATCTCAGTAGATGCTTTTGAAGCTTTCAGGGAAAAGAGGGGTGGGGGGCACGTGGTGGACAGAGAAAGAGGGAGGGAAAAAGATTGATTCGAAAGGTTGATCTCTAGTTTGGTTTGCAGGCATCCATCACGAAAAAGAGAGAGAGAGAGAGAGAGAGAGAGAGAGAGAGAGAGAGAGAGAGAGAGAGAGAGAGAGAGAGAGAGAGAGAGAGAGAGAGAGAGAGAGAGAGAGATGATTCGTCTGAGCATGCAGCGGGCAACTTGACGATGGCGGGGATGATGGTGAAGGTCATGGAAGTTGCAGGGACGACAGAGGAGAGGGTGAAGGCGGAGGTAGAGGGCACTCGGAGGGAGGCACATAGAGACACGGCCCGGTCTGAGGGCGCATGGTAGAGAGAGAGAGAGAGAGAGAGAGAGAGAGAGAGAGAGAGAGAGAGAGAGAGAGAGAGAGAGAGAGAGAGAGAGAGAAAGAGAGATGGCGGGGCAGGAGGGTGTGCTTGCTCCGTTGTGGGATTTCTCAAATCAGAGAATCCAAGGCCAAAGCACGCAGAGTTAATGAGTCGGGTAGTGCTGGAGGGTGTGGTAGAGCAACTGACAGTACTCTCTCTCTCTCTCTCTTTGTTTATTGATTCCGCACAGAGCCTTGGTTTCCTTGCAAAGCTTGCAAAGACGAGCAGTAACTTGTATGCAAATTTGATCAGCAAATGTTGCCGCCATTGATTTGGGAGTTCAACAAATTGTGCAGTGGATATAAGTGTGTGGGTAGTACAAGCTATGCATGTGAGGTGATGGTGATACGATGAGGATGGCAAGCACCAGTCCGTGGTTGTGGGTTAGGATGGAGACAGGACTATATGGGCAGGCGAGGGAGGATGGGAAGGCGAGTTGCACGACGATACAGAGGCCAATGCTCTCTCTCTCTCTCTGACTCACTCTCACAGGGAGAGGTGATTTGTTTGCAAGGTAGTTGCGGCCACAATGTCTGTCTCTCCCTTTCGTTTGTTTGTAAGGCAACATGCATACGCAGGGTTTAAAGTGTAGGACGGCGGCAATAATCAGTAGGTTGGAGTTGGCTCGCAGCTATGGAAGCGAGGGGATCCAGACATAGGGAGCATCTAAAGGAGAGTGCACGCGGGAACAGGGGAAAGGAAGGCATTAAAAAAATACTTTTGCATTGTCTGCAGGTAGCATGTGGTTAGACGGATGTACAAGAGACTAATCTCTGCTTGCTGCTCAGCCAAAGGCAGGCCGCAACATTGTAGATCAAGCCTAGACGTGGCTTGAGCTCTCCTAACTATGTCGCAGAAGAGGGAGGCAAGGTTGGATCGAACTGGGGTGCAGTTGACTTGTTGCCTTATTTTTGGTACATAGATGAGGCGAAGTAAGGTGGATTTGTTAGAAACAAAGTGATACAAAAATTGATTAAGCATTCAATTGAAAGGGCTCAAACTATTCCTGATGGCGATGTGGCCTTTTTTCAAGAGGGTTCTAGAGTTATGGCAAAAATGAAGAGCCAATCTTCTCGTGGTGGGGTGCATTACCTTGTGTACAATGCTGATTGTGATTGGGGATGTTGTAATTGCCTATGGGCAATGAAGGGTAATATGTGCAAGCACCAAGTCAAAGTTATGTTACTCAAGGGTTTTAATTTGAGCACTATTGTGGGCAAGTGCCGTAACTTGTATCATGATGGACATGACAATATTATTGCTTCTACTAGCAACTCGCCCATAATGGCTCATAGGGGTGAGGAGATAGATTTATGTCAAATTGGTATGAAAGAGCAAACCATAAAAAAGCCAAATGCGGCCCAATGCTATGCACATGCTCTTGATATGGTGAAAGAAAATCCGGGTTTAGAAGCACATTTTGATGTTTTGATGCAAAGACTCTTGCTCCATTTGCAAGAGGTGCAAGCAAGGGGATTGGATGGAGTTTTACATCCCGCCAAAGAGTTTGAACCAATACAAGATGGATTTGGTAACTCTATACAACGAGCGAAGCCATTCATTGAACGTCATGTGAGAAAAAGGACCTCAACAACAACGAGTCACAACACGGCTATGCCATTTCCACGACCAATTGCGAAAAAAAAAGCGGTCAATGCAATCTACATTAGACTCCCATGCTTTGGAAGATGGGGATATGCATTGTTGATGATTGTAGTGTTGGATGTTTATGGACATTTTGAGTTTTGGGTAGCCAATCTTCATCAATTGTGATCTTTCATCGCCAAAATTTCATTTGCACGAATAGCTTTGATTTATTTTGATTTGAGTATAAATGTAATGGGCACCTTATTTTGTGAATAATTTGTGGAGTGTAGTGCGGAAAGTGGAAAAAAGGGGGAGAAAGTGTAGAAGTAGGGATGTTTGTGTGTGTGTAAAAATTAAAGTGGGTAAAGATGGAGAAATAGTGTGTGTGTGTGTGTGTGTGTGTGTGTGCGCGTGCGTGCGCACACGCGTGTACCCCCAAAATGTAAAGTGGGTAAAGATATAGAGATAATATGTGTGTGAGTGGTTGTGTGTGTGTGTGTGTGTGAAATTGAAAGTGTGTGTGTTAGGCTGTTAAAACAATTTACATAGTTGGGCGATTTGATTGCCGCCAAATTTCTTTCTCTCTCTCTCTCTCTCTCTCTCTCTCTCTCTCTCTCTCACACACACACACACACACACACACACGGTATTTGAACCGCTTAATTTTGCAAATACTCGGCTTGGGTTTTAGTGTAAAGATGCCGAAAAATGCTTCATTGGGTGTAGGGTATTTTTTAATGGCAAATTTTCAAGCTGAAGGGGAGCCCCAATGCTAGAAAAAAACCGGGGTCCAGTGTATTTTAAACGGCTGAAATCCTTTAATCCCGGTTAGATTTTGAGCTCACCTTGAAGAAAACTTTGGTAATTTTCACAAGTTTTAGTGTAATTATTGGCAAAAGCTTCAAATTTTGACCCTGAAACCGGGAGTCGGCACCATTCAATTTACGAGTTGCAGCTCTACCCTCTCAAAACTGCTTTTAGTGTGATTACCGGTGAAAGGTTCAAATTTTGACCTAAAAACCGGGAGAATTTCACGTTTGTCCTTTTTTTTTTTGTTAGGAAAAATGCATTTATTTTTGGGGAGCCCCTTGCAGTCTCTCTCTCTCTCTCTCTCTCTCTCTCTCTCTCTCTCTCTCTAAATAAAGGTGGGCTTAGTCCAAATACCAAGTTTTGCAACATTTGAACTCCAACATCTTTAGGAAGTCCACATATCAAGTTTTGCACACTGCGAGGTCTCAAATGGGGGCTTACTCTCTCTCTCTCTCTCTCTCTCTCTCTCTCTCTCTCTCTCTCTCTCTCTCTCTCTCAGTGCAGTCGTTTTTTGACCTAGTAGACAGCAGTCCACTCTTTTGATCATAACTTCTTCATCCAAACTTCGATTTGGGTGATCTATAGCCTCAATCGAAGAGCACGAAGTCCTCTACGCATTGATGTAAAGACAGAAATTTTCAGAGTTATGAAAGGCATTTCTGTAGCAGCATTTTCGAAGTGAACAGGTTCAACAAAATTGATTCTCATCTCCTATTTTACATACAATGTCTTCCGGCACTCGCAAGGGTTCTTCTTCTTCAACAAGGTCCACAACCATTGTGGAAAATGATCCAAAATCTCCTAAGTGTGGAGATAGCAACACAACCACCCAACCAACGACATCGGAAACCATGATCATGGCGTACTTGGTATCATTGCAAGAGATCGTAAACAAACAAGGCGAAGACTTACGAGCACTTGCAATGGAGAATGGCACACTAAGGGTACTTGTGGTTGAGAATGAGAATCTCAAGAGGACACTTGAGATGCAAACAACACGTTTGATGCAACTTGAAGAGGAAGTCAAGGAATGTAAACGCTCTCTTGTGGACTTGAATGCTTTGAAGGAGCGGATGAGCAAAGTAGAGCATGACCATGTATTGAAAGAGGAGAAATTTGACACTATGAGCCGGGATGTATGCGACATGAAAAATGTATGCACAAACAAGTCTTGGGCTGATGTATGTGGTAGCAATGTGGTTTCTAATTCCTCACTCATGCAAGCTATGGTTCAAACAAAGAATGTTGAGAATGTAGATGTGGAGGAGTTGAAGGAACGGGAGCGACGTTCCAAGAACATTGTTATTCGTGGAATTTCCAAAGAGAAGTTAGAGACACCTCCTTCTCTTGCCATTGTTATTGAAGATTTCTTCAAAACCCACTTTGGCATGTCCGAAGTTATGGTCTATGGAGCACATAGAGTGGGGAAGCAAGGAGCTCCTCGCTCGGGAGAACGGCCAATTGTATGCACCATGCCGAATGAGACCAAGCGAAAGATTATCCTTGATAATAGTTGGATCTATTTGAGGAATACAAAATGTTTTGTATGTGAAGATCGCACTATTAAGCAACAAAATATGCGTCGCAAGGCATATGAGGAAAAGAATAATAAAAACAAGGAAATCTCTCATGAAGAAAATGTGCCCAAGGAGGAGGCAAGTCTCTCAAGCAAATAGGGATGCGTGACCTATGAGACCGAGTTACAATTGAAAATATGCTTTTGGAATTGTAATGGATACCCATGGAATGCGGGGGTTGGCATTGATGAACTAACAAGCAAAGCCGATGTTGTACTTCTTGTTGAAACTTGGGAGCATGATACACAAAGGATTAACGGCTTGGAGGATTACAATGTACATTCATTGATGTGGTCAAAGAATCTCAAGCAACGAAGAGGACAAGGAGGGTTAGCATGTATGGTTAAGAAAGGATTAGAAGATTTTGTATCAATTGTGAAAGATGACAAGTACAAACGTTATGTATGGCTGAAAATTATGACACCAAAAAGAGCACCCATTTTTGTAGCCGGTTGCTACATTCCTCATCATGATTCTCCCTTTTATGCTTGCATGGATAGAGATCAACCATTTTCTGATTTGGAAGAGGACATTGCTTATTTCAAAGGTGAAGGTGATGTTATTGTATTTGGGGATATGAATGCTCGCACAAAAACATTGCAACATGATACTCAACAATTTGATATGCCATACATTTCAAGGGAGTTGGAGGAAGTTCACTTGTATGATCGTACTTCAATGGATGAGAAAGAGCCGGATCACTATGGAAAGTTACTTTTACACATGTGTAATAGCACGGGTATGCTCATTGCTAATGGTGTATCTTTGTGGAGTGGAACCAATGGATTTACATGTAGAAGACATAATGGGGATAGTGTGATTGACTATATGCTACTCTCTGAAGCCATCATGTATCGCATAAAGAGTTTTATGTTTGGTCAATGGACCCCGAAATCCGACCATCGCACCTTATGTATTGACCTTTCATGTGGAGAAGCAACTAAGCATGATAATCTCAGCCAAAGGAAAGAGAAGTTATCAATATGTATGGATTTCAAACGGGTACCAATGTACATTGATATGGTTGAGCAAAAATTATGGATGACAAAGCTTCAATGTGATGCACCATTGGAAACTAAATGGGAAGCTTTCAAGAAAGCTATTTGTTCTTGTGCGGAAGAATGCTTTGCCATAAAGCATCTCCATGGTATCAACAAAGATAGATCACGCAAAAGGTGGTTTGATAAAGAATGTCAAGATGCTCGAAAGTCCTTGATAAAGCTTGATGCAACTATGGACAAAGACAACTATCAAAGTCATTTGCATACATACAAGGCATTGATTCAAAAGAAGAAAATAAGATGGGAAGTAAAGCAACAAGAATTTCAAGTCCAAGAAAAGGCACATGCATGTGGAAGATTTTGGAGAAACTTGAGAGGCAAGCGGGTTGAGAATTTTGGTAACTTGAGTCTATTGGATATGTACACACATTGTAGGCAATTATATGAGCAAGAAAATACTGAAAAAATGTCATTTTATGGTTCACTCCCATGTATGCCGTCTTTTTTTACTATTGAGGATGTATGCGGTGGGCTTGAAAAGTTGGCCACTCGCAAAGTGGGAGATCTTCAAGATATCAAGCCGGAGATGATCAAATGGACGGGAGATTTTACCCATGAGTGGATGTGTGATATGTTCAACCTTGCACTTCAGCATGGTATGCCTTATGATTGGAGTACTAATTGGGTTAAGCCTTTGCATAAAGGAGGGGATGTAAAGAATGTAAGCAACTACCGGACTATAATGATTGGGTCTCTTATGGCAAAGTTATTTGGGTGCATAATGGAGATGAAATTGAGTGATTGGGCTGAAGAGAATGACAAGCGTGCAAAGGGACAAGCGGGTTTTCGTCGATGCCATAGCACCATTGATCATCTTGTCACTCTTCGTGTTCTCATGGAGGAAAGTCAGTTGAAAGGCAAGCGATTATATTGTTGTTTTGTGGACTTTAAGAAAGCCTTTGATATGATTCCACGTAACAATTTGTGGAGAAGGATGGAAGAACTCCAAGTGCCAAGTGAGTTTATGCTTGCGGTTTCTCGAATCTATGAGAAGGTGATTTGTCAATTGCGCATGGGAAGAGAAATTTCAGAAATTTTTGTAAGCACTATTGGGGTTAAACAAGGATGTCCATTGTCACCAACTCTCTTTGGTCTATGCATCGATCAATTGGAACAAATGGTACTTGACTTTATGCAAGAAGAAGGCATTGAAGAGGTCACTATTTGCAATGCGGTAATCATGCTTTTGTTGTATGCAGATGATGTAGTGCTTCTAGCACACACTTTAGAAGATGCACAAAAGATTATGGTTGTCCTTGAGAACTTTTGCTTGCATAGTGGGCTGATTGTAAATGAATCCAAAACAAAGGTTATGCTTGTGAAAACCAACCATAAGGAGAAGCCATGCATTGTGTACAACAACGAGACACTTGAAGTTGTTGAGAGCTTTAAGTACCTTGGCCTTGAGGTTCCATCCAATCACAAGTGGCATGAATGTGCTATGCGTCGTTTGGAAGCGGGAAAGAGAGCATATTATGCATTTGAGAACATGTGTAATGCGGGAAACATCAAGTGTTGGGTTCTCAAGAAGTATCTTTTTGATGCATTGGTGACACCGGTTCTTCTTTATGGAGTTGAAGTGTGGGGTGGGAGCATCTCAAAGTCTACTTGGAAAGAGTTTGAGAATGTCCAAAAGCGTTTTCTTACAAACTTTCTCCAAGTTAAGACACAAACACCATATATGCTCCTACTTCTTGAGTCGGGATCTCTTCCAATTGAAGTTATGGGCATGGAAAGGGTTGTGGAGGACATGATAAAGATGCGCAAAACCCCTCACATCGACTTCCTGCAATTGCATGGGAAGCAAGCAAAAAAGTTCAAAAGAAGCATAAAAGCAAGATCTTGAGCACGGGATGGATGAAAGACATAAAGAAGTGGTTTGGGAGATGGGATGCATTACACTTGCTACATGATGCTTCAATTGACTCTCAAGTGAATGAAGCTTTTCTACAACGCCAATGTATTACGGCTTGGGAGAAATCCGGTGGGTCACGCTTCATACATTACACCACCTATATTGCCCCAACTACAAAACCATGTTCTTCGCTGAGAGAGGAAACCGTACTCACACTTACATGCTTGAGCCTATTCCCTTGTCCGCGATACGCACTATCGCAGCAATTCGGCTTAGCTCCCATTTCCTTCGATGCGAGATAGGGCGTTGGGGCAATGGAGAAGAGTCAAATCGATTGTGCACATTATGCTCACTGCAAGTTCGAGAGTCTGAGTACCACACACTTCTAGAGTGCTCAGCTTTTGATCACATCCGAACTTGCTTCTCTCACATTTTCAGCCATAACTTAGACCTACACACTTTCCTCTCCCAACCAAAGTGTGGGCTCTCCATTGCGACTCTCATCACTACAATTTTGGAGCATCGAGAGTCACTCATCAGCCGTACACATACTACATCACATGTAACTTTGGTCCCATAGGTCATATTTGACCTCCGAGGACGATAATAAAATCTATCTATCTATCTCTCTCTCTCTCTCTCTCTCTCTCTCTCTCTCTCTCTCTCTCTCTCTCTCTCTCTCTCTCTCTCTCTCTCTCTCTCTCTCTCTCTAAAATAAAGACAGCGCTAAAGGCGCCGCAATATGAAAACGAGGGCGAGGCTACAGGTTCCGACTCCCGAGATGATGGGTATGCTGCATTTCGCTGCAAGGCAGGCTGCAATACAGCACAGGATTTCCGAGGTTTCTAGTGTGCAAGGAAGGCTGCGATACACAGCGACGCCAGCAAGGGCTTTCCTCGCGACGGCCAACGTGGCTCTATGGCTGAGCTGGCAACGGGCACTCTCTTGCCAGCGTGGAGTAGTGCTCGAAAATTATCACGAGCCCATAAATAGATATGGCCTAACCTAGAGATTAAATGAAAATTGCCCAACTCATTTAAAAGGCCAACCATGTCTCTCTTAAGCCCTTGAGCTTAAGTCTCTCTGCATTACTATATTACCTTCTCTTCTCCATCTCTACATTCTATTTACTATCTAAATAATGTGACATTACTTCATTTCCTTAAAAGGACTCTTTGCTAAGGCAATGATTTTATTTCCTAAGCCTTTTGATTTCATTACATTCTCTTCCATTACATTCTCTTCCTTCCATCTATCTTCTTCATCTCTACATGTCAATTGTAGTCCCACTTAACCTCTATCTAACTCATGTCCAAAGTAATGGTTCTCGAGTATGAATAACATCTTCTCTTGGCGCATTCGCGAAGACCATCGGTGGATTCCAACAAGAACCCTCAAAGGGAGCTAATCATTGTCTTCTCCAAATTTTTCATCCACATCAACTAATGGCGATTCAAGGTTAGTTTGGGCGAATTGGCCTATAGTTGATTCAATTGATATAAAATTTAATTTGATATCATTATATTGCGTGTTTAACCTCTTGTTCTACAAGCAAGCATACTAATGTCGATTTTGTGTGTGTGTGTGTGTGTGTGTGTGTGTGTGTGTGTGTGTGTGTAGCAATGGAGACCCAAATTGAACTCCAACATCTACCTAGTGGTCCCTTCAATGCAAATGAACTCAAATGGGTAGAGAAGAAGTGTGATAAGTCTTTTTTTGGATATATTTGTGTTGCATACTTTCCTTGGAATCTCTTGGGGGATTTTCTCAAGGAGGAAGAGACTCTTGCAAACATGGGAACTAATTTTAGGCGTCATTCGGTTAGAAGAATTCAAACGGGTAGCTTGAAGCAACCCACTATTGAGAGCTATTTAGAAGAAGTTCTATTTTGGTGTGGTTATGGTCCTAAAGATATGCGTGGAAAGCAAACAATGATTCCACGCACCGAGAAGACACCAAAGATAGGGAAAGGAAGCCATCCATACTATTTAAAAGGAAATTGAATGTGTGGTTGCCAATGCCACTTCTTTGCAAAGAGATTGTATCTCCTTGAAGATGTCACTTGCATTCGCTACATTCAAATGCATCATGTTGATGAGAATGACGAGCTTTGCCATAAAGAAGGCATGGTGACAAGCTTAGGCCGAAATCTATGCTTTGCACCTTGGCTTTCTCTAGAAATCAAATCATGGGTCTTCGACATGTTATGCAAGGAATACACTCCAATCCAAGTTCATGAAACACATATCCAAATAGTTCATGAGAAAAAGGTGAACAATTCAAACTACACATTGGCACGGGATGATTTTCTTTCAGTTAGAGATATCCTCAATATTGCAAGAAAGCATGCAAGTACTACATATGAACTACATTCTAGTGATGCCCAAAGTGTTCGAATGTGGACTCAACAACATGCCCATGATGTGTTCTACTACGAGGAGATGGACGCTACACATAAAAAACCCTTTGTACTTGGCATCCAAACACATTGTCAACTTGAGAGGTTTAATCTCTATGGCAACAATGGAATAATTTTTATGGACTCCACTTTTGGGACAAACTTTTACAAGATAAACTCTATATATCAAAGTGACATTTTTAGAGAAGATATGTTTATGATCTCTCTCTAATTTTAAATTTCATTTTGTAGTTTCAACTCTACACCATTCTAGTCTTTGATAGTTATCAAAATGGAGTTCCGCATGGGTCATCACATCAAGCTCAGAAACAAGTAGTATTGTGCAATGGCTTACATGCCTTCGGAATAGGGCTCTTGATTACAATAGGAGATGGGAGGCCAATGCATTTCTTGTTGATGATGCAACTGTGAGATAAATGCTATAAGGTAACTCATTCTCATGTTATTGAAATTCTCACTTGTTCCTCTTTTTTGGTTTCACAAGTGGTGCTTATGAATGTTTTTAACCATTGTCATTTGTTTCAAACAGAGTGGTATTCAATATTCCAATTTATTTGTGCTTATGGCATGTCCGACGGAGTTGGCTCAAAAATTTGGTAAAGAAAGTCGAAGATTGGACAACAAGAGCTCTAATGTTTAGGTGCCTTGTTGCAATCATTAACATGCGTGTTGAAGGTGGAGCTTCAGAGGCTATTGCACTAGATAACATAAGAGATAGTGTTGTAGATTTCTTAAGGGATTTTGCACATGAGAATGCCTTCATTGAATATTTTCGTACTTATTGGGTGGGAAAAGTTGGTAAGTTTGATTTCTAACTTAAGCACTTGATATCTACCAAACAATACTATTGTTCTCTAGTACTTATGTGAAATCATTTTCTATGCTTGTGTAGAGATGTGGGCTAGAAGTGTGAGGATGCTTCCCCATGCTAATCAAGACACAAATGGAGCCATACATTACTTGAATATTGCTAGGTTGGGGGTTCTGCTCTACAGCGTGCGCTGAAATGAAGAAACAGGCGTTGGATGGAGCACAAGCACTTGCGACAAACATGCTGAAGGCGTCAAATTGAGGCTTATCAATCAAACCTCCTCCTACGACACCACATTTGCCATCTATTAACATTTTAGGATTCCCAACGAGGAGAGATGTATGATGAGACACATTTTTCCCAAATTTTGCATGAAGTTTAGAAACTGGAACCCCCTATGAAAGGTGTAGTTGGACTTTCTAAAAGTTGGATACATTACTTGAACAAGGCCACATGAGAGCTTACCTTGCAACCTGGAAGTTCTTAACATGGTACCATATGATTTGATTCAAGTTTCAAGCAAGCTTATTGAATCTTAATAAATGTAGATATGTGTGTGCATGAAAGTGAAAATCTCTTTCGTGGTTGTCTATGTATGTGTATGTTGGTAAGTTTGTATGTGTATGTATATTGGGTGGGAAAAGTTGGTAAGTTTGATTTCTAACTTAAGCACTTGATATCTACCAAACAATACTATTGTTCTCTAGTACTTATGCGAAATCATTTTCTATGCTTGTGTAGAGATGTGGGCTAGAAGTGTGAGGATGCTTCCCCATGCTAATCAAGACACAAATGGAGCCATACATTACTTGAATATTGCTAGGTTGGGGGTTCTGCTCTACAGTGTGCGCTGAAATGAAGAAACAGGCGTTGGATGGAGCACAAGCACTTGCGACAAACATGCTGAAGGCGTCAAATTGAGGCTTATCAATCAAACCTCCTCCTACGACACCACATTTGCCATCTATTAACATTTTAGGATTCCCAACGAGGAGAGATGTATGATGAGACACATTTTTCCCAAATTTTGCATGAAGTTTAGAAACTGGAACCCCCTATGAAAGGTGTAGTTGGACTTTCTAAAAGTTGGATACATTACTTGAACAAGGCCACATGAGAGCTTACCTTGCAACCTGGAAGTTCTTAACATGGTACCATATGATTTGATTCAAGTTTCAAGCAAGCTTATTGAATCTTAATAAATGTAGATATGTGTGTGCATGAAAGTGAAAATCTCTTTCGTGGTTGTCTATGTATGTGTATGTTTCCGTGGTCAAGAGAATATAACGTATCATCTGGATGCTTTGAAGTGGAGAGAGAGAGAGAGAGAGAGAGAGAGAGAGAGAGAGAGAGTAAATACATGTATTCCAACATTGGCAGGCCTCGTGATTTTATCACTTGTTTTTTTTTGCCATGCTCGTGACGAGCCATGGCCATGACAACAAAACAATAGGATATAGCTACATCGGCTTAAAAGGAGCCACCCCATGGAAAGGAATGAGCTCACATCTTCACCAAAGCAAGTTAGTCATAGCGGTGCATAAGGTCCTGTTCCACTCATCAGATTTTGTACGTTTTCCAACGACGATGATCACCCCCCTACTTTCTTGGATCATCTCTGAAAATTTAGCTGTTACAATGGTGTTCTCGAAGATGCAACAATTCTTTGTCTTCCATACATGTCTAAAGTAGCAAAATCTCACTACTTGCGTTACGATAAGAAGCGTATGACTCTTCTATGCTTTCCCTCGCAAGAAAAGGTCGTTCTAGTAGATTTTAAACCCATTTGCAATTTTTTCTAGCAAGGCCACAAATTGTTGGACGCTCCTTGATAAGATGAGGGAGGTCTTCACTAGCTGATCACAACCAAAAACAGTACAAATTTTTGCCATGCTCGTGACGAGCCATGGCCATGACAACAAAACAACAGGATATAGCTACATCGGCTTAAAAGGAGCCACCCCATGGAAAGGAATGAGCTCACATCTTCACCGAAGCAAGTTAGTCATAGCGGTGTTGAAGGTCCTGTTCCACTCATCAGATTTTGTACGTTTTCCAACGACGATGATCACCCCCCTACTTTCTTGGATCATCTCTGAAAATTTAGCTGTTACAATGGTGTTCTCGAAGATGCAACAATTCCTTGTCTTCCATACATGTCTAAAGTAGCAAAATCTCACTACTTGCGTTACGATAAGAAGCGCATGACTCTTCTATGCTTTCCCTCGCAAGAAAAGGTCGTTCTAGTAGATTTTAAACCCATTTGCAAATTTTTCTTGCAAGGCCACAAATTGTTGGACGCTCCTTGATGAGATGAGGGAGGTCTTCACTAGCTGATCTGCATTGCGTGCATTGATCCGGACTAATACCACTAGTGAGAACCTTCACCCCAACCGCCGACAAGGCTCCCCAGAGCACCTTCCATATGAATACGTTCATCCTATGCGGCCAACGTGGGTGCCATATGTTCTTCACAAATGTTTCCCATCTTAACTCCGGCCATTGCTTGCCCCATAATTTGTTGAGTGGAGAGAATCGATCCTTCGAATACATAAGTGAGAAGTACACTCCCTAGGTTTGCGGTTTCAGAAAGTGCATGTTCTTCTGTCTCACTGCCACGCTTTCCACTCAAACCTGGAATCGAAGTCTGGCAGATGCCATATGTTCAATTGTTCAAGGGCTAAATCGGCTGGCTAGTTGGTACTTTCCTTTCCAGCTACAATTGTTGTAGTCCCAAAGTTGGCCAAGATGTTTGATTCCTTTGTTATTAATTTGTTTGGTAACTTCCCTCCAGAAAGGGGTCAAAGGGATGCTTCCAACCTTAGAGACCCAAGGGGACCAGTGAGTCTTGGAGTTGTGAAAACACCTTGTCAACTCTCCCTACTCCAAAGACTCCGTTGCCTTGTTGCATTTTGGAATGAGCTCGCATGTCGAGCCCCCAACTTTAAGGACGGTCCAATGAGGGGTAGTAAGCTTATCGTGCACTTCCAGCCCTTTCCACTGGCCACCTTTCGAGCATAATTTAGGTTGTCCATCATAGCCCTGGCCATAATAGCCCAAGCCTGGTTTTGCTTGGTTATTGTAACCACAAACTTAGCACATTGGCCCTGCATGAATGCTAGGGTTAAGAATACCTTGCTCCATAGGTCTTGCAATTGTCTCCCATCTAGCCCACTGCCAGGGCATAGAGTCTTTAGTGTTGTTTTTTCATAGGAATCTCTTCATAGGTTTCAAAAACTCGTTCCAGTTGCATTTGACTAGCTTAAGTCAAGGACCATTGAAGGCTATATATGGGAGGATAAAGGAGTTGATGACCTTAACTCTTCTCGGGAAGGGGAGAAGCACATACTCCCACCTTCGCATCTTGGTCCTTACCTTCTCCATAAACCATAGGAATCTTTGCCTGTGGGTTACATCCACCCTGAGAGGGGCTCCCTATCCACATAGATGGATCAAATGAGTCGTTCTCACAGAGAGAGAGAGAGAGAGAGAGAGAGAGAGAGAGAGAGAGAGAGAGAGAGAGAGAGAGAGAGAGAGAGAGAGAGAGAGAGAGAGAGATCAAATGAGTCGTTCTCACAGAGAGAGAGAGAGAGAGAGAGAGAGAGAGAGAGAGAGAGAGAGAGAGAGAGAGAGAGAGAGAGAGAGAGAGAGAGATCAATCTTGACTTTTCAGTGTTACACTTGGGATCTCGAAGCTAAGGTGTATGTTTGCACAATTTCTAGAGCCTTCCTGATGACTTGATGGCATCCTTTGAGGAAAAGTAAGGAGTCATCCGTAAAAAGCTTAGCCAGTAGATGGTCGTTGTTAGGTAGAATTAGTCCTTGAATCTCCCCTTTAGTAGTGTTGTATGCGAGTAATGTTACTAGAGGATGTGATCCAATGGCAAATAAAAGAGGGGTAAGAGGGCATCCCTACTTAATGGATCTTTTAACCTTAATCCTTTCATTTAAAAGGAGCTCTAAATGGCTACCAGCACATAGGGTGCTAATGAGCCGGCACATCCGGGGCCCAAAGCCAAGTGATTTCATGATGTCCTCAATGAATGACCATGTGATCCTATCATAGACATTATCAAAATCTAGTTGTAGCAGGTTACACTCTTGCTTTTAGTGAAAGCAATATATTCAATAGTGACTATTTATCTCCCACATGTCCATTAAGGCCCATTTCTCCCAGAGACTTATCCATTTGGATCTTTCAGATCCAGCTAGCATGTTTGATGCACCAATTCTATCTCTTCTCTTGTCCACCATATTAAAGTCTCTCACCAAAAGCCATTCCCCTTCAACATGAAAGCTCTTTAGTTGAAACCTCAAAGAAATTATCATAAATTATGGGGAAACATCTAACGGGGCTTTTTTTAGCTGCCCTGTTGCCCACACCTGGGATTTAAAATGCTTGCAATGAAATGTTGGAAACTTGGCGCAATGTCACGTGACACATCCCAACCCTATGTGTCCGTGGACAAGCTACACCACAGCAGGGTTCACTCAGTTCAATCAAGTCTAGATTAGCAGTGATCTGGCACTTTTGTGAGTCTATTCGTAGACCGTGCATGCCCAGTCACTTAGCATAGATGCATATCCTCCGGTTGCACACAGCATGATCATCGAAATTCCCATCAGAATCCATTAGCATCAGTTAGGGGAATTTTCCAGTGCATTTAGCCTATTTTCCTATTTATTGGGATTTTCACTTATTATTTTTAAGTGACTTTCCAACAAAAGTAGGTAGGGCAATTTTGCTAAGTTAATATATAAGCAAACCCAAGTTAGCACTTTCTGGCAAAAGAGGCAGCAGGAGCACCTTGCTCAACAGGCAACTTCTCAGCAAGACCAACCCCCGCGACTACTCTTGCGTTTTCTCCACAGAAGACCTAGCGTTTTTGCATCAGATCGGCCTTGGCAATTTGTGCACAGTAGATCCGCCCCGGCGTCATCACGACACAGCAGATCAGCCTAGCGTTTTGCATTTGCAGAACCCCAGTGACAAAAGGATCAATTTCAGCCCCTGACGTTTTTGGATTTCAGCAGCAAATTAAGATTGGTATTATTCACCTAAAGTGTAGCAGATTCAAGCCGTAAAGACCATCAGTTTTCAACCCTAAGAAACCTCATTTTTCAACCAAGAAAACGCAGCCAAAACAGTGATTTTCAGCCACCGAAACAGTTCCGAAATTCAGCGATTAGAAGATCTCAGATTTCAGCCATCGTCGTCGTCGTCATCGTCATCGGCATAGACCAAGTTGCATAGTCCATTGCGTACGTATTGTACACCTTTGTGCAATCAAAGAATAGACCACTCTCGCCGACGAGAGTGGGGCCTTCGGAGGAGGGTTTTACAACCTCTCGGGTGTCGTATCTCTTCTCTCTCCTTCTCTCAGTCTCATTCACTTGCACGCACAATCCACTCACTTTGTTCATGATCATAGCACTCTCCATAAGACGGAAAGCTCTCTCTTTCCCTAAGAACTAAAAGGAACCTTGAGCAATAAAGATCACTAATCTTGAGAAAATACAACATTCATTTCCGCTGCACCTAACATTGGTATCAGAGCTTTGGAAGTGTTCTGCATTACTCAAGGAAACAACCACAAGAATTTTTTTGATTGTTGCGATCGCACGAACCCAAGTTTACTTGGGCATGGCGATTCCTAATCGTGTTTTGTTGAAGAGTGACAGGAATCCCAAGAAAGAAGGGCTTGTCCAGCCTCCCCTTGTGTCTCTTTTCACTCATTGAGAGCGGACCGTGCACTCAGCGGCCGGCCAATTGACGTGAGGTGGGAAAAAGCAACCTTGGTGTGAGCGCAAGGCCGCCAAGAGGTGCGCCCGCAGAAAATGGTAGAACTCGGGTAAGAGAAGATCCTTCTCCAACGCGATTTGCAAGCGAAAGAAAACCCTCAAGAACCTCAAGATCCTCAAGACCCCAAGATTCTCACGAATCAAGGACCCCCAAGAACCCAAGTTCCTCGTGAACTTAAGAACCCAAGACCCCAAGACCCACAAAAACCCACGATTGCAGAATGGTCATCACTCGAAGCGGAATGGATACTTCGCTTGGAGGTGATGAGCATGAGAGAGACAAAGAAGAATTTTCCCCACCATGAGGTTTTTCCGACCCTCCCCCTTTTCCATCTACGACAAGGATTGCGCTAACTCCTATGGAGGAGTTGGAACAAGAAAGAGAAGCAGACAGAAAAGCCTACGAAGAAGACATGGCAGCCATCGAGCGTAAGTACCAAGAAAGAATGGCAGCCATAGCGCGCGAGCAAAGCAAGACAAGCAGATTTTGATCACGAGATCAAAGCACAAAAAGAAAAGAGCGACCAACACATGAAAGAGTTCTTGCGACTCTTTTCTATTGTGCAGGCGCAGTTCGCACAAGATGAGGAAAAGGAGACTCTCTCAGTCTCTACTTCTACAAAGCATGAAACACAGGATTTGCATGATTGTGTGAAGCATGATGATGATTTGATTGACAATGACTTGCATGATGTTTTGATTGACAATGATAAGCACAATGATTTGCATGATGAGAAGCATGATGAATTGGATGCCAATGATAAGCATGATGATTTGCATGATCAAGATGTGATTTCTCACAAGCATGATGAGTTGCATGACGAAGATGTGATTGTTCACAAGGATGATGTGTTAGTTGATGCTTTTTCTAGCGAAGCTAACCTCGTTGTAGAATCGATCAATCACCAAGAATCGATCAATCACCAAGAATCGATCTTGGCTTTCGAGTCGAGGTCCACAGATCCCCCACAAGAAGATTCGATAGATCCCGAAGAACCGATCTTGGCTCTCAAGCCTTGGTCCAAAGAGCCCTCACATGAAGTATTGTGTGTTCGCATGATTGATACGCACGCATTGTTCGAGTGTTTCATTCGTGAAGGTTTCCTGTATTTTAGTCAGCATCGTTATGTGATCCCTTTTCCTAGGCATGACATATTGCATGTTGAGCACGTTTCTCTCATGGATGACCACAAATGTATGCGGATTTTTTGTGAAAAGTTGAAAAGTTTGTATGTAAGGAAGTCACATTTCATGTCTCTTCCTTGGCATGACACAGTGTCTGAACGAGCACATGATTGTATGAGCACCAAGCATGGGCATTTCCATTGTGATTTGCCACAGTTGATTGATTTCGATCAAACAGAAAAGATTCGAACGCATTGTTTGCATGTGTTTGATGAACGGGTTGTAACTCCGTCTCTATGTTCATCTACATTGCATACACAGTCTTTAGAGAAGACAATATTTTTTTCCTTCACTATACATGGAATGGGTATGTTCATGGTTTTGTGTTGGAGATTGTTTCAGGAATTTTCATCCATGGAGATTCTTGAAGACGAAAGAAGCAGGACTCTAGACGAAGTTGAAGCAAGGAAGGAGATTCAGAAGACTTTGTGTTGCTTTCGGCACGGCCCAAAGAAGCAAGCGTTCCAGACTTTTATGAAGTTCAAGTACCGCACGACCCACACAGCAGAGTGGGCCGGCGAAGAGTCCCTTCCAGGATTCCGGATGCTGTTGGCGATCTCCCTCGACGCCATACAATTCGGTACCAGTACCTCACTTTGAAAAGGAGGGGATGTCACGTGACACATCCCAACCCTATGTGTCCGTGGACAAGCTACACCACAGCAGGGTTCACTCAGTTCAGTCAAGTCTAGATTAGCAGTGATCTGGCACTTTTGTGAGTCTATTCATAGACCGTGCATGCCCAGTCACTTAGCATAGATGCATATCCTCCGGTTGCACACAGCATGATCATCGAAATTCCCATCAGAATCCATTAGCATCAGTTAGGGGAATTTTCCAGTGCATTTAGCCTATTTTCCTATTTATTGGGATTTTCACTTATTATTTTTAAGTGACTTTCCAACAAAAGTAGGTAGGGCAATTTTGCTAAGTTAATATATAAGCAAACCCAAGTTAGCACTTTCTGGCAGAAGAGGCAGTAGGAGCACCTTGCTCAACAGGCAACTTCTCAGCAAGACCAACCCTCGCGACTACTCTGGCGTTTTCTCCACAGAAGACCTAGAGTTTTTGCATCAGATCAGCCTTGGCGATTTATGCACAGCAGATCAGCCCCGGCATCATCACGACACAGCAGATCAGCCTAGCGTTTTGCATTTGCAGAACCCTGGCGACAAAAGGACCAATTTCAGCCCCTGGTGTTTTTGGATTTCAGCAGCAAATTAAGACCGGCATTATTCACCTAAAGTGTAGCAGATTTAGGCCGTAAAGACCATCAGTTTTCAACCCTAAGAAACCTCATTTTTCAGCCAAGAAAACGCAGCCAAAACAGTCATTTTCAACCACCGAAACAGTCCCGAAATTTAACGATTAGAAGATCTCAGATTTCAGCCATCGTCGTCGTCGTCGTCGTCATCGGCATAGACCAAGTTGCATAGTCCATTGCATACGCATTGTACACCTTTGTGCAATCAAAGAATAGACCACTCTCGCTGACGAAAGTGTGGCCTTCAGAAGAGGGTTTTACAACCTCTCGGGTGTCGTATCTCTTCTCTCTCCTGCTCTCAGTCTCATTCACTTGCACGCACAATCCACTCACTTTGTTCGTGAATCATAGCACTCTCCATAAGACGGAAAGCTCTCTCTTTCCCTAAGAACTAAAAGGAACGTTGAGCAATAAAGATCACTAATCTTGAGAAAATACAACATTCATTCCGCTGCACCTAACACGCAACCCTTTTTCTTTCTTCCTAATGTGTTGCAGGAAAACACACAGCTTGGAGAGGACGAAGGAAGCTCAAGGCACACAACAGAGAGTGTATTACTCAATGTGCAATAGAAAGATAGATAGCCCTAGAATGATGGGCGTATATACAATGCACTAGGAAAAAAACCTCCTAGATCACTACCACATGTATATGGTAACAAATCCCCCTTGGAGTGATGCGGTCAACAAGAGCTGGCACATAGAGTAAAGGGAAGTGCCATGCCCTGAGGACATGATCAGTCCACAAAAGGAAATTAGCCCAAATCTTTGCGGAAAGCTTCGAACTTCTCACAAGACAATGCCTTTGTGAAAAGATCTGCAAGGTTGTCCTGTGTTGGCACATAAGCCAAGATGATCTCTCATGCAGAGAGCCTCTCCCTGACATACTGGTAATGCACCTCAATGTGCTTTGTGCAAGCATGAAAAATTGGGTTCCTCGTAACTGCCAATGCCCTCTGTCTGTCAGTGTAGATAGTGTTGGCAGTGTCCAATGTCCAACACCCAAATCAACAATAAGGCGTCTGAGCCATACACACTCAACCGTGGCTGTGAAGAGTGTCCTGTACTCCGTCTCACAACTAGAAGTGGCCACAATAGGTTGATTCTTTCTCAACCATGATATACATGAACTGCCAAGCATGAAACAAAAACCACTTGTGAACACTCGCGTGTCAAAACAACCACTTGTGAACACTCGTGTGTCAAAACAACCAACCTAATCTAAGTTCAAAAAGGCATGTAAGTATGGCAGAAATGATCCCCCCTTGGGATAAAACAAGCCAAGACGTAAATTGCCACTCAAGTAGCGGAAAATCCTCTTGACAGCCTACCAATGCTTAGACCTTGGGCTATGCATAAATCTGATGACCTATGAGACTGCAAACTGAATATCTGGCCTCATGTTGCATACATAAATGAGGCATCCAACAACAGTTTGGTAAAGAGTGACATCTACAGGATCACCATCATCATGAAGACTCAATTTCAAAGCTATTTCCATGGGAGTGGCAATAGGTTTGCAATCCTCAAGTCCAAACTTACATAGCAATGTCTCTATGCAACTTTTTTGACACAAGGCAATATCACCATCACGCTGCTTAAATTGCATACTTGGCCAAGTAATGATGCAGCAGTCCCAAATCTTTCATCTTGAAAGTAGCATTCAAATGAGACTTAAATTCAGCAATGTGTCTCTCATTTGGTCCAGTGATCAGCAAATCATCTACATAAAGAACCACAACGAGAAGTACATCACCCTCACGCTTTACATACAATGTGCTTTTTCTATTGGATTGTTATGAAAGCCTCGATTGACCAAATGAGTGTCAGCCTTCTCATACCAAGCACGAGGAGATTGCTTCAACCCATACAAAGCTTTGTCACATTTGCACACCTTATCCTCTTGTCCTTTCTTGACAAAATCGTGAGGCAACGTTACATAAACTTCCTCAAATATGTCACCATTCAAGAAAACAGTAACAATGTCTGGTTGATGTACATCCCAGCCAAAATGAACTGTCAATGCACATAGAAATGCACAGTACTCATACGACAAGTGGGAGCAAAAGTATGTTCATAATCTATGCCTTTTTGTTGTGCATAACCCTTTGCAATAAGTCGAACCTTACAGCGATCAATCTCACCATCCGACTTGCGTTTCAGCTTGTAAACCCACTTTGTACCAATGGCTTTTTTGCCAAAAGGAAAATCACATAAAGTCCATGTGTCATTTTCCATAAGTGCATCATATTCAGATTGCATGGCAGCCATCCTATTTTCTAAATTATGTGCTTCATCAAAAGATAGAGGTTCCTCAACATCATGTAAGCTAGAGAACCTGAACGAGTACGACTAGACAAAGGTGCATCCAATTTACAGTCACGCAAAGTATGCACTAGACATTTTGGCATACCTCTAGGATGCTCCTTTTCAGCCCTTTCCTCATCAAGTACATCATGTTCATCTGCACCAGTAATAGGGTGATCTGTAACATTTTCAAAAATTGCCATAGGTTTTATATTTACCTCATTGGAATATACATTCAAACTTCCACCACTGAAAAGAGGCAACAAAGTGTCATAAATGTCTAGTGAGCTTACAATACTGTCTCTATTACATGACAGCAAGGGCTAAACAAAATCTTCCACAAACACAACATCTCATGAAACTAGAATATGCTTTGTTTGTGGATGATACAACCTGTAACCTTTGCTTTCAGCACTATAACTAGCAAAATTACATTTGACAACCTTATCATCCAATTTTTTGAGTTGTGTTTGTGGCACCAAAGCATATGCCAAACAACCAAAAATATGCATGTGCTCAATAGAAGGATTTCTATCATGCCATGCTTCATATAGAGTAATAGACTGCAAAGCTTTCATAGGACACCCATTCAGTACATAAGTGGCACACATGATGGCCTCAAGCGAAAAAGAATGCGACAAAGCTTGACTTTTGACCATACATTGTGCCATTTTCGTAAGTGATCTACTTTTCCTCTCAGCAACACCAAGTTGCTGAGGTGTATAAGGCACTATACATTAGTGTTTTATCCCACGACTAGCAAGAAATGCATTAAATTCATGAGACATTTACTCCCCCCTTTGATTGGAACGGAGGGTGTCCATAGTGCATTTTGAGACATTTTCAGTCATAGCCAAAAATTGTTTGAAGTACATAAATACTTTGGACTTTACCTTAAGCGGAAATACCCATGCATGCCTGGAGTAATCATCAATGGAAGTCACAAAGTAAAGGTTATTGCCCAAGGCCGAAGTTTGCATGGGCCCAAAAACACTATGCACAAGCTGCAACCTGTATGTGGCCCTAACTGAACCATCGTTTGGAAACTTCAAACGCTGCATCTTACCCAAAATACATCCTTCACAAACATGTTTGATAGGTGCTTCAAGAGGAAAGAAAGAAGCAACCATATCATATTTCTGCAAACGTAGCAAACTGACAAATTTCAAATGACCAAAACGTGCATGCCAAAGTTTCGCATCTGAAATAGCCTTTGAATCCACAACTGCATTTGCAAAATTTTACCCACACTTGTCATACAAAGTGAGCTTATACAACCCACGACATAAAATGCCAGCTGCAACAAGTTCACCATCGAAATTGAGATCATGTACTGTACATCTGTCATCCACAAATTTGACTACAAGACCAAGTCTAGCAAGTGCAAATACAAATAAAAGATTCTTCTTGATCCCAAGTACATAAAGTGCATCAACAAGTTTGAAAGAACTACCATTTGCAGTAGTAAGCACAATCTTTCCAACTCCCTGAACCGTATAAGAGGCATTGTTGGGACAAGTGGCTAAATTCCAATGAGGGACAGACTGAAGAGAGGTGAACAAATCACGATGTGAGGTAATGTGCTTTGTAGCACCACTGTCAAAATACCACACATGTGAATCTCCAACAACTGACATGCATGCATCATGGACAACAGGATTATAGGTATACTCTACACTAAAAGCCCATTCTGCATGAACATCAACATCACAATCTCCTTTCACAGAAGACTCAACAATAGCTCCATTTGTAGTGGAACCAATACTTACAATGGAACCACTCTCTTTCTTCTTAGCCTCTTTGGCCTTCAACTTAGGACACGGCTTGATCAAGTGATCATAAGCTTTACAATAATGGCAACGCATCTTCTTTTTTCCCTTATCACCAAAATTTTTAGAAGAATTATTGCTAGCTGAAGCATTAGGAACATGTGATTTTCCACTCATAGAAGAACCATAAGAAGTGGCTGCATTGTTGTTACCACCCTTTCTTTGAGCAACAATAAAAGCCTGTTCAAGTGCACGCTGTCTAGTCCTTTTTTTTTTGGAAAGTTACTCTTGCCCAGAAATGTGCATAATGCATCAAACTTGACAACTTCAGGATTTTCCTTAGGTCATACGTATCCAAGTACTAGCAAAAGTCTGGTAAGAGTCTGACAAGGCATCAAGAACAATCTGCACAAGGGAACTGTCTGAAATAAATTCAATTGCAGAAATAAGTTGCTCATTGATATCCTTGACACCAACAAGGAAAGTGTCCTTATCATCTTCCTCGGGCATAATCTTTGATTCCAGCTCTTTACGCAGCAATGCAATTTTAGTCTCATTGCGACTTGCACAAAGACCAGCCAAAATATCCCAAGCCTGTTTTACAGATTTTGCTAAACGAATGTGAGGAGTAATGGTGCGCTTCACAAACAACGCAATCAATGCATGAGCCTGCGCATCTTTTACATCCAAGCGAGCTTGTTCTACCGTAGGCAAAACAACTCTAACAACAGCAATCCTTGCAGCAAGACCTGCAACATCCTGAACATCGCCTACATCCTCAAAACCAGGACGTACATCAATACCCTGCACAATATTCCAGACACCCTTTGACACAAGAACATGTTGCATCATGTAAGCCCACAAGGGGTAATTGCCCCCATCCAATCTGTCCTCAGCAGCAAACATCTTGAACACATCTATGTTGTTGTCGGTCATGTGACGAATGTCTGCAGCTAATGTGAAAACTACCTGAAAAGAGGAGAAACAAAGCACAAACAACACGTACTATATAACACAAATCATAGAAGACTGTAAGGGACCTGTTATGCAAAAAACCGCACTGATAAAATTTTTGCACAAAATGACGAAATAGCCTGTGCAGTACTAACTATAGTGGAAACGGAGGCCGAAATAAGCCTGAATCAAAAAATTTCTCAAGACGGAGCTCTTTGAGCTTTGAGCTTTATTGACCTGCGAATGCTCAACAAATCTAACAGAAATTGAAGAAAGTGAGCAGGCATGTGCTGGAGCTGTTGGCGACTAAGCCCGAGAGGATGTAACCTTCTCTGATACCAATTGTTGGAATTAGGGTTGCAAGAAAACACACACGACTTGGAGAAGACGAAGGAATCTCAAGGCACACAAGAAAGAGTGAATTACTTAGTGTGCAATGGAAAGATAGATAGCCCTAGAATGATGAGCATATATACAATGCATGAGGAAAAAAACCTCCTATTGAGGGAAAAAATGCCCGGCAGTCCTAAGTGTGTTCACACACATCACTACCACATGTATATGGTAACACCTAAACATTGGAAACAAAACAATCTTTTGAACCAAAGGGGATGCCGATTTTTTCAATGCAGTGGTGGACGTAAAGCGATAACCAGGGTTGGCCTTGCCATTGCTTAGATGGGCTTTGATGGGTTTCGCCATTTTCCCTATGGTTTCCTTGTTGAGGTTAGGCCGTTCCTCTTTCTGTGCCTTCTCATTACCCAGGGGCTACAATAGCAGATGGACATGATCTAGCAAAATGCATAAATTTGTTACATTTGAAACATGCCCAAAAGAAAGTGCCAAAGTTAAGCGGAATAACCTTGAGACCAACCCCTACATTTACTACAAGATTCTTAGGTAGGGGTTTCTTGATATCCCACCAGATACAAACCTTATTGGCAGCAATGCCCACTGTTCTAATACCTGGTATAAATAGAGGGGTACCGAGGACTGCTACTAGGTCTTTTGATTGCTTCTCAGCCACACCAAGAGGTTGACAAATTCTACCCATACTGAAGACAAGTCTTGGAATGCATCAGGGGATTCAAAGGAAGGGTCCCAAGGGAGAACACAAACCAATGACCATTTTTTTTTTAAAGGGCTTTTGGACAGGACCTTGACCACAGCCGCTTTGTTACTGAATTGCACAAAGAAGAAGCCTTTTGCTAGATAGTAGACATTAACAACACATCCTCCCTGATTCACGACGTTGGGAATGTGAAGCTAGTTAATAAGCCGCTTCATTACTGAATTGCACACAGAAGAAGCCTTTTGCTAGATAGAAGACATTAACAACACGTCCTCCCTGATTCACGACGTTGGGACTGTCAAGCCAGTTAATAAGCTCAGCTCTGGCAGGTACCCTTCCCATGAGTCCAAAGATCAGCGTGGACTTAGTTAACTTAGCAAGCTGTTTTTTAATTAGAGCAAGAGGAACGGCAACAGTGAGCACATCCTCCACCTCCACACTTTGCAAGAGCGTTCTTTTTAAAGCTTGATAGGTTTTGTCTCCCTTGGTGGCATCGTGAGACCCTGATGGCATCTCAGCTTCTTCTAGCGTCCTTTTGTTCAAGGACAAAGTGTTCATAATCTCGACCAGTTCTTTCTCAATATGAGCCTTGCGTCCTTTCAGGTCCTTTTAACTTAGTCCCAAGATACCAACCCCTGTCGCTTTCAGTATACCACCTCCCCCGTCGTGGCCACCCTTGGCAGTACGCCGGGTGAGGGGACTTTTGTCTCATCACCCCCCCCCCCGCCCCGGCCTTCGCTCCTTCGGTATAAGAAAGCTGATGTGCAATATCCATGGGCTCTGGAGTTACGGTCGACGTGACCCTATCACTAGCTGCTTTTTCTTCTTTTCTTCTTCTTCTCTCTTTTTTTCTCCCTCTTTTATTACCCTTTTTTTTTTTGAAAAAATGTACTAATGTCAAGCTCTTAACTCAAGAACCTAAGCTCTCAACGTAAGAACCTAACCCGTATCAGCTCCCCAAGGAGAAGCAAATGCATCGCGATGCGTTGCTGGCAAAACCTTCAGACAGCGCTCGAGGATGACCAGCCGAAAGCACTCAACCATTGATGAGTATGAGCGCAAACTTTATTGGTTGTGAAAGCCCGATGCCACTGTTTGCAAGCACACCGAACAACGCTCGAGAACCAAAGACAAGCGCAGACATCAAAACGTAGACTACGAAGGCTCTAGAAAACTCCCAGTCTCCTGCATAACAATATCTGTTCGAATCCAACCTGCATGCATGCACAAGAATATCTAGAAATTTTCTCATGTAGGAAAACGGAGTCTTTTCCAGTGTTTTTCATACAATGAATAACATCATGAGCTTCTGCTATTGACAGGCACCGTATACCTAGCTAGGTACGATTGGGGGCAGGGGACCACCGCCCCCGCGCCGGTCCCCTGTCCCCAATCGTACCTAGCTAGGTATTGCAGGGACCACCAGCCCCCCCACCGGACCAGTGGTCCCCTATCCCCAATCGTACCTAGCTAGGTATGCAGTGCCTCCCTCACAGAAGCTCATGAATGTTGAGGTAAGTCACAATGTGGGAATTGTTGTGAGAATTTGTCCAAAATCTCTTGTGGCAGCTACCCTGCTCCCGCCATTGCTCTTCTTCTTCCCTCAATTTTGAATTCGAACTTAACTTGTTTTCATACTTTTACATAAACTTACCACACTTTCATACGAGTATGTCATTTGGCATATGATATATGGACGAGATGATCAAACATACTCACTAGCCTTTATCTATACGAGTGCGGCCGGCCGCCTTCGACGGCCTCTCTCTCTTTCTCTCTCCCTCTTTATCGCGTGTCCAGAAGCTACTCTTATTTTTGGAATTTAGCCTTCATCTCGCAACTTGCGCCACGTGTAAAGGACACTCCCTTCCACCATATTATGTTAGTTTAGATGAAAAGGCTATGGAGAGGGGCTAATGGGTTGTCGAGTGTGCACTTGAGAGAGTTTCAGCGTGTGAGGAGGATTAGACTTCAAAAGCTATGGCTTTCAATTAGTAAAGTTGTAACTCTGGAGTCTATGGCTTAGGTCATAGCCTTTAATAAGAGAACAATGTTGAAGGTTGGTAACCATATTGGAGGCCTCTGCCATGATTTGGTGTGTCCACACTTTATCCCTTCAACATTAAATAAATAAATAAATTGCCATGCTCACAAATTGTGAGTGGTATAAAATAATAGAAAAGAATGTACATTAAGCCTCAAGCGTGGTATATGCCTTGAGGAGCAAAAAGATACAAAAGGGTGCACACAAAGGCCTTTTCAAGACTGCTACTATAAAGCCTATTCAAGCTATGATTTGGCTGGTAGCTAGAAGCCCACATTAAGCACTTTCTCTTACGTCTAGAAGCGCTTGCTTTTACTCTTTAGAGTCTTTGTGTTTTCAAATAGAGAGGATCCATTCCTTGCTTAAGTGGTTCTTTCTAAAAGCAAATTGTTTTGCACCCATTTGTAGGTTTTTACTGCAAGACCTCCTAAGACCGATTGGTCTTTGAATAATTGGAGGGGGTTCTCTGATTGTTGCTTTTCACTCTGAGCACAAGTTTGTGCCTCTCCCACTCGCGTTTGCTCTGATCCCTGTTGGTAATGAACACCATAGCACCTTCCATATAAAGAACTTCATTGTGTTATGCCATGGAGGATCCCAAAGGTTCCTTGTGGCTACCACCCACTTTGCCTTTGGCCACATCAAACTCCATTGTTTGTTAGCAGCGAAAACCAATTTGTTTTGTAGCAAAGCTTGTAGTATATTCTCTTTGTTTGTGGCACTATAAAATTCCTATTTCTGGCCAAGTTTTCCAATCAAATTCTAGTTCACAAATAGACGCCATAACATACCTCATACCTTCAACCACTGTGTTGATGAGTAGACTTTCATTTCTCTTGAGGTCATACTAGGTAGCTAGTTGGTTTGCTTCTTTCCAATAAAGGTTGCTTCTATCGCATAATTGGGTTGGATGAATTAATCCTTTATTGTTGATTTTTTATAGCTATGTCTCTCCAAAAGGGCCAAGGGGACCAGTGGGTAGTGGCGAAGTTCTTGTATCTGGTTGTCTCCCCCTATTCAAGTGATTTTGAAGCTTTGGCACACTGCCGAGCTTGCCCGTGTTACCACCAAGCTTTAATTCTGCTTAAAATGGTGCCAACAACTTGTCGTGAATTATCTCTTTCCATGGGCCCCCTAGGGAGAAGAGCTGCCTTGTCTATCATATCCTATGTCATAATGGTCCATACCTTATATTGGTTATCTAGTGCCATAAAAAATTTGGTACATTGGACCTCTACATGGGTGGTTGGGTTGAGTATCCCAATTCCACCCTACTCCTTGGGTCTAGCAACCTACTCCCACTTTCCCCACTACCATGGAGCCATAACTTTGGAATTGTTTTTTCAAAGGAATTGTTTCACAGGTTTCTAGAACTCTTTCTAGTTGCATTTGGTCATCTTAAAGATTGGGGAGAAGGACAAGTACAAGATCATGAACAAATTGACCACCTCTCTACTATAGAAGGGAAGAAGCACATACTCACATCTTTTCATCTTGATATTAATTTTGTTCATGATCCATAAAATTTATGTTTGTCAAATATTCCTATCCCTAGTGGGGCCCCAAGGTGGCAAAATGCCGTTCCTTTCAAGATAATTTCACTTGACCATTCAATCGGGACGAATGAATCATTTTAAGAAAGAGAGATCAACCTCGACTTCTCAATGTTGCATTAAGAATGTGTGGGGTGGCTTTTAAGAACAGCACATGCTCCCATATTGTCATCTTGCTACTAATTTCTTTCATTTGTTTGTCAAATATTTCTACCCCTAATGGGGCCCCAAGGTGACGCACCACCATTCCTTTCAATACAATTTCACCTAACCATTTAGTCGGCGACGAATAAATCATTGTTTGAAAGGGAGATCAACCTAGACTTTTTGATATTGCATTTAGAGCCTAAAGCTATGGAAAATTTAAACAATCTTGAGCACCTTTTTGAGAATGTGGGGGAGTGGATTTCAAGAGCAACGCAACAAATAGTTTGGCCTAGAGTTGTTTGACATGGGGGAAGAGAGAGAGAGAGAGAGAGAGAGAGAGAGAGAGAGGCCTTGAATGTCCCATTTCTCGATGATTTTCTCAAGCATGGTAGCAAGGATGAGAGCCGATAGTGAAGAATAGAAGGGCAAGAGGGATACCTTGCTTGACAAGTAATTATTTTATTGTTTCACATGCAAAACATGCATATCTCCCTTCTTCACTAAGGCTTGCTTTAGAAAGCCAATAATAAAAGGGCACATTCTTTGCCCTCAACATACCTTTCTACAATCAATATCACCGACTTATAAAACGGTTTATCATTGCTTGCAATACTTCCCCTTTATCTCCTACTGGCTTCACAATAAACACATTGCTATGAGAAAAGCTGCAACTAAAGAAACTTTAAGACAAACACCAAACCTAAGGGAAACAATGGAACATGAAAAAAGTTAAACATGCATTGTGATTCTCACATTCATTACTTTTCTTATATAGGGAGTGAAGATCTTTTGGCTTTTCACCTTTTCAAGTCTTTTCATTTTCTACATGAATAAGACCTTCCTCTGAAGTCTATAGACTCTACATACCTTCACTGTCCATGGTACATGTTTTTTTGAAATAATCTAATATCCCTATTTCATGCATTGACAAAACCATGCACAGAGAGAGAGAGAGAGAGAGAGAGAGAGAGAGAGAGAGAGATCCATTATCGTCCTCGAAGGTCACATGTGACCCACTAGACCAAAAAGAGGCGTACAAAGGTGGATCCTCTCTCAAAAAGGAGGGAGAATGGGTGATACAATTAAGGGAGGGGAGAGGGCACAGGGGGGGGGGGGGGTTCTACAAGATCGGAGGACATTTGCATAAAGTATACATTACTACTATCCACCTCTAACATTGACATATGAACTAACCTCCATGTGCAAGCCTTTTCCTATATGGACAGTCAAATTCACTTTATGCTTTCAAAGTTTTCATACAATGTACATGGATAACTACCTTCAAATTGAGCAAACCCTTTCAACAATTGACAAGAAATTCTTCTCATTGAGCATCATTTCCCAGTTATGATCCGAGTGAAATGTCCAGTTTTACATCAAAAATTCTGCAACTATCACCTATGGTAGGCTTTGATCTAGCTAAACGAACGGAATAAATACTTCATGCTAATGAGGCAGCACAAAATGCAAGCTGTTTATCAACTCCCTGCAATGTTGCAGCAAAATAAGACACATTTAGACCATGTTACACTTTCCAGTAAACCCGCATATACATGTAGACAATGTCGCTTCCGCATACACTTCCCTCCACTTTTTCTTCTTGTCCTGATCCAAAGTTTCGAAGTTAGCCAGTAATTTTATGCATAGCGAAAACACATTAATTCCTGATTTGATGGCTCCCAATAAGGAGCTCCTCCAAAAAATGACCTGTTGAAAGATTGGCACTTGAAGCAGGCCTTCATCATGATTGTGTCGCAGTCAGTTTAGGGGCATTGACCTATTTACATTAGCATCGACAATTTACAATTCTTTGCTTAATTACTGCGAAGTTGTATCGACAGTCTGGGACGTCCCCAAAAGGGACAAAAAGGGCACCTGTCCGAAAAGCTAAAAGTTAAGCCTCAAAAATAAAGTTACCGTCGTGATTATGCCGGGTATGTCGGTCCTCCATCCTGGACAGGATAAACCTGAGAAGCTGGAGCTGCTCCAGAAGCTTCTGGAACTGAAGCTTGTGGTTGGTGTATTTGAGGTGCATATGCATGCCCATATGGCATAGCTTGTGACTCGCTCCAAGGCATGGGATAGGGAGAATGTGGATACCGTAGAGGATACCCTTGCATTGGAGGAGGGCGGGCATACATTTGGGCATGCGGTAAATGCATAGGATAAGCATAACTTCCTTGATATGCTTGCTCTGGTGTCATTTGCCGCATTCGATAGCCTGATACCAGACCCTGATTTTGGTGAAAAGGTGCTGAGTAGGAGGGCATGTCCTCCAGCCTATGAAATGCTGCTTGTTCTGGGGGCATGCTTATCATCTCTCGCTTACCAGTGGCATAAGCATATTGATCGGGAGAGAAATATTGTTGCTGCGACATTAAAGGACCACCAGAAGCTTCAGAGTGACTTGGTTGTATATGAGGGAAGACAACTTTACCGTTTTCTTGCATTGGGTATGGAGATTGTCCCATTGACTTTAAGGGAACAGACCCCGGAGATCCTACCATAGGCTGTGGTATTGAAGGAGTATATGTATATCCATGGGCCTGACCATAGTAAGGTTGTTTGGGTGTAGAGGAGATTCCATGTGTTCTTGGTTCCATAGACACAGGCTCCTTTAGAGGAAATGCATTGGAAGCCTCCTGGGTGCTGTACTTCTTCCTGGACTCCTCGTACTCACCTCCATCTTGTTCTTCATAGGCAGTCTCAGAAGGATAAACTGCCTCATCCTCCTCTCCTTCGTAATTTTCCTCCTGCTCGGCATCGTCTTCATCTTCATCAGAGCCAGCTTCCTGGGCATAGTCAGCTTCATCCTCTTGCATTTCATATGCCTGTTCTGAGATAAGATTATCCCCAGGTATTTCAACATCTGAAGGGTGCAAATCCGGACCGTTGGGGTTATACGCATGATAGACCTGATCTGCCTCAGAAAGCTGAGTGTGTTCAATTGGAAGTTCACTCTCTGGCTCCAAAGAAACATGGTAGTCATGACTAACATAGTATGCACCATGATCCTGTTCACTAATAGATTGTTCCTTGCAACTGACATTAACAGCCTGTCCAGTAAGTGGAGGTTGCAATTTCATCTTTTCATTGTATTCTGTCAAGTATTTCTCCCTCTCTTGATTACCGCGTGCGATATACGGCTGCAACAAAACACAAGCTTCATTTACAAACAGATTCGCATAGTATCGCTCAATGAAATCCGTACTAGCAACTCACAGCTTTCTCGTTGTCCGGCAACTTGCCCCACATTTCAATAACCTTCTTGCCAAGCCCTTTTGTCTCAGGGTAAAGTTGCCTCAATTTCTCGCGTTGCTCTGAGAAAAAGATATGATAACCTGTCCGAGTTCTTTTAGGACCATTGGGATTTCTTTTTCGAATCGGCTCCCTTCTCACCTTGCCATAAAGTTGTACTTCAAGACCAGCTATATTTTCCTCTGATCCAATGCCATCAAGTAGACTAGGAACGCTAGCAAATTGATTATTTTCACCATCAGAAGTAACATGATACATAACACCACTCAATTTTTCTGTACCCACCACAACGGTAACAAAGTAACCCTCTTCAGTCTTTCCACTGATCGCTCCAGTAACTTTAGTGCCAATGGAACGTGCAGGATCAACTGTAATCCGCGGCCGATGGCCGTACAACACTAATCAGCATAGAAAAATTTATGGAATTGTGCAATTGAATTCTAAATCGGTGAGAACTATTTACCTCCAAAAACCTGCAAGGGATCTAGCTTTCTTTTTCGCTTCTTTGTTGCACAGAGGACGTCATTTGGTGCCTCATAAGGAGATTCAACTTCCGGTACGCGCTCCACCAGACTAGGTGCAGGCAAGGGAACTACCTCATGAAAGAAGAAAATTAATGCTTGCCAATTTGGGCAGTTTCCCAACAAGATATACGACACACTGTTGCGAAAAAATTTACTAAAACACTAGAACCACATTGAGCAAAAGCGAACAAAATGAATAAATACTCAAAAAATCCTACCTGGTGGAGCCACAAGTTGCCCTTCTTCTCTGAAGTAGTAGACTTGCTCATAATGAAACAACAGGCTACTATAATGCTTGCGGAGAACGTACGGCATATTCAATGAGAACTTACAAATCCCCAAAACTTGAGATAACTCTTTCCACTGCCCTAATCTAATCACCTGTAGAGACACAACTGGAAAGACATATCAGACCGAGTCCTCTGCTTGTGTCTTATTAATGACTAAACTAGAGAGCCCATCCTGCATAATGGCAAACTGTAGACACATGCATGACCCACACATTATATTACCCCAAGCAGCATACTTCTAATTATTAAATTTTTGGATTTCAGGGTATCCTGCTGCATCTCAACAGTAAACAAATGCTCTTTAGATATCAAACGACAAAGATGCATGACCCACACATTATATTACCCCAAGCAGCATACTTCTAATTTCTAAATCTTTGGATTTCAGGATATCCTGCTGCATCTCAAGCGTAAACAAATGCTCCTTAAATATTCAAGCGACAAAGCGAAAATGAAATACCCTAAATAGGCAAAAATCACCTGGGCAAGTCCACCACGAGCAGTCACCTCACAATAGAAGGCATGTAGATTCAAGTCCAGGCCTTCTATCTTGGGTATCCTGCAGTTAGCAATTCACATCAGGTGAATGCTTGATGTTGATCAAAGCGTTTCTCAGTCCTATATAGTATACCCAGAAGTGAGAATTAGCAACACATATTTCTGTCCCTAAAGCACTCAGGCAACCCTGAAACTAATGCACATGTAAGCCCTTTCCATTTCCTATCCTTCAAAAGTCTCGAATACATACTTTGGCACTCCTTGGAAAGCGCTTCTAAAAGATAGATTATTCACCTTCAGAAAAACCCACTGACAAGAATACCAATGATCTTTGAACATAAACAGGACTATGACCCAATAAATTTACCAAAAAAATTCTTTCAGTAGCTTGATGATGTTAACACACCATGTGCATCTATCAATGCTGAGATGTAGTTAAAAATTGATAACCAAATACCACAGCTAGTACCACAACACCAGCATACTTGAATGTGGGCCCTTGTCCAAATGCAAGAAGTTGACTTAGTTATCACCCAAGTCGTTAACAGACTGAAAAAGTGTGCACGGATTTCTTATAAAGGACTTGCCATGGGTTTGCATTTTATAGGACCCAATGTATCTAAGGCTCTCAATACTAATAGATTGGGACTATTACAATTACAATTCTCGTCACAAAAGGGGCTAAGTTTGGGACCTAAGTCAAAGCATTGTTGCATAATCTTGCATTAGATGGTTATGTGCATTTTGATGGATCAAAACACAAAACCTAAAAATATTGAATATATGTCGAAGACTTGTGTGGATGTAAGGAAATAGCTACAAGCATATGCAGATCTGTCACATTTGGACAGCTGGCTAAATGTCATGTTCTCTTTCCAAGAGCCATAAAATTGACAAAGTCCATTCATTCAATGAATCATATCTTGGGCTTGGAACACCAAAGTTTACAACAGACCGATCAAATCTAGAAAAATCTCAACCTCAATCCACAAGCTGCAAAACCAATGTGCATTAGCCCATATTCTCTTGGACCAAATAATGTAGGGCTCCTGATTGCATTCAAAATTTGAATGACACTCCAAAGAATGGATGGAAACTCCTACAAGACGGCACTTGAAAATTCCCCAATCGAAAGCCACCCTTCATGAAAAACTTTTGTGTACTCTTGTAGCTGACGCATGATACTTGTAAGCGAGAGGTTCTGCTTCCTTATAACAGTAAGAAGTAGCTCAACACAGAACAAAATACTGGTTACTCAATGACAAGGCTGAACATAGATACATAGTCTGATTAATCTTGACTACGTAATCACAAAGTTGAATACAGATTGCTTGGCCATTGACAAAAAGAAACCATAGGGCAACAACAATATGACACTCACCCAAAACAAATGAAATTGGTAAGAGAAGACGCAACTAATGTCTATCAATGCAAGAAGCTGTCAATTACCACTCACGTTAGCTTGGTTCCAAGAGTAGCTAGGAAGTTGTCCAAGGTGGTCATGAAGAGTTGCGGATCCCGAACAATAGCATCATGTGTGGTAGAGGCAGGTGGGTAGTATTGATGATGCTCAATTTGACCATGGGAAGGATGCTCTGTTGCAGAAACAAGCTGAAAGTGCACACCATCACTGACTTGCTCTGAAGAACCACCAACGTTACAAGCATCCATGCCATGACTGTTATTATATGTTTCTTGGCAAACTCCAAACCCACCTGCAGATTCCAAGTTTGTATGAGCTTCCCCCTGTGCATTGCTCGTATTCACATTATAGTTTCCAAGGCTTCTCTGTTCTGAATGTTGAAATGGTTGCTGCTCAAGGTCAAGCACAGCACCACCATGTGGTCGGACATCATCTGTGCGAGCAACAGGACGCTCAGCATCAAATGGGGCACGACCAAATGGGGGTCGAACAGGTGCTTCATGATATGCTTGCGGATATGGAGAGCCATACATGTCAGGTCTTTCCAAGCTTAAGGAAAGAGAAGGGTGAGCTTGAGAAGATCTCAGGGGCCTGTTTTGGCCTTGTCGTTGTGGAATAGGAGTAAAAGTAGCATATTGAGGAAGCACCTGCACATGCTGAAAGTCTCCCTGTTTAGGCATGTCGGAGATCGACTGCATTTGCTGCGAATATTCAGACTGCTCCTGAGTGCGCGGGGGTGAGGGAACATAAACGTCTTCTTTAAACGTGTCTGAGTAAGGCATTTTCCGGGGGATCTGACCATGCACGATCTCACGCTGCTCCATCGCCCAACGTCGTGCCCTCCAAGAGCAAGTTGCACCTGGAAAGTCTCAAAATGGGGAGCGCGATTTTCCTGTAGGGATCTCACGCCAGCACTTCATTTCTGGGGCATAGAAACCGGCACTCTGAAACGAGCATTTTGAGTCTGCAGTTCTGCAGAAGGCGGAGCGTTGGAAAGTATGAAGCAAGGAAAACAGGGGCGATAAATAATGCATGGGAGGTACCCAACTCGCCAGAAATGGCAGAAAGAAACGAAGGCGAGAGATGGGCAATGGCGGCTCTCGCTCTCTCTTCTCTCTGCAGCGACGGAAGGCAGAAGATTAAAGACGGCTGAACTACGAAGCAGTAGAAAGAAAGACGGGGTTGGGTAAGAAGTTGCCAATTCGCAACGACAACGAAGACGTATTTTCGCCCACTACGACACAGAAATACGGGGGAACCGTATAGCGTCTGTCGTATACGGTCCGCTGGTTGCCACTTAGGGCTTGCTCCTCATCCTATCCGTCCATTGGGTGATCAGCGGATGGCCTGGATCTTGCATGCTAAACTCTCGATATGTAAACCCAATAACAGTACTTTTTTTTTATACGTAGCCTAGCCTCCCTCCTCCTTATTGGCCCACCCAAACTTTCAAATTTTTGAAACTTGCCTACGTTTGCTCTAATTTTGTCTTGCAAATTGTTTTTTTTTTTTTAATTTGGACTTCTCCTTGCATTTAGCACCCTTTACAAACCTTCTACTATCCACACTACGTTGGGACACAAAGCTACACCACCTCTAGTTTACCATTGCTTTAGACACTAGTACCCCCCCTTCATAAGATGCCCACTCTTTCACAGTCAAGACTCGAGAGCGAAGAGGCAGAAGGAAGATGTGGCATGTGGGAGGCTGGAGCTCATGGAGCAAGAGTTAGGCGGGACATGCATAAGGGCAAAGGCAACACATCTCTCTCTTTCAATTGGCAAATGGGCAAGGGAGGCAAGCAATTTTACTTTATTGAAAAGGGTGTCGATTGTAACCACAAGGAGATCTTTGCAAACTGGTCACCATAATCGTTCATGGTTGGGATCTGAGACTAGTTGAGTTCGATTCCAGCTCATACCCTCTTATATAGGAATTTTGTGTGAAACACAAGGTGACTCAACCTTGGAGGCTTGGGGTCTCAAAAAATTTCTCAAGGCAATCGAGATAAACTAGCCAGTAGTATAAGGTGCCCGGGCCCACACGCACAAGGTAATCGTAAGATGAGATTTGAAATGATTAATGTGATAGAGTGTCTCTTGCACACACATGCAAGCAGTGTGGGGATAATATGGGAAGATCTAAGTACACCTCTTTGAGGTGCAATTGTTGAATGGGAGGGGGGGTTAACTCAAAATAGTTGCCCCCTCCCTGTTGTCGTGCAGCTTTGCTTCCATGATGAGAAAAAGACCAGAAAGGATGCACATTTTGCTTAATTGAAGCTTACCTGATTATTGATCAGTTATCAAGGCTTGATAACAAGCCAATTTTAAGCTAAAAGTATGCCAAATGCGGCTTTAAAGGGCCACAGATAGTAGTGGCAAGAAGAAGTAAGATGTGATTTTCCTTGGTAATGCTTTAGTTATTATGTATGTCAAGTGTGGTGCCTGTATGGAAGCACATAAAATTTTTGATAAGCTTTCAATTTACAGGACATCCTTGGAGAGCACTGAGTACGGGGAATGCCCAACATGGCAGCGGGAAGGTGGACTGAGAATGCTATGGTTGGTGTGCATGTCAAATGCCGTGGTGAGCAATGCCTTGATCGATGTATACACCAAATGTGGTGCCTTAACAAAAGCACATTAAGTTCTTGATGAGCTTGAGTCTCGAATGTTTAGCCAGCAATGCCTTAGCCGAAAACATGCCAAATGTGATGCTAAGCTTCGATGTGCATGCCAAATGTGGTGTGTTATGAGGGCTAAAGGCCGCCCAAGTTTTAAAGCAATTGGCCGCCCAACTTGGGATTAAATTGTGTGGTGGGAGAAAATAAAGAGGAAAATGGCGTGAGCAGCGAGGAGAGAGAAAGAAGATGCAGCGCCTTCTATGGTGCTCGGACAAGAACGAGCATGAAGCAAACTATGCTCAGCGGGTCTTGGCGCTGCGATTTGGCTCCATCACCATCGGATTTTGTGCAGGTCGGCGTCCAAGATGCCACATCAGCAAGGGCTTGTACCCGCGCCCTCATCTAGCAATATCACTAGTGGTAGGGGAGAAGAAATTTCAGTAAAATTTAAAGTGAAAGTATTGCATGCAAAAAAGGGGGGGATCTTGGCAAGTTAAGTTGAGTGCTTGAAGCTAACTCCTCTCTTGACCATGCCACACCCTCCATAGCCAAATATCATTCTCCTATTGAAACCCTCATGCTCTCTCTTTCCTCCTCATGCTCAAGCCTTGGAGAATTCTTTGTCTCCCTCATACTCAATCGAATTATATCACTCCGTTAGGCCCCATCTTATTAGCCTAAACCTCATTAATGCTATCTAATCTATGTCGTCTAAGCCAAGCTCAATAGTTTGAATATCATTAAGCCTTACTTAATCATTCTCTCTCTCTCTCTCTCTCTCTCTCTCTCTCTCTCTCTCTCTCTCTCTCTCTCTCTCTCTCTCTCTCACAGCAACAAAGGAGGAACGAAGGAGAGGAAGAGCATCAAGGTGACCTTGGCCGTGGAAATCAAGCAGATAGAAGAGTAGGTTTCGAGGTTTCTTGATGTCTCTCGGCAAAAATCATGGCAAGCAACGAGGGAAATTGAAGCAGGAAGAACGACATGGAGGAAAGCCCATCATCATCTTCAGTTTAAGTTTTGTTATTCTCGTGGATACGTTAATTGAAGAGAGAGGAGTGCCACAGACGAGGGCTCAATCATCATCATAATCATTGAACTTGGATTCTCGAAGTTTTTTTTGTTCTCTATGATCTGCAGTGCTAAAGCAAATTAATCTCTTATAAGAAGCTTAAATTCCTCAATGATCACTTAGTTCAAGTAGAACGATCGTTAATGGCCAGCCTTGGGTATCCTTATGTTAATCCAAGTGATGGTGTCGTTAACGGCTCACCTTGGCTATTGATTTAGCTATACTCTAGTTTTATTGATGATTACGATGATTGGAAGTGTCTATTTTTCTCTCTCACACACATCTCTCATAGCCAGAGGCTCCGCGCCTTCTTGTCTCACCTTTAGAACACAAATCCCCCAACATTCTTGGTGAACCCGACGCAAAACGAGCCTAGGTGGAAGGTGAAGATAGAGATGCCAGAACAATTGATGCAGTTTATTGAAGATCTCAATTCAAATGGATTTGATGGTGAAGGAGTACGAGCGGAAGTTCGACGCGAGAGAGTGTGCGAGAAGAAGAGCACGACGATATGGTGAACTCGCTCTACTGTAATGTGTAGAGCATAGTGAGTTCTTATTAGGTTTTACAAAAGAATATGTGTACAAGCGGCCCGCCCACTTACCTGGGCAACCACATTGGGCTTTATACCCCAACAACCTCCCACTTAAAGTCCAATGTGGTACTTTAAGTGTGAGAGAAGCTACTATACAAGCTAATATACAAGAGATGTAGAGAAGTGATGTACTACCCTACACCTAACTGCTTGCGAAAGTGCGCAAAGCTCTCTGAGGGAAGTCCTTTTGTAATTAGATCAGCAGGATTTTCTGTGGTGTGAACTTTGACAAGCTGAATTTGCTTATCCTCGAGCATTTCCCTGATCAAATGATACTTCACATCCACATGCTTTGTCTTTGAGTGATAAACTGGATTGCGAGCCAGTTGTATAGCACTCTAACTATCACAATATAACACGAGCATCTCTTCTTTGATTCCCAAATCTGTTACTAGTCGATTTATAAGCCAAATTGATTCTTTGCATGCCTCTGATGTTGCAACATATTCAGCCTCTGTAGTAGACTGAGTAACACAATCTTGTAATCTAGAACGCCATGATACTGCTCCACCAGCCAATGTAAAGACATAGACCTTCGGTTGTCTAAGTCACCTGCATAATCTGAGTCTGTAAAACCCTTTACACTTAGCTCCTGACTCCCATAGCATATACGCATACTCTTTGTAGCTTTCAGGTATCTCAATATTCCTTTCACTGCCTCCCAATGTTTCTTGCCTGGGTTTGACATGTATCGACTTACTACTCCCACTGCAAATGCAATGTCTGGGCGAGTAGCAATCATTGCATACATCAAACTACCCACTGCAGAAGCATATGGAATCTTATCCATTTCAACCTGTTCTTCCTCAGACACATGACAATCTTGTTTGCTAAGTTTCACATATGGTGGCAATGGAACACTCAATGCCTTTCCCTTCTCCATATTGAAACGTTGCAAAACCTTGTCAATATACTTTGTTTGAGATAAACAAATTGATCTGTCTCTCTCAATGCGCATACCAAGTATATGACTTGCCTCACCCATGTCTTTCATGTCAAACGATTTTGCCATCTTTGACTTCAAAGCTGAAGTTTCTTCCAAGTGCTTGCCAGCAATCAACATGTCATCCACATACAAAATAAGGATCAGCCAACTACCATCCTTAGCCTTCTTTGTATATAGACAGTGATCGAACTCACTACGCTTGTAGCCTTGAGAAAGCATAAACTTGTGGAATTTATGGTACCATGCCCTCGGTGATTGTTTTAAGCCATAAAGACTCTTTAACAACTGGCATACCAAATCTTCCTTGCCTTTCTCAACAAACCCTTCTGGCTACTGCATGTAAATTTCCACATCTAAATCACCATGCAAGAACGCTGTCTTGACATCCATTTGGTGCAACACCAAATCTAATATGGCAATTAATGCAAGAAAGCATCTCAATGTAGTCATCTTGACCACCGGAGAGAAGACTTCATCAAAGTCAATGCCTTGTTCTTGCTTAAAGCCCTTTGCAACAAGCCTTGCTTTGTACTTTGGTTGACTATCATGAGCGGTGATCTTATACCTATAAACCCATTTACAAGGTAGAGCCTTTTTGCCCTATGGTAATTTAACTAGCTTCCATGTCTGGTTTTTATGCAGAGCTGTCATCTCTAACTGCATGGCCAATTGCCAATTCCCGGAGTCCTTCATTTGCACTGCTTCCTTGTAACATGAAGGCTCATTGCAATCAGTCAACATGACATAGTTCATAGATGGAACAAACCGATCAGGAGGTTGCGTGATACGTCCAAATCTACGCAAAATAGGTGGCTCAGGCTCAGCCACAACCTGTGGTTCCAATCTATCCTGTCCTTGCTCCTCTTGAGCCCTGACATTTTGTCTTGCACGTGCAGGTCCATCTTCTTGGAAGACAACTCTTCTAATCTCCTCAACCCTCTCTGGTTTAGAATGATATTTGGATTCATTAAAGTGAACATCATTGCTGTGGATAACCTTTCTGGATTCGGGATCCCAAAGTCTGTACCCCATCTCACCAGAATTACCATAGACTAGAAAGATGCACTTTCTACTCTTTGGCTCAAGTTTGTTCCTAAATTCCTTTGGAACGTGAGTATATGCCTCACGGCCAAAGACTCTGAGATGCTTGTATGAGGGCATTTTGCCTGACCATACCATCTCTGGCACTGAATCCTTATGCAAAACCTTGCTAGGAGATCTATTTATAAGATGAACAACTATTGATACAGCTTCAGCCCAAAACCCATTTGGCAGCTGTGCATTAGACAACATACTTCTGACCTTCTCTTGTATGGTCCTATTCATCCTCTCAACAACACCATTTTGAGGAGGATTGTAAGGAGCAGTAAGTTCACGTTTTATACCTTTTGACTCACAAAAGTCCTGAAAGGCCTTTGAAACATACTCTCCACCATTGTCAGTGTGTAAGCATTTAAGCTTCTTGCCACTCTGATTCTCCACAAGTGTCACAAACGTTTTGAAAACACTAAACGCTTCATCCTTGTGCTTGAGAAAGTAAACCCATACTTTCCTCGAGTAATCATCTATAAATGTCATAAAGTAAGAAGCTCCCCCTAAAGATAGGTTAGGCATAGGTCCACACAAATCACTATGAACAAGTGCCAACTGTGTATCTCTTCTACTGCTTCTATGCTTATGTGGCTGCTGTGTTTGCTTACCATACAGACAATGTTCACAGAATTCAAAATCATTAAATGAAAAGCCAGGCAAATAACCAGAACGAGACAAGATTTCCATTCCCTTCTTGGACATATGTCCTAACTGGCTATGCCACAAAGAAACGTTCGGCTGCTCGGTTACATTGATTACATTTTTAGAGACATTTGATACATAAATCATGTAAAGTCCTCCAGACTTTACTCCATGTGCTGCTGTCATCGAACCCTTGGATATCTTCCACATGTTTTGTCCAAAAGTGGTGACGTAGCCAGCATCATCAAGTAAACCTGTGTTGATCAAGCTCTTTGTAATTGCGGGAACATGTCTCACATTCTTCAGCGTGAAAGAAGAGCCATTCTGAACTTCAATTGAACATCTCCAACACCTAAGATCTCACATGTATGCCCATTGCCTAGCCGAACATGATCTTTAGTGGTCACATAAGAGGTAAACCACTCCTTGTTTGGAGACACATGAAGTGATGCCCCTGAGTCTATAATCTAGTCACTCAGTGCATTTCCATCAGATGCTGTAAGAGGAGCTGAGTCCATTGTATTCTTCAAGAAGTAGATGTCTCCTGACACTAGACTGTCATCCTCTGCAACAGTGTTTGTCACATTTATTTCTTGAATCTTCACTGAGGACTTGTTCTTCTCACCATGGTCTTCAGCTTTCTCTTTGCCTTTTTCTGCTTTCCATTCTCTGCAGTCTCTTTTCATGTGACCCTTCTTGCCACAATGGTAGCATTCTATGTCACTCTTGCCTTTAGCACTGCGGGACTTGCTACGAGACTGATTCCTCTTTCCACCTTTGTACTTTTCTTTGGTCCTTCCCCTGACAGCTAAGGCTGTTCCTTTGCCTTTGTCCATTGTATTTCTATTGGTTTCTTTAGTAAGAAAACTTCCTTCTACACCTGCTATGTTCAAACCATGTGGAGGTGCAGAATTACTCAAAGCTGTGCAAAAAGTGTCCCAACTTTTCGGCAATGTGATCAACAGGAACATAGCTCTAACAGGTTCATCAAACTTGACACCTTGAGCTTACAACTGACTGTAGATGGTGTTGAATTCATTCAGATGATTGGACATAGGTGTCCCTTCTTTCATCTTCAAGTCAACAAGCTTCTTAAGCCAGTATACCTGTGAAGCTGCACTATGCTTCTCATAAAGATCACTCAGCTTTGTCCATGCTTCATAAGCTGACATCTCGTTTGCTACATTGAAGTAAACGCTTTCTTCCAAAGTCAGCATAATGGTAGAAAGTGCCAATTCATCCATTTTGCTCCATTCATCTTCGTCCATATCTTGTGGTTTTATCCCCTTGAGCTTTATAGGTTTTATCTGCTTCTTTTGTACCAACACGTGCCAAATCTGCTTCTTCCACAATGGGAAATTGGTTCCATCCAGCTTCTTGATATTGTAAAGAGCAGTGTCTTGTGATCCAGCCATAGCTACGCTTCACAGTAGTTTACTTTCCTGGGAAAAATTCGACAGAGTTTCCCATGTAAACTGACCTCTGAACCAATATCAACCTGTAAGGTCTCTACTTTCAAATTTCACACAAGTTCTATTACGCATTTGAATTTTTTTTAACCATCACTCATTATTTAAGATATTCAAGTTCAAATTATGAATCGTAGGTTAAGAAAACTTAGAATTTAAAATTTACGCTACAAAATTCTGACATGTTTAGCTATATGAATCACTAACTAACTTATTGCAAGACTTATTTACTGATTGTAGAATTTTCTTTTACTACTGTAAAGTTAATATAAGACTGTAAAGTTTAACTTGAAAATGTAAAGTAAATTATCATTAAAAAAATAAATAAAATAATTATAAAGACAAAAGAATACATAGGGATGACAAATGAAGGCACATGGATCACATAGAAGGGGACAAAGTGGGACACACTATCACATGGAAAGGAGTGGCCTTATCTTTTGATGATAATGACAAAGTGGTCAAGCTCATGGGTACCACAAGGGTACCAAAAACGCGGATATGATTTTTGAAAATAAAATAAAATAAAAATAAAAATATTTTTTTATTAAATTTTTTTTAAAAAAAATATTATTTTTTTTGGAAAAAAAAAGTTGGACGTTTTTCTTTCTGCTATAAATAGAGCATCCATGCTCACACTTTAGACATAGAGATTGCCTCTATAGAGCTCACGAAGTGCTGCCACTTCTCTTAGAGAGAAGGCGTCCACAAACCACTAAGAGAGCAAAAACTCTAGTGGACTAATAAGGTGCGTATTAATTAAGCATTCAATTAACTTTAGGAATGATGTATGTGTGCTATCTCTTACTCTAATCTCTCTAATAGATTAGTAAGATTCAATTAGCCATGTGTGTATGTGTGTGTGTGTGTGCTATCTCTTACTCTAATCTCTCTAATAGATTAGTAAGATTCAATTAGTTATGTGTGTGTGTGTGTGCTATCTATTATTACTCTAATCTTCTAATAGATTAGTAAGATTCAATTAGCTTTAAGAAGGATATGTGTGTGTGTGTGTGAGTGTGTTATCTTTTACTCTAATCTCCCTAATAGATTGGTGAGATTCAATTAGCTTTAGAAAAGTATGTGTGTGTGTTCTCCTTTACTCTAATCTTTCTAATGGATTAGTAAGATTCAATTAAATTTAGAAAAGATGTGTGTTTTTTCTTTTACTCCAATCTCTTTACGTATATCTACTCTCTCTAGTTAGTAGATCTTCACTATTAACTTATGTATAGTTAATTGAAAGTTAATACATAAGAGAACTCATCATATTCTTATTATACATGATGAAATTCTCATTCACCAATGTTATTATCAATTAGGTTAAATAGAATTTTGAATAATACTAAAAATTGATTTAGTTGAAGTATAGAAATTAAAGTTAGAATTGGATTAGAAATGTCATGCATAAAAATAATGCATTCCTAAACTTTCACTCGTAATTTACACACTTAATTTTTGATTAATTAAGATTAGCAAATATTTGATGTATAGAAATTAGATGTAGAACAACAACACTAAGTGTGAATCCGAGTTGGCGAGAGTTCAAATTACAGACTCTCTTTAAAAACAAGGAGATTACTAGGGAAATTGACCAATTTAAAGTTCTAAGTGTATAACATAAGTGTAGTACAAAAAAAATGGCTCCAAAGCATGCTCGAACCCAAGGCGCTAATGATCATGAAGCTGGTACAAGTAACGGTGGAATCCCTGCGGAAAATGCTATGTCTCCACCAATCGGACCAATCGGAGCTATGGTACAGGTTAGTATTGCAGTTTCAAGTTATGCATCATTGCATATGCGAGACCATAGGAATATATTATTTACCTTATGAGAAGAAAACACAGACCGAAACCACGGGGCTTAACCCCAAGAAACGCGTCATATGTTTGACAAGTAGGAAAGATTGTCTGGTTAAACTGGTTGCTATAGGAAAGAATGTTTGTCCAAAACCTTCGGTATGGTTTCTCTCAAGTCTCTCTACTTATTAGCGCTGGTATTATGTGGCAGTTGCCGAGGCGTGAGATGACGCCCAGGATGGCACCACTGATGCTATGGTGGGAGTACACCCAGATTAGCCCAGCTGGATACTGCAGTTTTGTTTTGCCGTGGCATGAGGATGACGCCCAGATTGGCACCGTTGTTGCTGTGACGGGAGTACGTCCAGATTAGCACAACGAGTACTTGTCGAGCGGTATGGGACGCTCATGAGGACAAGGGTTTTTATAAATAATGTATATACCGATCGGACATAATAGCGCCAGTAGAGATTCTTGAGTGAATCTAATCTAAGGGTTGTTGGTTTAAAATTGGACGACTTCTTGTTTGACAATTGTTTGTAATACTGTTTGAAGGGCTAGTTTAACGAACCAGTATCATAAATAAAGTAAAGGAACCTGTATGTTTAAACAGTGTGGTAGTAATTAGATAACAAAAGAAGGGTGAGTGTGGTGTGGAAAGTGGGAGAATGATACCCCGACGGTATCATTCTATGGACGGGTGGACCCGATGAGTCGGGTAACTTTCCAACGCTAGAATTTGTTTTTAGTCATAAATCTTAAAAGAGACAAACCTTGGCAGCTATGCTTCTGAAACATGGAGAAAAAAGCGCACAGGTTGGCCACTCTAAGATTTATACTTTTAGGTATAATTGATTATAGATAGTTTTTAGATAGGGTTATGGTGGTCACGCTCCGCCATAGCGAGATAGGACCAATCCTTCACTAACGGTTCATGCCCGTGGCTACGTAGTAGCTAAGGCAATGTCCGTTGGTTTTTCCTTATTAGGATTGGAGACCTATCAAAGGTACTCCGCTCCTCTCGACAAGGGGCAGGGATCTCACACCACCTGTCAAATGAACCAAGAAAGCTTCAGATTCTGCAGAAATTTCGGCATAGTCTCCTTTGTAAAATGGCTCTGGTGTACTAAAAAACAGACCAAAAAATAGCTCAAAAAACATTGTCTCTCTGACACTGTAAGCTGCGGGTAAACCTGTCCTGCACCTGTACTATCTCTCACTGTCCTGTCACTGTCCTGTAAGCATAGACTGCGACAATGCCTCAACGGCAGTAAAGCAAAGATGCAATCCCAACTGTCTAACTCACAGTCAATACATCCTAGCTGCCTATCTAAGGGTGCTCGAGGGATCGCTCCAAGACCTGTATCACCGAAAGGATCTCAACATTCGAGAATCCCCCAGCTCAATAAAACCTTACTCGACCCTCAACAAAGGCTGCAGTAAATCTGACAATACATAGACTTCCCACAAAATCATACATCCACAAATTTCCCACTATATGCTGTAACCGCTGCGGCGGTTGTTTGCTGCGTGACTCATAGCCAGCAAACCCTCAACAGACATACATCATCTCTGACGATACATCCCATGTGGAAGTACCTGCAATGTCAGGATGAAATCTGGAATATCAAGCAGCAAACACAAGCTACCTGATGAACTAGTGGATGTCACCTACAGTCTATGTGTAGATGCGTCTGTGTGGTATGTGACACGCCTCCAAGAACTGTGAGCCGTCCTTCGATGTGTAGACAGCCACAATCAACACTCTGGGAGTGCCGATATCCTCAGCACCTATAGTCGTAGGCCGAAACCCCAAATTTGCAGAGTCGGATCTGCACCTGCTGAGACCACGTAGTCGAAAATGGCGTGCGCAGAACTTTGTCAAAGCCGAACGGTGGCCGAGATGACCTCATAATGAAATTCTGAGAACACCAAGTCCTTCGGGCTTATCCACAAGATTTGGGGCCGTGTCTTCGCCCATCGAATCTCACTCCAATCTGAGCAGGTGACTCTGGCTACCTGAAATGCTGCCCCGAGCCTCGATTTGAGCTCTGATACCAGTTGAAGGAGTACGAGCGGAAGTGTGACGTGAGAGAGAGTGCGAGAAGAAGAGCACGACGATATGGTGAACTCGCTATAATGTAATGTGTAGAGCATAGTGAGTTCTTATTAGGTTTTTACAAAAGAATATGTGTACATACCTGGCGGCCCGCCCACTTACCTGGGTGACCACATTGGGCTTTATACCCCAACAGATGGGAACTGAGCAGTTCCAAATGTGCCAAAAATGTTGCAATTAGTTCAGGGATGTTTGCTCAAAGTGAAAGCTATGAAGATGAAAGAGCAGATTGATGATGCAGTGGAGATGGCACTTGATCTCGTATATGAACGATGTGGTATTTTTCAAGGACATGATCCAAATGGACTCCTTGCATGCTATAAAGCAGAGATGAAGAGCCGAGGAATTTCAAAAGATGGAATGATTTCAACATTTAAAGAAGTTGTAACCTCAGAATTTAAAGATAAGGCTCGAGAAGTGGCAAAAACATATCCCATACAGTGGGATATTTTTTGTGGGTGGGTTTGTTCATGAAAGCTCACGGATTATCAAAATGGAAATGAAGGAGATTACTGAACAAAGCCAAATTGTCTTCAGTAAAGATGAAGGGGATTAGATGCAGTTCCTCAATTATCATGAATTTTGGGAACATATTTTTGCAAGGAGTAAAGCCAAGGAAAATGCGGCTTTGGAAGTAGCAGATTCAGCTTCAGAGGACCATATTTTGAGCAACCTAGCAAAGCTTAACAATGAATTTAATGCTGAAATAAAAAAATATGAGATTTTTCAAACATTGCTCGCATGGAAGTTACCTCCAATAATGGTTCCAGTGAAGATGTAGATTGTACATCAAGTGTTTTTCAAGCTACTGACCTTGGCATGGGATGTTCTCAAAAATTTTATCAAGAAGATGAGCCTCTAGAGGATACTAATGGATCTATAAGCACTATAGCTAAGCAGGACAATAGGTTTTTTGCAGATGATTGCATCAATGAAACTATTATATTATACACAATACCTGAAAATGTGCAGCAGATTGAAGAGACGACACATGATATACTTAAGGGTATCCCTTTAGAGGGGGTGCCAGATGAACCTTTGTAGTGTTATGATGGGTTATTAAGTAGCATGGATGAAGATGAGGAAGCATAGGACGACATTGATGAGTTCGAAGATTTTCTAGATCATGTCGGTTGTGAGCAGGTTATCCATGGGGATTCTACGTCTATGCTTATACAGGGGCTGCATGAGGAGGTAACTCCTATAGTTCTCATGCACATTGAGGCCTTGAAGGGTGGTTTTCCTGAGGGTGCTATGGATGAAGGTTTACAGGCTAAAGTTGATTTCCATGATCAAGCTCGAATCCCAAGTAAAGATGCCTCTAATGATATAGGTCCAAATTGTTCCAAGGTTCTTCATGATGGCTATGAAGCTAGAGGGGGTGATGATGCTAAATCACCATGGGTACTGAAAAATTTGTACAATTTTCTTCATTTTCTTGGACAATATGCCAATCATAGTAGATTTGGATGCTATTTCTAACGATGCTTATGTCAATGGATGGTTTGGCTGCCAATAAAAGGGAGGTCAATGCTCTTTAATGCTTGTTTGTAACGAGCTTAAGTTTCCAGAAGTTTATGGGATGTGGGTATTGCACTATGCTTCAAGTAATGCTCTAGCATATTGTGGGGCCCATCAATGCTATGTTCTCTTAAGGGTATTTGATCCAGGAGATTCTAAGGATTTCCAAAAGCAGGTTCAATATGGATGGGTATTTTTGGGTATACATTGTGGTTTCTTTCTGTTAGATCCACGAATATCATATTTGGAGTAGAAATGCTTGAAGTTGATTGATACAAGAAATGTATGCTCATGTGGATATTATGCTGCTCCACTTTTGGGGCAATTTCTTACTATCCCATTTGATCCTGGGGGCTACTAAAGTGCAACTTGCAGATTCAAGGATATCAGTTATTTTCTTGTAGCACGTTACTTGGCACTAGGTTTTGTTTTTGGATTAGTTTTGTGTTTTGTGATCATTAAGCTTATGTGGCTAGCTTCCATTTGACGTCTTTGGACAATTGATGAATTACCTTCACATCTTTTGGGCTCGTTCCGTTGCTAGAACTTGAAGTGAAGGACTTGACGACCATTCCATGTGCAGACAGACTAAGGCATACTTGAGCTTGACAGACTTCCCTAAATCGAGTTTGATGGTCAAGTCGTGTGCATAATTAACTAGAGCACTTGAGTCTGGCGGGGTTCACTAAATAGGTTTTCCATAATTGAGTTTTTTGGAGATACGACAGATACGGTTCAAAGATTTGCGATGGACAGCTACCTAATGATAAAGCCAGGCCAATGATGATAGGGTTTAAGCCTTATTTTGTTTTACATGTACTTACTAGTTTTGTGAGCTTGATGATGGCAAAGAGATTTAAGTGCTTATAGACAAATGCAGATTGAAGAACGGTTGGCACATACTGAAGGCCGTGCAGGTTCAGATGGGGTGGATGTCGTGCAGTTTTTCTTTCATGATGAGAAAAAGACTAGAAGGATGCACATTGTGCTTGATTGAAGCTTACATGATTATTGATCAGTGATAACAAGCCAATTTTAAGCTAAAAGTATGCTACATGCGGCTTTAAAGGGCCACAGATGGTAGTGGCAAGAAGAAGTAAGATGTGATTTTCTTTGGCAATGCTTTAGTTATTATGTATGTCAAGTGCGGTGCGAGTATGAAAGCACATAAATTTTTTGATGAGCTTTCAATTTAAAGGACATCTCTTGGAGAGCATTGAGTACGGGGAATGCCCAACATGGCAGCCGGAAGGTGGACCGGCAATGCTTTGGTCGGTGTGCATGTCAAATGCCGTGGTGAGTAATGTCTTGATCGATGTATACGCCAAATGTGGTGCCTTAACAAAAGCCCATTAAGTTCTTGATGAGCTTGAGTCTCGAATGTTTAGCCAGAAATGCCGTAGCCGAAAAACATGCCAAATGTGATGCTAAGCTTCGGTGTGCTTGCCAAATGTGGTGTGTTATGAGGGCTAAAGACCACCAAAGTTTTAAAGCAAATGGCCACCCAAATTGGGATTAAAGTGGGAGAAAATGGCCACTCAAAGTGGGAGAAAATAAAGAGGGAATGGCGTGAGCAGTGAGCAGGGAAGCACAAGGAGAGAGAAAGAAGATGTAGTGCCTTCTATGGTGCAGGGACAAGAACGAGCATGAAGCGAACTATGCTCAGTAGGTCTTGGCGCTGCGATTTGGCTCCATCACCGCGGACTTTTGTGCAGGTCGATGTCCAAGATGCCACGTCAGCAAGGGCTTGTACCCATGCCCTCCACTAGCGATATCGCTAGTTGTAGGGGAGGAGAAACTTGAGTAAACTCTAGAGAGTGAAAGTATTGCATGCAAAAAAAGGTGGATCTCGGAAAATTAGGTTGGATGCTTGAAGCTAACTCCTCTCTCGACCATGCCACACCCTCCATAGCCAAATATCGCTCTCCTACTGAAACCCTCACGCTCTCTCTTTCCTCCTGATGTTGAAGCCTTGGAGAATTCTCTGTCTCCCTCATACTCAATTTATATCACTCATGTGCCATCATTAGACCCCATCTTATTAACCTAAACCTCATTAATCCTATCTAATCTATGTCTTCTAAGCCAAGCTCAATAGTTTGAATATTATTAAGCCTTACTTAAACATTCTCTCTCTCTCTCTCTCTCTCTCTCTCTCTCTCTCTCTCTCTCTCTCTCTCTCTCTCTCTCTCTCTCCGTGTCTCTGCCTTGAAGCAACAAAGGAGGAATGAAGGACATGAGGTGCATCAAGGTGACCTTTGCCGTTGAAATCAAGCAGTACAAAAAAGTAGAATTCAAGGTTTCTTGATGTCTCTCGACAAAAATCATGGCAAGCAACGAGGGAAATTGAAGCGGGAAGAATGACAAAGACGAAAGCCCATCACCATCTTCAGTTTAAGTTTTGTTATTCTTGTTGAGATAAGTTAATTGAAGAGAGAGGAGTGCCACATACGAGGGCTCCATCATCATCAAAATCAAAACCGCATCGAACGGTCGTTAACGGCTACCTTTGGGTATCCTTATATTAATCCAAGTGATGGTGTCATTAACGGACCACCTTGGCTATTTATTGATGATTTAGACAGTGATTGCAAGTGTCTATTGTTCTCTCTCACACACATCTTACACAGGCAGAGGCTGCACGCCTTCCTGGCTCACCTTCTGTTAGAAGCTGCACACACCCTACGGAAATTGACTACTCGGCAGATTATCATTTTTTGTAATTATTCATTTATTGAGAAAACTCGACATTTCACCTTGTAAATATTGGGGCTTATAGAAGTTTCCAGATTGTATCCCAGTTTTGACAGTTAGATTGAGTAGATGGTTGATTTGGAACTTTAGGGTTTGAGAATTGTAAGGTATTTATACCACTTTTTGACCTTAATGAAAAACCTTTTGTCATTTTTAAAAAGTTTGAAGTCTGTGAGTGAGCGTACTGTGTACGAGAGAGAGTGTGAGCTTCATCTTGACGCTACGTGTGCATCGGTGGTCGGAATCGAGTGCGGAGAAGTGCAGCGTGTTGCCCCCGATGAGAGCTACGCGCCGATACCTACATTACGCGCATACGGTTCGGTATTGCGAGCTCCATCTACGAGCTTCATCTGGTGATTCGGTGAGCATACGTTGTCCGATTTTGCATTGCAGCATATCCACGCGTTCACATTGAGTAGAGTTACACATTAGGCACTTTAGATTTCGGAAACGAAGACCTGCAAATTTCGGCCAGACATCCTACGTGATTTTGCACCGGGTGTTTTGGGTTGGGGTTTTGATTCATAGACCTTAGGGAGAGCGACCTATTGGTGTTTTGTAGGGTCTCCTTCAAGTTCTGTGGTGTTTCGAGATTGTTTGATGGGTGTTCGGCTCTAGAAAGCATTGTAGGAAGTTTTCTCTTATGCACTCTTGAAGGCTGTGACTTAGACATTGGGTAGAGACCTCTGTAGGAATTAGTTAGGAGTCGGTCGAGTGTAGGTTGACACCCTATGCTTGCTTCCACACGCCTGCGGGTCGAGGTTCGTCCTTAGCTGACAAATCTTGTTAAGTGAGTTCTCGCTGTGCTGACGTCCGTCGCGACGTATCCGTCCAACATTGGCGTCGTTGCCGGGGATGAAAACCTTAGGTAGATGACCGAAACTAGTCCTTGAGGATAGGGATTTTTGGCTTGCCAAGAGTCTCGTTTTACATTTAGATAGGACAAGAGGGTGGAGGACTCTCTAGGTCTTAAAGGGAGTCTAGGAAGCGTGTGTCTGGTTTAGATCCTTCGACTTAGGTAGATTTAGGCAGACTGAGATAGTTTTAGGTATTAGTTGAGTTGTTGAGTAGGAGCTGGAGTGGTAGAAGCGGTGAGAGGAGAGCTTGAGAGTCCGGAGAGGCCAGAGAGCAACCAAAACACCATTATCACCATTTCACATGATGAGTAGGAGTAGAGTAAGTAGGACATCATGATTCATGATCTAGAGCACTTCATGCATGTATACTTGCTTGGTAAATTCATCACAAGGTTGTAAAAGACGCAAAAGTGTGTTTGAAAGCTGAAGTGAAGTCCAAAAGTTACTGTGTGTGTTTCTGATAGAGTTGTAGAGCATCAGGAGCATTTCTGTCAACAAAAAAATTAATTTTAAGCTAGGAGACATCCTACGCGTAGGATGTCTATAGGCTAATCTGGTGAGAATTTTGGAATTTTGAGTTGACCAGTGTGTTTAGAAGGTGGGGTTACCCTATTTTCACCTGAAAAGTGAAATTTGACCATATCTTGACAGGATAAGGCCAGATAGAATGAAATTGCCAGACATCCTACCCAAATTGTGCCAAAGCATTATTTTAAGACCAAAACCATAGGATAGCTGCATGAGCATGATCTGCATGATATATTGAGTGACTGAGAGGGGTTTCATCTCATTTGGGTGAGAAAATTGGGTTCAAAGTAGACTTTAGCACTTTTGACTGAAAAAGGCAAGAACAGCTAAAATTGGGGACTTTTGAAATCCAAACCAAAATCTAAGCATACCACTGTGTTGCTGACATCAAGGGGAAGCTGTGGGTCAAGTCTGGGGTCAAACAGGCCAAAAAGACATCCTACGCGTAAGATGTCTTCTGTGTGATTTTGCACTCCAAACCTAATTTTGAGCATACCAAAGTGATTAGCAACTCAAAGGGAGCCTGTGCTTTGAATTTGAAGCCATTCTGGGCAAAAAGACATCCTACGCGTATGATGTCTAAAGCAAGAAACTGAAGCCAGATACTGACTGTGGAAATAACAAGGTGTTGTATAGCCTGAGGAAAGCCTCCTAGTCAATTTTGGTCCAAATTGGAGTTAATTAGACTGATCAAGACCAACAACAAGCTATCGGAACAAATTTCTTATCCATTGACGAGCTTATAGGTGTCCAAATCAAAAAGTAAAAACAGTTGTGGACTCAGCACATCAAGGGGAATCCATAGCCCAAAAATCCAGGCAAAACAGAGCAGGAGACATCCTACGCGTAGGAGACATATTGGGGCCTACTAAAGAGAAAATTTGAATGGGCTTAGATAGTGAGGTTCCATTTGGCTTAAGGGTTCCAGAACTTCTTTCAAAAGTGAATTTGGACCTTGTTTGTCCATTTGACGGAGCAAAGACTGAATTCAGACTTTTTCACGTAAATTGACCAACATCCGAGGGATGTACAGTTCCAGATTAGTAGACCTAATCCAGAACATCAGCAGTGTATAAAATACAGTAGTGGTTGAGATTAACTCTCCAGTTATACCAATCATTACTAAGATAACCTCTAGCAGTTAAATGCTTTGATTCGATTGTCGAAATTAAACACTTGTACAGGTATATTCAGCAGCAAAGCAAGAAGTTGTGCGGAGACTGATCTTTTGCTAGTTGAGTGGTTAGATTTGTGATAAATTGCATTGATAAGTTTGATGAATTTAAGATCAGGAAGTTACATTTTTAGAGACCAGAAGATTGCAGGTGACCAAGGTAGCTTAGTGTCCACCGAGGAGAGTGTAACTCAGGCAAGGTTAGATCCACTAGCACCGATTATTGAGGAACGTAGTGATACTGACACTTCGTCAGAAAAATCTCTCTTCATGATGGGTAGTCAACAGCCAGGAGGTTTCACCTATGACGGACCAATGCCAAGAGGAAGCACCTCCCTAAATCCTTTGAATGATTTCAAGCTCACTGTGATCTTCTTAGAAGGAACAAACTCGAGGGGAGCCCTAGTCTATTCTGATTATCGAGGACGCAAGTGCATTTGTATTGAAGAAAGACCGGCTCAGAGATTGGAGATAATTCGAGTCTATGATGATGGAGATAGATTCTGAGACGAAAAGGGGAACCACTATCTGATAGTTTGTAACCCTGAAGATTACAACAGATATGGAGATAACGTGGTGAAAGGGAAAATAGTTTCAGAAGCTCAAGAACCGTCACCAAACATTGATCGACCTGGAGCAATTTTCATGCATGATAAGAAAACAACTAGGTTTTCAACTTATAATGAGAACGTAGGAATCTACAAGCATGAGAGTGAGGGAATAGTCGCTTACTTTCGCTGCAAAGAACCATACTTAACCGAATTAAGCAAAGACAAGGTTCTTTACTTATTCTCTTATGAAACTGCTATGGGGAAGGATATAGTTTTTGTTGATAGATACGGGCGAGAATACCAACGTATTCTCCCAGAGGAGGTAGAAAAGGCAACAGTTCCAGGAGCATCAACATATGCCCCCGACGAAGTGCCAAGAGCCACCTACACCCCTAACAAGTCGACAAATCCCTTTTTAGAGGAGTATGACGCTACCTCACATTCTACCCGACCGCAGACATTCAACAATCAAAACCAACCAGCAACTCAACCATCATTGCAGGCATGGCTTCGACAGAGTGCAACATTGGAACAAGACCGAAACCGAGATGGTTATCAAGCCACACAAGGGCTAAGGGATTTGCAACCAACAACCGCTCTATTCAAGGTATCAAGGAGAGAGTAAGCCAAAGACTCAAGGGTCAACAGAGCCTGGAAGACCACACATTGAACGAGTTCGAAGAGATGAACCATCTCTGGCAAGAACTCTTAGAAATTATGGCTTAGGAGCACCACTGGGAGAGGAACCAGCCTACTACAGAAGACCAGAGGAGGTATATCGATTAGGACGTGGAGATCCAATGATGAGGTTTGTAGACCATCGTAGAATTAGACCTTCTCAAGTGCAAAAATGGGTAAACAAGAAATACACAGGAAACAGAGATCCAAGTGATCATGTAGTAGCCTTTGTGCGTGTAATTAGAGCTGAAGAGGTGTTAGACTTCCCTACCCAATTTGCAGGGTTTGGACTAACCCTAGAGGATGACACTGCTACTTGGTTTAACTCTGTAGAGAGTAGAGACTTTGAGTCTATGGAGGAAGTGTTTGACGAGTTTATCGAGGAATTATCACAAAGGGGGATAGCTCATAATACCGTCTCACAAATCCATAAATTCAAAAAGAAAGATGGGGAATCTGTACGAAAGGCAGCCCTAAGACTAAAAAGATATGTTAAGTTCAGTCCTGTGGAAGAGCTACCAACTCAGTCTAGACTTATGCTTATATTCATCCAAGGACTAAGGAATGCAGATCTCCAGAAGGACTTACATATGAAGAGGAGCACGACGTTGAATGAGTTGACCAAGGAGGCTCTTTACCTTGTGGACAATTGTGCGGTCTACAAAGAGGGGGAGTTCAAGGACCTTGACGACGATTCATCTTCACAACAAAGTGGAAGAAAGTCTTCTAAGATAGCACCAAAAGGAGAAGTAGCTGTAAACCAAGAGCAGCTTGTAGAGGAAGTGCTAAAAAAGATTAACTTGTACGCCAAACCTAAGGCTAAATAGCCCAAGTGGTGTGCTATTGAACAAAAATGGACAAACCATGGGACAGAGGAATGTTATTATAACAAGGGATATATGAGAGAGAGACCTTACGCTCCCCAAGTTCAGGTAGCTTCTCCTCAAGTTCCGCCAATGCCTAGGTATCAAGCAGGCAACCTACCAGGACCTGTAGGTGTAGAAAGACCACAACCATTGTTGGGGCAACAACCACCCCTACCAGGATTACGACCAGTCGGTATAAGATACACATTAACCGTAACCGAATTAGAGGAGAAGGATTTGGTGCCTATGCATGCATATTATGAAGATCCCAATGGACATGCGGCAAAATCTGTCTATTATCCACCGGAAGAACCCTCGACACCAGAACCATGGAGCATGATAGGAAGTACAGGACCACCAACAGCTGCACAGGCAGCAGCAGGAAAAGGAAGATATAGCTTAGATGAACGAACATTGTTGTTCATAGCCAACGGAGACATGGGCAGACAGAGACATGCATACCAACAAAGAGGAGCTCAAGGAGCACCTCAACAACCCAAGGGACCCTGCTACAAGTGTGGTGGAGACCATTGGCTAAGAGACTGTCCTCATGATGAAATCATTAGAGTCAACGCATATTGCACCGAGTGTGGAGTTACTCATTTGATTCCCGATTGCCCTAAAAACCCGAGCAAAGGAGCAAAAACTACCTTGAACATGCTAGAAACAATACCTTCCAGTGGAGGGTCAGAAAATGAAACAATCATACCTATTTAGGCGGTGACACAAGCCCAAGCTCAAAGAATGACGAACGAACCCATAATTGAAGAGCCAAAAACCGATGCCCCAAGTTCAGAAACGAAAAATCAGAGAAGCACTTGGAAAGCTAGAAAGGCGCATATGAAAGCCAGGAAAGAACGAGAGTAAACATCTCTATCCGAGGAGTTAAAACATACAAAGGATAGATTAGAGCGGTTAGAGGATCTAGCTAGCTTAAGCTCACACACCACGGCAACCATAGAACCCAAGGAAATAACAGAGCCCAAAAGTGCATGATCAGGAGGATCAGTACTGGCAGACAAGGTAAATGAGTAGTTGGATGCACTTCTAAAAGCTTATGAAGCTAGACTCAAAAAGAACCAAACCTAGGAGCAAAGATGGATGACTTATCCATATGCTGAAATAGAAAAACAAAGGTTGGAAATGTGTAGAAAGATGATTGAAACAGCTCAATCATTGATGGAAGTCCCGCTTGGTAAACCTGTAAATTGGCATGAAGTACCAACCCCAACCCCTATCCAACCAACTTTAGAGGAACAAGTAGAAACGAAGGAAAGACTCACGAATGTCTACGAGTCCAAAGGAGAGCCTATCATAGTGCCAAATACAACAGATGAGGCAAGTGACGGGTTCCAGCCTAAAACATTGACAGAAACGGATAAGGACTGTAACGGTCTAGATGATCTGTGGAAGCAAATCCGTGAGGCCAACGAGGCTAACAGGGTGAGTAACCACATGAATAGCACGAAAAACGAGAAGAATGAGATCTTACCTCCTATGAAGAATTTGAGGCAAGGTCGCAGATGAACTTTGATATACATTCACAAGGGGGAGACCAGGGATCAATTAGTTCGGGGCACAGCCAACCAGACTCGCTGAAAACTCTACCCTATTACCTAGGAGAGTATGAAGCCAAGTCTGAAGTGAGAGAAATCCCATCTCAAAGACTTTCTTCTAACAAAGTGATGGATTCACAAGGATTGATTGAGTTATTGTCCACCCCGGTGGCATGCACAATCACATTAGCTGAACTCCTAAGGTTACGACCAAACATGTGGACCACAGTAGGTAAATGCCTAGAAAAAATTGGAGTGAAAGACCCATCTCAAAGCTTCAGGAAGGGATCAGAGAATTGGACAGGCCTCAACTAAACATTATGCCAGTACCATTAAACAAGGTTGGAGAGTATTGCGAGGGAGAAGATGGAAACACCACGCTACCATTAGAATTCCAAGGAGTAGTTTCCAAAGCTATTCTTGACAGTGGAGCGGGAGTTGCTATCGCCACCAAGGAAATCTGGAAAAAATGGGAAAAACCAGCTTTAAGAGCTACTAGAATGAAATTGCAATTGACAGATGGGTTCATGGAGAAGCCTCTAGGACTCTGAGAAAAAGTGATTGTCACTTCGTGCGAAATCGAGTATGAGCATACATTTGCAATAGTCGATTTCGACAAAAAGAACAATTATGAGATCATCTTGGGAAGACCATTCATGCGCCAATTGAAGATGGTCCAAGATTGGGGTTACGATCACATATACCTCAGACATGGCGAGACAACAACTAAAATACACATGAAAGACCATAGTTATAAGGATGTGAACCAGACACCGGTGGAAGAATTTGATTCAGCTACATTAGTAGGATCGAAACTCCCAGCATGGTTAGGACAACAAAAAGAGCTATGGATGTGTGGAGCTTCACATTGTGGAAGCTTAAGAAGAGAGGAATGCATCTTAGAAAGAGTGATTGAGAAAAAGGAGTATATTCTGGAACCTTTCCCTGAAGATGCCTTGGAACCTCTAGAATGGGAACACATACTAGCAACATTGGATTTCTGTACCATTACAGATAGTCCAACAACAAAATTTTGCGATAAGGATGGCTATGATGTGCTACCCTACTACATGGTAAGCATTATACCAGGAGGAGATGAGACGATAGAACCACCAGAACAAGAAGAGTTTTATAACTCCTCTAAAAATCTGGAGGTAAACAACGATGCAGATAATGAGGGTTTAGACAACTCAAGTGAGCATGGGAGGAAAACAGAGAATATCAAGTTTAATGATTTCGCTAATCAGCACCCTAGACGCCAGGAACGCTATAGGAGGAAATGAGTAGGGAACAAAGCGAGAGAGAACCTGATGCCCATGATAAAAAGTAAAACTCACTATTTGATGCTTGTAAAAGCAGAGGATTGTGTAAAAGATCAAATATTAGGAAGATTCTCAAAAGTTCGAAGGGAAAGAACGCAAGAGGAAATAAAACAAGTACGAAAAGCTAAAACAGAAACAAAATCATAAAAATCTCAAAAATAAAAAAAAGAAACAACGAAAGACCAAGAGTGGACCAAACTGGAGCGTAAACAGAAATACCAAGAACTGAAACGGTCTTTACTAGAAATATGGACTACTGAGGGAGATAGTGATGGTAAAGGGGAGTCAGAAAAGGGAAACATGAATATACCCTCACACTATCGAAAATTTACCATCCATGACAAAAAAATCATCATGACACAACTAGTCAGGGAAAGAACCAACCACGAATCTTACGATGGGCCAGAAAATGCAAAAAGGATAGACCTCGCGGAACCAGGTGAGAAGCCTCAGCCGGTCTATATAGCAATCGATTTAGAGCCTGAAGAAGAAGAACGGCTAACACAACTTCTTAAGAAGTATAAAGATGTGTTTGCATGGTCCTATAAAAGACCTCAAAGATGTTGATCCTGTTACCATATACATATGGTAGTGATGTGTGTGAACACATTAGGACTGCCGGGGCATTTTTTCCCTCTTTAGGAGGTTTTTCCCCCCGTGCATTGTATATACGCCCATCACTCTAGGGCTATCTATCTTTCCATTGCACAATAAGTAACATACTCTCTATTGTGTGCCTTGAGCTTCCTTCGTCTTCTCCAAGCTGTCTGCATTTCTCTGCAACCCTAATTCCAACAATTGGTATCAAAGCAGGTCACGTCCTCCTGGGCTTAGTCGCCAGCTACTCCAGCACACGCGTGCTCACTTTCTCCGATTTCAGTGAGCTTTGGCAAGCGTTCGCAGGTCGACAAAAGCTTTGGGTTAGCTCGTAGAGCTAGGTTTGCTCAGAATTTTGATTTGGGCTCATTTCGGCCTCCGTTTCCATTACAAGTAGTACTGCACAGGCTATTTCGTCATTTTGTGCAGAATTTTTGTCAGTGCCGTTTTCTGCATAACAGGTACCTTATAGTCTTCTACGGTTTGTGCTATATAGCACAGGTTGTTCTCGCTCCGTTTCTCCTATTTTCGGGCAGTTTTCACATCAGGTGCAGCATTTACCATGGCTGGCAACAACAACACATATGTGTTCAAGATGTTTGCTGCTGAGGACAGGTTGGATGGGGAAAACTACCCTATGTGGGCTTATATGATGCAACATGTTCTTGTGTCAAAGGGTGTCTGCAACATTGTGCAGGGCATTGATGTACGTCCTGGTTTTGAGGATGTAGGCGATGTTGAGGATGTTGCAGGTCTTGCTGCAAGGATTGCAGTTGTTAGAGTTGTTTTGCCTACGGAAGAACAAGCTCGTTGGGATGTTAAGGATGGGCAGGCTCATGCATTGATTGCGTTGTCTGTGAAGCGCACCATTGTTCCTCACATCCGTTCAGCAAAATCTGCAAAACAAGCTTGGGATATTCTAGTAGGTCTTTATGCAAGCTGCAATGAGGCTAAAATTGCTTTGCTGCGTAAAGAGCTGGAGTCGAAGATTATGCATGAGGAAGATGATATGGACACTTTCCTTGCTAGTGTCAAGGATATCAATGAGCAACTTATTTCTGCAGGTGAAGTTATTTCAGACAGTTCCCTTGTGCAGACTGTTCTTGATGCCTTACCAAATTCTTACCAGACTTTTGCTAGTACTTGGAGACTTATGACCCAAGGAAATTCAGAAGTTGTCAAGTTTGATGCATTATGCACATTGCTATTGCAAGAGTCACTTTCCAGAAAAAACAGGACTAGACAACGTGCAGTTGAACATGCTTTTATTGCTTCTCAAAGAAAGGGTGGTAATAGCAATGCAGCCACTTCTTATGGTTCTGCTTCGAGTGACAAAAATTATGTTCCTAATGCTTTCGCTGGCAGCAATTCGTCTGGAAATTCTGGTGATAAGGGCAAAAAGAAAATGCGTTGCCATTATTGTAAATCCAATGATCACTTGATCAAGTCGTGTCCAAAATTGAAGGCCAAAGAGGCTAAGAAGAAAGAGGGTGGTTCCACTGCAAATGCTGGTTCCACTACAAATGCAGCCGTTGTTGAGTCTTTTGTGAAAGGAGACCATATTGCTGATGTTGATGCAGAATGGGCTTTTAGCGCAGAGTGCACTTACAATCTTGCTGTCCGTGATGCATGCTTGTCAGTTGCTGCAGATTCACATGTGTGGTATTTCGACAGTGGTGCTACAAAGCACATTACCTCACATCGTGAATTGTTTACCTCTCTCGAGTCTGTCCCTCATGGGAATTCAGTCACTTGTGCCAACAACCCCTCTTATCCAGTTCAGGGAGTTGGAAAGATTGTGCTCACTGCTGCTAATGGCAGTTCCTTCACACTTATTGATGCACTTTATGTACCCGGGATCAAGAAGAATCTCTTATCTGTATACGCACTTGCTAGACTTGGACTTGTAGTCAAATTTGTGGATGACAGATGTACAGTTCATGATCTCAATTTTGGTGATGAAATTGTTGCATCTGGCCTTTTGTGCCATGGGCTGTATAAGCTCACTTTGTATGACAAGTGTGGACAAAATTTTGCAAATGATGTTGCAGATTCAAGGGCTATTTCAGATGCAAAACTTTGGCATGCACATTTTGGTCATCTGAATTTTGCTAGTTTGTTGCGTTTGCAGAAATCTGATATGGTTGCTTCTTTGCCGCCTCTTGAAGCACCTGTCAAACATGTTTGTGAAGGCTATATTTTGGGTAAGATGATGCGTTCTAAATTTCCAAAGGATGGTTCACTTCGGGCCACATGCAGGTTGCAGCTTGTGCATAGTGACGTTTGTGGGCCCATGCAACCTCCGTCCTTGGGCAATTACCTGTACTTCGTGACTTTCATTGATGATTACTCTAGGCATGCATGGGTATTTTCGCTTAAAGCGAAGTCCGAAGTTTTTATGTGCTTCAAACAATTTCTGGCTATGGCTGAAAATGTCACGAAATGTACTATGGACACTCTCCGTTCCGATCGAGGGGGGGAGTTTATGTCTCATGAATTTAATGCATTTCTGGCTAGTCGTGGGATAAAACACCAATGTACAGTGCCTTATACACCTCAGCAAAATGGTGTTGCTGAGAGGAAAAACAGGTCACTGACGGAAATGGCACGATGTATGGTCAAAAGTCAAGCTTTGCCGCATTCTTTTTGGCTTGAGGCCATCATGTGTGCCACTTATGTACTTAACAGGTGTCCTACGAAAGCTTTGCAGTCTATTACTCCATATGAAGCATGGCATGATAGAAAGCCTTCTATGGAGCACATGCGTGTTTTTGGCTGTTTGGCATATGCTTTGGTGCCACAAGTGCAACACAGAAAATTGGATGATAAGGCTGTCAAATGTATTTTTGTTGGTTATAGTGCTGAAAGAAAAGGTTACAGGTTGTATTATCCGCAAACAAAACGTATTCTGGTTTCTCGGGATGTAGTGTTTTTGGAAGATTCTGTTCAACCCTTGCTGTCATGTACTAGAGACAGTAATGTAAGCTCACAAGACATTTATGACACTTTGTTGCCTATGGAGGTTTCTGAAAATGTTTTAGATCAGCCTACTGATGCAGATGTACATGATGTACTTGATGAGGAGAGGGCTGAAAATGAGCAGGCTAGAGGTATGCCAAAATGGATGGTGCACACTTTGCGTGACAGTAAATTGGATGCACCTTTGTCTAGTCGTACTCGTTCAGGCTCTCGCCATGCATCTTATGCATCAGATTGTTATGCTTTGGCTGTGTCTAGCTTACATGATGTTGAGGAGCCTCTATCTTTTGATGAAGCACAGAATTCAAAAAATTGGATGGCTGCCATGCAATCAGAATATGATGCACTTATAGAAAATGACACATGGACTTTATGTGATTTGCATCCTGGCAAAAAGGCCATCGGTACAAAGTGGATTTACAAGTTGAAACGTAAGCCGGATGGTGAGATCGATCGCCATAAGGCTCGACTTGTTGCAAAGGGTTATGCACAACAAAAAGGCATTGATTATGAAGAGACCTTTGCTCCCACTTGTCGTATGACTACTGTGCGTTTTCTATGTGCATTGGCAGCTCATTTTGGTTGGGATGTACATCAATAAGACATTATTACTGCTTTCTTGAATGGTGACATATTTGAGGAAGTTTATGTAACGTAGCCTCACAGTTTTGTCATAAAAGGACAAGAAGACAAAGTGTGCAAATGTAACAAGGCTTTGTATGGGTTGAAGCAATCTCCTTGTGCTTGGTATGAGAAAGCTGACACTCATTTGGTCAAACAAGGCTTTCGTAACAGTCCAACAGAAAGCACATTGTATGTAAAGCGTGAGGGTGATGTACTTCTCATTGTGGTTCTTTATGTTGATGATTTGCTGATCACTGGACCAAATGAGAGACATATTGCTGAATTTAAGGCTGATTTGAATGCTACTTTCAAGATGAAAGATTTGGGGTTGTTGCATCATTACTTGGGTATACAGTTTAAGCAGTGTGATGGTGGTATTGTCTTGTGTCAGAAAAGTCACATAGAGACATTGCTATGTAAGTTTGGACTTGAGGATTGCAAACCTATTGTCTCTCCCATGGAAACAGGTTTGAAGTTAAGTCTACATGATGCTGGCGATCCTGCTGATGTCACTCTTTACCAAACTGTTGTTGGCTGCCTCATTTATGTATGCAACACGAGGCCAGATATTCAGTTTGCAGTCTCACAGGTCAGCAGATTTATGCATAGCCCAGGGTCTAAGCATTGGCAGGCTATCAAGAGGATTTTCCGCTACCTTAGTGGCACTTTACATCTTGGCTTGTTTTATCCCAACGGGGGATCACTGCCGCCAGACTTACATGCTTTTTCGGACTCAGATTGGGCTGGTTGTTTTGACACGCGAGTGTCCACAAGTGGTTTTTGTTTCATGCTTGGTGGTTCATGTATATCATGGTTGAGCAAGAAGCAACCTACTGTGGCCACTTCGAGTTGTGAGGCTGAGTACAGGGCAGTCTTCACAGCTATGATTGAGTGTGTATGGCTCAGACACCTTATGGCTGATTTGGGTGTTGGACAGGACACTGCCAACACTATCTACACTGACATTCATAGCGCATTGGCAGTTGTGAGGAACCCAGTTTTTCATGCTCGCACAAAGCACATTGAGGTGCATTACCACTATGTCAGGGAGAGGCTCTCAGCAGGAGAGATCAGCTTGGCTTATGTGCCAACACAGGACAACCTTGCAGATCTTTTCACAAAGGCATTGTCTCGTGAGAAGCTTGAAGCTTTTCGCAAAGCTTTGGGCTTACTCCCCTTTGTGGAATGATCATGTCCTCAGGGCATGGCACTTCCCTTTACTCATGTGCCAGCTCTCGTTCACCGCATCACTCCAGGGGGGATTTGTTACCATATACATGTGGTAGTGATGTGTGTGAACACATTAGGACCGCCGGGGCATTTTTGCCCTCTTTAGGAGGTTTTTTCCCCTGTGCATTGTATATACGCCCATCACTCTAGGGCTATCTATCTTTCCATTGTACACTAAGTAACATACTCTCTATTGTGTGCCTTGATCTTCCTTCGTCTTCTCCAAGCTGTGTGCATTTCTCTGCAACCCTAATTCCAACAGATCCATCGATATGCCAACATACAATATCTTTGAAATCGGATGCAAAACCTAGCAAACAATGTCCTTATACATATAATGACACATTTGCTAAACAAATCAAAGAGGAGATTGACAAGCTGATGGAAGCTGACCATAAGGGATAATTATCCCTTGCCAATTATAGAACATGTACTTGAGAGGGTGGCCGGAAAACGGGCTTATTCCTTTCTGGAGTGGTTTTCAGGATACAACCAACTGACAATTGCAATGGAGGATCAACACAAAACAGCGTTTGCCACAGAACGGGAAATATATGCGTATCGAGTTATGCCATTTGTCTTAACTAATGTCCCATCTACCTTCCAAAGGTTAATGACGCACGCATTCAAAGAATACGTGAGAATATTCTTCGAAATATACATGGATGATCTTTGTGTACACTCTCTTCTACGAGAGGAACATATTGACCATTTGCAAAAGGTATTTGAAAAATGCACGACATATCGAATCTGTCTTAACCCAGAAAAGTGTATTTTTATGGTTAGGCAAGGCCGCATCTTAGGACACATTGTCTCAAGAAATGGAATAGCCACTGACCTAGACAAATTCAAAGTCATAGTAGACCTACCCAAGCCTACTAATGCCAAACAAGTGCAATCCTTCATGGGACACTGCGAATATTATCGAAGATTCATATATATGTATGCAATCATTGCACAACCTCTATATCATTTGCTAGTCAATTTCGATTGGACTGAGGAGTGTGAAACTTCATTCCAAAAGCTGAAGGAAAACCTTGTATTAGCACCTGTACTTAAAGCACCAGATTGGGAAAAGATATTCCATGTTCGCATTGATGCTTCTGCATATGCAATCGAGAGTATTCTGGCTCAACCTGGAGACAAAACAATGGATTTTCCACTTTGTTATGCAAGGCGACAAACAGTGTGGAAAAGAACTACACAACCATCGAACGAGAGGGGTTATGAATGATTTATGCTGTAAAGAAATTTTGGCATTATTTGCTCGCAAACAAATTTATGTTCTTCACAGATCATCAAGCTCTTTTGTATCTGGTAAATAAACCATGCAATACAGGGAGAATTGTACGATGGTTTATTATATTGCTAGAGTTTGATTTCACAGTGGTGGTCAAAAAGGGTAAAACCCATCTACGAGCGGATCATCTCTCAAGGATACACAACGGGGAAGCTCCTGAAGGAGTAGATGATGACATACTATATGCTTATCTTTTCAATATTGAAATGATACCCAAATGGTCTCAGGAAATTGCTAGCATTCTTTCCTTTGGAGGTAGGTTTGATAATACGGAATACAGATCCAAACAACAAACAATTCGACAAACAAAAAACTTCCAATTGATTGCGACGGCTGTATCATCTAGGATCGGACCAAATTCTACGAGTATGTATAAATCCAGAAGAATTCGAGTGTTACCTTGAAGAAGCACATGTTCAGGATTGTGCATTTCATTGTTCAATAGTGAAAACACACCAGAGACTGAAACAGTTAGGGGTTTATTGGCCAACTATGTATGCGGACACACATTCTTATGTTACCAATTGTACTATATGTAGTGTCAAACGACCAGTGCATCACGCGACATTGTTTAAGGTAAACATTGCACCTGCATGGAGTCAATATATCATTGACTTCTTAACCACCAGGATGTTTCTTGAAAACATAACAAGAGCACGGAAAAGGTCTATAGAGCTGGAGGCTCGCGACTTTCAGTTAATTGGGAACCAACTCTATAAGCGAGGAAAGGACAATCAACTTAGAATCTGTGCAAGTGAAAGTGAATACCTGCTGATTCTAGAACATGCACATGGCGGAATAAGTGGAGGACATTTTTCGGTCGATAAGACATCAAAAATTGTCTTAACCGCAGGAATATGGTGGCCTACATTGCATATGGATGCTGAATAGTTTGTAAAGCGTTGTGACGCATGTCAGCGCACCAAGGTGCCGATAAAGAGAGATGAGATGCCACTACGGCCAATGATGGGAGCAAGGGCATTTGCAAAATGGGGCATTGATTTTGTGGGACCTAGTTCACCCCTTGCATATCGCACCCATACCCAATATATTATTGTGGCTACGGACTATCTCACAAAATGGGTGGAAGCCAAGGCAACGCAAAAAGCAAATGCATGGACCACTGTACAATTTTTGTATGAGAATGTTTTTGTACGATACGGTTTACCAATAGAAATTGTCAGTGATCGTGGAACACATTTTCTTAATGAAGTCATTGAATATCTGCTAGAGGAATTCATGGTCATACATAGGAAATTTACTCCATACCATCCACATGCAAATGGACAAGCTGATGCCACAAATAAAACACTATGCACGGTTCTCACTAAAATTGTGTCATAGTCAAGAACAGATTGGGATCGGCAGCTACACTCAGCACTATGGGCATACAGGGTATCTTACAAAACATCGATAGGAACGACACCGTACAACATGGTGTTTGGTCTAAATGCTATATTACCCATAGAGGTTTTAATTCCAACTCTACGAGTAGCGAGACGCTTAGAATGGACAGGGCATGAGCTCTCTTCAAGAATAGATGATCTTGAAAATCTAGATGAACTCCGCTTGAGAGTTGTAGCTTCGATCTATGCTAAAAAGAGAAGACAAAAAGAGTTTTTTGACAAGCATGTGCGCACGAAAGAGTTCAAAACAGGTGATTATGTACTTGTTTATACTTTGAAGCAACATGCCAAGAAACTTAAAAAGCGAGGGATGAGACCCTTTGTGATTAGTGATCTATCACAAAGCGGCGTTGTCAAGCTTGCTACATTAGCAGGTGAAGAAATGCCAAACTGGATTAGTGGATGTCGATTGAAAAAATATCATTTACCACTAACACATGATATGCTTCAACAAATTCATCAAGGAAAACAACGAAGGAAAGAGGAACAGAGAGTACGAGAAGAAGCTTAAGCAAAAGCAAAAGAACGCATTGCAAAACAAAGACTTCTGCGAGACAACAACAACACAGTGGAACACCATTGCGAATCACTGCCATTCGACTAACGAATTTTGATGAAGACACAGTGGAGCCAATAATTGCAGTCAAAGTGGGTAGCAATCAAGTTGAATCGGTGGCATTGCTTGATTCTGGAGCTCAAGCAAATTTGATCTCTTACAGATTATACAAACAGCTCAAGCCCACAAGTCAACTTCATCCTACTCCACAAGTGTTGGAAAGTAGTACATCACACTCGTTGAAAACATTAAGCTGGACTATATTACATGTACAAGTACATCAATATATTTACCTACACAAATTTTATGTAGTCGAGGATGAAAGCACACAACACTCAATGTTGTTGGGACAACCTTGGCAAAAAGAGTACAATGTGCAGATAGATTGGAATCAAATGCAGTCAAAATTCAGCATGCACAAGAACAACAGGTAATAGCCTTTGCTCAGCAAAAGAGCCAAAAGCAAGAATGCCACCAAAGAACAACATGATACCCAAGGCTAACAAACAGGTAAAAGCCAACCATGCCAACTACATACATACTAAGTCACTGACCACAATGCAAAGATCTAGGTTACCAAAAAAAGGGAAACAAGTATGGATGCGAAAGGATAGAAATAACATGGCAGACCAAAAACAATACAACGGAGAATTCAACCGAAGTAGATAGTTCAACCAAAAACCAAGGGCATAAAACAGATATGGATCCCAAAGAAAATTCTTAGCAATAACCCAAATGTTACCCGCATTTGGATACCGAAACAAAAGCAAAAGAAACTCCCTTCAGTACAAGCAACATCGGAAGGCAGACAACTGCATTTGCAACCGGAAAACCGACTTATGTGGATGCCAATAAGCAACAAAACAGTGGCAACAAAGAAAGTAGCAAAAAACCTACAGAAACCGGCAAAAACAAGCTACCAATGGAAAGCAGAAGAGATACGGTCTACGGCCATTCTGGCCAAGCTAATCCTCTCCAAAGAGACAACTACGGCCATATCAACAGTAGCGGCAAAGCGACTATCTTTTGCAAGAAAGAAGATTAAACAGAGAGCAGTAGAGTTACAACTGTTACTTGCAAAGAAAATAGGAAACCTCGACGGCGAATGCCAATAAGCATCTTGCTTATACCCTTCTCTTGCACAACATTGATTTTTCCATGCATTGATCGAGTATGCATAAAATAGGGCTACATTAATCGGCCAAGCATTAGCACAAATTTTTCAACCTATGCACGGCACATACTCCGAGACGATACCTTGTCGTCCGAGAGGATTTTGGCTAGGAGGGGGGGAGGCATTCTCAAATGCGGAACCAATAGCAGAAAGAGCAAAAATGGGCATGGTTTTTATTTTTAAGGGTTGTTGTTTGATCGCGAAATTTTTTGGACTAACCCAAGTACATATGCCCTTATACAGCATGTATCTATAGGTATATGGAGCCAAACACCGAATCAAGCCCCTAAGTGTGTGTATATAAGTAGAAATAGCTATTTTTCGGGCAGAATATTGGTAAAACGAAGAAATCCGGCCATAAAAATTGCATGTGAGTGTATATAATGTTTTGCGGTGATGTTTTTGATTTATTATGCTTTTTGGAGATTTTCTGGGTTTGATTTGCTATTTTTTTTTTAAGTTTGCTAATTTTCAGCAGAAAAACTTCAAAAATACAAAAAGCACGTGAAAAATGGTCACAATGAAAAACAAAAAATATGGGATGATCAGTGACTATAGGACAACCTATGGTACAGTGGGGGTGCAATTATGAGATTGGAGCGGAAAGCGTGTTTTGGCCAGATTTTGACCGAAATGCCAAATTTTTGGTAAACAAGGCAAATGGAGTCCAAATCAAGAAATTTTTGAGCCTAAACCGCATCTCGCAAGAAGTTGGAAGCACATGTCAAATTTCATGAAAAGTGGTTCGGGGACCTCCATTATAAGAAATTTTCATCTCATTTTTAGCTCATTTTCACTATTGTCCTTTGAGAGAGAGCTTCATCCACCTAGAGCGAGCGGAACTTCCAGCAGCTTCTACGACGCGCACGACTACGCGACGAGCTTCAGACATGAGAGGTAGGCTCACCACCTTGAGCTTTTCGCGCATGTTTGTTGTTTTGTCACGAAAACTAGCGTAGGGTTCACACACAAAGCGGGCAGTAGAGACCTACAAGTAGAAGCTGCCACCTAACGGCTAACCCAAAAGCAACGAGACTTCATCGACAGCTTACCCTAGCATAGGGGACCAGTCTTGGATGCCCAAAGGCAGTAGAAAACCATCAGGACAAACCCTAATTCCTAGAATCCCGCAAGAGACTACCAAATGGGAAATCGGCGGAAAGGCGCCCAAATGCTACCAAAATTCATGGGTAGGAGCATCTCGACATGCTCGACAAGTCTATGTAGCCCACATGACCAAAAGGTGACCCGAAGCGGCACTAAACTTCAGAAACGGCATCAGACACACAAAGCGTCAAATAGCTCTCGCAGCCAAACCGCATGTTCGTTTGCCATCAAACTTCACGAGCGGCTTTCCTAAACCATCAACAACCAAGTCCTATGGTGGTAGACCACCACAAATCATCGAAGACTTGTAAACGCAACCACGGGTGCTTCTAGAGCGACAAATTGCCAAATGGAGCTCCGGTGAAGCCAAAGTCGACAAAACCATACGGCAAGGATCCCCAAGGGATCGGGAAGCTATGGAGACCAACATCAAGAAATTTCATCGCCGAAAAGCACTCCAAAAGTCAGAAGACGGCTCGGAGGCTCTGAAATCCACACAGGGGTTACTTTCTATCCATTTGACTTTTTTGTTGAAATTAGGCTTAAAAAGGACTCATGGGACTAAGGGCAGGCACTAGTGACAGATTCCATGAAAAAATCATCAGGAGACATTCTACGCGTAGGATGTCTCAAGGGAATTTATGGGCACATAACCCAACATTTTTCATCACACACATTTTCTGAATAGCCTTTACATGCTAGCCACCAAGTTTCATTCCATTTGGACCAACATTGACCTCATATGCATGAAAAAACGCAAAGTTAGGGCATAGAGGCAATAATGGGCCATAGACCTACCAAAACTTGTCCAAATCACATGAAAATTGCACAACACATTCACAAGCTCATGTAACCAACCAATCTATGTGGTTACCTGCAAAAATTGATGAAGTAGACATCCTACGCGTAGGATGTCTATTTGACATTTTTTGGCCTACAAGGGGTATTTTTACATTCCAGATCTTTTCTTATCATCTTCAAGAGCTCATATATCAAGTTTGAAGCCATTATAATCATTTTTGATCCCCAAAACCTTCAAGATGCACTTTTTGAGCCCAAAAACACTACCCAGAAACTATGCAAGAAGAGCAGCCAGAGCTTAAGAAGGGAAAGAAAGAATCTGCCCAAGTGCGACTAAAAGAGATGAAATCACAGAAAGCGGCACGTCTAGAGCGGCTAATGGAAAGCTTCAGGGCAAAAAGAGCCCTCAAAGGAGATTTAGACGAGCTATGGAAGCCGTCTCTAGAAGCAATGTCGAGATCATCCCAAAGGGTGCACAGAGATAGATTCGATGATTACATTAAGAATATTGAGATTCTTGATGCCACAACAGAGAATATCCCACATGTACCCTTTATAGAAGAGGAAGTGGAGCAAGTCCGACAGAAACTGCTAGAAGAGCAGGAAGGCCAAGAGAGAGAAAGGAAGACAAAGGCGGACAGAGATTTCAAGAAAAAGCCGACAACTCCACCGGCCAGCCCTGAATCCAACCCACCGCCCTCACCACCTCCTCGTAGCCCTCCACAAGAAGAGAAAGAGGAGCAAGACAAACCAGAAGACCAAGAAGAGTCCAAGCAAGAACAAAGCCAGGAGCAAGAACCAAAGGAAGAGGCTAAGCCTAAAAGTGAGCAGCCAGAGCCAAATGAATCATACAACACATTTCTAGACCTGCTAGCTGTCGGATATACAAAAGAAGAGGATGCCACAGTCGCATTCAACTTGGCAAGCACGGGGCCCAAAGAGCAAATGCAAAGCCTAATGTTAGTAGAGCTAAAGGAGATGGCCACTGATACAATGGACCTGCACCCGCCCACCAATGATTGGGATGTGGTTATGACAAAGCTAACCGGGCTAGAGCACAGTCAATGGCCTCAGAAAGTGAAATGGCAACTCTCAAAGCCACTGAAGTGCAGATAAAGCTAGAAGTTGACACTTTACAAAAACAAAGCCAAAGGCAGATAGAGAGAGAAGCAGAGCTGCAAGCCAGACTGGAAAAGGCATTGCAAAGATGCCAGGAAATGGAAAGAGAAAATCAGGCAGCAGCTCAAAGACTACAAGGAGCCGAAGAGGAGTATAGACAACTCAGCAAGTCATTGACAGATGCAGAGAGGGAAAGGGATAACCTAACCCTACAACTTGTTGAGGAGTCCAAGGAAGTTGAGGCCATGCGAAATGCCAAAGAAAAGGCAGAAATAGACCAGGAGGCTAGCCAGGATGAGGTCCTTGAGCTCAAGGACCAGCTTAAAGTTAAAGATCAAACCATCCAGCGGCTACGGGCATCTCTTGCCAGAGTCAGAGCTACTAGCTCGACTCACACCACTATAGAAAGCTAGATCTATGAAGAACAAAGGAAAGAGCTTTAGAAAGAGTTAACTTTAGAGAAAAAGCAAAGGTTGATGATGGCGGAAGGGTCGGTGGTTATGCAAACACACATGGAAGAAGAGCAGAAAGCAATGCAAGATTAGCTAGAAATTATCAAGAGAAAGCTCGAGGAGGCGGAGAAGATAAATGCTGAGTTGAACGACCTCCTCGTGAACATGGGAGAAGAAGCTGAAGCAGAGAAATAGACACTCCTAAAGCAGATAGAAGAGATGAGAGGACAGCAGGCAGAAGAGCAGGCAGGCACATGGCCGATAGCCATGGAAGGCATAGACCTAGAGAATGTGGCAGATCCTGTGGACACACCCATGCAAGAGGAAATCCTAGTAGGACCCTCTCAAGAGCCACAAGATCTGACACAAGGAGAGGAAGAGAAGCTGCGCAAATCCATAGAGGCAGAAATCAGAGAAACGGTCAAGGAAGCCTTGTAATGGGAGCAGAGGGTTTTTAAATCCATGACCATTTAGAAGATCGACGCTAGCAACCTCCGACGTGAATGGCTACAACCCTCTCTCCCATATCCTTTGCTAAAGTACGAAGCCGCCACCATTAACAAGAGGATTAGAGAAGAGCCGACACTGCCAGTCTACACATCAGATATCTCCTAGCCTGAAGGGGCCAAGTTGATAGTCGACTCCCAGCCCAGGTGGAGAAAGGCGTGGCTGACGAAGTATCCACAATACCTAATCCATTTGGTAGAGGCACCCAAAATCATCAGAGATAACCTAAGCTTCTACCCTCTACCAAGGATACAGACGTGGAAGGTCCAGGAGATACTACAAAGAAGCCAACCCACTTGGCTGAACTATCCGAAGCTGCCAGGCTTGAAGGCAGGCGAGAGAATAAGTGTTCAATACATGGTGAAAACCCTAATGGGCGCCATCAAATTGTTCACTGGCTCGCCTGAACTTTCTTGCATAATGATGAGGAAGATCTGCAAAACCCTTTTGGCAGTCTTCGAGACGTTCAAACCGGGCCAGGTTACAGACAATATCTTCTTCTTTCAAGATACTTACAGATGTGCATATGATATGTCTGGTCAGCCTTCCAAGGAGGTGATACATGCATTGTATCAAAGGATAATGTTTCTGCCATCCTATCACCTCCAGGCCTTTGAAGAAGCGTTCTACATCGGTTGCTTCACCATCAACATAGATATATTCGGCCCAACACTGCTGGATTTACATGCAAGATATGAGTCGCTGCTCAAGATGTGCGAAACCATAAGTTGAAGAAGCAGCTCAACAGCCATGTCGGGGACGACATGAGCAAGGAAGGGGGGAGTGTTAGAAGCTGCACACACCCTACGGAAATTGACTACTCGGCAGATTATCATTTTTTGTAATTATTCATTTATTGAGAAAACTCGACATTTCACCTTGTAAATATTGGGGCTTATAGAAGTTTCCAGATTGTATCCCAGTTTTGACAGTTAGATTGAGTAGATGGTTGATTTGGAACTTTAGGGTTTGAGAATTGTAAGGTATTTATACCACTTTTTGACCTTAATGAAAAACCTTTTGTCATTTTTAAAAAGTTTGAAGTCTGTGAGTGAGTGTACTGTGTACGAGAGAGAGTGTGAGCTTCATCTTGACGCTACGTGTGCACCGGTGGTCGGAATCGAGTGCGGAGAAGTGCAGCGTGTTGCCCCCGATGAGAGCTACGTGCCGATACCTACATTGCGCGCATACGGTCCGGTATTGCGAGCTCCATCTACGAGCTGCATCTGGTGATTCGGTGAGCATACGTTGTCCGATTTTGCATTGCAGCATATCCACGCGTTCACATTGAGTAGAGTTACACATTAGGCACTTTAGATTTCAGAAACAAAGACCTGAAAATTTTGGCCAGACATCCTACGTGATTTTGCACCGTGTGTTTTGGGTTGGGGTTTTGGTTCATAGACCTTAGGGAGAGCGACCTATTGGTGTTTTGTAGGGTCTCCTTCAAGTTCTGTGGTGTTTCGAGATTGTTTGATGGGTGTTCGGCTCTAGAAAGCATTGTAGGAAGTTTTCTCTTATGCACTCTTGAAGGCTGTGACTTAGACATTGGGTAGAGACCTCTGTAGGAATTAGTTAGGAGTCGGTCGAGTGTAGGTTGACACCCTATGCTTGCTTCCACGTGCCTACGGGTCGAGGTTCGTCCTTAGCTGACAAATTTTGTTAGGTGAGTTCTCGCTATGTTGACGTCCGTCGCGGTGTATCTATCCAACACCTTTCAAACACAAATCCCTTGACATTCTTGGCGAACCTGATGCGAAATGAGATGGGGTGGGAGGTGAAGATGGAGATGCAAGAACAATTGATGCAGTTTATTGAAGATTTCAATTCAAATGGTTTTGATGGGAATCAAGAAATTCTAGATGTGCCAAAATTGTTGCAAAATTAGTTCACGGATATTTGCACAAAGTGAAAGCTATGAAGATGAAAAAACAGATTGATGATGCAGTGAAGATGACACTTGATGCCGTACATGAACAATTTGGTATTTTTCAAGGACATGATCCGGATGAACTCCTTGCAGGCTATAAAGCGGAGAAGAAGAGCCGAGGAATTCTAGAAGATCGGATGATTTTGACTTTTGAAGAAGTTCAACCTCCAAATTTAAAGATAAGGTTTGAGATCTGGCAGAAACATATCCCACATAGTGGGACTATTTTGCGGATGGGTTTGTTCATGAAAGCTCATGGATTATCGCATTGATCTTGGAGGCTACTGAAGTGCAACTTGGAGATTCAAGGATATCTGTTATTTTCTTGTAGCAGGTTAGTTGGCACTAGGTTTTGTTTTTGGATTTATGCTATGAGGGAATAGTTTTGGGTTTTGTGATCAATAAGCTTATATGGCTAGCTTCCATTTGATGTCTTTGGACAATTCATGATTATCTTCACATCATTTGGGTTGGTTTTGTTGCCAGAACTTGAAGTGAAGGACTTGATGGCCATTCCATGTGCAGACATACTAAGGCGTACTTGATCTTGACAGAGTTCCCTAAATCAAGCTTGATGGTCGATCCGTGTGCATAATTAACTGGAGCACTTGAGTATGGGTTTATGCTCATGTGGATATTATGCTGCACCACTATTGGGGCAATTTATTATTATCCCATTTGATCGTGGGGGCTTATCCAAAGCTGTTCGTTAACGGCGTTCTACTTGAACTAAGTGATCATTGAGGAATTTAAGCTCCTTACAAGAGATTAACTTATGCAGACCATAGAGAATAAAAAAAAAATCAAGAATCCAAGTTCAATGATTTTGATGATGATGGAGTTGATGATGATGGAGCCCTCGTCTGTGGCACTCCTCTCTCTTCAATTAACTTATCAACAAGAATAATAAAACTTAAATTGAAGATGATGATGGGCTTTCCTCTATGTCGTTCGTCCTGCTTCAATTTCCCTCGTTGCTTGCCATGATTTTTGTCGAGAGACATCAAGAAACCTCGAATCCTACTCTTTTGTACTGCTTGATTGCCACGGCCAAGGTCGCCTTTATGCTCTTCCTCTCCTTCGTTCCTCCTTTGTTGCTTCAAGACAGATAGAGAGAGATAATGATTATGTAAGGCTTAATGATATTCAAACTATTGAGCTCGGCTTAGATGACATAGATTAGATAGCATTAATATGGTTTAGGCTAATAAGATGGGGTCTAACGATGGCACATGAGTGATATATTTTATCGAGTATGAGGGAGATAGATAATTCTCCAAGGCTTGAGCATGAGGAGGAGAGAGAGCGTGAGGGTTTCAGCAGGCGAGTGATATTTGGCTATGGAGGGCGTGGCATGGTTGAGAGAGGAGTTAGCTTCAAGCACCCAACTTAACTTGCCGAGATGCCCCCTTTTTTTGCATGCAATACTTTCACTTTCTAAATTTTACTCAAGTTTCTCCTCCCTTACCACTAGCGATATCGCTAGTGGAGGGCACGGGTACAAGCCCTTGCTGATGTGGCATCTTGGACACCGACCTGCACAAAATTCGACGATGATGGATCCAAATTGCATTGCCAAGACCTACTGAGCATAGTTCGCTTCATGCTTGTTCCCGTTCGAGCACCATAGAAGGTGTTGCATCTTCTTTCTCTCTCCTTGCGCTTCCTTGCTCGTTGCTCACATCATTTTTCTCTTTATTTTCTCTTACCACACACTTTATTCCCAAGTTGGGTGGCCATTTGCTTTAAAACTTGGGTGGCCTTTAGCCCTCATAACACACCACATTTGGCATGCACACTAAAGCTTAGCATCACATTTGGTATGTTTTTCGGCTAAGGCATTGCTAGCTAAACATTCAAGACTCAAGCTCATCAAGAACTTAATGTGCTTTTGTTAAGGCACCATATTTTGCGTATACATCAATCAAGGAATTGCTCACCATTGCATTCAACATGCACACCGACCATAGCATTGCTGGTCCACCTTCCCGCCACCGCTGCCACGTTGGGTATTTCCCGTACTCAATGCTCTCCAAGAGACGTCCTTTAAATTGGAAGCGCATCAAAAAATTTATGTGCTTCCATACATGCACCACACTTGACATACATAACAACTAAAGCATTGCCAAAGAAAATCACATCTTACTTCTTCTTGCCACTACCATTTGTGGCCCTTTAAAGCCGCATTTGGCATACTTTTAGCTTAAAATTGGCTTGTTATCAAGCCTTAATCACTGATCAATAATCAGGTAAGCTTCAATTAAACACAATGTGCATCCTTCTAGTCTTTTTCTCAACATGGAAGAGGAGCTGCACAACATCCACCCCCTCTTAACCTGCACAACCTTCGGTATGTGCCAACCGTTCGTCAATGTGCATCTGCTATAAGCACTTAAATCTCTTTGCCATCATGAAGCTCACATAACTGGTAAGTACATGTAAAACAAAAATAAGGCTTAAAGCCTATCATCAATGCTCTAGCTTAATCATTAGGTAACTGTCCATCGCAAATCTTTGAACCGTATCTGTCGTATCTCCAAAACACTCAATTATGGAAAACTTGTTTAGTGAACCCCGCAAAACTCAAGTGCTCCTGTTAATTATGCACACGGCTTGACCATAAAACTCGATTTAGGGAACTCTATTAAGCTCAAGTATGCCATGTGTGTCTACACATGGAATGGCTGTCAAGTCCTTCACTTCAAGTTTTGGCAACAGGACCAACCCAAAGGATGTGAATATGATTCATCAATTGTCTAAAGACGTCAAATGGAAGCTAGCCATATAAGCTTATTGATAACAAAACCCAAAACTACTCCCTCATAGCATAAATCCAAAAACAAAACCTAGTGCCAAGTAACCTGCTACAAGAAAATAACCGATATCCTTGAATCTGCAAGTTGCACTTCAGTTCCTTATGTTAACCCAAGTGATGGTGTTGTTAACAACCCACCTTGGCTATTGATTAAACTATACTCCAATTTTTTTGATGATTACGGTGATTGCAAGTGTCTATTGTTCTGTCTCACACACATCTCTCACAGCCAGAGGCTTCGTGCCTTCCTGGATCACCTTTTGAACACAAATCCCTTGACATTCTTGGTGAACCATGTGTGAAACGAGCCGGGGTGGGAGGTGAAGATGAAGATGCCAAAAAATTTGATGCAGTTTATTGAAGATTTCAATTCAAATAGATTTGATGGGAACTAAGCAGTTCCAGATGTGCCAAAAATGTTGCAATTAGTGCAGGGATGTTTGCTCAAAGTGAAAGCTATGAAGATGAAAAAGAAGATTGATGATGCAGGGGAGATGGCACTTGATGCCATACATGAAAAATGTGGTATTTTTCAAGTACATGACCCAGATGAACTCCTTGCATTCTATAAAGCGGAGATGAAGAGCCGAGAAATTCTAGAAGATGGAATGATTTTGACTTTTGAAGAAGTTGTAACCTTTGAATTAAGATAAGGTTTGAGAACTAGCAAAAACATATTCCACACAGTGGGGGAGTGTGTCCCGATCGGGTGATAGGGACCCGCGGATGTGTCTAGAAATTGGCCTAGTCTGGGTAGGCTTGATGCCGATGAGAAAAGGAGGAAGGAAAATGGATCCATGAAGGGATCAGGATAAGGGAGGAGGATGTGATTTAATTAAGGAACTCTTCTAATTGTTTGGTAAAAAAGGAACCTTGAAAAGGCTAGGAACCTAAGTGGGCTATTCCGCAATTATCAGTTGGACCTTTGCTCTGCTTCTTGGATTATTGATAAAAAAAATTCTAGAATATATTATTTTTGTAAGCCTTTCCCACACAAGATAAAGAAAAACAAGAATTGGAAATTGTGTCAAGGTGACACCTCCACATGTGGCGGAGGAGACAAGATACCCAAGGCTTGGGATGAGGATAGGGATATGCTTGGAGGAGTATATGTGATTGCTTGAAAGATAACTATATAATTTTACTAATAGTAAAAGAAAAAGGAAGTAAAAGATTCTAAAAAGGAAAAGGTGGGAACGACCTGATAAATGCACACTTGCAAGGGTATGCAACAATTTGCATGTTGCTTTCAAATGCTTGAAATGTATTTTGGGTTTGACATGTTTGGAATATTTTTTTCTAGTATCATAGTACTACCTTGAAAGGGTGCATTTATCAAACGGTTTGGTGGGTGGGTGGATTTTGGAGGGTTAATCGTTGGCCGAAAAGTTGAACCCAATTTTATGTTGTCTGTTAAGACAAGAACGGGGAAAGGGATTCCGATCTACCGAGTGGGGATCAACTTGGGAACAAGAGCTTTGTGTAGTTATTAATACAAGCATCTTAGGGGAATGTACTGATGACTGTGCTTGGTCATAACTGGGAAAAAAGCGTCAGTGACCTTGAACCAAGGATGAATTAGAGGACTCCCACCAATTTACCCTGGAAGGTTGAGTTCACATTTAGTCTGATGACTTCGATTGTAAGTTTTCAAAGCAATAAGGAAAGATACTTTGAGGTTAAGGTTTTGTAAGAGAAAAGTGAATGTTATCACCCCCTTGAGTTGGCATCAAAGAGCGAGAGGAGTCCTATCTTGGTGTCGACCTCAAGCGGGAGGGATGTCAAGAATCGTGGTGTATCCATTTGGAGATGGTGCAGCCGACGGTCCCTGGCATGACCCTCACAAAGTTATTGATGACAATTTTTATCATGGACAACATTTTTCTTCCTTGTAATTCTTATTTTGCTTTTGTGCGACTAGTATTTTGCTGTCAACAAATTTTTGTTCACAATTTCTCTTCATGACTTCCACCAGCATGCAATTATTTTCCCAAAATTGTCGAAAATGGCAAGGATGTAGCCAAAGGAGCTTCATTAGATAAGAATGGAATAGACCAAGTTCAAATCCTAGAATAATATATGTACATAGCCAGTTTTTTAAAATAGCAACTAGTAGGTAACTCTGAATCCATATTGAAAGTGATGCCTATAGAGCGCTTATGGCAACAAATATATATATATATATATATTAGGTACCCATTGTTGGTTGGGGTTATTGACACTCAAATGAACTTTTGCCTTTATTGTAGAAGGGGCTTTGGGTCTCCATAGCATGGTTGTGGTTTTTTTGTTTAGCATCCCAATCCTTCACACAATTGGGCTATTACCTTGAGGAATGTGATTTGGAAGCCACATGCACCTATTCCCTTGACATTAGCTTTGGAGCATTTATCATTACAAAGTTTTGGACATTATATGGTCTATGTAAGGTTTTACGAGCAAGGATTAATTGGCTTGTAATTAACGGGGACAAAGGCAATGGTTACTCCCACTTTCGTACGTTTGTTTCTAGATCTTCTCTTCAAAAAAAGCTAGACTTAGGCAAAGGTCTCTCTCTTAAATGGTATAACCTTTTTATCACCCAAGTGTGTTAGATTGGTTATGCCATTTCCCTCTTGAATAATAGGTCTTGAGTTCGACTTTCCTCGTCGGATAGATCTTTAAGATCTCTTGGGATAGTCTCCTACTATGTTAAAATTCTCTTCTTCTTCTCTCTCTCTCCCTCTCTCTCTCTCTCTCTCTACCTTTTTTGCTTCTAATTGGAAAGATGTGATATGGCTCATAATAAGTACCCACTATGCCATATCATCAGCTCATGGGTCAAGGGGGCCCAATAAAAGGACTTTATTGAAACGTTTCTAGCACAACCTACTTTCCCTCTTGAAATGACTCCCAATATATACTTATACCAAAAAATCATTTTGATTTTCTTTTCCCACTTATTTTTTCCTTAAAAAAAAAAAAGTCTACCTAGAGTTCCCCCCAAAAAGTCATTCCCAAAGTTCATGCACCTAAGAGTTCCTTGCAAAATTTCTTCTAATTATTCTTAACCTATGTCACATTTTGCACCTTGATCTTCCCCATGATGCACGCTTCAATGGATTTTACACAAAACATCTGTAGTAGAAGGCTACCCAGTACCTAACGTCTCCTCACACACATGTTTATTCCTAATAAACTTGTTACAAAACATCTTTCTCGCACAACAATGCAACAAGCTTCTGTAACAAAATCAATAATAGTGCTTGAAAAATATATTTTAAGAATTGAAGTGGATGTGTTTGCCAAGTGGCTAGAAGGGTTCCTGGACATTGAACATGAAAGGTCAAGAGTTAGCAAGGCAAAGTTTGCACTTAAAGTCAATGCCTTATGTGTTTATGTAGAGATGTGTTGCGGTGCATGGATGCATACATGTGCTCACAAAGGGAAGAGGAGAGTTGTGTTTGGGGGTGGACTGTACTTGGAAGAGTGTGTGTGCTTGGTTCCTTTATCGCATATGAAGGAGAGTGAATACAAGTTAATGGAAAATGTGTGTAGGAAGCCCTTTACCCCAAAAATCTTCAACTTAAAGGCCAATGTGGCCATAAGTGTCTATGACTAAAGTTAGTTTGTACAAATGTGAAACAAGATAGATTCAACCTTACAAAATTGAGTTCACCCTAAACCCATTAACTTGATGCAATGTGAAAATTTCTCCATAGTTGAGCTCTTTGTAAGAGCATCTGTTGGAACTTGATGAACTCCAATCCCTTATTTGTTAACACATCCCGAATGGGATGATATCTCAATGTGCTTTGACTTGGAGTGAAACTCAGGATCTCTTGCCAAAATAATGGCACTCTGACTATCAGAATGCAAAAATGGAACTTGATGAGCTCCAATCCCTTATTCGTCAATGAACCCCAAGTGGGATGATGCTTCAATGTGCTTTGACTTGGATTGAAACTTGGGATCTCTTGCCAAAACAATGGCACTCTAACTATCACAATGAAAAAGTGGAAGCTACTGAATGTCTACGTCTCCCACTAGACGTGCTAACCATCCTTGTCGACATCTGATGCTGCAACATACTCAAACTCAGTGGTGGAAGAAGACGTACAATCTTAGAGAGATGGCTTCCAAGAAATGTCTCCTTTTGAAAATATGTAGCCAGATGTAGAGCTCCTTCTATCTTTGCAACCCACATAATCTACATCCGTGGAACCAAAAATAGATGCATTTCTGTTACTGAAGCATAAGCACTTACTCAATGTACCCTTCAAGTACTTGAGGATATGTTTCACTGCTATCTAATGTTGCTTGCCAGGATCAACCATATACTAACCAATCACACCCACTGTAAATGCAATGTCTAGCCTTGTAGATACTATAGCATACAAGAGACTGCCTATAGCTGAAGAATATCATATTTGCGATTTCTACTCTCTTAGCATCTGACTTGGGAGAATCTTCGTTGCTTAGTTTCAAATATGATGATAGTCGGGTACTTACTGCCTTGTTCCTTTGCATATTGACAGATTGTAAGACCTTGTGGAAATAATATTCTTGAGACAACTCAAGAATACCCTTTTTCCTATCTCTCTTGATATGCATACAAGAAAATATTTTGCTTCCCCAAAATCCTTTATAACAAAGTTTTTGCTCAACATCTTCGCAGGACTTTCTTGCAATTAGCATGTCATCTACATGTAAGATGAGAATGAGCAGCAAACCGTCGTTAAGTTTTTGTGTGTACAAGCAGTGATCCTCCTTACTCCTTCTAAACCCTTGGGATTGCATAAAAGCATTGAACTTTTGATACCATTGACTTTCCTGCAGTTAGCATGTCTCTACATATAAGATGAGAATGAGCAACCGATCGTCACTTTCTCGTATACAAAAAGGGATCCTCCTGACTCCTTCTAAACCCTTGGGACTGCATAAAAGCATTAAACTTTTGATACCACTACCTTGAACCCTACTTTAAGCCATATATCACTTTCTTAATTTTTCATAAAAGCATCAAATTTTTGATACCATTGCCTTGAACCCTACTTTAAGCCATAAATTGTTTTCTTCAGTTTGCATACAAGCTCATCCCTGCTAGGTGGCTCAAAACCTTCAAGTTGCTTCATTTAAAAATCCTCTTGAAAATCCCCGTGAAGAAAGGATATCCTCACATCCATTTAGACGAGCTCCATGTCCTCAATGGCTACAAGTCTAAGGATTGTACGCAATGTAGTCATTTTGACCACATGCAAGAAAACTTCATCAAAATTAACTCCCTTTTGTTGCTTGAATCCCTTAGCAACCAATATAGCCTTGTACTTAGGCTTAGGATCCTCAGATGTAAACTTTTTCTTATAAACTCATTTGCAAGGTAAGGCTTGCTTGCCTTTTGGAAACTCAACAAAGTCCCATGTCTCATTGTTGACAACGCATCATACTCTGATTGCATGGCATACTCCCACTTGACCTTGCCATGCATCTGCATGGATTCTTTGTAACAAGATGGCTCACTGTAGTCAATCAACATGACATAGTCTATAGCCAGTCAGCATGCCATAGTCCAACCCTACCTGAAACCGCTCAGGTGGAAGCGAGAATCTACTAGATCATCTCAACAATTGACTGTTGCTCTATGTTCTGTCAATTGGAGCATTGCTATTGGAGGGTGCAACACTAAGCTTTTGAGTTTTCACTAAATCTGAGCCTATCTTGGGGCTGCACTATCATCACTTATCACATCTCATGATGATACTGATCGAAGACTATAATTTCAATTTTGGGAAGCAAGTGACTCGACTAGGGCATGGAGGTTTGCCAAGAGGTTGTCAATCTCTCATATGAATACAATACACTTTGATGAAACTACTTATGTGCACTCTAACCATGAAAAACTTAGATTTTATCTCTATGTTCCATTTTATGCATCAACAAGCAAAACCAATAGCAAATCAACTCCAAACAACAAAAAAATAAATAGGCATCATCCATGCATGGTTTAAAACATTCTTGGGTCATCAAACCTAAAATTTTCACACAAAAAAAATTGCTTTTTTTTTTCCCAGCAACAACAGAATTATAGGTCATCAAATTTGATGTCCGACATGCGTACTAGGTGCTCCAAAGTGCTGGGAATTTGATGCAATCAATAGAATCTCAAAACAACACTTGGATGATGAGATATGTCACCTGGAAGGTTGTGGGAGTTGATGCTCAGATCTTGCAAGACTCTTGCAATGTAGATACCCATGCATAGAGCTCTTTGAGACTAACACAATGATGCTCTCAAAATTTTGATATGATGATCGTGCCCTACGGTGCAAAGAGATAAAGACACTATAGAAAGAGATAACTAGCAACGTACAGAGAAACCTTAATTTCTCACTTTCATTAATAATAATCACGATGTTCAAAACTTTACAAACGTTGCCTTTTATACCTTGGCTTAGGGTCTCATGTACAAGGGTTGGATTTGCTTCAAAAATAGCATAAAATACAACTTGAGAGCTCATAGTCTTGAATTTTTCATAATTACAAAGCGAGCAAAAAGCTGATGGTTTTTTGGCAAGATAAAGTATAATCATTTTCTGTTACAAGGACTGAAAAATCTTCTCTGTTGAGGTGTAGGCTAGGTGGGTATGGGAATCACCCCTTACATTACTTTCTCTATAATGAATATAGGGAGAGAAAGTGAGAGTTGACTCTAAATCTCTTTATCCTACTCCACTAACCCCAAGCTCTCTGTATTGTGTCTGCTTCATTCCCTTTCCCCTACTCTCCTTCCTTCTCTTACACTCACTGCACGGGATCCACGAAAACTACAAATGGTATCAGAGCTACAGTCACGGAGATCACGAAGAGGGCATGATTCGGGGACGATGGCAATCTCGATGGCGGTGGTGGGATCTCGAGCTTGCAACCGTAGAGAGAGAGATTCGAGCATGTGAGCATGGCCTAACTTGGGAGATTCAAAACCTTGAAGCAAAGGTTAGCTTGCAAAAAATCAGCAGGAATTGAAGGCTTTGAAATAGGGCAACTAGGAACTCTGTCAGGTGCTACAGTGAGCTTGAAAAAGTCCAAGAGCAGGGCATCGAGAGGAGCATGCACAACTCCTTTTGGATGTAAGAATGGATCTTGTAACATTTAATGGCCTAATAACTTATGTGTAGCGGAAATTAGCATGAACATAGTGGGCATTTCATTAGAATAGATTCCTAATGAGAATTACAAGAGTGCTTGGGTGGAGAGAGCAACAAAAAGCATAACACCTAGTTAGATAGCATCGACAATACTTTCAAAAGAGAGAGAAATTAAGCTATTGACAACAGTTGAGGACCGGATTTGCATGGAGCCGGTCCCCCCTCCAAAAGGCTTTGTATTATGGTTTCTCCCATCAAGAGAGACATTGTACAATACAATTCTTTGTGTTCCTTCAAGACTAGCTAGTGCAATGAAGATGGAAGCTTCATGCACTAAGCAAAACACTTAATCAAACACAACTTGAATTATCCCCGTTCTCAGACCGAAGACCTCACACACCTTCGAAGATGGTGAGAGCTAGCAGGGTATGAGAGTAGATTGAGAGGAAGAAGGAGTATCTTACGAGAAAGATGTACATCTCCTCACATAATCACTCATATTAGCATAGCTTAGCTTAGTAATTAGCTTGGTAGAGAAGATGAGCATGCATGGAAGCTTGTATCTTGGTTGGATTTGCATCCACATGCCAAGAGAGTGTTGATGTAGGCTTCTATCTCACAAGCTTGGAGTAGGTGATGAGCTCTCCATTAAAGCTTGGAAGGAGATAGAGTATTATTTCTTCACACATGGTCAAGTGTGTGTGTGTGTGTGTGTGTCAATGCCAAGAAAAAATCAGCTCCCTCTCTCTCTTGGGCGAGCCCTTCCTGCTAAATTGGTCTGGCTTTTGCCTCATTGGACCTCCCCAAGTCAAGCCAATGGGTGTTAAGCAGCATAAGTGATAGCCTTCTGACATGTGTCCCCCTTTCCCCTTTTGTGAGAGCTTTAGGTAATTAAATAATTAAACTAAACTCTCATTGGACCCCTTTGCCTCCTGGCCAATAGGAATCAGGCAAGCCATTGGGCTCCTGAATGCTCATTGGACCCCTTGCGAGACTGCCCAATAGTCTTCTAGGAGACTTAATTCTCATTGGTTTCTTTTATTAAATGTTTTTAAATTAATTAAAATAGATTTACTCTAGCTTAATTCTCATTGGTCCACTTCAAGGGTCTTCCAATAGGAATTGGGCACACCTTGTGGGCATCTGGCCTAGGGAGCTGACATGTGTCCCTCATTCCCTTTGTGTAAAGGGAGCCTGTGTGTGTGTGTGTGTGTGGCTTTCTCTCTCATCCCCTACCTTTAGGGCTCGCCCCCTCCCATGTAGGGATGTGCAAAGACTTTTAGGGCACACACAAAGCATCCAATTTTCCCTAGGGTTGACCTTTGGACACAACCTTTGAATTTTGGAACCTTAGCATTTTGAAAGTTTTAATGGGCTGAACCTTAGGGTCTTTTTAGCCCATTGTTGCACATGGCTCTTTTGCAGATGGCCCCCCCCTTTGGATCCCTATTTTCCCTCCTTTGGATCCCTACTGTGGCCGGTCTGCTAGCTTAACCAATATTCTAGCTTTTTCTCCCCTGGCCTTCCCCACATTAAATGATCAGTTTAATATGAGAAAATCATTTAGGAGAACTAGATATTGATTATTATGACAATCTTTAATGGGAATTATCATCTATAACAGGTATTGAAGCAAAGGATGTCGACAATAGAAGTAGACACAGTAAATCGAGTGCTCAATTTAGAGCATTTGTGATGCTAAAAATTGAATCGAGAGCAACCAAGAAGGGGATCTATGAGTAAGCAGTGAGAAGGGGCAGTGATTTGAGAAATCCGCTGACGAGCAGTAGAGCATCGAGAAACATGAGAGGATTGGGAAAGCCTTGAAAGGATTGGGAGATCACTTAGGTAAGATGATGAACCACCTTACTATTCTGCCTATGCTCCATGGCTTGTTGTAGGACGGGTGTCTGACCTCACTCCTATCTTATTGCAGACATAGTGAGAACCACAAATATAATTGTCGATCCATGGGATGAAGCTGACTCGACTAGTGTATAGAGGCTACAAGAGGTTTTCAATCTCTTGTAAAACAACAGACAACTCGCATCTAACTCAAGCTACACTCAAATGACAGAAATCACCAAAAGCTAGTCACTAATCGACAAACAAATCATAACCGTTACAACATCCAAACATTATGAAACTTCTAGGACATGTTTATAAGACCCAAGCACACATGCTTATGGCCTCAAATCTCACTTTAGATCAAGTGCAAAAATCACGATTATTAACAGCCATGAGTTTTTGACCTAGTCGTTTTCGACCCAGAATGCATCTAAATGCTTAGCAATGATGCCCCAATACCATGCCTATACTTCTTTTATGATTTTTAAGCTTAAATTCCTACTTATAATGAGACTAGGCTGCAAGTCAATGATGCCAAAAGCTATGAATTACCATGAAATGCTTACGTCAGTGCGTAGAGCTCTTACCTGCGGCTGCAACGCAACAGACGACATTGCAATGTGATAACCGAGAAGGGAGTAGGAAGCGCATTTCTAGATCAACACCCTTGAGATCCTTATAAGACCAAGCAAAGATATCTCGATATTCTTTCAGTAAGCTTAACAAAAGCTCTTCTTCTTCTTCCGTTAGGTTGGCTCTTCTTCTTCTTCCGTTAGGTTGTTTGCAATGTAGGTAGGTCTAGGATCTTCTCTTAGTTCGGGCAGATCTATCCTTTTTGCGTTTTCAGGTCCTTCATAGGATTTGCCCTGGTTTCTTAGTTCCCTGAGAGGTTATTTGACTATGATCTTTTGATAATGGAAAATATATTTCTTATAATGGGATGAAACATTCATTACATCTTTACCTTCCTCCTTAATGGTTTCCATTTCAGCTGTATATATCTCCTTTAGAGATTTCTTTAACTCTTGATACTCTTTCTTCGTTCAACTCGTGTCATGGTTGAATCCTTGTCCTGGTATTTAGGTTTTGTTTGAGTTTCCTTTCTCATTTTTCTCAATGTTTTTGATATTTCCTGCTTTTCGTTTAAAGGATATCTACTAGTGATTTTGTCTTTGACACAATCATGTGCATCTATTTGCATCAAAACTGTGTTCTACTAGAGATTGATGGCATAGGTTTAGATTTCAAGTTTCTGGTGTCTCTTTCTCTTCTATACCATTTTTGTCTCCTCGGTTTCTGGTTTGGAAAGTCAAAAAACTTTTCCTCCCCTCCTTTCATGAGTAGTTTAGCTCTCACATGTTCTTTTTCCAACCCCGAATCATCTGAGGTAGCTGAATGTTCTTCTATCTCGTCTGTTGCATCATAGTAGAGGTCTGAAAGACTTGTTGAGCTTTCACTAAGTCCTTGGATTCTCAAATTTCATCTCCAATGTGAAGGGTTGAGATCATTTGTATGGGAATTATGTCATAGCTGTCCTCATTGCAAAATTGAGTAGGCATAGATGTATTTACACACACATCCATTGTTGCTAAAATTTGGAGTCTACTCAAATGGCTCAAACAAATGCTTCGGAAAGGGTTCAGGTATATAAGTTTCATCTGTGCAATCCCTATGAAAAACCTAATACGTAAAACAAGATTAAACTAAAAAAGTTTATGGTAAACTCTTTATCTGTTTTTAAAAGCCAGTATCCCGCATTCAACGAGATGGCAAAGCCAAAGTTGGGTTTTTTCGGTGTAATTGTGAAAAAGTCGACAGCTATAACGTTGCTATACAAAACTAGTCCATGGCTAAAGATGCTAGGGACAAGATCGGTTTTGGGTCAAATAGAAACAACGCCGAAGATTCAACCTCTTGGATTTGATACTCTTGCTTAAGCTTTTGCTAATGGATTTTTTGTTTTTTTTGATTCATAGGTTTGTTTCTTTCTAAGATACATTCTTCTCGTTTTAGGCTCTCGTTTTTTGAGGCTCCGCACATCCAAATAGGTGTATCTTTGTTCAACAAAGATAGAACCAAAGAGACCGAGTCAAATTCTTGTATGGGTTTTCATGACATCTCGATAAGTGTGATCTTTTAGATTAACCCTTGTTATTGATCCCACTTGCTTCAAGTACAGATAATTGTTTTCCCAATCCTAGACGAGTTGTACTTGTCACATGAAAGGTCTTCCCAAGATGATTTTGTAATTGAGTTTCTTTTCAAAGTCCACTATTGCAAACGTGTGTTGATAATAAATTCCACAGGAGTTAACTATCACTTTTTCAAGCAGTCCTAAGGGTCTTTTGATGTGTTCATTAGCCAATTGCAATTTCATTCGAGTTTGTCTAATGATTGGTTTTTCCATGATTCCCATACTGCTTTCATGGCTATGGCTATGCCTGCCCCACTATCCATTATTGCCATGGTTTCTATATCATTATATCTCACTGGAAGGGTTGTCTTTCCTTCTTCCCCTTCGTAGTATTCTCCAACTTTGTTCATTGGAACGGATCTAATCTCTTTGTTATCCAATTTGTCTTTCAATTTTTCTCAATTGTTCACCCAATGTTTTACGATTAGCCCTGTTATCCCCACCTTCTCTAGAGTTTCTGTAGATCACTCTATAGATATGGTCTACTTTTTAACAGTTCCCCTAAAAGTAAGAGTGCATTGAATGGGTGTAGACATGATTGAATGGATGTTGTCTACCTCTAGGGTTTGCTCCGCTCCTTTTATCTGAGTGGTTTTACACACTATGGAATCGTCTTCGTTATCTCCCAAGTAAGAGGGTAGTGTTTTCAGAGTCATTGTGTGAGGTCCCCACCCCGTTGTATCAAACAACGGATCTGATGGTAAACCTGGTGGCCACTAGATCTATAGCGGAAGCAAACAAAATGGTTCAGGGTTCACTAGCGGACGATCTCTCATCACAAAGTGAGTCGAGTTCGAGCCTACTAACAACGAGATCTAGCTCCACCTCGCAGGGGAAGCGTACTTAACTATCTAGCGATCCTAAGACCCACCTTCCAAGAGGAGAAAAGCCTCGAGTGCCTTTTTCCCCATGTTTCAGAGGCACGTACTCTCGAGAATTCCCCGCTCTAGGGACAATGAGCGTTACTAATATCGAGTAAGCACTATGGGGACAGAGAGTTCCCGACCAATCCGGACCACCCATCTCGTAGGCATTGGCAACCTGAGCCAAGCCCCCACTTTCCACCCCCACACTCACACTTCATCGTGTGACCTAATTACTACCACAAAGGTTGTTCAACATAAATATTCCTTGTTTAATTCCGAATCACATGGTTCGTTAAAACAGTCCTTCAACCAGTATTGCAAACAACACCAAGACAGAATTCTAGTAAAAATTATACTCAAACTTATTCATAAAAATTCCAATGTTCTGGAGGTACAACATCCCCCCTCCAGCGAGAGTTCACTCCTCCCGTTGTCGCCTAGCTGCCCATACAACTAGGTATGTCCACCGCATAGAAAGCACGTCATGGACACTCCCACCGCATAGAAAGCAAGACGTGGGTTCCCACCGCATAGAAAGCAAGTCATGGGTATCCACCACATAGAAAGCACGTCGTGGATTCAAGAGTCCTAACGAGGAACTCTGCCCCCTGTGATCAGTAGGGGGTGTTGAGATGTCGAGCTCTACACCTTGAGCTGGCATCCACTACGGGTCTTGGCCGCTTACGGCATTTACTCACTGGCGCGTTAGGTGACCCACACGGAGGATCTCTGCCAGTGATTCTACAGCTGGACTACACTTATAGTGCCAGCCTAGTACGCTTCTAGCGAGTTCACACTTAGTGACCGCATGTACATATGTGCTACTTTTCAGCTTTAGCACTTAGTCATTTTGTACTCTCTTTTCTGTAAAGAAGAAGAAGAAGCTTTCCATCTCTATGTGCTTTGTGCTTGTCTTGTGTAGCTCTCTTGCATCCTCATTCTTTACATGGTATCAGAGCCTGGTGCAGGCAAGAGAGGCTAAGAGAGCAAGAGCATCACCATCCCTTCGTTCGCAATCCACGACCAGATGCTGAAGGCGCCTCGCGCAGCGAAATTTTTTTTAGGGGTTTTTTGCACAAGTTTCTGAACAGGTCTCCAAAGTGCAGTATACAGAGATTTACTGTACAAGTACAATGGTTGTGAAATGCTTGATTGTGGACACTCGTTGAGTGTAGAAACCGTTACAGGAACCACGATAGCAGGTTCAGCAGATTTGCAGGTTTTTGCAGATTGCAGCTATTTTGTCTTAGTGCTTCAAGATGTCTGACGGTTTCAGTCAGATTGTTACTGAGAAGCTTGAGAAAAATAACTACCCTGCATGGAAGTTCAGAATAACAAATTTCCTAAAAGGAAAAGGTTATTGGGACTATGTAGAAGGAGACAATGAAAAGGAACCAGAGATTCCCGAGGCAAATGCTACAACAGAACAAAGGAAAGCTTTGAGGGACTGGCAACAAGGCCAGAGAAAAGTGATGTATTGGCTGTCTATGAGCATCACAGATGGCATGATGGGCTATCTAGAGGATGCTGAAACCCCCGCCATTGCATGGAGAAACTTAGGCAGAGTGTTCGAGGTGAACACCAAGACCAGGAAGCTTCAACTAAAGTCGGAGCTAAATCAGGTTAAGAGGAACAACCTCTCAATCAATGATTATGCCTTGAAGATCAAGAGTATCATTGAGGCTCTTGGATCTATTAAAGTCTCAGTGGAAGACGATGACATTGTCCGTGCATGCTTGGATGGTTTAGGAGATGAGTATGTACATTTTAGGTCTTCCATGAATACAAGAGACGACATCCCCGTATTCCAAGATTTGATTTCTATGCTTATTCTTGAGGAGAAGAACCTTGACACATCTTCTTCTCATGGCAGAAATAATTCTGAACAGGCCTTCTATTCTAACTCCAACAGAGGTAGAGGTAGAGGTCGTGGTCGAGGCCCAAGGGGTTGCAGGGGCCAATTTCTGGAAGGTCAATCAAATCAAAACAATACAGGTGGCAGGGGAAACCAGTCTCAAGGCAGGGGGAGTCAAAGAGGTCGTGGTGCAGGATCAAGCAGGCAGCAACATACTCCAGATAGTAGAGAATGTTGGACTTGTGGTGAAAGAGGTCACATGTCACGTGACTGTCCAAAGGGAAAAGCAAGTAGAAAGAGAGAACAGGGCAACTATGCATCTACTAGCAGAGATGCAGATGACAACAAAAACGAGCGCATGTTTGTTATGCAGCATGTAATGAATACAATGACTGCAGAGAATTCCACCCAAGATGATGTTTGGTATGTGGATTCAGGTGCCTCTAATCATATGACGTCTCGTGGAGAGTGTTTAGAGATATGCGCAAACCAGATGTGTCAGGCTATGTGCAGACAGGAGATGATACAGCTCACCCCATTGCTCATGTAGGGGACATACCTCTAAATACGAAGAGTGGGAAATCAAAGTACTTAGCAGAAGTACTTCATGTCCCAAACATTACAAAGAATCTTGTTTCTGTTGGACAAATGGTTGAGCAGGGTTTGCAGGTTCGCTTCAATCCAAATGGCTGTTATGTAGAAGATTTCCAGAATGGCTGTAAGCTGATCACAGAGGGCAAATGTGTGGGCAGAATGTTTACGCTGAATGTAGACATGCCTGAGGTAAAAGCTGCATTATTTGCACAGGGCACAGGTGTTGTGGCTGATGTTGACATTTGGCACAAACGCATTGGCCATGTCAATGAGCAGAGATTGCGCAGCATGCAATCAAAACAGATTGTAAAAGGTTTGCCCAAATTCAAGGTGGATGGTATGCATAAAGTGTGTGCAGCATGCCAGTTTGGAAAACAGTCAAAGGGCTCATTTCCACATGAGCGCAATGTATGTAAAAGGCCACTTGAGGTGGTGCACACAGATGTTTGGGGTCCAACCGATACTGCAAGTATACATGGTTGCAGGTATTATGTCTCTTTCATTGATGACCATACAAGGAAAGTATGGGTCTACTTCATGCGTAACAAAAGTGAAGTGTTTGGTCACTTTCAAGACTTCAAAGTCATGATTGAGAAGGAGACAGATATGCAAATCAAGACATTGAGGTCAGATGGAGGGGGAGAGTACTTCTCCAATGATTTTTCAGATTTTCTGTGAATGCATGGTATACACAGGCAGTTTACATGCATATATACTCCACAGCAGAATGGGGTCGCAGAAAGGAAAAACAGGCACATTGCAGAGGTTGCGCGTGCATTGATGAATGAGAAGAACATGCCTCATCATTTCTGGGCTGAAGCTGTAAATACAGCTGTGTACATTATGAACAGGACACCTACAGCTGCGGTGCATGATGTAACACCTGAGGAAAAGTTTACAGGTATAAAGCCTGATTTGGCACACTTGAAAGTGTTTGGTTGCATAGCTTACGTGCATGTACCAGATGAGTTGCGTAGGAAATTGGATCCTAAAGCAGAGAAATGTATTCTTGTGGGATATTCCCTTGAACAAAAGGGGTACATGTGCTACAATCCTACTACACGAGAATTACGAGTGAGCAGAGATGTAGTCTTTGATGAGATGAGCAGCTGGTACAGTAATGCACATGGCACTATTGGGGCTGATGTAAAAGATGATGTGGTTGTACAAAATGTGAGGCCACAGTCACAGGTTTTGAGTGGACCACAAGAGTCCTCTTCTCGTGGCTCTGTTGAGAAACCATGGAATGGTAGACTACGTACGCAGGTTACTCCACCAACAGGTACAGGGAATGTATCACGAAAAGGAAAGAAAAAGGTTGATGAACCTCCCTTTATGGTTGATGCATCATCAGGTTTTTCACATGTAGACATGGATTCAGATGGTTCTGAACAAAGTCTTGATGAGGAATTTGGAATTCCGGCTGTCAGGACACCTGGTGTAAGGAAAGTACAAGAAGATGCTAGAGGGCAAAGGAGTGACCAAGGACCGCGCAGATCTAATAGAGTCAGAAATCCAGTTCAGAAATTGACTTATGATGGGTATCTAGCGCATCACCAAGCCTACATGGCTAAGGTGATACAGGATGTGGAGCCCACATGTTTTGAGGATGCAGTTGGAAATGTGCATTGGGATGATGCAATGAATGAAGAGATGGCTGCATTGGAAGCAAATGACACATGGGAGTTGGTTCCATTGCCAAGTGGCAAGAAAGCTATTGGCTGTAAATGGGTGTATAAAACCAAGCATAAGGCTGATGGTAACATTGAGCGTCACAAGGCAAGGCTGGTCGCAAAGGGTTATGCACAGACGTATGGCATAGACTATGAGGAGACCTTTGCTCCAGTGGCAAAGATGACGACTGTGAGAGCTGTCATAGCAGTGGCTGCATCTAGAGGATGGATTATGCATCAAATGGATGTAAAGAATGCCTTCTTGAATGGTGAGTTGCAAGAGGAAGTGTATATGGATCAGCCACCTGGTTATGTCGATCCAGGTTACCTAGATTATGTATGCAGACTTCTCAAAGCTTTGTATGGTTTGAAGCAGGGCTCTAGAGCATGGTATGACAGGATTGCCAAGTATCTTGTCAGTATTGGTTTTAGGAGAGCTCATGCTGATCATTCACTCTATGTACGTGAGAGTGATGTGGGGATTGTGGTCATTACCATATATGTAGATGACCTTATTATTGTTGGTGACAATGCTATGGAGATTGACCATGTGAAGGGTCTTCTCAAACAGGAGTTTGAAATGAAAGATTTGGGCGAGTTGCGCTACTTTCTTGGCATTGAGGTGATCAGGACTCCAGAGGGTGTATGGCTGTCACAGAGACAATATGCTTTGGACATGTTGTCAAAGTATGGTATGGCTGATTGTAAGCCGATTTCCATTCCCTTGGATGTGAATGCAAAGCTGAGTGCAGAGAAGGGTGATGTTGTTGAGGATGTCAATATGTATAGGAAGATGGTGGGTAGTCTAATCTACTTGACTATCACAAGGCCAGACTTGAGCTACACAGTAGGCTTGGAGAGTCAGTTCATGCATCTTCCGAGGAAGCCACATTTGGATGGAGTACGACGCACACTTAGGTATGTGCAAGGGACTCTTGACTACGCATTGTTCTATGCAGCAGATGCACCATTAGCATTGTATGGGTATACAGATGCAGATTGGGCAGGCAGCATTGTTGATAGGAGATCTACGAGTGGCTTCATGTTCTCTTTTGGGAGTGCTGCTGTTACTTGGAGTAGCAAAAAGCAGCCTACGGTTGCTTTATCGAGCACAGAGGCCGAGTACAGAGGTGCAGCAGTTGCGGCGTGCGAGGTAGCTTGGCTACGCACATTACTTGAGGACTTGAGAGTGCAGGTGGACCAGCAGATTGTCATTCATTGTGACAACCTCAGCAGCATGCAGTTGGCTAGGAACCCAGTGTTCCATGCTAGGACCAAACACATAGAGGTCCATTACCACTACGTTCGAGAGCGAGTGTTGGCGGGCGACATCGACTTGGTCTACGTCAGCACAGAGGAGCAGATAGCGGATATCTTTACCAAGGCCCTCGGAGCTGAGAAGCTTCAACGTTTCCGGACTATGCTTGGACTCTGCGACATGTAGAGCTCGAGGGGGAGTGTTGAGATGTCGAGCTCTACACCTTGAGCTGGCATCCACTACGGGTCTTGGCCGCTTACGGCATTTACTCACTGGCGCGTTAGGTGACCCACACGGAGGATCTCTGCCAGTGATTCTACAGCTGGACTACACTTATAGTGCCAGCCTAGTACGCTTCTAGCGAGTTCACACTTAGTGACCGCATGTACATATGTGCTACTTTTCAGCTTTAGCACTTAGTCATTTTGTACTCTCTTTTCTGTAAAGAAGAAGAAGAAGCTTTCCATCTCTATGTGCTTTGTGCTTGTCTTGTGTAGCTCTCTTGCATCCTCATTCTTTACAGGGGGGTCAGGACTGATTCAACATTGGAAACAAAATGAACATGTCGAGTTAAATTTTCCCTAGCAAACATTCTTTCCTCTTGCAAACAGCATACCCATCAGACATTACCTTCCTACTTTAGAACTTAATGTACAATGATTTCAATGCCGAGGTTTCCGTCGGATTTCTCCAACATTTTTGGGGATATGAGCATTCCTAACTAGCGTATGCAATGTTAATTTAAACAACTTGAATAAAAATATGATCTACCTCTTCCACTTCTTCATCGATGGCCCGTGAGATGGCCGGTATTTGCTCGTCCATGGGAGCCTTTCCCTTTCCGTTGACATTGCTCGTTCCTGCTTCGCGATCATGGGCACCACCGAAGCGCGTCCTCTTAACCGGGGCCATTTCTCACTACTTTAAATGATTAGCTTGGAGAAAGAGCTAAGGTTCACAAGCATCATAACAATCCAATGGGTAGATTAGTGACATCAATTAATCCCTCCTATATGAGAGTCTAGATTTCTTTCATAAGTAATCATTAAGGATGGCACATAATCCTATGGGAACCGGCTCTAAGATAATTATTCGGCTTGCATGATCAAGAATAATTAAGATTTCACTATTAGAATTACCAGAGAATTGGATTAAGTATGATTAAACTATTTCCTAGCAATTAGATGATGCAGATTTACCCTATGCATATGTGTGAGGAAAAACCAATTCTTAGAGACTTAATGACGGATTAATTTCTCCTTAATTACGTCTTAATGCATAAGAAAAAATGAATTCAATTAAGCTGCAATGTTAATGAGTGATTACAATAGTGATTCTCTTCAATCTGCACAAATACTAGCTTATCGATTAATTACTATGCTATCTAGAGAGAGAAGATTCTGATAATTCTGCTCTAATCATTAATCGAGAGTGAAGAATGGCTGATAATTCAGCTATGGAATGATGATTACATAATAGAGTACGAATAAGGAGAATTTAGAGAATAGTCATAGAGATTTTCGGCTAGGAATAGACATAATGTACGAGAAAATTTGATGGTGGGAAAAGGGATTTTCAGATGGCATTAATTAAACTGTCGTTACCGTGATTAAGAGCTGGTAATCTTCTCGATTTTCTGATCTAATCGAGCTTCTTGAGATGAAAATTCGGCAGCACCTCCCTCCTAGCTTCTTCTTCAATAGGTGTGTGATTCGGCAGCACCTCCCCAATGTATGTGGTGTGTGTGTATGCACTGTGTGAGTGTGTGTGATCATAAATGTGTGTGTGTGTGTGTGCAGGTCTTTAAATAGGCTCCTACAGGCTGAAAATTGATCTGGGTTGCTAAATGCATCTGGGAGCTTCTCCAGTTAAGCATGGCAAGTCCAGTTCTCTGCCCACCAAGTGTCAGGTTGGCTTGGTTAACTGGTTCTGAGACTGAGTTGCAGGCTTGGCAGCTTCCCCAAGACTCCCACAAAGCAAGAGGGCGCCCCCGTAGCTGCTAAAGCTGATCTGGAGTGGCCTGGGACCTGTTCCCACACAGTCCCGGGCCCCCGGTGCCTCCCCGGACAATTTTTAGGAAATTTGGTTCTAGGCTAAAACGGGTCATACGAATCGGATTTTGATGCCGTAAATTGCCATACGAAGCTCTAACTAAGGCGTACTGGCCCGAGTACCTACCATATTTAGCAGCCCTCGGGGTTCGAAAATGCATTTTTTTCAAATTCGGGGTACGGGTGCAGATTTTCGAGACGATCAAGACTGGATGGGTCGGGTGACCAAAAACTTACTATTTTTGGAAATTTTCACAAAAATTATTTTAATTCACATTTTGAAGCGTTATAACATTCTAAACATCATGGCACTGACAGAATCTGAAAAACTGCTAAAAATAGTAACTTATTCCATTGTATTCATTTCGTGGTACAAGGGTGCTCTTGTGATCGGGTCAGAGACCTTACACATTGGTTTAGACATTCCTGAAGCTTTAGAGCCGCAATCCCCATACAAGGATTGTACATCCATGTCAATATCAGGAGGTAGATTGTCTAACCAAACTTCCTCTATAGGAGCTGACTTCAAAGTTAGGCTCCCATCATTAATTTCTCTACTTTTTTCCATAGGTGTCCTGGCTAGTCTTCTTCTACGAACAGAATTCCATCTAAGGTATCTTCACTGTCAAGCACTATGAGTTCTGACTCTTTAGTTTCAAGGTGGGGTTCTACCACCACTTTGGATTTCTCTTTACTGGTTCCTACCACAAGCTCCTCAGGTTTTGCTATATTCTCGAGCTTGGGTTTTTGTTTTTCCAGCATCTCCAGCATCTCTTAAGTAATTCTTATCAGATTTTGATAAGCTTCAAGCTTAGCTGCTTCCATATCTGGAGAAGGATAGTTTTTCCATTTGTTTTTCATGTTTTGGCCTGCTTTAAGTCCCACTTGGTAAGCTTCCAAAGCTGCATTGATTGGCTCAAAAATTTTGTCTACCAAAATTGATCCTCAAGATTTCACTGTGGTTTCCTTGATTTCACTTCTAATTTCTTTCACTTTTTCCTAGAATAGTTTCTTGGTTTTTTCCTTGATTTTAGCCCTTTGTTTCTGTTTTCTCATCTCATACCTTTGGCTTCTTCTTCTCTTGGTCTTTTGAGAGGAAATTTTAGTATTCTCCGAATCATCAGAGGAGTTATGTTTCTTTTACTTAGCCTGGGATCTGGTGATTACCTTGATTGGAACATTAGGTTCACTCTCTGATGAGCTACTAGGTATCACTTGGACTATGTTCACTACTGCTTTACCCTTGTTTAAAGGACTTTTTGGATAATCTTCAGGGAAGTGTCCTCCCTTTTTGCAACATTGTATACAGAAAGCTTCAACTGGCTTAATGTTCTTGTCAGACTTTGGGCATTCATTTTTTCAGTGATCATTTGCACCACAGTTATGACAGTTTCTAGTCCTTGGCTTAATCATGGGTCTTACCATCGGAGGTCTAACACCTTGATTAGCTACATAGTACATCGGTGCAAACTCTAGTGTAGTATAAGTCACAGGTTATTCCATTGGTGGTGAATGTGAATTATACCACTCTCCTTCTACCATTACTGTAGATGGACTAGGCTTGACATAGGGTGTAATAGGCACTAGTGCTTGTTCATCTATGACTCTCTTTGAATACATGTACTTTACAAGCATTGCATTATGTCCAAGATATGGAGGTTGTTGACCCAACACGGGTTGAGGTCTTTCCATACCCATCGATGGTCTTTGAGCTAGGGCCATTGTAGACTGATATCTGTACATGGGTTCTCCTTGTGGCCTCATAGGAACATATTGAACATTCCCATCATACTTTGGTCGGTAATAGCACTCATTAGTCTCATGGTTGGTCCATTTACCCTCGATTGCACACCATTTTTGCGGCCTAATTGTTTGTCCTTGTTGAGGTATCCCTTGCCATGGTCCTCTCATAGGTGCTTTTTGCATGTTTGTCATCATGTCATTCATTCTTTTGAGCATGTTTTCTATGGCTGCAAGCGGGGCTACAACAGCCGTTCCCACGTGCTGGTTTGGTGGATGTTGTTTTTCTCACTTTGATTATCCTTAGGGACATCTTCTTCATTGAAAATATCACAATTGTCTCCTAAGTCAATATTATCTGACACACACTCTTCTAGGGTCATATGTTTCCTGCTATACAATATAGCATGAAGTTTCTTTGTTTAACAATCTCTCTAAAAACAATGATACTAATTGTTCTTATGCAAGTATTTCTAGTTCTAGGTACCTTGCAATGTATTGCTCATTCTAGCTGCACAATCCCTAACAGACTCACCTTGTTTTTGTTTGAATCTATAGATTTGAGCTGCCGTATTATGTTTGATCCCCATTTTGGAAAATGCAGCTACAAATCCTTGAGCTAATGTATTTAGGTCCATGATTGACCTTGGTGGAATGTTTTGGAACCATGTCAATGCTTTCCCTTCTAATGTCATTCCAAATCCCTCAAACTAAGTATGGAAATCAAATGTCAATGCTTTTCCTTCTAATGTCATTCCAAATCCCTCAAACTAAGTATGGAAATCAAATATACGCTCTGCTCTTAGCACTTGTTTAAAGCTTGCTAAGTGGTCATATGGATTCCCAGATCCACTGTATTTTTTGACCCATTTTTGAAAATCAGCTGGTATGACATGTCTATTTGGTTCAACTCCAAGTCTCCTGGTAGTTGGTCCTCTCCCGATTCCTTCAAACCAGTTTGTTGGAAATAGTGACTCATGTAGCCCTAGACTGGCTTTAGTGTCACCGGGTTTTCTTCTTGATGATGTAGTTTTGGATTTTTTAACACTATTCCCAAAAGATCTCTCGTGGGGTTCCTCTCTTGGAATAGTTTCTGGTCCTTGTTCCAATATCCAATCTCTTATGGAGTACCCTTGATATTTGGTTTGTTCCACCTCCTCAGGACTCATCATAACAAAGTTATTGTTATAACAATCCCTAAATAGATAGGTTGGTAAAAATTTGTTGAACCCTTGTCTTAGATTTTGAAGATATAAATGATCTTCATGGGTGTTTATTGTCCTGATTTGGTGTGAGAAGTCCATAGAAGATCTTTGACGTTCCTATCCTCCCAACAATAGACTCCGATCCTGGGATTATCAGTGCTCAGCCGTTTCAAAGGCTTCAAGTTGACATAGAAGATCTTTGACGTTCCTATCCTCCCAACAATAGACTCCGATCCTGGGATTATCAGTGCTAAGCTGTTTCAAAGGCTTCAAATCAACTTGATCGTATCCCTCGAATTCTAAAGTCAATGGTCCTTCTTTTGTTGCCATATATGGAATTATGGTATTTACTTCTAACCCCATTTGTCTATCACATCAGGATTTTCAACTTGTAAATATTGAGTTCCATTTTTATCCATATACATTTTTCCTTGTTTGTTTGTCTTGACTTCCTCTTCAAACTCTATGTCATGGTCATCAATGCGAATGGCATACTCTTCATTAGGACCCAGGTAAACCTGAGCTCCATGGCCATTAGTCTTATTAAAGGTGAGTATGTGCTTATACCGCATTGTCGTTCCTGTTCCTGAATGAGTTAAATAGGAAGAAATTTCAGATGTTGATTCTCAAAAAGTGTCTGAGACTTTTCAAAGATAGTGTCCAAGTGATCGCCTTGATTCACACTCTCTTCGGTGCATACTCTACTAGCGGTCTCTCCAAATATACCTTGGCTTGCTAGTATACAACCAGATCTAAGGTTCATATAGACTTGTGAAGCCCTGGATAGAGTACTTATCGGCGGATTGACTTGTTATCAGTTTCTTTCACTTGACTTGATTGCAACTCCTGTAAAGCTTTCAATTCCTTGTTTGCAACCTGATTCCTGTATCAATTTTAATCAAGTTAGTAATTCTTTCACAAACATGGTACAATTTTTTGCTAACTACTGTGACTAGTCTATCTGTATCACTTCAATTTGAGCTAAGTGAGTCAACAATTGAGACTTTCAAATTCTACTCTTGCAAAAAGCCAAAGGATTAATCCGCAACCTGGAAACTGAGTGAACATGTACTAATTTGGATCCGATTGAACCCAAAATTGACCGGTGGCCTTGTATTATGTTGTTTTAATAGTGTACAAGCTCAAAAGTCCAAAATTTTGTCTCTATGTATCAGAAGTAAATAATCGCGATTATTTACTTTTCTCAATTTTTTGCACTTTTTGGCTTGTTTTACCAAGTATTCAACTTGTTAAGGTCTCTGCACAAGTTTTACTTAGTTTGAACAAAATTTGTCCAAGTCATCAAACTGTTTCGTGAGACTCTATTTTTGAGAATCTGGCTTAAGTCTCACTTTTATGATCCAAATTTCACCAAATTTGATTGGTGTGATCTACTAGATATGCTTAACCTTGTGGTATACTCAGATGTGCAAAAATGTCTGATTTGTAGCAGATGTAAATAATCGCGATTATTTACTCATGGTATTTTTATGCCATTTTTGTCACAAGATTGACACAGAATGGATAAGCATCTCAACTTAAGCTCCCTAGCTAAGTTTCATCAAGTTTGGATAATCCCTGTTTAAATGGTCAATAATTTTGTGTTTGCAGGATTGACTTTACAAATTCGGCCACAATTTTCACTTCAATGATCAAAATCTTACCAAATTTGATTTGTGGGCCTAATATAACATGCTAAAACTAGTGGTATGATGCGTTGGTCAAAAAAGTTGAAAAATGGGACAAAAGTAAATAATGCAATTATTTACTTCTGATAAATTTTTGCATCTTTTTGGTCAACTGAGCATGTACACTTGTTTAACACTTCAATATAGGCCTATGAGTCAAGTTTCATTGAGTTTGAACAAAATTTTCCCAATTCACGCTCAAGTTCTCAACAATCAGTACAGATTTCAGTTTTTACCAAGATTTTGATCAGTTTGGTGATCCAAATTCTATGGACCTTTACAAAAGATGTTTATACACATACATAGGCTCTTTGATATCAACCTTGATCACTTTTGAGCTGAAAGTAAATAATCGTGATTATTTACATTTGGCCTAAAATGAGTACCTTTTTCAACTTTTTCAGTGGACAGTCTTTTTATGAGCTATTTTAATCCTCTAAGTCAAGTCAAAACTTAATTTGGCCTAAAATATCAAGAAAAAGTAAATAACATGAGTTTTTGCAAACTCTTGAAAATTTACCTCAAATACGTCCTTAAGCTTACCCATTGGCTCATACAACTTTTAAAGCATAATCTCCACTCGGATTCAATGGTTGATAGTCTTTTGGTGTTGTTTCCAGCTGTAGTCCTGAAATTCTGCAACTTCACATAAACAACTCACAATTGATTCTTTTGGAGAGAGCAATGTTCTGAGATCCCACCCGGATTCTACTTACCCTACTCTTGGCAACGGGGTTGTGGAAAGTGTCCACAAACACTCGTTTTCTTGTTTTTAATGGTTTTTTGAGCCTTGATCTTAAGACTTGTCTCGTCTATCAATCATTCTCAAAAGCCTAATTTAATCTTACAATCCTAAAAAGTACTTAGCAAGTACAACTTACTTCCAAGCTACCTCTACACAGCAAAAGACGACAATCTTAAACTATGAGGCTTTAAAAAGAAATGTTTTGACTCTAGGTGATCCTAGAGGAAGTTAAAGGACAACTTCACAAGATGCTCGTGCTTTTCCCTAGTTTAGGTCTCTTCTATCCTCGACAGTGACGCCAAATGTGGGACGGGTGTCTAACCTCACTTCTATCTTATTGCAGACATAGCGATAACCACGAATATAATTGTCAATCCATGGGACGAAGCTGACCGACTAGTGCATAGAGGCTACAAGAGGTTCTCAATTTCTTAAAAAGCAATAGACAACTCGCATCTAACTCAAACTAGACTCAAATGATAAAAATCACCAAAAGCTAGTCGCTAATCGGCAAACAAATCATAACCGTTACAGCATCAAACGACATCCAAACGTAACGAAACGTCTAGGACATGTTTATAAGATCTAAGCACACATGATTATGGTCTCAAATCTCACTTTAGGTCAAGTGCAAAAATTGCGATTATTAACAACAATGAGTTTTTGACCTAGTCGTTTTTGACCCAGAATGCATCTAAATGCTTAGCAATGATGCCCCAATACCCCGCCTTATACTTATTTTATTATTTTTAAGCTTAAATTCCTACTTATGATGAGATTAGGCTGCAAGTCAGTGACGCCAAAGGTACGGATTACCATGAAATGCTTACAACAATGTGTAGAGCTCTTACCTGCGGTTGCAACGCAACAGACGACGTTACAATGTGATAACCGGGAAGGGAGTAGGAAGTGCGAGAAGGAGAGAAGTGAGCACCGTTAGCTCACGCTGTGTTTCTATTATCCAAAACTTACAAAATATTTACAAAAATTGGATTTTTATACCTTAGCCAAGGTTTTTGTGGTCAAAACTAATAATCTAGGAGCTCTAACTAAAGATATGTTGATACGATCTGGAAGCTTGTAGCCCCGGCTCATCAATTACACTGTTTATCTAAAAAGCAGGAGTTACAACATTCTCTATTTATCAAAATAATAAGTCTTTTTACAACAAAAGCTCTGAAAAATGTTATCCAAGTTAGCTTGTTGCTAACACTTGTTAAAAGGATACAACATGTCTTGATGATCAACAAAGAAAATGAATTGATTTGTGATAATGCCTAAATTTCTTCACTACATAGACCATTCCCAATCTTTTCCTTTCAATGGTTGTGTAATTTTTTTCAGCACTATTTAATTGGTGGCTGGCATAGCAAATTGGGAAATCTTCTCCAGGTTGTGCCAATATACATCAATTAGAGAAAAGCATATGTGAGGCGAGTGGGAGTGTGCATGAGTGCGAGTGCAAAAGCGTGAGTGCTGCTGTGTGGATGGAGCTCAGGGTGGATAATCATCCACAGTCCCTTATTCTTTTTTTTATTATAGAATATATAAGTTAACATTAGTAATGGGTGGCACCTGGCCAGTATAGTGCACCCTTACAATCTCCCACTTGAAGGCCATAGTGGCCCAAGTGGCCTATGTTAGTACAAATATGTACAAATGTGAAGCATCAAGAGGCTTCACCCTACGCCCATCATCTCAATGCAAGATGCGAACCACTTTGTGGCTAAGCTCTTCGTAAGAGTATCTGCAGGGTTGTCATCCGTGTGAACTTGGCTAACTCATGAGATGGCTAAACATATGCAATCCATCATAATTTGGCTTCTTGCCAATCCACATCTCCTACAAAATCTAGAAATTCAATGGAGTACTAGGTGACCTGTTGATGATGTGTACAGCTGTCATAACATCCTCTCCCCAAAATTCAAGAGGTAAATTCTCCATAGATAACATGGTTGTGACTCTTTCTTGAATTGTGCGATTCATACACTTAGCAATGCCATTCTAAGCAAGTATGTATGGTGTAGTAAACTGTTTCCAAATACCTCGTTTGCTACAGAAAGTTCTTGAACTCTATGGAGACATACTCTCCACCATTGTTAGTTCAATTTTTTTTTTGCTTTCTACTAGATTGGTTCTCAACCATGGCTAAGAATTTCTAGAATGTAGCGATCACTTTGTCTTTCCCCTTCAAGAGTAGTCCCACACCTTTTGAGTAGAGTCATCTATGAATGTCAAGAAATATAGTGCCCCTCCTAGAGATTTGCATGGCATAGTCCCACATAAATTGCTATGAACCAAATCTAGAGGGTTTCCCAACTCTCAATCCAATGGCAAACATGTTTGCCTAGTTTGCTTGCCATAGATGCAATGCTCAAATAAATTAAAATTAGAATATTTTAGCACAATTAACTAGCCCAAACACTGAAGGATTTCATTTCTTTCTGGCTCATATGGCCTAGCCAGCTATTCTACAACTCAGTAGAATGTTGCTCCGCTACATAGATAGAACTCTCTTTAATTGATGAGACATATAAAGAGTACAATGAGCCAAATTTTTGAGCTTTTATGACAACCAAATTTGCTTTACGCACAATTCAAGAACCATATGCAAAAATAGTAGTATAGCCTAGAGCATCCGACTAACCAATTGACACCAAACTCTTAGTCATCAGTTTAGGAATGTGACTCCACGAAGCATAAATTTAGTTTCATTTGTCATGCATGACTTGGCATCTCCCATACCTCATATATCAAGGTTGTCATAATAACTAATATCTAATTCTCCTAAATGATTTTCTCATGTTAAACTGATTATTTAATATGGGGAAGTGCCAAGGGAGAAAAAGCTAGAATATTGGTTAAGCTAGTAGACCGCCACAATAGGGATCCAAAGGGGAGGCCATATAAATTGGATGCTTTGAGTTTACACAAAAGTCAAAGCAAGATCCTACATAGGAGGGGGTGAGCCCTTTTGATAGGGGATGAGAGAGAAACACACACACACACACACACACACACACACACACACACACACACACACACACACACACACACACACACACACACACACACACACACACACACACACACACACTCACTCATGCAAGCCCCTTTACACAAAGGGCATAGTGGACACATGTCAGTTCCCTAGCCCAGTTGCCCCCAAGGTGTACTCAAATCCTATTGGATGACCATAGAAGTGGACCAATGAGAATTAGGCTAGAGTAAATCTAATTTAATTCATTGAAAAACACTTAATAATAGAACCAATAAGAATTAATCTCTCTAGAAAACTATTGGACAGTCTCCCAAGGGGTCCAATAAGCATTCAGCAGCCCAATGGCTTGCCTAATTCTTATTGTCCAGGAGACAAAGGGATCCAATGAGATTTTGGTTGCATTAATTAATTACCTAAAGCTCTCACAAAAGGGGAAAGGGGGACACATGTCAGAAGGCTATCACTTATGCTACTTAATTTTCATTGGCTAAGCTGGGAGAGGTCCAATGAGGTGCTAGCAAGAGTAATTAGCAAGAGGCGTCAACCAAGAGAGAGAGGGGGCTGAATTTCTCAAGTCATAATTCCACACACAATCAAACTAGCTCATGTGTGAAGCAAGAAGACTCTCTCTCTCTCTCTCTCAAGCTTTAATGGAAAGCTTATCACCTACTCCAAGCTTGTGAGAAGGGAGTCCTACACCAACAACTCTATCCAACCAAGAACCAAGCTTCAATGCATGCTCATATCCTCTACCATGCTAATTACTAAGCTATGCTATGCTATATGAGTGATTATGTGAGGAGATGTACATCTTTCTCGTAAGACTACTCCTTCCTCTCAATCTACTCTCATACCTCACTAGCTCTCACCATCTTTGAAGGTGTGTGAGGTCTTGGGCCTGAGACCGTGAGGGAATTAATGTTGTGTTTTATAAGTGTTTAGCTTAGTGCTTGAAGCTTCCATCTTCATTGCACTAGCTAGTTATTGAAGGAACACAAAGAATTGTATTGTAAAATGTTTCTCTTGATGGGGGAAACTTATAATAGAAATCCTTTCAAAGGGGGGACTGGCTCCATGAAAATCCGGTCCTTAGCTGTTGTCAATGGATTAATTTCTCTCTCTTTTGAAGTATTGTTCATGCCTATCTAACTAGGTGTTATGCTTTTTGTTGCTCTCTCCACCCAAGCACTCTTGGCTATGCTCATTAGGAATCTATTCTAATGAAATGCTCACTATGTCTATGCTATTTTTCGCTACACACAAGTTACTAGGCCATTAAATGTTACAAAGGTGATAGGAATCTCCAAGCTTGATTGAACCATGCATAGCACTATATGTGGAGAACCATCCCCTATGGGGGGGTAACATGGCAAATGGCACCCGGATCAATGATCCAATGGGGAATAACATGGAAACTGGCACTTGAATTAATGATCCAAATTTGTGCATAAGACTTATCAAGATCCAATAACGCATCTGGACTCAAATTGGCAGTAAAAACAAGCACATCTAATGGATGATGCACGTCAAGAACAACCTTTGGAGGTGGAGCAACCACATTGATCTCTTCTATCTTTACACTACTCTTGGGAGCATCAGACTTCATAGTATCTTTGCTCTTTTTATGCTAGAAAGCACGACAATCTTTCTTTAAATGGCATTTCTTACCGTGTTGATAGCATTCTACATTTCTCAACTCATGGCCTCGACTCTTGCTATGATTCTGTCGATCCTTACAATCCTGTGAATGACTGTGGCTGCGATTATGTCCATCTCTTTGCCTATGGTGATTATAGCCACTTGCCATATGTGCATCTCCATGCCCACCGCTATCGAGAGACTAATGTCAAATCTCCTTAGTGAGCAATGCACTAGTAACATCACTAAATTACAATTTATCGCCTGGTGTGCAGTATTGAAAAGTATCCCAAGAAGAAGGCAAAGAGAATAGCAAGAAATTGGCCTTCATTTCATCATCAAAATTCAGCCCTTTTGATGTCAGCTGAGAAAAGTTGTTATCGAACTTATTCAAATGTGCAATAACACTACTACCTTCTTTCATATTCAAGCGCATAAGTTTCTTCATGAAGAAAACTTTGTTAGAAGCACTTTTACCATCCCAAGCTACACATAGAGACTCCCAAAGCTCTTGTGCTATAGTCTTGTCCATAATCGTGAGGTGAAGAATATGGTCTCGCCAAGATGTAATGTAATCATAGCCATGGCACAGGCATCCAAATCTTCCCACTGATCATTAGTGTAAGCATTCTCTCTATGCTCTTTCAATGGCGTTTCCAGGCCTTGTTGACCAAGACATCGAGCATTCATTGCTTTCAAATCGTAAATTTTGTGCCATCAAACTTCTTTATGTAGTTGTCTTCCCTTTTTGAAGCACTACTAGTATCCATAACTCAAGAGAGTGTGACCAAAGATTTACGACAAAAAAATTGGGAGAATTTTAGCAGAGTTTTTCCTAAAATAGGAGCAAAAACTCAAGACAAAATGCAGCAGAATCACCGGCTGTAAGCAGTTAATGTGCCAAGAACGCATATGGTCGACTTTGGGAAATTGACTCTAGGAAAAATTTGACAGAGTCTCCTCTGTATACAAGGAGCAAAATCTCAAACCCAATAGGACAAAATCAACACTGACAAAAGCAACCACTGGGCATAAGACTGACGTAAAATGCTCAAACAAACTGTCGTTTAACTGTCAACTCAACATCAAAAGCAAAAATGTCTGAACAGATACATTGCCTATTGCGAGGATACCAAAAAAGGGAAACTCTAGCAACCTGTATAACCAAAAGTGTCTCAATATTTGAGAACACCCTAGCTCAAGAAACTTCACACAAACGACCCTCAAAAAGGCTAAGCAGACCCAAGACTAGCCACAATCTCAGAAAGGGCTCTTCCGGTTCAAGTCTCAAAAACGGCCGGGTAACTACCTAAAATCAAGCCAAATCGGCCCCACAGACAATGTACATAGGCAGTAGCTGCAACTCAATGTACATGAGTAATCGCGCACAAACAAGCACCAAGAAGTATTGCATGTAGTAAACAAAGTCACTATGGGGATACGCTCTCAAAAGAGCTCACAACGATATGCATGTACTGTAAAAAATGCATAAATATGATATGTAAAACTTGAAACTAAATAGTATTGCAACCTATACCTATAAACCTGTAAAACATGTAGAAAACTCCACATGTAATGTCGATGTAGAATGCTACACCTCGATTGGAAAGCGATCTATGATCAGATCTCCAATGCTAACTCCACATGTAATGTCAATGCCAAATCTACGCCTTCAAGTAATGTGCTCAGAAAATCATGTCTCTCAAGAGACCGCTAGCACAGAGAGTAGCTGCTCTTTATGTCTCAGTAATTGAAAAAATATATGTCTTGCAGTGGGAATCATGGACTCATGCAATATCCATAGATGTATACATCAACATCCACAAGAATACCTACATCCAATCTGTGTATGTATCTGAGAGTGATGTCGATGCCGAAAAGACGACGTTGATACATCCAATCTCTGTATGTATCTGAGAGTGATATCCATGCCAATAAAATGATGTCAGAGATGTCGAAGTTGGAGAGGATGATACTGGAGAGGATGTTGTTGATGCTGAAAAAACCATAGTCGAAGAGAACAAAAAACCCGGATGCACACACACGCTATGTGTGTAGATGTTGAAATTGAGGAAGTTGAAGGCAAAATCGAAGAAGCGAGAGTCAAAATCAAAGATGTTGGAGAAGTCAAAGATACACACATGCTATGTGTGTTGATGTCTCTTGCTTGCTCTCACTCTCTCTCTACACACACATGGGGCTGAAAATGTCTCTCTCTCTCTCTCTCTCTCTCTCTCTTCACACACAAGGCGAGTCTATCTCTCTTCCATTGTGTAGCGCTACAGATCTTGATAGCGTTGCCTTTTTGCTTCTTCACTTTTGCTAACGCTATCTCCTCTTACTGAGCCTTTTTGTAGTGCTACTATAAAACAAAGGCCAATGTTGCCTTTTTACGAACCAATGTTCACCGCTATATTATGATTTGCTTCTCCCACACTGAATGGTAGCACCCTCAATAAATCTCCCTGCGTAGAGCTCAAAGTGTGTACAACTCTTCTCTTAGGGTTCTTCAATGTGGTGTTCAAAGCTGCAGTTTTTCAATAAAATCACCTTGCCCTGCAAAATCTCTAAGCCTAAGTCCTTTTCAAAACTTTCACACAGTAGGTGCGGGTTGAGAGAACAAATCTCTAATACCACTTGTGAGGAGAGCGGGAGCATGCATGAGTGCAAGTGAAGAAGTGGGAGCATTGTTGTGTGGGTGGACCTCAGAGTGGATAATCATCCATAGACCCTTATTCTTTTTTATTATAGAATGAATGAGGTAATGCTAGTCATGGACCATAGGCACCCGACCAATATGGCATGCACCCTTACATCAGAGGCATCAACATGCACGTGGAAGATCTTATTTCAATTTGGTGCCTTAAGGATCAGTGTTGATGCCAATGCTTGCTTTCAATTTTTGAAATGATTCCTTGCAATCTTTTTTACAATCAAAGACCACTCTCAAGCTATAAAGAGGTTTGGCAATTATAACATACATGTAGATAAATTTTTTGTAATATCCACAATGATCCATAAATGATTGAACCTCTCTAACTGATTTTGGATGTGGTATTTCCACAATCACCTTGATTTTATCCATATCCATGGATATTCCATTTGTTAATATGATATGTCCTAGGATCTTGCCTTCCCTAACCATGAAAACACACTTCTCTGGGTTAAGGTAAATTTGATAGGTGTGACATTTCTTGAGTGTTTTTTTTAGATGTCTTATATGGTCTTCGCACAACATTGAATGTACACACAATTCATCCATACATATTTCTAAAAATACGTGCAATTATTCTCTGAAAGCATGAGCCATTAGTCTTTGGAAGGTGGCAGGTGCATTCGTCAACCCAAATGGCATCACATGATATGCAAAAATTTCCCACTCAGTCCCAAAAACTGTCTTATTCTAATATTCTAGTTTAATAGCCAATCGGTTATAACCTAAAAACCCATGTAAGAAGCTGCAGGCTTGCTTGCCAGCTACTCGTTCCAAGACATGATCTATAATGGGAAGAGGATAGTTATCTCAAACAGTGGGTTGCGTTCACTTTTTTGAGATTCACACACACCCTCAACCTACCATTCCTTTTGGGTACTACAACAATTGGATATACCCAATCAATGTTCCCTATCTCATATATGAGCTCTGCTTTCTTCAACTTATCAATCTCTTTTTTGATCTTCTTTGCAAAGGTTTCATTGTAAGTATATGGGCGATGTCTACTTGCTTAGCATCTATCTTAAGGGGAATTGTATGTTGAAAAATTGCAAGATCAACCCCCTTCAAGTCATATAAGACTAAGCAAACACATCATTATATTGCTTGAGAATTTTGATCAATAACTCTTCCTCATTAGAAGATAAATCAATAGGAAAATATCGTTGGCTTGGGATCCTCACCTGGCTCTACTAGGTCTATCTTTTTAGCATCCTCAGGTCCATCATAAGATTTTTCTTGGCTTTGCCTTTTCCCTCATGGATTGCTCAACAATTGTAATCCTAAATAGTGTACTTTTTGTAATGGGAGGGTACACTTATTATGTCCTTCTCTGATTGTTTTCAATCCCAGTTTGTCATAATAATCAATATCTAATTCTCCTAAATGATTTTCTCATGTTAAACTGATCATTTAATATGAGGAAGTACCAGGGGAGAAAAAGCTAGAATATTGGTTAAGCTAGCAGACCGGCCATAGTAGGGATCCAAGTGAGGGAAAATAGGGATCCAAAGGGGGGGCCATCTGTAAAAGATCCATGTGCAACAATGGGCTTAAAAGACCATGAGGTTCAGCCCATTAAGACTTCCAAAATGTTAAGGTTCCAAAATTCAAAGGTTGTGTCCAAAGGTCAAACTTGGGGGGAATTGGATGCTTTGTGTGTGTCCCAAAAGTCTTTAGCAATCCCTACATAGGAGGGGGCGAGCCTTGCAAGTAGGGGATGAGAGAGAAACTCTCTCTCACACACACAAGCTCCCTTTACACAAAGGGAATGATGGACACATGTCAGCTCCCTAGCCCATATGTCCACAAGGTGTACCCAATTCCTATTGGATGGCCTTGGAGGTGGACCAATGAGAATTAGGCTAGAGTAAATCTAGTTTAATTAATTTGAAAACACTTAATAAAAGAACCAATAACAATTAAGCTCTCTAGAAGACTATTGGACAGTCTTCCAAGGGGACCAATGAGCATTCAACAGCCCAATAGCTTGCCTGATTCCTATTGGCCAGGAGGCAAAGGGGTCCAATGAGAGTTTAGTTGAATTAAATAATTACCTAAAGCTCTCACAAAAGGGGAAAGGGGGACAAATGTCAAAAGGCTATCACTTATGCTGCTTAATTGTCATTGGCTAAGCCTGGGGAGGTCCAATAGGATGCTAGCATGAGTAATTAGCAAGGGGGGTCGACCAAGAGAGAGAGGGGGCTGATTTTTCAAAGTCATTATCACCTACACACTCACACTAGCTCATGTGTGAAGAAAAGAAGACTCTCTCTCCTTCTCAAGCTTTAATGGAAAGCTTATCACCTACTCCAAGCTTGTGAGAAGGGAGGCCTACACCAACAACTCTTGGCTTTGTGATGCAAATCCAACCAAGAGCCAAGCTTCAATGCATGCTCATCTCCTCTACCATGCTAATTACTAAGCTAAGCTATGCTGATATGAGTGATTATGTGAGGAGATGTACATCTTTCTTGTAAGAATAGTCCTTCTTCCTCTCAATCTACTCTCATACCCCGCTAGCTCTCACCATCTTCGAAGGTGTGTGAGGTCTTGGGTCTGAGACCGTGAGGGAATTGATGTTGTGTTTTGCTTAGTGCATGAAGTTTCCATCTTCATTGCACTAGCTAGTATTGAAGGAACACAAGAAATTGTATTGTAAAATGTCTCTCTTGATGGGAGAAACCATAATACAAAGCCTTTTGGAGGGGGGATTGGCTCCATGCAAATCCGGTCCTCAATTGTTGTCAATTGCTTAATTTCTCTCTCTTTTGAAGTATTGATCATGCTATCTAACTAGGTGTTGTGCTTTTTGTTGCTCTCTCCACCCAAGCACTCTTGTTAATCTCATTAGGAATCTATTCTAATGAAATTCTCACTATGTTCATGCTATTTTCCACTACACACAAGTTACTCGGCCATTAAATGTTACACAGTTTCCATCCACACCCTTTCAAGGTCTATTTCAACTTGTTATATTTCTTTCTTTGCTCAACTTTTGTCCATTGAGACTTGCGGCCTTTCACTTTTTTGGCTTTGAACTATTCTTTTGAGTAAGTGTAGAGAGATTTCCTGACACTTGTCCTTTATGCAATCGTAGGCTCCTACAAGCATCAAATAGGACACTTGTCCTTCTACACATGGAGTCGGGTGTCCTCTTATCCCACTTTAAGTTTGTTTGTCCTTGTATCACTGTTGTCGTCAGTGTCTTTGATTTGGGAAATCAAAAGATTTCTCAAACACTATTTCAGGCTCACTTTCCCTCTGATCTCTCATTGTTCGCACAAAATTCGAGATTCTCTAGAGCATCCATAGTGTCATAGAAACGCTCAACATCTTGCAGTGAGCATAATGTGCACAATCGATTTCGCTCTTCTCCATTGCCCCAACGCCCTATCTCGCATCGAAGGAAATGGGAGCTAAGCCGAATTGCTGCGATAGTGCGTATCACGGACAAGGGAAGAGGCTCAAGCATGTAAGTGTGAGTACGGTTTCCTCTCTCAGCGAAGAACATGGTTTTGTAGTTGGGGGCAATATAAGTGGTGTAATGTATGAAGCGTGACCCACCGGATTACTCCCAAGCTGTAATACATTGGCGTTGTAGAAAAGCTTCATTCACTTGAGAGTCAATTGAAGCATCATGTAGCAAGTGTAATGCATCCCATCTCCCAAACCACTTCTTTATGTCACCAATGCATCAAAAAGATACTTCTTGAGAACCCAACACTTGATGTTTCCCGCATTACACATGTTCTCAAATGCATAATATGCTCTCTTTCCCGCTTCCAAACGACGCATAGCACATTCATGCCACTCGTGATTGGATGGAACCTCAAGGCCAAGGTACTTAAAGCTCTCAACAACTTCAAGTGTCTCGTTGCTGTACACAATGCATGGCTTCTCCTTATGGTTGGTTTTCACAAGTATAACCTTTGTTTTGGATTCATTTACAATCAGCCCACTATGCAAGCAGAAGTTCTCAAGGACAACCATAAGCTTTTGTGCATCTTCTAAAGTGTGTGCTAGAAGCACTACATCATCCGCATACAACAAAAGCATGATTACCGCATTGCAAATAGTGACCTCTTCAATGCCTTCTTCTTGCATAAAGTCAAGTACCATTTGTTCCAATTGATCGATGCATAGACCAAAGAGAGTTGGTGACAATGGACATCCTTGTTTAACCCCAATAGTGCTTACAAAAATTTCTGAAATTTCTCTTCCCATGCGCAATTGACAAATCACCTTCTCATAGATTCAAGAAACCGCAAGCATAAACTCACTTGGCACTTGGAGTTCTTCCATCCTTCTCCACAAATTGTTACGTGGAATCATATCAAAGGCTTTCTTAAAGTCCACAAAACAACAATACAATCGCTTGCCTTTCAACCGACTTTCCTCCATGAGAACACGAAGAGTGACAAGATGATCAATGGTGCTATGGCATCGATGAAAACCCGCTTGTCCCTTTGCACGCTTGTCATTCTCTTCAGCCCAATCACTCAATTTCATCTCCATTATGCACCCAAACAACTTTGCCATAAGAGACCCAATCATTATAGTCGGTACTTGCTTACATTCTGTACATCCCCTCCTTTATGCAAAGGCTTAACCCAATTAGTACTCCAATCATAAGGCATACCATGTTGAAGTGCAAGGTTGAACATATCACACATCCACTCATGGGTAAAATATCCCGTCCATTTGATCATCTCCGGCTTGATACCTTGAAGATCTCCCGCTTTGCGAGTGGCCAACTTTTCAAGCCCACCGCATACATCCTCAATAGTAAAAAAAGACGGCATACATGGGAGTGAACCATAAAATGGAATTTTTTCAGTATTTGCTTGCTCATATAATTGCCTACAATGTGTGTACATATCCACTAGACTCAAGTTACCAAAATTCTCAACCCACTTGCCTCTCAAGTTTCTCCAAAATCTTCCACATGCATGTGCCTTTTCTTGGACTTGAAATTCTTATTGCTTTACTTCCCATCTTCTTCTCTTCTTTTGAATCAATGCCTTGTATGTATGCAAATGACTTTGATAGTTGTCTTTGTCCATAGTTGCATCAAGCTTTATCAAGGACTTTCGAGCATCTTGACATTCTTTATCAAACCACCTTTTGCGTGATCTATCTTTGTTGATACCATGGAGATGCTTTATGGCAAAGCATTCTTCCGCACAAGAATAAATAGCTTTCTTGAAAGCTTCCCATTTAGTTTCCAATGGTGCATCACATTGAAGCTTTGTCATCCATAATTTTTGCTCAACCATTTCAATGTACATTGGTGCCCGTTTGAAATCCATACATAGTGATAACTTCTCTTTCCTTTGGCTGAGATTATCATGCTTAGTTGCTTCTCCACATGAAAGGTCAATACATAAGGTGCAATGGTCGGATTCCGGGGTCCATTGACCAAACATAAAACTCTTTATGCGATACATGATGGCTTCAGAGAGTAGCATATAGTCAATCACACTATCCCCATTATGTCTCCTACATGTAAATCCATTGGTTCCACTCCATAAAGATACACCATTGGCAATGAGCATACCCGTGCTATTACACATGTGTAAAAGTAACTTTCCATAGTGATCCGGATCTTTCTCATCCATTGAAGTACGATCATACAAGTGAACTTCCTCCAACTCCCTTGAAATGTATGTCATATCAAATTTTTGAGTATCATGTTGCAATGTTTTTGTGCGAGCATTCATATCCCCAAATACAATAACATCACCTTCACCTTTGAAATAAGCAATGTCCTCTTCCAAATCAGAAAATGGTTGATCTCTATCCATGCAAGCATAAAAGGAGAATCATGATGAGGAATGTAGCAACCGGCTACAAAAATGGGTGCTCTTTTTGGTGTCATAATTTTCAGCCATACATAACGTTTGTACTTGTCATCTTTCACAATTGATACAAAATCTTCCAATCCTTTCTTAACCATACATGCTAACCCTCCTTGTCCTCTTCGTTGCTTGAGATTCTTTGACCACATCAATGAATGTACATTGTAATCCTCCAAGCCGTTAATCCTTTGTGTATCATGCTCCCAAGTTTCAACAAGAAGTACAACATCGGATTTGCTTGTTAGTTCATCAATGCCAACGCCCGCATTCCATGGGTATCCATTACAATTCCAAAAGCATATTTTCAATTTTAACTCGGTCTCATAGGTCACGCATCCCTATTTGCTTGAGAGACTTGCCTCCTCCTTGGGCACATTTTCTTCATGAGAGATCTCCTTGTTTTTATTATTCTTTTCCTCATATGCCTTGCGACGCATATTTTGTTGCTTAATAGTGCGATCTTCACATACAAAACATTTTGTATCCCTCAAATAGATCCAACTATTATCAAGGATAATCTTTCGCTTGGTCTCATCCGGCATGGTGAATACAATTGGCCGTTCTCCCGAGCGAGGAGATCCTTGCTTCCCCACTCTATGTGCTCTATAGACCATAACTCCGGACATGCCAAAGTGGGTTTTGAAGAAATCTTCAATAACAATGGCAAGAGAAGGAGCTGTCTCTAACTTCTCTTCGGGAATTCCACGAATAAAAATGTTATTGGAACGTCGCTCCCGTTCCTTCAACTCCTCCACATCCACATTCTCAACATTCTTTGTTTGAACCATAGCTTGCATGAGTGAGGAATTAGAAACCACATTGCTACCACATACATCAGCCCAAAACTTGTTTGTGCATACATTTTTCATGTCGCATACATCCCGGCTCATAGTGTCAAATTTCTCCTCTTTCAATACATGGTCATGCTCTACTTTGCTCATCCGCTCCTTCAAAGCATTCAAGTCCACAAGAGAGCGTTTACATTCCTTGACTTCCTCTTCAAGTTGCATCAAACGTGTTGTTTGCATCTCAAGTGTCCTCTTGAGATTCTCATTCTCAACCACAAGTACCCTGAGTGTGCCATTCTCCATTGCAAGTGCTCGTAAGTCTTCGCCTTGTTTGTTTATGGTCTCTTGCAATGATACCAAGTACGCCATGATCATGGTTTCCGATGTCGTTGGTTGGGTGGTTGTGTTGCTATCTCCACACTTAGGAGATTTTGGATCATTTTCCACAATGGTTGTGGACCTTGTTGAAGAAGAAGAACCCTTGCGAGTGCCGGAAGACATTGTATGTAAAATGGGAGATGAGAATCAATTTTATTGAACCTGTTCACTTCGAAAATGCTGCTATAGAAATGCCTTCCATAACTTTGAAAATTTCTGTCTTTACATCAATGCGTAGAGGACTTAGTGCTCTTCGATTGAGGCTATAGATCACCCAAATCGGAGTTCGGATGAAGAAGTTATGATCAAAAGAGTGGACTGCTGTCTACTAGGTCAAAAAACGGATGCGTTTTGTGTGTGTGTGTGTGTGTGTGTGTGTGAGAGAGAGAGAGAGAGAGAGAGAGAGAGAGAGAGAGAGAGAGAGAGAGAGAGATTTATAATTTGAGACCTTATGTTAGATTTACAAGTTAACAACTCTAGAACTTCTAACCTCACACATTCCTTAACACATGCGGGATACCTACTCCTTTGCTGTGGTTCCGATTGCCACTAGCCAATAAGGTCTCTTGAACCTACCACACAAACTATCTCACTCAATTTGTACTCCATGTTTCTCCTTGGTGGAGCTTGAATTTTCAATAAATTATCCTTAATTTTTCCTTGATTTCATTAACATCAACGGTTTTTGGAAACTTAACCCTGATGTGGTACACACCTCCTCATCCTTCTTGGATTCATACTCGGCTCTCACCCCACAAGATCACCATCTTCCACAATTATCTTCACATCTTGCTTTCTCATGCCAATTAGGTCCATTCTAAATTTATAGCACTTGTCATCCTCCATCACACCCCATGGGATGTGACTTTAACATTAGTTGATGAAGTGGGCACATCAACAATCGATGAGAGGAAGAGGTCCACCATGTCCATCATCTGCATGAGGGATGTGTGGCACATGAAAGAGGAAGTAAAATTTAACAAAGGAAAGAAGAGACTTAAAAAAAATCTCGTTGTCCATCCCCAATTGGCAACTACTCTCTCCCTGCCACCTTGTTGCTGCTTAGCTATTGCTCTTTCAACCCTCATTTCAAGCTCACCCTTGTTGCAGTTCAACGTAGCACAACCAACCTCCACAATGGTCGAGTCATCTTGGGCCTTTGTTGGAGGCAACATCTTGGGGAGTGACCACCTACTCCTGGGCCAAAGGTAGAGCAAATCTTTAATGACAGCTCAAAGTGACCCTGTGTGCAACCATGCAAGCAACCATCTTAAAAGAGAGGAAAAGGGGTGTAGAGACGAGTCGGGATTTTGGGAGAAAAATCCAGTGGGGATGGAGAGAACATCATGTGTATGATATCACGACAATGGGGAAACATTGAGAGAGAGAGAGAGAGAGAGAGAGAGAGAGAGAGAGAGAGAGAGAGAGAGAGAGAGAGAGAGAGAGAGAGAGAGAGAGAGAGAGAGAGAGAGAGAGAGAGAGAGGTTTTATTATCGTCCTCGAAGGTCAAATATGACCTATGGGATCAAAGTTACATGTGATGTAGTATGTGTATGGTTGATGAGTGACTCGATGCTCCAAAATTGTGGTGATGAGAGTTGCAATGGAGAGCCCATACTATGGCTGGGAGAGGAAAGTGTGTAGGTCTAAGTCATGACTAAGAATGTGAGAGAAGCAAGTTCAGGTGTGACCAAAATCTGAGCACTCTAGTAGTGTGTGGTACTCAGACTCTCAAACTTGCAATGAGCATAATGTGCACAAATCGATTTGACTCTTCTCCATTGCCCCAACGCCCTGTCTCACATCGAAGGAAATTGGAGCTAAGCCGAATGGCTGCAATAGTGTGTATCATCGACAAGGCAATAGGTTCAAGCATGTAAGTGTGAGTATGGTTTCCTCTTTTAGCAAATAACATGGTTTTGTAGTTGGGGGCAATATGGGTGGTGTAATGTATGAAGCATGACCCACCAAATTTCTCCCAAGCCGTAACACATTGGCATTGTAGAAAAGCTTCATTCACTCGTGAGTCAATTGAAGCATCATGTGGCAAGTGTAATGCATCCCATCTCCCAAACCACTTCTATATGTCTTGCATCCATCTCGTGCTCAAGATCTTGCTTTTATGCGTCTTTTGAACTTTTTTGCTTGCTTCCCACATGCAATTGTAGGAAGTCGATGTGAGGGGTTTTGACGCATCGTTATCATGTACTCCACAACCCTTTCCATGCCCATAACCTCAATTAGAAGAGATTCCAACTAAAGAAGTAGGAGCATATATGGTGTTTGTGTCTTAACTTGGAGAAAATTTGTAAGAAATTGCTTTTGCATTCTCAAACTCTTTCCAAGTTGACTTTGAGATGCTCGTGCCCCACACTTCAACTCCATAAAGACGAACCGGTGTCACCAATGCATAATATACTCTTTTTTCCACTTCCAAACAACACAAGGCACATTCATGCCACTTGTGATTGGACAAAACCTCAAGGCCAAGGTACTTAAAGCTCTCAACAACTTTAAGTGTCTCATTGTTGTACACAATGCATGGCTTCTCCTTAAGGTTGGTTTTCACAAGCAAACCTTTGTTTTGGATTCATTCACAATCAGCCCACTATGCAAGAAAAAGTTCTCAAGGACAACCATAATCTTTTGTGCATCTTCTAAAGTGTGTGCTAGAAGCACTACATCATCCGCATACAACAAAAACATGATTATTGCATTGCAAATAGTGACCTCTTCAATGCCTTCTTATTGTATAAAGTCAAGTACCAATTTTTCCAATTGATCGATGCATAGACCAAAGAGAGTTGGTGACAATGGACATCCTTGTTTAACCCCAATAGTTCTTACAATTTTTTTTAATAAAATTTATCTTCCCATGCGCAATTGACAAATCACCTTTTCATAGATTCGAGAAACCGCAAGCATAAACTCACTTAGCACTTGGAGTTCTTCCATCCTTCTCCACAAATTGTTATGTGGAATCATATCAAAGGCTTTCTTAGAGTCCACAAAACAACAATACAATCGCTTGCCTTTCAACCAACTTTCCTCCATGAGAGCACGAAGAGTGACAAGATGATCAATGGTGCCATGACATCGACAAAAAACCACTTGTCCTTTTGCACTCTTGTCATTATCTTCATCCCAATCACTCAATTTCATCTCCATTATGCACCCAAACAACTTTGCCATAAGAGACCCAATCATTATAGTCCACTGGTAGTTGTTTAAATTCTTTACATCCCCTCCTTTATGCAAAGGCTTAGCCCAATTAGTACTCCAATCATAAGGCATACCATGTTCAAGTGTAAGGTTGAACATACCACACATCCATTCATGGGTAAAATCTCCCATCCATTTGATTATCTCCGGCTTGATACCTTGAAGATCTCTCAATTTGCGATTGGCCAAAATTTCAAGCCCACTACATACATCCTCAACAGTAAAAAAAGAGGGCATACATGGGAGTGAACCATAAAATGGCATTCTTTCAGCATTTGATTGCTCATATAATTGCCTAGACTCAAGTTAGCAAAATTCTCAACCCGCTTGCCCCTCAAGTTTCTCCAAAATCTTCCACATGCATGTGCCTTTTCTTGGACTTGAAAAAGTTGTTGCTTTACTTCCCATCTTCTGCTCTTCTTTTGAACCAATGCCTTCTATGTATGCAAATGGCTTTGATAGTTGTCTTTGTCCATAGTTGCATCAAGCTTTATCAAGGACTTTCGAGCATCTTGACATTCTTTATCAAACCACATTTTGCGTGATCTATCTTTGTTGATACCATGGAGATGCTTAATGTAGAACAAATAACTTTCTTGAAGCTTCCCATTTAGTTTCCAATGGTGCGTCATATTGAGGCTTTGTCATTTCCATAACTTTTGCTCAACCATTTCAATGTACATTGGTGTCCGTTTGAAGTCCATACATATTGATGATTTCTCTTCCCTTTGGCTGAGATTATCATGCTTAGTTGCTTCTCCACATGACAGGTCCCTACATAAGGTCCAATGGTCGGATTCTGAGGTCCATTGGCCAAACATAAAACTCTTTATGTGATACATGATGGATTTGAAGAGTAGCATATAGACAATCACAATTTCCCCATTATATTTTCTACATGTAAATTCATTGGCTCCACTCCACAAAGATACACCATTGGAAATGAGCATACCTGTGCTATTACACATGTGTAAAAGTAACTTTCCATAGTGATCCAACTCTTTCTCATCCATTGAAGTATGATTATAGAAGTGAACTTTCTCCAACTCCCTTGAAATGTATGTCATATCAAATTTTTGAGTATCATGTTGCAATGTTTTTATGTGAGCATTCATATCCCCAAATACAATAACATCACCTACGCCTTTAAAATATGCAATGTCCTCTTCTAAATAAAAAAATGCCTGATCTTTGTCTATGCAAGCATAAAAAGGGGGAGAGAGAGAGAGAGAGAGAGAGAGAGAGAGAGAGAGAGAGAGAGAGAGAGAGAGAGAGAGAGAGAGAGAGAGAGAGAGAGTGTTATTGCTGCTAGTAGCCAATGTTTGATGCCCTCTACCACTGAGCAACAGGTTAAAGCAGAACATTGGGGCCGTCAACTTGAGCATTGTGTCTGTTCCAAGCTTCAACTTTAAATCAAAAGGCTCGTGTCTGTTTTAAGCTTTAAGTTTCAATCAAAAGTCACATGTGTCATGTTCGATGAGGGATGAAAGTTGCAGAGAGAGAAGGGAAGCGGTCTCAAGTGCTTTGTACCTTGAATGGCTCATCGCCACCTGAGGCCAATTATGTGAGAGATAGTGAGGCGGTCCGGGGCGGGCAACAAGAAGAGCAACCTCTAGACACCCTTCAAGGCTACCGTGCTGCTCAATGGGGTTGGGGCACAACACAACACAAACCAAAACAACAAACCCACAGCCAAATCCCAACTACACAAGGGGCACCACCTAGTTTAAGAGCGAACTAGGACGCAAAAGAGGAGAATCGTTAGAGCAACCCACAAACAAGCAAGGAATTTACACTAACCCTAACACCAATAGAACACTCTCACACACTAAAACACGAGAGAGAGAGAGAGAGAGAGAGAGAGAGAGAGAGAGAGAGAGAGAGAGAGAGAGAGAGAGAGAGAGAGAGAGAGAGAGAGAGAGAGAGAGAGAGAGAGAGAGAGAGAGATTCTTGGGAAAAATGACCACCACATGACTCTTCATGCAAACCTTTTAGAATGGCTGGAATTTCCTCGATAGTTGGTACTCTTCTGCACACTTGATCCTTCCCTCTTTGATAGAGGGAGCCTTCTAGGAAGAGATAGAAACTTGCCTTCTTCATGAGTCTCTTCTTCTGAGACTTCGTGAAATCTTGTGGAAACTCACCCTCTAAAATGTAGCCAATAATGGGAGCCAATGACTCCAATCCCTGGTACCTCGGTTGCTTGACAGCTGCTGCCACCATGATGACCTGCACTTCTCTCTCAACACATGTAACTGCTTGTTGTCCAAGTAAATCGGCATCTTCATTTTGTTTCCTCGGAATATGATATAGTTGCACTTCTTCAAAATGATTAAACATCTTACGAATGGCATGAACTTTTGTCCTTAAGCTTTCATTCTTGCATGCCCAAATGCCTAAAATCTGTTTAACAATGATAAGTGCATCTCCCTTTACCATGAGACGTTTTATCCCTTGGCCAATGCACATCTTCAAACCATGAAGTAGTGTGTCGTATTCTGCTTCATTGTTGCTAGTTGAACCTGGTAGATTGACCTTCTCTTTCATGACCACCTCTCCACTTGGTTTGAGCAACACTAGCCCTCCCCCTGCTTTCCCTATGGCTCGTCGAAAAGCTTCATCAAAGAACAAGGTAAAAGCATTGGGAATACTTTTTGGTGGTGGCAATGGTAGGGTCTTTACTTGAGGCACCTTAATTTCCTTCTCATGTACCCTATAAGTGAGAATCCCTGCCAATTGTGCATGCACACTATCTTCTACCTTGAAAGAGTATTGGAACTCTTGCAACTCCATAATCCACTTTGAGATCCTAGTACTAAGATTCATTTGCGATGACACCCAAGGGAACAAATTTTCTGCAGTGAGAATTACAAAAGGTTTTGGTAGTAGGTAGGATCTAAACTTTCTCACCGCAAACATGAGAGAAAGCATCATGAGTTCTGCTTCTGTGTAGTCTCTCTCCAAAGCATTCATGACCCTACTAGAAAAGTAGATGGGTCGCATCCTTGTACTGTGGGGATCTTGTTGTAGCAACACAGCACCAATTGTTTCTTTCCCAACACTAGAGCTAACAAAGAATGTGTACTCCCAACAAGGAGGCATGAGTGTTGGTAGCTCTGACAAAATGGCTTTAATGTTACAAAAGTACTCTTCAAGCTCATCAGACCATGCAAATTCTACTTGTTGTGTCAACTTTTGCAAAGGGTGAAGTAACTCCGAGGCTAAGTGAATGAAGCGTGACATATACTTCACCTTCTGAATGAAAGAGATGACCTCCTTAAGACTCTTCGGTGATGGGAGCTCAATAAGAGCCTTTGCCTTTGAAGGATCCACCTCAATGCCTTTATAGGAAACCTTGTGACCGAGCAAGATCACTTCATCCTCACCTATGTGGCACTTGTCGGGGTTGAGTCGACCTCCCATGTCGTAGAGCTTCTTTAAACCTTCTTCTACCCTTTGTAGATGCAATGATTTTGAGCTATAAATGCAGAAATCATCAATGAACACCCTAATTGACTTTCCAAAGAATGCTTGAAACACCATGGTCATGAAACGTTCGAATGTTGCAGGAGCATTTGTCAGACCAAATGGCATGACTCTAAAAGCATAACAACCCCAAGGAGTGATAAAGGTTGTTTTCAATTGATCTTCCAATGCGATACCTATTTGAAAGTAGCCTGAGTAGCCATCACACACAGTGTACTTCTCATGACCAGCTACCTCATTTAGTATCTCATCCTGAAATGGGAGGGGAAAGTGATCTCTTTTTGTTGCCTCATTGAGTGGACGGTAATCCACACACACCCTCCACTTTTCGTTTTTCTTAGGAGTGACAACAACGGGAGAGACCCACTCTGAATTCTCCACTGGATAAATGAAACCTACTGCTAGAAGCTTTCTTACCTCCTTGAGTAAAGCCTGCTCCTTGATGACTCCTAGCCTTCGTAGCTTCTGAGCCTTAGGTGTGGCCTCTGGCTTCAACTCAATTTTGTGTTGAACAGCATCTACTCCACGCACATCGGTGTAGTCTTTAGCAAAAAGCCTAGGAAATTTCCTTAGCACACATTTGAACTCCTCTCTTTCATCCTTTGTAAGTGTTGTAGATATCATACCTTCTAGCATTCTTTCATCTTCCACTTTTTGGTTCTCTTGGGAACCTACCTCCTCCAAACCTTGACAAGAGGTCTCTTGGTTGGTTGGCTTAAACCTTACCCCCATGACTTCGATGGAAGACTCCTCTTCAGTAATGCTGCCGCTACTTTCTTCTTCTGAAGTGTTATCGGTCCAACCTTCTTCCGTCTCACTTTGAGATGATTCTTCATGGAGCTCCTCTTGGCGTTGCTCCTTCATGTCAAAGACAACCTTCTTATGATTGTCGTTCCTGCAAATTAGCTTTCCACTCTCCCAATCCTGCAAAGCTCGCATTTTCATTAGCCATGGTCTCCCTAGGATAAATGGGTAACCATTTCCTTTGGTAGACATGACATAGAAATCCACTGCCTTCTTAATGCCAAAGGCCTCCACAAAAACATTTTTACAAATGCCTACGTACCTAGCCTTGCTATTGTTTGCCATCTTGACCTTAATTTCAGGTGTCTCATGGATGTGCATGCCTTGTTTTTGCATGAGTCCCTCTGTCATGATGCAAATTTGTGCACCCCCATCCACTAGACCTTTCCTAACCAATCTCCCTTTTATGTAACAATCTAGCACAAGTGTAATGTCCTCATTCGTTTCAGCTTGTGCAATTTTTATAACAGGCACACTCTCTTTTACCTTTCTCCTAGTGCTAACTGCCCTTGTTAAATCCCTCCTAACTTGTGGACATAATGCAAGAAATTGAGGCCATGAGATATCAGGACCCTTACCTCTCATGTCTTCCAACAGGTTGTATGGAGCCATTCCATGTCCAAGAGGAAAGTCTTGGAGGTTGATATGACGTCGAGTCCTCTTAGCTTCCTTGGTCTCCTTTGCCTTCTTTTCTCGTCCATGGTCACTTTGTGATGTAACTCCTTCTTTCTCCTTACCTTTCCCTCGGCCACGCTTAATGCCATTGGCTTCCATGTCAACCTCTCTTGAATTTGTCACCTCTACCACATGCACGTTTGGGTCTGGCAAAGGTGGAACTCCTTCCACTCCTTGTGGAGGTGGTCTTGCTCCATTTGGCCTTTGTATAAGCCGTGGTTGCTGACTAGTTCCTTCACCTGCATTCATCACTGGGTAATTCAAGTTAGGTCTCCCTGGCTCCCCACGGGGCCAAGGACAATTATACATCCCATGTCCAGACTCACCGCAATTCCAACATTGCAAGACTCTCCTAGGTCGTGGGTCTCGCTCTTCAGACTTCTTTGCTTGTCCCTTTGGACCTATGGCTTGTGCAAGGTGAATTGACAAGCTGCTTAAAGATTCATTTAACTTCTCAATCACTTCCGCCGTTACCTCAGGAAGCTCCTTAGATGTTGATGCTTGTGACTTACCTTTGGGTCTAAGACCTTCTATTGGAACCTCCCCCCTTAATCACTTGAGTTTCCTATATTTCTCAGCAGCCCTAGTTTCAGCTGCATCAAAGGTAGCAGGTGCACCCGCCTCAACTTTTACCTTAAGGTCAGGAAAGAGTCCGGCTATGAACCTCTCCTTCTTTAGAAATTCTGCACCATCACCAGGGTTAGCAACATTTCGTATCCATAGAGCCCAAAGACGTAGGAACTCTTGCTTGTACAAGTAGTAGTCATCTAAGTCTTTTTGCTTATGAGAAACAATGTCTTGCCATAATTTCTGAGTGTTTTGGGGATCAAAGAAGTATTTCTTGAAACGATTCAAAACTTCCGTGTAATTCCCTTTAACTTCCTCAGGCAAAGAGTCAAACCAAGTGCTAGCGTCTTTCCTAAGGACCACCTCAAACATTTCTACACATTCTTGATCAGTTACTATCCTCTTGATACGGCAAGACATCTTGAAATTCGCTAAAAATAATTCTGCATCCTCTCCAGGCTCTCCAAAGAAAAGAGGATATCTAGACATTTGGCGTTGGCTCTCCATTGAATTGATTTCAAAGTGACGCGTTTTTGTTTTTTCTTTTTTTAAAAGATTTACACAATAATATTTTCTAAATTGCAATCTATTCTACAACAAAATAAAAATATTCACATCAAATGACCTATGATAATCAATAAGAGGTAGAATGACAGGGTTTGGTGACGCGAGAATTTCTCCTACTCTTTGGGCACCAAACATGAATACCATACGTTGTTGAAAATGGATTTTTCTACTAATTGCAATGTTTACTCTAATGTGTGGAGTGAGATGAAAGGGAAAAACCTGTATTCCTGGGCCATTATCCATGGTCTATGCATGACCTAATTCTTAAAACAAAACAAAAATATAGACGTCCAAACTAAGGTCGTACCTAATGAGAGGCAAAATAAAAGGATTTACTGATGCGTTTATCTCTACCAACCTAAGAGGACCTAAAATTCTACGAATTACTCGCTGAAATTGCAACTTAGTACTAACAATTATGTGTACCTTTTGCCTTGCAATGGGAATGAAGGGATCATACAAATTCTCGTGATTCATGCAAGCTACTTGATTATGCTAAAGGTTGAGCCTTCACAAAACATACACAAGCCTGTTCCTCTGTGGGGGCACCAAAATTGAGGCGGTCCGGGGCGGGCAACAAGAAGAGCAACCTCTAGACACCCTTCAAGGCTCCCGTGCTGCTCAATGGGGCTGGGGCACAACACAACACAAACCAAAACAACAAACCCACAGCCAAATCCCAACTACACAAGGGGGACCACTTAGTTTAAGAGCGAACTAGGACGCAAAAGAGGAGAATCGTTAGAACAACCCACAAACAAGCAAGGAATTTACACTAACCCTAACACCAATGGAACACTCTCACACACTAAAACACGAGAGAGAGAGAGAGAGAGAGAGAGAGAGAGAGAGAGAGAGAGAGAGAGAGAGAGAGAGAGAGAGAGAGAGAGAGAGAGAGAGAGAGAGAGAGATGGTGTACAACTTAGCTTCAACTTTATATTTTGCACAAAAAGGAACTTAGAGCTTGCGGAATCAAGTGACAAGATTTGGTTATAGCATCACTAGCACATTGTCTTAGGGTTATGGGAGCCCTCTCACCATCCACCCTCTTACAATGGTAGCCAGACAATAGCCAATGAATCACAAGCAACAAAAGAACAACCTTCAATGAAACAAGTCACCTTATGAAGCTGAATGAGTTTGCCAAGCCAAATTGGAGGAGAAGCGTGAGCCTTTGGACATGAATTGCACCCAAAACTACCAATTCATTGATGTTGGGGTAGATACAACAATGGTAGGAAGAAATATCTTCTACTCGCACTCACTCAAACTAGCTCAAGCTTTTCTATGCACCAAGGTGATGGTGTATAGAAAGCTTACTCTCTCTTTACAACCAAGATAGAACTGGCGTGTGGTACGCTCAATCTAGTGTGCAATGGTATAGTGATGTCTTTTACAAGGAGGAATGGGTTCTATTTATAGGTTTTAGAAGCCTTGATTAGGATTAAGCCTAATCAATTTTATTGGGAAAGATCAAGGATTATGAATTTTTATGAATTTCAAATGAGAATGGGGTCTCTCTTTTCTCTTGAGTCACATGGATGTGGGCTCAAGTAAGAGAATTATTGATGTGGTGAAAGGAGAGAAACTTCCATGGGAGTGAGTGAATTTGGTTTACTTGTGCGGTTGCCTACTCCATATGTTGATAGTGTGGGTGCATTTTTACAAGAGAAGTTAATTGTTAGTGGTAATAATCACTAGAATTGTTAGTGATACATTTACAATGGGTAGGATGAGTTGATTTGATGAAGGAAGAGGGGTGAATTAAAAGAGAATCATTGAGATGGTGAAGCTTTGAAGAAGCTTGAACTCACCCTTGTGTAGATTGTGGAAAAAATGACCGCTGGTCTTCTTCTTTTTCTTCGCTTCTTTACGCCGCCGCCACGGTTGACCACCACGATGAAAAGAGGATTTGTTGATGAAAAATCCTCAATTTGCAGAAGTTATCATGGTTAAGATGCTGAATTTTAGATATTTTTAGGAGAGGTAAATGAAATTGTAACATAGAAGCAATAGAGAGAGACATGGAGAGGGTGTATGTATGTAGAGATTCATAAAAGAACTATAGGGATGAGAGAGAAGGGTAATGGTGAAGAGGGTGGGAGAAGCCATGGAAATTGCAGGTTTGAGTGAGGGAAGAAGAGGGAGGGATGTGTAAGAGTGAGTAGGTGTGTGGAAGGGTGAGAGAAGACTAAGGGCTACTTGTGAGAAAAGTGGGCAGACTGGGGTCCACTCAAAAAATCATAGCTCACCGCTGGTAACTCCAAAAATCATGAAAAAATTTGAGGTGATTATTCAGAGCGTGGGCTACATTTTCTCTTTTGACCACCGCTCCAATTTCGGAGTGGAGATAGGTGCCAAAATTCTCACCAAAAAGCCTGTTTTTTATGCCTGCAAAAGTCTTTTAGTGGCCCCCTCCTTTGTTGAATTTGTACAATGCATCCAAGAGTGAGCCCCTCCTTTGTCATATTATAATACAAAGCATCCAAGTTGCCCTTGACCCATGCATGGAGGAGGATTATTGGTGAATAAAGAAATATATACATGGTGGGACTAGTGTGTGGACTATTCATGGACTTTAGCTCAATGAGCACATGGTGTTAGAATAATAATAATAAAAATATGGAGGAGTTATGGATATGGAAAGATATTGGAATCATATGATATGGTCCCTCCTTGAATTATTTTGGGTGAAAGAGGAAAAGGTATGCAAGTAAATAATATAATAAACGTAACCAATGAGTAGAAATCAATTTTTTGTTTTCACGAGGGTGAGGATGAAAATGTGGGAGTGATTTGTATAAAGGAAAAATATGAGGTTAGAGTATGTACATATTGGCAAAAAATATAATTATGGTGTAAGAGGATGAGAGAAGGTGTACATAGGTTTAATAAAACACACACCTAAGTAGAAATATTAAAATACCAAAATAATTATAAAAAATCCCTATATTTAGGCCATATATACAATGAAATATTTACACACAAAGAGGACATAATATACTTTTATTTTTTTATTTTTTTGGCTCAATTAGCCCAGTGACTAGCTAGCTGAGGGTTTTTAAGAAGATATGGGAAAAGCCCCCTAACTCTCACATGCCTATGTACAATGAAATGGTAGGGATAGCCATAGCGTTTGGGTGAATTTGGTAGGGTGGAGTAACTTACTATGGAAATTATGGAGAGCTGAAAAACGGCTATCAATAGATAGCTAGGTTTGTTATCGTCTTGAGGTCATATTTGTGGGGTCTGAGTCAAATATGTTCCTTGGGACCAAAGAGACATGTGATGCACTATGTATGGGAATAATAAGTGATTCTCGATGATCCATCATTGTGGTGATGAGAGTCGTAATTGAGAGCCCACACTATGGTTGGGAAAGGAAAGTGTGTCGGTCTAAGTCATGGTGAGGGAAGCAAGTTCATATGTGAACATAAGTTGAACACTTTAATCATTGGTACACAGATTCTCAAACTTGCAATGAGCACAATGTGCAGTCAATTTGACTCTTCTTCATTTCCCAAGTGGGAGCTAAGCCAAATGGATTTGATAGTGCACGTAGCACCGACAAGGCAATAGGCTTAAGCATATAAGGGTAAGTACAATTTCCTCTTTTGGTAAAGAACATGGTTTTGTAGCTGGGGGCAATATGGGTGGTGTAATGTATGAAGCGCGACCCACTAGATTCCTCCCAAGCGGAATTACATTGGTAGTGTTGAAAAACTTCATTCATTTGGTCTTTTGTTGAGACATCATGTAGCGAGTGTAATGCATCCCATCTCCCAAACCACTTCTTTATATCTTGCATCCATCTCGTGCTCAAGATCTTGCTTTTAAGTGCCTTTGGAACTTTTTTGCTTGCTTTCCATGCAATTGTAGAAAGTCAATGTAAGGGGTTTTGACACATCTTGATCATGTACTTCCTGACTCAAGGTGTAGGATCATATATATAATGGAGAGAGAGAGAGAGAGAGAGAGAGAGAGAGAGAGAGAGAGAGAGAGAGAGAGAGAGAGTTATAAGAACTTTGAGACATTGTAGTATTCCATTTTCCCCTCCGAACAAGTTTCCTCTTTGAGAAGCTCCAAATACTAGTTAGCTTGTGCGATTGGGGGTGGGGGATCCCTAGGTGTCTCATACAAGGAGGAATCACGCCCGTCGAGCAAAATGTTTTGAGGAACACAAAATCAAGCGAGTTTTTACAAATAAACCTTGCAAGAGAAGAGAATTTACTCAAATAAAAAAATAGGGATTAATTTCTTGAATCTATTTATGTGTCAGCAAAGAGACAGTTAAAAAGTAGTCCTTTCAAAAAATGTAGTGATTGCATATTGTTAATATCAAAATAGAAGGCATTTACACAAGCTTTAAACACTCCTCCAAGTTTCTATAGATGTGATGGCATGGCATGTGCCCATGATGACAAAATCATAGTCAATCTAACTAAATGCATACCAAACGCTGGAAGAGAACATAATTAGCTGGATAAAAAAAGTGGAGATAAAGTTCTTGGACCCATTCATCTATCAACCTTAAAAAGTAGTCCTTTCAAAATATGTAGTGATCGCATAGTATATATAGATGTGATGGCATGTCACACATGACCACCAAAACATATTCAGTCGAACTAAACGCACAACAAAACAATATTATATGTGCTGAGTAAATGTACTTCTCAAAAGAGATACTATCCAAGTCCTGAGTTCTATGGTAGTGTGGATGCTCTTACACCCCCTAAGGCCTGGAACAACTCGACCTTGGTGAGAGCAGCTTGATGCATAAACTCCTGCGCCATAGGATCCATACCCAGGATTTGCAAAAAAACAAAGTAAATATGCTTGCATGTCACGTATGTGAGCCTCTTGCTCTCACGCCGCTAGAAATCTTCACATGTGCATCGTGGGAAGTCAGCAAGGGTACAAACCCATCTGTGCTAATATAAAAAACATGGCTCTCATTCAAAACAACAATTGCTTCCTTGACTAGTTTAGCATTCATTGTTCTATCCATGTGAATTCTTTCTTGGAAGTCCTTTGTGAGTTTACTCCTCCACTTTACTATCTTACCATCTCAATAACAAGGACAAAATTCACTTGCTACTCTACCTTTTGTCACACCCCCGTGCACATGTGGATTGCTACCTTGTCTACTCAAACAAAGCCATTGGATTGTTTTGTTGCCACCTCAGTTGTTGCAGTCAAATAGACACCAATTGCCACATGCCACACTCTTGGCGCTAGACCTAGTGGTCCTACTATCATGTGTGTTGCTTGTATTGAAAAACCAAATGAAGCCTCCCACAAAGCTAGCTGGCTTATCGCCAACTAAGGGATATTTGCGACGTCCCCAAAAACATGGTGCAAAAACACCAAGTTTCATATTTTCTGATGAACCATTAATCAAGCGAGCACATCTTTCATTGTTTTGTGTAATCCTCCCAAAGCATGTTACGTTCTTGCCTTGTTCTCTTCGTCGTCAAATTGCCGACATAGTCTTTGCCACTTCTTGCTCATCCCAAAGGCTATTGCTAGATGATGGTACTACACTCTTCCCTCTTGCACTAGTGGATTTTGTGACTATAACATAATGGCTATCATCATCCAAGATATCATCAACATCTACAAAAATAGGCCTTTTCTTTCACACACTATGTTCCCTTACGGTGGATCAATTCATTTCGAGACTATTTATACCCATTTTGTACATAGAGGAGTGTGCCATGTCAACTAGCTTCTTTTTTGGACCAATTCTTGATGATTGCATCATGAATCGATTGGCAAGGTCGTGCATTCCGAGTCCTGTAGTGCTATGGATACCTTTCTGTAAGGACATGGGTCCTATGGGCAAGGCCACCGGTACGGCCGGACAGTGTGTATGCTAGGGTGAGGCTATAAGATAGCACGATTGGTGGATCTATTCATTTCAATACTATTTATATCCATTTTGTACATTGAGCACTGTACCATGTCAACTAGATTCTTTTTGGGCCAATTCTTGATGATTGCATCATGAATCGATTGGCAAGGTCTTGCATTCCGAGTCGTGTGGTGCTATGGATACCTTTATATAAGGACATGGGTCCTATGGGCAAGGCCACCGGCATGGCCGAACAGTATGTATGCTAGGGGGAGGCTATAAGATAGCACGGTTGGGTGGAGATTAGCACATGCATTACCACCGCACTTTCACTGGTTCCGAGTGACAGCCAACCGCAGTCGTCCCATCTACGCCATCCATAGCGCACGACCAAGGCGGGTGACCAAGGAAAATTTGACCGGCAACTCGACGACACCGAGGCTCCAAAGGCTTCTATTGGCTACACACGTAGGAAGGCCCGCTTAACCCTTTCATGAAGGAGGTTGAACCCACCGCATGAGGGTAAGAGGCCAACACTTTACCATCAAGCTATTGACCCTTGTTGTGTATAACAAGGAAAGATAGCCTACATATTGAAAGTAAACCTAAAAGGAAAGGGAAAGCTTCAAACTTCAAGAAAGTAGCTTCACCCTTCCTTTTCACTTCTTGGAGGAAGGCAAATTTTCCTCCAAAAATTCTTTTTTCCTCAAGGAGGTAGATTCAAAGTGAACAAAAGCCTTCACAAAAACGACGGGTTTTTGTGAAGAATCATCAAAGGTGTTCTTACAATGAACGACCAGTGAAGCTCTCAAATTTCCACAAGGCGAGGTTTGCATGCAACGCAATTCGCGGAGCATACAAAACACAAAGACTTCAATTTTTCAGATACAAGTTGTCATTTTTTTCTCTCTTTGCATTAGTGTGTGTCTACCATGGCCAGTAAGGATATCCCACCTACACACACATTTGATTTTGAGCACGTAGATCAAAATTAGGGCACCACGGGTGCTGCTGACACTAATATGCATGATGATGATGATCTAGAAGATCATGGGCTTGTAGATATTGCTTCTTTCAAGACTTTGGAACATTGCCAAAGCATAATTGAAAGCAACCTCTTTGCACTCAATGCAAATGTTACCAATCTTACGGAGTTACTTGTGAAATTCATGAATTCACAGACGACTCAAGGAGCCACAAGTGGCATGGTTCAAGGGAACCAAGCTCGCACGACTCAAGGAGTCCAAGAGACAAGTACTGTAGAAGATGCAGAAGGTAGCAATGCATTACTTAACAATATCACCATTCCTGAGTTTCACGGGGAAGAGCGTGATCGCAACAAGGATGCGGTCAATACGTTCTTACAGAAATGGAGTGATATTCATAGATTGAGACACACCCCGGATATAAAGACGGCTGTGGAAACAAGTCTATCTCTTAAAGGGAAGGCCTATAAGTGGTGGATGACATTTCCAATAGATGCTCGTCCTCCGTCTTGGGTTGCATTTCAAGCTTCTTCCTCCAAAGAGATTTTGGACTCCAATCAAGAAGATAAGAATTGGTTAGCATGGGATGCATGCCGCATGTCTGGCCTCTCTCTCACACAGTACCTTTCGAAGTATCAGGAAATCAAATTAAAACTAGAAGGTCTAGATGAATTCTAAAAGATACGGGGTTTTAATAGGGGCCTTGACAAAGACTATCGTCTTCATGTCAAGACCCAACATCCAAAAAATTTGGAAGAAGCCATCAGTCATGCACAAAGATATGATGATGACCAAGAGAGGAAAGGAAATGTTCCCTACTCTAAGAATACTTTTGCTAAGAGCAATGTGGCTAAGAGCCAATGGCGAGGTAGATCTCCCACACGTTCTAAGAGGAATAAGAGACACTCTACCTCTCCACGCCCACAATAGGCTAAGAAGCCTAAGCAATCACGAGCTACTTCACGTGGGTCTCTCAACACAATTGATTTTGAGGGTGCAAAGAACACAATTTGTGTTTTAGATGTCTTTTGGACCAACATAACAAGAAAGATTGTCCTCTTTTGCAAGGCAAAGAAAAGGCCATGCACACGGTGCAACGCCTCACATTAGATTCATGTCCTAAATATTGTGCTGTAGAGGTTCACTATTAACGGACAACATGTTCCTATTTTAGTGGATGATGGTGCAACTCATAACTTCTTGAACTATAAGCTAGTCAAGAAATTGAAGCTTACTGGCATACTCCGTGCTCTCACAAGTATGTGGTGGAGTAGATGTCTGGGAATGATAAAGAAGTATGGGACAAGGTAGTTCAAGGGGTTGAGCTTATGGTTCAAGATCATACGATGACCCTTGACTTCCAAGTTATGAACATGGACTGTTCTGATGTAGTTTTAGGACGGGAGTGGCTGCATGGTTTAGGAAACACATTGCACACTAGTTATGAACATAACTCCTTATCCTTTATGGCCAATGGTAAACATGTGCTTTTGCTTGGTGAGAAAAATATACCATTTTCACCTCTTATGTGTACAGCCGAGCTTTTTATTTTGCAGAAAGCAGATTCAATAGATGAAGTCTTTTTGTGTTACTGCTTGTCTCCAAGTCTTGTGAATTCTCAAGAGCAAAGTGCGGTGAATTCTAGTAATGGTATGCAAAGTGCAATGAATTCTAATGGTATGCAAAGTGTAATGAATTCTACTGATAAACAAAGTGTTAACAAATCTAACAAGAAAAGTGCTCTCAATTTTAATTCTATAGAGCAACGTGCAACTGTTGTGAAACAAACATTACAAGAATTACAAGATTCTCCATCCCAATATAACTCTAGTTTACTTTCTCCTTTTGCACGGCAAAAGCTAACTCACTTACTCACGGAGTATAGTGACGTGTTCTCAAGTGATTTACAACCAGGTTTACCCCCTACACGTGATGTGCAGCATGGCATAGATGTCTTGCCAGGCACTAAAACGGTGAGTAAACCACCTTATCATACGAGTGCTAAAGAAGCCAAGGAGGTTGAGAGTCAGTTGGATGACTACCTCACTCGTGGTTTCATTAGAACTAGCACTTCGCCTTGGGCATCACCAATTCTATTGATAAAAAAGAAAGATGGTACTATGCGCATGTGCGTAGAATATCGCGGATTAAATGTGATAACCATCAAGAACAAGTATCCTGTACCTCGAGTGGATGAGTTGTTTGATCAACTCCATGGGGCAAGATACTATACAAAGATAGATCTTCGTTCAGGATACCACCAGGTGCGTATCCTACTACAAGATATCTCCAAAACTGCCTTTAGAACACGGTTTGGGCATTTCGAATTTTTGGTTATGCCTTTTGGTCTAACCAATGCTCCAGCTACATTCATGACACTCATGGATAGTGTCTTACGTCCCTATCTTGGAAAATTTGTTGTGGTTTTCCTTGTTGACATTGTCATTTACAGTAAGACTGAAGATGAACACATAGAACACTTACGATTAGTGTTCGAACAGCTATGAGCTCACGCGCTGTATGCTAAGCAAAGCAAGTGCAATTTCTTTAAAATAGAGATACATTACCTTGGTCATGTGATCTCTTATTCTGGCATCAAGATGGACACTGACAAGGTCGCTGCCATTCTTCGATGGCTGCATCCCAACACGGTTGAGGAGCTTCAAATATTTTTAGGCATGGCTGGATTTTATCGACAATATATCCATGACTATGCCAAATGGCACTGTTCCTATGACGGATCAACTTAAAGCAAAGGTAAGACCTTTTCTTGGGAAGAAGCCCAAAAATGCAGTTTCGAACAGCTCAAGGTAGCTATAGCCACTGCTCCCATCCTAGCAATCGTCCACCCACTTAAGCCGTTTGTGGTAGAGACTGATGCTAGTGATAAAGCCATTAGTGCGGTACTTCTCCAGGAGGGAAGACCTATAGCCTTTGAAAGTAAAAAGTTAGATAGAGCTCAACATAATTATTCTGCTTATGAGAGAGAGCTCTATGCCATAATTCACGCTTTACGAAAGTGGCAACACTATCTATATGGTGCCGAGTTTGAAGTAGTTTTTGACCATGAGAGTATCAAACGGTTTACTAATCAAACAGACTTGAAGGGCCGTAAAGGTAGATGGGAAGAAATCCTTCAAGATTATGATTGTAAGCTACGATATCGCAGGGGGCGATATAATGTAGTAGCAGATACACTAAGTTGGATGCCTTAGATTAATTCACTTGCTTTCACGGAACTAAAGAGTGGATTTTTGGAGTCATTACATGGCAAGTGTGCACAAGATCAATCATATGCTAAAGTGTGGAATGCAGTTTTAAAAAGGGATCCCTCACACTCACATGTCTTTGAACAGCCAGATCAACATGTCTCTGCACGCGCAGATAAAAACTCCAACACATAGAGCTCCACCCCTACTCAGGAAGAGCTTAAGCGATGGAAGAATTTTTCCATTGATGATGGCTACTTACTCCACAAAGGTAGAGTATGTGTGCCAAAGGACTCAGACACTAGGCACCAAATCTTATTTGAGTGTCACGATAGTCCAAGTGCTGGTCATCCAGGTATTCGTAAGACGTATGCCTTAGTTAGACGGTAATTTTATTGGCTGGGCTTACATCATGATGTTCAAGAGTACATACTAAACTGCCAACAATGCCAAGTTAATAAGGTAGAGCGCCTCAAGGTAGGTGGCCTTTTACATCCTTTAGAGATTCTACAAGGTAAGTGGGAGAGTATCTCTATGGATTTTTAATTAGGACTACCTACTACAAATCGTGGCCATGATGTCTTCCAGCTGGTATCATTAGTAATAGAGATCGAAAGTTCGATAATCACTTCTGGAGAGCTATGTTACAAAAGTTGGAAACTAAACTTAATCTAAGTATGACTGATCATCCAGAAACAGATGGTCAAACAGAAAGAGTTAATCAAGTGCTAGAGGACATGCTACGAGCGTACGTTAGTAAGAAGCACACCAATTGGGAAGACTACTTACCTATATTGGAATTTGCTTATAATAGTTCAAAGCATGTGACTACAGGGTTTAGTCCATTTATGCTTCTGTATGGATTTCAACCTAGATCACCAGTTATCGTGGGGTTGGCTAAGGAGAAGATATAGCAAGCGAAGGATTTTATCCAAGACCATTTTGACATGCTTCGAGTTGCTTGATAAAATGTTAAGCAAGCTTAAGATCGATATAGGAAGTACGCAGATGAGCATTGTTGTCTTGCTACTTTCGAAGAAGGAGACAAGGTTTTCCTCAAAGCTCCAAAGCATTCAGAAAGTTTGAAGAAGGGAAAAGTTGCTAAACTTTCACCATGCTATTGTGGACCATTTACCATTCTCAAACGTATAGGTAAAGTGGCCTATAAGTTAGCTCTTCCAGAGCACTCACGAGTTCATCCTGTTTTTCATGTTAGCCGTTTATGAAAATAGCTAGGATGGAATGATAATGTCATTGACATAGGTGTGTTGGTTGACCTTATCGCACCATCAAGCATTCCTCATGAGCCCGAAAATATTTTGGATTCTCATGAGCTTCGCACCAGACATCATGTGAGACGATAGGTGTTAATAAAATGGCTAGATAGACCTGAAGAAGGTTCTACATGGGAGAATTTCTCCGCACTTAAGAAACAATTTCCTACGTTCATTTTCGAGGACGAATACGATTCTCCAAGGGGGGGGGGGGGGGGGGGGGGGGGGGGGGGGTAATGTAAGGACATGGGTCATATGGGCAAGGCCACCAGCACGGCCGGACAGTGTGTACGCTAGGGGGAGGCTATAAGATGGCACTGTTGGGTGGAGACTAGCACATGCATTACCACCGCCCTTTCACTTTCAAGTATGCATTGTATTTCACACTCTGAAGGACCGCAAGATCCATGTCTGCACGTGTTGCCTCACATAAACCAAGGCTTGCCTTGTACCCCACAGATGCACGCATGCTTAGTCTAAGAAATATTTGTTGTTGGGACAAACAAACTCGAAGCATCTTACGAAACAAACCTGCCTCCCCACTGTGCCACCAACACAACAACCATGTTTCGAAGGATGAGACCTGTACCATTTAATGGCCTAGTAACTTGTGTGTAGCAGAAAATAGCATACACATAGTGAGCATTTCATTAGAATAGATTCCGATTGAGCATAGCAAGAGTGCTTGGGTGGAGAGAGCAACAAAAAGCATAACACCTAGTTAGATAGGCATGAAAAATACTTTAAAAGAGAGAGAGAGAGAGAGATTAAGCTATTGACAACAGTTGAGGACCGGATTTTTCTGGAGCGGGTCCCCCCTCCAAAAGGCTTTGTATTATAGGTTTCCCCTATCAAGGGAGACATTTTACAATACAATTCTTTGTGTTCCTTCAATAACTTGCTAGTGCAATGAAGATGGAAGCTTCAAGCCCTATGCAAACACTTATAAAACACAACATCAATTCCCTCACGGTCTCAAACCCAAGACCTCACACACCTTCGAAGATGGTGAGAGCTAGTGGGGTATGAGAGTAGATTGAGAGGAAGAAGGAGTAGTCTTACGAGAAAGATGTACATCTCCTCACATAATCACTCATATTAGCATAGCATAGCTTAGTAATTAGCATGGTAGAGGAGATGAGCATGCATTGAAGCTTGGCTCTTGGTTGGATTTGCATCACAAAAGCCAAGAGTTGTTGGCGTAGGCCTCAGTGATAGCCTTCTGACATGTGTCCCCTTTCCTCTTTTGTGAGAGCTTTAGGTAATTAATTAATGCAACTAAACTCTCATTGGACCCCTTTGTCTCCTGGCCAATAGGAATCAGGCAAGCCATTGGGTTGCTAAATGCTCATTGGACCCCTTGGGAGATTGTCCAATAGTCTTCCAGAGAGCTTAATTCTTACTGGTTCTTTTATTAAGTGTTTTAAATGAATTAAACTAGATTTACTCTAGCCTAATTCTCATTGTTCCACCTCCATGGCCATCCAATAGGATTTGAGTGCACCTTGTGGGCATCTAGGCTAGGGAGCTGACATGTGTCCCTCATTCCCTTTGTGTAAAGGAAGCTTGTGAGTGTGTATGTGTTTCTCTCTCATCCCCTACTTACAGGGCTCGCCCCCTCCTATGTAGGAATCATGAAGACTTTTTTGTACATACACAAAGCATCCAATTTTTCTAAGCTTGACCATTGGACACAACCTTTGATTTTTGGGACCTTAGCATTTTGAATTCTTAATGGGTTGAACCTTAGGGTCTTTAAAGCCCATTGTTGCACATTGTTCATTTGTAGATGGCCCCCCCTTTGGGATCCCTATTTTCCCTCCTTTGGATCCCTACTGTGGTTGGTCTGCCAGCTTAACCAATATTGTAACTTTTTCTCCCCTGGCACTTCCCCATATTAAATAATCAGTTTAACATGAGGAGGTCTTTTAGGAGAATTAGATATTAGTTATTAGACAACAGCTCATTGTCAATGGCATGGCCAACTTTCCAAAAATTTGTCAGTTTGCACTTACAAACATTTGCAGCACGTTCAGAAGGAGAATCTCTCCATTTGCGACACAAAATCTTATACTCTTCTTGAAATGGGGGCAATATGCACTTAGTGGTATGGTGCACCATGCTCTAATCCCAATGAAAACCACACGACCTTTCTTTTTCAAGGACTTGATTCTCTAAACCACCAAAGTACACAGTACGCACTGCAATCCGATTCTCAACATTGAACTCACATGTGGCAAGTGTGAGAAGATCACACACATATGGGTCGTACACATGAGCTGACATGGTAGGCCATCCAGGCATGCGGTGGACGTGATCAAAATGAATCCACATTTGGTGCAAGTTCCCCCTAGTCTTCATTCTATTGACAAGATCAACACAACTACCAGGGCCCTGAGTGGACATTTTAAAGAAGTGTGGTTGGCTTTCTCTTTCTAATTGTCTTGGGTATAAAACAGTATGAATAAATACATAATGACTTCTTGCCTTCAGGTCAAGTACAACCTCTAAACCTTTAGCAGCGATCCATTTTATTCTCTTAGCATCTTGCAAGGAATGCTCAATCCGTTGCTTGTTGGACAATGAAGTGTATCAAGAAATTTTACAAACTTTTTATCACCCATAACACTAGGGGTTTTATAAGATGGCGAGTGAGTTTTTTTGAGTGACCAAAAAAACGAGCGAGTCCCTCAATATAGTTATTTGTGAATTAATGCAATTGTCATATGGGAATACATACATGATAAGTGTGATTATTGTGATAATTGATCAACTACTTGTTCTCTTAAGGGTGAACAAAACTTACAAGTCTGTGTGGTTTTGTTAGATGGAAGAGGATGAGAGTGTGGATTGGAAAGATCCACGGGAAAGGACGGAGGGATGTCTGTGAACAATGCTCCCCTAAACTGCAGATCATGTATCTCTCTCTCTCTCTCTCTCTCTCTCTCTCTCTCTCTCTCTCTCTCTCTAGTAAGGACATGAATTCTACCCATATCAATCCACCAAGAAAAATTCCCAAGCTCCTAGAGGTGATGAATGGCTAATGGATACATGCATCCCTTGCCGCTGTCAGCATTAGTCCATGAATGTGCAAGCACATACATGGCAGCTACAATGTGGCTCATGCTCAAAAGATGAGAAAAGTATCTACAACATGAAGTATGATAGAATTCTCAAAGAAAGTATGAATATATACAACTCTCAAGTGAAAGATAGAGACGACTCAACTATCACCTATAAACTAATCAATGAGATGCCATGTAGTAGTACTCGATGTTCTTCATAGTTTGTAGCACCACATCCTTTGTTTTATTTTCTAGTACCAGTTCAAGTGGGAAGAAAATATTTTTAACCCTCCAACAATATCTCATGGTGGAGCTAGGTGGGACATGAATCCTTCTAGGCACATCAACATAGTCAACAAGGAGCTTGTCGGGGACCCATTTTTCAAGCTGTTCAGCTTCTCCAATATGCTCAAGGCTTTTTTTCATATAAGAGGCGTTTTGCATGGAGGGGGATGGCGCTCGTTTTACAAACTAGGAAGGGGTTTGCATGTCCAAGCAGGGGTTAACCATGCATAGTTGGTGTAACTTAGCCCAAATAGGTAGAGTCTGCCAAACTGCACTAGCCAATATTCTAGAACACATGCCCGACATGAATTGTGGATGTTAATTACTACATAGGGAGCCAGGTTGAAGAGGCACAAGTTTTGACCTTGAAAACTTATGCAAAACACCTCTTGTGCAAAACACCTCTAATGTGATCTAGTTTAATCAAGAAGAAAATTTTAAAAATAAAAAACCAAAAATTACCGCAACACTGCCTGGATCCACCATTGCTCGTGGTGGTGCCACCCCATGCTAGAACCAGTTTGTCTCATTGCGGATTGGTTTGAAATAGGTGATAATATAGCTTCCTATTAGCCTACTCAAGGAAGCAGGTAGAAGTCTTTATAAACTACACAGGAAGTCGATGGTGCAAATTATAAGTGTCCTTTACGTCCTAATCATTTACTTTTCTAGATTTTGCACTATCTATGAATTCAATACAGTGTTCTGGAAAAATGTGTTTCAGCTTAATATCGTGTCGCTTTTGATTTCAAAAATGCCGGTAGAGGGCAAGCGCAAAAGGAGAAAGTTTGGCCCAAAAAAAAAAGCGTAGAATTTGTAAACAAACTAATTTTTTAAAATTTCCTCTTGGCAAATTTTAGAAAAGGAATTAATTTGTATGTTTGAGAAAATGATATTTTCCAAACATTGAGTCAGAAGAAAAATTAATCATGCCCGTCCCCGTGCTCTCGTCCAAACATGGAATCCCTCCCTCTCTCTCCGTCCATGTATGCACTCCGCATATCTCCCTGCCTAGCCAGAGGTTACATACAATCCTGCAATCAACGTCGCCTCCCTCCGATCTATTGCCCCCCCCCCCCCCCCCCCCCCCCCCCCCCCCCCCCCCCCAAGCTATTGACACAACGTGGACTCACATCGTTTAGAGGAAGTGTCTCTCTCTCTCTCTCTCTCTCTCTCTCTCTCTCTCTCTCTAAATTTTATAGCAGAAGAGCAATGACATTCAAATCCGTAATTTCAACATGCAAAATTCATCAAGTTGAACATAACACCCTTTACAAAGTCAAGAAGCTGGGAGCTCTCAGCAGAAAGAAATTGTAAATGGAAAAATCATTAAATCTCTCCATATGACCATGAAACTCGACTACAAATGCATGCAAGGTCTCTAGCTTATGACCATGTAGTCGACTACCAAGAAGCCCTTAGGCTCTTCAATCAAACATTCTTCTATGGTCCTCCAATCGAGCATATTTTGAAGGGCTCATTGCTTTTATTTCATCTTCTGTTCAGTGAAGAGAACGTGCTTCTTGACAATAGGATCGTACTTGCAAAACTGAAGCTTATGTTGAATCCTGTGGGGGTTCTTGGGCTTGACATAGAAGTAGCTAGTGCATCCTGCAAAGAAGAAGAAGACCCCAAACTTAAATACACATATGCAGCTGTGTGGGCAACCATCACAGGTCGGAGGGAGGGGGAGATAGCAGGGTACAATGCACGTGACATACTAGGACAGGGGAGGAGATGCTGCCTAAGAGCGGATTCTCCCTCCCTCCCTCCCTCTCTCTCTCTCTCTCTCTCTCTCTCTCTCTCTCTCTCTCTCTCTCTCTCTCTCTCTCTCTCTCTCTCTCTCTCTCTCTCAAGCAATACAGCAAGCACAAGGCTCCGACAACATAACTTGTATTTCACTGGTTGCCAATGCAAGCAAAAAAGGCTTCGACGGTAAGTTATTCTGCGTGCAAAGCTTCAAGGCAAACTTAGTCAACTCTAAACAGCCTGTGTCATCTGTGAAAAGGGAACTTGAGATGGCACTAAGCATGCACGCTCTACATAGAAGGTGCTTTCCACCCGCTTGACTTCTCCATGATAAAGCATGAGTCACTCCACTTTAAACACAACTTTGAGAACAACCCCAACAAGAGCACCTTCAGTCCTGCCAAATGAGAGAAGTGTAAATGCCAAAAAAACTGCAGGAATCCAAAACTCCGGGAAGGAAAGGGTTCTAAGAAAAACTACTTGGATAGGAGCAAGACCCATGTCAATGGACCAAAATTTACAACAATGATAATTGCATGAATGTGTTCAATTAGAAAGATTGCAAAGGTAGGGCAAGGGGCTGATTGCAAAAACGATATGCACATGAGTCCCAGGCTAGCATCCTCAAGTGCCAATTTGCAAAGCTACTTCAAAGAGACAATTGAAGAGCATGTTGTCAAAACCAATCATAATGTTAATGAGACAAGCTGTGACTCGTTGTACATGCTATAATGATAAGAATATAATCAGGGACATCCAAAACATAATCATTGCTAGTCAACATATTGAAAAGGATGTAGAAGATTGGGTGTGCTTTCATGTATGACAGGTACATTAAAGTTGTAGTTTTGCAAGCCCAAAAAGAGTCAAGGGAAGCAAGAAAAATTACTTGGCCTACATGTCCCAATAAAAAATAACATTCCCATTAGCCTAAAAAAAGGTCCATCATGTCCATTGTTGTCAAATGCTAGAATGCATTAGTGCATGTGTTGCACTCATCTATTGTTGCATCCCATTGGAGAAAAACATTGTCAGTAGATGTGCAATTCATCTAGGTTATCACAAACATCGCATAGTTTTTGGTAAACGTAGAATTGATAACAAGGTGATCTATGATGCTTTTGTTGAATCGGTAGCTCTCCAACCTTTGACAGTTACAATGCAATTGGATATAGTTCAACAACATAAGATATAGTGATGGATAAATTATGTATCTTAGCTCTTTTGCAGACACTCCCTTGGGAGAAGAAGAGTTTTCTAGTTTTCTTGATACTGTGACTCCACTATCTAACAAGAGTTGAGTGCAACAAAGCTTGGAAACTGTAAAAAAAGCAAAGGATATTACATCAATGTGTCGAGTCAATTTTCTTGGGTCCTCAATGCATCACATGTGTTCCATGACAGTACAACTAGGTCATTGGAGAAAGGGATTACTTATATGGTCACCCTTGTCAAATTCCCTCGTTGCACTTATGAGGATTTCCAAAGGTAGGACAACAAACATGCCACGTATGTGCCTTGCAAACACATCTACTTCATTTTCTTTTACGTCCTTGATTTGGAGAGCCATTTCCCATGATCAATTTGTGCATCAAGCTACCCTCACATAGGTGAAGTTATTTCAAGCTTTGGTAGCTATCCAAGTGGCCTCATAGACGTGCTTGAAGTTTGTTAGTTCTAACATTTTTTAGTGTTTTTGAAGCATCCACAATCAGCCGCTTTATCTGGTGACTTGGGAAGTTTTTAATGGTTCAATATGTGAGGAGGTTTGAGATTTTGAATCCTCCATTGCACTCCCATAAATTTATCAAGGGTGTTGCTCATACTCGCTTGGAAATTGGCTTTGCTCGGTTTTCTTTGCTCGTTAATTTGAAAGCCCCTAACACAAGCAGGACCTATATCACTAGAGACAAGTCTATCCATGATTATATCTTCAATATCTTTTCTTTCTACTTGTTTAGTTGTGGTAAGAAGATTCATTGATGCATGGGTATGTAAAATCTCTTGAACATGCTCAGAGACAACTCTACTTTGTCCTTCTGCAAATGGGTGCTTGTGGTGTCCCAGGTGAAGAACACATCATGTCAGTCCAAATTTTTCTTGAGGAATGCAATAATAGATGATAGTAGGGCATGTTTCAATACACTCTGGCATTTGCTTGCAGTGAACACATATGAGTGAGCTTGACTCTTTGGTCATCAACCCTTCAGAACCGATCTTGATAGACTTCCACGCCACTGAGATTCATTAAACATGGATGCCCTATGATAGTAAGGACAATCAAGATTGGCACAACAAAGATGACCTAAACATCTGCTAAACCTCAATATTCCAAAGAAGCTGTCACTGTTGCTTCTCACATACTCTATCCATGAATGAGTATCATATTTTTGCTCCATATCGGTCATGGAAGATTTATTTTGTTGAAGGTGGCAACTCATATGCAATAAAACCATCATAGTACTTAGGAAGTTCCTGGACAAAAGCAATTTGCTTCACCTGTGAAAGGGCAGGTTGCAGGTTGCTTTGCAGGGGTAGTGCCTTAATCAAGTCTAGAATAATTTTTGATGACTTTCTAGTTTTAGCTATATCCCCCACATCAAGATCTATTGATGTTGATTGAGAGCCAAAATTTTTAGATTGCTCAATGGATTCACCCAAGAAAACCTTATAGAACTCACTGACAACATGGTGAAAAACATATACATATTTTCCTTCTGCATTCTATAATGGTTCAAGCTTTTTCTGGACACCACACATTGTAAGTGGCACAATGGAAAATTCCTTGTCAGCCAACTCAAAATGTTCTCGAATTTTTTGTACTTTTATCTCTTGTTGGGAGTTATCAAAGAGCAGAACAATCTTTTGACCATGACAAGGCCCAAAAATGGTTACGTGCTGACCCATACGTACTTTGATTTTTTATGGAACTTTGTACGTGAATGATAATTGCATCTTTTTAGGTTAACACTCCTTTCAAATGTAATGTGAGATCTATGTTGATTTAAAGTGTGTTCACATACAAGCCTTGAGCTCAGTGCGGTATAAAGTCTATAAGCCATTATGAAAGTTCCAGAAACTTTTAGCTTTGTAGTACATTAAGTCTTTTTACACAAAAGACTTTATAATGATGCTCTAGTCAATGAAGTGATCGGGGATACGAAGAAAATCCAATCCGAAGATTTTATAAAAAAGAGTAAAAATCTCCAAAATGCCATTATTTCAAAAGATACCCTTGTTTATCACCTTACAAAAAGATATTTTTTTGTTTAGGAATTTGATTTTCCATGAACACTGGGTAGGTATGAACCACCCAGCCCTTTTCACCCACCTACTAAAGAGTGCAAGAGCGAAATGAATGCTCACGTTAGGGATGCCGTTTTTCCATGTGCATCATAGAGAGTGCATACAATGCTTGCGGTTTCTAGCTGGTGAAGTGCACACCCACACACACTCCCCGCCTCTCTCTCTCTCTCTCTCTCCCCCTCTCTCTCTCTCTTACTCTGTTAAGGCTAACAAGATGTTAAAGAGCTCTAATCAGTCTGCTCACTGATTCCAAAGAATTGCATCGTAGCTAAACAACTGCAAACGATGCCTCCAAACTGCTTGTGAGTCGGCTCACCCATGCGACGAGGACAAACCAGGGCTTCATCCCAGGTACTCAGCTTATCGCTTGCGGCACCCCGTGTTGACACGAGCAATGTCTTTGCATTAGCTTGTGAAACCCGTCACACAAATATTGGCATCGCTTGCATCACCCCTTGTTGACTCGCGCAATTAGAAATAGATTTTTTTTGTGATTCAATGTCTCTACATTAGCTTGTGAGATTAGCATACCACAAACCCAACGCACAAATATTGGCCTCATGTAGAGACCCACGTCAACCAATTCACTGTATTCTTACCCTCAAAGCCACTCAATCATCACAAACAAGAGTGCCAAATGATAATTTAACTGCTCACTGATTTGAAGGATAGAAAAAGATTAGCTGCTCCATTTGTTGGTGCTCAACATGGACGAGCCAGGCGGGCAAACAACAACTCCATTTCTTGCTCGTAGATTCTTGTCTTGATGCGGGCACTTGTAGACATTTATTTTTTTGTGATTTAATTACTTTTCTTGGCTCGCTATATTTGCTGGCCAGGCCCCATGTAGATAGTCGTGTTGATGCGATCTGTTTCTGAGATGACTTTTAGACTTGATAACTAGCCCGCTTAAAAGAATTAAATACTGGCCTACAGATTTAATGCACAATAATTAGGATTGCATTATAAGCGAACAAAGGCTTGCAACACAACAATTAATGCTCAAACCAAGCAATTAAGACTTCAAATTAGTAGCAGGCTGCACAAGTTTTTTTTAATAAAACATCCCTTGTTGACACAGGCATCTTTGGTTAGCACACCTTGTCATCGTGGGCAACTTTGATGAGCTTCAAGATCTTTATAAAATTCTATTGAAGCAAATTGAAGTTCTCAAAAATGGTAGTGCACTCAGTAACCATAGCAAATTATAGCCCTCAAAAATTGCGAGTTAAGCATACCGCGTCGGCGCGGGCAGCTTTGTCGAGCTTCAAGCATTGTTGAAAATTTTACTCAGTAATAGAGAATGCTATTGACCATAGTGAATTTTTGGTTAAAGCTGTCTTATTAGTTTCCTTGACGTGATTGTAAGGTCTTGTTCCTAGCAGCTCAAAACTGACCGTGTCAACACAAGCAGTTTCGTTCCTTCATGCTTTGATATTGTTTTTCAAGGATTCAATAAATTAGGTATAAAGAAATTAAATTTAGCAATATACTTCTCTCCAATGTTAATAAAGGTTCCCTTTTTTTTGTATTGTGAATAAGATATCCTCTTTGTAACTGCTCGTGTCAACACGGACATTTTCAAGTAGTTAATTTTGAACAATTGTTGAACTAATTTTTTTCAATTGTGTTAGCAGAATGTATAAATCTAAGAATTTAAGATTTTTGTTTTATTAGAGGACGATCAGATGGCAGTAGAGGTAAAGCAAAGTTAGACGTCCATGGACAGGAGTCTAGTGATATTGTGAGTTCTATCTCTGTATCCAATATTGCCAGCACAAAGCAGGATGTTACCCCTAAAGAAGATGAAATGGAGAGCCAAGAAGATGTGACAGTTGAGTCCTTGCATGAGGGTGATCTAGTTTTAAATGAAGCTAGTGTCTCCATGGAGGTGGTTCCATATGTTGTAGGGCCCAAGGTCAAGCAGACAATTGATATTGGTGCAAAAAACAGACTTTATATGCAAACATGACAATATATTATACAAAATGCTCAAATTCAAAGTTGTTTCTCTTGTCCTTTGATACCTCTTTGTAGGCTCATTCAATATGCTTGTGTTAGGGGTCTTCGGATGATGTCATTGGCTTGAAATCTGCATTTGCTTGAGAGGGCTACATGCAAGAGAAAGGGGCATTTATTGTCTCCATATGGACATGTCAAAAAGAGGAGACTAATGTCACAAGTATGCTTCGTGCTAATTTGCTTGATTGTTTTTGTTCTTGATGTCTATTTGCATGAGTCTTGTTTTTATTATATATAGATGATATCAAAAAAGTGGGATGATCATTGGAAAGAAGTCAATCAGGAGTTTTCTCATAATAATCAATATCTAATTCTCCTAAATGATTTTCTCATGTTAAACTAATCATTTAATATGGGGAAGTGCCAGGGGAGAAAAAGCTAGAATATTGGTTAAGCTAGCAGACCGGCCATAGTAGGGATCCAAAGGGGGGGCCATCTGCAAAAGGGATCCAAAGGAGGGAAAATAGGGATCCAAAGGGGGGGCCATCTGCAAAAGAGCCATGTGCAAAAATGGGCTAAAAAGACCCTAAGGTTCAGCCCATTAAGACTTCCAAAATGCTAAGGTTCCAAAATTCAAAGGTTGTGTCCAAAGGTCAACCTTAAGGGAATTGGATGCTTTGTGTGTGTACAAAAAATTCTTTGCAATCCCTACTTGGGAGGGGGCTAGCCTTGCATGTAGGGGATGAGAGAGAAATCCACACACACACACACAAGCTCCCTTTACACAAAGGGAATGAGGGACACATGTCAGCTCCCTAGGCCAGATGCCCACAAGCTGTACCCAATTCCTATTGGATGGCCTTGGAGGTGGACCAATGAGAATTAGGCTAGAGTAAATCTAGTTTAATTAATTTAAAAACACTTAATAAAAGAACCAATGAGAATTAAGTCCTCTAGAAGACTATTGGACAGTCTCCCAAGGGGTCCAATGAGCATTCAACAACCCAATGGCTTGCCTGATTCCTATTGGCTAAGAGGCAAAGGGGTCCAATGAGAGTTTAGTTGAATTATTAAATTACCCAAAGCTCTCACAAAAGGGGAAAGGGGGACACATGTCAGAAGGCTATCACTTATGCTGCTTAATAGTCATTGGCTAGCCCTGGGGAGGTCCAATGGGAGAATAGCATGACGTCCATTGGCTAGCCCTGGGGAGGTCCAATGGGGGCTGATTTTTGCAAGGAATTATCACACACACACTCTTACACAGTCTATGTGAGAAGCAAGAAAAAGACCATCTCTTCCCAAGCTTTAATGGAGAGCTCATCACCTACTCCAAGCTTGTGAGATAGAAGCCTACATCGAAACACTCTTGGCATGTGGATGCAAATCCAACCAAGAGCCAAGCTTCAATGCATGCTCATCTCCTCTACCATGCTAATTACTAAGCTAAGATATGCTAATATGAGTGATTATGTGAGGAGATGTACATCTTTCTCGTAAGATACTCCTTCTTCCTCTCAATCTACTCTCATACCCTGCTAGCTCTCACCATCTTCGAAGGTGTGTGAGGTCTTGGCTTTGAGAATGGGGATAATTAATGTTGTGTTTGCTAAGTTTTTTGCTTAGTGCATGAAGCTTTCATCTTCATTGCACTAGCTAGTCTTGAAGGAACACAAAGAATTGTATTGTACAATGTCTCTCTTGATGGGAGAAACCATAATACAAAGCCTTTTGGAGGGGGGACGGGCTCCATGCAAATCCGGTCCTCAACTGTTGTCAATAGCTTAATTTCTCTTTCTTTTGAAAGTATTGTTCATGCTATCTAACTAGGTGTTATGTTTTTTGTTGCTCTCTCCACCCAAGCACTCTTGTAATTCTCATTAGGAATCTATTCTAATGAAATGCCCACTATGTTCATGCTAATTTCCGCTACACACAAGTTTTTAGGCCATTAAATGTTGCATTGGTATCAGAGCACAAGGTTTCTCTTTTCTTGCTCAAGAAGGGAGGTCCTCAAGCTAGCTATAAATGGTTGGTATTATTAATTTCTTGTGAGTAAGTAGAATACGGATTTTTCAGCCTTCTAGTGCGCCTGCCTTCGTGCAGTTAACGGGGCGTCACCGTCCAGAGTTATGGTCTTAATAGTGGAGTCCTACGGGGCTTGCCTACGGCTTAACCACTATTGAGCTATTAGAAGCTTGACAGGAGCCGGTGCTGTTTTGGTGTTGAAAGACCCGCTCTTCTATTCCTTGCAATTAATGGTATTCGAGCCACGAGTACAGTAGCTTGAGTGCTTTTTCTAAAGGGTTAAAGAGGAGTAGCAACTAGGGCTTGAAGTGCCAAATTACACCTAAAAAGTTTACACCTAAAAGTTGTTAGAATGGCTGACAATAGTAAAGAGAGTGAAATTAATGTTGATAACTTTGATTTTGCTAATGAGCAAACTACTAATGATGCTCCGATGCTTGTTAACTATCTTGTTTCTAGGTTTCAACAAGCCATGGGCAATCCATCTCTCCAAAGTGAAGTGCAACGGCAGCTCCGTGCTCACGGGATTCTCCAAGCTCATCACCATGACGAGAGAACACCTAGGAAGCCTCCTTGTGAGACTCCCAAAAGAGGTCTCTCTCCGATTCGGGAAGAAGAAGAGAATCCATACAAAAGGCTCAAGAATTTACTTCTTGATGATGCATCTCCTAAAGGAGAACTCAAGAGCCTCCACCGAAGGAACGAGAAAGAAGTGAGTCTCCCGCCACCTCGGCAGAGATAGCTCCACAAAGACGATGGGCTAAACGCTCTCCATCACCACCAAAGCGGAGAAGACCATCACACTCTTCTCCACACCATAATTCAAAGAGGGATGATAAAAAGCAAGAGAAGAAAAAGGCGAGAAAGAGGACACCCTCTTCTCCATCTTCTTCATCCTCTTCCTCTTATGAAAGTGATGGTGAAGGCGACGAAGATCAAGACAAGAAAAAGGCGAGAAAGAGGTCACCCTCTTCTCCACCTTCTTCAAATTCTTCACCTTCTGAAGAAAGTGATGGTGCAACCTTTGAACCATCAAAAAGAAGAGGCCATAGGAAATCCTATGCCGCATGGAAGAGGTCATCCAAGCTGAAGAAGTTCAAAGAGGGAGGGAAGCGCATCTCTTTCCTTACCTATGATGGTACCTTTGGTGCTACGGACAAAGTCTTGGTCTTTATCCAACAGTTTGATGCGGCGTTTGGAGATGAGGGCTTCATGGAGTCCTCTAAGCTACGCCATGTAGCTATGCACTTTCAAAAGTCCGTCAGGAAATGGTGGTCTAGCCTACGAGCCAACGGTGAAGCTCCACGAACATGGAAAGCTTTAAGAGCTTCCATTATGAAGCAGTTTTTGGCCACCGATGCCAAAGACAAAGTACTCACCGAATGGCGAAGCTTAAAGCTCTCTCCCTATGAATCCATCCACAAATATGTACACAAGTTTTGGGACCTACAACTCAAAGCCACTGTCTTCAGAAGTTGGATTTTGGAGAGCAAAAGCAACAATTTTGTGCGGGCTTAACCGAAGAAATGGCGGAGTATGTCAACTCCCAAAGGCCACGTACCATATCGGCGGTAATACACCATACTATGGTGGCCTCTCGAATCAATTTCCAAACGGGTGCTAAAAGAAATAATAAGCCCACGGAAAACAAGGGTTCCAACGAGCCTAAGGGGAAGGACAATGTCCAAAAGTCTCATAAGGGCAACTCCAACAAAGCTAAAGAGAAGGGAGTTTACAAAGGTAAAAACAAACTCTCTCCTGAAGAGCTTGAGTGTTATCGCAAGGATAACCGGTGTTTCAAGTGCAGCGAACAAGGGCATGCGTACCGCGCTTGTCCCCAAAAGAACAACCGCCAAGATCCTCCTAGAGCTTACTTGGTTGAAATCCAAGAGGATGAGACTCACCAAACTCACCACAAAGGATCTCCTCTATGCCATGCTTGGGAAAAGGTAAGAGAACATGATGCTTTTATTCTCTTTGACCGTGGTTCTACTCACAATTTTATATCTATATAGTTGGCCACCAAGCTAGTCATACAAGCTTACGAGATGGGAGATGTCCTACCCGCAGACAGTGCCTTCAAGGGGCAAGAAGCTTCAGTCACTCCCTTAATCGGGAAATTGAGGCTTCATGTCCAAGGCTATGTGGACAAAGAGGACTTCTTTATCTCTCCTCTCAAGCATGAGGATGTAATCCTAGGGGCACCATGGTTTGACCACCTACCTGCCAATGTTAAATTTCCTAAAAGAAGAATCTCCTTTAAGTTCAGGGAAAAAGACATGTATATAGATGCTAAGGAAATGGGTAACACTATCCCCATTGTACATACACCAGCTTTCAACAAGTCAATAAAGAGCTCTATTTCCGTGTACATGATTTTTGTTAAAGATTCTCAAAATGAACCTAATGCTTTAGCAAAAGAAAATAAAAGCAACCAAAAGGAATTAGAGTTATCCAATTTTCTCAAGGGGTTTCAAGATGTTTTTATTGACGACATCCCTTGTGAGCTACCTCCCAAACGAGGTAATGATGACCATGCAATGTAACTTCTTCCAAGAAGTTCACTGCCTAACAAACCTCCTTATAGAGTTTCTCAAGCTCAACAAGAGGAGATTATGCAGCAAGTGCATGAGTTAGTTGAGAAGGGCATGGTTAGGCCTAGCTCATCTCCATTTTGCTCACCTGTGCTATTAGTGCAAAAGAAAGACGGCACATATCGTATGTGTGTCAACTATAGAGAACTAAATAGGATCACAATCAAGAATAGGTTTCCCATTCCATGGGTAGAAGACCTATTTGATAAGCTACAAGGATTGACCTACTTCAGTAGGATTGACCTAAAACGTGGCTATCATCAAATAAGGATAGTTGATCAAGACATTGTAAAGACCGCATTTCGCACCACATTTGGTCTTTACGAATACATTGTCATGCCTTTTGGCTTGACCAATGCACCAACCACATTCAACCGCTTGATGGAGAAGCTGTTCAAGACTCATCGAACCTTCACTGGAGTGTTCTTTGATGATATTATCATCTACTCTAATTCATTAGACGAACACAAGCAACACCTCCAGGTAATATTTCAAGTTTTAAGAGAGAATAAACTTTATGTTAATCGAAACGAAGAAAAGTGATTTTTTCTTGCAAGAGATTCAGTATTTAGGTCACATTATCTCTCAAGATGGCATCCAAATGGATCCATCAAAGTTGGAGGTAATAAAAGGATGGCCTAAACCAAAGAATCTTCATGAACTAAGAAGCTTTATAGGAATGTGTGCATACTATAGACGCTTCATAGAAAAGTTCTCACAAATTGCGGGACCATTACATGACCTAATAAAGAAAAGCGTTAGGTATACATGGTCTGCTAAGGAGAACAATGCTTTCGAAAAGCTTATCTCTCAACCTGTGCTTACACTACCGGACCTCTCAAAACCATTTGAGGTCCAATGTGATGCTTGTGGTGATTGCCTTGGAGCTGTTTTGCTTCAAGAAGGGCACGCCATAGGCTATGAAAGTCGAAGGCTCGACCCTGTTGAGCAAGCTCTAGGCATATATGAAAAGGAACTCCTTGCAGTTCTACATGCCTTGGACTCATGGAAGCACTATTTATTGGGGACTCCTTTCATTCTGCGGCGAACGGATCACCAAAGTATTAAATACTTCATGACGCAGACCAAGCTCTCTGACAAATAGATGAGGTGGGCAAATTTCCTTTCGCAATTTCATTTCCATATTGATCACATTGCTGACAAGCATAATCAAGTAACTGATGCACCCTCAAAACGATCGAGAGTGAATGCGGTTTCCATAGCAACTCACAATGATCTATCTTCAATGATAGATGAGTACGCTATTGATCCCGATTTTAGAGATGTGATTTCAGCCCTTGCATTAGGGAAGAAACAAGAACCATTTACTTTACAAGATGGTTATCTTCTCTATGGCAATAGACTATGCGTTACTAACTCACTACGTGAGAAAGTAATGTATGAATCTCATGCTCCACCTTATGCGGGGCATAGAGGGATTTAGTCTACCTTAAAGGGAATTGAAACATATTTCTATTGGCCTACCATGAAAGTGAACATACAAGAGTATCTTTCTAAATGTGTGGTATGCCAAAAGACAAAATTTGATAGAGGGAAGCAACTTGGATTGCTTCAACCCTTGCCAATCCCTAATTCACCATGGGAGAGTATATCCATGGATTGCCTAAGTCTATCCATGGGAATACGGGAATATGGACGATAGTAGACAGGTTCGGTAAACAAGCTCATTTTATACCTGTCAAAAAGACTATCAAAGCCCATCAAATGGCAACCCTCTTCATTTCACAAATTTTCAAGTACCATGGCCTACCAATGTCCATAGTGTCGGATAGAGATTCTAGAATGACCAGTAATTTTTGGAAGGGTCTCTTTGAGAATTTAGGGACAAGGCTAAACTTCTCTTTGGCCTATCATCCACAAACGGATGGCCAAAGTGAAATAGCTAACCTAACCATTCTCGATCTACTAAAAGCCTATGTAATGGAAGTAGATCAAAGATCCCAATGGGAGAAGTACTTACCCTTAGTGGAGTATGCTTACAATAACACTGTACATACTTCCACGGAAAAAGCACCTTTCGAGGTAATTGAGGGAAGATAAAAAAGTCCCTTGCTACTTAAGGTACATGGGAAGATCTTCGCTGCAGATGAGTATAGCCGAGGCCTACAAGAATATTTTCAAAAGATTAAGGATGCTATCTCTATCTCACAACAAAGGCAAAAGGTTGCTGCTGACAAGCACAGAAGAGCCCAAGCCTTTAAAGAAAATGATTGGGTCTTATTAAAGTTTCCCAAGGCTCGATTAACGCACACGACGGGCAAGAATCCTACGGGACATCAAAAGTACTATGCTAAACTAGCAAAAAGGTACTATGGTCCCTTCCAGATTCTTAGGCCAATCAATGAGATGGCCTATCAACTCAAGTTGCCCAATCATTGGCTCATACACAATGCTTTCCATGTGAGCCTATTAAAGCCTTACAAAGTAGAGCCACCTCAAGAACCAACTATTGAAGACGCACCGGAGATCGAGGACCAAGAGGAGGTGCTGCAGCCCGAGTCCATTCTCCGACATGAAGACAAGGTACTAAGAGGCGGTAAGACTATCCGATGATATCTTATTAAGTTTAAGAATTATCCTTTTGAAGATGCTAGATGGATGCAAGGCATACAATTAAAGGATAACCTAAACCTTGTCAATGCTTACAATGCTTTCCAAGAGTAAGCAAATGTACAAAATCTTAAAAACGAACAAATTTTTTGTCTTATAAGACTCTCTTTTCTTTATTGTGCACAAAAATGAAGTAGTATGCATGCTTAGATCAAGTTTGCGGAGACGACGTCTCCCAAACACCAAGCAGAGCTTGTCACTCTACTATGGAAGACTGATAGGACTAATGTGTAGACATGCTTGCGGCAGCCTCAGGCTCTCAAGCGCCAAATGGACTAGTCATCCATTGTGGAATGATGTCGTAGGGTAACATAGGGATCCTCTACCCGCTAAGAAAAGGACTCATGAATATGCTTTATCTTCTCTACACCATAGTCGAGGATGACTATGATTTCAAGAGAGAGGTAATGTCATTATTATCTGTAATGGAATTTGCCTATTCAATTTGAGAATAGCGGAATTTAATGAGAGTACTTTCAAGAAATGATTTTGTGAGCATAGCGGGTATACATAATTGAAGATAGCAACATAATCATAGCAATTAGTTAACTTGGCATAGACAATACTTTTGCAAGAGAGAGAGTTTAGAGAACATGACAACAATTGAGGACCGGATTTATGTGGAGCCGGTCCCCCCTCCAATAGGCATTTGTATTATGATTTCTCCCATAAAGAGAGACTTGTTACAATACAGTCTTTGTGTTCCTTGTGACCTAGGTGATGCCATGAAGATGGAAGGCTTCATGCACCACAAACATAACATAAACTTCAAGAAAGCTTTAACTATCCCAAGCCTCAGTCCCAAGACCTCAAACACCTTCGAAGGTGGAGAGAGCTAGCAGGGAATGAGGGTAGGGAAGAGGAAGAAGAAACATTTCGTAGGAGAAAGAATTAGTTCCTCACTTATCATACTCTTGTTGCTAGCATACATAATAGCATAGTAATGAAGAAGAAGGAGATGGCAAACTTAAGCATTGAAGCATGGCTCTTGGTTGGATTTGCACTCCATAGCCAAGAGTGTTGGTGTAGGCTCTCAACCTCTACTTGCTTGGAGAGGGAGCTCTTGCACTTTGCATATCACACAATGAGAGTGCTTGTGAATGTGTGTGGGTGAGTATACCCCCTAGGCACCCCCCTAGCTTGCTTGGGTCGACCCCCCCTTGTAGCTCATGCCTGAAGCTCATTGGACCCCTCCAGGCCTAGCCAATCACAAGCAGGAGCCATTACAAGCAACATGGGTAGCCTTGGGACAAGTGTCCCCCTTTCCCCTTTGAGAGAGAGGACTTGATAAATGCTAAAACAATTAGATAATTCATGTAATTTATCATTGGACCCCTTTGAAGCCTAGCCAATAGGCTTCAAGCAACACATGAAGGTAACATGGGTAGGGGCCTGACATGTGTCCTTGCTGCCTCTTCAAGATGGGCTTCCCTTGTGTGTGTGAGTGGGTGTTCTCTCTCTAGGCCCTAGGAAAAGGGCTCGCCCCCCCTCTTGTAGGAATGCTTTTGACTTTTAGGTGATCAAGCACCTTACTCACCAAGCATGACAAAGCACTTGAACTAGGGGGTGTTCCCACAAGCATCTCAGGCAAGCTTCTCAAGGCACCTCAAGTACTTTAATCATGCAGCAAGTCAAGCACCTCAAGCATGGAGCCAGTCAAGCACCTCAAGCATCTTAATCAAGCACCTCAAGCATGAAAAACACCTCAAGCATGACAAGCACCTCAAGCAGGACAAGCACCTCGAGCTTGGGCCGGGTTCCCACCTCAAGCTCAGCCCTAGCTTACTTAAGGTCAAAAGGACTTTTACACACATTTATTGGAGGTCTTCAATGAAGCTAACCCTAAGGTCTTATGCTCCATTGGTTAGCCTTGCTCTTTGATAGACCATCTCCCTTTTGGGCCCCTTTACATTGGCCCCGTGTTGAGATAGATCTAAAAGCACATACCTATATCTTAACACTTGTTCCCGTTTATTCTCCCACATTAAGTGATCAATTTAATATGAGAAAATCATTTGGGTTAGTTAGATATTAGATTTTATGACATTACCTCTCTCTTGAAATCATAGTCGTCCTCGACTATGAGGTAGAAAAGATAAAGTCTTAGTCATTAGTCAATCGTACTTAGCGGGTAAAGGATCCCTTTTTACCCTATGACATCTTTCCAAGATGGATGACTAATCCATTTGGTGCTTGGGAGACATAGCTGCCGCAAGTATGTCTGCTCTTTAGTCCATTTTATTCTCCCAAAGTAGAGTGACAAATTCTACTTGGTGTTTGAGAGACGTCGTCATCACAAACATGATTCTAAGCATGCATACTAGTTAAATTTTGTGCACAATTAAAAAGAGGACTAGTCATATAAGACAAAAACATGAGTTATTTAAAAGAAATTTGTACATTTGCTTACTCTAATGTAGCATTGTAAGCATTGACAAGGTTCATACTATCCTTAAGTTGTACTCCTTGCATCCATTTAGCATCTTCAAAAGGATAATTTTTGAACTTAATAAGATACCGTCGGATAATCTTACCATGTCGTAGTACCTTGTCTTCATGCCGAAGGATAGCTTCGGGTTGTAGCACCTCTTCTTGGTCTTCAACTTCGGGAGGGTCTTCAATAATTGGTTCAATTGGTGGCTCTCCTTTGTAGGGCTTAAGTAAGCTTACATGAAAGGCATTGTGTATAAGCCAATGGTTGGGCAACTTGAGTTGATAAGCCGTCTCATTGATAGGCTTCAAGATTTGGAAAGGACCATAGTATCTTTTTGCTAGTTTAGCATAATACTTTTGATGGCCCGTAGGATTTTTGCCCGTCGTTTGCCTTAATCGAGCCTTAGGAAACTTGAGTAAGACCCAATCATTTTCTTTGAACATTAAGGCTCTTCTGTGCTTATCAGCAGCAGCTTTTTGCCTTTGTTGAGAGATGGCTATAGCCTCCCTAATCTTTTGAAAAGATTCTTGTAGGTCACGGCTATACTCATCGGCGGCGAAGATCTTCCCATGTACTTTCAGTAGCAAGGGACTTTTAGGTCTTCCTTCTATGATCTCGAAAGGTGCTTTGCCCGTAGAAGTATGTACAGTATTATTGTAGGCATACTCTACTAGCGGTAAATACTTTTCCCATTGTGAGCGTTGATCTACTTCGGTAACATAAGTCTTGAGTAGATCGAGTATCGTAAGATTGGCTATCTCACTTTGGCCATCCGTTTGTGGGTGATAGGCCGAAGAGAAATTCAATCTTGTTCCTAGATTTTCAAAGAGACCTTTCCAAAAATTACTGGTCATTCTAGGATCTCTATCTGACACGATGGATGTGGGTAATCCATGGTGTTTGAAAATCTGAGATATGAAGAGAGTTGCCATTTGATGTGCCTTAATAGTCTTTTTGACAGGAATAAAATGTGCTTGCTTGCTAAACCTGTCGACTATTGTCCATATTCCTGTATTCCCATGGATAGACTTGGGTAATCCAAAGATGAAATCCATGGATATACTCTCCCATGGTGAATTTGGAATAGGCAATGGCTGGAGTAATCCAGGTTGCTTCCCTCTATCATACTTGGTCTTTTGGCATACTACACATTTTGAAACATACTCTTGTATGTCCACTTTCATGGTAGGCCAATAGAAATACGTCTCTACTCCTCGGAGAGTAGGTTGAATACCTCTATGCCCTGCATATGGAGGAGCATGGGATTCATACATAACCTTCTCACGAAGGGAATGGGTAACACATAGCCTATTGCCGTGGAGAAGATAACCATCCTGCAAGGTGAATGGTTCCTCTTTCTTCCCCAAAGCAAGGGCTGACATTATGTCTCTAAAGTCAGGGTCAGTAGCATACTCATCTATCATAGAGGATAGATCATTGTGAGTAGCTATAGACACCGCATTAACTTTTGGTGGTCGTGAAAGTGCATCGGCAACTTGATTGTGCTTACCAGCTATGTGAGCAATATGGAAATTAAATTGCGAAAGAAAATTTGCCCACCTCATTTGTTTGTTGGAAAGCTTGGTTTGCGTCATGAAATACTTGAGACTTTGGTGGTCGGTTCGTAGGATAAATGGAGTCCCCAATAGGTAGTGCTTCCATGTGTCTAGGGCATGTAGAACAGCTAAAAGCTCTTTCTCATAAATGCCCAAGACTCGTTCATCACCATTGAGCCTTCGGCTCTCATATGCTATGGCATGCCCTTCTTGAAGCAAAACCGCTCCAAGGCAATCACCACAAGCATCACATTGGACCTCAAAGGGCTTTGAGAGATCCGGAAGCACGAGGACTGGTTGGGAAGCAAGCTTCTCTTTGAGTTTTTCAAAAGCATTTTGCTCCTTAGCAGTCCATACAAACTTAACGTTCTTCTTGGTTAAGTCGTGTAGTGGTCCTGCCACTTGAGAGAATTTTGCTATGAAGCGTCTATAGTATGCACACATACCAATAAAGCTTCTTAGCTCATGTAGATTCCTTGGGTTAGGCCATGATTTTATTACCTCTAACTTTGATGGATCCATACGAATACCATCGTGAGAGATAATATGGCCTAGATATTGAATCTCTTCAAGGAAGAATTCACTTTTCTTTTGGTTGAGAAAAAGTTTGTTCTCCCTCAAGGCTTGAAAAATCACTTGGAGATGTTGCTTATGTTCCTCCAAAGACTTGGAGTAGATGATGATATCATCGAAGAACACTCCAGTGAATTTTCGATATGGTCTAAAAATTTTCTCCATCAAACGATTGAACGTAGCTGGTGCATTAGTCAAGCCAAAAGGCATGACTAGATATTCATAAAGACCAAATGTTGTGCGAAACGCGGTCTTTAAGATATCCTCATCCACTATCCTTATTTGATGATATCCACTCTTAAGGTCAATCCTACTGAAGTAGGTAGAGCCTTGTAGCTTATCAAACAGATCTTCTACCCGAGGTACGGGAAATCTGTTTTTGATAGTGATATGGTTTAGTGCTCGATAATCCACACACATACGGTATGTACCATCTTTCTTTTGCACTAAAAGGACTGGAGAACAAAAGGGAGAGGAACTAGGCCTCACCATACCTTTGTCTACCAGCTCTTGTACTTGTCTCATGATCTCCTCTTGTTGAGCTTGTGAGACTCGATAAGGAGGTTTGATAGGCGGTGAGCTTCCTGGAAGGAGCTCAATACGATGGTCATCATCCCCTCGTTTTGGAGGTAGGTCCATAGGGATATCATCGATGAACACATCTTGGAATCCTTTTAGAAAAGTAGACAAGTCTAACTCTTCTTGATTCCTATCATTTCCATTTGATGAAACATTATTAGCTTTTAGAGACTCTTTGACATAAATCATGTACGCAGAAACTGAGCTCTTCATTGATTTATCAAAAGAAAGAGGATTTACAAGTGGAATAGTGCGACCACGCTCACTAGCATCTATATACATGTTCTTTCCCCTGTAGGTGAAGTAAATTCTCCTTTCAGGGAACTTCATGTTGGCAGCCATGCGATCAAACCATGGTGCCCCTAGGATAACATCCTGATGTTGGAGGGGAGAGATGAAGAAGTCTTCTTTGTCGACATAGCTTTGGACATGAAGCCTCAACTTCCCAATCAAGGGAGTAACGGAGGCTTGTTGTCCCTTGAAAGCTGCATCAGCTGTTACTATATCTCCCATCTCAAAAGCTTGAATGCCCAACTTGGTGGCCAACTCTATTGATATGAAGTTGAGAGTAGAGCCAGGATCAAACAAGATGAAGGCATCATGCTCTCTTACCTTTCCCCAAGCATAGGAGAGTGATGATCCTTTGCAATGAGCATCCTCTTTTGGAGCTTCGATGGTGGAAGCCCTAGGAGTCTCATTGCGAGTATTCTTCTTGGGGCAAGAACGATAGCCATGTCCTTGCTCCCCACACTTGAAACACTTATGGTCCTTGCGAAAAGCTTCAAGCTCTTTACGAGAGAGTTTGTTTTTACCTTTGTAAACTCCCTTCTCCTTGGACCGATTGTTGTTGGAAGTGCCTTGGGAATTATTTTGAGCATTGGATTTCCCCTTTGCATCATTTTTATCTTTGTTTTCTATGGGATTGACATTACGTCTAGCCCCTTGATGGAAATTGATGCGTGAAGCAACCATGGTGTGGTGGATTACTTCGGTAATAGTACCGGGCCGTTGAGAATTGATATATTCGGCCATCTCTTCAGGTAATCCCGCACAGAATTGCTGTCTTTGCTCGGCAAAGTCTATCTTTTGAAAGACAGTAGCTTTGAGATGTAAATCCCAAAACTTATCTACATACTTGTTGATAGACTCATGAGAGAGGAGCTTCAAGCCGCGCCATTCGGTAAGAACTTTATCTTTAGTATCGCTTGGAAGAAATTGCTTCATGATGGAAACTCGTAGAGTTTTCCATGTCTTTGGGGCTTCTCCATTGCCACGAAGGCTAGCCCACCATTGACGAGCTGATTTTTGGAAGTGCATAGCTACATGGCGTAGCTTGGAGGATTCTGTGAAGCCCTCGTCCCCAAAGGCCGCATCAAATTGCTGGATGAAGGCCAACACTTTGTCGGTAGCACCAAAGGTGCCATCGTAGGTGAGAAAAGAGATACTCTTTCCTCCCTCTTTGAACTTCTTTAGCTTTTGTGACCTTCGCCATGCAGGAAATGATTTGCGATGTCCTCCCCTCTTGTATTCTCTAGGAGAATAGCCATAACTTTCATCGGAAGAGAAGGAAGGTGAAGAAGAAGGAGAAGAGGGTGACCTCTTCCTAGCCCTTTTCTTCCTTTGTTTCCTCTCTTGCCTTTGAGAGTGATGAGGAGAAGGACTATGGGTTGCTCTTTTCCTCTTGGGAGGAGTAGGCGATCGTCTAGACCGCCTTCTTCGTGGAGCCACATCTTCAGAAGAACTTAGACTTGCATTGCTTTCTTTCTCTTTGGATTCCTCCTCTCGAATGGGAGAGAGTCTTCTTTTGGGGGTCTCTTCAAGAGGCCTCCTAAGCTCTCTCTCCTCTTGGAGAGGAAGGGAAATTCCATAGGCACGAAGTTGTTGAGTAACTTCGGCTTGCAAGGTAGGGTTGCCCATAGCTTGTTGCAACCTAGTCACAAGATAATTCACAAACATGGGAGCATCATCATTAGCACCTTCATGTGCAAAATCAAAGCTATCAATGTTCATTCTACTCTCTTGATTATTGTCAGCCATGTTAACAAAATTTTATGTATGTACTTAGTGTATGCTTTGGCAATTCAAAACCTTAGTTGCCACTCCTCTTAGCCTTTGAAAATCGGCTCTTAAGTATCTACACCCACGGCTCAAAGTGGTTAATTATAGAGAGTAGAGGAGTAGGTCTAACATAGCAGAGTTGCCAAGGGCTAGCTCCTTTCAGACTTCTTATGGCTCAATAATGGTAAAGCCGTAGGCAAGTCTAAAAAGACTCCATTATTAAGTCCAAAGCTCCCGAGGTGTGCACCATCCCCCACATAGTGGGCTTAACAAAACCGGTATTAGATCCCAGTTCCACTTACTCTATTATAATTAACAACATCAACCATTTATAGGCTACTTAAGGACCTCTCTTCTTAAGCAAGAAAAGAGAAACCAAATGCTCTGATACCAATGTAATGGAATTTGCCTATTCAATTTGAGAATAGCGGAATTTAATGAGAGTACTTTCAAGAAATGATTTTGTGAGCATAGCGGGTATACATAATTGAAGATAGCAACATAATCATAGCAACTAGTTAACTTGGCATAGACAATACTTTTGCAAGAGAGAGAGTTTAGAGAACATGACAACAATTGAGGACCGGATTTATGTGGAGCCGGTCCCCCCTCCAATAGGCATTTGTATTATGATTTCTCCCATAAAGAGAGACTTGTTACAATACAGTCTTTGTGTTCCTTGTGACCTAGGTGATGCCATGAAGATGGAAGGCTTCATGCACCACAAACATAACATAAACTTGAAGAAAGCTTTAACTATCCCAAGCCTCAGTCCCAAGACCTCAAACACCTTCGAAGGTGGAGAGAGCTAGCAGGGAATGAGGGTAGGGAAGAGGAAGAAGAAACATTTCGTAGGAGAAAGAATTAGTTCCTCACTTATCATACTCTTGTTGCTAGCATACATAATAGCATAGTAATGAAGAAGAAGGAGATGGCAAACTTAAGCATTGAAGCATGGCTCTTGGTTGGATTTGCACTCCATAGCCAAGAGTGTTGGTGTAGGCTCTCAACCTCTACTTGCTTGGAGAGGGAGCTCTTGCACTTTGCATATCACACAATGAGAGTGCTTGTGAATGTGTGTGGGTGAGTATACCCCCTAGGCACCCCCCTAGCTTGCTTGGGTCGACCCCCCCTTGTAGCTCATGACTGAAGCTCATTGGACCCCTCCAAGCCTAGCCAATCACAAGCAGGAGCCATTACAAGCAACATGGGTAGCCTTGGGACAAGTGTCCCCCTTTCCCCTTTGAGAGAGAGGACTTGATAAATGCTAAAACAATTAGATAATTCATGTAATTTATCATTGGACCCCTTTGAAGCCTAGCCAATAGGCTTCAAGCAACACATGAAGGTAACATGGGTAGGGGCCTGACATGTGTCCTTGCTGCCTCTTCAAGATGGGCTTCCCTTGTGTGTGTGAGTGGGTGTTCTCTCTCTAGGCCCTAGGAAAAGGGCTCCCCCCCCCTCTTGTAGGAATGCTTTTGACTTTTAGGTGATCAAGCACCTTACTCACCAAGCATGACAAAGCACTTGAACTAGGGGGTGTTCCCACAAGCATCTCAGGCAAGCTTCTCAAGGCACCTCAAGTACTTTAATCATGCAGCAAGTCAAGCACCTCAAGCATGGAGCCAGTCAAGCACCTCAAGCATCTTAATCAAGCACCTCAAGCATGAAAAACACCTCAAGCATGACAAGCACCTCAAGCAGGACAAGCACCTCGAGCTTGGGCCGGGTTCCCACCTCAAGCTCAGCCCTAGCTTACTTAAGGTCAAAAGGACTTTTACACACATTTATTGGAGGTCTTCAATGAAGCTAACCCTAAGGTCTTATGCTCCATTGGTTAGCCTTGCTCTTTGATAGACCATCTCCCTTTTGGGCCCCTTTACATTGGCCCCGTGTTGAGATAGATCTAAAAGCACATACCTATATCTTAATACTTGTTCCCGTTTATTCTCCCACATTAAGTGATCAATTTAATATGAGAAAATCATTTGGGTTAGTTAGATATTAGATTTTATGACATTATCAATATCTAATTCTCCTAAATGATTTTCTCATGTTAAACTAATCATTTAATATGGGGAAGTGCAAGGGGAGAAAAAGCTAGAATATTGGTTAAGCTAGCAGACTGGCCATAGTAGGGATCCAAAGGAGGGAAAATAGGGATCCAAAGGGGGGGCCATCTGCAAAAGAGCCATGTGCAACAATGGGCTAAAAAGACCCTAAGGTTTAGCCCATTAAGACTTCCAAAATGCTAAGGTTCCAAAATTCAAAGGTTGTGTCCAAAGGTCAACCTTAAGGGAATTGGATGCTTTGTGTGTGTACAAAAAAGTCTTTGCAATCCCTACTTGGGAGGGGGAGAGCCTTGCATTTAGGGTATGAGAGAGAAAGCCACACACACACACAAGCTCCCTTTACACAAAGGGAATGAGGGACACTTGTCAACTCCCTAGGCCAGATGCCCACAAGCTGTACCCAATTCCTATTGGATGGCCTTGGAGGTGGACCAATGAGAATTAGGCTAGAGTAAATCTAGTTTAATTAATTTAAAAACACTTAATAAAAGAACCAATGAGAATTAAGTCCTCTAGAAGACTATTGGACAGTCTCCCAAGGGGTCCAATGAGCATTTAGCAGCCCAATGGCTTGCCTAATTCCTATTGGCCAGGAGGCAAAGGGTCCAATGAGAGTTTAGTTGAATTATTAAAAAGCCTTGGGGAGGTCCAATGGGAAGATAGCAAGAGCAATTAGCAAGAGGGCTCGCCCAAGAGAGAGAGAGGGGGCTGATTTTTGCAAGGCATTATCACACACACACTCTCACACAGTATATGTGAGAAGCAAGAAAAAGACTATCTCTTCCCAAGCTTTAATGGAGAGCTCATCACCTACTCCAAGCTTGTGAGATAGAAGCCTACATCGACACACTCTTGGCATGTGGATGAAAATCCAACCAAGAGCCAAGCTTCAATGTATGCTCATCTCCTCTACCACGCTAATTACTAAGCTAAGCTATGCTAATATGAGTGATTATGTGAGGAGATGTACATCTTTCTCGTAAGATACTCCTTCTTCCTCTCAATCTACTCTCATAACCTACTAGCTCTCACCATCTTCGAAGGTGTGTGAGGTCTTGGGTCTAAGAACAAGGATAATTAATGTTGTGTTTGCTAAGTGTTTTTCTTAGTGCATGAAGCTTTCATCTTCATTGCACTAGCTAGTCTTGAAGGAACACAAAGAATTGTATTGTACAATGTCTCTCTTGATGGGAGAAACCATAATACAAAGCCTTTTGGAGGGGGGACGGGCTCCATGCAAATCCGGTCCTCAACTGTTGTCAATAGCTTAATTTCTCTCTCTTTTGAAAGTATTGTTCATGCTATCTAACTAGGTATTATGCTTTTTGTTGCTCTCTCCACCCAAGCACTCTTGTAATTCTCATTAGGAATCTATTCTAATGAAATTCCCACTATGTTCATGCTAATTTCCGCTACACACAAGTTTTTAGGCCATTAAATGTTACAAGTTTGAAAAGGAATCAGGTGAGAGACCAGATTTGAAATCCATGTCAAATAAGATGCTATATGTATGGGAAGGCAACCATCAAAATGTTCTTGGATTGCTGCCATTAGAGAGTGCTTCTCAACAATCAAGGAGAAGCATTGTAAAGTTCTATGTACAATTATTGATCCTTCAAAGGTTCCAAAGATTGCACTTCTTTCAACATTGCAACAGATGAATTTGTAAGTTTGGTATGGTTTTAAGTTTGTATGCTTGGATCATGAGATGAGTGCTGATAATGCTTTTCTTCTCAATTTCTTCGTAGTATGAATACTCATGCACTTGTCACAACACAGTTTTGAGATGAGTTGGTGAATTGCTTTAATATCTGTAAAGGTGACCACACAACATACTTAGAGGGATTGCCAGATAAAGACCAAAGAAGTATTTCCATGATTAGAAAGAAGTCGGCTAAAGTAACTGTTAGCAGCAAGCTAACACGGATACCATTTTTCGGAGTTCTCTTTGTAAAACTGTTAGCAGCAAGTTACACGGATACCATTGTAACTCATATTTTCTTGGATAAACTCCGTAATTACTGAGCCGGGGCTACAAGCTTCCAAATTGTATCAGCATGTCATTACCCATCTTTGGTAGAACTCCCAGATTATTAGTTTTGACCACCAAAAACATTGGCTAAGGTATAAAAGCTAATTTTTGTAAGTTTTTTTACAAGTTTTGGATAAAATACACAGCGTGAGCTAACGGCGCTCACTCCTCTCCTTCTCGTGCTTCCCACTCTCTCCCCGGTTGTCACATTGCAGTCGCGTTTGTTGCATTGCAACCGCAGGTAAGAGCTCTACGCATTGACGTAAGCAGTTTACAGTAATTTGTAGCTTTTGGCGTCGCCGACTCGCAGACTAATTTCATTATAACTAGGAATTTACACTTTCAAATAAAAAACTAAGCATAGGCGGGGTATTGGGGAATCATTGCTAAGCATTTAGATGCATTCTGGGTCGAAAACAACTAGGTAAAAAATCCACTGCTGTTAATAATCACGATTTTGAAACTTGACCTAAAGTGGGGTTTGAGATCATAGGCATGTGTGCTTAGGTCTTATGAACTTGTCCTAGAAGTTTCATTACATTTGGATGTCATTTGATGCTGTAACGGATGTGAATTGTTTACCGATGAACGATTGGCTTTTGGTGATTTCAGTCACTTGAGTGTACTAGCTTGAGCTAGATGCGAGTTGTTAGTTGTTTTTTCGAAAGATTGACAACCTCTTGTAGCCTCTATGACTAGTTGAGTCAGCTTCATCCCATGGTTTGACAAATTAATCGTGGTTCTCGCTAATGCTGCAAATAAGATAGTATGGTGAGGTTAGACATGTGTCCCACATTTGGCGCCACTGCCGGGGATCAAAGAGACCTAAACTGGGGAAAAACACGAGCCTCTTGTGAAGTTATCCTTTAACTTCCTCTAGGTTCACCTAGAGTTCAAAACTTTCTTTTAGAAACCACATAGCTTAAGATTTGTCATCTTTTGCTGTGTAGAGGTTGTTACCATATACATGTGGTAGTGATGTGTGTGAACACACTAGGACCACCGGGGCATTTTTTCCCTCTTTAGGAGGTTTTCCCCCCTGAGCATTGTATATATGCCCATCACTCTAGGGCTATCTATCTTTCCATTGCACTCTAAGTAATACACTCTCTATTGTGTGCCTTGAGCTTCCTTTGTCTTCTCCAAGCTATGTGCGTTTCTCTGCAACCCTAATTCCAACAATTGGTATCAGAGCAGGTTACGTCCTCCCGAGCTTAGTCGCCAGCTGCTCCAGCACGCACCTGCTCACTTTCTACGATTTCAGTGAGCTTTGGTGAGCGTTCGCAGGTCGACAAATATTTTGGGTAAGCTCGTAGAGCTTGGTCTGCTCAAATTCCTGATTTGGGCTATTCGGCCTCCGTTTCCACTACATGCAGTGTTGCACAGGGTATTTCATCATTTTGTGCAGAATTTATGTCAGTGCCGTTTTCTACATAACAGGTGCCTTATAGTCTTCTATGGTTTGTGCTATATAGCACGAGTTGTTTCCGCTCCATTTCTCCTAATTTTGAGCAATTTTCACATCAGGTGCAACATTTACCATGGCTGACAACAACACAAATGTCTTTAAGATGTTTGTTGCTTAGGACAGGTTGGATGGGGACAATTACCCTATGTGGGCTTACATGATGCAACATGTTCTTGTGTCAAAGGGCGTTTGTAATATTGTGCAGGGCATTGATGTACGTCCTGGTTCTGAGGATGCAGGCGATGTGAGGATGTTGTAGGTCTTGCTACAAGGATTGCTGCTATTAGAGTTGTTTTGCCTATGGCGGAACAATCTTGTTGGGATGTAAAGGATGCACAGGCTCATGCATTGATTGCGTTGTCTGTGAAGCGCACCATTGTTCCTCACATCCGTTCAACAAAATCTGCAAAATAGGCTTGGGATATTCTAGCAAGTCTTTATGCAAGTCGCAATGAGGCTAAAATTGCTTTGTTGCGTAAAGAGCTGGAGTCCAAGATTACACATGAGGAAGATGATATGGACACTTTCCTTGCTAGTGTCAAGGATATCAACGAGCAACTTATTTCTGCAGGTGAAGTCATTTAAGACAGTTCCCTTGTGCAGACTATTCTTGATGCCTTACCAGATTCCTACCAGACTTTTGCTAGTATTTGGAGATTGATGACCCAAGGAAATCCTCACGTTGTCAAGTTTGATGCATTATGCACATTGCTGTTGCAAGAGTCACTTTCCAGAAAAAACCGAACTAGGCAGCATGCAATTGAACATGATTTTATTGCTTCTCAAAGTAAGGGTGCTAACAGCAATGCGGCCACTTCTTATGGTTCTGCTGCGAGTGGAAAAACTTCTGTTCCTAATGCTTCTACTGGCAGCAATTCGTCTGGAAATTCTGGTGATAAGGGAAAAAAGAAGATGCGTTGCCATTATTGTAAAGCTAATGATCACTTGATCAAGTCGTGTCCTAAGTTGAAGGCCAAAGAGGCTAAGAAGAAAGAGGGTGGTTCCACTGCAAATGCTGGTTCCACTACAAATGCAGTCGTTGCTTAGTCTTTAGGGAAAGGAGACTGTGTTGTTGATGTTGATGCAAAATGGACTTTTAGCGCAGAGTGCACTTACAATCCTGCTGTACATGATGCATGCTTGTTAGTTGCTGCAGATTCACATGTGTGGTATATTGACAGTGGTGCTACAACGCACATTACCTCACATCGTGAATTGTTTACCTCTCTCGAGTCTGTCCCTCATGGGAATTCATACACTTGTGCCAACAATGCCTCTTATCCGGTTCAGGGAGTTGGAAAGATTGTGCTTACTGCTGCAAATGGCAGTTCCTTCACACTTGTTGATGAACTTTATGTACTTGGGATCAAGAAGAATCTCTTGTCTGTATCCGCACTTGCTAGACTTGGACTTGTAGTCAAATTTGTGGATCACAGATGTACATTTCATATCTCAGTTTTGGTGATGAAATTGTTGCATCTGGCCTTTTGTGCCATGGGCTGTATAAGCTCACTTTGTATGACAAGTGTGGACAAAATTTTGCAAATGCTATTGCAGATTCAAGGGCTATTTCAGATGCAAAACTTTGGCATGCACGTCTTGGTCATCTGAATTTTTCCAGTTTGCCGCGTTTGTAGAAATCTGATATGGTTGCTTCTTTGCTGCCTCTTGAAGCACCTATGAAACATGTTTGTGAAGGCTATATTTTGGGTAAGATGCAACGTTCTAAGTTTCCAAAGGATGGTTCAGTTTAGACCACATGCAGGTTGCACCTTGTGCATAGTGATGTTTGTGGGCCCATGCAAACTCTGTCCTTGGGCAATTAACTTTACTTCGTGACTTTCATTGATGATTACTCTAGGCATTCATGGGTATTTTCGCTTAAAGCGAAGTCCGAAGTTTTTACATGCTTCAAAAAATTTCTAGCTATGGCTGAAAATGTCTCAAACTGTACTATGGGCACCCTCCATTCCGATCGAGGGGGGGAGTATATGTTTCATGAATTTAATGCATTTCTGGCTAGTCGTGGGATAAAACACCAATGCACAGTGCCTTATACACCTCAACAAAATGGTATTGCTAAGAGGAAAAACAGGTCATTGACGAAAATGGCACGATGTATGGTCAAAAGTCAAGCTTTTCCGCATTCTTTTTGGCTTGAGGCCATCATGTGTGCCACTTATGTACTTAACAGGTGTCCTACGAAAGCTTTGCAGTCTATTACTCCATATGAAGCATGGCATGATAGAAAGCCTTCTATTGAGCACATGCGTGTTTTTGGCTGTTTGGCATATGCTTTGGTGCCACAAACACAGCGCAGAAAATTGGATGATAAGGCTGTCAAATGTATTTTTCTTGGTTATAGTGATGAAAGCAAAGGTTATAGGTTATATCATCCACAAACAAAGCGTATTCTGGTTTCACGGGACGAAGTGTTTGTGGAAGATTCTGTTCAGCTCTTGCTCTCATGTACTAGAGACAATAATGTAAGCTCACAGGACATTTATGACACTTTGTTGCCTCTTTTCAATGGTGGAAATACGAATGTAAGTTCCAATGAGGAAAATGTACAACCTATGGGGATTTCTAAAAATGTTACAAATCATCCTATTACTGATGCAGATGTACATGATGTACTTGATGAGGAAAGGGCTGAAAATGAGCAGTCTAGAGGTATGCTAAAATGGCTGGTGCACACTTTGCGTGACACTAAATTGGATCCACCTTTGTCTAGTCGTACTCATTCAGGCTCTCGCCATGCATCTTATGCATCAGATTGTTATGCTTTGGCTGCGTCTAGCTTACATGATGTTGAGGAGCCTCTGCCTTTTGATGAAGCACAGAATTCAGAAAATTGGATGGCTGCCATGCAATCAAATATGATGCACTTATAGAAAATGACACATGGACTTTATGTGATTTGTCTTTTGATGAAGCACAGAATTCAAAAAATTGGATGGCTGCCATGTAATCAAATATGATGCACTTATAGAAAATGATACATGGAATTTATGTGATGTGTCTTCTGGCAAAAAGTCCATTAATTGAAACGCAAGCCGGGTGGTGAATTTGATCACCATAAGGCTCGACTTGTTGCAAAGGGTTATGCACAGCAAAAAGGCATAGATTATGAAGAGACTTTTTCTCCCACTTGTCGTATGACTACTGTGCATTTTCTATGTGCATTTGCAGCTCATTTTGGTTGGGATGTACATCAATTAGACATTGTTATTGCTTTCTTGAATGGTGACATATTTGAGGAAGTTTATGTTACGTAGCCTCACGGTTTTGTCATAAAAGGACAAGAGGACAAAGTGTGCAGATGTAAGAAGGCTTTGTATGGGTTGAAGCAATCTTCTCGTGCTTGGTATGAGAAAGCTGACACTCATTTGCTTAAACGAGGCCTTCGTAATAGTCCAACAGAAAGCACATTGTATGTAAAGCGTGAGGGTGATGTAGTTCTCATTGTGGTGCTTTATGTCGATGATTTGCTGATCACTGGACCAAATGAGAGACATATTTTTTGATGAATTTAAGGCTGATTTGAATGCTAATTTCAAGATGAAAGATTTGGGGCTATTGCATCATTACTTGGGTATACAGTTTAAGCAGTGTGATGGTGGTATTGCCTTGTGTCAAAAAAGTTACATAGAGACATTGCTATGTAAGTTTGAACTTGAGGATTGAAAACCTATTGCCACTCCCATGGAAACAGGTTTTAGGTTGAGTCTAGATGATGCTGGCAATCTTGTTGATGTCACTCTTTACCAAACTGTTGTTGGCTGCCTCATTTATGTATGCAACACGAGGCCAGATATTCAGTTTGCAGTCTCACAGGTCAGTAGATTTATGCATAGCCCAGGGTCTAAGAATTGGCAGGCTCTCAAGAGGATTTTATGCTACCTTAGTGGCACTTTACATCTTGGCTTGTTTTATCCCAAGGGGGGATCATTGCCGCCAGACTTACATGCTTTTTCGGAGTCAGATTGGCTGGTTGTTTTGACACGCGAGTGTCCACAAGCGATTTTTGTTTCATGCTTGGAAGTTCATGTCATAATAATCAATATCTAATTCTCCTAAATGATTTTCTCATATTAAACTGATCATTTAATGTGGGGAAGTGCCAAGGGAGAAAAATCTAGAATATTGGTTAAGTTAGCAGACCGGCCACAGTAGGGATCCAAAGGAGGGAAAATAGGGATCCAAAGGGGGGGCCATCTGCAAAAGAGCCATGTGAAACAATGGGCCAAAAAGACCCTAAGGTTCAGCCCATTAAGACTTCCAAAATACTAAGGTTCCAAAATTCAAAGGTTGTGTCCAAAGGTTGACCCTAGGGAAAATTGGATGCTTAGTGTGAGCTCAAAAAGTCTTTGCATATCCCTACATGGGAGGGGGCGAGCCCCAAAGCTAGGGGATGAGAGAGAAAGCTACACACACACACACAGGCTCCCTTTACACAAAGGGAATGAGGGACACATGTCAGCTCCCTAGGCCAGATGCCCACAAGGTGTGCCCAATTCCTATTGGAAAACCCTTGAAGTGGACCAATGAGAATTAAGCTAGAGTAAATCTAGTTTAATTAATTTAAAAACATTTAATAAAAGAAACCAATAAGAATTAAGTGTCCTAGAAGACTATTGGGCAGTCTCCCAAGGGGTCCAATGAGAATTCAGGAGCCCCATGGCTTGCCTGATTCCTATTGGCCAGGAGGCAAAGGGGTCCAATGAGAGTTTAGTTTAATTATTTAATTACCTAAAGCTCTCACAAAAGGGGAAAGGGGGACACATGTCAGAAGGCTATCACTTATGCTGCTTAATCCCTATTGGCTTGACCTGGGGAGGTCCAATGAGGCAAAAGCCAGCTTAACTTAGCAGCTAGGGCTCGCCCAAGAGAGAGAGGGGGCTGATTTTTTCTTGGCATTGACACACACACTCTCACACTTGACCATGTGGAAGGGAAAATACTCTATCTCCTCCCAAGCTTTAATGGAGAGCTCATCACCTACTCCAAGCTTGTGAGATAGAAGCCTACAGCAACACTCTCTTGGCATGTGGATGCAAATCCAACCAAGAGCCAAGCTTCAATGCATGCTCACCTTCTCTACCAAGCTAATTACTAAGCTAAGCTATGCTAATATGAGTGATTATGTGAGGAGATGTACTTCTTTCTCGTAAGATACTTCTTTTTCCTCTCAATCTACTCTCATACCCTGCTAGCTCTCACCATCTTCGAAGGTGTGTGAGGTCTTGGGTCTGAGAACGGGGATAATTCAAGTTGTGTTTGATTAAGTGTTTGCTTGGTGTATGAAGCTTCCATCTTCATTGCACTAGCTAGTCTTGAAGGAACACAAAGAATTGTATTGTACAATGTCTCTCTTGATGGGAGAAACCATAATACAAAGCCTTTTGGAGGGGGGACCGGCTCCATGCAAATCCGGTCCTCAACTGTTGTCAATAGCTTAATTGCTCTCTCTTTTGAAAGTATTGTCGATGCTATCTAACTAGGTGTTATGCTTTTTGTTGCTCTCTCCACCCAAGCACTCTTGTAATTCTCATTAGGAATCAACTCTAATGAAATGCCCACTATGTTCATGCTAAATTCCGCTACACCAAAGATTTTAGGCCATTAAATGTTACATTGGTATCAGAGCTCAAGGTTTCTCTTTTCTTGCTCAAGAAGGGAGGTCCTCAAGCTAGCTACAAATGGTTGGTATTATTAATTGCCTGTGAGTAAGTAGAATAGGGATTTTTCAACCTTGCAGTGCGCCTGCCTTTGTGCAGTTAACGGGGCATCACCGTCGAGAGCTATGGTCTTAATAGTGGAGTCCTACGGGACTTGCCTACGGCTTAACCACTATTGAGCTATTAGAAGCTTGACAGGAGCCGGTGCTGTTTTGGTGTCGAAAGACCCTCTCTTCTATTCCTTGCAATTAATGGTATTCGAGCCGCGGGTACAGTAGCTTGAGTGCTTTTTCTAAAGGGGTAAAGAGGAGTAGCAACTAGGGCTTGAAGTGCCAAAGTACACCTAAAAAGTTTACACCTAAAAGTTGTTAGAATGGCTGACAATATTAAAGAGAGTGAAATTAATGTTGATAACTTTGATTTTGCTCATGAGCAAGCTACTAATGATGCTTCAATGCTTGTTAATTATCTTGTTTCTAGGCTTCAACAAGCCATGGGCAATCCATCTCTCCAAAGTGAAGTGCAACGGCAGCTCCGTGCTCACGGGATTCTCCAAGCTCATCACCATGACAAGAGAACACCTAGGAAGCCTCCTTGTGAGACTACCAAAAGAGGTCTCTCTCCGATTCGGGAAGAAGAAGAGAATCCATATGAAGGGCTCAAGAACTTACTTCTTGATGATGCATCTCCTTCCCAAAGGAGAACTCAAGAGCCCCCACCGAAGGAAAGAGAAAGAAGCGAGTCTCCCGCCACCTCGGCGGAGACGGCTCCACGAAGACGGCGGGCTAAACGCTCTCCATCACCACCAAAGCGGAGAAGACCATCACACTCTTCTCCACGCCATAATTCAAAGAGGGATGATAAAAAAACAAGAGAAGAAAAAGGCGAGAAAGAGGACACCCTCTTCTCCATCTTCTTCATCCTCTTCCTCTTATGAAAGCTATGGTGAAGACGACAAAGATCAAGACAAGAAAAAGGCGAGAAAGAGGTCACCCTCTTCTCCACCTTCTTCAAATTCTTCATCTTCTGAAGAAAGTGATGGTGGAACTTTTGAACCATCAAAAAGAAGAGGCCATAGGAAATCCTATGCCGCATGGAAGAGGTCGTCCAAGCTGAAGAAATTCAAAGAGGGAGGGAAGAGCATCTCTTTCCTTACCTATGATGGCACCTTCGGTGCTACAGACAAAGTTTTGGCCTTTATCCAGCAATTCGATGCGGCGTTTGGAGATGAGGGCTTCACGGAGTCCTCTAAGCTACGCCATGTAGCTATGCACTTTCAAAAGTCCGCCAGACAATGGTGGTCTAGCCTACGAGCCAACGGTGAAGCTCCACGAACATGGAAGGCTTTAAGAGCTTCCATTATGAAGCAGTTTTTGGCCACCGATGCCAAAGACAAAGTACTCACCGAATGGCGAAGCTTAAAGCTCTCTCCCAATGAATCCATCCACAAATATGTAGACAAGTTTTGGGACCTACAACTCAAAGCCACTGTCTTCAAAAAGTTGGATTTTGGAGAGCAAAAGCAACAATTTTGTGCGGGCTTAACCGAAGAAATGGCGGAGTATGTCAACTCCCAAAGGCCACGTACCATATCGGCGGTAATACATCATACTATGGTGGCCTCGCGAATCAATTTCCAAACGGGGGGTAAAAGAAATAATAAGCCCCCGGAAAACAAAGGTTCCAATGACCCTAAGGGGAAGGACAATGTCCAAAAGTCTCCTAAGGGCAATTCCAACAAAGCCAAAGAGAAGGGAGTTTACAAAGGAAAGAATAAACTCTCTCCTGAAGAGCTTGAGCGTTATCGTAAAGATAACCGGTGTTTCAAGTGCGGCGAACAAGGGCATGCGTACCGCGCTTGTCCCCAAAAGGACAACCGCCAAGATCCTCCTAGAGCTTCTTTGGTTGAAATCCAAGAGGAGGAGATTCACCAAATTCACCACAAAGGATCTCCTCTATGCCATGCTTGGGGAAAGGTAAGAGAACATGATGCTTTTATTCTCTTTGACCCTGGTTCTACTCACAATTTTATATCTATGGAGTTAGCCACCAAGCTAGGCATACAATCCTACGAGATGGGAGATATCCTATCCGCAGACAGTGCCTTCAAGGGGCAAGAAGCTTCAGTCACTCCCTTAATCGGGAAATTGAGGCTTCATGTCCAAGGCTATGTGGACAAAGAGGACTTCTTTATCTCTCCTCTCAAGCATGAGGATGTAATCCTAGGGGCACCATGGTTTGACCGTCTGGCTGCCCATGTTAAATTTCCTGAAAGGAGAATCTCCTTTAAGTTCAGGGAAAAGGACATGTATATAGATGCTAGGGAGATGGGTAACACCATCCCCATTGTACATACACCAGCTTTCAACAAGTCAATAAAGAGCTCTATTTCCGTGTACATGATTTTTGTTAAAGATTCTCAAAATGAACCTAATGCTTTAGCAAAAGAAAATAAAAGCAACCAAAAGGAATTAGAGTTATCCAATTTTCTCAAGGGGTTTCAAGATGTCTTTATTGACGACATCCCTTGTGAGCTACCTCCTAAACGAGGTAATGACGACCATGCAATTGAACTTCTTCCAGGAAGTTCACCGCCTAACAAACCTCCTTATAGAGTTTCTCAAGCTCAACAAGAGGAGATTATGCGGCAAGTGCATGAGTTAATTGAGAAGGGCATGGTTAGGCCTAGCTCATCTCCATTTTGCTCACCTGTGCTATTAGTGCAAAAGAAAGACGGCACATATCGTATGTGTGTCGACTATAGAGCACTAAATAGGATCACTATCAAAAATAGGTTTCCCGTTCCACGGGTAGAAGACCTATTTGATAAGCTACAAGGATCAACCTACTTCAGTAGGATTGACCTAAAAAGTGGCTATCATCAAATAAGGATAGTTGATCAAGACATTGTAAAGACCGCATTTCGTACTACATTTGGTCTTTACGAATACATTGTCATGCCTTTTGGCTTGACTAATGCACCAGCCACATTTAACCGCTTGATGGAGAAGCTGTTCAGACCTCATCGAACCTTCACTGGAGTGTTCTTTGATGATATTATCATCTACTCTAATTCATTAGAGGAACATAAGCAACACCTCCAGGTAATATTTCAAGTTTTAAGAGAGAATAAACTTTATGTTAATCGAAAGAAAAGTGAATTTTTCTTGCAAGAGATTCAATATTTAGGTCACATTATCTCTCAAGATGGAATCCAAATGGATCCATCCAAGTTAGAGGTAATAAAAGGATGGCCTAAACCAAGGAATCTTCATGAACTAAGAAGCTTTATAGGTATGTGTGCATACTATAGACGCTTCATAGAAAAATTCTCACAAATTGCGGGACCATTACATGACCTAACAAAGAAAAATGTTAGGTATACGTGGTCTGCTAAGGAGAACAATGCTTTCGAAAAGCTTAAAGAAAAGCTTATCTCTCAACCTGTGCTTACACTACCGGATCTCTCAAAACCATTTGAGGTCCAATGTGATGCTTGTGGTGATTGCCTTGGGGCTGTTTTGCTCCAAGAAGGGCACGCCATAGGCTATGAGAGTCGAAGGCTCGACCCTGTTGAACAAGCTCTAGGCATATACGAAAAAGAACTCCTTGCAGTTCTACATGCCTTAGACTCATGGAAGCACTATTTATTGGGGACTCCTTTCATTCTGCGAACGGATCACCAAAGTCTTAAGTACTTCATGACGCAGACCAAGCTCTCCGACAAACAAATGAGGTGGGCCAATTTCCTTTCGCAATTTCATTTTCATATTGCTCACATTGCTGGCAAGCATAATCAAGTAGCCGATGCACTCTCAAGACGACCGAGAGTAAATGCGGTTTCCATAGCAACTCACAATGATCTATCTTCAATGATAGATGAGTATGCTATTGATCCCGATTTTAGAGATGTGATTTCAGCCCTTGCATTAGGGAAGAAAGAAGAACCATTTACTTTACAAGATGGTTATCTTCTCTATGGCAATAGACTATGCGTTACTAACTCACTACGTGAGAAAGTAATGTATGAATCTCATGCTCCCCCATATGCGGGGCATAGAGGGATTCAGTCTACCCTAAAGGGAATGGAAACATATTTCTATTGGCCTACCATGAAAATGAACATACATGAGTATGTTTCCAAATGTGTGGTATGTCAAAAGACAAAATTTGATAGAGGGAAGCAACTTGGATTGCTTCAACCCTTGCCAATCCCTAATTCACCGTGGGAGAGCATATCCATGGATTTTATCTTTGGATTGCCTAAGTCTATCCATGGGAATACGGGAATATGGACGATAGTAGACAGGTTCAGTAAACAAGCTCATTTTATACCTGTCAAAAAGACTATCAAAGCCCATCAAATGGCAACCCTTTTCATTTCACAAATTTTCAAGTACCATGGCTTGCCAATGTCCATAGTGTCGGATAGAGATCCTAGAATGACCAGTAATTTCTGGAAGGGTCTCTTTGAGAATTTAGGAACAAGGCTAAACTTCTCTTCGGCCTATCATCCACAAACTGATGGCCAAAGTGAAATAGCTAACCTAACTATTCTCGATCTACTAAAAGCCTATGTAACGGAAGTAGATCAAAGATCCCAATGGGAGAAGTACTTACCCTTAGTAGAGTATGCTTACAATAACACTGTACATACTTCTACAGGAAAAGCACCTTTCGAGGTAATTGAGGGAAGATAAAAAAGTCCCTTGCTACTTAAGGTACATGGGAAGATCTTCGCTGCAGATGAGTATAGCCGAGACCTACAAGAATCTTTCCAAAAGATTAAGGATGCTATCTCTATCTCACAGCAAAGGCAAAAGGCTGCTGCTGACAAGCACAGAAGAGCCCAAGCCTTTAAAGAAAACGATTGGGTCTTGTTAAAGTTTCCCAAGGCTCGATTAAGGCACACGACGGGCAAGAATCCTACGGGCCACCAAAAGTACTATGCTAAACTAGCAAAAAGGTACTATGGTCCCTTCCGGATTCTTAAGCCAATCAATGAGATGGCCTATCAACTTAAGTTGCCCAATCATTGGCTCATACACAATGCTTTTCATGTGAGCCTTTTAAAGCCTTACAAAGGAGAGCCACCTCAAGAACCAACTATTGAAGACCCACCAGAGATCGAAGACCACGAGGAGGTGCTGCAGCCCGAGTCCATTCTCCGACATGAAGACAAGGTATTAAGAGGCGGTAAGACTATCAGACGATATCTTATTAAGTTTAAGAATTATCCTTTTGAAGATGCTAGATGGATGCAAGGCATACAATTAAAGGATAACCTAAACCTTGTCAATGCTTACAATGCTTCCCAAGAGTAAGCAAATGTACAAAATGTACAAATGACTCTCTTTTTCTTGATTTGTGCACAAAAATGAAGTAGTATGCATGCTTAGATCAAGTTTGTGGAGACGACGTCTCCCAAACACCAAGTAGAGCTTGTCACTCTACTATGGAAGACTGATAGAACTAATGTGCAGACATGCTTGCGGCAGCCTCAGGCTCTCAAGCGCCAAATGGACTAGTCATCCATTATGGAATGATGTCGTAGGGTAACATAGGGATCCTCTACCCGCTAAGAAAAGGACTCATGCATATGCTTTATCTTCTCTACACCATAGTCGAGGACGACTATGATTTCAAGAGAGAGGTAATGTCATAATAATCAATATCTAATTCTCCTAAATGATTTTCTCATATTAAACTGATCATTTAATGTGGGGAAGTGCCAAGGGAGAAAAAGCTAGAATATTGGTTAAGTTAGCAGACCGGCCACAGTAGGGATCCAAAGGAGGGAAAATAGGGATCCAAAGGGGGGGCCATCTGCAAAAGAGCCATGTGAAACAATGGGCCAAAAAGACCCTAAGGTTCAGCCCATTAAGACTTCCAAAATGCTAAGGTTCCAAAATTCAAAGGTTGTGTCCAAAGGTTGACCCTAGGGAAAATTGGATGCTTAGTGTGAGCTCAAAAAGTCTTTGCATATCCCTACATGGGAGGGGGCGAGCCCCAAAGCTAGGGGATGAGAGAGAAAGCTACACACACACACACAGGCTCCCTTTACACAAAGGGAATGAGGGACACATGTCAGCTCCCTAGGCCAGATGCCCACAAGGTGTGCCCAATTCCTATTGGAAGACCCTTGAAGTGGACCAATGAGAATTAAGCTAGAGTAAATCTAGTTTAATTAATTTAAAAACATTTAATAAAAGAAACCAATAAGAATTAAGTGTCCTAGAAGACTATTGGGCAGTCTCCCAAGGGGTCCAATGAGAATTCAGGAGCCCCATGGCTTGCCTGATTCCTATTGGCCAGGAGGCAAAGGGGTCCAATGAGAGTTTAGTTTAATTATTTAATTACCTAAAGCTCTCACAAAAGGGGAAAGGGGGACACATGTCAGAAGGCTATCACTTATGCTGCTTAATCCCTATTGGCTTGACCTGGGGAGGTCCAATGAGGCAAAAGCCAGCCTAACTTAGCAGCTAGGGCTCGCCCAAGAGAGAGAGGGGGCTGATTTTTGCTTGGCATTGACACACACACTCTCACACTTGACCATGTGGAAGGGAAAATACTCTATCTCCTCCCAAGCTTTAATGGAGAGCTCATCACCTACTCCAAGCTTGTGAGATAGAAGCCTACAGCAACACTCTCTTGGCATGTGGATGCAAATCCAACCAAGAGCCAAGCTTCAATGCATGCTCACCTTCTCTACCAAGCTAATTACTAAGCTAAGCTATGCTAATATGAGTGATTATGTGAGGAGATGTACTTCTTTCTCGTAAGATACTTCTTTTTCCTCTCAATCTACTCTCATACCCTGCTAGCTCTCACCATCTTCGAAGGTGTGTGAGGTCTTGGGTCTGAGAACGGGGATAATTCAAGTTGTGTTTGATTAAGTGTTTGCTTGGTGTATGAAGCTTCCATCTTCATTGCACTAGCTAGTCTTGAAGGAACACAAAGAATTGTATTGTACAATGTCTCTCTTGATGGGAGAAACCATAATACAAAGCCTTTTGGAGGGGGGACCGGCTCCATGCAAATCCGGTCCTCAACTGTTGTCAATAGCTTAATTGCTCTCTCTTTTGAAAGTATTGTCGATGCTATCTAACTAGGTGTTATGCTTTTTGTTGCTCTCTCCACCCAAGCACTCTTGTAATTCTCATTAGGAATCAACTCTAATGAAATGCCCACTATGTTCATGCTAAATTCCGCTACACCAAAGATTTTAGGCCATTAAATGTTACAGTTCATGTATATCATGGTTGAGCAAGAAGCAACCTACTATGGCCACTTTGAGTTGTGAGGCTGAGTACAGGGCAGTCTTCACACTCAGACGCCTTATGGATGATTTGGGTGTTGGACAAGACACTGCCAACACTATCTACACTGACAGTCAGAGCGGATTGGCAGTTGCGAGGAACCCAATTTTTCATGCTCGCACAAAGCATTACCATTATGTCAGGGAGAGGCTCTCTGCAGGAGAGATCAACCTCGCTTATGTGTCAACACAGGACAACCTTGCAGATCTTTTCACAAAGGCATTGTTTCGTGAGAAGCTTGAAGCTTTCCGCAAAGCTTTGGGCTTACTCCCCTTTGTGGACCGATCATGTCCTTAGGGCATGGAACTTCCCTTTACTCATGTGCCAGCTCTCGTTCACCGCATCACTCCAGGGGGGATTTGTTACCATATACATGTGGTAGTGATGTGTGTGAACACACTAGGACCACCGGGGAATTTTTTTCCTCTTTAGGAGGTTTTTCCCCCCGAGAATTGTATATACGCCCATCACTCTAGGGCTATCTATCTTTCATTGCACACTAGGTAATATACTCTCTATTGTGTGCCTTGAGCTTCCTTCATCTTCTCCAAGCTATGTGCGTTTCTCTACAACCCTAATTCCAACAGAGGTAGCTTGGAAGTAATTGTACTTGCTGAGTGCCTTTAGGATTGTAGGATTGTAGATTTAGATTAGGATTTGGAGAATGATTGAGAGGCGAGACGAATTTTAAGATCAAGACTCTGAAAAGTGTAAAAGACAAGAAAAGAAGTGTTTGTGGACACTTTCCACAACCCCATTGCATGTGAATGGAGGAGTAGGGTAAGTAGGATCCAAGGTGGATTTCAGAACATTGCTCTCTCTGAAAGAATCAAGTGTGAGTTGTTTTTAAAAGTTGCAAAATTTTAGGTCTACGGCTAGAAATAGCACGAAAAGACTCGAAACCACTTAATTCGACTGGAGAGTGAGCTTAAAAGTTGTCTGAACCAGTTGGTAAGCTCATGGACACTTCGAGGTAAAAATCTCAAGAGCTGGCCAAAACTCAAATTATTTACTTTTTCTTGACATTTTAGGCCAAATTAAGTTTTAACTTGATTCATAGGCTTAAAATAGCTCATGTAAAGACTGTCTTTGAAAAAATTACAAAAAAGTGCTCATTTCAAGCCTGAAGTTAATAATCGCGATTATTAACTTTCTGCTCTAAATTGACCAAGGTCATACCATTGAATCATTACATGTGTACAAACAACTTTTGTAGAGACCCAAAAGATTTGGATCACCAAACTGACAAAAAAATGGGTAAAAACTAAAGTTTGTATTGACTTTTTGAATCTTGAGTGTAAATTGGGAAAAAAATTTGTCCAAACTTGATGAAAACTGATTCATAGGCTTATATTGATGTGATAAACATGTGTACATGCTCAGTTGACCAAAAAGATGCAAAAAGTTGCAAGTTATAGATAGTCGCAATTATTTACATCTGTCCCATTTTTCAACTTTTTTGACCAAGTCAGCATACCACTAGTTTGACCATGTTGTAATAAGCCCACAAACCAAATTTGGTGAGATTTGGATCACTAGATTGAAAATTGTGACCAAATTGCAAAGTTAGTCTGCAGACAGAAAATTGATGACCATTTGACCATAAATTGTCCAAACTTGATGAAACTTGGCTAGGGACCTTAACTTGAGGTGCTTAACAGATCTATGTCAAAGTTCGGATAAAAATTTACAAAAATTTAATTGGAGTAAATAATCGCAATTATTTACATTTTCTTCAAGACTTGAATTTTTACAAATTTGGGAATACCACAAGGTCAAGCATATCAAGTAGACCCCACAAATCAATTTTGGTGAAATTTGGACCAGAAAAGTGAGACTTAGGCCAGATTCTTGAAATCAGAGTCTGCGGACATAAAATAGTTGATAAACCTGATCAGATATTGTTTAAACTTGTTGAAACTTGTCCAGGGACTTTAACAGATTGTATACTTGCCAAACCAATCCAAAAAGTGTAAAATCCTAGCAGAAGTAAATAATCACGATTATTTACTACTACTACCCAAGGATATCAGTTTTGACTTTTGTACTTATACCAAGTTAGACCAGCATAATACAAAGCCACCGGGAAATTTTGGGTTCAATCGGATCCAAATTGGTACATGTTCACTCAGTTTCCAGATTGCAGATCAATCCTTTGAATTTTTGCTAAGGTCGAATCTGAAAGTCAAATTTTGACTTATATAACTCGAGTTGAAGTGATACACATAGACCAATCACGAGAGTTAGCAAAAACTCTATTGTCTGTATAGAAGAATATCCAACTTGATCAAATTTAGATAGGAATTAGGTTGCAGACGAGGAATCAGTGGCTTAACAAAAAGTTACAATCGAATCAAGTGGAAATTGACGACAAGTCAATCCAAAGGTAACTACTCTAACCAGGCCTTCATAAGTCTATATGAACCTTATATCTGGTCGTGTACTAGGAAATCAGGGCATACTCAAAGAACCCTCCAGTAGAGTATCCACCGAAGAAAGCATGAATCAAGGCAATTCCTTGCACACAATTCTTGAAGAAGTCTCAGACACTTTTTCAGATTCAACATCTAAAATGTCTTCCTACTTGACTCCCTCGAAAACCGGAACGACAATGCGCTATAAGCATATACTCTCTTTTTGTAAGACTAACCGCCATGGAGCCCAGGTTTACAGGACCCTAACAAGGAGTATGCTATTCTCATTGATGATCATGGTATTGAGTTCGAAGAAGAGATTATGGCAAACAAACAAGGAAAAATGTACATAGATCAAAATGAAGCTCAGTATGTACAAGTCGAAGACCTGATGTGGTAGACAAATAGGGATTAGAAGTAAACACTATAATCCCAGATATGTCAGCAAAAGAAGGATCACCAACTTTAGAATTTGAGGGATACGACCAAGTAGATTTGAAGCCTTTGAAACGGCTTAGCACGAATAATCCTAGGATCGGAGTCTATTGCTGGGAGGATAGAAATGTAAAAGATCTCATATGGACTTCGCATGCCAAGCCAAGAAAACTAACAGCCATGAAGATAATCTATATCTTCAAGATCAAAGATAAGGGATCAATAGACCTATCAACCTACCTGTTTAGGGATTATTATAACAACAACTTTGTTATGATGACTCCTGAGGAGGTAGAACAAACCAAACACCAAGGGTATTCCATAAGGGATTGGATATTGGAACAAGGACCAGAAACAATTCCAAGAGATGAACACCTTGAGAGATCATCTGAGATTAATGTGAAGAAACCGAAGACCACCTCATCAGGTAGAAAACCTGGTGACACTAAGGCCAGTCCAGGGCTACATGAGTCACTATTTCCAACATACTGGTTTGAAGGACTCGGAATAGGACCAACTGCCAGGAGACCGGGAGTTGAACCAAACAGACGTGTCAGACCAGCTGATTTTCAGAAATGGATCAAAAAATACAGTGGATCAGGGGATCCATACGACCACTTAGCAAGCTTTAAGCAAGTGCTAAGAGCAGAACGTATATTCGATTTCCATACTCAATTCGAGGGTTTTGGAATGAAATTAGAATGAAAAGCATTGACATGGTTCCAAAACATTCCACCAAGATCAATCATGGACTTGAACACTTTAGCTCAAGGATTTGTAGCTGCTTGTTCCAAAACGGGGATCAAACATAATACGGTAGCTCAAATCTACAGCTTTAAACAAAAACAAGGTGAGTCTATTTGGGATTTTGCAACTCAAATGAAGCAATACATTGCAATATGCCCAGAGCTAGAGATACCTGCAAAAGAACGACTAGTATCATTGTTTCTAAAGGGACTGCTAAACAAAGAACTTCATGCTATCCTCTATAGCAAGAAGCATGCAACCCTAGAAGCATGTGTGTTAGATGCTATTGACTTAGGAGACAATTGATTTCAACAAAGAAGATGTCCCTAAGGATATTCAAAGTGAGAAAACAGCATCCATGAAACCAACACAAGTGGGAACGGCTGCTGCACCATCACTTTCATCCATAGAAGACATGCTTAAAAGGATGAATGACATGATGAACAACATGCAAAAAGCACCTATGAGGGGACCAGGACAAGGGATGCCTCAACAGAGACAACCAATTAGGCCACAAAAATGGTGTGCAATTGAGGGTAAATGGACCAACCATGAGAACCACGAGTGCTACTTCAAACGAAAGTATGATGGGAATGTTCGATATGTGCCCATGAGACCACAAGGACAACCCATGTACAGATATTAGCCTAATATGGCCCAAGCTCAAAGACCACCTATGGATATGGAAAGATCTCAACCCATGTTGGGTCAAAAACCTCCTTATCCAGGACATAATGCAGTGCCTATAAAGTACGTGCACTCAAAAGGAGTCATAGATGAACAAGCATTAGTGCCTGTTACACCCTATGTTGAGCCTAGTCCTTCTACAGTAATGGTAGAAGGAGAATGGTATAATTCACATCCACCACCAATGGAAGAAATCATGACTTATGCTCCACCAGAGCTTGCTTCAATGTATTATGTCGCTAATCAAGGTGTCAGACCTCCTATGGTAAGGCCCATGATAAAGCCAAGAACAAGAAACTGTCACAACTATGGTGCAGATGATCATTGGAAAAATGAATGTCCAAAGCCTGACAAAAACCTCAAACCAGTTGAAGCCTATTGCATACAATGTTGCAAAAAGGGAGAACACTTTCCAGAAGATTGTCCTAAAAATCCTTTAAACAAGGATAAAACAGTAGTAAACATAGTCCAAGTGATACCTAGTAGCTCGTCAGAGAGTGAATTGATTGTTCCAATCAAGGTAATCACTAGAGCCCAGGCCAAGAAAAAGAAACACAACTCCTCTGATGGTTTGGAAAATGGAAAGTTTCCTCTCAAAGAATCAAAAGAAGCAGAAGCAAAAGATATGAGATGAGAAAACAAAAACAACGGATTGAAATCGAAGAGAAAGCAAAAACGCTATTCCAAGAAAAGGTGAAAGAAACTGGAAGCGAAATCAAGGAAACAACCGTGAAATATGAAGGATCCATTCTGGTTGATAAAAATTTTGAGCCTATTAATGCAGCCTTGGAAGCTTACTAAGCAGGACTTAAAGCATGCCAAAACATGGAAAACAAATGGAAAAACTATCCTTCTCCAGACATGGAAGCAACTAAGCTGGAAGCTTATCAAAATTTGGTAAGAATCACGCAAGAAATGCTGGAAAAACAAAAACCCAAGCTTGAAAGTATTGCAAAACCTAAGGAGCTTGTGGTAAGAGACACTAAAGAAAACACAGATCTGGTGGCAGAACCCCACCTTGAAACAAAAGAGCCAAAACTTATAGTGCCGGACAACGAAGATGCCTTAGACGGAATTCCATTCATAGAGGAAGACTGGCAAGGACACTTATGGAAAAAGGTTAGAGAGATCAATGATGGGAGACTAACTCTAAAGTCAGCTCCTATAGAGGAAGTCTGGTTGGATAACCTACCTTTTGATATGAATATGGATGTACAATCCTTGTACGGGGATTGCGGATCTGAAGCTTCAGGTATATCAAAACCATTGACCTTGAAAACATTACCTTGTTACTTGGGAGATAACGAAGATGAATCCATAGTGTGTAAGACCACTCAAGGAAAAAGAGTTGAACAATCCCTAGAGGTAGAAAACATTCGTTCAATCATCTCTACACCTATCCAATGCACTCTTACCTTGGGAGAACTGTTAAAACTTAGACCATACTTATGGAATAATCTACAGAAAACCCTAGAGAAGGTGGGGATAATGGGGCTAATCTCAAAAAAATTGGAAAAGTCGAAAGATGAAATGGACAACAAAGATATTCGATATGTTCCCATGAACAAAATCGGTGAATATTACAAAGGGAAAGAAGGAAACACCACCCTCCTAGTGAAATATAATCATATTGGGAAGACCTTTCATGTGACAGGTACAACTTATCCAAGATTGGGAAAATAATTATTTGTACTTGAAGAAGTGGGATCTATAACAAGGGTAAATCTAAAAGATCACACTTATAGAGATGTTTTGAAAACACCCATACAAGAATTTGATTCAGTCTCTTCGGTTGAAACTAAGTTTCCATCGTGGTTAAACAAAGACACTTCTATTTGGATGTGTAGAGCTTCAAAAAATGGGAGCTTAAAATGAGAAGAATGTATCCTAGAAAGGGATTGCACAGACGAAGCCTATATACCTGAACCCTTTCTAGAGCATTTGTTTGAGCCATTCGAGTGGACTCAAATTTTAGCAACAATGGATGCATGTGTGAATACGTCTATGCCTACTCAATTTTTCAATGAGGATGGCTACGTCATAATTCCCATCCAAATGATTTCAACCCTCAACATTGAAGATGAAGATGAGGAACCCAAGGACTTGATGAAAGCTTAACAAGTCTTTTCAGACCTCTACTACGATGCAACATATGAGCTAGATGCACACTCAGCTACCTCAGAAGGTTCGGGGTCAGAAAAAGAACATGTGAGAGCTAAGCTACTCTTGAAAGGAGGGGAGGAAAAGTTTTTTGACTTTCCCAACCAAAAATCAAGAAGACAAAAATTGTATAGATGAAAAAGAGACACCAGAAATGCGAAAACACGACCTATGCCATCAGTCTCCAGTAGAACACAATTCCTGATGCAGATAGATGCAAATGATTGTATCAAGGAAAAATCACTAGCAGATATCCTTCAAACAAAAATTCAAAAATGTCTAAAACATCGAGAAAAACAACCCACAGGATAAGAAACCACTCATGACCCGAGTTGAGTGGAAAAAGAAATATCAAGAGTTGAAAAAATCTCTAAAGGAGATATATACGATCGAAATGAAAACATCGGAAGAGGATGGTAAGGATGTAAGGAGTGTTCCATCCCATTACAAAAAGTATACTCTCCAAGATCGAAAAATTATAGTCGAACAACCTGTTAGGGAACTACGAAAATAGGGCGAGTCTTATGAAGGACCTGAAAATGCTAAAAAGATAGACCTAGCTCAACCAAGGGAAGAGCATAGACAGAGCATAGACCTGCTTACATTGCAAACAACCTAACATAATAAGAAGAAGAGCTTTTAGTAAGCTTGTTAAAAGAATATCAAGATATCTTCGCTTGGTTTTAGAAGGATCTCAAGGGTGTTGATCTAGAAATTTGTCAACATACCATACCCATGAGAGATGATGAAAAACCAAGTAGACAAAAGCCATACACGTATAATGAAACATTTTCCAAGAAGATAAAGAAGAGATTGAAAAACTAAAGGAAGCCGAATTCATTTACAAAATTGAACACATAGATTGGGTATCTCCAATTGTGGTAGTACCAAGACGAATGGAAAATTACGAGTGTGTGTCAATCTCAAGAAAGAGAATGCAGCTACCATTAGAGACAACTTTCCTCTTCCAGTCACTGAGCATGTTTTAGAACGAGTTGCATGAAAAGAAGCTTACAGCTTCTTACATGGATTTTCGGGATACAATCAACTTTTGGTTGACCCAAAAGATCAGCATAAAACAGCTTTTGCAACAGAATGGGATATTTTTGCCTATTGGGTTATGTTGTTTGGGTTGACTAATGCTCCAACCACATTTCAAAGGTTGATGAGCCATGCTTTTAAAGAATATCTTAGGAAATTCTTGGAAGTATACATGGATGATCTATGCGTACATTCATCAATCCGGGCTAATCATTTTGAACACCTTAGAAAGGTATTTGAAAAATGTAGACTTTATAGGATTTGCTTAAATCTTGAAAAGTGCACATTCATGGGTAGACAAGGAAAATTTTTGGACATATAGTGTCTAAAAATGGCATAGCTACTGATATTAAAAAAATTCATGTCATTGCTGATTTGCCTAGACCAACAACAGTCAAGGGGGTACAAGCCTTCATGGGGCATTGTGTATATTACCGACGGTTCATCTACATGTATGCTATCATTGCAAAACCCATGTATAGCTTGATTACACACTTTGAGTGGACCGACGCATGTGAAGAATCCTTCATGAAGCTTAAGTAAGCTCTCACCTCAGCTCCAATATTGAAAGCACCAGATTGGAATAAGATATTCCACATACATGTAGATGCTTCCAATTTTTCCATCGGTTGTATACTAGCTCAACCGAGAGACGGCAAAATTGACTTTCCTATTTCTTATGCTAGACGACAGTTGAATATGGCTGAAAAGAATTACACCACCACCAAAAGAGAGGGATTAGGAATGATCTATGCCGTTAAAAAGTATAGATAGTACCTATTAGCCAACAAGTTTGTGTTCTTTGTAGACCACCAAACTTTGTTGTATTTGGTCAACAAGCCATGCAGCACAGGCATAATAGTGAGATGGTTCATCATTCTTCTGGAATTTGATTTCACTGTGGTTATAAAAAAGGGCACTACACATCAACGAGTAGATCATTTGTCAAGGATTGTTTCAGGAGAATCATCTAAAGGGGTAGACGATGATCTACCAGATGCCTATTTTTTCTCCGTGGAAATGATACCTCGATGGTCGGAAACATGGTGTCATTGACGACAATAGATCAAGTGGATTCACAAATACCACTTCCTATTACGATCGGTTTAATTGAGCAATCGTCTATGTATCAATTACTAGCTGGTAGGTAGGCTATACAAAAGAAATCGAGATGGAATATTGCTCTTATGCATTAATCCTGAAGAAAAAAACCAGTACGTAAGTCAAGCACATGTTACCATAGTAGGACTTCACTTTGCAGAAGACCAAACTATGCAACGAATCTTGAAACTTGGAGTATTTTGGCCGACTATGAGGAGTGATGTTAGATCTTTTCTAAAGGATTGTCCTCAATGTCAAAAACAAACACCCATACCTCATGTAACATTGTTTCAAATGTCACATGTTCCTAAGTGGAGTAAATATCTGTTTACTTACTTATCAAGCCAAACATTTCCCGAGGATATGAGTAAACGCCGTCAAAGAGCAATTGAAGCTGAAGCAAGATACTATGCTCTTATTGGGAACCAATTATATCGGAGAGGTAAGGATCAACATTTGCGTCTTTGTGCAAATGAAGACAAGTATATTCTGATTATAGAACAAGCACATGTTGGATTAGCTGGAGGTCACTTTTCTAGTGAGACCACCGCAAGAGCAATCTTGATGGCAGGCACATGGTGGCCAACACTTTTTGCAGATGCCAAGGAATATGTTCGAAGGTGTGATGCTTGTCAACAAGTAAAAATGCCAATACATGTAGATAGCATGCCCTTAAGACGAATGATGGGGGACTAGAGCTTTCGCAAAATGGGGCATAGATTTTGTTGGGCCAATACAGCCACCTGCTTATAGAACCTAAGCTCAATATATCATTGTCGCTACGGACTATTTGACCAAGTCGGCCGGGGCTAAAGAAACTCAAAAGAATGATGCCCGAACCACTGCGGCATTCTTATATGAGTATGTATTCACAAGATATGGACTGCTGATACAAATTGTCAGTGATTAGGGAACTCATTTCCTCAATGAGGTAATCAAGTATTTGCTTAATGAGTTTATGGTCATCCATAACAAATTAGCTCTCTATCACCCACAAGCAAACGAACAAGCTAAGCATAGAAACAAAATTCTTAGCTTGCTGCTGACTAAAGTGGTTAGTTCAAGAAGGACGGATTGGGAAATGAATCTCCATGCTACTCTATGGGCTTATTGAGTTTCATTCAAAACAGCTTTAAATGCTACACCCTTTAACCTTGTTTATGGTCTTGATGCCATACTTCCAATATAATTTCTATTGCCAACATTAAGGGTAGCAGAAAGTCTTGAGTGGACTGGACATGAATTGTAAGAAAGACTTGAAGATTTGGAAAAGCTAGATGAGCAAAGGCTAACTGCTGTAGCTCACATCTATACACAAAAGCGGAAACAAAAACAGTTTTTTGATTCCCACTTAATCACAAAAATCTTCAAGAAAGGGGACTTAGTTTTAATCTATTCCCTTAAGCAACACATTCCCAAGTTTAAGAAAAAGGGAAACAGACCGTTTATCATTGAAGATGTATCTCCAAGTGGAGCCATAAAATTGTCCACCCTAGATGGTGAACCAATGGCAAGTTGGATTAGTGGATGTCGTTTAAAGGAATACAATTTGCCTCTAACCAATGAATTGCTAGAAAGAATGCATGCAACCAAGCAAAGGAGGATTAAACGATAGTAGATTATTGATGAAGCCCAAGAGGAAGCTCGGCTTCGGGTACTCATACGGAAGGCTGCTCTCAGGAACTAACAGATACCGATTTCCATCAACACTCTGGAAATAGATGACCAACAATGGGAATTACCTAAAGATGCAGTTTCAACAGATGATGGCTGGTTAGACAGAATGGACCTGCGCATCAAAGTACAACTCAACAATCATAGCACTAATGCTTTGGTCGACACAAGAGCTAGAGTAAATGCAGTTAGTTATTCCAGAAGGCAACAAGTCAAGCATTGACAGCAAGAATAGCGACAATCAAAGGATGCAACAAGAACCCAACCCCAACATTGAGAGTAGTCAACTTGAATGTGATAGTACATGGATGTTCATGTCCTCATCAGTTTGTATGCTTACCAGATGAACACATGAATGAGATGATGATTCTTGGAATTCCCTGGATGCGGACATACAAAGCAGTACCAGATTGGGATACAAATCAGCTAAAGCTATCACCTAAATGTGGGCAACTCATTGTTCCAATTGCACCAAGCAAGGAGGAATGGAAAGGAAGCAATCAGTAGACCAAACCATGAAGTAATCAATCTTCTCCATCCCCTCGACAAGAAAATGCTACAAGTAGCATGCAAGGAGTCAAGCAAATTTGGGTACCAAAAGCACAACTCTGGGTGGCCAAAACATCGCCGACAAAACAACAGAAGGTTCCAAAGGTAAAGACATAGAGAGGAGCATCTCCGAGCACGAAACCTAACATGAAATGGGTATGGAAGAAAAAGGAGCACTTATCTTCTCCACAAACCGTAAAACCAATCAAGCAATGGCGAATTAAGTCTCAAAAAACTCAAGCTACCAATGGCAAGAAAAAGCTCGAATACAAACAAAAGTGCTATCAACAGCTCGAGCAATCAGCGTGCTGAAGCATCCTGATGGTACAATCAAACAGAGAGTACACAAGCTACAAGATTTGCTCTTTGGAAGACATCAGCAGCAAACCTCGACATCAGAAACCCTTGAGTTAATTACTCGAGACCTACCTCTTGCACAACATATTGGTTTGAACTGCAATGATCTTCAAAGCATGGTAGAGCCAACCACAGCTACGCATAGACACGATTGTTCAACCCATACTCGGGTGGAAGGGCACTAATTACGTAATTAAGGGCAATGTTTGAAGAGGGAGGAAAAAGTTCGATGTTAACGTGTGATTTTTTCAAAAATTACCTAATAATGCCCTTATAATTCATCATCAAGGAAAAATTCACTGATAATATCTTCCCGATGAGTGTAAATAGTGTATATACTATCAGAAAATCATCAAAAAATAGTCCTTTTTGGGTATTTTTCATCATTTTTTGTGATGGTGAGACTTAAAAATAGAAACATCCAACAAAAAACAATAAATCTGAGTTTTTCAATGGATTTTCTCAATTATTGGATTTTCACTTTACTTTTTTAGAGCATTTTGTTATTTTCTTTGATTTTTTAAAATAAATAGGTCAAAAATTAATAAGAAATAGCAAGGAAGCTCAGATGGAAAAATGAAAGACACGATGGTGATAAAAAAGACAAAGCAGACAAGCACAAAAATTTTCAATGAAAATTTAGAAGATGGAAGAGGGAAGCTTAAATTAGGCGACGAGACCTACTTTTGCAAAAGTCTTGCAGAATGAACTACAGGAATCCGATCAAGGAAATTTTTGAGTCTAACAAAGATTTCACGGCCTAGTAGGACTAACGGGGGAATCTAGGGAAACTTGGTTCGGGAAGTCCGGGTATAGATATCCAAGGTAGGCTAAACCACCTCATTTCCACTTGTGGCCTTTGCAGAGAGAGCTTTCGACCTCTTTCGCGAGTCTTTACCGGAGTCTATAGTTGTATGTTTTCAGCGCCGTCTCACACAAGACATGAGGGGTAAGTTCTTTACTCGTCGATGATCCATTTTGTACGGCCGGTAGCTAGTCTAAACCCCTAGAAAAAACCCTAGAAATCGAGCAGTGCACAAAGACCTACGACCAAAAACTAACCATAGCGGCCTGTCAGCTCGACCAAATCAGACGGGATTTGAATTGTAGCATTCCCTAACATAATAGAACCTTTCTATATCATCATTTGACCATTTGAGAGGGGTTGAGGGGGTCCCCAGTAGAAAAGCTAGGTTTTTGGCAAATGCCAAAATTCCGATCTGACTCCACATACAGCTTGCCTACGAGGTTCATACACAATGTATATGATTGGTTTAGTGAAATCAATCAAGCAAAGCCCTCGAAAAGCAAAAAAAAGGCTCGAAGTCTACAAAGCGTCAAATTTGACATACGGGGTCAAACTGACTCCAAACGAGGCAGAATTGGACAAGTTGCTTCACGACTATGTTGCGGACAAGTCCAAAGCCTCAAAATTGATCGACCAACTCAATAGGTAGTGTAGTCACAGAAATCGGTGATTTCAGAGTCGACAAAGCACAAAGTGATGCCGGCAAGACCAAACTTGTTTTAGTTGTATAGAATGTGTTTAGGTCAAAAATTTTAAGTTTTGCAAATATTTTGTGACTACTGTAAATAATCGCGACTATTTACTTTTGCACTATTCTTGCTTGGAAATTGTATCATCACCTCACGTATCATGCGTACACACCTATTATATGCCAAAAAACAATTATGAGCCAAAATGAGCACCTATAACTTGGAAAATTGCCAGAAATCGCAAAGAAGTCTTTGCAAGCCAATTTTTGGGTTATGGACAACATTTCTTGATTCAAATCATCTCATATCTCATACACAATGTCTATACAATGCCTAGATCCAAATTGTACCAAAAAATGTTGATTTTGGTAGAAAAATTAATAATCGCGATTATTTACTTTCTAGCCAAAATGAGGGAATTTTGATATTTTTCCATAATAAATCTGAATTACATAATGTGTTCAGCCCACTAGCCAAGTTTGAACCAATTTGGAGCTCAAAATCTCAAATTTCCACTATATCTACTATTTCAAAGACCTAAAGCAAAAATCTCGTACCATTTTCACCCTATACATTCAAATGAGCCCGTATTTCACTCAGAGTATGTATTTGTTATATACTTCAAGCCTGTGATGCCAAGTTTGCAAAATGTTGAAAAAGTTACTCAGCTGTAAATAATCGTGATTATTTACTTTGGTTGCAAAAATTTGTTTGGACTTTATAATTTTGTTCCTTGCATGTTTTTATGCATCTTTGCTTGTTCAAAAATTGATTTGAAGCAAATTGGACCAAAATTGTGAGCATTTCAGGACATTTCCGAGAAAAATCTGACAAATCTGCTAACTTTGATACTCTATTCACTGAACAGGAGCCATGCAAGCAGGAGAGAGGGCCAAAAAGAAGCTCAACCAGAAAGAAAAGTTGCAAGAGCTGCTTGCATACCAACTGGATCCACAAAGCCACCAAGGCAGCTTATCTTTCAAAGGAACAGCTAGAAGAGCACCACATTACAGTATTCACTGGCAGATTCAAGAGTGAGGAGGGACATTAGGTCAAGTTGCAACTCCTACCAAAGAAGTATATGATGTTGCCATGAAGCCAGAGACCAAAGAAGCCAACCACAGGCTAGGACTCAGAGACTTTTATGAACAAGAACCCTTTGGTGTGGATTTCCAAAAAGCTTACGAGCTTTTATCCACAATTAAAGAGGATGGCACTGCCCAGATCACTAACCCCCACGGGAATAAACTCAAAGTGGTGATAACTAAAGAAATCATGGCAGAAGCACTCAACTGCCAACAGAAGGAATGACAATGAGGACAAGGGACAGGAAAACGGCAAGTACGTTCACCAAAGAAACTCCCGTAGCTACCTTTGGAGATATAATTCACAAGCAAGTGGAAGAGCCAGCCAGATTATACCACCAGCATTTCCACTTCCTGGCAAAAAGACCACCAAGGTACACCACGCCAAATCATGCGATTGCCACCACTTTCACGTAGGTCCTCAAGTCAACAACCAGGAAACCAGTGGACCATGCACAGTATGTCTTGACCACTCTGAAGGGCACAAAGAAAGAAGGGAAGATCACTTACCTGGGTGCACCAGAGGTCTTGACAAGGATTGCGTACCATGCCATCGGCATGGCTGACAACCTACCACCTGCCCTTGACCATTACACTTGGATTCTGTCAGCACAACCATCTCCACGAGGTACAAGATCAGTTAAAAGATCTTATAAATCCGATGAAGAGTCAGCTGAAAGCTCGCCGAAAAGACACAGTAGTGAAATCCAGATAATGAAGAGATAAGAGCACGCTAGAGGAGATAAAAAGAAAAGCCATGGCCGCACACCAAGAAGAGCCCGTGCAAAAACAAGTCTACTTTGAAAGAGAAAAACATGCCTACTAGTGCAGCCGACAAGCACAAGGAAAGAACCTGGAAAAATGGGTGCCTAGTGGACTTAAGGGAACAAGGACAAAGAATCACACCAGAAAAGAAGCTGAAGATCCAACAGAGTCTTTGGAAAAAATGTATCAAGAAGCAGAAGCCCTGAAGTTGAAAGAAGCCCAAGAAGAGGCAAGGAAAGCAAAAGAGGTAGAGGACCAGAGACAAGCCGAGGAAACGGCAAGGGAAGAGGCACAACACGACCAAGGTTATGAGTCTCCCCAACCTAATTCACCTCCTACGGAACAACAAGATAGCCCTATGCCGAGCCCACCACAATCACCTGCAAGTAAAGATACCACAAAGGAGCCAACTAAAGAAGCAGAAGAATCTACACAAAAGGCTACTGCTACAAAAGAGGCAACCACTACACGAGAGCAACAAAAAGAAAAAGAAGCTGAGCCTGAACAAGAGAGAGCAGTCGAAGCTACACAAGAGCCAGAATCTGCACAACAAGCAATTACTACACAAGAGCAGCAACCAAAGAAAGAACCCGAGTCAGAAAAGAAAACAAGTACTCCACAAGAGGACACAACCAAGTCTGAGCCACAACCCTCTACCTCAACACAGCATGAAACGGCCGAGGCATCCACAAAGCCTCAGGATGACAAAGAAGAAGAAGACCAATCCTCTACCTCACGCAAGAAGAACCAGCCGTCACGACGCAACCGAGAGACAAACAAGAGATTGCAAAAACATCAACCCAGCTAGCACGACATGAAGATTGGCAGTCTAATGACGAAGTAATCCTGCAAGTAAATGAATATGCAAGGCAAATGTAAGATATGACGGAGAGACTCTGATCTGCAACACTTAGCCACAACACAAAGGCTAAAGACCTAGAGATGGAGATTGACGCTCTCCAATGAGAGTTAGAAGATACCATTTTTTGGAGTTCTCTTTGTAAAACACTTATTATTTTGGTAAATTGGGAATATTGTAACTCCTATTTTCTCGGTTAACCTTTGTAATTACTGAGCCGGAGCTACAAGCTTCCAGATTGTATCAGCCTGTCATTACCCATCTTTGGTAGAACTCCCAGATTATTAGTTTTGACCACCAAAAACCTTGGCTAAGGTATAAAAGCCAATTTTTGTAAGTTTTTTACAAGTTCTGGATAATGAAATACATAATGTGAGCTAATGACGCTCACTCCTCTCCTTCTCGCGCTTCCTACTCCCTCCCCGGTTGTCACATTGTAGTCATGTTTGTTGCAATGCAAGCACATGTAAGAGTTCTGCGCATTGAAGTAAGCAGTCCACACTAATTTGTAGCTTTTGGCATCACCGACCCGCAGCCTAATTTCATCATAACTAGGAATTTACACTTTCAAATCAAAAACTAAGCATAGGTGGGGTATTGGGGCATCATTGCTAAGAATTTAGATGCATTTTGGGTCGAAAAGACTAGGTAAAAAATCCACTTTTGTTAATAATGGTGATTTTGGAACTTGACCTAAAGTGGGGTTTGAGACCATAGGCATGTGTGCTTAGGTCTTATAAATTTGTCCTAGAAGTTTCATTACGTTTGGATGTCATTTGATGTTGTAACGGATGTAAATTGTTTGTCGATGAGCGATTGGCTTTTGGTGATTTCAGCCACTTGAGTGTAGCTTGAGTTAGATGCGAGTTGTTAGTTGTTTTCCGAGAGATTGACAACCTCTCGTAGCCTCTATGCACTATTCGAGTCAGCTTCATCCCATGGTTTGACAAATTAATCGTGGTTCTCGCTAATACTGCAATAAGATAGTATGGTGAGGGTAGACATGCGTTTCACAATAACTGAGCCATGTTGGCTATTGACTAGACGATATTTGGGAAAGTTGCTTTACAATGTACGCTGCTTGCCAATGTGCTATAGTTTAGTAGATTTTATACATATTTTTTAATTTGGAAGATATTCTTGGGGCTTTGCCATGAACCATGTGAAAATTACAAAAAAGTTCCATTCATGGGTGCATCCAATTAAGCTATTACTTTCTGAAGAAGAGCTCAAAAAGGAAGAGGAGAAGGTCATAAATGACCTCTCTAACAAGTATGCTGATAGAGTTGGCAAGGTCTAATGCATGCTCTACCCTTTTTGGATAGCATATTTGTGTTTAGGGTATGTTGAATTTAGCTTTATATTTGTTTTTAGATTCTGAACATTGTTGATCCTAACCTTGGGGATGCATGGATGGCATGGGTGCTACCCTTGAAATGGGGTACAAATTCTTATCATCCATTGAGAAGCTAAACATGATAGCTCAGAAGGAAGCTAGTGTGGATATGAAGATGTTTTGGGTTTCATTGCTTGAAGCAAACAAGATGACTAGGGCTGCTTATGGATTTCAAAAAGGAGATCACGCATTTAGACCATAACTCTCTATCTCTCACTTTGATTTTCAGCACTTTTTTTTAATGGAATTGGTGATATGAATAGTATGGATGGTGTTCTTTCAGCTGGTTGGGTAGGGAGAATATTTTGTTCAATTTGCTAGACAAAGCTTCTACAATTTTATCAAATTTTGTTAAGGCTCCAGATGGTATTGGGTGGAGCCAAAGGACTGCAAATTATCGCACTATTATGAAGAAGTCAAGATTGAAGCTTGTGTCTATTTCTTTCTTGTAGAGACTACATTAGAGTCTAGAACAGGATTTCTTATTGCGGGTAGGATTGAGAATTCTATATAGGTATAATATAATTCTTGCAAGATAAGCTTGTATTATATTTTCTTTTTGCTTCTTGTATATATTCTTTGTGTCCTACAGGTACTTTCTACATTTTTTGTCCACCCATCACATTGCTTCCATTCCAGTTCTTTCAAAGTAGTGGGCTAATGCTTCTAGAGGAGAATGTTGTATGTACACTGACAATTTGCAACATATTGCTAGTTGGGAGCATGAGCATTGTCCATGGTGGATAGACATGTCACCCGACCATGTTGGAATTAGGGTTGCAGAGAAACACACACAGCTTGGAGAAGACGAAGGAAGCTCAAGGCACACAATAGAGAGTGTGTTACTTAGTGTGCAATGGAACGATAGATAGCCCTAGAGTGATGGGCATATATACAATGCACGGGGGAAAAAACCTCCTAAAGAGGGAAAAAATGCCCCGACGGTCCTAGTGTGTTCACACACATCACTACCACATGTATATGGTAACAAATCCCCCCTGGAGTGATGCGGTGAACGAGAGCTGGCACATGAGTAAAGGGAAGTGCCATGCCCTGAGGACAGGATCAGTCCACAAAGGGGAGTAAGCCCAAAGCTTTGCGGAAAGCTTCAATCTTCTCACGAGACAATGCCTTTGTGAAAAGATCTGCAAGGTTGTCCTGTGTTGGCACATAAGCCAAGCTGATCTCTCCTGCAGAGAGCCTCTCCCTGACATAGTGGTAATGCACCTCAATGTGCTTTGTGCGAGCATGAAAAACTGGGTTCCTCGCAACTGCCAATGCGCTCTGACTGTCAGTGTAGATAGTGTTGGCAGTGTCCTGTCCAACACCCAAATCAGCCATAAGGTGTCTGAGCCATACACACTCAACCGTAGCTGTGAAGACTGCCCTATACTCAGCCTCACAACTCGAAGTGGCCACAGTAGGTTGCTTCTTGCTCAACCATGATATACATGAACTTCCAAGCATGAGACAAAAACCTGATGTGGACACTCGCGTGTCAAAACAACCAGCCCAATCTGAGTCCGAAAAAGCATGTAAGTCTGGCGACAATGATCCCCCCTTGGGATAAAACAAGCCAAGATGTAAAGTGCCACTAAGGTAGCGGAAAATCCTCTCGACAGCCTGCCAATGCTTAGACCCTGGGCTATGCATAAATCTGCTGACCTATGAGACTGCAAGCTGAATATCCGGCCTCGTGTTGCATACACAAATGAGGCAGCCAACAGCAGTTTGGTAAAGAGTGACATCAGCAGGATCACCAGCATCATGTAGACTCAACTTCAAACCTGTTTCCATGGGAGTGGCAATAGGTTTGCAATCCTCAAGTCCAAACTTACATAGCAATGTCTCTATGTAACTTTTCTGACACAAGGCAATACCACCATCACACTGCTTAAACTGTATACCCAAATAATGATGCAACAGCCCCAAATCTTTCATCTTGAAAGTAGCATTCAAATCAGCCTTAAATTCAGCAATATGTCTCTCATTTGGTCCAGTGATCAACAAATCATCAACATAAAGAACCACGATGAGAAATACATCACCCTCACGCTTTACATACAATGTGCTTTCTGTTGGACTGTTACGAAAGCCTTGTTTGACCAAATGAGTGTCAGCTTTCTCATACCAAGCACGAGGAGATTGCTTCAACCCATACAAAGCCTTGTTACATTTGCACACTTTGTCCTCTTGTCCTTTTATGACAAAACCGCGAGGCTGCGTTACATAAACTTCCTCAAATATGTCACCATTCAAGAAAGCAGTAACAATGTCTGATTGATGTACATCCCAACCAAAATGAACTGCCAATGCACATAGAAAATGCACAGTAGTCATACGACAAGTGGGAGAAAAAGTCTCTTCATAATCTATGCCTTTTTGTTGTGCATAACCCTTTGCAACAAGTCGAGCCTTATGGCGATCGATCTCACCATCCGGCTTGCGTTTCAACTTGTAAACCCACTTCATACCAATGGCCTTTTTGCCAGGAGGCAAATCACATAAAGTCCATGTGTCATTTTCTATGAGTGCATCATATTCTGATTGCATGGCAGCCATTCAATTTTTTGAATTATGTGCTTCACCAAAAGACAGAGGCTCCTCAACATCATGTAAACTAGACACAGCCAAAGCATAACAATTTGATGTATAAGATGCATGGCGAGATCCTGAACGAGTACGACTAGACAAAGGTGCATCCAATTTACTGTCACGCAAAGTGTGCACTAGCCATTTTGGCATACCTCTAGCCTACTCATTTTCAGCCCTTTCCTCATCAAGTACATCATGTACATCTGCATCAATAATAGGTTGATCTAAAACATTTTCAAAAACCTCCATAGGCTGTACATTTGACTCATTGGAACTTACATTCGTATTTCCACCACTGAAAAGAGGCAACAAAGTGTCATAAATGTCCATAAATGTCCTGTGAGCTGACATTACTGTCTCTAGTACATGACAGCAAGGGCTGAACAGAATCTTCCACAAACACTACATCCCGAGAAATAAGAATACGTTTTTTTTGCGGATGATACAACCTGTAACCTTTGCTTTCAGCAAAATAACCAACAAAAATACATTTGACAGCCTTATCATCCAATTTTCTGCGCTGCACTTATGGCACCAAAGCATATGCCAAACAGCCAAAAACACGCATGTGCTCAATAGAAGGTTTTCTATCATGCCATGCTTCATATGGAGTAATAGACTGCAAAGCTTTCGTAGGACACCTGTTAAGTACATAAGTGGCACACATGATGGCCTCAAGCCAAAAAGAATGCGTCAAAGCTTGACTTTTGACCATACATCGTGCCATTTTCGTCAGTGACCTGTTTTTCCTCTCAGCAACACCATTTTGCTGAGGTGTATAAGGCACTGTACATTGGTGTTTTATCCCACGACTAGCCAGAAATGCATTAAATTCATGAGACATATACTCCCCCCCTCGATCGGAACGGAGGGTGCCCATAATACATTTCGAGACATTTTCAACCATAGCCAGAAATTGTTTGAAGCACATAAAAACTTCGGACTTCGCTTTGAGTGGAAATACCCATGCATGCCTAGAGTAATTATCAATGAAAGTCACGAAGTACAGGTAATTGCCCAAGGACGGAGTTTGCATGGGCCCACAAACATCACTATGCACAAGCTGCAACCTGCATGTGGCCCGAACTGAACCATCCTTTGGAAACTTAGAACGCTGCATCTTACCCAAAATACAGCCTTCACAAACATGTTTGACAGGTGCTTCAAGAGGCGGCAAAGAAGCAACCATATCAGATTTCTGCAAACGCAGCAAACTGACAAAATTCAGATGACCAAAACGTGCATGCCAAAGTTTTGCATCTGAAATAGCCCTTGAATTTGCAATAGCATTTGCAAAAAATTTTCCACACTTGTCATACAAAGTGAGCTTATACAGCCCACGGCACAAAAGCCCAGATGCAACAATTTCATCACCAAAACTGAGATCATGAACTGTACATCTGTCATACACAAATTTGACTACAAGTCCAAGTCTAGCAAGCGCGGATACAGACAAGAGATTCTTCTTGATCCCAGGTACATAAAGTGCATCAACAAGTGTGAAAGAACTGCCATTAGCAACAGTAAGCACAATCTTTCTAACTCCTTGAACTGGATAAGAGGCATTGTTGGCACAAGTGACTGAATTCCCATGAGGGACAGACTCGAGAGAGGTAAACAATTCACGATGTGAGGTAATGTGCTTTGTAGCACCACTGTCGAAATACCACACATGTGAATCTGCAGCAACTGACCAGCATGCTTCATGGACAGCAGGATTGTAAGTGCACTCTGCGCTAAAAGCACATTCTGCATCAACATCAGCAACACAGTCTCCTTTCACAGAAGACTCAACAATGGCTGCATTTGTAGTGGAACCAGCATTTGCAGTGGAACCACCCTCTTTCTTCTTTGCCTCTTTTGCCTTCAACTTAGGACACGACTTGATCAAGTAATCATTGGCTTTACAATAATGGCAACGCATCTTCTTTTTGCCCTTATCACCAGAATTGCCAGACGAAGTACTGCCAGCAGAAGCATTAGGAACATAATTTTTGCCACTCACAGCAGAACCATAAGAAGTGGTTGCATTGATGTTACCACCCTTTCTTTGAGAAGCAATAAAAGCCTGTTCAACTGCACGTTGTCTAGTCCTATTTTTTCTGGACAGTGACTCTTGCAACAGCAATGTGCATAATGCATCAAACTTGACAACTTCTGGATTTCCTTGGGTCATCAGTCTCCAAGTACTAGCAAAAGTCTGGTAGGAATCTGGTAAGGCATCAAGAACAGTCTGCACAAGGGAACTGTTTGAAATGACTTCACCTGCAGAAATAAGCTGCTCATTGATATCCTTGCACTAGCAAGGAAAGTGTCCATATCATCTTCCTCATGCATAATCTTCGACTCCAGCTCTTTACGCAGCAAAGAAATTTTAGCCTCATTGCGGCTTGCATAAAGACCTGCTAGAATATCCCAAGCCTGTTTTGCAGATTTTGCTGAACGGATGTGAGGAACAATGGTGCGCTTCATAGACAACGCAATCAATGCATGAGCCTGCGCATCCTTAACATCCCAACGAGCTTGTTCTACCGTAGGAAAAACAACTCTAACAGCTGCAATCCTTGCAGCAAGACCTGCAACATCCTCAACATCGCCTACATCCTCAGAACCAGGACGTACATCAATGCCCTACACAATGTTCCAGACACCTTTTGACACAAGAACATGTTGCATCATATAAGCCCACATAGGGTAGTTGTCCCCATCCAACCTGTCCTCAGCAGCAACATCTTGAACACATTTGTGTTGTTGTAAATGCTGCACCTGATGTGAAAACTGCCCGAAAATACGAGAAACGGAGCGGGAACAACCTGTGCTATATAGCACAAACCGTAGAAGACTATAAGGCACCTGTTATGCAGAAAACGCCACTGACAGAAATTATGCACAAAATGACGAAATAGCCTATGTAGTACTGCCTCTAGTGGAAACGGAGGCCGAAATGAGCCCACATCAAAATTCTGAGCAGACCAAGCTCTTTGAGCTTGCCCAAAATTTTTGTCAACCTGCGAACGCCCGCCAAAGCTCACTGAAATCGGAGAAAGTGAGCAGGCGTGTGCTGGAGCAGCTGGCGACTAAGCCCAGGAGGACGTGACCTGCTCTGATACCAATTGTTGGAATTAGGGTTGCAGAGAAACACGCACATCTTGGAGAAGACGAAGGAAGCTCAAGGCACACAATAGAGAGTGTGTTACTTAGTGTGCAATGTAAAGATAGATAGCCCTAGAGTGATGGACGTATATACAATGCACGGGGGAAAAAACCTCCTAAAGAGGGAAAAAATGCCCCGGCGGTCCTAGTGTGTTCACACACATCACTACCACATGTATATGGTAACAGACCATGTGTTGGAGCATGAGAAAGAGTTGCACAAAGCAATGCATGGAGCCAGGGTTGATCCTCCGATCCTCCACCATTGACTGGCAATGTTCACCAGGAGGCTTTCATGCAAAGTAAGTACTTTTTGGCATTGAACATGGAATTTAAAACATTTATGTGGATTATACTTACCAAGTTTTTGAATTCAATAATAATGTGGTAGAGTGATGCTCTTGTTGCAGGCAAGCGACTCATCGTTAATGTTGACACATCTATTTTACCAAGTGGAGCAAGCTATATAGCGGTTAATCCTTTGGCTTCACATGGTGAGATTAAGAGTGGTGACTGCAATGTGTTGTATTTTCTTTCACCTTTTGTAATGTATCTATCTTTTTGTAGATGGCACGATAGACATTGCTAGACATGACTAGCTTTGCAAAAATTATGGACGATGTTGCTCCAACCTTTGCTATGACATCTATGCACATTATTTATTTGGTTTATTTTGCTATTTACAAGTCATTGCTCTAATGGTGAGCTTCAAATTCATTAACTTAAAATTTTGTAGGTTTGGGTGGTCAGACTCTTAGGAGATTACTTTGCTTTACATTTGCATTAGAGGTTTCAATGGCTCACCCTAGCATTGGTTCATAGGGTCGGAGCTATGCTGCAACTCTTGAAAACATAGTTGTGGCATGAGGTTTTAGAGCATGCATTTGCCCGCCGGCTTGGATACCTGTCCATAAGCACCTTACACAAGCTCACTCTGAGGGGGCTTTCTATACTTGTGGTGGGAGGCGTGTCTCATGGATTGCAAACTTCATCTTCCTTGACTTGCCATTCGGTGGATCACACATCACCTCAATCACTATGAAGCTTTAAGATATTTGCACTAAGGAGCATGTTTGATCAAGTGTTCTCCTAGCACATTCTATTATGGACAACTCATGTTTGTTGCTTGTGCAGTTAGAGAGTATATTCAATGCTTTGCATAACACTACAAGTCCTTAGAGTTTTGAAAGTTCCAAATTAAACGTAGGAGGTAGTATTGGATGGCTTGAGAGAGTGTGTCGGGCTTCACATTTGATAGTGAATTTTTGCATTGTAGTAATACATCACTCTGCTTATGGATTTGTTGAAAGTGTTGGTGGTCACTTTGAGGTATTTTTGGGCTTTAGTTCAATTGAAATAGTCATGATTATGTTTTTTTTCATCTTTCTTGTTGTAGTGTCATTGCTCAGTAATGTTCATGATTCATCGAGCTGGTTCTAGACCCCCTTCCTATGTTGCAAAGAGTACTCCACTTTTCCAATATTTGGGATTGCAACGTCTTGACTCCTACATGTTGCACTATCTCCTTGATACATCATAGGCTAGATCTGTAGCAAGGAGACTTAGCATGGCTCCATGCATCAGAGTCACGCATTCATTGCTTGCTTTGTAGAGCTTTGTGTCGACCTTGAGGTTTATGTATAGAGCTTGGTTATGGCACTGCTCCCGTTTTGGCAGCTTGTTTTGCTACAGGTTGTGTTTGTGCTTTAGTGGATAGCGATGATCCCATCATAGCAGAATATGTGCAGCCTTTACTTCACTCTACAAAGCGAATTCAAGAGGAGATATCTACCACCGTTGATTTGGAGGATGAAGAAGACATTCCATCTAGTGTCTACCGATTTGATGAGTTAGCACTTCTGTTTCACTAGAGTTAGCGTCACATGATTTTTGTTTGATTTGGAGGATGAAGTTGACATTCCATCCAGTGTCTACCCATTGATGACTAATGCATTTTTATTTGACTAGAGTTAGCATCACATGATTCATTTTTTATTTTGCAGATGTGGTTTGCATTGTGTTGATATTGACTGTATATTCTCTTTTTGTGGTCTGCATTGTGAAAAATTTTGTATCTGACATATAGAGGATTGGTATTGATATGTTCTCTTTTTTAAGAAAGTGTTTTGCCGATGTATGCGGAGGAGACGGCCATAACCATGGCTGCTGACACAAGATACAATTATGGCATTCAAGAGAAGCATCGTAGGTGCAATGTTTTCATAGACAATGAACATGATTCCTCATAGTCATGGGCTCTATGGTGTCACGTCAAGAATCTTTGTTTGTTGAGTGCTTCTCTTCAAAATAGTTATGTTGAAACAACTTATCACTTATGTAGCTTCGGACATTTTGCAAAAAGGATATGGCTCTTAATCAAAAAGTATTTATTTGTGTTTTAGCTAGCTAAGAATTTAGCAAGTGATATATGAGAAGTTTGAGTAATCCACTCACACAATGGTACTAATGTTATTTATGTATATCAAATTATAAGTATCATGCCTAAACTTTGGGCATCTCACAATAGACTCACATTAGTCTAATTGCTCACTTTTTTGCCATAACACCCTTGCCATTCATGCCTACAATCTTCCATTTTCATTCATTCGCTTGGACTTAAGTTCGCTCAAAAAAACTCGCTCGCCACATGGTAGGACTCCATCCAGGGGGATTGCCAGCCCTTGTCAACAACTGCACTTAGCTAGGTGTATTGTTGTGCCTTCATTATGGTAGCTAATGATGTGGTGGAAAGTTATAATGTTAGAATTATGGCCTCAAGCTTTTTATTTCCAGTCCTCAAGAGTTTAGAGGGTGAGTTCCATCAAAAGCCTATCACCAAGGCACATGTAAGGTCTCTACTTTCAAATTGCACACAAGTTCTATTACATATTTGTATTTTTTTGAACCATCACTCTTTATTTAAGATATTCGAGTTCAAATTATGAATCATAGGTTGAGAAAACCTAGAAATTAAAATTTACGTACAAAATTCTGACATGTTTAGCTATATGAATCACTAACTAACTTATTGCAAGACTTATTTACTGATTGTAGAATTTTCTTTTACTACCGTAAAGTTAATATAAGACTGTAAAGTTTAACTTAAAAATGTAAAGTAAATTATCATTAAGGAAATAAATAAAATAATACACAGGGATGACAAATGAAGGCACATGGACTCACATAGGAGGGGACAAAGTGGGACACAATGTCACATGAAAAAGGAGAGGCTAACTCTTGACTAATCTTAATGAGGGGGGGCCTGTGTGGCCTTATCTTTTGATGACAATGACAAAGTGGTCAAGCTCATGGGTACCACAAGGGTACCAAAAACGCGAGTATGACTTTTGGGAAAAAAAAATAAAAAAATAAAAAAATATTTTTAAAAAAATAATTTTAAATAAAAAATTATTTTTTAAAAAATATATAAAAAATATTTTTTTTTTGAAAAAAAAAGTTGGACGTTTTCTTTTCTGCTATAAATAGAGCATCCATGCTCACACTTTAGACATAGAGATTGCCTCTATAGCGCTCACGGAGTGCTGTCACTTCTCTTAGAGAGAAAGCGTACACAAACCACTAAGAGAAAAAAAACTCTAGTGGACTAATAAGGTGTGTATTAATTGAGCATTCAATTAGTTTTAAGAAGGATATGTGTGTATGTGTGCTATCTCCTACTCTAATCTCTCTAATAGATTAGTAAGATTCAATTAGTTTTAAGAAAGATATGTGTGTATGTGTGCTATCTCTTACTCTAATCTCTCTAATAGATTAGTAAGATTCAATTAGTTATGTGTGTGTGTGTGCTATCTATTACTCTAATCTTCTAATAGATTAGTAAGATTCAATTAGCTTTAAGAAGGATATGTGTGTGTGTGTGTGTGTGTGTGTGTGTGTGTGTGTGTGTGTATGTGTGTGTGTTATCTTTTACTCTAATCTCTCTAATAGATTGGTGAGATTCAATTGGCTTTAGAAAAGTATGTGTGTGTGTTCTCTTTTACTCTAATCTCTCTAATAGATTGGGGAGATTCAATTAGCTTTAGAAAGTATGTGTGTGTATTCTCTTTTACTCTAATCTCTCTAATAGATTGGTGAGATTCAATTAGCTTTAGACAAGTATGTGTGTGTGTGTTCTCTTTTACTCTAATCTTTCTAATGGATAGTAAGATTCAATTAACTTTAGAAAAGATGTGTGTGTATGTTTTTTCTTACTCTAATCTCTCTAACTATACCTACTCTCTAGTTAGTACATCTTCACTATTAACTTATATATTGTTAATTGAAAGTTAATACATAAGAGAACTCATCATATTCTTATTATACATGATGAAATTCTCATTCACCAATGTTATTGTCAATTATGTTAAATAGAATTTTGAATAATACTAAAAATTGATTTAGTTGAAGTATAGAATTGAAGTTAGAATTGGATTAGAAATGTCATGCATAAAAGTAATGCATTTCTAAACTTTCACTCGTAATTTACACACTTAATTTTTTATTAATTAATATTAGCAAATATTTGATGTATAGAAATTAGATGTAGAACAACAACACTAAGTGTGAATCCGAGTTGGCGAGGGTTCAAATTATAGACTCTCTTTGAAAACAAGGAGATTACTAGGGAAATTGACCAATTTAAAGTTCTAAGTGTATAACATAAGTGTAGTACAAAAAAAAATGGCTCCAAAGCGTGCTCGAACCCAAGGTGCTAATGATCATGAAGCTGGTACAAGTAACGGTGGAATCCCTGCGGAAAATGCTATGTCTCCACCAATCGAACCAATCAGAGCTATGGTACAGGTTAGTATTGCAGTTTCAAGTTATGCATCATTGCATATGCAAGACCATAGCAATATATTATTTACCTTATGAAAAGAAAACACGGACCGAAACCACGGGGCTTAACCCCAAGAAACTCGTCATATATTTGACAAGTAGGAAAGATTGTCTGGTTAAATTGGTTGCTATAGGAAAGAATGTTTGTCCAAAACCTTCGGTATGGTTTTTCTCAAGTATCTCTACTTATTAGCGCTGGTATTATGTGGCAGTTGCCGAGGCGTGAGATGACGCCCAGGATGACACCACTGATGCTGTGGTGGGAGTACACCCAGATTAGCCCAGCTGGATACTGCAGTTTTGTTTTGCCGTGGCGTGAGGATGACGCCCATATTGGCACCGTTGTTGCTGTGACGGGAGTACGTCCAGATTAGCACAACGAGTACTTGTCGAGCGGTATGGGACGCTCATGAGGACAAGGGTTTTTATAAATAATGTATATACTGATCGAACATAATAGCGCCAGTAGAGATTCTTGAGTGAACTTAATCCAAGGGTTGTTGGTTTAAAATTGGACAACTTCTTGTTTGTAATACTGTTTGAAGGGCTGTTTTAACGAACCAGTATCATAAATAAAATAAAGGAATATGTATGTTTTAACAGTGTGGATAACAAAAGAAGGGTGAGTGTGGTGTGGAAAGTGGGAGAATGATAACCCGATGGTATCATTCTATGGACGGGTGGACCCGATGAGTCGGGTAACTTTCCAACGCTAGAAATTTTTTTTATTAGTCATAAATCTTAAAAGAGACAAACCTTGGCGGCTGTGCTTCTGAAACATGGGGAAAAAAGCGCACAGGTTGGTCACTCTAAGATTTATACTTTTAGGTATAATTGATTATAGATAGTTTTTAGATAGGGTTATGGTGGTCACGCTCCGCCATAGCGAGATAGGACCAATCCTTCACTAACGGTTCATGCCCGTGGCTACGTAGTAGCTAAGGCAATGTCCGTTGGTTTTTCTTTCTCAGGATTGGAGACCTATCAAAGGTACTCCGCTCCTCTCAAAAAGGGGCAGGGACCTCACAGCACAAGACGAGAGAGAGAGAGAGAGAGAGAGAGAGAGAGAGAGAGAGAGAGAGATCATTCATTTATGGCTAATCTACTTCTAGCATTGGGTCTAGAGCTCCAAAGATCCCTTCATTTTTTATTTTACCTCAAGCTTTGCTCATGCATCCATCAATTCTTCATTTGTTTTTGAGTTTCAATGCAGCAAGGCACAATGCAATGAGAATTTGTGCTTGAAGCAAGGTGAAAAGCATACGCAAGTGCATCCCAGAGAAAGGGTTGATGCGTAGGGAGAGAACTATTAAGGCAGACATGACCCTTGCGAGCAATAGAGAGAGAGAGAAGGAACACAAGAGATGAACAAGAATTTGATGGCGTTCGATACTCGATAGAATTCGTGACTTATCTTTATGGTCGCATGTGAAGGAAATTAAAGAGGCTAGCTACCAATAGTATGTGCAAGTTTCCTATTTTAAAAGAGAGTTGTGTTAGTCACATGCATGTCCATGTGTTACTACACTGTGTAGGCCGTAGCCATGTGTGTGTGCCCCTTGTGGGATGTATAGAAAGTGTTCACACTCAAATGCAACACCATGAGTGATGCCAAAAGGATAGTAGGAGATCATAGTTCAATTTTAGCAAGAGAAGCATAGTCAAAAGTGATAGCATGTGTAAGTGTGTGTGTGTGTGCGTGCGCACGCGCGCGCGTGCACGAACAAACACAGAGATAGATCTGGCAAGTAAGAGGATTCTATAGAGGGTTAACATTCCATAAACTAGAGTCTTGTATGGAAGAGTTCAGTCCAATGTGTGCAAGAAGCTTAGCTTTGACCGAACACTCATGTAAATTAGCATAAGCTGTATTGATTGCTCAAGGATTTGGTAATTAGTACCTTATCCATTTATAGTTGATACATGTTAAGGCGGTTACGCCGCTAGCGGAAGCTAAATAGCGAGAACTCAACCAACAACAGAATTTGTCAGACAAGGACGAAGCTTGACCCGCAGGCGCATGGAAACAACTAGGTGGGTGTCAAATCACCTCCTCGACCTTCTAATGACAATCACTACTAAGGAAATCAAATCTAAGTTCTAAAATACGCAAGTGACTGAAATCCGTACTACGAACGAATGCTATACGAAACAGGATCTAGAATCATCGAATCGATCTCAAACTCAAGGGGAAGTCTATGCACTAGGTAAGAACAACACCCTAAAGACTTGAACTGCAAAATCAACCTATAACCACTCCGTGCGGCAAACGCGTATGAAGACAGGCCGAAAAATACAGGTGACCGAAACTTGACCCCGAAGGTACTAATGTGTAGCTCTACTCGTTGTGGTTCTATAGATATGCTGCACGCTCTATTCCGACACACAAGTTGGAAGAAAACTCACACCGAAGCTCGTAGGAACTTACCACACATAGAAGCCGATAGCGCGCACTCTTGGTATCTGTGCGTAGCTCTCACCGTTGCTAACACAATGGCGGTGTCGCTTCTCCAATGGCGGCCCCGTAGCTCGCGTAGCAAGAAGATAAGACTCTCTCTCTCTCTCTCTCTCTCTCTCTCTCTCTCTCTCTCTCTCTCTCTCTCTCTCTCTCTCTCTCTCTCAAACACAGTCACGGCGCTCAAAAACTCCCTTTGATTAATAATTGAATCCTCTTAGGTTACAAAACTTTGGCTTATATACCTCAGCCTTGGAGGTGAGAACATCTCTAATTATTTACATCAACAGGTGAAATTACTTCGGGATTACAAGCTGGAAACTCAATTGAGTCCCGTTACCTAATGAATGGCTCAAATCAAAATTAATGTCGGAAAGACATTTATTACAATCAATGGTTACAAAATGATGGGTGTGAGCAAAAATGTGGGTGTGATCCTCTGCTGGCTCAACACTTCCTCTGCTGGCTCAACACTCCCCCCCCTCCGCGTTCATGTCGTCCCTGACATGACTTTTAGGCTTGGTCAATAGAGTCCTGTCGTCTTGAGCATCTGCAAATGTGATTCGTAGCGTAGGTTGCCGATGGTCAAGGTTGGGCCGAATATTTTGCTTTCGTGAGTGAAAAAGCCGGTGTAGAAAGCTTCTTCGAATGTTTGCATGTGGAAGCTAGGAAAAAACATAATTCTTTGGTATAAGAGATGTAACACCTTTGGTGATGGCTGCAATGAAAGATCATACATCATATCCGTCACTGTGTCGGCCGTCGATAGTAGACTCGAGGTCGTGGCTTTATCTGGCGCGAACACTTCAATGCATGCTAAGAGAGTCCTGCAGATTTTCTTTAGCATCTGACACGAAAGGTCAGGAGAGCCAGTAAAGAGTTTGATGGTGCCCATTAGGGTTTTCACCATGTAGGCTTTACCTATTCTCTCTCCTTCCTTTGGTCCTGGCATCCTGGGATAATTAAGCCAATTTGGCTTCTTTTCTGCAATCCTGCGATGCTCTTTCCAGTTTCTGACTCTTGGCACCGGGCAGAAGGTTGCATCCTCCCGAATCTCCTTTGGAGCCTCTACCAAGTAGATGAGGTAGGCTGGGTATTTGTTCAGCCAACCTTTCCTCCATCTAGGTTGAGAATCTACAATCTTCTTTGATTGTTCATCCTTTGTGATGTCGCCTTCGTAAAGAGCGACATACTGCTCCTCCTCTATTCTCTTTTTCGTCTTTATCACTTCAAATTTCATCAGAGGGAAAGGCAGGCTGGGTTGCATCCACTCTTCATGGAGCACTTTTGTGTCTAAACCTTGAAGTCTAATGGAGATGAGGAGTCTCCTTTCCCATTCCATTTCCGCCTTGGCACTTTCCTCTGTTGACTTTTCTATTTGGTCCTGGAGCCTTTGTTCTTCTTCTTCAGAGATTCCTGAAGTTGAGGTCACTTCTTGAACTGGGGCTGGATCTTCAATTGTGGTTGCCTCTCCAGTTTCTGGTAGCTCTATGGCTGCTCCCCCTGCTTCTTCTTGTGGTGTCTCTGTTTCTCTTCTTTGTTGCTCTTGGAGGTCTTGGAGCTGTTTGCGGAGGGCCTCATTTTCTGTCCTTAGTGTTTGGTTTTCTGTTGTGAGCCTCTCCTCTGCAGCCAATGATCCCTCCGCCATGTGCAATCTTTGCACTTGCTCTAACCTTAGCTCTCTTTGCAAACTTCTGACCTGATCTTCCAGAGCTGGTACGAGGGCTCCCTCTTGTTCTGTTCCTTCTCTGCTAGCTCTAGGGGTGGTCCTGAGTCTCGTGATTGTCCTTTCTTGAAGTTCGACTCTTTCCCTTAGCTCAATGAGCTCATCCTTGGCTGCCTCCAGCTCATCTTCTATTCGCTCCTTTGCTTCCTGTGAACTTGTTACCTCTCTTGAAGCTTCGGCTAGTTGGAGTATCAAGCCATCTCTCTCGTTTTCTGCGTCGTAGAGTGATGCTTTATGACTTTCAGATTCAGTCATAGCATTCTCTAACTTCTTCTGCAACTCTGCTTCCTTTTGTTTTGCTGTCTCAATTGCTACTTCCTTTGCTCTGGATCTTTCTTTAATCTTGCTGAGCAGTTCATGCACCATGTGCATGTCTTTTTCATCTTCATCTGTCAACTTGACAGCTCTTTCTGCCACCACTTCCAATGGCTTCGGCTCTTCTAGTATGTTCTGTTCGTCCATTTTCTCTTCACTCTCCATTGTACCCTTTGTCTTTTCCTTCGTCCCTTCCCGATCATCTTGTTTTCGTAGGGATATCCCATAAACTGCCTCCAGGGCCTCTTCTTCACTGTATCCGATCGCTACCAGATCCTCATAATCATCTTTCTTTTGCTGAACTGGATCTATCTCCTTTTCCTTGGTCCCGGCCTCCGGCTTTTCCATAACTTCTGTTTCTATTTCTATTGTGGTCTCCTCCACAATAATTTCCGTCTTCTTCGGGCTTGGTACATCAGTAAAGGAGGGCTGATTGTCCTCAGTCATCTTGGCTTTCCCTTTGTTTGCTTGCCCGTCTTTCTCTCGAAGTTCAGTAGACTCATCTACTTCCTTCTTCTCCTTGTCGTCCTTTTTCAGCTCAGCTTTTAAAAGCTGTACTTCCTCTTCAGTATAAGGCTCGACAGGTTGCTGCTCCAGTATGGCCTCCGACTCCTCGTAAGCTCTAATATATTGATCATATTGATCAACATGTGGCCTGGCTGAGCTGGTTCCGACTTTAGTGGGGTCTGGCACCCACATTTCTTCAAAGTCCCCCTTTAGAGCTCTTTCCGCTCTAAACTACTCCACCAGCCTTTCCATTCTTGCGGCTTTTTGACTTTTGGTTTGCTTGGGATCAGCCTTCTTCTTCGCTTTCTTCTTGAGCGGCTCGTCCACAGCCTCTTTAGGTTCTGAAACTATTTCTAGTTTTCGGCGTGCTCTTGTGGACGCCCTCTTGGATACTTCTTGCTGTTCTTTCTCTTCATCGGCTTCTCTAAGCCACTCATTCTGGGAGGGAACCCGTGGCCCTTGATCCCTCGCTCCAATAGCTTCATAAGCTATTCTTGTTAGGATTTCTCCTCCTCCTATGTACTTTGGCTTCTGGTTGTGCATGGCGATTACTTGCTCGTGGATGTATTGAGCATAATTCACCTCTTTTGGCATGTTGCTCTTCAGTGCCCATGTGATGGTTGTCGCAATGGCATGGGGTGGTGTAGTATACTTCTACGGTCTTTTACTGCACACATGGAGAAACTGGTTGTATAATCGGCAAAGGGTTGCCGCTCGTTGATCTTCCATATCTCCGTAGGTTGTATTTTGTTTCTTTGATCCATAGACCTCTATGGCCTCCCTTCTTTCTCTGACAGAACTCCCTTTGTTGTGCAGCTTCAATGCATCTGCAATGAGCTGTGGAGTGATCTGTACTTCAACTGTTTCTCCATCCATGGCTGTCAACGTGGCTTTCCCATCCTTCTGAATGGATGTTTCCAACTCATACACTCTTCTTGTGTCTACACCTGATGGTCTCGAGGTGAAGAACCTGTGTAAGTCAGCCTTTTCCAGGTATCTGCTGATGTTCTCTGATCTGCTATAATCCACTAATTCTCGTGGGATCATAGGTACATCGACCGATTGCCCTTGAGGATCTCTGAAAGTCCCCTGGTAGATCTTTATTCCCTCTTTTTCTAGTACTGCTTCCTCCACCCAAGTCTTGGTTGGCTTGAGGGTTTCTGTTGGAATATCAAAAGGTTCTGCTTCTGCAAGAGCATCCTTGATGGTTGGTCTTTTTCTCTTAGTTGCCGATGACTTAGCGGAATCCATGGATCCTGTAACTCCAATTTCAGAAGTTAGCGTCTTTTTAGTACTGAAAGCCGAAATGAAGCTTTTAACTATTCAAATGACTTGAAAATTGAAACATGAGCTATTCAGGGCCTAAGGATGCAATGTAGGTGAAAAAATATGCAAACTGGGCTCAAAAACATGCTTGAGACATCATACGCGTATGATGTCTTTTGTGTCAGAATGACTTCATATTGGTTGTGCTTGTAGCTGATAGTGTATACATGAGTATCATATGCTTGGATTTGAGTTTGGATCCCATTTGGTCAAGTTTTGGCCAGTTCAGTCCAGTTCAGGCTCTTGGAAAATTTTGAAAGGGAAATGGATTTTATGATCCAAATTGGATAAAACTTGGTGGTTCACCTTCAAATGGCATGTAGATCACTTCTGTTTGGTGGTTGAAGCCCTGAGGTGCCAAAATCACATAGTGAGACATCATACGCGTATGATGTCTTTTAGTGCATTTTTGGACCAATTTTCTCTATAAGCTTGGTTTTGGCTTTAGATAGGCTTATTCAGTGGATTTATCAAGTTTGGATAGAATTTGGACTAAAAATGGCTCTGGAGACATCATACGCGTATGATGTCTTTTTCATCAATTTTTCATGGGATTGGTTCTGTGGACTCTCCATGTGCTAGTGAAGGACTGTTTATACTCAAATCTTGGTTTGGACTTGAATATGTTGGATTTGGGACAAAAATAGGCTTTGTATGAAGGATTTTCTCTTAATTGGGCTAATGGGGTGATCCACCTGACCAAATGGTTCCAAACTTCATATGTAGCATGTATTAGATATATATAATGGATGTATGATGACAAATGAGCATTTTTGCTCTGTAAGTGCAAATAGACATCATACGCGTATGATGTCTTTTGTGTCAAAATGGTGCTTTTTGGTTCCAGATAGCTTGTAGATGTGTTAATCAACAATCCTACAAAGTTTCAATGAGTTTGGAGTTATTTTGACAAAATTAGGACCAAAAATCAATTTTATGGCCTACTTTGCGTCTTTTTGGTTTTCCTTGGGTTTTCTAACTCCAATTCTCATGATACTTGGTTCATAGGATGTGATTAACATGTGGAATGAGGCTATGCACTCAAATGTTGAAATGGATGTGAAAATCATGCTGTGAGACATCATACGCGTATGATGTCTTTTCTTGAAATGTTGGTCTTTTTGTGCAAAGAATGCTTTGTGCTAGTGCCCTAAGCCCTGCTAACTAGTTTTCAACTTAAAAAGTCATCAGTTTAGCTAAAAAGCCCCCTTATAGGCATTTCAGTTTCCGAAGTCGTCTTTTTGCCTTGGAGTTGAATTTCTTCAACTTTTCTTCTCGAGAGTTGCATTTCCAGCTCATTGAATATGTTGTGAAGACACCTATTTGGTTGAACTTGACTTTGGCTCCCCGTTCTCCATCTTTCTCCATTTGGTTGCCCGAAAGCGTCTTTTTCACCATCGGTAAGTGAATCAGCTTTCTTTTGGGTTTTGCTTGCAAACATAAGTCATCCATGTATATTTGAAGCTGCTTGTGAAGTTTCATGTCATTTGGTCGTCAATTTTAGCCGTTATACCAAAATGACGCTTTGTGTGTCCGCAGCCGAATCGGTTGTTCCGACCTACTTTTAGTGATCCAAACCCGGAGATACTCCATGGTTGCATTGCCCTCAATGTTGTTAAGCTTCCTGAGAAGTTTTGTGTCGTTCCGACAACTTTTTTCTGTTTGCCTCTTGCAGGCTCTGTTGACCTAGGGTTTTTCCAGTCGTTCTTTCTCGAGCTTTGAGTGCTAGAAACTCATCTCCTATACTAGGGTAACCCACCTCTAAGTTCTTGCAAGGTTTGGTTAGGCGGTTGTGCCCCTACCTAGCGTTCCTCCCCATTCCCCATCTGCTCTTGTTTATTGGTTTTGGTGAGTTTTCGCGACAAAAGTTAACGATAAGCATCAAAAGCTTATGGCAACGAGTCTACCTCTCTGAGCTCTCGTAGTAGTCGTAGAAGGCGGTAGAAGGTCGGATGCTCCTGTGTGCTCTTTGCTCTCTCCAAGAAGGTAATAGTGGAAATGAGCTTGATAGTGAAGTGAAAAATACTTAACTTCGGGCTTCCCGGATCACTTGTTACCAAATTTGACCTGTGCTCCTATCTCGTCATGAAATGCACTTTAGGATTTGAAATTTCTCAATTCGGACTCCATTTGACCTGTTTCTGAGAAATCTGTCCACTTTGCCAAAATTCTGTCATTTCGGGCTTTCCGCAACTTTTTCAGAATTGTACCCCGTTTTTACCATGGGTTGCCCTTGTCATTAGGATCATCACTGTCTATTCTTTTCTTTTTTCCGATCTCATTTCACCTGCTTTTTTATTTTTCTTTTATTTTTATTAAGAAAATCATAAAAAATAAAGGAAAATAGCAAATTGAAGCCAAAAAATTCCAAACATACACGATAAATAGCTGGTAACCCTGTGTATATGAATATACACTTCTTTGTGATTTCTGGACTTGGATTACCACTTTTTTCCACTTTTTAGCTCCAAAAACACTCTTATTTAGTGATATTTACACATCTAGAGACCCAAATTCATCATTTGATCTCTTCTTGTTGCAAAACAAGGTATATAAGGGCATAAATATTATCAATATCCGCAATCAAACATAAAAAATTGCAAAATCATGTAAGACACTGCCCTTGTAATATAATTTTTGTTTTTCTTTGTTTTTCCCGCTTGTAGCTGCTTTGTAGCTCCTGTATACCTCCCCCCCTCCTAGTCTGAGTCCTCCCGGACGACTATGAAGTGTCTGTGGGTGAAGCATTGTAGTTGTTTTGGTCATAAGTTCCCAATGCAATTGTAGAGCGATGATACAACAGTCTTTCCAATAAAGCTGCTCTTTGTTTGATTGAAGGATTGGTGGTCGGGTTTTGGGTTGGTTTTGGCACTTCGGTAGTAGAATCAGTAGATGGATTCTTCGTTACCTTGTTGTCTTTTTTCACAATCCAAATCTGCTTCCGCTTTGCTTGTGCTTGCCACAAACTCTTTGCGACCCAAACCTGCTTTGTTCTGTGTGTTGATTTCCTCGCCTTGAAATACCTAGGAGTTTCCGTTGATTGTATTGAAGGGAGTTCCTGTTTACAAATCTTTGGGATCCAAATTTGCTTGCTATAGCTTTGTGCCGTCATGAACTTCTTTGGAATCCAGATCTGTTTCACTGTCCTTGATTGTCTGGAATCACTCTGTTGTCTGGTATTGAAGACTCTGTTTTCCACCTTTGTGTTCTCTGGCACAGCCTTTTTTGGTCTCCATACCAACTTTGACTCCGTTTTTTTCCAAGGTTGAGCTGTTATATTATTGCTTGTCTTCCTTATCCACTGTTGAGAATTCCTCGTCGAAGAGTAATCCGGTTGTATAGAAACTTTTGGTTGCCATTGCTTCTTCTTTTTCTCTGGTTGTTGTTTATCTTTGTCTTTGGATTCTTCCTTTGGAGTTGGCTCTTCTCCTTTGGTGAACTTAACTGATTGACTTTCACCTTCGTATTTGATAAGCACTGAATTAGAACTCCAGTCAATCATTGCATTGTATTGCTTCTGCCATGGTTGTCCTAGCAATAATGGATGTTGTGTAGCTTGGTCTTCAACCACGTAAAACATATGAGGATACACATATTGGTTAATCTGTATATGTAAAACTGTGCATCCGACAGTTTTGATTGAATTCTCAGAGTAACTCTTTAACTCTTGCTTGGCAGTTTGTAGTTTAGTGTCATTTGTCAATTGTCTATACAAACTGAGTGAAAGTAGGTTAGCTTGAGCTCCTGAATCCAATAGTGCTCTGGCTTTGATTTGGTTGGTTCCTACTTTGCATTCAATGATGGGTTCTTCTTTGTCATTATCCATTTCTGTTATACTGACTGCGTTTATTCGTATTGCTCCTTCATTGCGCTGTTTCTGACGCAGTAGTCTTCTTTTCTCCATTCTTTCCTTCGCCTCGGCTTGCGCTTCCTCCACAATCATTTTCTTTTTCTGGACACGCAGCTTTTCTTTATGTATTTTGAGAAGCATGTCTTGTGTTAGCGGCAACAGATACTTTTTCACTCTGCATCCACTAATCCAATTGGGCATTTCTTCTCCGTCTAATGTAGCAAGCTTGACGGCTCCACTTGGTGATAGATCTTTAATCACCAGAGGACCCATCCCTCGCTTTTTAAGCTTCTTAGCATGCTGTTTCAGAGTGTAAACTAGGACATAGTCCCCAACTTTAAACTCTTTAGTCCGCACATGCTTATCAAAAAATTCCTTTTGTCGCCTTTTTTGAGCGTAGATGGAAGCTACTGCTTTTAGGCGAAGCTCATCTAGCTTTTCCAGGTCATCTATTCTATCAGAAAGCTCGTGCCCTGTCCACTCTAGATCCTTAGCCACCCTTAAGGTTGAAATCAAGAATTCTATTGGCAAGATAGCATTTAGCCCAAAAACCATGTTATATGGGGTCGTTCCTATTGATGTTTTATATGCTACCCTATATGCCCATAATGTTGAATGCAACTTCTGGTCCCAGTCAGTTCTCGACTCAGATACAATCTTCGTAAGGACCGTGCATATGGTTTTGTTTGTTGCTTCAGCTTGTCCGTTTGCTTGTGGATGATACGGGGCTGATTTCCTATGGATTACCATGAATTCATCTAGAAGGATCTCTATCACTTCATTTATGAAATGTGTGCCTCGATCACTCACAATTTCTATTGGCAATCCATATCGTACAAAGACGTATTCATATAGAAATTGTGCCGTGGTCCTGGCATCTGCTTTTTGAGTTGCCTTTGCTTCGACCCACTTTGTTAGATAGTCTGTAGCCACAATGATGTATTGTGCATGAGTCTTATATGCAGGAGGTGAAATGGGTCCGACATAATCAATCCCCCATTTTGCAAAAGCTCTTGCCCCCATCATTGGTCTAAGCGGCATATCATCTCTTTTAAGTGGTACTTTGGTCCGCTGACAGTCATCACACCGTTTAACGTATTCCTCAGCGTCCATATGTAATGTTGGCCACCATATTCCTGCGGCTAAGACAAGTTTTGCTGTCTTATCACCTGAGAAATGGCCTCCACCTACTCCTCCATGAGCTTGCTCCAGGATTATCACATACTCAGACTCTGATGCGCAAATCCTAAGCTGGTTGTCTTTACCTCTCTTATAGAGTTGATCTCCTATTAAAGCGTAATCTCTAGCTTCTGTCTCTACAGATTTCTGACGAGCTTTTGACGTTCCTTCTGGAAAGTTCTATTTGTGAGATATTCAACAATATACTGACTCCATTCTGGAGCGATTATTATCTGATATAACGTCGAATACTCGGCTGGCGGTTTTGATGAACATACAATACATACAGTGACATATTCATGTACGCTTTCTTTCATTCCTGGCCAATAGACTCCCAATTGTAACAAATTCCTATATGTGTTCCTTCTTGAACAATGAAATGCACATTCCTGAACATGTGCTTCGCACAGATATATACTATATTCCTCAGGATTGATGCATAGTCGTAAAACATGATCATTTCCCAATTGATACAACCTTCCTGCAATCAATTGAAGATTCTTGGATTGCTGAATAGCAATATGTTTCAGGTTGTATTCTCTTCTATCGAACTCTCCTCCATAGGTTAATAGGTTAACGACATTTTGAGACCACTTAGGTATCATTTCTATGTTGAACAAGTACGCGTCTGGCATGTCGTCATCTACTCCTATAGGGTCTTCTCCATTCGTCAATCGCGAAAGATGATCAGCTCTAAGATGTGTTTTTCCTTTCTTTACTACTACCGTGAAGTCGAATTCCAGTAAGATAATGAACCATCTCACTATTCTCCCGGTATTGCATGGTTTATTCACTAGGTAGAGCAAGGCTTGGTGATCCGTAAAAAACACAAACTTGTTGGCTAGAAGATAATGCCGAAATTTCTTCACAGCATAGATCATTCCTAATCCTTCTCGCTCTGTTGTGGTGTAATTCTTCTCTGCATGGTTGAGCTGTCGACTGGCGTAACAGATAGGAAAATCCATGTTTCCTTCTTCTGGCTGAGCCAGAATACATCCTATTGCATATGCCGAAGCATCTATATGCACATGGAATATCTTCTCCCAATCTGGTGATTTCAAGACTGGAGCAGTAATGAGTGCCTCTTTCAATTTCTTGAACGATTCCTCACACTCCTCTGTCCATTCAAAGTTCACTATTAGCCTGTAAAGTGGTTGGCCTATTATAGCGTACATGTAAATGAATCGTCTATAATATCCACAATGTCCCATAAAGCTCTGTACTTGTTTCGCATTGGTTGGTCTAGGCATATCCACTATAACTTTTATCTTCTCTAAATCCGTGGATATTCCGTTTTGTGAGACAATATGTCCCAGAATTCTGCCCTGTCGGACCATAAACACACATTTCTCAGGATTGAGACAAATGCGATATGTCCTACATTTCTCAAATACTTTTCTTAGGTGTTCTAGATGCTCATCTCTCAGTAGAGAATGTACACATAAGTCATCCATGTATATTTCGAGAAACAACCTTAAGTATTCTTTGAAAGCATGCGTCATCAGCCTCTGGAAGGTTGCGGGAGCATTGGTTAGACCAAAAGGCATAACCCGATAAGCATAAATTCCCCACTCCGTTGCAAAAGCTGTTTTATGTTGATCTTCCAGTGCTATGGCTAGCTGGTTATATCCTGAAAAACCATCAAGAAAGGAGTATGCTGTTTTCCCTGATACACGCTCTAGAACATGATCAGTTATCGGCAGGGGATAATTGTCCCTGATTGTTGCAGCATTCACTTTCTTTAAGTTGACACACACTCGGAGTTTTCGTTCTTCTTAGGTACTACCACAATCGGAGATACCCAATCAGTGTGTTCAATCTCGTATATGAATTCAGCTTCCATTAGCTTATCTATCTCTTCCTTGATTCGCTTAGCAAAAGTATCATTATATGTGTATGGTCTCTGTCTGCTAGGCTTTGCGTCTTGTTTCAGTGGGATTGAGTGTTGGCATATCGATGGGTCAACTCCCTTTAAGTCCTTATAAGACCATGCAAACACATCCCTGTACTCTCTGAGAAGACTCAAAAGTCTCTCTTCCTCGCTTGGAGACAAATCTGTGGCTATGTACACCGGTCTAGGCGTCTCACCTGGAGCTGCTAAATCAATTTTTTTGCATCCTCCGGTCCGTCATAAGATTCGTTCTCCTTCCTCTCTCGAATAGGTGGGGTTAATATCACCTTCCTATCCTCTATTGTGAATTTCCTATAGTGAGAGGGAACATCCATGTTTTCCTTGATTTTGACTTTTCGTCCTCTCCACTCTCAATTTCTGTCGTCCAAACTTCCTTCAGAGTTTTCTTGAGCTCTCTGTACTTGTTTCTACGTTCTAACTTGGACTCCGTGTATTCTCTGTTGCGCTTGTTCTTTTCTGATTTTTCTATTTCAGTTTTCGTTCCATTCTTTTGAACTTGATTTCTTGAGCCTCTTTTGTCTTTTCGTAAGCTCTTTTGATCACTGCCTCTCATTCTTCCAGAAATCTTATCCTTAACACAATCTTCAGCCGTTACTAGCATTAGGAATTGATTTTTTCCTCTTATTCTAGGCATCGGATTGGTTCTAACCCCTTTTGTTTTTTTCTTTGCTCTATAGTGTTTCTGGCGTTGTTTAGTTTGGTTCGAAAAATCATAAAATCGGACATCCGTTATAGTTTCTTTGTTTCCGCTCTAATTGTCCGTTGACTCGTTGTCTGCTTCATTTCCCCACTCTGGATGATTGGGAATGTCGTGAAACACCTCTTCTTCATCTTCCTTTTCCAGTGTATCGTTCTTTTCAGTTTCTTTTTCGAGTACAGTTCTCAACATGAAATACGGAACCACGTCGTACCCGTCCTTGTCGCAAAATTTCGTTGTGGGACCATCCGGAATTGCACAAACATCTAGGGTTGCTAGAATGTGTGTCCATTCTAATGGTTCAAACGTGTCCTCTGGAAAGGGTTCTCCTACAGAAGTTTCATCTTCGATAGCCCTTTCTAAAACACATTCTTCTCGTTTCAGACTTCCACATTTCGAAGCTCCACACATCCATAACTCCTTGGGTTTACCTAACCAAGCTGGAAATTCGGATCCCGCCAAAGTAGCTGAATCAAACTCCTCTACCGGTGTTCGGTTCACATCTTTGTAGCTATGGTCTTTCAGGTTCACACGTGTAGTGGTTTCCATATTTCTCAAGTATATGTGATCGTAGCCCCAATCTTGGACCATTTTCAACTGTCTCATGAATGGTCTTCCCAATATGATATCATAGTTATTCTCCTTGGCAAAATCGACAATAGCAAAAGTATGTTCGTATTCAATGCCGCAAGAAGTCACTACAACTTTCTCTAATAACCCCATAGGTTTCTCCATGTGTCCATCTGCTAATTGGAGTTTCAACCTAGTCTTCCTTATTGCTGGTTTCCCCCATTTTTTCCAGATTTCTTTTGTAGCAATGGCTACCCCTGCTCCGCTGTCTAGTATTGCCATCGTCTTCACTCCTTGGAATTCAACTGGTAAGGTTGTATTCCCCTCTTCACCTTCGCAATACTCTCCGACCTTGTTTAAGGGTACAGGCTTAGCGTTCTTTTGTGGCTTGCTCAGCTCCTCTATGCTCTCTTGCAATCTCGATGTTGGATCTTTTATCCCGAATTTCTCCAAGCATTTTCCTACAGTGGTCCACATATGTGGTCTTAGCCTCAAAAGCTCAGCTAAAGTGATAGTGCATGTCACTGGTGTTGACAAAATCTCTATCAATCCTTGCGAGTCCATGACTTTTTCTGATGAGATTTTTCGTGAGGGAAGTGCTCTAATCTCGGATTTTGCTTCATACTCTCCTAAGTATGAAGGTAAGGTTTTCAGTGAATGAGGTTTGCTCTCCATTGTTCTAACAGAGCCCCCATCTCCCCAGTAAGATTGCAGATCCAAGTCCACTTGAGATCCTGCCTCAAATTCCACTATGGGAGGATTCCTGATGTCCTTTTCCCAATTTGTCTGATTAGCTTGGCAACTTAGCTCGTTTGCAAAGTTTGCCTCTCTCACTTGTTTCAAAATTCATTGTAATCCTCATCTTTTCCGTAAATCCTCTGTATGACTGGATGAAAACTCTCTATCTCCTGATCGGTTGTGTTCAATACTATGCGGTCATCCTTTTGTGTATTTTCAGGCTTTTGTGCACTGGAGTCTTTTCAGCTACCCGTGAAACGATAGTCTCTTGCTGAATTGGTTTTCCTTTCCACAATTCATTGTTTCTTTTGGTGGTTCTAATAAGGCTTGTGCAGTCTCGATCATTCTCTGGCACATTTCAAGTCTCTGCTTTTCCAATTCTGCGTTTGGGTATGTCATCCACCTCTGTTCTTGTGTTTGGTTGTTCTTTAACCTAGCTTCGTAAGCTCTCATCAGTGCGTCCAATGGTTCGTGTACTTTGTCGACTAGCACTGATCCCCCTGAGCTTAAGCTCGTTGTTTCTTTGATACTCTTTTGTTTCGTTCTTTCCGGGCTCATCTCTCGTTTCCCGTTTTGACTCTCAAGTTTTTCTAATCTAGCTTTAGTTTGCTTTAGTTCCTCAGCTAGAATAGCGTCTTCACGTTCTTTTCTCAACTTCATGCGTGCTTTTCTAGCTTTCCATGTGTTTTTCTGACTCCGCGGTCCTTGACTAACCACTTCAGTCGCTAACTTTCCATTCTCAGGTTCTCTAGTGGTTTTCTTAGCTTGAGCTCTAGTAACAACTTGCGTTGGTATCAGAGTTTCATTTTCAGACCCACTGCTGGTAGGAATAGTTTCTAACATATTCAATGTCGTCTTTTGCACTTTGTTTGGATTCTTTGAACAATCCTCAATGAAGTGAGTAACCCCACACTCAGTGCAATAAGCGTTAATTCTAATGATTTCCGTATGTGGGCAAACATTCATCAGATGGTCACCCCACACTTGTAACAGGGTCCTAGTGCTGGTCTTGGTCCCATTTGATTCGTCCTTTGTGGATAGGATGGTCTTTGTCCTGTTAACCCTCCATGAGCTATGAACATCAATGTTCTTGCGTCCAAATTGTATCTCTCTTCATCAGAAGCACTTGTAATTGTTGGTATTCCAACATTCCCAATCATGCCCCATGGTTCTGGTTGTTTGGGTTCTTCTGGTGGGTAATACATAGTTGGAGACATGTGTGCACCAGATTCTTCATAATAGGCTTGAACAGGCACTAAGGCTTGTTCTTCCTGATTCTCTAAGGTTGGTGCATATCTAATGCCCACTGGTCTTGCTCCTGGTAAAGGTGGTTGTTGTCCCAATACCGGTTGCGGTCTTTCTATCCCCATAGGTCCTGGTACATTTCCCGTTGGGTATCGAGGTACTGGATGTATCTGAGGTGGTGCTAATTGAGCAGGAGGTGCATACTGGCGCTCCCTTACATACCCTTTGTTGTAATAACACTCCTCTGTTGGATGATTTGTCCATTTTTGTTCAATAGCACACCATTTCAGTGTTTTTGGCAATGGTTTTTGGTATGGTGCCATCCTTTTTAGAGCATCTTCTATCATTTGCTCTACATTTGGCATGGTTGTTGTTTGAACATTCTTTTTAGTGGTAGTCTCGCTCGCTACGGAGGAGGAGCTACTGGATGCAAAATCTGTATCCGCTGACACCTCTCCATAAACCGTACAGTTATCCACTAAGTACAATGCCTCTCTCGTTACTTGCTCGAAACTTGTACAAGCTTTCAAGTGCAAGTCCTTCTTGAGAGTGTCGTTCCTCAGTCCCTCAATAAAGAGAACAGATAGTCTGTCATCTTGTGGTCGTTCACGTACTGGACATCTCTCAATGTATTGTTTGAAGCGAAGTGAAGCTTCCTTCACTTTTTCGTGTTCTCTCTGTTTAAAAGCATATATTTGTGAGACCGTATTGTGCTTAATCCCTCGTTTTGAGAATTCCTCAGCAAACTCTCTTAGCAAATGGTCAATGTCATGGAATCCCCCTATGTTCATTGGTTGAAACCATGTCAATGCAGTACCTTCTAGAGTAAGACCAAATCCCTCGTATTGTGTATGGAAATCTGTTATCTGCTCAGCTCTTAAGACTTGCTTAAAGAGTGACACATGTGCATACGGATCTCCTGAACCACCATACTTCTTTGGCATACACTTGGCTACTTGAGATGGTCTCATACGTCTATGATCTGCTACCAATCTCATTGCTCCTGTGTCTCGGCTAAAGCTTTCTCTAGCATCATGGACTTCATGGGTTACCCTTGTCGGTTCCTCTGCCCTGAATCTACTACTGGGAGGTAAATGTGATGGTTCCGCTTCAAACCTTGGACCTGGAGTGGTATAGGTGGGGATTGGAACTGCACTACCTCGATTCGTCTCCATTGACTCTCTGGAATGTAATGATCCCATTGGTCCGAGCTTCGAGTCCCAAGGTTGACTGAAAGAGTCAGCAACCTGAGTTCTTTGTCCTCCTGTTGTCATTGAGTTTTGCACTCCAGTTGTTGGTGCTGGTCTATGTGAGCTAGAAGTAACATAATACTGATGTAGTGGTCCCCCAAAGTATGTATATCCTTCTAATTCTTTCTTGCCCATTGTTGAGTATTGCCTGCCATACTTATCGTAAGCGGCAATTTTCACTTCCGATCCCTCTGTGTAGGTAAAGACATAGAGTCTTTTTTTGTCTGTCAACTCTCCGGTGTAGGGTTCTTCACATCTATAATAGAGATCTTGCTCCCCATTATTATATTTGTATAGCCCCACATAGATGTTATCAGTGTTGATCCTTGTAGTTTCATTCTCTCTTCTTAACCTCGCATTAGGGAAGTTCATTATTGGTGCTTTCTCCTCGAGTTCTTCATCTATTTTGGCTTTGGTGCCCATCAATCCCCACTTGTCCACAATGTTAGGGTTTAGGACTACCAAGTACATGGTACCCTCGTCATCTAGATATCTATCTCCGCTATAGCTCACAGGCACTAAGTCCTTGAACTCACTAGGTCTCTCTTCTATCTTTACACAATAGCGGTCCATTCCATCTTTGTAGATCTTGGCACCTTGCTCATTGTCATACTGGTATTTTATGAACAATAGCTTCATGGTGGCGGAAGGGTTTGATGATCCTGCTGCCATATTTTCTCTGTTGTTCCTGTTCGAGTGTTCCAAGTTTTCGGTGAAAATCTCGTAAGACCTCTCCGAAGAAGTATCAGAAACACTTCCTTCAAAGATCGGCTCTAATGGTTGCACCCAACTTTGGTTTACACTTCCCTCGGTTGATATGACACTTGCTGGTTCCCCTTGTTTTGGTTGATTATTCCGGAGATTCCTGCCCGATCTCAAATTCATCAATTCCCCTAAAGGACTGTAACTTTTCCGTCTCGGCAATTTGTTTTCCCCAAGTTTTTGTGGTCAGAATTGATCCAAACTGACTGATACTTGGTCAATTGTTTAATCTTGTCAGTTGGACAACTTCTGTTTCATCAAGTGAGAATTTTGTCGCAGTTATGCTGAAAAAGACATTATACGCGTATGATGTCTTTTTTCACAGATTTTGACTATTTTGGTTATGCTCACTCTCAGTAGCCCCTTTATGCTCTGTTCACTCACAAAATTCAGTTTGAACTCTGTTTGAGCAAGTTATGGCTAGTTCAGGCTTTTCTTGGCAATTTTCTGCTTTTGACTTGCTTTTGGGTCAATTGTTATCCAAATGGGATGAAACTTGAAATATAACCTCTAGACAGCTATTACAATGGATCTGTGTTAGCAAAGTATCAAAATATGTCCAAAATTAGGTCAAAGACATCATACGCGTATGATGTCTTTTTTCATCAATTTGGGTCCAAACTTGATATTTATGCTTCCTACAGTGCCTGTAACAATCTTGTCAGGTCAGATATCAAAAATAAGCAGTGGATGTGCCAAAAGACATTATACGCGTATGATGTCTTTTGTCCCAGATTTTGACTATTTTTGGTTTTAAGCCTTCTCCAATGTTTATAATTGAGTTTCAAGTGTTTTTGTCAGGTTTGAATGTAAAAACAAGATCTGAATCCAAAATTTCCTATTCTTTGCGTTTCTTGGACTCCGACTTGTCTTTTCGGGTTTCTTTGAGTGTTAATGCTCTTGTTTTAAGTTGAAATTAGGGTAAAACCCCCCTTCTAAACACTCTGGTAAAGTCAAAATTTCTGTTTTGGTCTCTGTTTGGTCATTTAGACATCATACGCGTATGATGTCTAAAGTTGCAGATTTCCAGTTTTTTGGCACAGAATCCTTCCTAAAGCTTTCTCAAGTGCTCAGCAACTCCCAGATACACAGAAAATTTCTCTGACTTTTGTTTATTGCAAGTTTCACTACTAACTCGACGGTTTAGTGATCTAACATGCAATCAACCATATCAAGCAAATACTCCAATGATTACTAGCTCTAGATCAGGATCAAATGAAGTCCTACCTAAGCTATTCCTAATCATAAAATGGGTTTGGTAATTGTGACTTTAAAGATATCCACTGTCACTCACGGACTAGCAAATTCTTCTTCTATCAACAACTACTCAACACCAACAAAACAACAAACAAATCTAAGCTAAACTAAAAATACTGTCAACACGGAAGACCCAGGAATACCCCACTTCCTAGTATCTCTCGAGACCTTCGGAGTCCACCACTCCTAGATCTTTTCTAACTAAAGTATACAAAGTAGTTTATACGACTCACCTCGTAGGATTAGTCTAAGGTCACCTACTTAGGGCTCTCGTCCCCGGCAGCGGCGCCAAATGTTAAGGCGGTTACGCCGCTAGCGGAAGCTAAATAGCGAGAACTCAACCAACAACAGAATTTGTCAGACGAGGACGAAGCTTGACCCGCAGGCGCATGGAAACAACTAGGTGGGTGTCAAATCACCTACTCGACCTTCTAATGACAATCACTACTAAGGAAATCAAATCTAAGTTCTAAAATACGCAAGTGACTGAAATCCGTACTACGAACGAATGCTATACGAAACAGGATCTTGAATCATCGAATCGATCTCAAACTCAAGGGGAAGTCTATGCACTAGGTAAGAACAACACCCTAAAGACTTGAACTGCAAAATCAACCTATAACCACTCCGTGCGGCAAACGCGTATGAAGACAGGCCGAAAAATACAGGTGATCGAAACTTGACCCCGAAGGTACTAATGTGTAGCTCTACTCGTTGTGGTTCTATAGATATGCTGCACGCTCTATTCCGACACACAAGTTGGAAGAAAACTCACACCGAAGCTCGTAGGAACTTACCACACATAGAAGCCGATAGCGCGCACTCTTGGTATCTGTGCGTAGCTCTCACCGTTGCTAACACAATGGCGGTGTCGCTTCTCCAATGGCGGCCCCGTAGCTCGCGTAGCAAGAAGATAAGACTCTCTCTCTCTCTCTCTCTCTCTCTCTCTCTCTCTCTCTCTCTCTCTCTCTCTCTCTCTCTCTCTCTCTCTCAGACACAGTCACGGCGCTCAAAAACTCCCTTTGATTAATAATTGAATCCTCTTAGGTTACAAAACTTTGGCTTATATACCTCAGCCTTGGAGGTGAGAACATCTCTAATTATTTACATCAACAGGTGAAATTACTTCGGGATTACAAGTTGGAAACTCAATTGAGTCCCGTTACTTAATGAATGGCTTAAATCAAAATTAATGTCGGAAAGACATTTATTACAATCAATGGTTACAAAATGATGGGTGTGAGCAAAAATGTGGGTGTGATCCTCTGCTGGCTCAACACTTCCTCTGCTCGCTCAACAATACACCACCAAACATATATATGTGTATTTGACCAAGTGTTGTGTCCAAGAGCCCCAACCCTTCTGTTTGGAGTGGGTGGATCAAGTATAACAGGTATAATGCATCTGAGTCCAGGTCCATGTAACAAGAACGAAATTGGGTATGGGTTGCCAATCCTTGTCAAGGGTACTCATAAAGAAAAAATATGATAGGTATTTAGAAGCAGAATTTGGAATGAGATAGAAAGCTCTCATCTACTAAGAGTAAAAACAAATTCTCATGTGTGTGTGTGTGTGTGTGTGCACGCGCATGTGTGTGTGGCCCACCCCCATCCCTGAGGAGAGGATCCACATGGTGGGAGGTAGGGCCCACCATGTGGAACCCTACCCGCAACCAGATATGAACAATTTAGCGACAAAGAAACCCAAATAATCAGTATGAAGTGTCCAAAGAGGCATTTATCATATGGAAAAAGGTTACCATTTTGGTAAAGTGGTGCCAATAGGGCTAAATTATATACACATCACATTCCTAAAACAGCCATCTGATCAAGTATACTTAGTCAAGTATAGAGTCAAAGAGACTCTGTCAGTCTAAGGTAATCGAGCTATATGATATATGCGCTTGACTAGAATAGGAGCCGTGGCCCCAACCCATCCCTTTGGATTAGGTGGGTCAATTCAAAAATATTATAGCAGGTCTAGGCCCATTGTATGGTGCTAACCCTACCAAAGGCTAGCTAGAGACAAGTGTGTGTGTGTCTCTAAGAAATATTATACAATAGTTTGATTTCACATACTATTGAACCATACAATGGGACTAGAGACCACTCAACATGTAAATAATCAAACCTTATGTATACATTAGATAACATGTAGATAAAGTTAAGACTACAATTGACATTTAAACCAGATACTGACATATAGTGTATTACTTCTTTTTATCAAAGAATCATATACAAGGGTCATCTATCACTAATCAAATAACCGAACAGTGGACGATCTTCATTTATTGTTGCAGTTGTCCTTGTAATCCCAAGGAGAGAATCTCTTACCGGTCAGCATCCAAGAAACACAAGCCTATCAGAACTAGCATTACTTGGGAAGACAAGTGTCAACGACTCCCTCCCCTTGTTATTGGTGTCAAAAATTACAATAAAAACAAACACCATAACATAGATCGATTATTAAGTTTAAAGAATGAGCTATTTATTTACAATAGTATTTACATCATTTAATTCCAAAAAAAATTAGACAACGTCTCCTTTGTAATTTGAATCAATTTTCAAAAGTGCGGTCCAATGCCATCTCACCCGAGACCCTCACGTAAGGATTAAGGCTCTTTTTTATAGGAAACCTTGGAGTATGTACAAAGTAAAACACTAACACTAATTTCAAAATTGATGCGTCTATTCAACAAAGAGATAAGTGTTGAAAAGCAGTTCCCAATACTGAATTTACTAAAGTGAATATACTCAACTACAACCATACAGCTATGGTTCCACACCCACCACCATAAATGTGAAAAAGGCCATCATCAACTGCAAAAAACCATGTAGTAACAAGACGTATGAATCGAGCAGTAACATCTTGCTCAAGATCTTTCATTAACCAAATGACTAACGTAGGTAGCAACCAAGGCAGATACCAGTGCCAATGGATCCCCAAATCAAGTCTCCCAAAACATGTTGTGAGGCTGATGTTTAAATTTTTTTGTAAAATTAGCATACAAAGCCTACAATTATTATAAAAACCAAAGAGAGGTAGCAGCATGTAGCATCACTCCAGCTTATGGTATTAGAGATCTCCAAAAAAGAAAAATTTGGGTAGCGTCTTCTTTGTACAACGGGAAAAATTTAAAAAATTCTAGTCACTGCCATCTTTGTTGAGACCCTCACATGAGGTTTTAAGGCTGTCACACCACCACTTGAAAGTGCAGACACTTTCCACAGTCTATATAAATCCAATATTTAAAGTATTGTATGTACGTCACAGCATGTATGTAAACCAAATGTCAATTCCACATACAAAAGGGAGCAAAAGGATTCAAATCCAAACGACAAACACTTTTTCACCATAGAGTGAGTATATATTTGTATAACATAAATTCTAAAAAAACCTAGGTATTTTGCCTGTATTTTGATCCGATTTTCCAAAAATTTATTTACTGTTATTTCCATACAAACCCTCACCTAAGGTTTCATAAGCTGTTATCTTTTACGAGATCTTCACCTGAGATTAATGGTATTATAAGCCCAAAACCGAGCAGTTGGTATCAAACAAATGTATGTTACTATGAATTTTTGTCTCTATTCATCTAAACTAGATATAAAAAACTACAAGAAAAAAATGTATTTCAGAGAAAATCGCAAGTATTTATACTCTCCACATTTACTGAGTAGGTGCAGCACCTACCTGTATGCCCAGGGGATTCACTCTATATTAAAAAGGGGAAGCCACCTGCGAGCGGACAACTTTGATAAAACCCCTATATATGACTCATATTAAGAAATAAGACTCCCCTTTCTATGCTTATACGACAATCAATAAAGAAAACTATCATACCCCTATCTTACATATAAAATTTAGGTTTCACATGATCTAATGGAGTAAAACTAGTCAAAGAGTGTATCATAGTGATTGTTGTTGAAAGGACGCCCTTTCAACAACATTTCCATAAAGATTCCATTAAGATTCCTCAAAGATTCTGTAAATATTCCACATGAAGATGGTGATGAAGTAATGAAGATGAAGATGGATGCTGCGACATGAAGATACGAGTTCATGGACGTCATCGAATATCCCGTTATTATTATTTTGAGCCATTACGGCCACTTTTGTAATGTTTACGGGAACCTCATATTTTAAATCGGCACTTGTATTTTGGCCACAGATGCTTGTATAATGAGTAAAGCCAACTCAGTTTCTTGTAATTAAGCTCTGTAGAAGCCTAGGGACAATTCAGGTCATTTGGCCGGACATTAGGTTTGAAGGCTCTGAAACCTAAGGCTTTGTAAAAAACACACATTACGTTATCTCAATTAATATACAGTCGTGGGTTCTACAGCACACAGTAGTGAGCTTCACGCACACACATCGTCGCGCACACTAATCACATTGCAGATATGAGAGTAGGAGCGTGTTAGCATCAAGGAGCTCTCTGCGTCGACGCAAGCAATGCAAGCCGAGGACCACATCGCGAGCCCGCCTGCTACGAGCTATATTTGGTCGTAAGTACCTCAAACGACATCCGTTCTGAATGATCGAGTAGTCGTTAGAATCAGGGCGAGAAGCTCTTCTTGTTGATGTCTTTGTAGATCAGTTTCGAACACTTTGGAATTGCTGTTTTGAGTCTATCGCGACAACGATTAGAGATCTTACAGTTATGGTTTTCAGGGTTTATGTGTTTGGCCATATAGGATATGTCCTTGTGAGTCTTGCCCTCCGATTTCAAGTCATTCTAATATGATTTGAGACTGTTTCGAGCTTGTAGTGTTTTGTAAGATGCGTTGTCTGTTTCTTTGCTTTATGGTAGTGTTGTGGTAGGATTAGTGACTGTAGAGTGTTGTTCGTGTTTAGCTCAAGGTTGACAACCCAGAGATTGCCTCCATGCCCTAGTCGGGTCAGCTACGTCCTCGGATTGACAGTTTGTTGGTCTGTGTTCTCGCTGTGCTCCATCGTCCGTCGCGGCGTACCCGCTAACATTGGCGCCGTTGCCGGGGACGAAGCGCCTAAACTAGCGTAGACCGCATCACTCGTGTTTGATAGTATAGCGTTTCTCTAGAGTTTTCTAGAGTGTTGTCACCATTTTCCTTCTTAGTGGGAAGTCAGAGAGCGGATCTCTTGACTGAGGGATAACCAGGGAGCCTGCGTCTCGCCGAGGTGGTCCACCATGAGGTTGAGGTATGGTTATATTATTTTTGTTGTGTGTTTACATTAGGTTTTATGGTTTGTGTGTTTGGTTGTGACTTATGGTTGTGAAGAACTTGAAAGAGAAAAAAAAACGCAAAAGGTAAGTAGGAGGTTGTTTGCTTGCCAGAAAGCAAAAACAACCATTCAACCATCCAAAGTAGGACTTTAGGTAGTATAGGACATCTAATGTTGATCTAGAGCAATTTTGACATGAAAATGTGCTTGAAAACACAAAAGGCGGAATTGTGTTGATTATGGTAAAAGTGCTCTAAAATGGTCGTTTGAAAGCCGATTTGAGTGCTTGTTTTTGCATTGGAGACCTTAAGGTAGGGGGAAAACACAGATTTGGTCCAATGCAAAAAAAAAAAAAAAAAAACCCTTAAAAACCCCTTTAAAAAAATTTTGAAACCAAATCTGTAATTTTAAACAAAAAAAAAAGTTTTGCATATGACCTTGTTTTGCATATGCTCTAGAGCTTATATGCCAAATTTCAAAGCATTTGCATCATTGTTTGTGCATCTAAGTGGGAATTTGCTTTTTCTGAGTGTAAGGAAGTGAATTGTGAAATGTTTGAATCCAAAGGAAAAGAAGTCCAAATTGAATGAAACTTTGGGGATAAGCTTCTAAGGGCATTAGGAACCAAACTATCCAAAAACAGAGAAAAAAAATCGCGATAGACTGGTGAATTGGAGATAGACTCACAATCAGGCAAAACCCCTCATACCACAGGTAAAACACATCAATACAAGGCTGCTCCCAAAAATTGAGTGTACTTGGACACCTGCTTGACCACTAAACTCAAGTCTGGTGTTTTGAGTCAGACTTCAGAGACAAATTGGGTAAAGGGACTTGACCAAATTTCCAAACCTTGTGAAACTTGGTATACATGATCTACAGAGGGTAGGGAACACATCTGTGAAGAGAAAATTTGAAAAAAGTGTCATGTTAGCATACTTGGTGAGTCTATCGCGATAGACTAAGAACCCAGTGATAGAAACTGAATTTTTCAAAAACCTCTGTGGCATAGCTTGGAAAGGTGCTATCAAGGACACATAAAAATTTTGAAGTCATTTGGACATCAAAAAGTGGGTCTAAGACCATTTGAGAGGATTCAGCTTGTAGAAAACACCAGATCTGGTCTAACTGACAAAGTAAAAGTCCAAACCACTTGAAAATTGGTAGGAGGACTAAGGAGAGGTGTTGGAGCACAATGGTCTAGTCAAAGTTCAAGTTTGACCTATAAAAGGTGTACTTGCTGAGTCTATCGCGATAGACTCAAAACAGGGCCAAAGAAATTGAAAATTTCAAAACCCTCTGGACCATAGCTTGTTTAGCCTCTCAGGAGGTTACACCCAAAATTTGGTGGATTTTGGGCATTGGGAAGTCATCCTAAGTCTATTTTCTAGTGATCAGATAGACTCAGAATTATAGAGTTGGAGTTAGAGACCTAAGAAAAAGTCCAAAACAAGTGAAAATTGGTGAGCAAGGTGTACAGAGCATAGGGAACACAGTGGTGAAGAGAAATCTAGGAAATTTTAAAAACTGAAGAAGTTGCTTAGTCTATCGCGATAGACTGAGGCTTTTTCACAGAAATTGATATTTGTGAAAACTGACCTTAGGGCCTTGTTCTACATGTTGTTGTGAGCCTATGGTTAAATTTTGAGTAAATTTGAAGTATTGGAAGTGCATCTAAGAGGATTACTTCATAAGATCAAAAAAGAAACTGTTGTTTGATGCAAGTTACAAAGGAAAAGTATTCCAAATTGGTTGAAACTTGGTGAGTAGTATCTCAAGAGAAGGGGCAACTCAAATCTATAAAAACAGTTGAACAATTGTATCCCAGTAACACTCTGGTGAGTCTATCGCGATAAACTCAGAAATTCACTGTAGAAAAATCAAAAATCAAATCTGACTTCATATTTGGGTTCAGAAGGCCCATTATTCCTTGTACACAAAGTTTGAGTGCATTTGGACATCTGCAAGGGGTACTTGGTGAGCCTATCGCGATAGACAAGTCAGGAAAAAGTTTTGAGAAATTTTTTGAAACCAACTATACCACTAGGTTTATGATTGCCTAAGGAGTGCACACACCAATTTTGGGCTCAAACTGACCACTTGCAAAAACATCAGATAGAGCAACTTTCCAAATTACATCTCACTGTTTTGGTCATAACTTTCACATACGGACTCCGATTCCAAAACTTTTTTTATCAAAACGTAGCTTGAGAGCAGCACTACAGATCTTAGAGTAAATTGACCAAAATGGTTGCCAATCGCATACATTTTGGTCAGTTTTGAAAAAAACGTTGTTTAAGGCCTCAAAATGCATCCGGAAGTCAAGGGTGTCTAAAACTGACAATTTGAGAGAATTGTGAGAAAACGCTCATGGTTTTGGACATAGTTTTGGACATAGTTTTGGATTTTCCTTGACCAAAACACTTGAACACATTGAGAGAGGTATTACTACAACAAGCTAGAGCTGTTAATCCTAGAAGTCATGTCTACATCAGACTCAGACTCAGCTTATACAAGCACATGGATTGCAGGGATAGATGAGCACCCGCCGCCCAGAATAGATCTTCCAAACCTACAGTACATAAAGACCAATTTTGTGGAGAGAGTTTGGACGTATAACCATGAAAGTGAAGGACTATATAGGTATATTAGTGGAAATCAATTCAACCTTTACATTTGCTTAGAGCCTTACCTAGATGAGCTGACAGAGTACAAGCTCTTATATGTCTATACATACGAGGTCGGCCGACAATGGACATCTTTATTTGTTGACAAGTATGGACGAGAATATAGAGCTATAGAAAGCACAAATCCGCGAACCAAATTAGAGATGAGTGGATATTTGGTCAACGAAGGACCTCAGATACATCCACCAAACACAGGAACCTCTAAGAGAATTCCAAAGAGGGGACCACCGCCTGGATTTCCTCCTAGATCGATAACGAGAGATGAAACGATACCAGAGAGGAGTATGGTTCCATACTTTGCACCCCAAAGTATAAGACCATCTCAGCTAAGAAAATGGGTAAATAGAAAGTACAATGGCATAGGAGACCCATACGCCCATGTCTCGGCTTTCAAGCAAGTCCTACGAGCAGAACGAGTAGAGGACTTCCACACGCAGTATGAGGGTTTTGGACTTACATTGGAGGACAATGCACAAGTATGGTGTGAACTATTGAACCAAAGAGAGTTCACAACCATTGAGAAAATGTTGGATGAATTTGTTCAAGAATTCACCAAGAGGGGCATAAAACATAACACCCTTCCTAAGATTCAGGAATTTAAACAAGGCGAAACAGAAACATTGCAACATGCAATACTGCGTTTCAAGCAATATGTTGCTAGATGTCCTACCCAAGAGTTACCCACACCAGAACGTCAGATCCTATGCTTCATCACAGGACTTAGGAATGAGAATCTCCAAAAGGACCTATACATGAAAAGATACCAAACCTTGGAAGAGGTGACCAAAGCGGCAGTTGACCTAGTTGACAATTGCAAATTCTATGAAGATGGTCAGAAGAAGATGAATGATGCGAGTGAGAAAAAGAAAACCGCTGATCTTGAGGATCAAAGAGGGAATCTAGGACAAAACCGTAAATGTTGAGGAGCAAATCATAGCGAATGTGATGCAACGCATCAACCACTCTGACAAAGTACCAGCCTATAGAGTTCCTCAGCGACGTAGGTGCATGACATGTGGAGGGGACCATCCGACACAACATTGTCCTAACTATAGACCTAAGACTCCACCAGGGTTTGAGCATGTTATGTCTCAACCACCTAGATATCATCCTGTAGCGGAACAAGTGTTCTTAAGTGAAAGACCCATAGCTGCTAGAAATGCATATGAGATTCATGAGCTTCAAATAGAAAGATATGTGGTAGATCAGAGACCACTTCAAGGTCAATATCAAGTATTGACACAACAACCAATACGTCCATGTGACAGATGTGGTAGTAGTGATCACTTGATTAAGGATTGTCCACACCATGATATCATGATAAATGTATATTGTAATGAGTGTGCAATCACACATATGATTTTAGATTGTCCTAAGAATCCAAGAAAGAAAGGTAAAATGCAACCACATGTGACCTTTCCTTCTACCATCAAATCAGAGAAAGAACGAGCCACAACAAAAGGAGAGGCGACAACAACAACAAAGCAAGAAACCATTGCAAAAGAGTAGGTGCTTAAACAACAAGAAGATGAAACTAAGCAAGTTGCTCCAGTAAACGTTGTCACAAGAGCACAAGCAAAAGTGCAAGAGCAGAAGCCTACAGATGGAGAGACTAGTAAGAGTTCCAAAAGCCGTAGAAACTCTAGACAAGAAAGAAGGACTAGAATGAAAGCGAGACTAGAAAGGGAGAAAGGAGAAGAAAAGGTTGTTACAGCTGAGTTGGAAACAACTCAAGAGCAACAAACACAGCAAAGGAAAGTTGAAACCTTTAAACCAGTTGAAGCACCCAAGAGTGCTAGTTCAGGAGGATCTGTTCTAGTGGACAAAGTGAATGAGCCTTTAGACGCGATTTTACAGGCTTATGAGGCTAGATTGGCAAATAGACAGACCTTAGAACAAAGATGGATGACTTATCCTTATCCTGAACTAGAGAAGCAGAGGCTAGAAATGTGTAAGCAGCTCATTGAAACTGCTCAAGCATTGCTAGAACCACCTCCACCAGAATTGAAGGATAGGATAGTCACCCCAGTGCACAAAGACGAGAGCATTAAAGTAGACGAATTGCCTAGAGAAGAGGTGGATCATAGGGAAGAACCACTGCTAAGGTTGCAAGACTCGAGGGTAGTCCAAAATACAACAGATGAATCAATGAGGGATTTCCCACCTTATGTTCCTATAGTTGAGGACCAGTGGCCAGAGGAGTTATGGAAGGTTGTCCGAGATGCCCAAAAAAGAGAAGAGGATGTTGGACCAGCACCATTTCCTGAAATCACATTAGATAGACCACAAATGAGTGTTGATGCGAGGTCATATTATGGTGACGTAGGATCGGTAGCCTCCGAAGACAGTAGACCTGCATCGTTAAGAACTTTTCCACAGTACATGGGAGATTTTGAGGCAAAGTCTGAGATTGTGAGAGTTCCATCACAGAGGCTAGGAGGGACAAAAGAATTGGACACAAAAATTTTGACCGACTTGCTATCCACGCTAGTGAACTGCACAATTACGTTGGCAGAACCTTTGAAAATCAGGCCAAGTATGTGGACGGATATAGGAAAATGCTTGGAAAAATTTGGGATCAAAAGCCCGTTAAGGTTCCTGGAAAAAGAGCTAGATGAGATCGAGAAGCCTAAATCAAATGTAAGACCGGTACCTCTGAACGAAGTAGGAGAATACTGTGAAGGAGAAGATGGTAATGCCACTTTGCCTGTCGAGTACAATGGGATTGAAACGAAAGTTATACTTGACAGCGGAGCAGGAATTGCCATAGAAACAAAACGAATATGGGAGAAATGGGGTAGGCCCGCCTTTAGAACAACCAAAATAAAATTACAGTTAGCTGATGGGCCTGTGGAAAGACCCATGGGATTGCTAGAAGCGATAGTGGTGTCTTCTTGTGGTATAGAGTATGCACATACTTTTGCCATAGTTGACTTTGGCAAGAAAAATAATTATGAAATCATCCTTGGAAGACCATTCATGAGGCAACTCAACATGGTACAAGATTGGGGTTATGATTATCTATACTTGAGACATGCTGAAACTACAACACATGTAAATATGAGAAATCATAGTTACCAAGATGTAACTAGAACGCCCGTGGAAGATTTTGATTCTGCAACACAAAGTGGATCAACAGACCATCCGTGGATGGGCAAAAAGAAAGAAATCTCGATGTGCGGAGCATCGGAGTGTAGTGACTTTGGCAGAAATGAGAATTCCATAGAGAGGGTCTTAGAAGATGATGCTTACATAAGAGAACCTTTTCCGGAAGAGGCGTTAGAACCTCTAGAGTGGACTCAAATATTGGCTACTTTGGATGTCTGTGTTAATGAGACCACACCAACAAAATGTTGCGATGAGAATGGGTATGACGTAGTCCCCTACTACATGCTAAGGGTTATGTGTGAGACAGATGAAGAATCTGATTATGAGTTCAAAACAGGGTTATCAGCTATGGGGATAACACAAAACCAAATACCTAGCCCGAATACTGGTCATATAGAAATAGGTTCTCTTTGCGATCAGTGTGCGATAACACACTTGATTACAAACTGTCCAACTCGAATGCATAGTACAAAGGAGGAGCCGCAAGTCAACGAAGCAAAGTTGCAGGAAGAAGGGCTAAGATCCAAAGAAGATGCTTCAGGTCCAGCGCCTACAAACGAGCAATATGAAGACTTGGAATCAATCAAAGAAGAGGTGCAGCAAGTGACTGGAAGTTCAGACACTACTGGTGATATTTCAACAGCTGAAGTCGAGGAAGAAGAGCCTATGACTCTACAGGAACCAAATGCTGATTTTGTCTCTCCAAAAGACATATTAGAGGAAATGGTGGTCAAGCAGAATCTAGAACACACAGATGAACTCAGAAGTGTGAACAATGAAGAAGAAGACGACAAGGAGTCCAAGCCAAAGATTGCTCAAGTCACTCAAGAGAACAGGCAATCTAGTACCAAAGAAGATCAACTTTTTGCTAAGTGCACAAGACGGAGTCAAGATGAATTTTATGGCAGAAATTGATACAAATTCCACGACTAATGTCATGTCATATGGCATGTGGTTACTTCTAGGTAAGCCAAAGCTTTATGATATTCAAATAAAGGTAAATCTCTCACCTAAAGTGGATGTTATAAGTATGGGGATTGCAGAAGCTACTGTCCAACTACACTCACAGAATGTCAAAGAAAAATTCTCGGTGGTAGATTCTCGACAAATGGGAACACACTTGATTTTGTCCAAGCCATGGGCACAAGTCTTTGAAGACAAGCCTGAATCTTCAACAATGGTCATAACGACAAGCTATCAAGTGGAAACAGAGGTCAAGCCTACAACAGTTCAAAGATTCTTGGCTATTGAAAAAGGCAAAGCTAAAGTAAGCCCACAGTCTCTAGCCCAGCCAATGCAAGTGCAAGACAAAGCCTCTACATCAAAAGCCAAACCATCAACAAAACAATGGAAACCCAAGCAAAAAGTCTATCAACCAAAGTTTCCATCACCCGAAAGTCTCCAAAGGAAATCAAAACAGGTCAACCAAGTGCTAGTATCCAAGGCACAGATTAAAGTTAATGATCCAATTTGGATACAATCACAGGAACAACCTCAACAAGCAAAGGTAACAGGATGGATCACATCAAGCGCGTCAATTATTGCACAAGGCTACAAGAAAGGAAATTTAGATGTTTGGGTCAACAAGCCCAAGATGACATCCTGGCGATATCCATCCCATCACAACCACTCAGTCAGGAATCAACAAAGCCGTCAACGTCAATCACATAACTCAACCAAGAGAAAGGACAGGTACAAAAAGCAAAAGAGAAGGTCTTCCATTGGACAAACCATACGACAAGTCTTGGTAATGAAATCAGAATTCTACTAGACTACCCAACAAAGTCAAGTGAAGATCACCTCCAAGCAAGTCCAAAGATTCATTCCAGCCAAGTTACTCAAAGCACAAGGATTCTATGAGGGTAACTTTCAAATCTGGTTACCTAAGGTAGTAGCTTATCAAGGAATCACCAAGGAAAAGCAAGAAACATCAAGAAATGAAGAGCAGCCACCCGCTACACCCAAGAGTACTACAACCTATAGATGGATCCCTCGTCAATTACTACAAGAGCAAGGCTTTTACAAAAGTAACAGCCATATTTGGAAATTAAAGAAAAGGTACCATCAAGTCAAAGAAGAAACAAGGCAAGTGGCAAAGGAGATCACACCAGGCCCAAGAACAATGTGGGTTCCAAAATCCACGATTGAGGCTCAACAACAAGAAAGATACACAACTCCTTTACAGCCTCTTAACAACAAAAAGAAAGCAACGGTAAATGCGGAGGTCACAGTTTTGAAGAACACTATCTGGAAGAAGAAGACATCATCAACCATTGCTTCTGTAATGGAATTAGCCTATTCAACTTGAGAATAGTGGAAATTAATGAGAATACTTTCGCGAAAAAACTTTGTGAGCATAGCGGGTAGACATAATCGAAGATAGCAACATAATCATAGCAATTAGTTAACTTGGCATGAACAATACTTTTGCAAGAGAGAGAATTTAGAGAACATGACAACAGTTGAGGACCGGATTTATGTGGAGCCGGTCCCCCCTCCAATAGGCATTTGTATTATGATTTCTCCCATTAAGAGAGACTTGTTACAATACATTCTTTGTGTTCCTTGTGACCTAGGTGATGCAATGAAGATGGAAAGCTTCATGCATCACAATCATAGCATAACATGAACTTGAAGAAAGCTTTAACTATCCCAAGCCTCAGTCCCAAGACCTCAAACACCTTCGAAGGTGGAGAGAGCTAGCAGGGAATGAGGGTAGGGAAGAGGAAGAAGAAACATTTCGTAGGAGAAAGAATTAGTTCCTCACTTATCATACTCTTGTTGCTAGCATACATAATAGCATAGTAATGAAGAAGAAGGAGATGGCAAGCTTAAGCATTGAAGCATGGCTCTTGGTTGGATTTGCACTCCATAGCCAAGAGTGTTGGTGTAGGCTCTCAACCTCTACTTGCTTGGAGAGGGAGCTCTTGCACTTTGCATAGAACACAATGAGAGTGCTTGTCAGTGTGTGTGGGTGAGTATACCCCTCAAGCAAGCCCCTAGCTAGCTTGGGTTGACCCCCCCTTGTAGCTCATGCTTGAAGCTCATTGGACCCTCCCAGGCCTAGCCAATCACAAGCAAGAGCCATTACAAGCAACATGGGTAGCCTTGGGACAAGTGTCCCCCTTTCCCCTTTGAGAGAGATGACTTGATAAATGCAAAATCAATTAGATAATTCAAGTAATTTATCATTGGACCCCTTTGAAGCCTAGCCAATAGGCTTCAAGCAACTCATGAAGGTAACATGGGTAGGGATCTGACATGTGTCCTTGCTGCCTCTTCAAGTTGGGGCTTCCCTTGTGTGTGTGAGTGGGTGTTCTCTCTCTAGCCCCTAGGAAAAAGGCTCGCCCCCCCCTCTTGTAGGAATGCTTTTGACTTTAGGTGATCAAGCACCTTACTCACCAAGCATGACAAAGCACTTGAACTAGGGGGTGTTCCCACAAGCATCTCAGGCAAGCTTCTCAAGGCACCTCAAGTACCTTAATCATGCATCAAGTCAAGCACCTCAAGCAAGGAGCCATTCAAGCACCTCAAGCATCTTAATCAAGCACCTCAAGCATGACAAACACCTCAAGCACGACAAGCACCTCAAGCAGGACAAGCATCTCGAGCTTGGGCCGGGTTCCCACCTCAAGCTCAGTCCTAGCTTACCTAAGGTCAAAGGACTTTTACACACATTTATTGGAGGTCTTTAATGAAGCTAACCCTAAGGTCTTATGCTCCATTGGTTAGCCTTGCTCTTTGATAGACCATCTCCCTTTTGGACCCCTTTACCATTGGCCCCGTGTTGAGATAGATCTATAAGCATATATCTATATCTTGACACTTGTTCCCGTTTATTCTCCCACATTAAGTGATCAATTTAATATGAGAAAATCATTTGGGTTGGTTAGATATTAGATTTTATGACAGCTTCAACATCATTACCTGTCTCATCAGGCGACTACAATTTGCTACCAAGGAATGAAGAGCAGATATATGCCAATGTATTGGAAAACATGGCATCTCAAACAGAAAGGCCTAAACATCAAAAGCATATGGAATTGGATTTCAGGCCGCGATCAGGTAAATCCAAGTCGCCATTAAACTTACATGGCATAAGAGTCTAGAGTCGGGCAGCTAAGCCACTAAATGAGCGAAGTGTCAGACCCAAGCTTCAAGTTAATATTTTTCTGTGGTCTATGAGTCTAGCTAACAGGTATAAGCTCAAGCTGGAGAGTTGAGCATACATAAAGTCATGTCGCTCATGCTGGAAGAGGTGAGCATAAGAGTCAAAGTCCATATAATATATAAGATGGAGAAGGCAGAGTAGTCCAAACAAAAAAATAACACTCACGCACTTAACACAGTGAGGAAGAGTGGAGAAACCTCGACAGCAAAAACCCTTCTTGTGAGAAGTGAAAGCTTTTGAAGCACTCATGCTATATGTTTTTCTTACTACACTAACTCCATGAAGAACCCATCAATACTCTTCTCTCGCACCGCATCTTGTTTAACATGCATAACTCTTTGCAAGCATATAGATGTCCCATCATTGGACATATGCATTAGGCACTCTTTTACATTCCACCCATGCACTTACACAAACAAATGACGATGACCAAGCGGAAACAGGTTTTATAAGCCTTTGCTCAACAACAATGACTCTGACTGCAAGCTACTAACACTTATCCATGTATATCAAGTCCATACTAGTAGCTATATGGCCATATGTACTTTAACTCAGCATAACTCTATAACATCAGAATCTAAGTACATATAGCCTCGCATTTAATTATGACTAAAGACATTTTTTCCCACTGGGTTTTTCCCTTTAGTCTTATCCAGGTATCTAAGACCTTCATTTTGTATATACGCTACATTTTACTTTTACTCTTTTATTTTTTATAACAACAAAAACAAGAAGAACCACGATATCTCCACACTACTAATTGCAAATCTACTGACAAGTCAAAAGGGAGAGGCCAAAAAATAGCTTCACAAAGCTTCAAGTCAACTTACAGGTACAACTGCCAGATAACAACCACAGGAAAAGCAAACTACAGCTACAATGACAACGAACAGTTGCACCAACAAGTCGATACAACCTCATGCAATTCAAGATACAACAACCAATCGGAGGGGGAGAGTTCCAGGCTTCAGATACACTACAAGTACAACTTCAAGGCAGCTTTAACATCACGCAAAGCAACCAACTATAGAAGAGGCTACCACAACAACTTCAACCAACACCAAGACATCAAGAACTCGTCAAGGCTAGCAAAGACATAGGGTCTTGTCGGGGACGACAAGAATTCGGAGGGGGAGACTGTTTAAAGGACGCCCTTTCAACAATGTTTCCATAAATATTCCATTAAGATTCCTCAAAGATTTTGTAAAGATTCCACATGAAGATGGTGATGAAGTAATGAAGATTAAGATGGATGCTGCAACATGAAGATACGAGTTCATGGACGTCATCGAATATCCCGTTATTATTCTTTTGAGCCATTACGGTCACTTTTGTAATGTTTACGGGAACCTCATATTTTAAATCGACACTTGTATTTTGGCCACATATGCTTGTATAATGAGTAAATCCAACTCAGTTTCTTGTGATTAAGCTCTGTAGAAGCCTAGGGACAATTCAGGTCATTTGGCCGGACATTAGGTTTGAAATATAAGCTGAAACCTAAGGCTTTGTAAAAAACACACATTATGTTATCTCAATTAATATACAGTCGTGGGTTCTGTAGCACACAGTAGTGAGCTTCACGCACACACACCGTCGTGCACACTAATCACATTGCAGATATGAGAGTAGGAGCGTGTTAACATCGAGGAGCTCTCCGCGTCGACGCAAGCAATGCAAGCCGAAGACCACATCGCGAGCCGGCCTACTACGAGCTATATTTGGTCGTAAGTACCTCAAACGACATCCATTCTAAATGATCGAGTAGTCGTTAGAATCAGGGGGAGAAGCTCTTCGTGTTGATGTCTTTGTAGATCAGTTTCGGACACTTTTGAAATTGTTGTTTTGAGTCTATTACGACAGCGATTACAGATCTACAGTTATGGTTTTCAGGGTTTAGGTGTTTGGCCATATAGGATATGTCCTTGTGAGTCTTGCCCTCCGATTTCAAGTCATTCTGATATTATTTGAGACTGTTTTGAGCTTGTAGTGTTTCGTAGGATGCGTTGTCTGTTTCTTTGCTTTATGGTAGTGTTGTGGTAGGATTAGTGACTGTAGAGTGTTGTTCGTGTCTAGCTCAGGGTTGACAACCTAGAGATTGCCTCCATGCCCTAGTCGGGTCAGCTACGTCCTCCGATTGACAGTTTGTTGGTCTGTGTTCTCACTGTGCTCCATCGTCCGTCGTTGCGTACCCGCTAACAATTGTCAATGTACTAAGGAACCATTCTCTTGATAACTAGATGTACCATCAATGCATCTTAGTTTGACTTTTGAATTATGTGCCACCGGTCATTGACTACCGGCCACCGGCCAATCGGCCAACCAACCGATCGTTTTCCGACCACTTTCCGGCCGCCAGTCGGCCATAATATTCCAGCGAAAGGAATATTCCGGCCTTCACGCACGATGGTTTCTCCTCATAATGGGGGCCTTACAAATGTGCGTTTTTACCACAAAAAATTACCAGGGATAAATCAGGCTCCATACTTAACAAAAGAGCTTTTAGTTGTTCTACATGCCCTAGACACATGGAAGCACTACTTATGGGGACTACATTTATTCTACGAACCGACCACCAAAGTCTCAAGTATTTCTTGATGCAAACCAAGCTTTTCGACAAACAAATGAGGTGGGAAAATTTTCTTTCGCAATTTAATTTCCATATTGCTCACATTGGTTGTAAGCACAATCAAGCGGCTGATGCACTTTCACGACGACCAAAAGTTAATGCGGTGTCTATAGCTACTCAGAATGATCTATTTTCTATGATAGATGAGTATGCTACTGACCCTGATTATAGAGACATAATGTCAGCCCTTGCTTTGGGGAAGAAAGAGGAACCATTCACCTTGCAGGATGGTTATCTTCTCTATGGCAATAGGCTATGTGTTACCCATTCCCTTCGTGAGAAAGTTATATATGAATCCCATGCTCCTCCCTATGCGAGGCATAGAGGTATTCAACCTACTCTCCGAGGAGACGTACTTCTATTGGCCTACCATGAAAGTGGACATACAAAAGTATGTTTCAAAATGTGTAGTATGCCAAAAGACCAAGTATGATAGAGGGAAGCAACCTGGATTACTCTAGCCATTGCCTATCCCAAATTCACCATGGGAGAGTATATCCATGGATTTCTTCTTTGGATTTCCCAAGTCTATCCATGGGAATACGGGAATATGGACAATAGTCGACAGGTTTAGCAAGCAAGCACACTTTATGCCTGTCAAAAGGACTATTAAGGCACACCAAATGGCAACTTTCTTCATATCTTAGATTTTCAAACACTATGGATTACCCACATCCATCGTGTCAGACAAAGATCCTAAAATGACCAGTAATATCTAAAAAGGTCTCCTTAAAAATATAGGACCAAGATTGAATTTCTCTTCGGCCTATCACCCACAAACGGATGGCCAAAGTGAGATAGCCAATCTTCAGATACTCGATCTACTCAAGACTTGTGTTACGGAAGTAGATCAATGCTCACAATGGGAAAAGTACTTACCTCTTGTAGAGTATGCCTACAATAATACTATACATACTTCTACGGGAAAAGCACCTTTTGAGATCATTGAGGGAATACCTAAAAGTCCCTTGTTACTCAAAGTACATGGGAAGATCTTCGATATCGATGAGTATAGCCGTGACCTACAAGAATCTTTTCAAAAGATGAAGGAGGCTATATCCATCTCTCAACAAAGGCAAAAAGCTACTGCTGACAAGCACAGAAGGGCCTTAACATTCAAAGAAAATGATTGGGTCTTACTTAAGTTTCCTAAGGCTTGATTAAGACAAACGACATCAAAAATCCTACGGGCCATCAAAAGTATTATGCTTAGTTAGCAAAAAGATACTATGGTCCTTTCCAAATTTTTAACCCAACCATTGGCTCATACACAATGCTTTTCATGTGATCCTGATTAAGACCTACAAAGGAGATCCACCAAGTGAACCAATTATTGAAGACCCTCCCGAAGTTGAAGACCAAGAAGAGGTGCTACAACCGAAGCTATCCTTCGGCATGAAGACAAGGTACTACAAAATGGTAAGATTATCCAACAATATCTTATTAAGTTCAAAAATTATCCTTTTGAAGATGCTAGATGGATGCAAGGAATACAGCTTAAGGATAGTATGAACCTTGTCAATGCTTACAATGGTTTTGTCTTATAAGACTAGTTCTCTTTTTTATTGTGCACAAATTTAAATAGTATGTATGCTTAGAATCATGTTTATGATGATAACATCTCTCAAACACCAAGTAGAATTTGTCACTCTACTTTGGGAGAATGAAATGGACTAAAGAGCAGACATGCTTGCGGCAGCTATGTCTCCCAAGCACTAAATGGATTAGTCATCCATCTTGGAATGATGTCGTAGGGTAAAAAGGGATCCTCTACCCGTTAAGTAAGATTGACTAATGACTAAGGCTTTATCTCTTCTACCTCATAATCGAGGAAGACTATGATTTCAAGAGAGAGGTAATGTCATAAAATCTAATATCTATCCAACCCAAATTATTTTCTCATATTAAACTGACCATTTAATGTGGGAGAATAAACAGGAACAAGGGTTAAGAAATAGATATGTGCTTATCGATCTATCTCAACACGGGGCCAATGGTAAAGGGGCCCAAATGAGAGATGGTCTATCAAAGAGCAAGGCTAACCAATGGAGCATAAGACCTTAGGGTTAGATTCATTGAAGACCTCCAATAATCAGTGTAAAAATACTTTGACCTTAGGTAAGCTAGGGATGTGCTTGCGCTGGGAACCCGGCCCAAGCTTGAGGTGCTTGTCGTGCTTGTCATGCTTGATGACTAAGGTGACTGATGATTGAGATGCTTGAGGTGCTTGAGATGCTAGGGTTGTACTTGAGGTGGGAACCCGGCCCAAGCTTGTGGTGGGAACCAAGCCCAAGTTGAGGTGTGCAAAAGATCAATCTCAATCCCTACAAGGAGGGGGCAAGCCCTACATGAGGGATGATGAGAGAGAACACCCACACACTCACACAAGGAATACTTGGTACAAAGGAAGCATAAGGGACACTTGTCAAGTTCCTCCTTATGTTTCCCTCATGGTATGTATGAAGCCTATCGGTTGGCCACCCAAGGGGTCCAATGATGATTTAGGATATTTAATTAATTGTCTTTGCATTTATCAAGTCCTCTCTCTCAAAGGGGAAAGGGGGACATGTGTCCCAAGGCTACCCTTGTTGCTTGTAATGCCTCCTTCTTGTGATTGGCTAGGCCTGGAGGGGTCCAATGAGCTTCAAGCATTAGCTACAAGGGGGAGTCGACCAAAGCAAGCTAGGGGGTTGCTTAGGGGGTATACTCTCCCACACACACACACACACACACACACACACTCTCTCTCTCTCTCATTATGCATTGTGCAAATTGCAAGAGCTCCCTCTCCTTCTCCAAGAAAGTAGAGGTTGAGAGCCTACACCAGCACTCTTGGCTATGGAGTGCAAATCCAACCAAGATCCATGCTTCAATGCTTAAGCTTTCCATCTTCTCCATCTTCATTACTATTCTATTATGTATGCTAGGAAAAAGAGTTATGATAAGTGAGGAACTAATTCTTTCTCCTATGAAATGTTTCTTCTTCCTCTTCCCTACCCTCATTCCCTGCTAGCTCTCTCCACCTCGAAGGTGTTTGAGGTCTTGGGACTGAGGCTTGGGATAGTTAAAGCTTTCTTCAAAGTTTATATTATGCTTGTGGTGCATGAAGCTTTTTCCATCTTCATTGCATCACATAGGTCATAAGGAACACAAAGATTGTATTGTAACAAGTATCTCTTGATGGGAGAAATCATAATACAAATGCCTATTGGAGGGGGGACCGGCTCCACATAAATCCGGTCCTCAACTGTTGTCATGTTCTCTAAATCCTCTCTCTTGCAAAAGTATTGTTCATGCCAAGTTAACTAATTGCTATGATTATGTTGCTATCTTCAATTATGTTCACCTGCTATGCTCACAAAGTAATTTCTCAAAAGTACTCTCATTAATTTCCGCTACTCTCAAGTTAAATAGGCCAATTCCATTACAACGGAAGCTCCTAGGAAAGCTTCCTCATGTGATCTAGGTGTTGGTGCCCTAGGTATAGCTCTTGGTACTTCTCTCATAGTCACATCCAACACTACTCACTCGGTAGGGTGTGGCATGGATAATCTTGCAATGGCCGTAAAGCCACCTCTCATAGGCTCTGGTTCTTACAAGTAACTCCCTCTCATTCCAAGATTAGGAATTCTTGGTGCTCCCAACCCTGTCATGTGTGTGTTTTCTACATGTGGTGGAATCTTTGTGACTTGAGCCATAAAGCTTACCTCTCTCTCGACCCGCTTTCTACTAGCCACTTGATTCAAGTAAATGCTACAAAATGGTTGTCCCCAGCGGGAAAGCTTGTTTCAAATTGATATAGATACATGTACATTATCTTGATGTTCGCATCTTTTCTAATGTAATAGTTTTCCCCTTCCTTGGTCATCAACTTATAGAATCCCATTGAAGGATTATCAATAAGAACTCTCTCAAGCACTGTCATGGCTATGAATTTGGCTCTTTGGTCATTTTCCAAAGGCGGTCTCTCAATTCCTTCGTTGAATTTTTCCTTGGTTCCATTCATACCCATTGCATCTACAAGAGCAATATTTTTTTTGTCTGTAGATAGGCAACCCATCTCTCATTAATGTATCGATCTACATTGTCAATAGTTTCTACTATGTCTCGAAACTCAGGGTTTTCCTAAGTCCTCAAGGACATAGCATTTTTTATGCACATCCTCATAAATTCTAGCTCCGTTACCATTAGTGTAATGATAGTGTAAAAGCATGGTTGACCTTGTTTCTGGCTTCCTCAAGGTACCACCCAGATCTTCTCCACTATGATAACACATACCTAGTGTTCACTCATCCACAAGGATACGAAATTCTTGTTCGGATGAAGTGTTTGAGACTACCTCTTCCTGAACTGTTGGTAAATGCTTTAAGTCAACTTGATTGAAACTCTCTTCAGTAGGTACACACTCACTTTATCTTTTGGTAGTCTTTCACCTAACCTATGCAAAGTTCTTGACCTCAAGAACATGAACAATATGTGAAACTTGACCTGTTACCTAGAACTCTTAACTCCTTTGGTTTATTTGCACCTTGCTCCAACTCCATTCATGCATTGGACTCCTTGTCTGCATAAGATTCAACACAAAACTAAAGTGATGGCGAAATTATGTCAGGTTAGCAGTTGAGTTGTATACACTTTCTGCATTTAACACCCCTTATGCACAAATTTTTTTTATCCAAAGGGCTATTTATGCTATACAAATCTTGAAGCATTGCTTGGAATCTAAGTTTGTCAGAAATGTGTACTCCTTGCTCTCTAGAGGAAAAAAAACACGTTTTTATTATGTCTATATGAGCCGATTTTCGCTCCAGCTCTGTCACAAGCATGCGACACACTTCTGTGAATGCAATCATGCACCAATCCAAAAAAATTAGCCTTTAGATGGTTTTTGGTAGTCATTTAACATTTGTTTATCAACATTATGACTAGGATTTGATTTAGCTTGATGTGTAAACTCCCAATTTCAATTTTTACTTGATAAGTGTGATCCTTGCATCAAGATCCCCCTCTAGTCCAAAACTACGTCTCTCCAATAGGATGCCACAAAAAAAAACACATTTCTTTCCCTCGCCCTTGCTTTTGGCACTTTTTTGCAATTTTTCTCAATTCCAAAGTTTTTGACTCTCTTCCAAGAGTGCACTCACCAAGTTTCACAATGTTTTGGTAATTGGGTTGAGTTTAACTCCAATTTTAGCAATTTTCTCAGTCTCAGAGCTGGGATTTGACCCCACACTTACACTATGTGCCCAAACTCGCTTTTGATTTGATGGCTTTCTTTTTTGGGTTAAGAAGAACCTTTGTCCCAAGTCTTGTCAAGCATTGACTCCTATAGCAAAGTGTTGAGAAAAAAACACATTTTTTTCTCTCCTCCCCTACCTTTGAGTTCAATTAGGATTTTGAGAATTGCAATGTACTTAACACTCTCAAACAATGTTATACACCTAGTTTTGGTCAATTTTGACTGTCTTTTTAGTATATTAAACTCATGCCTGGCTTTTCTACAGCTCAAATATTTTGTGTGTGTGTGTGTCCACAAACAAGCATGCAATTTCCTAACACAAGCTAGCCTTCAAATATCCAATAAACACGTGTCCAATAAAAATTCAAAAATTAATCTCTTGGAGATGCCTTAGGGAGAAAACACATTTTTTTCCTGTAATAGCCCAAAAAATCTCTTTTTTCCTCTTTTCTTGACCTAATGTTTGTTTCACATTCTTGTAAGCACAATGAATGGTCTGCATTCCATTTTGTTCTTGCTTGCCAATTAAAGTCAACAAGCATATGGCTTGAATGATACTAAGTTTATCGGCTCCTACACGCAAACTATGCTTCCTCTTGCACCCAACTCTCACACAAGTGCTCAAACACACTAGCCAAACATTCTTGTCAAGTGAAAATGTGCAAATTTCCTTCATATTAGCTTGATGGGAAAAAAAAGGCGTTTTGTTTCTCACACAGGCTGATGATCAATTTTTTGAACTTTTTTCTGATAATGTGCACTGATACACTCCTTTACATGTAATCTATGCTCTCAAATCACTACTTGCTTTGATGTGTTTCACCTTTTTGTTACCATATACATGTGGTAGTGATGTGTGTGAACACAATTAGGACAGTCGGGGCATTTTTTCCCTTGCTAGGAGGTTTTTTCCCCCCGTGCATTGTATATACACCCATCACTCTACGGCTAACTTATCTTTCCATTGCACACTAAGCAATGCACTCTCTGTTGTGTGACTTGAGCTTCCTTCGTCATCTCCAAGCTGTGTGTGTTTTCCTGCAACCCTAATTCCAACAATTGGTATCAGAGCAGGTCGCGTCCTCCTGGGCTTAGTCGCCAACAGCTCCATAACATGCTTGCTCACTTTCTTCAATTTTTGTGAGATTTGGCGAGTGTTCATAGGTTGAAAAATATTCTAGAAATGCTCATAGAGCTAGGTCTGCTCAAATTTTTGATTTGGGCTCATTTGACGTCCGTTCCACTATAGGCAGTATTGTGCAGGCTATTTCGTCCTTTTGTGCAAAATTTAAGTCAGTGTGGTTTTTTGCATAGCAGGTCCCGCACAGTCTTCTACGGTTTTTTCTATATAGCATGTGTTGTTTCCACTCTGTTTCTCCTCTTTTTGGGCAGTTTTCACATCAAGTGCAGCATTCACCATGGCTGACAGCAACACAGATGTGTTCAAGATGTTTGCTACTGCTGCTGACAATAGGTTGGATGGGGACAATTACCATATGTGGACTGACATGATGCAACATGCCCTTTTGTCAAAGCGCATTTGGAACATTGTGCAAAGCATTGATGTACGTCTTGGTTTTGAGAATGTAAGTGATGTTCTAGGTTTTGGTGGCAGGGTTGCAGCTACTAGAGTTGTTTTGCCTACGGCTGAGCAAGCTCGCTGGGATGTAAAAGATGTGTAAGCTCATGCATTGATTTTGTTGTCTGTGAAGCGCACTATTACTCCTCACATTCGTTCAACAAAATTCGCAAAACATGCTTGGGATATTCTAGCTAGTCTTTATGCAAATCGCAATGAGGCAAAAATTGCATTGATGCTTGCGTAAAGAGTGGGATTTGAAGATTATGCATATGGAAGATGACATGTACACTTTCCTTGGTGGTGTCAAGGATATCAATGAGCAACTTATTTCTGCAGGTGAAGTCATTTCAGACAGTTCCCTTGTGTAGATTGTTCTCGATGCCTTGCCAGATTCTTACCAGGCTTTTGCTAGTACTTGGAGACTTATGACCCAAGGAAATCTTGAAGTTGTCAAGTTTGATGAATTATGCACATTGTTGTTGCAAGAGTCACTTTCCAAAAAAACAAGACTTGACAGTGTGCAATTGAACATGCCTTTATTGCTGCTCAAAGAAAAGGTGGAAACGGCAATGTAGCCACTTCTTATGGGTCTTCTACAAGTGGTAAATCGCCTGTTCCTAATTCTTTTGTTGGCAATAATTCGTCTGAGAATTTTGGTGATTAGGGCAAGAAGAAGATGCGTTGCCATTATTGTAAATCTAATGACCGTTTGATCAAGGAGGGTCCTAAGTTGAAGGCCAAAGAGGCTAAGAAGAAAGAGGAATGTTCCACTACTATGCTGGTTCCACTACAAATGCAGTTATTGTTGTGTCTTCTATGAAAGGAGATTGTGATGCTGCTATCGATGCAGAATGGCATTAGGAAAAATATGGACTCTCCTTGGGCCTTTTTGATTAGTGAAGGCTTAAGGGAGAACCAATGAGAAGGCTCTTGGGATATCACCTAGAGGGGGAGGAATGGTAGGGGTGCAGCCTAATTGTCTCCCTCTTCAATGCTTGGTTCTTAAAGAGAGGTGGGAGGTAGGCTGGGGGGGGGGGGGGGGGGGGGGGTAAATAGGAGGAGAGAGGTGTCATAAAAGAGGGAGGGACCCCCCAAAAAAAACGCATGCTTAAAAACCCAAAAAATTGAAAATTTTTTAAAAGTTCCAAAGTTGACCCATTTGCCTCCAAAACTGCCCCAAAACATAAACTAACTTTAAAAAGTCAATTTTTCCCCCCAAAATCCACTTTTCTCTCTCTCCCTCATTACTTTTCTCTCCCACACTCTCCCTCTTCTCCCTCCTCCCATTCTCTCTCTACAGTCAAGGCAGCCATAGCCAAAAGCTTTCCACCACTCTCTTCCTCTCTCTCCATAGCTCCCCCTTCTCTCACACCTCCATCAACCCTCTACAGTCCCACACTCCATAGCCCACAGCTCCACTATCCTCTCTACCTCTCTACCTCTCACTCCTCTCTTTCTCTATCTCCACTGTCAAAGCCACCATAGGCAGCTCACCTCACCCTCCCCTCAGCTCCTCATTCTCTCTCCACAGTACTCAACTCTTTCAAATCCCTTCCTAAGCCCAACTTCCCAAGCATGTCCACGCATAGACGGCCCAAACCAGAGATAGAGGAGATTGTGTTGCACAACACAAAAGACTCAGAGGGGGTATGGATCCCACAAGTGTTCAAGAAGGGTGCATGGATCTACATGCAACCGTCACGTGCTGGACCTCATCGCGTACGGTGTCGAGGCGTATTGGAACATCATTGGAAGGGCTGGCTATTGACATTCAAAGAAACAAAGTCCGGAATGGTGTCCATCATGCAACACGTCTACAGTGCAGCTGATCTCCACCTCAAAAGAGCTTCTACTCAATTTGCACCTCATTGTAAGTTTTCATGGTTTAGCTATCCCATGCATATGTCATGTTTACGTTTATGTGATCATTATGTTTAACTAAGGACATTTGTAAAGATGTTTTTCCATCCAGCTATCCCATGCATATGTCATGTTTACGTTTATGTGATCATTATGTTTAACTAAGGACATTTGTAAAGATGTTGAGGAGCAGCCGCTTGAGTGCCTCTCAGGCACGTTCATGGTTGTGCATGCTCACATTGGGGAGCTTATGTTTCCTAATGTTTCATCGAAAAAACTTACCGAGCAGCGAATATTCATGTACTCCCACAAGTACGTGGTGCCGAAGTCAAGCCAAAGCTATGGTAGGTTAGAAGCCGTGGAGACACCCTCATTGCAGAGTGCAGAATGGCCAACTCCAGACCATTGGGCTTTGCTTTCTTTCAAGCGCAAGGTGCTGCAAGATTTCCAAGGGTCCCTAAAGTTTGGTAAGGCAACCAGATCGGTGGGTCTCAGTTGGCATTGTCCCATTCATTTGTTTATGCATGCATTCCGCTCTCTACCGATTGTAGAAACACCAACAATGTTTGTTTAAAAATAAGTTGACATAGATGCAATGGACACCATTCTAGGTGTCAATTGGGGCTATGTTGACGGTTTGCATGATGGTGACCGTTATAAGTGCAATGTGTCCCCCACACAGCTTTGCCTTCGGTATTTGAAAGCAAGGTGCACCTTGTATGCACGGTTTAGCTATGAGAGGTGGATGCACAAACGTGGCAAATGGATACCCTTGCAGCTGACAGCCGAAGAGATTCAATCCTTTGAAATTCGTGTCCGCATGCCCAATAACGAGGTGGAGGTGGTTGAAGTGAACACTTGCCAATCTTCGGGAACACTTTGTCATAATGGGATTCGAGGATGTCGGTAATGCAAGTTTCAAACTAGAACAACGCAAGGTCTGCTTTGTGCTTCCTTAGCTACCTTTTCTTATTTTTTGTGGGTTTTTGTATTTTGATTGCCCATTTTTGGTTGTATTGATTGGAAGGCGGATGGAGGCCACTATGCTTGTTTACAAAGATTGGGCTACATACGAAATCATCTTGTCTAAGTGAATTGGCTTGTAACTTTAATCATTTATATATTGGATATTTTATTAAAGATTTTGAAAAGTTTTAAGGTGTTGTACTTGATTTTGTACTTGAGTTTTAAGGTGGTGCAAATTTATTTTTTAAATCCATATTTTTTATTTTTTTCGAGATAGAATATGTCTATATAAGGAGGACCACCTCCTCATTTCACCATTTTCATCCCAGCATTGCAGAGAGACCTAGCATACCCAATCACGCAAAGAGAAGACATGGCTGCTACTAGTGCTTTAGATGCATTCCTTACTGAGGTTGGGCATGCAAATCGCCCTGAGCTTCAAGCATTTTTCACAACCCCACCTTGACCCTCCACTCTCAATCTCTTGAGCACATTACTTCATACATTTCCACGTGCATGGGGAGATTCATTGTTGAGTTACCAAACCGACCAGGGCAATGGGTCCCTGAAGGCCTTCTCCACCACATCTACCAAGGGGACATGCCATTTCATCAGCAGCTTGCACGCTTTGCCACCATAGCACAACCCGCCGGACAATATGTGCGGCTTGAAGCTGATGATGTGCGAGCAATGCGTAAGGGAAGGATCGGAAACACTTTTTTCTTTGTTCAGGCCATAATGATCTTCCTCCTTCACGAGTGCCCAGCAGGCCCTGACGTAGTGCTACCTCACTTGCAGATCGGCAGGGTATTGGCTGATGTGAAGGACCCCAAGCCCGCGGCCATTGACTCATCTGCAGAGGAGAGGACGCTTGCCTTGACCTACCCTGTAGGGATTCAAGGCCTCTTGGAGGCCTCTCCATCAGTCGGTTCATCCTCGGGACCGCCAGAAGGAACCACCACTCGGGATGCCATCCCTGAGGTAGAGATTACCCGCTTCTCCTCCATTGTGGTGGGTGGGGAGGAGTTTGTGTTTATGCACGATCTGGAGAAATCCTTTGAGCTTCGCATGGATGAGTGTTTCGCCATCCTCGATGCCCATGGAAAGTTTGAGCTTAATACCACCACCTCCCATGACGATGATCTCCTACTGCCCATGGGGAATACTTTGGCGGACACAGTGGCAATCGCACAAGCCGAGGTGGCAGCGGCCGAGCAGGCCAAGGTCTCTGAGGAGGAGTTTGTGGCCGTGCAAGCCATGTGTTTGGCTAAACGCACAAGAGTGGATTCACCACCACCTGCTGCAACACCTGTTTTGCTTGATCCAAAGGGGAAGTCAAGGGTGGATCTTTACTTGCACCCGGATGCCGATGAGGAGGATCGTAGACAAGAGGTATAGATGCTCACTTACATTTGATTGTTACAAATGATTTTGTTAATTTTATATCATAATTCTATGTCATATCTCAGAAAACCTATGTTCTGTAGGATGTTCTAGAGGTTGACGCCTGGACGCAACGGTCAGGGGGGAGGAGGACGCTGTTCGAACCTCAAGCGGCACTTGCTCACTACCTCGGCACACTTCCCGCTGGTGTCGTGGTGTTTGTCCATGCCGACTACTCTCCCAATGGTCGCTACAACATTTTTGCTCTCCGTTCACTCTCCAAGGCGTTGTGTTTAACAACACTTGCCCAAACGGCCAACCTTGTAGTGCTTGTAAAGAAAGATTTTGCAATATCCACTTTCGGTGTAAACTTTCGCGGGCGCCTTATTGCCCATGTCGGCATGAACAAAGCTGTAGGGATTAATGACACCCAAGAAATCACAACCACTTTACTTAACAGGGAGCCACCCCAAAAGGCCAAGCGCCGGAAAATTGTAATTAGAAAGATCCTAAAGCAAAAGCCGGATATCATGTAAAGCATTGATTTATTTAATGAAATTACTTTTTGCTGTCTATGACTCTATTTCTTGCAAGGTTTTGAATTTCTTGTATGTTGGGCTTCCATTGTGTATGAGAAGCACCATAATTTTTGCTATGACTACTAAAGGGTTTGGCAGGCATTAAAATTTAAAAAATGTATACTTTGTTATATCTAGGCTTCCAAAGTTATGTATGTGCCTAGTAAAGGGCTTGGAAGTCCCTAAACAATGCTGCCACAAGGACGCGCATTAGGGCTTTCCATCAGCAGATGAAGTGTGCAAATGCGCACCCTTGTGGCAGATGAAATTGGACACATCTAAGAGCATACCCAAGTACAAAACAGAGTGACAAGGCATTAATACCCAGTTGCAAAAGAGAAACACATGGATACCCAGGTAACCTTAAGCCCATCTTGCCCCAGATACCTAAAGATGTATTAACAAACCACAAAACTGTGGCAATATCTAAACCCTTCTTGGAGAATAGGAGCATATCCAGTTACAAAACAGAGTGAGAAGACAATAGTACCCAGCTGCAAAACAGGAAGACATGGATACCCAGGTAACCTTAAGCCCATCTTGCCCCAGATACCTAAAGTTGTATTAACAAACCACAAGAGTAAACTTTGTGGCAATATCTAAGCCCTTTCTGGAGTTTAGGACTGACATGGACTAAGGGAGGATGAATTCCAGCAGCATCTATGCTAATTGAAGCATTGAAGCAAACAAAACATACTTATTGCTTGTCAAAATTGTCTGGAAACCACTGGAGAGTGTCAGCAAAGCACTAGGAGAGGCTGCCACAAGGGCGCGCATTATGTCCATCCATAGGCCTCTGGAAACCCCAAATGCGCGCCCTTGTGGCAACCAACTTGGGGGCATTCCAAGCCATTTTGAACACTTTGTAGATGTTTTTGCCATGCAATAGTGAGTCACATAGCATGGATACATAAGGAAGTGCATGCCCCACTTAGCCAAGGTGCTAAACGTAGGCAATTTTTCACAATAACAAGCTAATGGCTACATACATACAGTAGAAGGTAGACAAAACTTGAACCAGTGCTACATTGCATGGTATAGAATTAAAACAATACAATGCGCACTGGGGTATACAATAAAAGACGCTTATATTCAAATTCTTCCCAATACAATGCACAAAGTGGGATATAGAATCAAAAGACGCTTGTATTCAAATTCTTCCCAATCTTGGAGTTCCGTAAATACAAAAAGGTTGATGCCTAATTACAAGCTACTCCTCATGGTGCAAACGGCGAGCAAGCTGCATATCCTTGGGCATAATGGTTACACGCTTTTCATGGATGGCACAGAGGTTAGAATCCTCGAATATGCCAGTTAAATATTGCTCTGCTACCTCTTGGACTGCCTCTATGGCCACGGCGCCCATCCGAAACTGAGTGTTGTACAATTGCAAAACCTCCCTGCATAGCCTTGCAAAAGGGGCCCTCCGAATCAAGAGCTCGGTGCTCTTTTGATAGTGTCGAATCTCCGCAAAAGCACGACTGCGCTTTCGTACCTTCTGAGGTCGACGTGGAGGTGCATTTTTGGCACGAGTCAGGGCATCTTGCTTCCTCTTCTTGTAGACAATGCTCTTTCTCTTTTTTTTCTCCACAGGCACTTCCAACACCTCATAATCGAATTCCACCAACTCTCCATCTGATTCGTGCTCTTCACTATCGACCGGATGTGATGGTGTAGGTCCACTCCCTTTAGGAAGTGTCTTACCCCCAATAGACATGTGAGCCTGATAAGTTTGTATTTGGACACCAACCCATGGGGCATCTTCATCCGTTTGTGTCTCTTCGGAGCCTTCTGACGGCTGCTTTTGGCTGTTTGTTTCTTTGCCCTGGTCGCTCTCATCCTTCCTGTTGCCATCAAAATCGTTGGAGTCCAATGAATAGACAACAAGACGATGCTTCCGTCTCTCTTTTGCTGCTGTAGAGGACTGGCCATGCTGATTTGAAGCTCCAGCTTCTTCTATGTGGACTTCACCTTGAGCTTGTGAATTTCCAGCTTTTGTTGCTGTACCTTTGAGTCGTTGGCCATCCGGCCCCTCTGGATATGCAATCCTAGCCGTTTGTTTTGTTTGTGCCATGGTTGCACCTAGTAGGGAAGATGACAAAATGAGCCCCTTCAACCTTTAAATAGGTTTTTTTGAGATTTGGGCCCTTTCACACTATGCGGCCAATTGAGTGAAACTCAAATAAAGCAATTGAATTGAACAACTAAACCAGGATCATGCGGACGGCTGACGCGACGCCCAAACGTTGCCTTTTCGATATTTAGTTGCACGCCAAGCTTCGTGGCCGAGGGACGCTCGCGAGCGTTTCCACTTCTCGGATGCTGCAGTACGGGAAGCGTTGCGTAACTGCTTTGCTAACATCGATTCTCTTGCTTTCTCAATAGTACGAGTTCTCCCAAAGGTGTGCCTAAAAAACCAATTAAACATCTCTTGGAGGTAGTTGGAGTGTGAACTACCACCACCATGCCGAGTATTCTTGAAGTAGACTCCTTTTGCTCGATAGTGGGACTTCTCCATGCCTTGTGTACTCCATATATCAAGCGAACCATAGCGGTCCATGAAGTATGCACCATGCGCATAGAGAATGTGCTAAAACATCCAAAAAGGAGATAAGCGAATAGAAAAGTTACATTTTCAAACATTGCATATGTATTAAGTCCGTTAAAACAAACCATGTAGTGTGTAATCTTGCTTTCAGACCATCCGTCCTTAGCGGCCTTTGTGAATTCATAAAGAACCTTCTTGAACTCCTCTCGCTGCTCAACGGTGGTGCTTGAAAGATTCATCAATTGCACAACCTTTTGAAAGGATGACCATACTAGCTTGCGTTGGTTAGCAACCTCCACATTGGGATCTTTGTCCGTCGTGCATGAACACAAATCTTTTCACAACTCCCACCGCTTCTCACTTGCTAGATCGACACTTGCCTTGGATACCTGCATTGGAGACTTTGACATCTTCTTGAAAAATCGACGTGCTTTGGCTCCATTCATGGAAACCTTCTGTGCCACCTCATATGTCTTCTCCCTACAAGTCTCTGCTACAATGTTCACCCTTGATCGGTGACATCCAATCTCATTAAGGAGCGTCTCCACCCCCTGCAAGGAGTCTTTTGATCGTTGAAGGGGCTTCATTGTGAAAGCATAATCAATGTGATGTTTTAAGATCCTATCAAATATTCGCATAAACGCATGCAATGTGCAAAAGTGAACATTGTTGAGGGAGAAGGGAATTATGGGGTTCCACCCAAGATCTTTGCTATCCCTATTGGGCACCTGCAGCATATCACATGAAAGAACCGAACTTTGCCACTCCCTATTTATATGGTCATCATTATCATCGTCCTGACCTTCCACTTGAGTTGCTCGACTTGTCTTGTGCCCTTTCGTACAGAATGGACAGGGAAGTAAAGAATTTGCACCTTGTTTGCATCCAAGCATGCACTTTATGGTATTTAGATCACCACCTAAATGCCATTCAACATCAAACTCCCCACGTCCTGGAACCATGAGCTTCTCACCGTTTATTTGAGCTTTAATGACCTCTGTGACCCATGGGATTCTACTGAAAATCCATGCAAGGACTTCATGTGTCTCTTGCGGAACTTCAATTGCACCAAGCCACCATATATCCTTCTCTGATTGCACACTAAAAGAGGGCTTTGTCGCTTCGCTCGAACTGCAAGATTGCTTGGCATAAGCTAGAGCTTCATTCATAAGCGTGATGCTCATTCTCTCCAACTTTCTCCCTTTAACAATTACACACTCATCCAACTTCAGCACAAACACAAGCTTGCCTTCAAGAACTGCCAACAACATAAAGCCTCAGAATGCATGTTATGACACATCATAGAGCATGTAGGCAACTCTAAACTAACCTGCATCACTCAAATTGTAGAAAACAGCCATGGACTGCTGCAATCGTATCAAGTCCACAAAGATATTGTTGAATTTGGTGTAAACAAACCCTTCGGTCCGCAACACACTATTAGAAACAGCACCGCTTCCCTTCCCGCGGCCCTTCCTTCCTTGTGATTTGCTACGGAGCGGCTGAAGAGGCATCGTGTCTTCAATATACAAGTAGTCCCCTAATCGGTGAACAACATCTTCGTTTGACACCTTCTTGTCAATCTGCACTCTGTGAGGAAGTGGGAATAGGTTTTCCGTGACTCCTCGACTTCTTAATGCATCTTTTAACACTTGATGTATTGCTTGATAGCCCTTGGTACTAATCCCAACAGCATCACAAATATCCTGAACATCTAGATCAGTGACAATATTAGAAAAATCTCTAAGAACTCTCTTAGTGATTGCGTCTTTCAAGTGTTTTGCCTTTGGAGCATCAAGCATCCCAATAAAATCCTCTTTGTTGAAACAAGAATGAAGTAAAGTAGCCCTAGCTGACGCATTCTCGCCGCCGCACGTTTCTTGGACGAAGTTCCTATTGCCCAAAACAACAATGATGAGCCGTATTAAACTTAAACAACATGAGGGATAGAACATGTTACCTCATAGCTGTCACCCTTCGTTTTCTTGCACCTCCACGTGGTGCAAGAGTCTGAATTTCGGACAACTCTCGTTTCCTCACCCTACCTCCCATGGCAGTACTCTTCATGTGTGAAAGAGTATCCTCAAGCTTTTTAATTACATTTTCCTTGGTTGTGATGGTGCTCTTTGCCTCCTCAAGCGCACTAGTAGCTGTTTGCATCTGAGCTTGAAGATTGTGGAAACTCCCATTGAGCAACTGCCAATGACGCAAGTAGATCTCGGACCGCGCAATCTCGTGTTTGTTGAGTCTCTTGCAGTAGCCCAACAAACCTTGCTCTCCATTTCCAACGTATTGCAACAGTGATGGAATGTTTGTAAAAGACGGATGAACATTGAGAGAAGGATCCTTTGGATACAAGCATCCGTCTGTCCAGAAATCCACATTCTTCTCCCCTTGAGCACGGCGTTCGTTGGCTGAAGGTAATGTACCCAAGCATTTTTTCTTTGTCGGAACATACTCTTGAGGTAGGCGTAGGAAAAGCCCTGGAGACCTACCGCGTGAAGAGCTTGCTGGGACATTGGTCACGTCGTCAAGAGGCATTGTAGGATGGAGAGATGGACCTTGAAAGATGGAGAGATAGAGCTTGTAGGATGGAGAGATGGAGCTTGAAGGACGGAGAGATGGGTGCGTAGGTGCAGCAGCAGGTGTAGGTGCAAGGGGGATGGGTGTAGGAGAGGAGCTTAGATTAGGAGAGAGAGTTTTCAATTTTGAGGGGAATTTTCTAAAAGTTTGGAGGGAGTCAAAAAATGTTGAATTTTGAGTAATTTAACTTAAAAATCTTTTTTTTATTATGTGTATATGTTGGGGGTACTTTTTAGGGGGGAATATAGTTTTTTTGAAAGTTTTTGAAAAAAGTCATTTTTTTTACCTCTTTGACCCACGGATTTGCTTAGGTGGCATGGGAGAGTTAAGAGGCCACTTACAAGTTGGCCAAAAAGGTAGAGAGAGAAGAGCCCCTACTTTTCAAATGGTTTACCCCCCCCCCCCCCCTTCCCTACTTTTTAAATGGTTACCCCCCCCCCTTCCCCCTACCTTTTTAGGGGTCAAAGGTGGAGGAGACCCTACCAAAATAGCCCCATTCAAAGCCTTTGTCCCCCTTAATCTTGGCAGGCTTCCTTTAAATTAGGGATTCTTACAAGGCCCATGGAGAGTCCATTTTTTTCCTAATGTTTTAGTGCAGAGTGCACTTATGATCCTTCTCTCCATGATGCATATTTGTCAGTTGTTGCAGTGCTCAAGTGTGGTACTTTGATAGTGGTGCTACAAAGGTGCATTACCTCTCATCATGACTTCTTTACCTCTCTCGAGGATGTCCCTCATGGGAATTCAGACACTTGTGCCTACAATGCCTCTTATCCGGTCAAGGGAGTTGGAAAGATTGTGCTTATTGCTGTCTGCTGAAGGCAGTTTTTTCACACTTGTTGATGCATTGTATGTTATCAAGAAGAATATTTTGTTTGTATCAGTTCTTGCTAGACTTGGTGTTGTAGTCAAATTAGTGGATGACAGATGTATAAAACATGATCTCAGTTTCGGTGATGAAATTGTTGCATCTTGCATTTTATTTCATGGGCTGTATAAGCTCACTTTATATGACAAGCGTGGTAAAATTTTTAAAATGCAATTGTGAATTCTAAGGCTATTTCAAATGCAAAACTTTGGCATGCACGTCTTGGGCATTTGAATTTTGCCAGTTTGCTGCGTTTGAAGAAATCTGATATGGTTGTTTCTTTGCCACCTATTGATGCACTTATCATACATGTTTATGAAGGCTATATTTTGGGTAAGATGCAACATTCAAAGTTTCCAAAGGATGATTCAGTTAGGGCCACATGCAGGTTGCATCTTGTGCATAGTGATGTTTGTGGGCCCAAGCAAACTCCATCCTTGGGAAATTACCTTTACTTTGTGACTTTCGTTGATGATTACTCCAGGCATGCATGGGTATTTCCGCTTAAAGCAAAAGCCAAATTATTTATGTGCTTCATACAGTTTCTGGCTATGGCTAAAAATGTCTCAAAATGTACTCTGGGCACCCTCCATTTTGATCGAGAGGGGAAGTTTATGTCTCATGAGTTTAATATGTATTTTGCTAGTCACGGGATAAAACACCAATGTATAGTGCCTTATACGCAATTGAACATGCCTTTATTGCTGCTCAAAGAAAAGGCGGTAACAGTAATGTAGCCACTACTTATGGTTCTTCTTCGAGTGGTAAATCGCTTGTTCCTAATGTTTTTGTTGGCAAACATTTGTCTGGGAATTTTGGTGATAAGGGCAAGAAGAAGATGCGTTGCCATTATTGTAAATCTAATGATCATTTGATCAAGCAGTGTCCTAAGTTGGAGGCCAAAGAGGCTAAGAAGAAAGAGAAAGGTTCCACTACTATGCTGGTTCCACTACAAATGCAGCTATTGTTGTGTCTTCTGTGAAACGAGACTGTGATGCTAATATTGATGCAGAATGGGATTTTAGTGTAGAGTGCACTTTTGATCCTTTTGTCCATGATGCATGTTTGTCAGTTCCTGCAGTTCTCAAGTGTGGTACTTTGATAGTGGTGCTACAAAGGCACATTACCTCTCATCGTGACTTCTTTACCTCTCTTGAGGATGTCCTTCATGGAATTCAGTCACTTGTGCCAACAATGCCTCTTATCCTGTCAAGGGAGTTGGAAAGTTTGTGCTTACTATTGCAAATGATAGGTTTTTCACACTTGTTGATGCTTTGTATGTACTTGGGATCAAAAAGAATCTTTTGTTTGTATCTGCACTTGCTAGACTTGGTCTTGTAGTCAAATTTGTGGATGACAGATGTATAGTACATGATCTTAGTTTCGGTGATAAAATTGTTGCATCTGGGATTTCATGTCATGGGCTGTATAAGCTCACTTTATATGACAAGTGTGGGTAGAATTTTTAAAATGCAGTTGTGGATTCTAAGGCTATTGCAGATGCAAAACTTTGCCATGCACGTTTTGGGCATCTGAACTTAGCCAGTTTGCTTGCGTCTGTAGAAATCTGATATGGTTGCTTCTTTGCCGCCTCTTGAAGCACTTATTTAACATGTTTATGAAGGCTATATTTTGGGTAAGATGCAGTGTTCAAAGTTTCCAAAGGATGGTTCAATTAGGGCCACATGCAGGTTGCAGGTTGCAGGTTGCAGCTTCTTGTGCATAGTGATGTTTGTGGGCCCATGCAAACTCCGTCCTTGGGCAATTACCTTTACTTTGTGACTTTCATGATGATTACTTCAAGCATGCATGGGTATTTCCAATTAAAGCGAGGTTCAAAGTATTTATGTGATTCAAACAATTTTGGCTATGGCTAAAAATGCGAGATGTACTCTAGGCACCCTTTGTTCCGATCGAGTGGGGGAGTATATGTCTCATGAGCTTAATGCATTTCTCGCTAGTCACGAGATAAAACACCAATGCATAGTGCCTTATACACCTCAGCAAAATGGTGTTGCTGAGAGGAAAAATAGGTCACTTATGGAAATGGCACGATGTATGGTCAAGAGTCAAGCTTTAAATGCAGTGCAGGAAATTGGATGATAAGGTTGTCAGATGTATTTTTGTTGGTTATAGTGCTAAAAGCAAAGGTTACACGTTTTATCATCTGCAAACAAAGCGTATCTTGGTCTCACGAATGTTGTGTTTGTGGAAGATTTTGTTCAATCATTGATGTCATGTACTAGAGACGGTAATGTAAGCTCATAGGACATTTGTGATACTTTGTTGCCTCTTTTCAATGGTGGAGGTTCAAATGTAAATTCCACTGAGGCAAATTTACAACCTATGGAGGGTTTTGAAAATGTTACAGATCAGCATATTACTGATGCAAATGTACTTGATGAGGAAAGAGCTGAGAATGAGTAGGCTAGAGGTATGCCTAAATGGCTACATGACAATAAATTGATTGGATGCACCTTTGTCTAGTCGTACTCGTTCAGGGTCTCGCCATGCATCTTATGCATCATATTGTAATGCTTTGGTTGTGTCTAGCTTACATGATGTTGGAGGAACCTCTGTCTTTTGATGAAGCACATAATTCAAAAAATTGGATGGCTACCATGTAATCAAAATATGATGCACTTATAGAAAATGACACATAGACTTTCTGTGATTTGCCTCTGGTCAAAAAGGCCATTGGTACAAAGTGGGTTTAAAAGTTGAAACGCAAGCCGGATGGTGAGATTGATTTCTAGATTATGAAGAGAATTTTGCTCCCACTTGTTGTATGACTACTTTGCATTTCCTATGTGCATTTTTTCCTACGGTTGAGCAAGCTTGTTGGGATGTAAAAGATGCACGGGCTAATGCATTGATTGTGTTGTCTGTGAAGCGCACTATTACTTGTCATATAGTTCAACAAAATTTGCAAAACAAGCTTGAGATATTCTAGCTAGTCTTTATGCACGTCGCAATGAGACAAAAATTGCATTGTTGCGTAAAGAGATGGAGTCAAAGATTATGCATGAGAAAGATGACATGTACACTTTCCGTGATGGTGTCAAGGATATCAATGAGCAACTTATTTCTGCAGGTGAAGTTGTTTCAAACAATTCCCTTGTGCAGATTGTTCTTAATGCCTTGCCAGATTCTTACCAAACTTTTGCTAGTACTTGGAGACTTATGACCCAAGGAAATCCTAAAGTTTTCAATTTTGATGCATTATGCCATTGTTGCAAGAGTCACCCTCACTTTCCAAAAAAACAGGACTAGAGAGTGTGCAATTGAACATGTCTTTATTGCTGCTCAAAGAAAAGGTGGTAATAGCAATGTAGCCACTTCTTATAGTTCTTCTGCGAGTGGTAAATCGCATTTTCCTAATGCTTTTGTTGGCAACAATTTGTCTAGGAATTTTGGTGATAAGGACAAGAAGAAGATGCGTTGCCATTATTGTAAATCTAATGATCATTTGATCAAGCAGTGTCTTACGTTGAAGGCCAAAGAGGCTAAGAAGAAAGAGGAAGGTTCCACTACTATGCTGGTTCCACTACAAATTCATCTATTGTTGTGTCTTTTGTGAAACGAGATTGTGATGCTAATATTGATGGAGAATGGGCTTTTAGTGCAGAGTGCACTCATGATCCTTCGGTCCATGATGCATGTTTGTCAGTTGTTGCAGTACTCAAGTGTGGTACTTTGATAGTGGTGCTACAAAGGCACATTACCTCTCGTCGTGACTTTTTTACCGCTCTCGAGGATATCCCTCATGGGAATTCAATCAATTGTGCCAACAATGCCTCTTATCCGGTCAAGGGAGTTGGAAAGATTGTGCTTATTGCTGCTGCAAATGGAAGTTCTTTCACACTTGTTGATGCATTGTATGTACCTAGGATCAAAAAGAATCTTTTGTTTATATCTGCACTTGCTAGACTTGTCTTGTAATCAAATTTGTGGATGACAGACGTATAGTACATGATCTTAGTTTTGGTGATGAAATTGTTGCATCTGGCATTTTATGTCGTAGGCTGTATATGCTCACTCTATATGACAAGTGTGGGTAGAATTTTTAAAATGTAGTTGTGGATTCTAAGGCTATTTCAGATGCAAAACTATGGCATGCACGTTTTGGGCATCTGTAGAAATCTAATATGGTTGCTTCTTTCCGCCTCTTAAAGCACTTATCTAACATGTTTATGAAGGATGTATTTTGCAATGTTCGAAGTTTCCAAAGGATGGTTCAGTTAGGGCCACATGCAGGTTGTAGCTTGTGCATAGTGATGTTTGTGGGCCCATGCAAACTCCGTCCTTGGGCAATTACCTTTACTTTGTGACTTTCATTGACGATTACTTCAGGCATGCATGTATATTTCCGCTTAAAGCAAAGTCCAAAGTATTTATGTGCTTCAAATTTTTTTTGGCTATGGCTAAAAATGTCTCTAAATGTACTCTGGGCTCCCTCCATTCCGATCGAGGGGGAGAGTATATGTCTCATGAGTTTAATGTATTCTGGCTCATCACAGGATAAAACACCAATGTATAGTGCCTTATACGCATCAGCAAAATGGTGTTGCTGAGAGGAGGTCACTTACGAAAATGGCACAATGTATGATCAAGAGTCAAGCTTTATATGGAGCGCAAAAAATTGGATGATAAGATTGTCAAATGTATTTTTGTTGGTTATAGTGCTGACAGCAAAGGTTACACGTTTTATCATCCGCAAACAAAGCGTATCTTGGTCTCACGGATGTTGTGTTTGTAGAAGATTTTATTCAACCCTTGTTGTCATGTACTAGAGACAGTAATGTGTTAACCCTCACGCACATTTCTATCACCTACGATGGACATTGTATTATTTATTTGGTAGAGTCAGGTACCGGGCTTGTCGGTGTTGGGATCGGAGAGCACACACACAGAGAGCCAACACGAAGAAGGAGATAGACACAGTGTGTGGCGGGGCGGTACTCACACTACAATGTGTAGTTGTGAGTATAGTTATTATGAATGAGTAAATGAATGGCTGTACATGGGCGGCTGAACAACGGGCAGCCGGGCACACGGGCCTTTAACCCAACAATCTCCCACTTAAAGGCAGTGTGCCTTTAAAGTGGCCAAAGTACAGCAAAAGAAGTCAAGCCATACCCATCAGCGATCTACAGTGTGCAAACCGCTGTGAGGGTAACGACTTCGTGAGTAGATCAGCAGGGTTATCGTCAGTGTGTACCTTGACAAGCTCTATGCGCTTGTCCTCTAGCACCTCTCGTATGAAGTGATACCTCACCTCAATGTGCTTTGTCTTCGCATGGAAGACAAGATTCCGTGCCAATGCTATGGCACTCTGGCTATCACAATGTAGAATCGGAGCATCACCAGCCATACCAAGATCTCCCACTAGTCGTGAGAGCCATACGGCCTCCTTGGCAGCCTCAATGGCAGCCATATATTCAGCCTCTGTAGTGCTCAAAGCAATGCATGGCTGTAAACGTGATGCCCACGAAACCGGTCCACCTGCAACTGTGAACACATAGCCGCTAGTAGACTTCCTCGAGTCCACTGACCCTGCATAGTCTGAATCTGTATATCCGCAAACATACATATCCTTCTCACCATAACATAGGGACAACTCTGAAGTCCCTCTCAAGTATCTGAGAATACCTCTCACTGCATCCCAATGATGCTTGCCCGGGTTAGACATGTACCTGCTAACCACACCAACTGCATGAGCAAGATCTAGACGCGTAGCCACCATGGCATACATCAAGGAACCAACAGCTGATGCATAGGGAATCTGAGACATCTCTGTAGTCTCCAAATCTGTCTGAGGGCAGTCATCATGGCTGAGTTTTACATATGGAGGCAACGGGGTACTAATGGCCTTCCCCCCTTCCATATGAAAACGCTCAAGCACCCTGTCAATGTACTCTTTCTGACTAAGAAAGAGCATCTTGCGAGAACGATCACGAGTGATCCGCATACCCAAAATATGACTGGCATCCCCAAGATCCTTCATGGAAAAGGTCTCATGTAGCCTATGTTTCAAGGCATCCACATCAGAAATACACTTCCTTGCGATCAGCATGTCATCCACATACAAAACCAAAACAATAAGACTACCATCTGCAGCCTTGCAAGTATAGATGCATGGGTCCTCATAACTGCGTACATAGCCCAATGAACTCATGAATGCATCAAACTTACGATACCATTCACGAGATGATTGCTTCAGCCCATACAAGATCTTAAGAAGCCGGCATACCATCTTCTTTGAACCATGAATAACAAACCCACTTGGTTGCTCCATGTACAAATCCTCGTGCAAGTCCGGATGTAAGAAAGCTGTCTTTACATCCATTTGCTTCAACTCCATGTCTTCTGTAGCTACCAAGGCAAACAACATACGCAAAGTAGACATCTTCACCACTGGGGAGAAGATCTCGTCAAAATCAATGCCCTTCTGTTGCTTGAATCCTTTAGCCACAAGCCTTGCTTTGTACCTAGGCTTTGCATCCATTGAACACAATTTTATCTTGTAAACCCACTTGCATGGTAGTGCCTTCTTACCCTTTGGCAAAGGAGTAAGCTCCCACGTTTCATTTTGGATCAACGAATCCATCTCTGACTGCATAGCCTGCTCCCACTTGAGCTTGTCAACACTAGACATGGCCTCATCATAACATGATGGCTCCCCGCAATCAGTCAACAATACATAATCCATAGAAGGCACAAAACGTTGAGGCTGTCTTGCACGCCGCTCTGAACGCCTCAAAGACTGTGCAGGAGGTGCATCTGGCTGTCCCACATCTACATGATCTCCCAACAAGGGCTGATCTGGCTGTCCCACATCTACATGATCTCCCAACAAGGGCTGATCTCCCACTTGAGGGTCAATGGGCTGCCCACGAGCAGCCATGGGACCATCATACCGATGACCATCCTCCTCAAATATCACACGCCGAACCTCAACCGTTCGCGGTGATGCTCTATACATAGAGTCCTCATGAAAAACAACATCATGGCTGCGCACAATCTTCCTGTCAATAGGATCCCACAATCGATAACCCATCTCACCAGAGCTACCATAACCCAAGAAGATACATCTCTTGCTCTTTGGATCCAATTTGCTGCGTTTTGCCTTAGGTACATGTACATAAGCTTCACAGCCAAAAACACGAAGGTGACCATACGAAGGTGTCAAACCTGTCCATACCTCTTCAGGCACTTTGAAGCCCAAAGGAACACTAGGTGAACGATTTATCAAATGCACAGAAGTGGCAACAGCTTCAGCCCAAAATCCATTTGACAAACCAGCCATAGAAAGCATACTACGGACTTTTTCCTGTATAGTCGTGTTCATGCGCTCTGCCACACCATTTTGAGGAGGTGTATAGGGAGCACTAAGCTCGCGCCGTATACCCTTCTCAACACATAATGTTGTGAAAGCATGAGACATAAATTCACCCCCATTGTCCGTACATAAGCACTTCAACTTACAACCTGATTGGTTCTCAACAAGAGCCAACCATTGCTTAAATATATCAAACACCATATTCTTCTTACGAATGGGGTATGCCCATACCTTCCTGCTAGCATCATCAATGAAAGTAACAAAGTACATAGCACCTCCAAGAGAAGCATTGGGCATCGGCCCACATACATCACTATGCACCAAAGCTAGCTTTTCCAAAGATCTGTGTGGAACACTTTTCTTATGAGAAGGCCGAGCATGTCGACCATAAAGGCAATGCTCACAAAACTCAAAACCACCAAAATCTGAAACGGAAATGTAATCCGCACGTGCCAACAACTTCAAACCTTTCAGTGACATATGCCCCAAACGCTGATGCCATAAAGAAGCAGGAGGTTGCTCAGTGATCCCCAGAATGTGATCAGCCACACTAGCTACACAAAGGGAATACAACGTATTCCTCTTAGCACCTTTAACCAAAACAAGGCTGCCCTTAGTGATCTTCCAACCTCCATCACCAAAAGATACATTGAAACCAAGTGAATCCAACTGAACCACACTAATCAAGCTTTTTGCAAGAGCCGGCACATGACGCACACGCTGCAAGACAAACATAGTAGAGTTTGGCATAGCCAAATGAATATTTCCAATGCCATGAATCTGCATAGAACGCCCATCGGCAATCCTGACAGTACCTGTGCTCGAAGCATCATAGTCATGAAACCACGACCTATGAGGTGTAACGTGAAAAGAAGCACCGTTGTCAATGACCCAATCCATAGGCATACTACTCTCATGAGTGAGAAGAAAAGCGTCATCAAAATAGGATGCAAGCAACACATCACCAAGCTCTTCACTAGTAGCACTAGTCGGAGCACATACATGGTCATCTTGAGAGCTACACTCTCCCTGTGCTGCATTTAACTCCTCAATCTTGACATTGGATTTAGGCTTGTCCTTAGCATCATGGTCTTTCTTCTTACCATCTCCATTTTCCCTTTTCCACTTGTAGCAATCCTTTTTGAAATGGCCTTTTCTACCACAATGAAAACATTCCACATCCTTTTTACTTGTGCCTGCACGGGACTTGCTTCTAGATTTACCCATGTTGGACTTATACTTGTCCATAGTCCTGCCTCTGACAACCATTGCACTAGAAGACTTACTACCTGTATTATTCTTTCGATTAATCTCTTCCGTGAGAAGACTAGACTCCACATTAGTACTTGTCAACTCATCCGCAGGAACCGAGTTACTTATGGCTGTCCTAAATGTGTCCCATGACTCAGGCAACGTGACAAGTAAAAACATAGCTTTTACATTGTCCTCAAACGTAATTTTCTGCGTAGCAAGTTGGCTGAAAATTGTATTGAACTCATTCAAATGCGCATTCATGGAAGCACCTTCCTCCATTCGCAAATCAATAAGCTTTTTAATCCAATACACCATAGAAGCAGCCGAATGCTTATCATACATATCGCAAATCCGCTGCCATAGCTCATAAGCTCCACCCTGTGCATCTTTCACATTGTAATAAACAGACTTTGAAAGGGAAAGCCTAATGGTAGACCTGCACATCTCATCCAACTCCTCCCAATCATCCCTCTCCATGTTCTCTGGCTTAACTCCCTGCAACTTTAGAGGTCGAATCTGTTTCTTCTGCACCAAGACATCCCAAATCTGATCTTTCCAATATGAGAAGTTAGCACCATCCAACTTCTCAATATTGAAAACTGTGTCCTCTTTAGTGCCCATTACAACAAGAATGCAACAATGAGAAACCTGTAACCAACCAACAAACTGCCACAACAAAGTAGTGTTGCAAATCTGACAACACCTGCTGCTCAATCAAAGAGCAAACGCATAGAGTATAAATCAGCCCATAATATGGTCAAAAAACGTACGTAGAAATCCACAAACAAATGCATAAACCCGTGACACCTGTAACTCAACCGGCCTAGGCAAACCGTGCCACAAAATGCATCAACAATGAGCTGTCATAGAGGCATAAACATACTCCATGTCTGAATAACCACAATAGATACATAAGCTGACCAAGCTTACACAAATCCGTGAGCATAAATGGATCCAAGTGAGCATATAACCAATGCACAAGCTCAACAAAGTCCAATCTCTACTGTCAACCAAGTACCTGTCCGTACTCAAACCGCAACACTGCAAGAAAGAGCAAACCCGCTCTATGTATAAGTGAACCAAATCTCCACAATATCATGCATAAAGAGTGTCTGTCAAACTGCCATATCCACATCCATCAACATACATAGATGATGTAAACCTGTAGCTCAAGAACACGCATAAACAGACTGCCCACAAGAGTAGAAGCTCCCACTCAAACCACAACCATATACATGGCTGTCCCACAGTCAAAATACATGTTTTGTAACCACAGAAGAAACCTGTATCCAAAGCTCCCTGTAACCTGTACCCGTACCTGTACCTGTACCTGTAGTCGAAGAAGACAATGTCGCCAAACTCCCACTCTATCTGTGTGTATGAGGCCACTCCAAGAAGAGGCTACACACTCTCAAATGAGTTGTGGGCTCACGTAAGTGGAAGACACTACAACAATGGCACCTGTAATGGCTATGGAAAGCTCTGGCAGCAGAAAACTACCAAAGAGAGCTGAAAAACGCAGCTCCTAGTCTGTAGCTCGGATGGGATTTCTAATGGCACGAATGGCTTCGAAAGGGGGGTTAAACACCAGGACACCTGGTGAAAATACTCGCGGAGTGCTGAACCTTCCAATGCCAAGCTCAGAAAAACCTTCTGCTCTTTAGAAATGCGCGCGTGCGTGAAACCAAAAAACGGCAATGAAACAGCAGCAAGTTTCAACACACTCAACAATGATGATGAAGCTCTCAATGCTCTCACTACCAAGCTCTGATACCACTTGTTGGGATTGGAGAGCACACACACAGAGAGCCAACACGAAGAAGGAGATAGACACAGTGTGTGGCGGGGCGGTACTCACACTACAATGTGTAGTTGTGAGTATAGTTATTATGAATGAGTAAATGAATGGCTGTACATGGGCGGCTAAACAACGGGCAGCCGGGCACACGGGCCTTTAACCCAACAGTCGGTCCAATAGAAAAAGGGTAAGAGTGATTGCCGATGAGAGACGCACTCTAACTAGAACATTCAAGGGATTAGTTGGCTAAGCATGGGCGCCCAAGTGTGAATGGGGCGAGCTCATATAAAATTCAACTAAACCTAAAATTCACTTATTCTCTCATTTGTACCATTGAAGAGTTCTCTTGCTCCATCTCCTTGTGTGTGTGTATATGTGAGAGAGAGAGAGAGAGAGTGCAATCAAGCATTGCGGCGGCACGATGGCGTTGAGGCACAGTTGAGCGCGTCGTAGCGGCGTCTCCCTCTTCTTCGCGGCGAGGAATCCTCCACGTCAGCAAGCGTAGAGCGGTGAGTGATACACCATCGCCATCTTTGAGCTTGCTAGTTTAGGCTTGTTGTGTGCTTGGAGCCATTTGTGGCTCGTACACAGTGTATCGACAAGTTCCTTGCATTGACACGTGTGACAGACGCGCACATTTTTGGCGCTGTTGCTAGGGAATGCCATACACTAAGCTTGAATGGCACTCTGTTGCTAGGGAATGCCATACACTAAGCTTGAATGGCACTCTGTGCTTATTTTGTGGTGCAATTTCAATTGTAGGAAAGGTAAGGAAGGAGGGTATGTGTGTTGAGAAGAAGGATTTTGTGTTGCTACTGTGTATTTCTTTGTTAATGGAGTTTTCAAAAGTACTGTGTTTTTTCTCTGTGATAAGCTCTTAGTATTAAGGTTGTTAGTTTTGTGTAATGCAAAGTACAGTAAGTAGGAAGTAGATCTGTGAGAGCTAATGAAGTGTGTTAGTGTGTAACAGTAGGTGTATTAGTTGTAAGTAGGTAGATAGAGTGTGTGTGGTCGCGCGCAGGCCGCGGCGACCTTATACCAAAAAAAAAACAAAAAAATAAATTAAATTAAATTAAAAGTAGGACCGGGATCGGGAATATCTCCCAGACGCAAGCCCAAGCTCTCACTCAGGCTCAAGCCTCAGTCGTCCTTTAAAATTACGTATTTTAGCTTCACATATAGCTAAAGATCGACTTTTTTGAGGACCAACGGAGCTTCAAGTGACCGAACGTTGTGCTGCAAAGCACACCCCGACCCTCTGAGTGATACGCTTGTTTTGATCTATCACACACTTTAATCAAAAAATCAATCATCAAAAACATTAAAAAACATTAAAAACGTTAAGAAAAAAACGAGTGAAAACGGACGCCTAAAAAAGTAAGCGGTTAACCTTCGAAGTTATTCGCCCCGACGCTTGTAGGGTGCCAAAGGCACATGCATCTGCGCTCTGGTCGTGTGCTAGAGACGGAGCAACTAGAGAGAATTTCGACTTACGCGAGTTCTCAATATCCACCTACTTTAGGTTCCGGGCCCTCGGCGGGGACCCAAGGTAGTACAAACCAAGACCCGAACATAGCGGCTAGTGACTCTTCCTCTGACTATGATGTCATGGAGGGTTTCCCAATGCCTAATCTCTATAGCTCAAGCCAAGACATGCATGCTATGGGTCTGGGGTCCGAGCCGAGCGTGCTTAGCCGTTTGAAAGAAACCTTTAGTAGAGTCACTCGCTCAGAACATGGAGCTAACGATGTAAATGAGGGGGGTAGGGAAGTAAATTCTCCATTCATGACCAACGTAGAGCCTATGCCCTTAGAGAATGTACATGTGAATACTTCATTCACTGCACCTCTTGACTCTTCAGAGCTATTCCCCTCCGATGTCATATTACCCGATGGTAGAAGCCTTGCCAAAGTGCAAGAGTTGAGCGATATATCACTACGGCTAGGGAAAAGGAAGTTGAGAGCTTATGCAAGGCAGGGCAATGAAGAGAGTTAAAAGCGAAAGCCCCTATGTCAATATCCTTGCTAAGAGAGCAATCGAGTGCTCCTGACTTAGCAACCGCTAAGGGCCAACCCCTAGAAAGCAAAATTGCATCTAGTTCAAAGGACACCCCTAGCACCTCAATCCTAGATGGAGCGTTCTTAAATGAGAACTGGGAGTACGAACTACAAAGGGAAACTCTAACCGACCTATACACAGGTCACACCTATCACGTGGGTTGGTTAGATGTCCTACAATCCACCATGGGTGCTACTAGTGTGAAGGATCCACAACAAAGAGTTTGTGAGGTCATCCATAGGGTCATTGAGTTAGAGAGACAGAACAAGGGGATCAACATGCCTTGCATGGGTCTCATAAGATTCTTAGATACAGGAAAGGCTAAACAACCAACCTTATCGCAAATGGAGACTCCCTCGGTAAGTCCGATGGATCCTCCATATGTTGTTTCACTAGGGGTCTCAGTGCAATCTAAGCCCACAAGTGATAGCTTCACCTTTCCAAGTCTAGCTCATCTTTCCCTTGATGACACCACGGCTACCATGCCTACCCCAATGATGGGCATGCCGAGAAATAGGCCATGGACCTCATTTGTTAGCAAGGCACCACTACATGGTAGCTCAATGTCTGCAACAGTACCTACAAGTGTGTACCAATCATATGCACCTATGGGTCATCGCACTCATGTAGTCCCTACCCCTCCCATTGTTTCAACTACCTATGCTCCACAACCACAACACCCAAGCTCTTATTTCCATGGGACTACACCGGCTAGCATTAGCATGTCACATCCAACGTCTGTTATGCCTAGAGCCACACATATGAACTTTCGGCCACCACATGCCACAAAATCGTACCGTGGAACCCAAGGGCTTCCTATGCGCCAATACCGACTCCACATGTAGTCTTTGGAGCACTTCACCCACGGATCCTGCTCATTTAGGTGACTTGGCAACATTTGCTCAAGCTATTGGTCGGTCTATTGCTAAGAACATGCGTAACACGCCTGATAGAGAGCCTAGAAGTAAGGCAGTACAAATAGCCAAGCTCACACAAAAATTTAGTGGAGACGGGGATGTGAGAAAGCATATCGAAGTGTTTGAACAAATATGAGATTCTCTAGGAGAACACAATGACCTGCATAAGAGTAATGCTTTAAGCCTAACCTTAAGTGGGCAGGTTGGGGATTGGTATAGAACCCTAAGGGTGGAAGTGAAAACAATTTACCCTACTCTTAGGAGACTGTCCTTAAAAGAATACATATGAGAGGGAGTGCTTTGGGGTGTAGCCTCTCAACTCTAGAAAGCCCAACGAGAGAAAGGAGAGTCGGTGAGAGACTTTATTAGTCGCTTGAAGCATTTGAATTCTCGTTGTAATCCAAATGAGCGCTTCAATAATAATCAATTGTTGGATAGATTCATTAGGGGATTACGACATGAGGATATCTACAATGGCCTAGTCATTAGAGATATCACCACTTGGGAAGAAGTCACCACCAATGTGATCCAATTGGAGGATAATTTAATGATTCAAGGAGAAAGAGTGTCTGTTGAGTCTAAATCTATTGGCTCACAAGCATCGGGGCATCAGCCAATGACCCTAAAACCTATTGCTAAGGAGCCAAAGATATCTGAGATGACTTTAGCGGATCTCACCAAGGCTATTCAAGAGAGCCTTAGAGACAATCGTGCTCCGCAAAACAATCATATGTATCCAAGAAGGGAGCAAGAATGCTATGGTGCTCAGTATGCTATGGATCGCATAGTACCAATGAATGCCCTACTTTTAGAGTAAAATTCAATGGGAACTGCAATGCCTGTGGGAGGTATGGTCATCAAGCTAAGGATTGCATAGTATTTAAGCGTGTGATGGCCAATAGACCAACCTTAGCATGGACAGACACACCTCAAGTGCCTGCATTGATGCCGGCCCCACCTCTTGAACAAACAGAACAACACATGGTGCCTAGGGCCCAAAATGTTGTTCAAACAATACCCTTACCACCTCCAGTGCTAGGACCGCAACCACCACATCCGAGAATCACTTATGTGAATCAAGTGGGTTGTGAGTCATGTATTGCTTGTTTGGAAGGCTGTGAGGAAGATATAGATCCTAATGTTGCCTATGGGATGGATGTGCTTGAAGAAAGTCCACAATACTACATGGAGGAAGAATGGGGACAAGTCAAACCCGTATATCAAGTAGCTGCTCTTGCGGCAAGAGGCCAAAATATCAATTACACTCCTAAGAGACCACCTCTTCAATGCTATGAGTGTGGAGGTCCACATCGTGTAGCCGAGTGTCCTATTAGGCTACAAAAGAACGCCACACTAATGCAAACCAATCAAGCGAGCACGTTTACAATGCCGATACTCATGTGTAATCAATGTGGCATAGATCATTTGATTGCCCAATGTCCAAATAATCCAAATGCATCGAAGATCACGCCATTAAACTTTATTGAAGTTATCGAGGAGCCATCACAAAGTACACCTGTGGTACCAGTAAACGTACTCACAAGATCCATGCTCCAAAAACAAAATCATATTTTTGAGGAAAGAGACACGGCATCAATTTTCCAATCTTAGAAAAAGAAGAAAACACAAAGGAAGAGATTGCAAAAAGCAGCGAAGTCAGACCCCAGTTCAAAGACCAACATAGGGACCCCGTATATATGAACGACGTTGAAGAGGTTTCTGATTCAGGTGAAACCATGGAGACCAAAACGACCACTAAGAGAGAAACCAACACGGAAGATCTTCATGAGCCACAATGGCCAGGATCCAAGAAGAAGATAGGAACTTATCCAAACCCTACAGGGGAGATTGAGCGAGTCAAGAAATTAAGGAGTTTGGTAGAAGATACCCAAGGGGATCTAGAACTAGCACCTAGGCAGATCCAGATTACAGACACCATGTTCCTACACAACAACAACGTCACCAAGTCCATAGACCTTTAGCCATACCTAGTGTCATCCAAGAAGAAAGTGACTTAAAGTCATGGGAAAGTGGGCGTACTCACTTCTTGATGGAAACAATGTTTACAAAGGGACTACTTGATCCTATCAAAGAAATGGAGATCCCATCTTCCCCACGTCAAGGGACTGAAGTCCAAAAGGTGTCGTTAAACATTGCCAAATTAATGGATTTCATATCTTCAGAAGTTAGAACCACCATCATGTCCAAACTATATAAAGACCCTGAGCTAGTCTCAGCTCTTTGAGCCTTCCTCAATGGAGAACTAAAGTTTGGGCTACCACAATTTGCACAGATGGATGGGGCTGGGGAGATGCCAATAGAGGAGGAACACTTAGATCCACAACCCAACCTAGATGAGAACCTTGTTATAGAAATACCTGTCAACAAGTTGGGACAATACTTTGAGGGTGATGAATCCAATGCGACCATACCAATCGCTACTAAGGGATTAACTGTGAAGGGAATCCTTGACGGTGGTGCTGGGGCTAGCATTGCGACTAAAAATTGTTGGGAAACTATGGGAAGACCTCACCTTGCGACCACAACCATTGTAGTGAAGATGGCCAATGGGTCTATTGTTAAACCTATTGGGATGCTAGAAGATCTCAAGATCAAGGTCTTTGGACATAAGATTACCTTCATTGTTATGGATTTCTACAAACACACTATGGCATCGGAGATGATCTTAGGACGTCTTTTCATGAGGGAAGCAAAAATGGTGCATGACTGGTCTAAAAACCATGTCTACTTGCAGTTCCAAGATTCTGTCATTCAAGTGGATCTTGTGATTGGTTGAGCACATCCTCTAGGAAACAGGTTTATAATTGATCATAGATCTGACACCACAGTTCACTTGACCCCATTGTAGTATTGTTACACGTGTAAAGCGGACACTGATGTTGGGGAAGATTCTCCTTATATGGATGTACTACCTTGGATGACTGAGTCGGACAATGTGGATTGGGTCCACCTAGCAGCAACCATAGACACTTGAGGAAATAGGGGGACGACATGGGTAACACCTGAGGGGGATGAAATGCCCGTACCCTTAAATATGCTACAAGCAATGCATATAGCTTCTGACAAGACTCATCCTAATATAATGAAGAAAACATACAAGTGGGTCCCTAAATCTTCTTTAGCGACCATGGTTGATGCTAAAAACCAAAAGCCTGGTAAGAGACGTTCCATTCACCCCAAGAAATGTAAAGAAACGTTGCGTTGGATTCCTGAAAAACTATTGGAATCCCAAGGCTACTATCAAGGAAATGATCAAATCTGGGTGCCAAAACGTAAATTGTGCTCTTACTTGTCAACTGACCCATGTGAGCCCAATCGTGTAGCTCCAAAACAAATTGACCATCGCGGAAAGAAAAAAATCACAGAATGCTATACACCTGCTCCAGAGCTAATTTGGGTACCGAAGAAAGAACAATTTGTTCCACCTAGCTCAGGAAGGGGGGAGTCCCATGAAGCTTCTAGCTCCTCATGTAATGCATCCATAGAGGTAAAAGCTTCTCCACAGCCTCCACCTACAATAGTGGACCTCCATGAAGCTACAAAGGAATCCACACCTCCCAGTGTTCAAGAATCACCTGATGAACCACTTCAAGTTCAATCGTGGGAGAGTACCTTACCACCCTTGCAACTTGATGAGGCACCTAAGGTAATAGAAAACTAGTGGCAAAAATCCTCACCTATTACCAGCTGGAACAATTGGTTTCAAAGGGTGACGAGCACATTTCAAACGGTATGATCTACCCAAGGAAGGGGGGAGTGTTTGCTGATATCTATCATTCACTTGCTTCCCTCTCAACCTTCCTCCCTGACCTTTCATCTCCCAATCTTAGGGAATGTATATATAAAGCCTTATACTCACAAAAAACAAAAATGATAAAGAGCAAGATCAATTAGCAAACAAGTATGCATAATAAAAGTCAAATCATTGACCCAGACCTACACATTCGCATCCGGTACACTGAAACAGAAACCTATGTCATAAAACACCTTTGATCCTCATCACTCGAGTGATGGAGGGTAGGTAGGATTAGTACAATAGGAGTGTTTCTGTTTTAGAATTTAGTGATTAGCAAAGTTCTTTCTTCCCATTGATGTGCCTCCTAGAGGTATTCTTTGTGTTTCCTCGTGTGTATAGGAACGTGTTGCTGTTATTAGGATTTGGTGGAATCTTTCTCTCGTTCACACTTCAAATCAAGCGCGACTATCAACACAAACAAGTGTTTCTTGTCCATTAGCATTGCCCCTTATCTTTTTTGCATCCATGTTTGTCTGCTTTGATTGTGATTGGTAGCATAATATTCATCGCATTTGCTTAGTACCAAACATTAAATTCAATGTAATTTTTTGTCATAATCACTTGTCTAGATTTAAAAATCAAGCAGTCCGACTAAGCTAGTTTGACCAAGTTAGGTATTACAGATCTTCTCTTAATACCATGGGGAATTCCTTCCTAATAATCAATGGTTACTTAGGTTCTTAATCCGATTTAGGCAGCATTGTCTGAAATGTACTAGGGTTTTTTAGTGGGCTTAGTCTCTATTGACCTTTAGCTTAAGTATTATAAAGGGACTTTACTAGTGTGATGAGCTTGGGGAGGGTAACAGTGTTATATGACCCCCCAAAGTTACAAAATTAAAATGCTGAAAACGAAAAAACAAAAAATCAAAGTGCCACAATGTAAAATCTTAAGCTGGAAGAGAAACCTCAGCTTGATTTGTTACTCCACTCACATGTATTGCCTATGGTATTAGAGCCCTAGAGGTTCCCAGTGTGGGCGCTTTTCCTTGAAAAGCAAAAAACCCAAGGCATACAAAATAAGCACACACATCAAAATTGAAACAATGTGAAAAGACATTGGGGGGTCAAAGAAAAGGTAATCAGTCAGGCGATGATTTCATGAGAAATTCCTTGTATCGTAGCTTAACTACAAGGTCTTCTAGGTATAGCCTCTAGTCAACCCTCGAACATGAAATACTTGGCTCTCGCAATTAAACAACTTAATTGACCAGAGAAAATTAAGAAGCTTACCCATGGTATTAATAGTCAATCTTTAGTGCCTTTCGATCGTTAAATTAGCGACCCCGGACTTGTTTAATTTTTTATCTTTACAACTGTTTATGCATTTGATTATATTGCAATTTAATGTTTATTGCTGACAAATGGTTTAAAATTCTGTTACCAATCAAATTCTCTGCCTACAACTGCATATGCTTTTTAATTGCTTATGAGAATGCAATTACTGTGCCAATGTTGTTTGATTTTGCAGTGACTGAAGGAGGCTAAGGACATTCAACTCAAAAGCTCTTCCACCTCAACGAACGAGCTTCAACTCAATAGCTTCCAAGGACGGAATCTACATCAAGAAGGGGGGCATGTTAACCCTCACGCACATTCCTATCACCTACGATGGACATTGTATTATTTATTTGGTAGAGTCAGGTACCTGGCTTGTCTATCCAATAGGAAAAGGGTAAGAGTGATCGCCGATGAGAGGCGCACTCTAACTGGAACATTAAGGGATTAGTTGGCTAAGCATGGGCACCCAAGTGTGAATGGGGCGAGCTCATATAAAAGTCAACTAAACCTAAAATTCACTTGTTCTCTCGTTTGTGCAATTGAAGAGTGCTCTTGCTCCATCTCCATCTTCTTCTTCTTCATCTCCTTGTGTCTGTGTGTATGCGTCAGAGGGAGGGAGAGAGTGTGTGTGCGATCGAGCATTGCGGCGGCACGACGACGGTGAGGCGGTTAAGCGCAGCATAGCAGCGTCTCCCTCTTCTTCGCGGCGAGGAATCCTCCACGATAGCAAGCGTAGAGCGGTGAGTGACACACCATCGCCATCTTTGAGCTTACTAGTTTAGGCTTGTTGTGTGCTTGGAGCCATTTGTGGCTCACACAGTGTATCGGCAAGTTCCTTGCATTGACACGTGCGACATATGCGCACATAATGTAAGCTCACAGGACATTTATGACACTTTGTTGCCTCTTTTCAGTGGTGGCAGTTCGAATGTAAATTCAAATGAGGCAAATGTACAACCTATGGGGGTTTTTGAAAATGTTATTGATGCAAATGTACTTGATGAGGAAAGGGCTGAGAATGAGCAGGCTAGAGGTATGCCTAAATGGCTACATGACAATAAGTTGGATGCACTTTTGCCTAGTAGTACTCATTCAGGTTCTCGCCATGCATCTTATGCATCAGATTGTTATGCTTTGGTTGTGTCTAACTTACATGATGTTGGAGGAACCTTTGTCTTTTGATGAAGCACATAATTCAAAAATTTGGATGGCTGCCATGCAATCAAAATATGATGCACTTATAGAAAATGACACATGGACTTTATGTGATTTGCCTCCTGTCAGAAAGGCCATTGGTACAAAGTGGGTTTAAAAGTTGAAAAGCAAGCCGGATGGATGGTGAGATTGATTGCTATAAGGCTCGACTTGTTGCAAAGGGTTATGCACAACAAAAAGGCATAGATTATGAAGAGACTTTTGTTCCCACTTGTCATATGACTACTGTGCATTTTCTATTTGCATTGGTATCTTATTTTGGTTGGGATGTACATCACTCAGACATTGTTACTTCTTTCTTTAGTGGTGACATATTTGAGGAAGTTTATGTAACAAAGCCTTGTGGTTTTGTCATTAAAGGGCAGGAAGATAAAGTGTGCAAATGTAAGAAAGCTTTGTATGGGTTGAAGCAATCTCCTCGTGCTTGGTATAAGAAGGCTGACACTCATCTGGTCAAACGAGGCTTTTATAATAGTCCAACAAAAAGCACATTGTATGTAAAGCGTGAGGGTGATGTACTTCTCATTGTGGCTCTCTATGTGGATGCTTTGCTGATCACTAGACCAAATGAGAGGTATATTGCTGAATTTAATGTTGATTTGAATGCTACTTTCAAGATGAAAGATTTGGAGATGTTGATGGTGGTATTGCCTTGTGTCAAAAAAGTTACATAGAGACATTGCTATGTAAGTTTGGACTTGAGGATTGCAAACATATTGCCTCTCCCATGAAAACAAGTTTGAAATTAAGTATCCATGATGTTGGTAATCTTGTCGATGTCACTCTTTACCAAACTATTGGATGCCTAATTTATGTATGCAACACGAGGCCAGATATTCAATTTGAGGTCTCACAGGTTAGCAGATTTATGCATAGCCCAAGTTCTAAGCATGGGTAGGTTGTCAAGGGGATTTCTCGCTACTTGAGTGGCACTTTATATCTTGGCTTTGTTTTATCCCAAGGGGGGATCATTGCCGCCAGACTTACATGCTTTTTCAGACTCAGATTGGGTTGGTTGTTTTGACACGCAAGTGTCCACAAGTGGTTTTTGTTTCATGCTCGCGGTAGTTCATGTATCTCATGGTTGAGCAAGAAGGAACCTACTGTGGCCACTTCTAGTTCTGAGGCTGAGTACAGGACAGTCTTCACAGCTACAGTTAAGTGTGTATGGCTCAGACACCTTATGGCTGATTTGGGTGTTGGACAGGTAGCTGACAACACTAGATCTACACTGACAGCCAGAGCGCATTGTCAGTTGTGAAAAACCCATTTTTTCATGCTCGCACAAAGCACATTGAGGTGCATTACCACTATGTCAGGGAGAGGTTCTCAGCAGGAGAGATCAACATGGCTTATGTGCCAATACACGACAACCTTGCAGATCTTTTCACAAAGGCATTGTCTTGTGAGAAGTTTGAAGATTTCCGCAAAGCTTTGGGCTTACTCCCCTTTGTGGATTGATCATGTCTTCAGGGCACGGCACTTCCCTTTACTCTATGTGCCAACTCTCATTCGCCCCATCACTTTTAGGGGGGATTTGTTACCATATACATGTGGTAGTGATATGTGTGAACACAGTTAGGACCGCCAAGGCATTTTTTCCCTCACTAGGAGGCTTTTTTCCCGTGCATTGTATATACCCCCATCACTCTAGGGCTAACTTATCTTTCCATTGCACACTAAGTAATACACTCTCTGTTGTGTGTCTTGAGCTTCCTTCGTCTTCTCCAAGTTGTGTGTGTTTTCTTGCAACCCTGATTCCAACACTTTCAGACATTCACCCACTTTAGCTCCAAAACCGCGATGATGTTCTTTTGACTCAATCCAATCCAAGATGATGAGGACTTGTCACACTCTTCTACTTACTCTACTTCTATGACAAAGAAAAATAACATAAAAACAACTCAAATAAACAACTAGCTATACAAACTCTAAAATTTTATGTTTTTTTTGTGTTTTTCAGTATACTGCGAGTTTAGTTGTTTTTACGACCAACAAAACTATTGAAGAAACTGTGCAGGAGAGAAGAGGAAGCAAAAGAGCACACGACACACAGATATGGGTGGGGAGACTCAATCAATGAGCAACCCCCTATACACTTATGCTATGTATAAAATATACAAGTCAGTGGGTGCCCAGACTCTGGGCGGCCGGGCAAGGCACAGGCGCCTATACCCCAACAACCTCCCACTTAAAGGCGATTGTGCCTTTAAGCAAGGGAACCTAGTCTAAAGACTACAAAAGGCGAGAGAAAACCGCTCTCAACCGATGCCCATTGGCTAGCTGTGATTGTGTGCATCCGGCTGTCCTGCTCCTGTGTAAGTCCATACACCACCAGACATACCGCACACGGACTACAAGTATGTACGCAATACCTGCATATCTCCCTCGTGCACTATGCCATCATCAGTCAACAAACGACTGACAACCCCAACTACAAATGCTCCCACTGCAGCTGCGATATCCGGTCTCAAGATCAGCATCTCATACATGAGACCACCGAATGCCGATGCAATGCTAGCGGGCCCTGCTAGCTCTACGGAGCATGCATCAACATATATATCCCTGGCAATAGGCATCTCTGACTGACAAGGCGTGTCAACCACATTCATCTCCTGACTGTCCGCAAAAGACACATCAACCTGTCGTGCAACCTCAGAGCAAACCAGGTGCTCTAGGTGTCTACTGGAAGACATATCCTGCACAACTATATCCCCATGCTCACTGTCGAGCATAGAAAGGAATGATTGCATAATCGCTGACGTCTCAGCTTCCTCTGCAATCATCCACTACAAACATGACCACTCAATCTGTTGTGACTCACTAGAGCTCTCATGCTCTAACTCCTTATGCATAGACTCTTGCATAACTTCCTCCTGTCATGACTCACTAGAGCAACACTGCTCTACCTGTCTATCCTGCATAGAAGTATCTCGCACAACTGACTCTCTGCTTTGCTCAGTCTAGCAAAGCATGCATGTCTGACTCTGTCACCTCTCTATGTGACTACTCAAGTCGTGTCCCAACCGTGTGCACAACGAGCTCACTACTCTGCACTCCATGCAAAGCACCCTGCAACCCATGAGCAAAAGAGACTTTCTGGGTCTCTCACTCTCTGCATGGATGTAACAATATTGAGACTCGACCATCTCGCAACAGTACTACGTGCAATGGGTACCATGTGCCAACCCTAGCACCTCTCGCAATCAATAGCGAACCCAAATGCAACGCAAAAGATCGCTCAAGCAGCGATACCCGACATCCACTATCCTTGAGCTGACCAACGGAGATCAAACTCATCGTCAAATCTGGCACATGACGCACATCTCTGAGCACGTACGATGCACCGCTCGGTAATGACAGTCTCACATCTCTTGAACCAGCAATCTCATGCAATGATCTATCTGCCAATCGCACACTACCATGCACTCTGTTAGAATAGGTATTGAACGAGTCACGATACGGAGTGACATGAAAAGTAGCGTCCATGTCTAGCACCCACTGCAAAAGAAGTGCACTATCCTCAGACGTCAAAAAATCAGGAGTAATATAGGAAGCAAATGTGACCTCACTGTCACTAGGGTACTCAAACACTGTATCTGATCCTGCAACTGTCAAGTGAATGGAGCCTATAGCATCTACTGCATCCTTGAGACGAGCCTGTCTCTTGTGCTGTCTCATACGACGAAAGCATCACCGTCTAATGTGCCCTGAATGACCACAATGCCAACACGTAACCCGTCGACGCATATGTGAATGCCGTTGTCTCACAAGAGTCTCAGATGACTCAGATCTATCATACATCTCATGCAATCTCTGCCAACATGCTCTCGTAGTCGTCTCATACATAACAAGAGCAAATATAGACTCCGCAAGGTGCAAACATATCGTAGATAATGCCATCTCATCTAGCTCCTTCCACCACTGATTGTCAGACAAGCATGAAGGTCTACCTGCATCACCACTCAATGGTCCATGCAACCCTCGCTGTGTCAATGCATCAAGCATACACTCTCTCCATGCTGCAAAGTCTGACCCATCAAACATGCGCATTGCGGAGAGATCATAATCTGATCGATCACCTGTCTCTGCCATGAGCACAATGTAGCAAATTAAAAAGAAAAATCAATGTCTCAGCACCTGCCACACTGTCCAAGAATATGGCAAAGTCACGATGCAAAATCTGTGAGACAATCTGTGAGCATAAAGCTCCCACAAATGGCAATGATGCAAATCCCAAATGCCAAGTGTACGAGGCTCCTGTAGAGTAAATCAAGCTCCTGTATGGCTGTAAAATATGGCTGTAAATCAACCCCAAAACAGCCCCAAAATTCAGCTCTTAAACAGCTGCATAAACAAGTCGCAAACATGTCCCAGATCAGCCTACAACTGAGCCATACATGGACACCTGCAAAGAAGAAACAATGGCTGAAAATTCAGCGCCCAAATAAGCCCTCAAACCTGCCTGTAAACTTGTAAACCTGTAGCTGAAACCTGCTGAAAAACCTCAAGCCATTAGTGCTCGAATCCGGTTACCTAGCTTGTAGTCACACAAGCATACATCACAATATTCACTCCTGTGAGTGTGCCAAGATAAATGTACGCCTGTCAAACCATGAGCTAATCACCAAGCCCACACTGTGCGGTATCGATGCATGCATGCACTAAGCTCCCACCTGCAGAGAACACCGCACATAATCACTGAGTGCAATCGCAATCACAACCTGGATCGCATCAACTTATGCGCATAAAACTCGTAGGAAAATTTCGCCAGAGTTTCAACGCACTATGGCTATCAACACAAAATAACCATTGTCCTGCAAGCTCAATACAATGAGCAATCAATGCGCATCAAACTACACTCAACATACATGCATAAGCTCTGCAAACCTGTGTCCAACAAATGCTCACAAAGAGTACCACAGGTGACCATACATATCATCAACAACCAACCTCTGCACTTGCTCACAAGATCTACTGCTCACCACATAAGCATACATAGAGTATTACCCGCTCAAAAATCATGTATGCAAGCCGCAACACTGTAGAAGAACCACTCAACTGCAACTGGCAACACCTGTGGGAGTACTAGACTCAACCTGTACCTGGGAGTCTAACCCGATCTTGTAACACCTGCAAATGCTCACAATCAAGCAAATCAAACCAATCCACCTCCTGCTTACCAATCTACACAAGACGGGTTTCTTTGCGGCTGAAACCTATCTTCTGATGTAGTGCTCAAAACAAAATTCTGAGGGCATAATCAGCTTCGAAAGGGGGATAAAACCCCAAGTCGTCGGATGGAAATGTTCCCAGAACGCCGAGTGTGAATTTCCAAGCTCCGGATCCAGAATCTGTCTGAAAAGTGCGCGCGCGATTACGCAAAAACGCACTGAACTTGGCTCTGATACCAATTGAAGAAACTGTGTAAGAGAGAAGAGGAAGGAGAAGAGCACACGACACACAGATATGGGTGGGAAGACTCAAGCAGTGAGCAGTCTCCTATAAACTTATGTTAAGTATAAGGTATACAAGTCAGTGGGCGCCCAGACTCTGGGCGGCCAGGCAAGGCGTAGGCGCCTATACCCTAACAACTATGCACCAAGCTTTCACACTTACTCACACCACTCTATCTCTTTATCATTTTTGTGATTAGAAACTCACCTCACAAAACACAAAGATCAAGGATACCTCGATCTCCAATTCTATCCTACTCCATCCAACTAGTGTAACTCACGCAACTCTATCGGTTGTATGTGTCCACACTAGTCTAGATACTCGTTTCCCGAAAACGACACCAATGTCTCGTGGCTACACTGTCATCACCTAACACATCTCACAACAAGACTGATCCAAGACTATAATGTCAAGCATGGGAAGCAAGTGACTTGACTAGGGCATGGAGGCACGCCAAGAGGTTGTCAGTCTCTCGTCTGAACACAATACAACTGCCTATGTACACTCTAACCACAGAAAACCTGGTTTTTATATCTATGTTCCATTCGCTCATCAAAAAGAAAAACCAATAGCAAATCAACTCCAAAAAACACCAAATATTATAGATATTGTCTATGCACGGTCAAAAACATTCTTGGGTTATCAAACCTAAAATCTACACACAAGAAAAAACTGTGTTTTTTCTAGCGATACAATTGCAAGTCATCAAATTTGATGTCAAACATGCCTACTAGGTGGTCCAAAGTGTTGGGAATCTAATGCAATCGAAAGAATCTCAAAATAACACTTGGATAGTGAGATATGTCACTCAGAAGGTTATGAGAGTTAATGCCTGGATCTCGCAAAACGGTTGCAATGTAGATATCCATGCGTAGAGCTCCTTGAGACTAACACAATGGTGCTCTTGAAATTCTGTTACGATGATCGTGCGGTGCGGTGCAAAGAGATAAGACATTGTAAAAAGAGATAACATTTTACTTTTTACTTTTTTGGGCTAGAGCCGGCAAGCCCACAAGGAACTGCCTTTGCTTCGCGTGCACGCAAACGAGTCAAAGACAAATTACCTTGCGGACTTGCCGACAAAGGGAAAAGCGCTTCCATGCCGTATCGTGGCATGTCAACGGGGAATGGAAGCAAGTTTCCCCCTCCGGGGAGTAAAAAGTCTTTTCATGCCATGTTAGTCAGTCCATGTTCCCTTGTTAGTCACGCCACCCGAGGGTAACGTCAGGAAATCACCAAACGAATTCAGTGATGCATTTAAGGACCAAGGCTGAGAGAGAGGGACAAACCCTTGTAACTCACAGACCATACTGAATCTTGCCCAGGTACTCCAGGATTTTCGCCTGGTAGAAAAAGGCCCCCGTCCAGCGGATGTCCGGTAGGACTGCCATACCCAAGGTGGGCGTCGGCTCAAAGGAGGCATCCCGATCCGGCCAACCATGGTCACCAAGGCCCGCTCGGAAAGCCCCAAGACCATGTTAGGCGAGACCGCACCGTACGCAATAACTACAAGCCCTACGAGCTTTCAACACCCTCACGGGCCAGAGCATTGTAGTATCGCGGTACGGCCCCGCAGAGGAATGCTGCAACGTTATCCGCATAGGCACTCCTCAGCTGCGGTCCACGACGACCATTATGGGCCCCACGGGGGACAACCCAACCTGGCAATCGCTTTCCGCTAATCTCCCCTCCCAGGAGTAACACTTCGGTATCTTCACCGCTCGGATTGTTTAACAGCCATCTAGCATGTTCCAAACAGGGTCGTATTGAGCTTCTGAGATTGTCCAGTTCAGGGCACTGTACCAACAAGTGCGTAAGTGACCTTGAACCTTCTTCCATTCCGCATAACGGGCAAGTCCTCGACTGTGCCCGTTCAATCTTATCCTTAAGCCTTAAGCCATCCACTCTTGCTAGTAACAAGACTTTCTCCTCCATCCCACCGAGGTTCTTCCCAATGCTCTGCCTATAGAGGTATCCACGCGTGTCCTCATACTTCCTCTCAATATAAGGATGACACATTGATGTGAGTATTCCCAGAGCTTCCAGCTCTTCTGTCTTGCAGTTTCAACAGAAGCGCCGTTGATATACCTCTGCCCCCAAAACTTTGTCCTTTTACACCAGGTCCACTTCTTGAATTGGTTCCATTCTGGTATATTGTTAACCAAATCTGCAATCCAAGTCTTTAGACCTGCGTACTTGGTAAAAGCTCGTACCCTCTGTCCTGCACAGTAAGCTGGTACGGGGGGGAGCCCTAACTCCCGGTGAAGAGTTGCTGCTGCCACAGAACTCGACTTCGCGGCCTTACCGACTATCCACCTCATTCCAGTTGCTATAAGCGTCTCTAATTGGTTCAACTTCCTCATGTCATGTGAGCCATAATCTCCGCTCCATAAGTCGCCACTGGGAAGACGCACGCCTTGAGAAAGGCCAACCTTGACCACATCGGAATTTTCTTAGAGCATAGAAGATGTTTATGGGCATATAAAGACTTACGTGCACTTTCAATCCTATCCTTAAGGATAGTATCGATCGAGACTTCGCTGTCTATTAAGATGCCCAAGTACCTATACTCCGAAGCTACCTGAATCTCCTCAGGTCCGATGTGGGGTTTGAAGGCAATAAGTTCCTCAAGGTCCCCGTTGAACACGGTCGCCTGGCATTTCTTTATGCCGAACTTCATCCCCCACTTCTCTGCCCAACTATGCAATCTATCTAAACTAGCCTGCAACTCCTCCTTAGACTCCGCAAATAAAACTAAAAAGAGATAACACACGATGTACAAAGAAACCTTATCTACTCACTTTCATTAATAATAATCATGATGTTCAAAACGTTACAAAAGTTTTCTTTTATATCCTAGCTTAGGGTCTTATGTACAAGGACTAGACTTGCTTCAAAAATAGCATAAAATATAACGGGAGAGCTCATAGTTTTGAATTCTTCATATTTACAGAGCGAGCAAAAAGCTAATGGTTTTTCTAACAAGATAAATTATGATCAATTTCCATTACGAGGGCTAAAAAAAAAATTTCAAGCATCTCCTCTTTGAGAGTTGGCATCTGTTGTTGTTGAAATCTTCAACAGAGACAATGTCTTCGAATAACCTCTTTGATAGGATTTTTGTGCATCTTTGACTTGTTGAAGATAGCATGTCACCTATGAATGACTTTATGAGATTTCGGGGTGCCAAAGAACCTATGGTGGCGAGGCCTCGTAAAAGGGGTGCTCCAACAAACATGTATCACCGAAGGTATCCCAACATTTGAAAATAGCCCAGCTCAAAGAAAACCTCCCTAAAACCCTCTAAAGGCTCAACAAAAACGACACAACTATAGTTCAGTCTTAGAAAGAACCAAGAACAAGCTAAAACAATAGTGTACAATAGCAATGACCGCAACTCTACATTAGCAATGACCGCAACTCTACATAAGTGTGTAAAAGTATTGCAAGAACGGATGCCATATGAGATGCAAGTAGTAAACAGTAATCCAAGTGGGGATACAACTCTCAAACGAGCTCACTAACACTCTAAGTGCTCACAGAAAAAGCATCTTTCAATGCATAAGTCATCCCATGCTGAAACTACTGCAAAAGTCACTAGCAAAAGTGCCTGCAAAAATCATATACCTATATCCAACGAGAAACCTGTACATTGTGCTTATAACTAGCACCGTATGCATGAGAATCGGAGGCCAAATCTCATCAAGTAGCCACAAGTATATACATGACCACAAACATGGCGAACATATGTCAAAACTATCATAAACATCTCTCAAACCACAAACATAGAGAGACATGGTTGCTCTCCCCTACGAAAATGCTCCACTTATAGTGGAGTCATCGAAAAACTATGCCTCCGAGCTAGTGTGTGCTTGTAACCAAAAAATTGTTGTCGATGTCGATCCGAAGTTGATGTTATGCCTCCCATGTCGGACGGAGGTACCGCGTCCAGAAAGAAAATGCTTGTGGTGGGTATCATGAATCCAGGAGCCTCGAGAAAAACCGTCACTAGCTCATTCATAGGCTAGCTCGCCAAGAAAAACACCCAAAAAGGATATATGATGCTGAAACTCAAAAGAGAATCCATTGAAGAGAATCTGGTGCCGATGTTGATCCAAAACGTCGATGCCGAAGGGATGAAAATCTGAAGCCGAAGATGATCAAACACGAGTGTAGGTGTCAAAGAACACTCGTGTTTTTGCGCTACTGCCACATGCATTATACTTTTGTTGAAAGCTTTAGTGTTTCCTTTTGGTACTAGTGGTAGAGATGTGTTGCAATGCATAGATGTGTGTGTGTGCGGAGAGGAAAGAGGAGAATTAAACGTGTTTGGGGTGGAACCACACTTGGAAGGGTGTGTGTGCTTGGTTCTTTTATTGGTATATAATGTAGAAATTTCCTCATGTAGGAAAACGGAGTCTTTTTCACTGTTTTTCATACAATGCCTATCATGAGCTTCTGCTCGAGCGACACCGCATATCTAGCTAGGTACGATTGGGGGGGACAGGGGACCACTCGCCCTCCCATCCGACCGACGGTCCCTTGCCCCCAATCGTACCTAGCGGTGCCTCCCTTACAGAAGCTCATGATGTTGAGGTAAGTCACAATGTGGGAATTATTGTGAGAATTTGTCCAAAACTCCTTGTGACATATGGGCCCCTTACCCCAACAGTTTAAAACTTGAGACTAATGCAAAAGGATGCCCAGTCCTCCTTTGCATTGTTTCTCATAAATAGATTTAGTCTATCAAAGAACACACATAAGACTATTGCAATAAGCAACCTATTAACTTCAAAGAAACCACTTCGAATCATTTTTCTCGAAAACATCTAGCAAAGATATACGGTCTCACTATATTGCCAAAAGATTCACAAGATTATCAAAAATGTGACAAGGAAACCATTAGTCATGGACCGCTTTTCACCCAAAAGAGGTTGGTCTAGTTGTCAAAAAAGACTAAAATAGTGATAAAACAAGATTGTGGCACAAGGAAGTCATTTGCAAATAGACTTGTAGCCAAAACATTTTGATGAAGGCCATCAAGGAGTGTTTAGCAGGTAAAATTAAAGTTGGAATCCATTTTACGCTTAGGAAGTCATACATCTAGGCCCCTTTTGAAATCAAGAAGATACGATCCTCCAAGTTGCAAATTTCCCTAATCATTTGCATCTGTCCTCATTAGTACCTGCACAATAAGAATAAGAAATGATCCAAAAAAGGCATAGATTGCATCTCCATGTACATAGAATGAGAAATAGCACTAACATGTTGAAAAGACAATAAGACGAAACTTATTACATGGATGAAGAGGCATGATATCTCTCCTGTTCACCATGGTGGCACTTGGTATTAGAGTATAGATCTCTAAGATATAGATTAGGTCGTAGGCACAAAGAAAGCACATACAAGGCACGTGGCCCTAAAGGCCTTGCTAAATTTAAGTGCTCGGCAAGTCCATCACATTAAATTGCTTTAAGTTAGACATAGGGAAAGAGGGCGTTTGCCACTTGAGCATTGAACATATAGGGACTCAATAGCCTCAAGCCTAGCAAATCCTCGATACTCTTGGAGACCACAGTTTTGAGAGTAGAAGTCTTTTCATGAAGATCTTTGGGTGGAGTGAGGTGAGAAAACATTATCTTTCCAATGTGGATATGGGCAACATGAATGTGTTGGAGAGAATTTGAAGAAGCTTTACCCTCTTACTTCATACAAATATCCAAGCTTTTTCTCGAATTATTTGAATATTTGTTAGAAAAACTAATGGCACTTTGTAGCTATAGAAATTAACTTAAGTAGATTTCAAGTGTGGATAAGTGAAGTTGAAAACCCATCTTGAGAATTGACAATGAAGGTGACTTTAGAACCCTTCACATTTAAAGAAAAACCTCACTCCCCCAAATCAGCCAACATAATGGTGTAGTAGGAAGTAAGAACATGACTAAGAATGCACTCTCTTACACCATGCCTCCTTTTCCTCATTTTGGAGTGAAGTTGTGGCTACATCAATGCATAATCTCCCAATTAAGATTTGAAGTGCATCTCACGAGATAAGGAACTTACAAGGCAAAAATCCATTCTCATTAAACTTCATGTTTTTGGATGTGCTAAGGACTGGATGATAAATCCTGAATGATAATTTTCCATTGTTACGTCCCTTGCTTGACATAGTTTTGGTCTTGAGATCCTCCATTGTTAGATTTTGTTCTCTACAGTCAAGCTTTGTTTAAATATACTAAATTTAGTGGACTCAGATGGAACTTCACATCAAAATTGGTGCTGATCCATTGCCAAATATGGAGATCGTTGAGGCTCTTCTAGGACCTCCATCCCCATCACTACCATCGCCCCTCTTGCCTCGCTCATTAGTTCCTGTTCACCCTCAACCTCACCTATTATCACTTCTCCATCTGCGTCACATGATATTGCTGATATGCTTTGGTATCATCTACCCCACATCTAAAGCCAGAGGTTCCTACTATATGGGGCTTGTGCTGCAGTTCAAGATTCTCATGCCTTGAGAATCCACCATGGCAAATAAACCTGAAGGTGGTTGAGCCCATTCCTATAAATAGATATGATGGCTGAGGCGCCTATTATTGAAGAGATTCAAAAGAGCTTGCTCCCACCCATCCATCCCCCAAGAAAGCAGTTTGTGTGAAGTGAATTTCAAGATAGAAGTTACATTATGACAGCTTTTTAGACGAGTGCTTAGCTCATCTACCTTCTTAAAGGTTCACATAAAGAAGCTAGATTCCAGGATCACCTTTCCACCCATTGCAAGGTTTGCTAAAAGAAATATCATGTGGATGCATTGGATGTACATAGAGGTTTTCTTTATTATATGGGGATATTGTCTTCTCACCATGACCGAACATGCTATCCTCTTAAGATATCTTATTGAGCCTTTAGCCAACGTACAATGATATATTGGTTGAACATAATCAGACTCCCTGTACCAATACTCCTCCGCATCTTTAGACAGATACCTGTCCTCCGTTTGAAATTTGGTGGTAATTGGTTATACACTAGTGTCAGTTGCAATCAATATATTGAATAAACATGATATCCAACTGGTGAATCAACATGTCATTGACCTCTCAGCACTTACTTACCCTCCTAGGCCAAAGACTCACAACCCTCTGCTGTACCCCATTGGCAGGTTGGACATGCACCCACTACTAGAAACATTTCCATTCATGCTTCATGCAATTCATTGAGCATTTACTTGTACATGTTCCTCAATTACAGAAGAAAAATGGCATATCATATTCAGCACTAAGAAAACTCCCCCATACAGTGTTTCATGGGCATCATCACAGCAAAAGAACATTACCCAAGTTCACAACAGGAAGACTCCACGTGCATCAATGTACAGAGCAATAATACCTACAGTCCTAATGCGTATCAGCACTGTAGTTTTTTTAGGTTGAAAAGAGGGGGGGGGGGAGCACTACAGCAAAACAGAAGCAATCACCGCCAGACAGCACCTGCACTGCAATTTAGAGAGTGCCGGCACCTGTAGCAGGGTAAGATGGGGAACACTGGACTTGCATCATTGTATGCTAAGGTTCACATGCCTCAGCCAACAAACATCAGGACCAAGAGTCAAAATCACATTCATAAGAAATCAAGAAGCACTCTAGTCATCCTCACCATTTTCAGCTATTTGGCTCTTTCAGTACATTCCTCCAGACCCAAGCTTGTTAAGGAAGCTTGTAAGGAGTCAGTGATCAGACAGTGGATTGGGAACTGACGGGTTTTTTTTTCAGTACAATAAATAAGTGGTTATTGTAAAACATTTTTCGGCACTGCTACAACTCTCAAAAAAAAGAAGGGAGACTTCAAGACTCAAAACTAACAAATCATGTACAAATATCCCCCAACTAGCTGTCAACCACCTGAGCACTCCCATCTGATGCAGTATCACCCCCAAATCCAGGCGATCACAATTTAAGAACCGCGTGCCCTACCTAAAGCTCCATCAAAAAATTCTTCAGAAGTATCACAACACCGTGAGCGCAGAAAAAAAGTGGCCCTGAAGAACCAGCACAGGCTCTTGAGATCCCAGACTCAACCGTGAAACAAAGGATGCCTGGGCCATCGCAGCTTGCAGTGGCTGGAGAGAGTCCAAACACAGCATTGCTCCTCGATTCCTGCGTTCAAAAAATGCTGATCAGCAAACGCGCATGACATTGCAGGGTCCATGAGTAAACAGCATGTCACACAATAATTTTTTGATGAATAAAAAGACAAAATAAAACAATGATATTTTTATTCCTTAGGGCCTGTCTCTTCACAAAAACCAACCCTTCTAGAGCACTAAAAGCTTCTAGACCTTCAGCTGCCCTGAAGCTACATTTGAGGCGAACTTATTTTCCTTCACTTTCTGTAGCTAAGCACATACCTAGTAGCTAAATAGGCTACATAAAAATTTGTATGGTACCTAGATCTTTTCTTGTTAAGCTCTCAGCCTCTCCTTCCCCTTTCACCGCTACAGGCATCCATGTTGTCCCACAAGATCTCTAGTACAAGAAAGTACCGCAAACCCGATGTTTCTTCAAAAACTCCTTTCTCTCACAAATCACTTAATTAGTTAAACAAATTTCATTGAGGTTCACAACAATGCCGCCAGCAATGCACAAGGCTACTGCACTCTACCCCAACAACTATTTATGCAGAATGCAAACCCTGTACTGCAATAAGTACATTATCCTGCTTTAAGTACAACAAATCAAATGCTTTCCATTTATTCTGTAGGCACAAACAGCCTAAGAGACTGCATGAATTACACGAAGGATCATCCGCAGCTTTAACTAGATGCCCAGTGCAAGGAATACATAGTGCGACTTAAAGCACAAAACTAGTTGATGTAGCAAGCAAAAATACGCCACAAGCCATGGGTGTAAGCTAAGGCGACTCAATAAGTTGCACATCACTCTAGGCCCAATGGGGAACCCAGCCCTACTCGACTTTCAGGGCTATGAGTAATCTTGAGGCCTTCAGAAAAACGGCAGATCCATGACAGGATGGAGAATCATCGCTAATGAAAGGCAGCTTTGACTCACAGAAAGAAAGAGCGCGCGCCGACACAAACTCGCACACGTACCTCGAGACCCAAGAAGGAGCACAAAGTGAGCTACTAACGAGCTCAGATGACGCAGCCTTGCAGAGGCGAGGAGCATTCGGAGGGCAAGAACCGCTGCATGCCTTCTGAAAGAAAGAAGCCACAGAAGCCACAGACCTCAACTCCGAAGAAGTAGGCCGCCTCATTTGCCTCCTCAAAACCCTATGCTGCAACCCTTAACTAGCATGTGATGTGGCTTTAACGTCTTAAGTTTCGAACTCAAGACGTGTACTGAAAGAGAGAGAGAGAGTTTACCCCAACAATCTATGTGACGAGTCTTGAACTCGAGACGTGTTACTGAGGAGGGAGAGCATCTAGAATGTTCAAAACGTTGGAACTACAATTATGAGAGAGAGAGAGAGAGAGAGAGAGAGAGCATGGGGAGAATTCAAAATGAGAAATTATCGTAATGATAAGACATTGTCCAATGGTTATCTAGGAGCATAGTGAATCACGAAGCGATGGCCATCTCAACTCTATCCCCACTCATACGCCAGTTGGCCCAACCACGTGCTTGAGCCTTGCATATGTTCCTTTTTTGCATGTGCCACTCGAGTTGGCATATTGTTTTAAATGCAAGTCCTTAACCTTGGCTTAGAAGCCGGATTCATAAAGGGATTGCCTTTAAACGTAGACGTCGTGGTTAAAAAACCGTCTCAAGGGCAGAACGGACACACCAAGGTTCAAACACCCCCTTCGTGCCATTCCCTTCAACTTCAAAATACGTAAGTGTAACATGTGAATTCACTTGGAGGGATTTTTTATGAAGCCTCCAGGTGAGGACCTGAAACTACTGTGCAATGCTGGTGTCTTACCAAACTAAAAGCGTAAGGCAAGCATTAGAGTAGCGTTGGAAAGCAGAGGAGATTTAAGCAAGCAAAACATAGTCGTTGATGAAAACTAAACATTAACGTTGGTGATTTTTGAGCTTTCTGTAGCGCTCCAGAACAGAATAGAGGAAGAGAGAGTAGTGCTGAGGAGAATTGAAAGCAACAGAACGCTTCGTCTTGGAAAGGCACAGTGCTACAAAGAGGGAGACAACAAGGCCAGAGAGAGAGAGAGAGAGAGAGAGAGAGAGAGCTTCCTTGTCTCTCTCACAACACACACACACTGGCTCCAACTTCTCCACTCTCCTGGCATCGATATAGATAGCGAGAAAGAGAGAAGATTTGAGTGAGGGAGGTACTAGCTCTCCTCCGATATCTTCGGCATCAATAAGGCACGTCCATTTGCGACATGAAAGTCGACATCGACACCTAGCATCTTCTCGACATTGACAACACTTACGTCATTGACGTACTTGGGTGAGGTGCCTCTCTATAGAGGAGTGACCCTGACGTCCGCATCGACGAAGAGCATGACATCGACTACGGATTCTCACATGCTCTCTGACATCGTAGAGAGTGAGACAAAGAGAGAGCTTGTCGACAGTGGGAGGCAAGTTACAACTTACCATTAGCAACAAATATGACGCATTCATAGGTGTTTTGAACTCCCCATGCACTTTGAGAGCAGTTTGCAGCTCTCTTACACTCACAGGGTCTACATCAGATGGATATAGGTGTTTGCATCATTTTGATTCTAGTGGAAGTTTTACGCATATGGGCTATGTGTGTGTTGCCACAGATCAAGGTGCTAAGTTTTGTGTTTTTTTTTCCTTGCACGCTTGTTGGCGCCTCTTGAGTGTGTGCCCTACATCTTGAAGTGAATTTACGACCCACGTACGCTATGTTGCAAATACTTCCATTGTACATCATTGTGGAGTCGATTTTGACATGTTTTGGTAGTTCTAGCCTTTTTGAGACTCGGTCTGGAAGAGCCCTTTCTGAGACTGTGGCTAGTCATGTTTGCATAGCCTTTGTGAGGGTCATTACGTGAGGTTTTCTGAAGTCAAGCTCTAGGGGCCATGTTACCCAGTGTGAGGTGTATTAGGTTGTCGGAGATCCCTATTCGTAGCCTATCATAGGATATGTATAGAAGGGTATAGGTACATTGATGCCAAGTTGGCAGTCTTTTGACAGTTTTTTTGAGCAGTATATACTAGTTGATATCCTATTAGCACTCTTTTATAGTTTACACATTGATTTTTGCTGAGTTTTGCTTGAGATTTTGATCTCTTTATAGAGAAGACTCTGCCAAAATTTTCGCAAAAGAAATCCCAATCTCACTCCTTGCATTTGCTCTTGTTAGAATGGTTGGACCTTCTGAGAAAGAAGAGTATTATATCAAGAAGTTTGATGGCACAAGCTTCACAATATGGAAGTGCTTGATGTTTTGGTTAATGCATGCCTTGCAGCGCTATTGAAAGAGCTTAAAGAGGGTGTTTACACTGAAATTCAGTGGGAGGAGCTTGATGCTTGTGCTATGGGAACCATTCTCTTGCACCTTGGTGAGTCTATTTTCTTTATGATTTTGGACAAATAGTGTCAATTCACATTTAAATGAGTTCAATAGCTTGTTGTCATAGCTTACATCTAAGGGACACAATTTCAACGATAAAATAAAAGCCATTTTCTTGATATGTTATTTGCCTTCATTGTGGAACACATTTAACACTGCCATTAGTAACTCTACCCATAAGGGCAAGCTTGTTTTCAGTGATGTTACTAGTGCTTTGCTCACATAAGAGATTAGATGTCGGTCTTTTGACACTAGTGGGCATGGTGACACATATATGGCTGGTGATGGTTGTCCCAAGCAAAGAGGTCACATTCATAGTCGCAGGTCGGTCACAAGAATGCTCGTAGCAAGAGCCATGGACACGACCTGCAAAATGCTATCATTGCTACATGGAATGCTATCATTGCTACAAGAAAGGCCATTTGAAGAAAGATTGTCGCATTTTGCAACGGGAAAAGGGTAAATCCGTTGTAACATTTAATGGCCTAATAACTTATGTGTAGTGGAAATTAGCATGAACATAGTGGGCATTTCATTAGAATAGATTCCTAATGAGAATTACAAGAGTGCTTGGGTGGAGAGAGCAACAAAAAGCATAACACCTAGTTAGATAGCATCGACAATACTTTCAAAAGAGAGAGCAATTAAGCTATTGACAATAGTTGAGGACCGGATTTTCATGGAGCCGGTCCCCCCTCCAAAAGGCTTTGTATTATGGTTTCTCCCATCAAGAGAGACATTGTACAATACAATTCTTTGTGTTCCTTCAAAACTAGCTAGTGCAATGAAGATGGAAGCTTCATGCACTAAGCAAAACACTTAATCAAACACAACTTGAATTATCCCCGTTCTCAGACCCAAGACCTCACACACCTTCGAAGATGGTGAGAGCTAGCAGGGTATGAGAGTAGATTGAGAAGAAGAAGGAGTATCTTACGAGAAAGATGTACATCTCCTCACATAATCACTCATATTAGCATAGCTTAGCTTAGTAATTAGCTTGGTAGAGAAGATGAGCATGCATTGAAGCTTGGCTCTTGGTTGGATTTGCATCCACATGCCAAGAGAGTGTTGATGTAGGCTTCTATCTCACAAGCTTGGAGTAGGTGATGAGTTCTCCATTAAAGCTTGGGAAGAGATAGTCTTCTCTTTCTTCACACATGAGCTTGTGTGAGTGTGTGTGTGATAATGCCTTGCAAAAATCAGCCCCCTCTCTCTCTTGGGCGAGCCCTCTTGCTAATTGCTCTTGTTGAAGCCTCATTGGCCCTCCCCAAGTCAAGCCAATTACAATTAAGCAGCATAAGTGATAGCCTTCTGACATGTGTCCCCCTTTCCCCTTTTGTGAGAGCTTTAGGTAATTAAATAATTAAACTAAACTCTCATTGGACCCCTTTGCCTCCTGGCCAATAGGAATCAGGCAAGCCATGGGGCTCCTGAATGCTCATTGGACCCCTTGGGAGACTGCCCAATAGTCTTCTAGGAGACTTAATTCTCATTGGTTTCTTTTATTAAATGTTTTTAAATTAATTAAACTAGATTTACTCTAGCTTAATTCTCATTGGTCCACTTCAAGGGTCTTCCAATAGGAATTGGGCACACCTTGTTGGCATCTGGCCTAAGGAGCTGACATGTGTCCCTCATTCCCTTTGTGTAAAGGGAGCCTGTGTGTGTGTGTGTGGCTTTCTCTCTCATCCCCTACCTTTAGGGCTCACCCCCTCCCATGTAGGGATGTGCAAAGACTTTTAGGGCACACACAAAGCATCCAATTTTCCCTAGGGTTGACCTTTGGACACAACCTTTGAATTTTGGAACCTTAGCATTTTGGAAGTCTTAATGGGCTGAACCTTAGGGTCTTTTTAGCCCATTGTTGCACATGGCTCTTTTGCAGATGGCCCCCCCTTTGGATCCCTATTTTCTCTCCTTTGGATCCCTACTGTGGCCGGTCTGCTAGCTTAACCAATATTCTAGCTTTTTCTCCCTTGGCCTTCCCCACATTAAATGATCAGTTTAATATGAGAAAATCATTTAGGAGAATTAGATATTGATTATTATGACATTACCTCTCTCTTGAAATCATAGTCGTCCTCGACTATGGTGTAGAGAAGATAAAGCATGTTCATGAGTCCTTTTCTTAGCGGGTAGAGGATCCCTATGTTACCCTACGACATCATTCCATAATGGATGACTAGTCCATTTGGCACTTGAGAGCCTGAGGCTGCCGCAAGCATGTCTGCACATTAGTCCTATCAGTCTTCCATAGTCGAGTGACAAGCTCTACTTGGTGTTTGGGAGACGTCGTCTCCGCAAACTTGATCTAAGCATGCATACTACTTCATTTTTGTGCACAAATAAAGAAAAAGAGAGTCTTATAAGACAAAAATTTTGTTCATTTTTAACATTTTGTACATTTGCTTACTCTTGGGAAGCATTGTAAGCATTGACAAGGTTTAGGTTATCCTTTAATTGTATGCCTTGCATCCATCTAGCATCTTCAAAAGGATAATTCTTAAACTTAATAAGATAATTCTTAAGCATTGACAAGGTTTAGGTTATCCTTTAATTGTATGCCTTGCATCCATCTAGCATCTTCAAAAGGATAATTCTTAAACTTAATAAGATATCGTCGGATAGTCTTACCGCCTCTTAATACCTTGTCTTTATGTCGGAGAATGGACTCGGGCTGCAGCACCTCCTCTTGGTCCTCGATCTCCGGTGGGTCTTCAATAGTTGGTTCTTGAGGTGGCTCTCCTTTGTAAGGCTTTAATAGGCTCACATGGAAAGCATTGTGTATGAGCCAATGATTGGGCAACTTGAGTTGATAGGCCATCTCGTTGATTGGCCTAAGAATCTGGAAGGGACCATAGTACCTTTTTGCTAGTTTAGCATAGTACTTTTGGTGGCCCGTAGGATTCTTGCCAGTCGTGTGCCTTAATCGAGCCTTGGGAAACTTTCACAAGACTCAATCGTTTTCTTTAAAGGCTTGGGCTCTTCTGTGCTTGTCAGCAACAGCCTTTTGCCTTTGCTGTGAGATAGAGATAGCATCCTTAATCTTTTGGAAAGATTCTTGTAGGTCTCCGCTATACTCATCTGCAGCGAAGATCTTCCCATGTACCTTAAGTAGCAAGGGACTTTTTGATCTTCCCTCAATTACCTCGAAAGGTGCTTTTCCCGTGGAAGTATGTACAGTGTTATTGTAAGCATACTCCACTAAGGGTAAGTACTTCTCCCATTGGGATCTTTGATCTACTTCCGTTACATAGGCTTTTAGTAGATCGAGAATGGTTAGGTTAGCTATTTCACTTTGGCCATCCGTTTGTGGACGATAGGCCGAAGAGAAGTTTAGCATTGTCCCTAAATTCTCAAAGAGACCCTTCCAGAAATTACTGGTCATTCTAGGATCTCTATCCGACACTATGGACATGGGCAAGCCATGGTACTTGAAAATTTGTGAAATAAAGAGGGTTGCCATTTGATGGGCTTTGATAGTCTTTTTGACAGGTATAAAATGAGCTTGTTTACTAAACCTGTCTACTATCGTCCATATTCCCGTATTCCCATGGATAGACTTAGGCAATCCAAAGATAAAATCCATGGATATGCTCTCCCATGGTGAATTAGGGATTGGCAGGGGTTGAAGCAATCCAAGTTGCTTCCCTCTATCAAATTTTGTCTTTTGGCATACCACACATTTGGAAACATACTCTTGTATGCTTACTTTCATGGTAGGCCAATAGAAATATGTTTCAATTCCCTTTAAGGTAGACTGAATCCCTCTATGCCCCGCATAAGGTGGAGCATGAGATTCATACATTACTTTCTCACGTAGTGAGTTAGTAACACATAGTCTATTGCCATAGAGAAGATAACCATCTTGTAAAGTAAATGGTTCTTCTTTCTTCCCTAATGCAAGGGCTGAAATCACATCTCTAAAATCGGGATCAATACCATACTCATCTATCATTGAAGATAGATCATTGTGAGTTGCTATGGAAACCGCATTCACTCTCGGCCGTCTTGAGAGTGCATCAGCTACTTGATTATGCTTGCCAGCAATGTGAGCAATATGAAAATGAAATTGCGAAAGGAAATTTTCCCGCCTTATTTGTTTGTCGGAGAGCTTGGTCTATGTCATGAAGTACTTAAGACTTTGGTGATCCGTTCGCAGAATGAAAGGAGTCCCCAATAAATAGTGCTTCCATGAGTCTAAGGCATGTAGAACTGCAAGGAGTTCCTTTTCGTATATTCCTAGAGCTTGCTCAACAGGATCGAGCCTTTGACTCTCATAGCCTATGGCGTGCCCTTCTTGGAGCAAAACAGCTCCAAGGAAATCACCACAAGCATCACATTGGACCTCAAATGGTTTTGAGAGATCCGGTAGTGTAAGCACAGGTTGAGAGATAAGCTTTTCTTTAAGCTTTTCGAAAGCATTTTTTTCCTTAGCGGACCATGTATACCTAACGCTTTTCTTTGTTAGGTCATGTAATGGTCCCGCAATTTGTGAGAACTTTTCTATGAAGCGTCTATAGTATGCACACATACCTATAAAGCTTCTTAGTTCATGAAGATTCCTTGGGTTAGGCCATCCTTTTATTACCTCTAACTTGGATGGATCCATTTGGATGCCATCTTGAGAGATAATGTGACCTAAATACTGAATCTCTTGCAAGAAAAATTCACTTTTCTTTCGATTAACATAAAGTTTATTCTCTTTTAAAACTTGAAATATTACCTGGAGGTGTTGCTTGTGTTCCTCCAATGAATTAGAGTAGATGATAATATCATCAAAGAACACTCCAGTGAAGGTTCGATGAGGCCTGAACAGCTTCTCCAAACAAGCGGTTGAATGTGGCTGGTGCATTGGTCAAGCCAAAGGGCATGACAATGTATTCATAAAGACCAAATGTAGTACGAAATGCGGTCTTTACAATGTCTTGATCAACTATCCTTATTTGATGATAGCCACTTTTTAGGTCAACCCTACTGAAGTAGGTCGATCCTTGTAGCTTATCAAATAGGTCTTCTACCCGTGGAACGGGAAACCTATTCTTGATAGTGATCCTATTTAGTGCTCTATAGTCGACACACATATGATATGTGCCGTCTTTCTTTTGCACTAATAGCACAGGTGAGCAAAATGGAGATGAGCTTGGCCTAACCATACCCTTTTGAACTAACTCATGCACTTGCCGCATAATCTCCTCTTGTTGAGCTTGAGAAACTCTATAAGGAGGTTTATTAGGCGGTGAACTTCCTAGAAGAAGTTCAATTGCATGGTCATCATTACCTCGTTTAGGAGGTAGCTCACAAGGGATGTCGTCAATAAAAACATCTTGAAACCCCTTGAGAAAATTGGATAACTCTAATTCCTTTTGGTTGCTTTTATTTTCTTTTGCTAAAGCATTAGATTCATTTTGAGAGTCTTTAACAAAAATCATGTACACGGAAATAGAGCTCTTTATTGACTTGTTGAAAGCTGGTGTATGTACAATGGGGATGGTGTTACCCATTTCCTTGGCATCTATATACATGTCTTTTTCCCTGAACTTAAAGGAGATTCTCCTTTCAGGAAATTTAACATCGACAGCCAGGCGGTCAACCATGGTGCCCCTAGGATTACATCCTCATGCTTGAGAGGAGAGATAAAGAAGTCCTCTTTGTCCACATAGCCTTGGACATGAAGCCTCAATTTCCCGATTAAGGGAGTGACTGAAGCTTCTTGCCCCTTGAAGGCACTGTCTGCGGGTAGGACATCTCCCATCTCGTAGGATTGTATGCCTAGCTTGGTGGCTAACTCCATACATATAAAATTGTGAGTAGAACCAGGGTCAAAGAGAATAAAAGCATCATGTTCTCTTACCTTTCCCCAAGCATGGCATAGAGGAGATCCTTTGTGGTAAGTTTGGTGAGTCTCCTCCTCTTGGATTTCAACCAAGGAAGCTCTAGGAGGATCTTGGCGGTTGTTCTTTTGGGGACAAGCGCGGTACGCATGCCCTTGTTCGCCGCACTTGAAACACCGGTTATCCTTACGATAACGCTCAAGCTCTTCAAGAGAGAGTTTATTCTTACCTTTGTAAACTCCCTTCTCTTCAGCTTTGTTGGAGTTGCCCTTAGGAGACTTTTGGACATTGTCCTTCCCCTTAGGCTCATTGGAACCCTTATTTTTCGGGGGCTTATTATTTCTTTTTGCCCCCGTTTGGAAATTGATTCGAGAGGCGACCATAGTGTGGTGTATTACCGCCGATATGGTACGTGGTCTTTGGGAGTTGACATACTCCGCCATTTCTTCGGTTAAGCCCGCACAAAATTGTTGCTTTTGCTCTCCAAAATCCAACTTTTTGAAGACAGTGGCTTTGAGTTGTAGGTCCCAAAACTTGTCTACATATTTGTGGATAGATTCATTGGGAGAGAGCTTTAAGCTTCGCCATTCGGTAAGTACTTTGTCTTTGGCATCGGTGGCCAAAAACTGCTTCATAATGGAAGCTCTTAAAGCTTTCCATGTTCGTGGAGCTTCACCGTTGGCTCGTAGGCTAGACCACCATTGTCTGGTGGACTTTTGAAAGTGCATAGCTACATGGCGTAGCTAAGAGGACTCCGTGAAGCCCTCATCTCCAAACGCCGCATCGAATTGCTCGATAAAGGCCAAGACTTTGTCCGTGGCACCAAAGGTACCATCATAGGTAAGGAAAGAGATGCTCTTCCCTCCCTCTTTGAATTTCTTCAGCTTGGACGACCTCTTCCATGCGGCATAGGATTTCCTATGGCCTCTTCTTTTTGATGGTTCAAAAGTTGCACCATCTCTTTCTTCAGAAGGTGAAGAATTTGAAGAAGGTGGAGAAGAGGGTGACCTCTTTCTCGCCTTTTTCTTGTCTTGATCTTTGTCATCTTCACCATAGCTTTCATAAGAGGAAGAGGATGAAGAAGATGGAGAAGAGGGCGTCCTCTTTCTCGCCTTTTTCTTCTCTTGCTTTTTATCATCCCTCTTTGAATTGTGGTGGGGAGAAGAATATGATGGTCTTCTCCGCTTTGGTGGTGATGGAGAGCGTTTAGCCCGCCGTCTTCGTGGAGCCATCTCCGCCGAGGTGGCGGCAGACTCGCTTCTTTCTTGTTCCTTCGGTGGAGGCTCTTGAGTTCTCCTTTGGGAAGGAGATGCATCATCAAGAAGTAAATTCTTGAGCCCTTCATATGGATTCTCTTCTTCTTCCCGAATCGGAGAGAGACCTCTTTTGGTAGTCTCACAAGGAGGCTTCCTAGGTGTTCTCTCGTCATGGTGATGAGCTTGGAGAATCCCGTGAGCACGGAGCTGCCGTTGCACTTCACTTTGGAGAGATGGATTGCCCATGGCTTGTTGAAGCCTAGAAACAAGATAGTTAACAAGCATTGAAGCATCATTAGTAGCATCATTGAAGCAAAATCAAAGTTATCAACATTAATTTCACTCTCTTTACTATTGTCAGCCATTCTAACAACTTTTAGGTGTAAACTTTTTAGGTGTACTTTGGCACTTCAAGCCCTAGTTGCTACTCCTCTTTACCCCTTTAGACAAAGCACTCAAGCTACTGTACCCGCGGCTCGAATACCATTAATTGCAAGGAATAGAAGAGAGGGTCTTTCGACACCAAAACAGCACCGGCTCCTGTCAAGCTTCTAATAGCTCAATAGTGGTTAAGCCATAGGCAAGCCCCGTAGGACTCCACTATGAAGACCATAGCTCTCGACGGTGATGCCCCGTTAACTGCACAAAGGCAGGCGCACTGCAAGGCTGAAAAATCCCTATTCTACTTACTCACAGGCAATTAATAATACCAACCATTTGTAGCTAGCTTGAGGACCTCCCTTCTTGAGCAAGAAAAGAGAAACCTTGAGCTCTGATACCAATGTAACATTTAATGGCCTAATAACTTATGTGTAGCGGAAATTGACATGAACATAGTGGGCATTTCATTAGAATAGATTCCTAATGAGAATTACAAGAGTGCTTGGGTGGAGAGAGCAACAAAAAGCATAACACCTAGTTAGATAGCATCGACAATACTTTCAAAAGAGAGAGCAATTAATCTATTGACAACAGTTGAGGACCGGATTTTCATGGAGCCGGTCCCCCCTCCAAAAGGCTTTGTATTATGGTTTCTCCCATCAAGAGAGATATTGTACAATACAATTCTTTGTGTTCCTTCAAGACTAGCTAGTGCAATGAAGATGGAAGCCTCATGCACTAAGAAAAACACTTAATCAAACACAACTTGAATTATCCCCGTTCTCAGACCCAAGACCTCACACACCTTCGAAGATGGTGAGAGCTAGCAGGGTATGAGAGTAGATTGAGAGGAAGAAGGAGTATCTTACGAGAAAGATGTACATCTCCTCACATAATCACTCATATTAGCATAGCTTAGCTTAGTAATTAGCTTGGTAGAGAAGATGAGCATGCATTGAAGCTTGGCTCTTGGTTGGATTTGCATCCACATGCCAAGAGAGTGTTGATGTAGGCTTCTATCTCACAAGCTTGGAGTAGGTGATGAGTTCTCCATTAAAGCTTGGGAAGAGATAGTCTTCTCTTTCTTCACACATGAGCTTGTGTGAGTGTGTGTGTGATAATGCCTTGCAAAAATCAGCCCCCTCTCTCTCTTGGGCGAGCCCTCTTGCTAATTGCTCTTGCTGAAGCCTCATTGGCCCTCCCCAAGTCAAGCCAATTACAATTAAGCAGCATAAGTGATAGCCTTCTGACATGTGTCCCCCTTTTCCCTTTTGTGAGAGCTTTAGGTAATTAAATAATTAAACTAAACTCTCATTGGACCCCTTTGCCTCCTGGCCAATAGGAATCAGGCAAGCCATGGGGCTCCTGAATGCTCATTGGACCCCTTGGGAGACTGCCCAATAGTCTTCTAGGAGACTTAATTCTCATTGGTTTCTTTTATTAAATGTTTTTAAATTAATTAAACTAGATTTACTCTAGCTTAATTCTCATTGGTCCACTTCAAGGGTCTTCCAATAGGAATTGGGCACACCTTGTGGGCATCTGGCCTAAGGAGCTGACATGTGTCCCTCATTCCCTTTGTGTAAAGGGAGCCTGTGTGTGTGTGTGTGTGGCTTTCTCTCTCATCCCCTACCTTTAGGGCTCGCCCCCTCCCATGTAGGGATGTGCAAAGACTTTTAGGGCACACACAAAGCATCCAATTTTCCCTAGGGTTGACCTTTGGACACAACCTTTGAATTTTGGAACCTTAGCATTTTGGAAGTCATAATGGGCTGAACCTTAGGGTCTTTTTAGCCCATTGTTGCACATGGCTCTTTTGCAGATGGCCCCCCCTTTGGATCCCTATTTTCCCTCCTTTGGATCCCTACTGTGGCCGGTCTGCTAGCTTAACCAATATTCTAGCTTTTTCTCCCTTGGCCTTCCCCACATTAAATGATCAGTTTAATATGAGAAAATCATTTAGGAGAATTAGATATTGATTATTATGACATCCGTTGTCAAGTATGACCCTCCTAAGAGCAGTGCGAAGATTGAGGAGCTCATTGTAGTTGAGTCTCCATCATCTGAGGTTATTCCTAATATGCCGTAGCCGCCAGATGTCTTGATATAGCTTGAGTCCAAATGCATTATTGGTGCTTGATCCGTGTTATGCAAAAAATTAGATCATTGAATCATGTGCCAATTTCCATGTTACTCCCCATAGGGAATGGTTCTCCAGTTATGCTCCTATGCATGGTTCGATCAAGCTAGGCTCAATCAGCTTGACATTTCTGGCATTGGAGATGTGAAGTTATGCATTTGTGACAGCACTAATTTTATGCTTCGGGGTGCCAAACATGTGCCAAAGATGACTAAGAGCTTAGTGTTATCAACTAGTTAGCTTGATGATTTGGGCTATACTACAATTTTTGACAATGGTTCCTAGATAATTCACAAGGGGCATTTGGTTATCTTGAAAGGCCAAAAGTCTGGCTCATTGTATTCTTTGTACGTCTCTTCTGTGAAAGAGAATTCCATTTATGTTTTCGGGCCGCCTTTTGCTGAGTTGTGGTATATCCGCCTTGGTCTTATTAGACAGATAGGAACGAAACAACTTCATCATTGGGCTACTTACCTGTCTTAAAATATTTTGATTTTATTTGTGTGAGCATTGCATTTATGGCAAACAAACTAGGGTTACCAGTTTGCCATTGTTGAATAGAGAGTTAGGAAATTCATTAGACTTAGTACATAGTGATCTATGTGGGCCTATGTTGCATACATCCTTGGGGGGCATTATATTTCCTATAAATGACTCTACTCGGAGGGTGTGGGTCTACCTCTTGAAGAGAAAAAACAAAATTTTTGCTCCATTTCAAAAATTCCTTGCAATGGTAGAGGTGAAGGCTTTATGCATTGACAACGGGGGAGAGTATGTCTCCACTGAGTCCAAGAATTTTTGTAGCAAATGAGGCATTAGGGGATATTTTACTATGATGCACATGCCTATTCAGAATGGAATTGTTGAGCGCATGAATAGGACAATCCAAGAGCAAGTCACAAGCATGTTGTCTATGGTGAACGTGTGTCCGGAGTTTTGGGGAGAGGCTATTATGACAACAATTTGCATTATCAATTGATGGCCTAGTATGCTGTCATTGAACTATAAGATTTGTAGGAGACATGGATTGGCAAGAAGCCACACTACGAGACATTATGTGTATTTGGATGTGAGGTGTTCTCACATGTCTCTAAAGAGCTACGCAAGAAGTTAGATCCCAAGTCACACAAATGCATCTTCTTTGGATATGGTGCAGATGGAGAGATTGGCTATCGTCTCTAGCACCCAAAATTTAGAAAGGCCATTCGTAGCTCAGAAGTGATCTTCAATGAGTCAAAAATGCACATACAACTTGTCAAAGAGGTTGAGCACAGCAGGTCAGATTTGAGGACATGGCCTCAAGTGAGATCAAACAAACAGCTCAGTCTACTAGTGACATTTCTACCACTAGTAGTGCTCTAGAGAGAGCAGAGTCCCCCAACAGTCAGGATGTGAGGAGATCAATGCAAGTCTCTTGCTCCTTGAGTGTTTTTAGCCAGAGTTAGACTATTTGTTGGTCCTTGACTGTAGAGAGTCTACCCGCTAGCGAGAGGCTATTCAAATGGAAGATAGTGTGAAGTGGGAGCGGGCAATAATATCGAAGTATAACTTGATTATCGCAAATAAATTTCATAAAATCTAATATCTAATATCTAACCAACCCAAATTATTTTCTCATATTAAATTGATCACTTAATGTGGGATAATAAACGGGAACAAGTGTTAAGATATAGACATGTGCTTATAGATCTATCTCAACACGGGGCCAATGGTAAAGGGGCCCAAATGAGAGATGGTCTATCAAAGAGCAAGGCTAACAAATGGAGCATAAGACCTTAGGGTTAGCTTCATTGAAGACCTCCAATAATGTGTGTAAAAGGCCTTTGACCTTAGGTAAGCTAGGGCTGAGCTTGAGGCGCGGGAACCCGACCCAGCTCGAGGTGCTTGTCCTGCTTGATGATTGAGGTGCTTGAGATGCTTAATTATTGAGATGCTTGACATGCTTGAGATGCTAGGGTTGCATTTGAGGTGAGAACCCAGCCCAAGCTTAAAGTGCTTATGAGCCAAGCTTGTGATGGGAACTGGGCCTATGCATGAGGGGCTTGCGGTGTCAAAAAGTCAAACATTCAATCCCTACAAGGAGTGGGCGAGCCCTACATGAGGGGGGGATGAGAGAGAACACCCACACTCACACAAGGCATGCATGGTACAAAGAAAGCAAAAGGGACACTTGTCAAGTTCCTCCTCATGTTGCCCTCATGGTGTGCCTGAAGCCTATTGGTTGGCCACCCAAGGGGTCCAATAATAATTTAGGAGATTTAATTAATTGATTTAGCATTTATCTAGCCCTCTCTCTCAAAGGGAAAAGGGGGACACTTATCTCAAGGCTACCCTTGCTGCTTGTAATGCCTCCTACTTGTGATTGGCTAGGCCTGGAGGGGTCCAATGAGCTTCAAGCATGAGCTAAAAGGGGGGGTCGACCCAAGCAATCTAGGGGGTTGCTTAGGGGGTATACTCACCCACACACACTCACAAACACTCTCATTGTGTGCTATGCAAAGTGCAAGAGCTCCCTCTCCTTCTCCAAGCAAGTAGAGGTTGAGAGCCTACACCAACACTCTTAGATATGGAGTGCAAATCCAACCAAGAGCCATGCTTCAATGCTTAAGCTTGCCATCTCCTTCTTCATTACTATGCTATTATGTATGCTAGCAACAAGAGTTATGATAAGTGAGGAACTAATTCTTTCTCCTATGAAATGTTTCTTCTTCCTCTTCCCTACCCTCATTCCCTGCTAGCTCTCTCCACCTTCGAAGGTGTTTGAGGTCTTGGGATAGTTAAAGCTTTCTTCAAGTTTATGTTATGTTTGTGATGCATGAAGCTTTCCATCTTCATTGCATTACCTAGGTCACAACACAAAGATTGTATTGTAACAAGTCTCTCTTAATGGGAGAAATCATAATACAAATGCCTATTGGAGGGGGGACCGGCTCCACATAAATCCGGTCCTCAACTGCTGTCATGTTCTTTAAATTCTCTCTCTTGCAAAAGTATTGTTCATGCCAGGTTAACTAATTGCTATGATTATGTTGCTGTCTTCAATTATGTTCACCCGCTATGCTCACAAAGTCATTTCTCAAAAGTACTCTCATTAATTTCCGCTACTCTCAAATTAAATAGGCCAATTCCATTACATTGGTATCAGAGCATTTGGTTTCTCTTTTCTTGCTTAAGAAGAGAGGTCCTAAAGTAGCCTATAAATGGTTGATGTTGTTAATTATATTAGGGTAAGTGGAACTGGGATCTATTATCGGTTTTGTTGAGCCCACTATGTGGGGGATGGTGCACACCTCGAGAGCTTTGGACTTAATAATGGAGTCTTTTTAGACTTGCCTACGGCTTTACCATTATTGATCCATAAGAAGTCTGAAAGGAGCTAGCCCTTGGCAACTCTGTTATGTTAGACCTACTCCTCTACTCTCTATAATTAACCACTTCGAGCCGTGGGTGTAGATACTTAAGAGCCGATTTTCAAAGGCTAAGAGGAGTGGCAACTAAGGTTTTGAATCGCCAAAGCATACACTAAGTACATACATAAATTTTGTTAACATGGCTGACAATAATCAAGAGAGTAGAATGAACATTGATAGCTTTGATTTTGTACATGAAGGTGCTAATGATGATGCTCCCATGTTTGTGAATTATCTCGTCACTAGGTTGCAGCAAGCTATGGGCAACCCTGCTTTGCAAGCCGAAGTTACTCAACAACTTTGTGCTTATGGAATTTCCCTTCCTCTCCAAGAGGAGAGAGAGCTTAGGAGGCCTCTTGAAGAGACCCCCAAAAGAAGACTCTCTCCCATTCGAGAGGAGGAATCCAAAGAGCAAGAAAGCAATGAAAGTTTAAGTTCCTCTGAAGATGTGGCTCCACGAAGACGGCGGTTTAGACGATCGCCCACTCCTCCCAAGAGGAAAAGATCAACACATAGTCCTTCTCCTCATCACTCTGAAAGGCAAGAGAGGAAACAAAGGAAGAAAAGGGCTAAGAAGAGGTCACCCTCTTCTCCTTCTTCTTCACTTCCTCCTCTTCCGACGAAAGTTATGGCTATTCGCCTAGAGAATACAAGAGGGGAGGACATCGCAAATCATTTCCTACATGGCGAAGGTCACAAAAGCTAAAGAAGTTCAAGGTGGGAGGAAAGAGTATCTCTTTTCTCACCTATGATGGCACCTTTGGTGCTACTGACAAAGTGTTGGCCTTCATCCATCAATTTGATGCGGACTTTGGAGACGAGGGCTTCACAAAGTCCTCCAAGCTACACCATGTAGCTATGCACTTCCAAAAATCAGCTCGTCAATGGTGGGCTAGCCTTCGTGGCAATGGTGAAGCCCCAAAGACATGGAAAACTCTACGAGTTTCCATCATGAAGCAATTCCTTGCAAGCGATGCAAAAGACAAAGTGCTTACTGAATGGCGCAGCTTGAAGCTTCTCTCCCATGAGTCTATCCACAAGTACGTAGACAAGTTTTGGGATTTACATCTCAAGGCTACTGTCTTTCAAAAGATAGAATTTGCCGAGCAAAGGCAACAATTCTGTGCGGGATTACCTGAAGAGATGGCCGAATACATCAACTCTCAACTGCCTGGTACTATTAGCGAAGTAATCCATCACACCATGGTTGCTTCACGCATCAATTTCCATCAAGGGGCTAGACGTAATGTCAAGCCCATGGAAAACAAAGACAAAAATGATGCAAAGGGGAAAACCAATGTTCAAAATACTTCCCAAGTCAATTCCAACAACAACAACAATCGGTCCAAGGAGAAGGGAGTTTACAAAGGTAAAAACAAACTCTCTCCTGAAGAGCTTGAAGCTTTTCACAAGGACCATAAGTGTTTCAAGTGTGGGGAGCAAGGACATGGCTATCGTTCTTGCCCCAAGAAGAATACTCGCAATGAGACTCCTAGGGCTTCCACCATCGAAGCTCCAAAAGAGGATGCTCATTGCAAAGGATCATCACTTTCCTATGCTTGGGGAAAGGTAAGAGAGCATGATGCCTTCATCTTGTTTGACCCTGGCTCTACTCTCAACTTCATATCAATGGAGTTGGCCACCAAGTTGGGCATTCAAGCTTTTGAGATGGGAGATATAGTAGTGGCTGATGCAGCTTTCAAGGGACAACAAGCCTCCGTTACTCCCTTGATTGGGAAGTTGAGGCTTCATGTCCAAAGCTATGTCGACAAATAAGACTTCTTCATCTCTCCTCTCCAACATGAGGATGTTATCCTAGGGGCACCATGGTTTGATCGCATGGCTGCCAACATGAAGTTCCCTGAAAGGAAAATCTACTTCACCCACAGGGGAAAGAACATGTATATAGATGCTAGTGAGCGTGGTCGCACTATTCCACTTGTAAATCCTCTTGCTTTTGATAAGTCAATGAAGAGCTCAGTTTCTGCGTACATGATTTTTATCAAAGAGTATCTAAAAGATACTAATGTTTCATCAAATGTAAATGGTAGGAATCAAGAAGAGTTAGACTTGTCTAATTTTCTAAAAGGATTCCAAGATGTGTTCATCGATGATATCCCTATGGACTTACCCCAAAACGAGGGGATGATGACCATCACATTGAGCTCCTTCCTGGAAGATCACCACCTAACAAGCCTCCTTATCGAGTCTAACAAGCTCAACAAGAGGAGATCATGAGGCAAGTACACGAGCTGGTAGACAAGGTATGGTGAGGCCTAGTTCCTCTCCCTTTTGTTCTCCAGTCCTTTTAGTGCAAAAGAAAGATGGTACATACCTTATGTGTGTGGACTATCGAGCACTAAAGCATATCACTATCAAAAACAGATTTCCTGTACCTCGGGTAGAAGATCTGTTTGATAAGCTACAAGGCTCCACCTACTTCAGTAGGATTGACCTTAAGAGCGGCTATCATCAAATATGGATAGTGGATGAAGATATCTTAAAGACCGCGTTTCGCACAGCGTTTGGTCTTTATGAATATCTAGTCATGCCTTTTGGCTTGACTAATGCACCAGCTACGTTCAATCGTTTGATGGAGAAAATTTTTAAACCATGCCGCAAATTCACTGGAGTGTTCTTCGATGATATCATCATCTACTCCAAGTCTTTGGAGGAACATAAGAAACATCTCCAAGTGATTTTTCAAGCATTGAGGGAGAACAGGCTTTTTCTCAACCAAAAGAAAAGCGAATTCTTCCTTCAAGAGATTCAATACCTAGGTCATATTATCTCTAAAGATGGTATCCGAATGGATCCATCAAAGTTAGGGGTAATAAAAGCATGGCCTAACCCAAGAAATCTACATGAGCTAAGAAGCTTTATTGGTATGTGCGCATACTATAGACGCTTCATAGCAAAATTCTCTCAAGTAGCAGGACCACTACACGACTTAACTAAGAAGAACGTTAAGTTTGTATGGACTGCTAAGGAGCAAAATGCTTTTGAAAATCTCAAAGAGAAGCTTACTTCCCAACCAGTCCTTGTGCTTCCGGATCTCTCAAAGCCATTTGAGGTCCAATGTGATGCTTGTGGTGATTGCCTTGGAGCAGTTTTGCTTCAAGAAGGGCATGCCATAGCATATGAGAGCCGAAGGCTCAATATTGATGAATGAGTCTTGGGCATTTATGAGAAAGATCTTTTAGCTGTTCTACATGCCCTAGACACATGGAAGCACTACCCATTGGGGACTCCATTTTTCCTACGAACCGACCACCAAAGTCTCAAGTATTTCATGACGCTGACGGGAGCAAAGCGAACCTCGAACCCCGACGGCCTCTAAAACACCAGGGACCGAATGGCGCGCCTCGAGCCTGTCATGGTAAAGCAAACAGGGGGCACCACCTAGCTTCAGCGGCTAGGACGCAAACAACACACCACCATAACAAAGTTTTCATCCAAGAGAGATGGATGCTTGGGAGTAATGATGAAAAGAAAAGGGAATGAGATCGAGTGAGAGAGAGAGAGAGAGTGTGAGGGAGGGGGTATAGCGGCTTAGTACTTAGGCATCACAAAAGGATGGCGAATCCGCACACCCTTCACATTACACAAGCTCACTCCAAAACACAAGACTAGGTGGCGATTCCGCACACCTCACATGGGCAAAACATTGCAAGAAAACATACTCACAAAACCTCAAGCTTTATTTAGAGAATTAGGCGATGAAATGGGGAGCATAGGGTAGGGGAATGAGAAGGGAGAGAGTGGTAGAGCACATGGCGGATAGGTGGGAGTTGATGGCAAAGACTCGCACGAGGATTATGGCCATCATCCTTCATTTAGTTGCCCTTCATCTTCCATAGCCCAAGGGTGTAGAGGTCATGCTCAAGACAAGCATGGTGATTGCGGTGATGGTGATGGTGTGGGTGTGTGTGTGTGTGTGTGCACTAGGCACATACAGTGCATAGTGTGTTCTTTGGTGATGTTGTGTGTGTATTTAGTGTGATGGTGACCCCTCTTTATATAGGGGAGGAGGGGGGAGGAATTCTAGAATTTAGAAATGAAGAAATCATTATCTACATAGGCCATGTGACTGTGGGCCCCACTTGTCTGGCTGTGTGTATATGTGCCATAACAGCAGTTTCATGAGAGAGAGACTAAGAGAGAGAGATGGGTTGATGAAAAAAAGTGAGAGGTGACATGGAGAATAAAGTAATTACAAGAGGGGAGAGAGGGGAGTGTGTTCAGAGGTGAATCTGTGTGCAGATGTGTGTGAACACAAGAAAAATCAGGTAACCACCGGGTGGGGATGGGTCTGTGGGCACCTTTTTCAGTGAAACTGAGTGTGTGTGAGTGTGGGGGAGGTTATTTAGCTACAATACAAGAGACATGGAGCCCTTTAGAGAGAGAGGGGGGTATTTGGGTCATGGGATATGATAGGAGAGAGAAAGAGGGGGTGGGGTATACTATTTTGGAAGATAGGGTAAGTTGCATGTGAGTTAGGGTGCATTATTGGTGAGTTATAATGCATTATTGGTGAGAGGTGGGGTAGCTTGAGGGGAGAGAGAAAGGAGAAAGGACAAGGGGAAGAGAGAGGGGGTTGACCTTTTGAGTGGAGGAGAGGAAAAGGGACAACCGGCGGGGCAACAATGAAGAAAAAGGAGGCAAGGTGGGGATGGGCTGCCCCGCAGGCATGAGGTGGCGTATTTTACCTTTCTCATATATTTACATAATCATACTTTATTTTTTTCTTACTTTTTCCAATGTCTTTTATCACTCCCTCCCTAAGAGGGGGTTTTCATGGGGTGGGGACGAGAGAAGAGGGGTATGGGAGCTTGGCTTGTGAAAATCCCCCATCATTCGCCCTCCCCTTTTGGCTAGAGGCATTCATGTCTCTAGCTCATGTGTTTGATCATTATCGTCGGAGGTGGCGGCTGATGGTGTGTCCTCATTTGGAATGTCAATTGGTGGAGCCTGGTCAAATTGAAGAAAATAAGGTTTAAGTCGCCAACCATTTACCCTGGTTTTGTGAAGTTTTCCATCAGCCTCTATAAGCTGGTAGCTTCCATTGGCATACTTTTTCCTGATGATGAAAGGACCTTCCCATCGGAGTAGGAGTTTCTTATCCTTGCGCGCGTCGGAGCGATTGTCGTAGCGGAGCACCAACATTCCTTTCTTCAATTCTTGTTTTCGGAGATTCTCGTTAAAGCTAAGCCGTCTATGCTCTGCTTGTGCTGCATAATAATTTATTGCTTCTTCTCTGTCCAGCTGCAGTCTTTCCAAGTTGATGATGTGATCTCTCAAATGCATGTTGGGCTGTTGAAGCTGGCTTGCCATTACTCTGAGACTTTGTAGTTTCACTTCAATGGGCAAGATTGCTTCCTTACCAAATACTAGATGATATGGTGTGAATCCCAAGGATGTACGAAATGAAGTTCTGTAGGCCCATAAAGCTGGTAGTAGATACTTATCCCAGTCTCCAAGATGATTGTTTACCTGCTTGGTAATAATTTTAGAAACCATTTCATTTACCTTTTCAACTAGGCCATTACATTGAGGGTAATATGGTGAAGAGTGCCTCCTTGTAATGCCCAGTTTTTGCATTAATTCTCCTACCAAGTCTGCTCTGAAACCTGGCCCTCTATCAGAGATGATCTCTAAAGGTGTGCCAAACCTACAGCATATGTGCTCGTAGATAAATTTAGCTCCCTCTACCGCTGTGATTCTAGTGGTGGCTGTAGCCTCTGCCCATCTAGTCATGTAGTCGACCCCCATGATAATGTAGAATTTTCCTGAGTTGGCCCTAGGTAATGGCCCAATGGCATCGATACCCCATTTTTCAAATGGGCCATATGAGAGAATAGGTGTCTGTGGTTCAAGCATAAGTGACCTAGTGCCGGCCTTTTGACACAACTTACACGTTTTGCACCAGTGGTGTACATCACGGTTGAGGCTAGGCCATATGAAGCCTGCCTGCAAGATTTTCCTACTTGTTATGTCTAGGGCAAAGTGACCACCACAAACCCCGTCGTGACAACTAGCAATTACTCCCGTGATTTCCTGAGAGAGAGGGACCTTCCTGAGTATTTGGTCCTTACCCTTACAGTACAAACCATCATTGATGAGTCGATACCTTGTGGCCTTCCGCGTCAGCCATTGCTTCTGTCCCTTTGTTAAATCTGATGGGTATTCTCATGTTTCCAAAAAATGCATGATGTCAGGCAAGGCATCTCTGCCTTGAAATAGAGGGAGCTTTAGCTTTATTGCTCCAACCACCACTTCCTGTAGTCTTTCACTTGCTAGGGCATCTGCTTCTTGGTTTTGAGCCCTTGGGATATGGTGTATTTGAACTTCTTCAAACTTACCCAACAAGGTTTTTACACCACTTAAGTGAGTCCTTAAACTAGGATTCTTACATGTCCATGCTCCATTTACTTGCCTTACCAGAAGTAGAGCATCCCCAAATACATTAAGGCGTTGTACACCTTGTGAGATGCACCATTGTAGACCCTTGGTTAGTGCTGCATACTCAGCTTCATTGTTAGAATGTGAATCTAACAATTGGCCCAACAAAAATACCTTTGTCCCTTTGTCATCAAAGAACACTATGCCTGCAGCTGCTTTGTCGGATGCTCGCTTGTAGGCTTCATCAAAGTAGAGAGAATATGCTCCTTCTACCATCGGTGGTACTGGAGGTAATCGGACTTCTCCTTCCTTAGATTGCTTCTCCTTCCTTTCAAAGACTTGGTAGGTCATGAGTCCCCCCAAACTTGCCCTTGTCGTGCTTTCTACCTGTACCGTGTAGTCAAACTCTTGCAGACGAACTAGCCATTTAGTAATTCTAGCAGACACATCCATGTGTTGTACAACATAGGGAAATATTTCATCCGTGGTTAGAATCACAAATTGCTTAGGCAGCAAATCTGACCTAAACTTTGTAGTTGCAAATCTAAGAGCTAGGACTAAGTGTTCCACATGGGTGAAACCTTTCTCTCCTGCTGTCATCATTCGACTAGAGAAGTAGATTGGCCTCATGAAAGATGTCGTCGTATCCTTTTGGAGTAGCACAGCCCCCAATGAGTCATCACCAACACTTGAGGTGACATAGAATTTTTCATCCCACTTAGGTGGGGAGATAGTTGGCAGAGTGGCTAAGACCTCCTTTACCTTGTTGTAGTGATGTTCGCTTTCCTCGTCCCAAGTGAAAGTTGATCTTTGAGTGAGTTGTTGCAGTGGTAGAACAAGTTGTGATAGTAGATGTATGAATCTACTTAAGTACCTCACCTTCTGTAGAAAAGAGACCAGTTGACGTGCGGTCGTTGGTGAAGGTAGGGCTATGAGTGCGGACACCTTACTTGGGTCGGCGTTGATACCTTTTGCTGAAATTTCATGGCCTAGTAGAATGACTTTACTCTCCCCAATGTGGCATTTATCCACATTTAATTGCCCACCTAGGCTCTGCAACCTGGCCAAACCTTCAGTTACCTTTTCTAAATGTGAAATACGGGAGCTATATATACAAAAATCATCAATGAACACTCTTATGGATGTTCCAAAGAACGGTTGAAAAACATATGTGACATATCTTTGGAATGTGGCAGGTGCATTTGTGAGACCAAATGGCATAACCCTGTATGCAAAACAACCCCATGGCGTGATAAAAGTGGTTTTTAGCTGATCTTCCAAGGCTATGCGTATTTGAAAGTATCCAAAATAACCATCACAGACGGTATAGCATTCAAAACCCGCTACTTCATTCAGAATTTCATCCAAGAAAGGGAGAGGAAAGTGGTCTCTCTTTGTAGCTGCATTTAGTGGTTTGTAGTCAACACAGACCCTCCACTTACCATTCTTTTTAGGCGTCACCACTACGGGTGACACCCATTCTGAGTTTTCTACAGGATAGATGAATCCCGCCTCCAGCAGTTTCCTTACCTCGGCCAAGAGTGCCTTTTCTTGTATGACCCCCAATCGTCGTAGCTTTTGCACAACTGGTTTTACCCCTTCCTTCAGCTTAATATGATGTTCCACCACTGTAATGCCTGTGATTCTTTCATAGTTGTCAATGAACAGGTTAGGAAATCCCATCAACATTTGCAAAAAACTATCTTTCTCCTCAAGTGTTAATTCCGTAGACAACATACCCTTCAACCTACTTCCTCCTAGGCCAGGTGATTTTCTCTCCTCTTCATTGGGTTTCCCTTTTGGTGATGGATCACCAGTTGTGCTTACCCTTTGTGGATCCTTCATAATGATACCCATCACATCAATGGAACTGTCACTTTCTTCGGTGGATGTGGTCTCCTCCTCAGAACTGGAAGATTCGCTAGTGGTTTCATCTGCCGATGTTTCCAGATTCATTTGCTTCTGCTTGCCAATCCTCATGTCGTAGTAGATTGTCTCCCCTTTCTTACCGGTCATGCATAGAAGGCCAGTACCCCAGTCCTGTTTTGCCTTCATGGCCATCAACCATGGCCTTCCCAAAATTAGTGGATAGCCCTCCCCCTTAGTAGGCATTACAAAAACATCTACCTCTACCTCAGTGTTGAAAGCTTTTATTTTCACGGCACTTACCACACCCACACACTTTACTTTTGCGTTGTTTGCCATCTTTGCCTTGCATGGAGAAGGCCTGTCAACCTCGAGCCCTAATCGAAGCATCATAGCTTCGCTCATTACACAGATTTGTGCACCTCCATCAATGTAGGTGTTTCCAACCCTCTTTCCTTTTATGTTTACGTCGACAATTGGAAGGATGTCATCCATGTTGCATCCCGAAATTGCTCCGGCTACCTTTGTTTTGGAGCGTCTTGTACTTACCATTTTAGACCATTGTCGCCTTACTTTTGGTACAAGATGTAGCAGCTGTGGCCATGTAATCTTCGGTCCTTGCTCTGCCACATCCAATGTTAGATCATAGGGCTTATAACTTTCCCCTAGCTGGAAGTCGGTGATGCCCAATTTCCGTCGTGGCTTGGATGGCCTCTTGCTAGTTTCTCCTCTCATGCTTCTCTCATCATCTGATTGTGTAGCTTTCTCCCTCCTAGCTCTTTTCATAGTCATGGCTTCAAGTGGTTCTAAAAAGGTTACCTTCTCCTTACCCTTGTCCCTCTCCTTTGCTCTGGGTGGATCCACTAATATGGCTTTTCCTTTCTCTTCTAGCCTTATGATGTTTACAGGGCGATCAGGTGGTGGGGCTGGTGGAAGAGGTGGGATGGATGCTTGTAGTGGTGTCTGGGGTGGACGTAGAATTTGTGTTGGTGGGGGTGGTGCTCGGGGTGGGGTGTTCTTTCTCTAGGGGGTGACAATTGGTTCCTCCTACCTCCTCTATTATAGTTTTGTCGTGCATTGGGACAGTAGTACATACCGTGACCGTCTTCTCCGCAGTTGTAGCAATGATACTCCCTGTTTTGTCGTCGTGCTCTTCCAGGGTCTTGATCTCTTTCTTGACTCCTCCCTTGTTGTATTAAGTGGACTGACAAATTCTGCAGTTGGTCAGTAATATGGGCCAACATATCTTGTTGGTCATCTCTTACCCCAAGAGCCGGTGGTGGTGGTGGAATGGTGGTTGTCGTAGTTGCTGGTCGACGCGATGTTCCTGATTCTATTGACTCGGTTTCTTTGGCTTTCATTCGCAGCTTCTTGTCTTTAAGGCGAGCAATCTCAACGGCTAACTCGTACGTAGCCGGGAATCTACCTTTCACCTTCTCCTTGAGAAGCGGCCATAAGCCATGCGTGAACCGATCTTTTTTTAGGAAATCGGGTGCGGCTTCCCCCCTTGCCAGTGACTCAACCCACCGTTCCCACAAATCCACAAATTTGGACTCATAGGTGGCATATTCTAAAAGACCCTCCTGCTTCAAGTCTCTCAACTTGTCCCACAACTTTTCTGAAGTGGTACCTCCCCCAAAGCGCCTCTTAAAAGCGGTTTTTAAGGGTTCCCAGTCATCCTTGGTTGCTTGTGGAAGTGCATTGTACCATGATCTAGCTTCTAGCTTCATGAGATGCTGAAAGATTCTAACCCGGGATTCATCCGTATCTTTGTTGCTCACTACACATGCTACTTCAAAGTCATCTAGGAAGTCTGTTACCAAATCCTCCCCCTTCTTTCCTTTAAATGTTGGAAATGCTACACTTGCCATGATTACTGAGAGAGAGCTAGAAAGACACACTGCTTACCTTGCAAAAGTTTTTTTCTTCTTTACAAGGAGGCGTGTATATCCTCTTATACTAGGACATATATTAAAACTTCAAACGGTACATTGCCTTGTACCAAAGGTAAGACAAATGGTTGATCTGATTCCAGAACCTCAAAAAATCGCTCCCCACCCAGCATGGTGTCAATGACGTGCTGGTAGTGAGCCTTCAAATCCAGTATTACCTTGATTGAGCGTACACGTGTTGGTATGTGTGATCTGTCTTGAGGTAGGTTGTATTGATTCATGTGAAGCTTAGAGGTGCTTAGTCACTGTCCAAGCTTGTGGGAGAGGGTGGTGTTCTTTCCTGAAACAAACTTAGTAGATCCCTAGTTTCTCTAGTGAGAGTGTGAGCCAATGATTCCGTTATCTGTGCTGCAGCATCAGGTGCGACTTGAAAACTGACTGTGATAATTACCTCGGTGACTTGAGTTACCCGATTCTCAAAGTAGAATAGTGTTGATTCTCTATTGTGTAGAGCTCCTTCCATTTTGTTGTTGTGGGTTGGTTGTAGGTTGCGGACATGGTTTCGACCTTCTCCTTCTTCTTCTTTGCACTTGGCCTATGTATATCCAATGGGTTTGGCGTGTTGGTTGACTCTCCCACTGCAAATCGATTACCGTTATGCCTGGCACTCGAGCTTCGATGGAGATGCGGAGTTCGTCTAGTTGTGCTTGGAGCTCTTCTCCTTCTGTCGTCCAATTATCAAATCCTGCTAGCCATTCATCCATTCACAATAGTTTAGGGGTTTCAGTCTTGTAAACTGAAGGGTTTCATGAAAAGATTCTCAGTGGGGGCACCAAATGACGGGAGCAAAGCGAACCCCGAACCCCGACGGCCTCTAAAACACCGAGGACCGAATGGCGCGCCTCGAGCCTGTCATGGTAAAGCAAACAGGGGGCACCACCTAGCTTCAGCGGCTAGGACGCAAACAACACACCACCATAACAAAGTTTTCATCCAAGAGAGATGGATGCTTGGGAGTAATGATGAAAAGGAAAGGGAATGAGATCGAGTGAGAGAGAGAGAGAGAGTGTGAGGGAGGGGGTATAGCGGCTTAGTACTTAGGAATCACAAAAGGATGGCGAATCCGCACACCCTTCACATATACACAAGCTCACTCCAAAACACAAGACTAGGTGGCGATTCCGCACACCTCACATGGGCAAAACATTGCAAGAAAACATACTCACAAAACCTCAAGCTTTATTTAGAGAATTAGGCGATGAAATGGGGAGCATAGGGTAGGGGAATGAGAAGGGAGAGAGTGGTAGAGCACATGGCGGATAGGTGGGAGTTGATGGCGAAGACTCGCACGAGGATTATGGCCATCATCCTTCATTTAGTTGCCCTTCATATTCCATAGCCCAAGGGTGTAGAGGTCATGCTCAAGACAAGCATGGTGATTGCGGTGATGGTGATGGTGTGGGTGTGTGTGTGTGTGTGTGCACTAGGCACACACAGTGCATAGTGTGTTCTTTGGTGATGTTGTGTGTGTCTTTAGTGTGATGGTGACCCCTCTTTATATAAGGGAGGAGGGGGGAGGAATTCTAGAATTTAGAAATGAAGAAATCATTATCTACATAGGCCATGTGACTGTGGGCCCCACTTGTCTGGCTGTGTGTATATGTGCCATAACAGCAGTCTCATGAGAGAGAGACTAAGAGAGAGAGATGGGTTGATGAAAAAAAGTGAGAGGTGACATGGAGAATAAAATAATTCCAAGAGGGGAGAGAGGGGAGTGTGTTCAGAGGTGAATCTGTGTGCAGATGTGTGTGAACACAAGAAAAATCAGGTAACCACCGGGTGGGGATGGGTCTGTGGGCACCTTTTTCAGTGAAACTGAGTGTGTGTGAGTGTGGGGGAGGTTATTTAGCTACAATACAAGAGACATGGCGCCCTTTAGAGAGAGAGGGGGGTATTTGGGTCATGGGATATGATAGGAGAGAGAAAGAGGGGGTGGGGTATACTATTTTGGAAGATAGGGTAAGTTGCATGTGAGTTAGGGTGCATTATTGGTGAGTTATAATGCATTATTGGTGAGAGGTGGGGTAGCTTGAGGGGAGAGAGAAAGGAGAAAGGACAAGGGGAAGAGAGAGGGGGTTGACCTTTTGAGTGGAGGAGAAGAAAAGGGACAACTGGCGGGGCAACAATGAAGAAAAAGGAGGCAAGGTGGGGATAGGCTGCCCCGCAGGCATGAGGTGGCCTATTTTACCTTTCTCATATATTTACATAATCATACTTTATTTTTTTCTTACTTTTTCCAATGTCTTTTATCACTCCCTCCCTAAGAGGGGGTTTTCATGGGGTGGGGACGAGAGAAGAGGGGTATGGGAGCTTGGCTTGTGAAAATCCCCCATCAACGCAAACCAAGCTTTCCGACAAACAAATGAGGTGGGCAAATTTTCTTTCGCAATTTAATTTCCATATTGCTCACATAGCTGGTAAGCACAATCAAGTGGCCGATGCACTTTCACGACGACCCAAAGTTAATGCGGTGTCTATAGCTACTCACAATGATCTATCCTCTATGATAGATGAGTATGCTACTGACCTTGAATTTAGAGACATAATGTCATCCCTTGCTTTGGGGAAGAAAGAGGAACCATTCACCTTGCAAGATGGTTATCTTCTCCACGGCAATAGGCTATGTGTTACCCATTCCCTTCGTGAGAAAGTTATGTATGAATCCCATGCTCCTCCCTATGCGGGGCATAGAGGTATTCAACCTACTCTCCGAGGAGTAGAGACGTACTTCTATTGGCCTACCATGAAAGTGGACATACAAGAGTATGTTTCAAAATGTGTAGTATGCCAAAAGACCAAGTATGATAGAAAGAAGCAACCTAGATTACTCCAGCCATTGCCTATTCCAAATTCACCATGGGAGAGTATATCCATAGATTTCATCTTTGGATTACCCAAGTCTATCCATGCAAATACAGGAATATGGACAATAGTTGATAGGTTTAGCAAGCAAGCACATTTTATTCCTGTCAAAAAGACTATTAAGGCACATCAAATGGCAACTCTCTTCATATCTCAGATTTTCAAGCACCATGGATTACTCACATCCATCGTGTCAGATAGAGATCCTAGAATGACCAGTAATTTTTGGAAAGGTCTCTTTGAAAATCTAGGAACAAGATTGAATTTCTCTTCGGCCTATCACCCACAAATGGATGGCCAAAGTGAGATAGCCAATCTTATGATATTCGATCTACTCAAGACTTATGTTACCGAAGTAGATCAACGCTCACAATGGGAAAAGTACTTACCTCCTGTAGAGTATGCCTACAATAATACTATACATACTTCTACGGGAAAAGCACCTTTTGAGATCATTGAGGGAAGACCTAAAAGTCCCTTGCTACTCAAAGTACATGGGAAGATCTTCGCCGCCGATGAGTATAGCCGTGACCTACAAGAATCTTTTCAAAAGATTAGGGAGGCTATATCCATCTCTCAACAAAGGAAAAAAGCTGCTGCTGATAAGCACAGAAGAGCCTTAATGTTCAAAGAAAATGATTGGGTCTTACTCAAGTTTCCTAAGGCTCGATCAAGGCAAACGACGGGCAAAAATCCTACGGGCCTTCAAAAGTATTATGCTAAACTAGCAAAAAGATACTATGGTCCTTTCCAAATCTTGAAGCCCATCAATGAGACGTCTTATCAACTCAAGTTGCCCAACCATTGGCTCATACACAACGCCTTTCATGTAAGCCTACTTAAGCCCTACAAAGGAGAGCCACCAACTGAACCAATTATTGAAGACCCTCCCGAAGTTGAAGACCAAGAAGAGGTTCTACAACCTGAAGTTGTTCTTTGGCATGAATACAAGGTACTACGACATGGTAAGATTATCAGACAGTATCTTATTAAGTTCAAAAATTATCCTTTTGAAGATGCTAGATGGATGCAAGGAATACAGCTTAAGGATAGTATGAACCTTGTCAATGCTTACAATGCTACATTAGAGTAAGCGAGTGTACAAATTTCTTTTAAATAACTCATGTTTTTGTCTTATAAGACTAGTCCTCTTTTTAATTGTGCACAAATTTAACTAGTATGCATGCTTAGAATCATGTTTGTGATGACGACGTCTCTCAAACACCAAGTAGAATTTGTCACTCTACTTTGGGAGAATGAAATGGACTAAAGAGAAGACATGCTTGCGGCAGCTATGTCTCCCAAGCACCAAATGGATTAGTCATCCATCTTGGAAAGATATCGTAGGGTAAAAAGGGATCCTCTACCCGCTAAGTAAGATTGACTAATGACTAAGGCTTTATCTCTTCTACCTCATAGTCGAGGACGACTATGATTTCAAGAGAGAGGTAATGTCATAAAATCTAATATCTAACCAACCCAAACAATTTTCTCATATTAAATTGATCACTTCATGTGGAAGAATAAACGGGAACAAGTGTTAAGATATAGACATGTGCTTATAGATCTATCTCAACACGGGGCCAATGGTAAAGGGGCCCAAATGAAAGATGGTCTATCAAAGAGCAAGGCTAACAAATGGAGCATAAGACCTTAGGGTTAGCTTCATTGAAGACCTTCAATAATGTGTGTAAAAGGCCTTTGACCTTAGGTAAGCTAGGGCTAAGCTGGAGGCGCGGGAACCCGACCTAGCTCGAGGTGCTTGTCCTGCTTGATGACTAAGGTGCTTGATGATTGAGGTGCTTGAGATGCTTAATTATTGAGATGCTTGAGGTGCTTGGCATGCTTGAGATGCTAGGGTTGCACTTGAGGTGAGAACCCAGCCCAAGCTTAAAGTGCTTATGAGCCAAGCTTGTGGTGGGAACTGGGCCTATGCATGAGGGGCTTGAGGTGTCAAAAAGTCAAACATTCAATCCCTACAAGGAGTGGGCGAGCCCTACATGAGGGGGGGATGAGAGAGAACACCCACACACTCACACAAGGCATGCATGGTACAAAGAAAGCAAAAGGGACACTTGTCAAGTTCCTCCTCATGTTGCCCTCATGGTGTGCCTGAAGCCTATTGGTTGGCCACCCAAGGGGTCCAATAATAATTTAGGAGATTTAATTAATTGATTTAGCATTTATCTAGCCCTCTCTCTCAAAGGGGAAAGGGGGACACTTGTCTCAAGGCTACCCTTGCTGCTTGTAATGCCTCCTACTTGTGATTGGCTAGGCATGGAGGGGTCCAATGAGCTTCAAGTATGAGCTAAAAGGGGGGTTGACCCAAGCAATCTAGGGGGTTGCTTAGGGGGTATAATCACCCACACACACTCACAAACACTCTCATTGTGTGCTATGCAAAGTGCAAGAGCTCCCTCTCCTTCTCCAAGCAAGTAGAGGTTGAGAGCCTACACCAACACTCTTGGATATGGAGTGCAAATCCAACCAAGAGCCATGCTTCAATGCTTAAGCTTGCCATCTCCTTCTTCATTACTATGCTATTATGTATGCTAGCAACAAGAGTTATGATAAGTGAGGAACTAATTCTTTCTCCTACGAAATGTTTCTTCTTCCTCTTCCCTACCCTCATTCCCTGCTAGCTCTCTCCACCTTCGAAGGTGTTTGAGGTCTTGGGATAGTTAAAGCTTTCTTCAAGTTTATGTTATGTTCATGAAGCTTTCCATCTTCATTGCATTACCTAGGTCACAAGGAACGCAAAGATTGTATTGTAACAAGTCTCTCTTAATGGGAGAAATCATAATACAAATGCCTATTGGAGGGGGGACCGGCTCCACATAAATCCAGTCCTCAACTGTTGTCATGTTCTCTAAATTCTCTCGCTTGCAAAAGTATTGTTCATGCCAAGTTAACTAATTGCTATGATTATGTTGCTGTCTTCAATTATGTTCACCCGCTATGCTCACAAAGTCATTTCTCAAAAGTACTCTCATTAATTTCCGCTACTCTCAAATTAAATAGGCCAATTCCATTACATAAAACCTGAGAACTAACAGAGTTGCCAAAGGGAAAACAAGACTTGCCTTGCAAATGGATGTCACAATAACTAATATCTAATTACCCTAAATGATTTTCTCATGTTAACCTGATCATTTATATGGGGAATTACCATGGGAGAAAAAGCTAGATTATTGGTAAGGCTAGCAGACTGGTCACAATAAGGATCCAAAGGAGGGAAAATAGGGATCCAAAGGGGGACCATCCAAAGACCTAAGGTTCAGCCCATTAAGACTTCCAAAATGCTAAGGTACCAAAATTCAAAGGTTAAGTCCAATGGTCATTGCTTAGGAAAATTGGATGCTTGGTAGTGTGCACAAAGTCTTCAAAGACTTCTAAAGAGGAGGGGACGAGCCCTAAAGGTAGGGGAAGTGAGAGAGTGAGGTGAGAGATGACATAATAATCAATATCTAATTCTCGTAAATGATTTTCTCATGTTAAACTGATCATTTAATATGGGGAAGTGCCAGGGGAGAAAAAGCTAGAATATTGGTTAAGCTAGCAGACCGGCCACAGTAGGAATCCAAAGGAGGGAAAATAGGGATCCAAAGGGGCGGCCATCTGTAAAAGAGCCATGTGCAACAATGGGCTAAAAAGACCCTAAGGTTCAGCCCATTAAGACTTCCAAAATGCTAAGGTTCCAAAATTCAAAGGTTGTGTCCAAAGGTCAACCTTAATGAAATTGGATGCTTTGTGTGTGTACAAAAAAGTCTTTGCAATCCCTACTTGGGAGGGGGCGAGCCTTGCATGTAGGGGATGAGAGAGAAAGCCACACACACACACACACACAAGCTCCCTTTACACAAAGGGAATGAGGGACACATGTCAGCTCCCTAGGCCATATGCCCACAAGGTGTGCCCAATTCCTATTGGATGGCCTTGGAGGTGGACCAATGAGAATTAGGCTAGAGTAAATCTAGTTTAATTAATTTAAAAACACTTAATAAAAGAACCAATGAGAATTAAGTCCTCTAGAAGACTATTGGACAGTCTCCCAAGGGGTCCAATGAGCATTCAGCAGCCCAATGGCTTGCCTGATTCCTATTGGCCAGGAGGCAAAGGGGTCCAATGAGAGTTTAGTTGAATTATTAAATTACCTAAAGTTCTCACAAAAGGGAAAAGGGGGACACATGTCAGAAGGCTATCACTTATGCTGCTTAATAGTCATTGGCTTGACTTGGGGAGGTCCAAGGCGGGTAGTGCAAGAGCAAATAGCAAGAGGGCTCGCCCAAGAGAGAGAGGGGGCTGATTTTTGCAAGGCATTATCACACACACACTCACACAATCTTATGTGTGAAGAAAAGAAGACTATCTCTTCCCAAGCTTTAATGGAGAGCTTATCACCTACTCCAAGCTTGTGAGATAGAAGCCTACATCGACACACTCTTGGCATGTGGATGCAAATCCAACCAAGGGCCGAGCTTCAATGCATGCTCATCTCCTCTACCAAGCTAATTACTAAGCTAAGCTATGCTAATATGAGTGATTATGTGAGGAGATGTACATCTTTCTCGTAAGATACTCCTTCTTCCTCTCAATCTACTCTCATACCCTGCTAGCTCTCACCATCTTCGAAGGTGTGTGAGGTCTTGGGTCTGAGACCGGGGATAATTAATGTTGTGTTTGCTAAGTGTTTTGCTTAGTGCTTGAAGCTTTCATCTTCATTGCACTAGCTAGTATTGAAGGAACACAAAGAATTGTATTGAACAATGTCTCTCTTGATGGGAGAAACCATAATACAAAGCCTTTTGGAGGGGGGACTGGATCCATGCAAATCCGGTCCTCAACTGTTGTCAATAGCTTAATTTCTCTCTCTTTTGAAAGTATTTTTCATGCTATCTAACTAGGTGTTATGCTTTTTGTTGCTCTCTCAACCCAAGCACTCTTGTAATTCTCATTAGGAATCTATTCTAATGAAATGCCCACTATGTTCATGCTAATTTCCGCTACACACAAATGTTACAAGAGAATACACACACACATGCACAAAGGCTTCCCTTTACACAAAGGGCATAATGGACACATGTTAGGTTCCTAGCCCAGTTGCCCCAAGATGCATTCAATTCCTATTGGATGGCCATAGAGGTGAACCAATGAGAATTAAGTAGGGTATATTTAGTGTAATTCATTTAAAAACACTTGATAAAATAATCAATAGAAATTAAGCTCTCTAGAAGACTATTGGACAGTCTCCCAAGGGGTCCAATGAGCATTTAGCAGCCCAATGGCTTGCGTAATTCCTATTGGCTAGAAGACTAAGGGTCCAATGAGAGTTTATATTTAATTACCTAAGCTCTCACAAAAGGGGAAAGGGGGACACATGTCACAAGGCTATCACTTATGCTTCTTAAGTATCATTGGCTAAGCTTTGCAGGGTCCAATGGGGTGCCACCATGAGTAAAAATCATGAGGGGTCGACCAAGAGAGAGAGGGGGCTGATTTTGGCAAGGCATTATCACAAACACACTCACAGAATCTCATGTGTGAAGCAAAGAAGACTCTCTCTCCTTCTCAAGCTTTAATGGAAATCTCATCATCTACTCCAAGCTTGTGAGAAGGGAGGCCTACACCAACAACTCTTGGCTTTGTGATGCAAATCCAACCAAGAACCAAGCTCCAATGCATGCTCATCTCCTCTACCATGCTAATTACTAAGCTATGCTAAGCTATTATGAGTGATTATAAGAGGAGATATACTTCTTTCTCGTAAGAATACTCCTTCTTCCTCTCAATCTACTCTCATCTCCTCTACCATGCTAATTACTAAGCTATGCTAAGCTATTATGAGTGATTATAAGAGGAGATATACTTCTTTCTCGTAAGAATACTCCTTCTTTGTCTCAATCTACTCTCATACCCCGCTAGGTCTCACCATCTTCGAAGGTGTGTGAGGTCTTGGGTTTGAGACCTAAGGGAATTGATGTTGTGTTTTACAAGTATTAGCTTGGTGCTTGAAGCTTCCATCTTTGTTGCACTAGCAAGTTATTGAAGGAACACAAAGTATTGTATTGTAAAATGTCTCCCTTGATTGGGGAAACCTATAATACAAAGCCTTTTGGAGGGGGGACCGGCTCCATGTCAATCCGATCCTCAATTGTTGTCAATAGCTTAATTTCTCTCTCTTTTTGAAGTATTGTTCATGCCTATCTAACTAGGTGTTATGCTTTTTGTTGCTCTCCATATCCTAAGCACTCTTGCTATGCTCATTAGGGATTTATTCTAATGAAATGCTCACTATGTTTATGCTATTTTCCGCTACATACAAGTTACTAGGCCAGTAAATATTACATTTGTATTAGAGCACAAGGTTTCTCTTTTCTTGCTCAAGAAGGGAGATCCTCAAGCTAAATATAAATGGTTGGTACTATTAATTGAAAATTGAATAAGTAGAATAGGGATTTTTCAGCCTTGCAGTGCGCCTGCTTTGTGCAGATAACGGGGCATCACCATCGAGAGCTATGGTCTTTATAGTGGAGTCCTACGGGGCTTGCCTACGACTTAACCTCTATTGAGCTATTAGAAGCTTGATAGGAGCTGGCACTGTTTTGGTGTTGAAAGACCCTCTATTCTATTCCTTGCAATTAATGATTTTCGAGCCACGGGTACAGGAGCTTGAGTGCTTTTCTAAAAGGGTAAAGAGGAGTAGCAACTAGGGCTTGAAGTGCAAAAGTACTGTCATAAAAACTAATATCTAACCAACCCAAATGATTTTCTCATATTAAACTGATCACTTAATGTGGGAGAATAAACGGGAACAAGGGTTAAGATATAGACATGTGCTTTTAGATCTATCTCAACATGGGGCCATTGGTAAAGGGGCCCAAATGAAAGATGGTCTATCAAAGAGCAAGCTAACCAATGGAGCAGAAGACCTTAGGGTTAGCTTCATTGAAGACCTCCAATAATATGTGTAAAAGTCCTTTGACCTTAGGTAAGCTAGGGCTGAGCTTGAGGCGCGGGAACCCGACCCAGCTCGAGGTGCTTGTCCTGCTTGATGACTAAGGTGCTTGAGGTGCTTGATGATTGAGGTGCTTGAGATGCTTGAGGTTCTTAATGATTGAGATGCTTGAGGTGCTTGACATGCTTGAGATGTTAGGGTTGTACTTGAGGTGAGAACCCAACCCAAGCTTAAAGTGCTTATGGGCCAAGCTTGTGGTGGGAACTGGGCCTATGCATGAGGGCTTGAGGTGTCAAAAAGTCAAAGATTCAATCCCTACAATGAGGGGGCGAGCCCTACATGAGGGGGGGGATGAGAAAGAACACCCACACACTCACACAAGGCATGCATGGTACAAAGAAAGCAAAAGGGACACTTGTCAAGTTCCTCCTCATGTTGCCCTCATTGTGTGCCTGAAGCCTATTGGTTGGCACCCAACGGGTCCAATGATAATTTTAGGAGATTTAATTAATTGATTTTGCATTTATCTAGCCCTCTGTCTCAAAGGGGAAAGGGGGACACTTGTCTCAAGGCTACCCTTGCTGCTTGTAATGCCTCCTGCTTATGATTGGCTAGGCCTGGAGGGGTCCAATGAGCTTCAAGGATGAGCTACAAGGGGGGGTCGACCCAAGCAAGCTAGGGGGTTTCTTAGGGGGTATACTTACCCACACACACTCACAAACATTGTCATTGTGTGCTAGGCAAGGTGCAAGAGCTCCATCTCCTTCTCCAAGCTCCTTGAGAAGTTGAGAGCCTACACCAACACTCTTGGCTATGGAATGCAAATCCAACCAAGAGCTATGCTTCAATGCTTAAGCTTTCCATCTTCTCCATCTTCATTACTAATGCTATTATGTATGCTAAGCAAGAAGAGTGATGATAAGTGAGAAATTATTTCTTTTTCCTATGGAATACTTCTTCTTCCTCTTCCCTACCGTCATTCCCTGCTAGCTCTCTCCACCTTTGAAGGTGTTTGAGGTCTTGGGACTGAGGCTTGGGATAGTTAATGCTTTCTACAAAGTGCATGTTATGCTTATTGCAAGAAGGCTAATGGTTTATTGAAAGTAGATTAGTTACTTAATGCAAGTAGATTAATTGTATTGCAAGGTAGATTAATTGCTTCTTTAGGCACAAGTTGATGCATAAAAGTATACATATTCATGCACTCAAATGATTCAGGGAACACAAAGACTGATGATGTTCACGAGTTCTTGATTGTTTTCAAGCTAAGATTGATTGTTGATATTATGCAAAAGCTTGGTATATGAAGCTTCCATCTCCATAATGCCAAAGAGGTCTCAAGGAACACAAAGATTGTATTGTACCAAGTCTCTCTTAATGAGAGAATCTATAATACAAATGCCTTTTGGAGGGGGGACCGGCTCCACATAAATCCGGTCCTCAACTGTTGTCATATTCTCTAAAATCTCTCTCTCTCTCTCTCTCTCTCTCTCTCTCGCAAAGGTATTGCTCATGCCTAGTTAATTAAGTGTTATGATTAAGTTGCTACTACCAATTAAGTCCACCATCTATACTCTCAAAGTTGCTCACTCTAATTCTCTTAATTCTGCTATTCTCTAAGTTCATAGGCCATTTCCATTTCATTGGTATCAGAGCATTTGGTTTCTCTTTTCTTGCTTAAGAAGAGAGGTCCTTAAGTAGCCTATAAATGGTTGATGTTGTTAATTATATTAGGGTAAGTGAAACTGGGATTTATTATCGGTTTTGTTGAGCCCACTATGTGGGATATGGTGCACACCTCGGGAGATTTGGACTTAATAATGGAGTCTTTTTAGACTTGCCTACGGCTTTACCATTATTGAGCCATAAGAAGTCCGAAAGGAGCTAGCCCTCAACAACTCTGCTATGTTAGACCTACTCCTCTACTCTCTATAATTAACCACTTTGAGCCATGGGTGTAGATACTTAAGAGCCGATTTTCAAAGGCTAAGAGGAGTGGCAACTAAGGTTTTGAATTGCCAAAGCATATATTAACTACATACATAAATTTTGTTGACATGGCTGACAATAATCAAGAGAGTAGAACGAACATTGATAACTTTGATTTTGCACATGAAGGTTCTAATGATGATGCTCCCATGTTTATCAATTGTCTTATTTCTAAGCTGCAACAAGCTATGGGAAACCCATACCTACAAGGTGAAGTTTTCCAACAACTTCATAGTTATGGGATTCTCCAAACTCCCCCAAAAGAGAGAGCACCTGAGAAGTCTCTTCGAGAGATTTCCAAGAGAGGGCTCTCTACGGTGAGAGTAGAGGAGAACCCATACGAAGCGCTTAAATGTTTACTAGCGGGCTTACCTCCATCCAAGAAGAGAGGTGAAGTCTCTACTATAGAGCCTTCACCAAGGGAAGGAGAAAGAAGTGAGTCTCCCAATACTTCCGAAGATGTGGCTCCAAGAAGACGACAGCCTCAACGATCTCCAACTTCCCCCAAGAGGGAAAGATTTCCGCAAAGTCCTCCTCCTTGTTATCACAAAAAGGAAGAGAAGTACGAAAAGAAGGAAAAGGAGAGAAAGAGGTCACACTCTTCTCCATCTTCATCACCTTCCTCATATTCCAATGAAGGTAGCGGCTCTTCTCTCAAAGAGCCCAAAAGGAAAGGCCATCGCAAGTCCTATCCGGTATGGAGAAGGTCCAAGAAGTTGAAGAAGTTCAAGGAGGGAGGAAAGGACACCACTTTTCTTACCTATGATGGCACCTTTGGTGCTACGGACAAGATCTTGGCCTTCATCCAACAATTTGATGTGGCCTTTGGTGATGAGGACTTCATGGAGTCCTCTAAACTACGTCAGGTATCTATGCATTTTCAGAGCTCCGCTCGTCAATGGTGGGCTAGCCTACAAGCCCAAAGGAAAGCTCCAAGGACATGGAAGGCTTTAAGAGCCTCCATCATGAAACAATTTCTGGCAAGCAACACTAAAGACAATGTCCTTACAGAATGGCAAAGCTTGAAACTCTCTCCCTACAAGTCTATCCAGAAGTATGTAGATAAGTTTTGGGATTTACTTCTCAAAGCCGGTGTCTACAAAAAGATAGGCTTTGAGGAGCAAAAGCAACAATTTTGTGCGGGACTTTTTGAAGAGATGGCCGGGTATATTAACTCACAAAGGCCTAATGCTATATCGGCAGTCATACACTATACTATGGTCGCATCTCAAATCAATTTCCAACAAGGGGTTAAGAGAAAATCTAAGCCCATGGAAGTGAAGGATCAAAATGAGCCTAGAGGGAGGAATAATGCTCAAACTTCCTCCAAAGGCAACTCTAGCAACACCGATAACAAAGCTAAGGAGAAAGGAGTCTACAAAGGTAAGAATAGACTCTCTCCAACAGAGCTAGAGTGTTATCGTAAGGATAACAAATGCTACAAGTGTGGACAGCAAGGGCATGTCTATCATGCTTGTCCCCAAAGAAATGCAAGCAACAGCCTACCTTGAGTTTCTATGCTGGAAACTCCAAAAGAGGATGCTCATAGCAAAAGGCTTTTGTTTTTCCTAAGCTAGGAGATATGTACATACATATTTATGAGTCGGGTAGCATCCTATCCCATGTAAATATGCATGCTTTTCGCAAGTTAATGAAAATCTATATATTCATATACATGATTTTTGTTAGAAAGTCTGTAAATGAATTCAATGTTTCAACCAATAACAATAAAAAAAAGACGGGAATCAAGAGGAATTAGAATTGTCTACATTCCTAAATGGATTCCAAAATGTTTTTATTGATGATACCCCCGTGAGCTATCTCCACAATGAGGGGACAATGACCATGCAATGGAGCTTTTACCACGAAGCTCACTGCCTAATAAGCCTCCTTATTGAGCTTTATAAGCTCCACAAGAGGAGTTCAAAAGGCAATAGCATGAACTGGTAAGTTTTGAGAGAGATTAGGCTTTCCTCTAACCAAAAGAAAAGTGGATTTTTTTAAAGAGATTCAATAATTAGGTCACATTATCTCTAAAGGTGGTATTTGTATGGAACCACAAAAGGTAGAGGTAATAAAAAGGTAGAGGTAATAAAAAGATGGCCTAATCCAAGGAGTCTACATGAGTTGCGAAGCTCTAAAGGTATGAGTGCATACTAGAGATGCTTCATAGGAAAAATTCATGCTTATAGCAAGTCCAATACATGACTTAACAAAAACGAATGTTAAGTGTACATGGACTGCAAAGAGAGAAAAATACTTTTGAAAAGTTCAAAGAGAAACTTATCTCTCAACTTATGCTTACACTACGGGATCTTTCAAAGCTATTTGAGGTCCAATGTAATGCCTGGATGCATGCCTTCAAGCAAAAATTTGCTTCAAGAAGGGAATACCATAGAATACAAGATTCAAAGACTCAAATCCAATGAGCGAATGCTGGACATATACAAAAGGAACTACAAGCTGTTTTACATGCCGTTGACACATGGAAGTACTTCTTGCGGACTCCATCCATGATACGAACCAAGCTCTTTGACAATCAAATGAGGTGGGCAAATTTCTTTTTGCAATTTAAATTTTACATTGCTCACATTGCTGGCAAGCACAACATGTAGCCGATGCACTTTCCCGATGGCCAAGGGTAGATAGGGTATCAATAGCAACTTACAATGAACTATGTTTTATGATAGTTAAAAATGCTTCTAACCCAGGCGTTAGGGATATGATAATAGCCTTTACAAATGGAAGAAAAAGAACCACTCACGTTAGAGGATGGTTATCTTCCATACCTCAATAGGCTATATCTTCCTCACTTCCCATGCTCCTCCCATATGCGGGGCAAAGAGGAATTCGAATTTACTCTGCTAGGAGTAAAAGCATACTTGTATTGGCTTACCAAGAAACGAGAACATACAAGAGTATGTTTCAAAATGTATGGTATACCAAAAGATGAAGTATGATAGAAGGACCATGGCTTGCCAACATCTAATTGTGTCGGATAGAAATCCTACCATGACCACTAATTTCTGATAGAGTCACTATCAGAACTAGAGTAACCTCTTATGTTGGCCTACTATACCAACGGATGGCCAAAAGGAAAAGTACAAAACTAATGATCCTTGATCTACTAAAAGCTTGTGATTCGAGGTAGATCAATGCTCAAAATGGGAGAAATACTTACCCTAACAACAGTATGTCTCTAATAACATGAACATACTTCTAAGGGGAAAGTACCTTTTGAGGCTAAAGACGGAAGATCCAAACGTCCCTTGTAGCTTAAGGTACCTGGGAAGATCTTCATTGAAAAGGAGTATAGCCGAGATCAAAACGAATCTTTTTGGAAGATTAAACAGGCTATATTCATCTATTAGCTAGGCAAAAGAGGCTCCTGCCATTAGGCACAAAAGAGCCTTATCCTTTAAAGAAAAAGAAGAAAAAATTGGGTCTTACTAAAAAAAAAAAAAAACTTCCCCAAGGCTCATCTAAGGCAAATTACACACAAGAATCCTGCGGGCCATTAAAGGTATTATGATAGGTCAGCACAAAGATACTATGGCCCCTTCTAAAATTTCAAGCCCATTCATCAGATGGCTTATCAATTAAAGTTGCCCAACTACTGGCTCATATATATCATTTTTCATGAGAGCCTATTCGAGCCTTATTAAGGAGATTCACCAATAGAGGCTATAAATGAAGACCCACCGGTGATCGAGGATGAAGCAAACGAGCTCCAACCCAAGTTCATCCTTCGACACGAACACAAGGTATTAAGAAATGGTAAGACTACTGACAGTATCTTATTTAAGTTAAGAATTATCCTTTCAAAGATGCTAAATGCATGCAAAGAACATAGCTTAAGGATAATATGAACCTTGTTAATGAGGCTTACAATGACACAAAAGAGTAAGCAAATGTAAAAGAAATGCATTTTAAATGATCTGTAACATTTAATGGCCTAAAAACTTGTGTGTAGCGGAAATTAGCATGAACATAGTGGGCATTTCATTAGAATAGATTCCTAATGAGAATTACAAGAGTGCTTGGGTGGAGAGAGAAACAAAAAGCATAACACCTAGTTAGATAGCATCAACAATACTTTCAAAAGAGAGAGAAATTAAGCTATTGACAACAGTTGAGGACCGGATTTGCATGGAGCCGGTCCCCCCTCCAAAAAGGCTTTGTATTATGGTTTCTCCCATCAAGAGAGACATTGTACAATACAATTCTTTGTGTTACTTCAAGACTAGCTAGTGCAATGAAGATGAAAGCTTCATGCACTAAGAAAAACACTTAGCAAACACCACATCAATTATCCCCGGTCTCAGACCCAAGACCTCACACACCTTCGAAGATGGTGAGAGCTAGCAGGGTATGAGAGTAGATTGAGAGGAAAAAGGAGTATCTTACGAGAAAGATGTACATCTCCTCACATAATCACTCATATTAGCATAGCTTAGCTTAGTAATTAGCTTGGTAGAGGAGATGAGCATGCATTGAAGCTTGGCTCTTGGTTGGATTTGCATCCACATGCCAAGAGTGTGTCGATGTAGGCTTCTATCTCACAAGCTTGGAGTAGGTGATAAGCTCTCCATTAAAGCTTGGGAAGAGATAGTCTTCTTTTCTTCACACATGAGATTGTGTGAGTGTGTGTGTGATAATGCCTTGCAAAAATCAGCCCCCTCTCTCTCTTGGGCGAGCCCTCTTGCTATTTGCTCTTGCACTACCCTCCTTGGACCTCCCCAAGTCAAGCCAATGACTATTAAGCAGCATAAGTGATAGCCTTCTGACATGTGTCCCCCTTTTCCCTTTTGTGAGAACTTTAGGTAATTTAATAATTCAACTAAACTCTCATTGGACCCCTTTGCCTCCTGGCCAATAGGAATCAGGCAAGCCATTGGGCTGTTGAATGCTCATTGGACCCCTTGGGAGAATGTCCAATAGTCTTCTAGAGGACTTAATTCTCACTGGTTCTTTTCTTTAGTGTTTTTAAATTAATTAAACTAGATTTACTCTAGCCTAATTTTCATTGGTCCACCTCCAAGGCCATCCAATAGGAATTGGGTACACCTTGTGGGCATCTGGCCTAGGGAGCTGACATGTGTCCCTTATTCCCTTTGTGTAAAGGGAGCTTGTGTGTGTGTGTGTGTGTGTGTGGCTTTCTCTCTCATACCCTACATGCTAGGTTCACCCCTCCTATGTAGGGATGTGCAAAGACTTTTTTGTACACACACAAAGCATCCAATTCCCCTAGGGTTGACCTTTGGACACAACCTTTGAATTTTGGAACCTTAGCATTTTGGAAGTCTTAATGGGCTGAACCTTAGGGTCTTTTTAGCCCATTGTTGCACATGGCTCTTTTGCAGATGCCCCCCCCTTTGGATACCTATTTTCCCTCCTTTGGATCCCTACTGTGGCCGGTCTGCTAGCTTAACCAATATTCTAGCTTTTTCTCCCCTGGCACTTCCCCATATTAAATGATCAGTTTAACATGAGAAAATCATGTAGGAGAATTAGATATTGATTATTATGACATGATCCATGTTTTTGTCTTATAAGACTCTCTTTTTATGTTTCGTGCACAAATTTTAAGAAGTATGCATACTTAGGATCATGTTTGTGGTGACTACGCCTCCCAAACACCAAGTAGAACTTGTCACTCTACTCTGGAAGTATGATATGGACTAAAAAGAGCAGACATGCTTGAGGTAGACAATGTCTCTCAAGCACCAAGTGGATTAGTCATCCACTCTGGAATGATGTCGTAGGGTAAAAATGGATCCTCTACTCGCTAAGACCAATGGACTAATGGGTGAGACTTTACCATATCTACCTCATAGTCGAGGACGACTATGATTTCAAGAGAGAGGTAATGTCATAAAAACTAATATCTAACCAACCTAAATGATTTTCTCATATTAAAATGATCACTTAATGTGGGAGAATAAACGGGAACAAGGGTTAAGATATAGACATGTGCTTTTAGATATCTCTCAACACGGGGCCATTGGTAAAGGGGCCCAAATGAGCGATGGTCTATCAAAGAGCAAGGCTAACCAATGGAGCATAAGACCTTAGGGTTAGTTTCATTGAAGACCTCCAATAATATGTGTAAAAGTCCTTTGACCTTAGGTAAGCTAGGGCTGAGCTTGAGGTGCGGGAACCGACCCAGCTCGAGGTGCTTGTCCTGCTTATCATGCTTGATGACTAAGGTGCTTGAGGTGCTTGAGATGCTTGAGGTGCTTGAGGTGCTTAATGATTGAGATGCTTGAGGTGCTTGACATGCTTGAGATGTTAGGGTTGCACTTGAGGTGAGAACCCAGCCCAAGCTTAAAGTGCTTAAGGGCCAAGCTTGTGGTGGGAACTGGGCCTATGCATGAGGGTTTGAGGTGTCAAAAAGTCAAAGATTCAATCCCTACAAGGAGGGGGGATGAGAGAGAACACCCACACACTCACACAAGGCATGCATGGTACAAAGAAAGCAAAAGGGACACTTGTCAAGTTCCTCCTCATGTTGCCCTCATTGTGTGCCTGAAGCCTATTGGTTGGCCACCCAAGGGGTCCAATGATAATTTTAGGAGATTTAATTAATTGATTTTGCATTTATCTAGCCCTCTCTCTCAAAGGGGAAAGGGGGACACTTGTCTCAAGGCTACCCTTGCTGCTTGTAATGCCTCTTGCTTATGATTGGCTAGGCCTGGAGGGGTCCAATGAGCTTCAAGCATGAACTACAAGGGGGGGTCGACCCAAGCAAGCTAGGGGGTTGCTTAGGGGGTATACTCACCCACACACACTCACAAACACTCTCATTGTGTGCTAGGCAAGGTGCAAGAGCTCCATCTCCTTCTCCAAGCTCCTTGAGAAGTTGAGAGCCTACACCAACACTCTTGGCTGTGGAATGCAAATCCAACCAAGAGCTATGCTTCAATGCTTAAGCTTTCCATCTTCTCCATCTTTATTACTAATGCTATTATGTATGCTAAGCAAGAAGAGTGATGATAAGTGAGGAATTATTTCTTTCTCCTATGGAATACTTCTTCTTCCTCTTCCCTACCCTCATTCCCTGCTAGCTCTCTCCACCTTCGAAGGTGTTTGAGGTCTTGGGACTGAGGCTTGGGATAGTTAATGCTTTCTACAAAGTGCATGTTATGCTTATTGCAAGAAGGCTAATGGTTTATTGCAAGTAGATTAGTTACTTAATGCAAGTAGATTAATTGTATTGCAAGGTAGATTAATTGTTGCTTTAGGCACAAGTTGATGCATAAAAGTATACATATTCATGCACTCAAATGATTTAGGGAACTCAAAGACTAATGATGTTCACGAGTTCTTGATTGTTTTCAAGCTAAGATTGATTGTTGATATTATGCAAAAGCTTGGTATATGAAGCTTCCATCTCCATAATGCCAAAGAGGTCTCAAGGAACACAAAGATTGTATTGTACCAAGTCTCTCTTAATGAGAGAATCTATAATACAAATGCCTTTTGGAGGGGGGACCGGCTCCACATAAATCCGGTCCTCAACTGTTGTCATATTCTCTAAAATCTCTCTCTCTCTCTCTCTGTCTTTCTCTCTCTTGCAAAGGTATTGCTTATGCCTAGTTAATTAAGTGTTATGATTAAGTTGCTACTACCAATTAAGTCCACCATCTATGCTCTCAAAGTTGTTCACTCTAATTCTTTTAATTCCGCTATTCTCTAAGTTCATAGGCCATTTCCATTACAAGTACACCTAAAAAGATTTACACCTAAAAGTTGCTAGAATGGCTGACAATAGTAAAGTGAGTGAAATTAATGTTGATAGCTTTGATTTTGCTAATGAGCAGGCTAGTAATGATGCCCCTATGCTTGTTAACTACCTTGTTTCTAGGCTTCAACAAGCCATGGGAAATCCATCCCTCCAAAGTGAACTGCAACGGCAACTTCGTGCTCATGGGATTCTCCAAACTCCCCACCAAGAAGAGAGAGCACCTAGGAAGCCTCCTTGTGAGACTTCCAAAAGAGGCCTCTCCAATTTCGGAAGAAGAAGAGGATTCGTACGAAGGGCTCACAAATCTACTACTTGACAATGCATCTCCTTCCCAAAGGAGAACTCAGGGCCTACCAAAAGAACGAGAAAGAAGTGAGTCTCCTGCCACCTCGGCGGAGATGGCTCCATGAAGATGGCAGGAAAAACACTCTCCATCATCTCCTAAACGGAGAAGGCCATCGCACACTTCTCCACACCATAATTCAAACAGGGACGAAAGAAAACAAGAGAAGAAAAAGGCGAGAAAGAGGTCACCCTCTCCTCCATCTTCCTCATCCTCTTCCTCTTATGAAGAAAGTGATGGTGTGGACAAGGAGGAACAAGGGAAGAAAAAGGCAAGAAAGAGGTCACCCTTTCTCCATCCTCCTCAAATTCTTTCTCTTTTGAAGAAAGTTGTCATAAAATCTAATATCTAACTAACCCAAATGATTTTCTCATATTAAATTGATCACTTAATGTGGGAGAATAAACGGGAACAAGTGTTAAGATATAGGTATGTGCTTATAGATCTATCTCAACACGGGGCCAATGGTAAAGGGGCCCAAAAGGGAGATGGTCTATCAAAGAGCAAGGCTAACCAATGGAGCATAAGACCTTAGGGTTAGCTTCATTGAAGACCTCCAATAAATGTGTGTAAAAGTCCTTTGACCTTAAGTAAGCTAGGGCTGAGCTTGAGGTGGGAACCCGGCCCAAGCTCGAGGTGCTTGTCATGCTTGAGGTGCTTGTCATGCTTGAGGTGTTTTTCATGCTTGAGGTGCTTGACTGGCTCCATGCTTGAGGTGCTTGACTTGCTGCATGATTAAAGTACTTGAGGTGCCTTGAGAAGCTTGCCTGAGATGCTTGTGGGAACACCCCCTAGTTCAAGTGCTTTGTCATGCTTGGTGAGTAAGGTGCTTGATCACCTAAAAGTCAAAAGCATTCCTACAAGAGGGGGGGCAAGCCCTTTTCCTAGGGGCTAGAGAGAGAATACCCACTCACACACACAAGGGAAGCCCAACTTGAAGAGGCAGCAAGGACACATGTCAGGCCCCTACCCATGTTACCTTCATGTGTTGCTTGAAGCCTATTGGCTAGGCTTCAAAGGGGTCCAATGATAAATTACATGAATTATCTAATTGTTTTAGCATTTATCAAGTCCTCTCTCTCAAAGGGGAAAGGGGGACACTTGTCCCAAGGCTACCCATGTTTCTTGTAATGGCTCTTGCTTGTGATTGGCTAGGCCTGGAAGGGTCCAATGAGCTTCAGGCATGAGCTACAAGGGGGGGTCGACCCAAGCAAGCTAGGGGGGTGCCTAGGGGGTATACTCACCCACACACACTCACAAGCACTCTCATTGTGTAATATGCAAAGTGCAAGAGCTCCCTCTCCAAGCAAGTAGAGGTTGAGAGCCTACACCAACACTCTTGGCTATGGAGTGCAAATCCAACCAAGAGCCATGCTTCAATGCTTAAGCTTGCCATATCCTTCTTCTTCATTACTATGCTATTATGTATGCTAGCAACAAGAGTATGATAAGTGAGGAACTAATTCTTTCTCCTACGAAATGTTTCTTCTTCCTCTTCCCTACCCTCATTCCCTGCTAGCTCTCTCCACCTTCGAAGGTGTTTGAGGTCTTGGGACTGAGGCTTGGGATAGTTAAAGCTTTCTTCAAGTTTATGTTATGTTTGTGGTGCATGAAGCCTTCCATCTTCATGGCATCACCTAGGTCACAATGAACACAAAGACTGTATTGTAACAAGTCTCTCTTTATGGGAGAAATCATAATACAAATGCCTATTGGAGGGGGGACCGGCTCCACATAAATCCGGTCCTCAATTGTTGTCATGTTCTCTAAACTCTCTCTCTTGCAAAAGTATTGTCTATGCCAAGTTAACTAATTGCTATGATTATGTTGCTATCTTCAATTATGTCTACCCGCTATGCTCACAAAATCATTTCTTGAAAGTACTCTCATTAAATTCCGCTATTCTCAAATTGAATAGGCAAATTCCATTACATTGGTATCAGAGCATTTGGTTTCTCTTTTCTTGCTTAAGAAGAGAGGTCCTTAAGAAGCCTATAAATGGTTGATGTTGTTAATTATAATAGAGTAAGTGGAACTGGGATCTAATACCGGTTTTGTTAAGCCCACTATGTGGGGGATGGTGCACACCTCGGGAGCTTTGGACTTAATAATGGAGTCTTTTTAGACTTGCCTACGGCTTTACCATTATTGAGCCATAAGAAGTCCGAAAGGAGCTAGCCCTTGGCAACTCTGCTATGTTAGACCTACTCCTCTACTCTCTATAATTAACCACTTTGAGCCGTGGGTGTAGATACTTAAGAGCCGATTTTCAAAGGCTAAGAGGAGTGGCAACTAAGGTTTTGAATTGCCAAAGCATACACTAAGTACATACATAAAATTTTGTTAACATGGCTGACAATAATCAAGAGAGTAGAATGAACATTGATAGCTTTGATTTTGCACATGAAGGTGCTAATGATGATGCTCCCATGTTTGTGAATTATCTTGTGACTAGGTTGCAACAAGCTATGGGCAACCCTACCTTGCAAGCTGAAGTTACTCAACAACTTCGTGCCTATGGAATTTCCCTTCCTCTCCAAGAGGAGAGAGAGCTTAGGAGGCCTCTTGAAGAGACCCCCAAAAGAAGACTCTCTCCCATTCGAGAGGAGGAATCCAAAGAGAAAGAAAACAATGAAAGTCTAAGTTCTTCTGAAGATGTGGCTCCACGAAGAAGGCGGTCTAGACGATCGCCTACTCCTCCCAAGAGGAAAAGAGCAACCCATAGTCCTTCTCCTCATCACTCTCAAAGGCAAGAGAGGAAACAAAGGAAGAAAAGGGCTAGGAAGAGGTCACCCTCTTCTCCTTCTTCTTCACCTTCCTTCTCTTCCGATGAAAGTTATGGCTATTCTCCTAGAGAATACAAGAGGGGAGGGCATCGCAAATCATTTCCTGCATGGCGAAGGTCACAAAAGCTAAAGAAGTTCAAGGAGGGAGGAAAGAGTATCTCTTTTCTCACCTACGATGGCACCTTTGGTGCTACCGACAAAGTGTTGGCCTTCATCCAGCAATTTGATGCGGCCTTTGGGGACGAGGGCTTCACAGAGTCCTCCAAGCTACGCCATGTAGCTATGCACTTCTAAAAATCAGCTCGTCAATGGTGGGCTAGCCTTCGTGGCAATGGAGAAGCCCCAAAGACATGGAAAACTCTACGAGTTTCCATCATGAAGCAATTTCTTCCAAGCGATACTAAAGATAAAGTTCTTACCGAATGGCGCGGCTTGAAACTCCTCTCTCATGAGTCTATCAACAAGTATGTAGATAAGTTTTGGGATTTACATCTCAAAGCTACTGTCTTTCAGAAGATAGACTTTGCCGAGCAAAGACAGCAATTCTGTGCGGGATTACCTGAAGAGATGGCCGAATATATCAACTCTTAACTGCCCGGTACTATTACCGAAGTAATCCACCACACCATGGTTGCTTCACGCATCAATTTCCATCAAGGGGCTAGACGTAATGTCAAGCCCATAAAAAACAAAGATAAAAATGATGCAAAGGGGAAATCCAATGCTCAAAATAATTCCCAAGGCACTTCCAACAACAACAACAACAATCGGTCCAAGGAGAAGGGAGTTTACAAAGGTAAAAACAAACTCTCTCCTGAAGAGCTTGAAGCTTTTCGCAAGGACCATAAGTGTTTCAAGTGTGGGGAGCAAGGACATGACTATCATTCTTGCCCCAAGAAGAATACTCGCAATGAGACTCCTAGGGCTTCCACCATCGAAGCTCCAAAAGAGGATGCTCATTGCAAAGGATCATCACTCTCCTATGCTTGGGGAAAGGTACGAGAGCATGATGCCTTCATCTTGTTTGACCCTGGCTCTACTCTCAACTTCATATCAATAGAGTTAGCCACCAAGTTGGGCATTCAAGCTTTTGAGATGGGAGATATAGTAACAGCTGATGCAGCTTTCAAGGGACAACAAGCCTCCGTTACTCCCTTGATTGGGAAGTTGAGGCTTCATGTCCAAAGCTATGTCGACAAAGAAGACTTCTTCATCTCTCCCCTCCAACATCAGGATGTTATCCTAGGGGCACCATGGTTTGATCGCATGGCTGCCAACATGAAGTTCCCTGAAAGGAGAATTTACTTCACCTACAAGGGAAAGAACATGTATGTAGATGCTAGTGAGCGTGGTCGCACTATTCCACTTGTAAATCCTCTTTCTTTTGATAAATCAATGAAGAGCTCAATTTCTGCGTACATGATTTATGTCAAAGAGTCTCTAAAAGCTAATAATGTTTCATCATTTTCATCATTTTATGTCAAAGAGTCTCTAAAAGCTAATAATGTTTCCTATCATTTTCATTTGATGAAAATGATAGGAATCAAGAAGAGTTAGACTTGTCTACTTTTCTAAAAGGATTCCAAGATGTGTTCATCGATGATATCCCTATGGACCTACCTCCAAAACGAGGGGATGATGACCATCGTATTGAGCTCCTTCCAGGAAGCTCACCGCCTAACAAACCTCCTTATCGAGTCTCACAAGCTCAACAAGAGGAGATCATGAGGCAAGTACAAGAGCTGGTAGACAAAGGGATGGTGAGGCCTAGTTCCTCTCCCTTTTGTTCTCCAGTCCTTTTAGTGCAAAAGAAAGATGGTACATACCGTATGTGTGTGGACTATCGAGCACTAAACCATATCACTATTAAAAACAGATTTCCCGTACCTCGGGTAGAAGATCTGTTTGATAAGCTACAAGGCTCTACCTACTTCAGTAGGATTGACCTTAAGAGTGGCTATCATCAAATAAGGATAGTGGATGAGGATATCTTAAAGACTGCGTTTCGCACAACCTTTGGTCTTTATGAATATCTAGTCATGCCTTTTGGCTTGACTAATGCACCAGCTACGTTCAATCGTTTGATGGAGAAAATTTTTAGACCATATCGAAAATTCACTGGAGTGTTCTTCGATGATATCATCATCTACTCCAAGTCTTTGGAGGAACATAAGCAACATCTTCAAGTGATTTTTCAAGCCTTGAGGGAGAACAAACTTTTTCTCAACCAAAAGAAAAGTGAATTCTTCCTTCAAGAGATTCAATATCTAGGCCATATTATCTCTCACGATGGTATTCGTATGGATCCATCAAAGTTAGAGGTAATAAAATCATGATGCTTGTGGTGATTGCCTTGGAGCGGTTTTGCTTCAAGAAGGGCATGCCATAGCATATGAGAGCCGAAGGCTCAATGGTGATGAACGAGTCTTGGGCATTTATGAGAAAGAGCTTTTAGCTGTTCTACATGCCCTAGACACATGGAAGCACTACCTATTGGGGACTCCATTTATCCTATGAACCGACCACCAAAGTCTCAAGTATTTCATGAGGCAAACCAAGCTTTCTGACAAACAAATGAGGTGGGCAAATTTTCTTTCGCAATTTAATTTTCATATTGCTCACATAGCTGGTAAGCACAATCAAGTTGCCGATGCACTTTCACGACGACCAAAAGTTAATGCGGTGTCTATAGCTACTCACAATGATCTATCCTCTATGATAGATGAGTATGCTACTAACCCTGACTTTAGAGACATAATGTCAGCCCTTGCTTTGGGGAAGAAAGAGGAACCATTCACCTTGCAGGATGGTTATCTTCTTCACGGCAATAGGCTATGTGTTACCCATTCCCTTCGTGAGAAGGTTATGTATGAATCCCATGCTCCTCCATATGCAGGGCATAGAGGTATTCAACCTACTCTTCGAGGAGTAGAGACGTATTTCTATTGGCCTACCATGAAAGTGGACATACAAGAGTATGTTTCAAAATGTGTAGTATGCCAAAAGACCAAGTATGATAGAGGGAAGCAACCTGGATTACTCCAGCCATTGCCTATTCCAAATTCACCATGGGAGAGTATATCCATGGATTTCATCTTTGGATTACCCAAGTCTATCCATGGGAATACAGGAATATGGACAATAGTCGACAGGTTTAGCAAGCAAGCACATTTTATTCCTGTCAAAAAGACTATTAAGGCACATCAAATGGCAACTCTCTTCATATCTCAGATTTTCAAACACCATGGATTACCCACATCCATCGTGTCAGATAGAGATCCTAGAATGACCAGTAATTTCTGGAAAGGTCTCTTTGAAAATCTAGGAACAAGATTGAATTTCTCTTCTGCCTATCACCCACAAACGGATGGCCAAAGTGAGATAGCCAATCTTACGATACTCGATCTACTCAAGACTTATGTTACCGAAGTAGATCAACGCTCACAATGGGAAAAGTATTTACCGCTAGTAGAGTATGCCTACAATAATACTGTACATACTTCTACGGGCAAAGCACCTTTCGAGATCATAGAAGGAAGACCTAAAAGTCCCTTGCTACTGAAAGTACATGGGAAAATCTTCGCCGCCGATGAGTATAGCCGTGACCTACAAGAATCTTTTCAAAAGATTAGGGAGGCTATAGCCATCTCTCAACAAAAGCAAAAAGCTGCTGCTGATAAGCACAGAAGAGCCTTAATGTTCAAAGAAAATGATTGGGTCTTACTCAAGTTTCCTAAGGCTCGATTAAGGCAAACGACGGGCAAAAATCCTACGGGCCATCAAAAGTATTATGCTAAACTAGCAAAAAGATACTATGGTCCTTTCCAAATCTTGAAGCCTATCAATGAGACGGCTTATCAACTCAAGTTGCCCAACCATTGGCTTATACACAATGCCTTTCATGTAAGCTTACTTAAGCCCTACAAAGGAGAGCCACCAATTGAACCAATTATTGAAGACCCTCCCGAAGTTGAAGACCAAGAAGAGGTGCTACAACCCGAAGCTATCCTTCAGCATGAAGACAAGGTACTACGACATGGTAAGATTATCCGACGGTATCTTATTAAGTTCAAAAATTATCCTTTTGAAGATGCTAAATGGATGCAAGGAGTACAACTTAAGGATAGTATGAACCTTGTCAATGCTTACAATGCTAGATTAGAGTAAGCAAATGTACAAATTTCTTTTAAATAACTCATGTTTTTGTCTTATATGACTAGTCCTCTTTTTAATTGTGCACAAAATTTAACTAGTATGCATGCTTAGAATCATGTTTGTGATGACGACGTCTCTCAAACACCAAGTAGAATTTGTCACTCTACTTTGGGAGAATAAAATGGACTAAAGAGCAGACATGCTTGCGGCAGCTATGTCTCCCAAGCACCAAATGGATTAGTCATCCATCTTGGAAAGATGTCATAGGGTAAAAAGGGATCCTTTACCCGCTAAGTACGATTGACTAATGACTAAGACTTTATCTTTTCTACCTCATAGTCGAGGACGACTATGATTTCAAGAGAGAGGTAATGTCATAAAATCTAATATCTAACTAACCCAAATGATTTTCTCATATTAAATTGATCACTTAATGTGGGAGAATAAACGGGAACAAGTGTTAAGATATAGGTATGTGCTTATAGATCTATCTCAACACGGGGCCAATGGTAAAGGGGCCCAAAAGGGAGATGGTCTATCAAAGAGAAAGGGTAACCAATGGAGCATAAGACCTTAGGGTTAGCTTCATTGAAGACCTCCAATAAATGTGTGTAAAAGTCCTTTGACCTTAAGTAAGCTAGGGCTGAGCTTGAGGTGGGAACCCGGCCCAAGCTCGAGGTGCTTGTCATGCTTGAGGCGCTTGTCATGCTTGAGGTGTTTTTCATGCTTGAGGTGCTTGATTAAGATGCTTGAGGTGCTTGACTTGCTGCATGATTAAAGTACTTGAGGTGCCTTGAGAAGCTTGCCTGAGATGCTTGTGGGAACACCCCCTAGTTCAAGTGCTTTATCATGCTTGGTGAGTAAGGTGCTTGATCACCTAAAAGTCAAAAGCATTCCTACAAGAGGGGGGGCGAGCCCTTTTCCTAGGGGCTAGAGAGAGAATACCCACTCACACACACAAGGGAAGCCCAACTTGAAGAGGCAGCAAGGACACATGTCAGGCCCCTACCCATGTTACCTTCATGTGTTGCTTGAAGCCTATTGGATAGGGTTCAAAGGGGTCCATGATAAATTACATGAATTATCTAATTGTTTTAGCATTTATCAAGTCCTCTCTCTCAAAGGGGAAAGGGGGACACTTGTCCCAAGGCTACCCATGTTGCTTGTAATGGCTCTTGCTTGTGATTGGCTAGGCCTGGAAGGGTCCAATGAGCTTCAGGCATGAGCTACAAGGGGGGGTCGACCCAAGCAAGCTAGGGGGGTGCCTAGGGGGTATACTCACCCACACACACTCACAAGCACTCTCATTGTGTAATATGCAAAGTGCAAGAGCTCCCTCTCCAAGCAAGTAGAGGTTGAGAGCCTACACCAACACTCTTGGCTATGGAGTGCAAATCCAACCAAGAGCCATGCTTCAATGCTTAAGCTTGCCATATCCTTCTTCTTCATTACTATGCTATTATGTATGCTAGCAACAAGAGTATGATAAGTGAGGAACTAATTCTTTGTCCTACGAAATGTTTCTTCTTCCTCTTCCCTACCCTCATTCCCTGCTAGCTCTCTCCACCTTCGAAGGTGTTTGAGGTCTTGGGACTGAGGCTTGGGATAGTTAAAGCTTTCTTCAAGTTTATGTTATGTTTGTGGTGCATGAAGCCTTCCATCTTCATGGCATCACCTAGGTCACAATGAACACAAAGACTGTATTGTAACAAGTCTCTCTTTATGGGAGAAATCATAATACAAATGCCTATTGGAGGGGGGACCGGCTCCACATAAATCCGGTCCTCAATTGTTGTCATGTTCTCTAAACTCTCTCTCTTGCAAAAGTATTGTCTATGCCAAGTTAACTAATTGCTATGATTATGTTGCTATCTTCAATTATGTCTACCCGCTATGCTCACAAAATCATTTCTTGAAAGTACTCTCATTAAATTCCGCTATTCTCAAATTGAATAGGCAAATTCCATTACAAAGTGATGGTGCAACTTTTGAACCACCAAAAAGAAGAGGCCATAGGAAATCCTATGCCGCATGGTAGAGGTCATCCAAGCTCAAGAAGTTCAAAGAGGGTGGAAAGAACATCTTTCCTTACGTATGTGACACCTTTGGTGCTACGGACCAAAAGTCCGCCAGGCAATGGTGGTCTAACCTACGGGCAAAAGGTGAAGCTCAACAAACATGGAAAGCTTTAAGAGCTTCCATCATGAAGCAGTTTTTGGCCACTGATTCCAAAGACAAAGTACTCACCGAATGGCAAAGCTTGAATCTCTCTCCCTATGAATCTATCCACAAATATGTAGAAAAGTTTTGGGACTTACATCTCAAAGCCACTCTCTACTAAAAGATGATGGATTTTGGAGAGCAAAAACAACAGTTTTGTGCGGGTCTAACTGAAGATATGGCGGAGTATATTAACTCCCAAAGGCCACACACCATATCCGCGGTAATACACCATACCATGGTGGCTTCACAAATCAATTTTCAACAAGGGGCTAAGAGAAATCTTAAGCCCATAGATAACAAGGACCGTAACAACGAGCCTAAGGGGAAGGACATCGTCCAAAAGTCTCCTAAAGGCAACTCCAACAACAACAAAGCTAAGGAGAAGGGAATTTATAAAGGCAAAAATAAACTCTCTCCTGAAGAGCTTGAGCGTTATCGTAAAGATAATTGCTGTTTCAAGTGCGGGGAACAAGGGCATGCCTATCGTGCTTGTCCCCACAAGAATACACGAAATGAGCCTCCTAGAGCTACCTTGGTTGAAATCCAAGAAGAGGATGCTCACCACAAAGGATCTCCTCTATGCCATGCTTGGAGAAAGATAAGAGAACATGATGCTTTTATTCTCTTTGACCCTGGTTCTACTCACAATTTGATATCCACAAAGTTGGCCACCAAGCTAGGCATCCAAGCCTATGAGATGGGAGATGTCCTACCCGCCGATGGTGCTTTCAAGGGTCAAGAAGCTTCAATCACTCCCTTAATTGAGGAGATGAGGCTCCATGTCCAAAGCTATGTGGACAAGGAGGACTTCTTTATCTCTCCTCTCAAGCACGAGGATGTAATCCTAGGGGCACCATGGTTTGATCGCACGACTGCCAATTTTAAATTCCTTGAAAGGCAAATTTACTTTAGGTTCACGGAAAAAGATATGTACATAGATGCTAAGGAGTTGGGTAACACCATACCCATTGTACATACGCAAGCTTTCAATAAGTCAATAAAGAGCTCTATTTTTGTGTACATGATTTTTGTTAAAGATTCTAAAAAAGAATCTAATGCTTTAGCAAAAGAAAATGAAAACAATCACAAAGAATTCGAGTTATCCAATTTTCTCAGGGGATTTCAAGATGTTTTTATTGAGACGACATCCCTTGTGAACTACCTCCTAAACGAGGCAATGACGACCATGCAATTGAACTTCTTCTAGGAAGTTCACTGCCTAAAAAACCTCCTTATAGAGTTTCCCAAGCTCAACAAGAGGAGATTATGCGGCAAGTGCATGAGTTAGTTTGAGAAGGGCATGGTTAGGCCTAGATCATCTCCATTTTGTTCTCGTGTTACTAGTGCAAAAGAAAGATGGCAAATATCGTATGTGTGTCGACTATAGAGCACTAAATAGGATCACTATCAAGAACAGGTTTCCCATTCCACAGGTAGAAGACCTATTTGATAAGCTTCAATGGTCGACCTTCTTCAATAGGATTGACCTAAAAGTGGCTACCATCAAATAAGGATAGTTGATCAAGACATTGTAAAGACCGCATTTCGCACTACATTTGGTCTTGACGAATACATTGTCATGCCCTTTGGTTTGACCAATGCACCGGCCATATTTAACCGCTTGATGGAGAAGCTATTCAAATCTCACCAAAGTGTTCTTTGATGATATTATCATCTACTCTAATTCATTAGACGAACACAAGCAACAGCTCCAGGTAATATGTCAAGTCTTACGAGAGTATGTGCCCACGATTTTAAGAAAATCGTTGATTCATTGCAATCAAAACTGATCCCAGGCAGCGCAGCAAAAGAAACAGTAGCGCAGCAAGTCGAAAGCGATGACTGCCAGTCATTGCGTGGAAGGGTGCAGCAAAACAAAATCGGTGACCGCCAGTCATTACATGGGAATTTTGTAGCGACTGCCAGCTCCACTGTATTACATAGGTCGTAGGTCTGCAGGTCGAAGGCAAGGCTGATAGAGTCCCATCGCCAGGTGCTCTTTCTCTCTCTCTCTCTCTCTCTCTTCCTATCCCATCACAGGTGCTATTTCTCTCTCTCTCTCTCTCACACACACACACACACACACACACACACACACACACACACACACACACACACACACACACACACACACACACACACACACACACACACACACACACACACACACACACACACACACACACACACACACACACACACACATACACTTAACTAGTTGGCAAGTTTTTGGCCAACCTTTGGCTGACAGCTTCCCTTTCTCGTGTGCTAACCTAGAGCTGCTATTCTCTAGAAAAGTTTCACTGTGTCTCTATAGAAGACCACAGGTAATGGTTCATGGTACCAAATCTCTACAACACCCACCCACACCCTTGCTTATTAGATAAAGATACTATTCTCTATTTTGGCCCTGCTCCAATCACTACCTAGTGAATAATAATGTGTGTGTTGGTGTGTATTAGTGCTTCCCTCTTCACCGTTAATAAACAGATATTTTGATTTATAGGTCTCAATGACAATTAATGGGCACTATCTGTCTTTGAACTGCTTTCGAGCCCCTTATCTCTCCCCACACACATGCACGATCGATAAAGCGAATAGTAGCTATAATTTACTGAATTATTGGGCATTATCCCTCTTGGAACTGCTTTCGAGCCCCTTCTCTTTCCCCACCCATATGCACTATTGATAATAGCTTGGTTTACTGAATGCTTTACATATATTTTTTTACGCAACTTGGGATTTTTGATGATGTGTCTTTTGGCTTAGATGGAGCTGTGAATATGTGGATACCCTATCTTGTTACATATGCATAACCCACCTCTAATTTTACGACAAACATCCTTAGTGATTTTCACAAGACAACTGGGCATGGTTGTGACCTTTGTGCTCGCGGGTCAAGCTGACAATTCAGAGGGTTTGTATTGATGATTCTCTGAAGATGTAATAACATCGCAATGATCTATCGAAAGAACAAGTATTTGTACAATAGAATGAGAAGATCACTCACTTAAGAGTCAAATAGCATAGATTGCTAACCAATGCTAACAACCCCTCGTAGTGACCTAGCAAAAAACTATTTATTACATCTTCTTGAAACATATTACTAAATAGCATGCATAAAACAGTCACAGTTGTTGTAGCATGGACCAGAGGTCGGTTTATTAATGATAATCTGCTGATGTTTTTGAAGGATTGCTAGTCCCTTTTTGATGACCAGTGGACCGATTTGGTTGATCATTTGGAAGGCTACTCTTGGAAGCATAATGTCTCTTGTTTTTTTGAATCTAACACATGTATTTTTTGAAGGATTGCTGGTCCCTTTTTGATGACCAGTGGACCGATTTGGTTGATCATTTGGAAGGCTACTCTTGGAAGCATAATGTCTCTTGTTTTTTTGAATCTAACACATCTTTTTTGGCGCAAAAGTGATGTTAATCATAGTGATAAGTGCAATGGCATGCTTGTTCTGAGAAATTATAGGACTTTTTTTGAGTTTGGAAGTTATGGTTTTTTGTAGTTGTTGCCGATCCTTTTCACATTCATTGTGGCAGGAATATGACACGTATTAACCTTGGTTTTGTGGTGAATTTATTAATAGGTTTTGATACAAATAACAAGAGAAAGGGATTGTTGACACCTATCCTTTTATATAATGCTAGAGCTTTGAATATATTCACCTTGTAAATATGGGAATTACTTTTCAACATTTTTTCCTCGTTTAATAGATGCATAGCTTTCGAATTTAGGGATAGTACTTTACTTTGAACATACTACAATGTTTTTGAATAAAGCCTTAAACCTCACGTGAGGGTCTCGGATGAGATGGCAGTGGACTGGACTTTTGAAAATTAGCTCAAAATACGAAGGAGATGCTGTCCGATTTTTTTTGGAATTAAACGATGAAAACATTATGATAAATTAAGGACTCATTATTTAAACATAATATTTGATCTAGGTTATGGTGTTAGTTTCTGTTGTAATTTTTGACACCAATAACAAGGGGAGGGAGTCGTTGACACCTGTCTTCCCAAGTGATGCCAGGTCTGATAGGCTTGTGTTTCTTGGATGGTGATAGGTAAGAGATTCTTTCCTTGGGATTACAACAAAAACTGCAGGAGCAGAAACAGAAGATCGTCCAATGTACCAACAAATGTACTAGCTGGATTCTTCTACATGTAGATGTAGTGGAAGCTCATCCCAAAGGATGGGCACATACGATACAGATATTACATTGTAGTGATCAAAGATCAAATTTTTGATCTAAATAATTGTATTATCCATTAGATACAAAATGTTGTATTGGTGTATATGAAATGATTTATGACATCTTGTTTTAAAATATTGTTATTTAACTCAATTTTCTAAGTATGGTTCAATTATGAGGGGATTTTTCATACTTAAACACACACACACACACACACACACACACACACACACACACACACACACACACACACACACACACACACACACACACACACACACACACATACACAGAGTGGGTGGTCTCAAAAGAGTTTTCGCCCTATGTGCAGAGTGTGTGTGTGTGTTAGTGAGAGAGAGAGAGTGAGGGAGAAATGTATTTTTACAGCAGTAGGTACCGAAAACTGTGTGTGCAGAGTGTTCGTTTGGGATTTTTTTGTTGTTTGGGAGGGTTTACTTTCACCCCTTTCGCCCAGTGTGCAGAGTGTGTGTGTGTGTGTGTGTGAGTGAGTGAGTGAGTGAGTGAGTGAGTGAGAGAGAGAGAGAGAGAGAGAGAGAGAGAGAGAGAGAGAGAGAGAGAGAGAGAGAGAGAGAGAGAAATTGATTTGAACAAGAGTAGCTCTATTTATCCGGGGAGATTGGAGATGGTAACTTTGTGTGTGTGTGTGCGTGTTAGTGAGAGAGAGAGAGAGAGAGAGAGAGAGAGAGAGAGAGAGAGAGAGAGAGAGAGAGAGAGAGAGAGAGAGAGAGAGAGAGACAAATTGATTTTTACAGTAGCAGCTTTATGTTCTTTTTTTGCTTTATTTAGAGAGAGCACGCAATTACAATGGCTTCGTTGAAAAATAGTGCAAGGGTTGCGGCCAGTAGCGCGGGTGAAGAAGGCGTCCCCGTTAAGAGGAGGGGGCGTCCTCGAATGACCAGAGAGGAGAGGTCCTCAAATGAGTCGAAGAGGCTGAAAAAGTTAATGGAAGCGAGTGTGACAATCTCCGTGAGGGGGGAGGACATAGATACATGTCTTCTTCCACGCGTTGATGAATTCTTGCAGAAGGAGACATTAGCGGGGATGTGCGCAGTGGAAAGAGGAGGCAGTGTTTTCCATTTGCATTTTCAAATGGTGGTTCGTATGCTGTCGTCGTCTCTTATTGCCATCAACAAGAAGCTGAAGTCGTACTTGGGTTGGGACAAGGAAGGTCCGGCAGGTGCTAACATCCTATGTAGAGCTCTAAAGCAGAAAAATATTCATACCTTCCAGGGGATGGTAGGCTACTGCATGAAGGACGAAGGTGAGCCGCACTTCCAAGCTGACTCACAATATCACCGTTGATGATATCAACAAGGGTGTAGAGTTGTATACCCTTTACGGTGTAGACGACCTGAAGAACAGGGTATTCCTAACTCCGAACAATATTTTCGACCGTGCTGCAATGTATTGGAAGTTCAAAATGCGGCACCCTCTAGGGAACGATTTCTTGTCCACCTTGCACATTATGTTGCGTACTGGAAAATACTACCCTTCATCGTCGTGGATCATTCCTTACCAAGGCCGAGGAATGTACCTGAAAAAGATAAGAGCGATGTGGCGCTGCATGGCTTTTCCCTCAACCGTGACTTACCAGGACATAGTGAGCATTTTTGTGGCCGATGACTCGTACGCCAATGCACAACCAAGAGCTGATTGGTTTAGGTCCCGATGGGAGGCTATAGAAAGGTTAGCATCATATTATTCTGCTTTCTTTTCCATGCGTTCATTGCTTTAGGTACTTGTCACTGTCTTTGAATAGCAAGGAGCTTACCGATACGACCGCATTTAAAGAGACCAACGTGGACGATCCAAAAGCTAATGTTGTTATCATTGATGACACGACGAAGGCACACAGATAGGCGATGATTTCATGCCTCTCGTGCATCGCACAGAGGCAATACTTGTTGCATCTTGAAGGTTTATAATTCATGACAATTTGTTTTCCTTGAACCACATTTCTCTGCCATTAGATTCTAACTTGTTGGGTTCGTTCTTTTTTGTGCAGATCGTAATGGAGGAGGAGGTCATTTGAATGCTGTGGAGGCCAATGACACGCAGGACACGTTTGAGGGTGTGGTGGAAGATGTTGTTGAAAGATTAAAGGCAATCCTACTACAGATTTGGACTGAGGTCCATTGTCATAATAATCAATATCTAATTCTCCTAAATGATTTTCTCATATTAAACTGATCATTTAATGTGGGGAAGTGCCAAGGGAGAAAAAGCTAGAATATTGGTTAAGCTAGCAGACCGGCCATAGTAGGGATCCAAAGGAGGGAAAATAGGGATCCAAAGGGGGGGCCATCTGCAAAAGAGCCATGTGCAACAATGGGCTAAAAAGACCCTAAGGTTCAGCCCATTAAGACTTCCAAAATGCTAAGGTTCCAAAATTCAAAGGTCGTGTCCAAAAGGTCAACCCTAGGGAAAATTGGATGCTTTGTGTGTGCCCTAAAAGTCTTTGCACATCCCTACATGGGAGGGGGCGAGCCCTAAAGGTAGGGGATGAGAGAGAAAGCCACACACACACACACACAGGCTCCCTTTACACAAAGGGAATGAGGGACACATGTCAGCTCCCTAGGCCAGATGCCCACAAGGTGTGCCCAATTCCTATTGGAAGACCCTTGAAGTGGACCAATGAGAATTAAGCTAGAGTAAATCTAGTTTAATTAATTTAAAAATATTTAATAAAAGAAACCAATAAGAATTAAGTCTCCTAGAAGACTATTGGGCAGTCTCCCAAGGGGTCCAATGAGCATTCAGGAGCCCCATGGCTTGCCTGATTCCTATTCGCCAGGAGGCAAAGGGGTCCAATGAGAGTTTAGTTTAATTATTTAATTACCTAAAGCTCTCACAAAAGGGGAAAGGGGGCCACATGTCAGAAGGCTATCACTTATGCTGCTTAATTGTAATTGGCTTGACTTGGGGAGGGCCAATGAGGCTTCAGCAAGAGCAATTAGCAAGAGGGCTCGCCCAAGAGAGAGAGGGGGCTGATTTTTACAAGGCATTATCACACACACACACTCACACAAGCTCATGTGTGAAGAAAGAGAAGACTATATCTTCCCAAGCTTTAATGGAGAACTCATCACCTACTCCAAGCTTGTGAGATAGAAGCCTACATCAACACTCTCTTGGCATGTGGATGCAAATCCAACAAAGAGCCAAGCTTCAATGCATGCTCATCTTCTCTACCAAGCTAATTACTAAGCTAAGCTATGCTAATATGAGTGATTATGTGAGGAGATGTACATCTTTCTCGTAAGATACGCCTTCTTCCTCTCAATCTACTCTCATACCCTGCTAGCTCTCACCATCTTCAAAGGTGTGTGAGGTCTTGGGTCTGAGAACGGGGATAATTCAAGTTGTGTTTGTTAAGTGTTTTGCTTAGTGCATGAAGTTTCCATCTTCATTGCACTAGCTAGTCATGAAGGAACACAAAGAATTGTATTGTACAATGTCTCTCTTGATGGGAGAAACCATAATACAAAGCCTTTTGGAGGGGGGACCGGCTCCATGAAAATCCGGTCCTCAACTGTTGTCAATAGCTTAATTGCTCTCTCTTTTGAAAGTATTGTCAATGCTATCTAACTAGGTGTTATGCTTTTTGTTGCTCTCTCCACGCAAGCACTCTTGTAATTCTCATTAGGAATCTATTCTAATGAAATGCCAACTATGTTCATGCTAATTTCCGCTACACATAGGTTATTAGGCCATTAAATGGTACATTGGTATCAGAGCTCAAGGTTTCTCTTTTCTTGCTCAAGAAGGGAGGTCCTCAAGCTAGCTACAAATGGTTGGTATTATTAATTGCCTGTGAGTAAGTAAAATAGGGATTTTTCAGCGTTGTAGTGCGCCTGCCTTCGTGCAGTTAACGGGGCATCACCATCGAGAGCTATGGTCTTAATAGTGGAGTCCTACGGGGCTTGCCTACGGCTTAACCACTATTGAGCTATTAGAAGCTTGATAGGAGCCGGTGCTGTTTTGGTGTCGAAAGACCCTCTCTTCTATTCCTTGCAATTAATGGTATTCGAGCCGCGGGTACAGTAGCTTGAGTGCTTTTTCTAAAGGGGTAAAGATGAGTAGCAACTAGGGCTTGAAGTGCCAAAGTACACCTAAAAAGTTTACACCTAAAAGTTGTTAGAATGGCTGACAATAGTAAAGAGAGTGAAATTAATGTTGATAACTTTGATTTTGCTCATGAACAAGCTACTAATGATGCTTCAATGCTTGTTAACTATCTTGTTTCTAGGCTTCAACAAGCCATGGGCAATCCATCTCTCCAAAGTGAAGTGCAATGACAGCTCCGTGCACTTCACCATGACGAGAGAACACCTAGGAAGCCTCCTTGTGAGACTACCAAAAGAGGTCTCTCTCCGATTCGAGAAGAAGAAGAGAATCCATATGAAGGGCTCAAGAATTTACTTATTGATGATGCATCTCCTTCCCAAAGGAGAACTCGAGAGCCTCCACCGAAGGAACGAGAAAGAAGCGAGTCTCCCGCCACCTCGGCGGAGATGGCTCCACGAAGACGGCGGGCTAAACGCTCTCCATCACCACCAAAGCGGAGAAGACCATCACACTCTTCTCCACGCCATAATTCAAAGAGGGATGATAAAAATCAAGAGAAGAAAAAGGCGAGAAAGAGGACACCCTCTTCTCCATCTTCTTCATCCTCTTCCTCTTATGAAAGCTATGGTGAAGACTACAAAGATCAAGACAAGAAAAAGGCGAGAAAGAGGTCACCCTCTTCTCCACCTTCTTCAAATTCTTCACCCTCTGAAGAAAGTGATGGTGCAACCTTTGAACCATAAAAAAGAAGAGGTCATAGGAAATCCTATGCCACATGGAAGAGGTCGTCCAAGTTGAAGAAATTCAAAGAGGGAGGGAAGAGCATCTCTTTCCTTACCTATGATGGTACCTTTGGTGCTACGGACAAAGTCTTGGCCTTTATCCAATAATTCGATGCGGCGTTTGGAGATGAGGGCTTCACGGAGTCCTCTAAGCTACGCCATGTAGCTATGCACTTTCAAAAGTCCGCCAGACAATGGTGGTCTAGCCTACGAGCCAACGGTGAAGCTCCACGAACATGGAAAGCTTTAAGAGCTTCCATTATGAAGCAGCTTTTGGCCACCGATGCCAAAGACAAAGTACTCACCGAATGGCAAAGCTTAAAGCTCTCTCCCAATGAATCCATCCACAAATATGTAGACAAGTTTTGGGACCTACAACTCAAAGCCACTGTCTTCAAAAGGTTGGATTTTGGAGAGCAAAAGCAACAATTTTGTGCGGGCTTAACCGAAGAAATGGTGGAGTATGTCAACTCCCAAAGACCACGTACCATATCGGTGGTAATACACCACACTATGGTCGCCTCTCGAATCAATTTCCAAACGGGGGCAAAAAGAAATAATAAGCCCCCAGAAAATAAGGGTTCCAATGAGCCTAAGGGGAAGAACAATGTCCAAAAGTCTCCTAAGGGCAACTCCAACAAAGCTAACGAGAAGGGAGTTTACAAAGGTAAGAATAAACTCTCTCCTGAAGAGCTTGAGCGTTATCGTAAGGATAACCGGTGTTTCAAGTGCGGAGAACAAGGACATGCGTACTGCGCTTGTCCCCAAAAGAACAACCGCCAAGATCCTCCTAGAGCTTCCTTGGTTGAAATCCAAGAGGAGGAGACTCACCCAACTCACCACAAAGGATCTCCTCTATGCCATGCTTGGGGAAAGGTAAGAGAACATGATGCTTTTATTCTCTTTGACCTTGGTTCTACTCACAATTTTATATCTATAGAGTTGGCCACCAAGCTAGGAATACAATCCTACGAGATGGGAGATGTCCTACCCGCAAACAGTGCCTTCAAGGGGCAAGAAGCTTCAGTCACTCCCTTAATCGGGAAATTGAGGCTTCATGTCCAAGGCTATGTGGACAAAGAGGACTTCTTTATCTCTCCTCTCAAGCATGAGGATGTAATCCTAGGGGCACCATGGTTTGACCGCCTGCTGCCGATGTTAAATTTCCTGAAAGGAGAATCTCCTTTAAGTTCGGGGAAAAAGACATGTATATAGATGCTAAGGAAAACACCATCCCCATTGTACATACACCAGCTTTCATCAAGCCAATAAAGAGCTCTATTTCCGTGTACATGATTTTTGTTAAAGACTCTCAAAATGAACCTAATGCTTTAGCAAAAGAAAATAAAAGCAACCAAAAGGAATTAGAGTTATCCAATTTTCTCAAGGGGTTTCAAGATGTTTTTATTGACGACATCCCTTTTGAGCTACCTCCTAAACGAGGTAATGATGACCATGCAATTGAACTTCTTCCAGGAAGTTCACCGCCTAATAAACCTCCTTATAGAGTTTCTCAAGCTCAACAAGAGGAGATTATGTGGCAAGTGCATGAGTTAGTTGAGAAGGGTATGGTTAGGCCAAGCTCATCTCCATTTTGCTCACCTGTGCTATTAGTGCAAAAGAAAGACGGCACATATCGTATGTGTGTCGACTATAGAGCACTAAATAGGATCACTATCAAGAATAGGTTTCCCGTTCCACGGGTAGAAGACCTATTTGATAAGCTACAAGGATCGACCTACTTCAGTAGGGTTGACCTAAAAAGTGGCTATCATCAAATAAGGATAGTTGATCAAGACATTGTAAAGACCGCATTTCGTACTACATTTGGTCTTTACGAATACATTATCATGCCTTTTGGCTTGACCTATGCACCAGCCACATTCAATCGCTTGATGGAGAAGCTGTTCAAGCCTCATCGAACCTTCACTGGAGTGTTCTTTGATGATATTATCATCTACTCTAATTCATTGGAGGAACACAAGCAACATCTCGAGGTAATATTTCAAGTTTTGAGAGAGAATGAACTTTATGTTAATCGAAAGAAAAGTGAATTTTTCTTGCAAGAGATTCAGTATTTAGGTCACATTATCTCTCAAGATGGCATCCAAATGGATCCATCCAAGTTAGAGGTAATAAAAGGATGGCCTAAACCAAGGAATCTTCATGAACTAAGAAGTTTTATAGGTATGTGTGCATACTATAGACGCTTCATAGAAAAGTTCTCACAAATTATGGGACCATTACATGACCTAATAAAGAAAAGCGTTAGGTATACATGGTCTGCTAAGGAAAACAATGCTTTCGAAAATCTTAAAGAAAAGCTTATCTCTCAACCTGTGCTTACACTACCGGATCTCTCAAAACCATTTGAGGTCCAATGTGATACTTGTGGTGATTGCCTTGGAGCTATTTTGCTCCAAGAAGGGCACGCCATAGGCTATGAGAGCCGAAGGCTCGACCCTGTTGATCAAGCTCTAGGCATATACGAAAAGGAACTCCTTGCAGTTCTACATGCCTTAGACTCATGGAAGCACTATTTATTGGGGACTCCTTTCATTCTGCGAACGGATCACCAAAGTCTTAAGTACTTCATGACGCAGACCAAGCTCTCCGACAAACAAATGAGGTGGCCAAATTTCCTTTTGCAATTTCATTTTCATATTGCTCACATTGCTGGCAAGCACAATCAAGTAGCCGATGCACTCTCAAGACGGCTGAGAGTGAATGCGGTTTCCATAGCAACTCACAATGATCTATCTTCAATGATAGATGAGTACGCTATTGATTCCGACTTTAGAGATGTGATTTCAGCCCTGGCATTAGGGAAGAAAGAAGAACCATTCACTTTACAAGATGGTGATCTTCTCTATGGCAATAGACTATGCGTCACTAACTCACTACGTGAGAAAGTAATGTATGAATCTCATGCTCCACCTTATGCGGGGCATAGAGGCATTCAGTCTACCTTAAAGGGAATTGAAACATATTTCTATTGGCCTACCATGAAAGTGAACATACAAGAGTATGTTTCCAAATGTGTGGTATGCCAAAAGACAAAATTTGATAGAGGGAAGCAACTTGGATTGCTTCAACCCCTGCCAATCCCTAATTAACCATGGGAGAGCATATCGATGGATTTTATCTTTGGATTCCCTTAGTCTCTCCATGGGAATACGGGAATATGGACGATAGTAGACAGGTTTAGTAAACAAGCTCATTTTATACCTGTCAAAAAGACTATCAAAGCCCATCAAATGGCAACCCTCTTTATTTCACAAATTTTCAAGTACCATGGCTTGCCCATGTCCATAGTGTCGGATAGAGATCCTAGAATGACCAGTAATTTCTGGAAGGGTCTCTTTGAGAATTTAGGGACAAGGCTAAACTTCTCTTCGGTCTAACATCCACAAACGGATGGCCAAAGTGAAATAGCTAACCTAACCATTCTCGATCTACTAAAAGCCTATGTAACGGAAGTAGATCAAAGATCCCAATGGGAGAAGTACTTACCCTTAGTGGAGTATGCTTACAATAACACTGTACATACTTCCATGGGAAAAGCACCTTTCGAGGTAATTGAGGGAAGATCAAAAAGTCCCTTGCTACTTAAGGTACATGGGAAGATCTTCGTTGCAGATGAGTATAGCTGAGACCAAGCTAATTACTAAGCTAAGCTATGCTAATATGAGTGATTATGTGAGGAGATGTACATGTTTCTCGTAAGATACTCCTTCTTCCTCTCAATCTACTCTCATACCCTGCTAGCTCTCACCATCTTCGAAGGTGTGTGAGGTCTTGGGTCTGAGAACGGGGATAATTCAAGTTGTGTTTGATTAAGTGTTTTGCTTAGTGCATGAAGCTTCCATCTTCATTGCACTAGCTAGTCTTGAAGGAACACAAAGAATTGTATTGTACAATGTCTCTCTTGATGGGAGAAACCATAATACAAAGCCTTTTGGAGGGGGGATCGGCTCCATGAAAATCCGGTCCTCAACTATTGTCAATAGCTTAATTGCTCTCTCTTTTGAAAGTATTGTCAATGCTATCTAACTAGGTGTTATGCTTTTTGTTGCTCTCTCCACCCAAGCACTCTTGTAATTCTCATTAGGAATCTATTCTAATGAAATGCCCACTATGTTCATGGTAATTTCCGCTACACATAAGTTATTAGGCCATTAAATGTTACATCCATGGCCATGACAATGGCACCCTTAAGTTCTTCATAAAAGAGTCTGTAGAGTCAATAAAAAATGTAGTTCAAGATTGTCAAGTAAATGTAGCGGATATCCAGGTAACTCAACTAGAGGAGCAAATAGTGTCATTACGCAAAGAGGTCGCATCTTTAAAAGTGCAATTGAATAAATTGAATGCACTTGTGATAAGACTGAATAATGTAATCGGACGTTTCCGTTCATGAATTTAATGTGATGGCTTATCCTTATCTATCGGTCGTGTAATTGTCTTTTCTGTTTACGTGTCATTACACATCAACTTCAATTTATGCCTTACCAATTTTTATGACTTGTTGTTTGTTATGGCGTTCCTTCATAAGGTTTTCAAAAGGTTGGATCTCATGTATCCGCTTCATGTGAAATTGTCGTAGATAATTGCATTTCTTACTCAGATCTAGAATGACTAGTTTTAATGCCTGCTAATACTATTGTTTAAATTGAATGGATTGAGGCTGCTCTCTCTCTCTCTCTCTCTCTCTCTCTCTTCACCTTCAAGATTCCTTGGCATCTTCAAAGAAATGATTTTATTTTGAAGCCTACCAGTATGTACCTATATGAGTTTATATTAATCGAAAGAAAAGTGAGTTTTTCTTACAAGAGATTCAGTATTTAGGTCATATTATCTCTCAAGATGGCATCCAAATGGATCCATCAAAGTTAGAGGTAATAAAAGGATGGCCTAATCCAAGGAATCTACATGAACTAAGAAGCTTTATAAGTATGTGTGCATAATATAGACGCTTCATAGAAAAGTTCTCACAAATCGCGGGACCATTACATGACCTAACAAAGAAAAACATTAGGTATACATGGTCTGCCAAGGAGAACAATGCCTTCAAAAAGCTTATCTCTCAACTTGTGCTTACACTACCGGATCTCTCAAAGCCATTTGAGGTTCAATGTGATGCTTGTGGTGATTGCCTTGGAGTTTTTTTACTCCAAGAAGGGCAGAGGCCATAGCCTAGGAAAGTTGAAGGCTCGACCCTATTGAGCAAGCTCTAGGCATATATGAAAAGAATCTCCTCGCAATTCTACATGCCTTAGACTCATGGAAGCACTACTTATTGGGGACTCCTTTCATTCTGCGAACGGATCACCAAAGCCTTAAGTACTTCATGACGCAGACCAAGCTCTTCGACAAACAAATGAGGTGGGCAAATTTCCTATTGCAATTTCATTTTCATTATTGCTCACATTGCTGGCAAGAATAATCAAGTAGCCGATGCACTCGGCCGAGAGTGAATGCGGTCTCCATAGCAACTCACAATGATCTATCTTCTATAATAGATGAATATGCTATTGATCCTGATTTTAGAGATGTGATTTAAGCCCTTGCACTAGGGGAAAAAGAGGAAGCATTTACCTTACAAGATGGTTATCTTCTCTATAGCAATAGATTATGCATTACTAACTCACTATGTGAGAAAGTAATGTATGAATCTCATGCTCCTCCTTATGCGGGGCATAGAGGGATTCAGTCTACCCTAAAAGGGATATAAACATATTTCTATTGGCCTGCCATGAAAGAAAACATACAAGAGTATGTTTCTAAATGTGTGGTATGCCAAAAGATGAAGTTTGATAGAGGGAAGCAACTTAGATTGCTTCAACCTTTGTCAATCCCTAATTCACCATGGAAGAGCATATCCATGGATTTTATCTTTGGATTGCCTAGGTCTATCCACAAGAATACGGGAAAATGAACGATAGTAGACAGGTTCAACAAACAAGCTCATTTTATATGTAACATTTAATGGCCTAGTAACTTGTGTGTAGCGGAAAATAGCATATACATAGTGAGCATTTCATCAGAATAGATTCCTAATGAGCATAGCAAGAGTGCTTGGATGGATAGAGCAACAAAAAGCATAACACCTAGTTAGATAGGCATGAACAATACTTCAAAAGACAGAGAAATTAAGCTATTGACAACAGTTGACCGGATTTATATGGAGCTGGTCCCCCCTCCAAAAGGCTTTGTATTATAGGTTTCCCCCCTCAAGGGAGACATTTTAAAATACAAATCTTGGTGTTCCTTTAATAACTAGCTAGTGCAATGAAGATGGAAGCTTAAGAACTAAGCAAACACTTATAAAACACAACATCAATTCCCTCACGGTCTCAGATCCAAGACCTCACACACCTTCAAAGATGGTGAGAGATTTCGGGGTATGAGAGTAGATTGAGAGGAAGAAGGAGTAGTCTTACGAGAAAGAAGTATATCTCCTCACATAATCACTCATAAAATCTTAGGATAGCTTAGTGATTAGCATGGTAGAGCAGATGAGCATGCATTGAAGCTTGGCTCTTGGTTGGATTTGCATCACAAAACTAAGATTTGTTGGTGGAGGCCTCCTTCCAAGCTTGAAGTAGATGATGAGCCATTAAAGCTTGGGAAGGAGAGAGAGAGAAAGTCTTCTTGCTTCACACATGAGATTGTGTGAGTGTGTGTTTGATAATTCCTTCTCAAATTCAGCCCCCCCTCCCTCTCTTGGTCGACCCCTCTTGGAATTTACTCATGTTGGCACCCCATTGGACCCTGCAAAGCTTAGCCAATGATAATTAAGAAGCATAAGTGATAGCCTTGTGACATGTGTCCCCCTTTCCCCTTTTGTGAGAGCTTTAGGTAATTAATTAATGCAATTAAACTCTCATTGGACCCCTTAGTCTTCTGGCCAATAGGAATCAGGCAAGCCATTGGGATGCTGAATGCTCATTGGACCCCTTGGGAGATTGGCCAATAGTCTTCTAGAGAGATTAATTCTTATTGATTTACTCTAGCCTAATTCTCATTGGTCCACCTCTATGGCCATCGAGTAGGATTTGGATGCACCTTGTGGGCAATTGGCCTAGAAAGTTGACATGTGTCCACTATGCCCTTTGTGTAAAGGGGCTTGCATGAGTGTGTGTGTGTTTCTCTCTCATCCCCTACTAAAATGGCTCGCCCTCTCCCATGTAGGAGCTTGTAGAGACTTTTTGGCACACTACAAAGCATCCAATTTTCCCTAGGGTTGGACCATTGGACATAACCTTTGAATTTTGGAGCCTTAGCATTTTGCCAAGTCTTAATACACTAACCTTAGGGTCTTTGAAGCCCATTGTTGCACATTGCTCTTTTGCAGATGGCCCCCCCTTTGGATCCCTATTTTCCCTCCTTTGGATCCCTATTGTGGCCAGTCTGCCAGCTTAACCAATACTTTAGCGTTTTCTCCTTTGGTACTTTCCCATATTAATAATCAGTTTAACATGAGAAAATCATCTAGGAGAATTAGATATTAGTTATTATGACATTATGACTGTCAAAAAGACTATCAAAGCCCATCAAATGACAACCCTCTTCATATATCAAATCTTTAAGTACCATGGCTTGCCAATGTCCATAGTGTTGGATAGAGATCCTAGAATGACCATTAATTTTTGGAAGGGTCTCTTTGAGAATTTAGGGACAAGGCTAAACTTCTCTTTGGCCTATCACCTTCAAATGGATGGCCCAAAGTGAAATAGCTAACCTAACAATTCTTGATCTACTAAAAGCCAACGTAATGGAAGTAGATCAAAGGTCTCGATGGGAGAAGTACTTACCGTTAGTGAAGTATGCTTACAATAATACTATACATACCTCCACGAGAAAAGCACCTTTCAAGGTAATTGAGGGAAGATTCAAAAGTCCCCTGCTACTTAAAGTACACGGGAAGATCTTCGTTGCAGATGAGTATAGCCAAGACCTACAAGATATTTCCTAAAGATTAAGGATGCTATCTCTATCTCACAACAAAGGCAAAAGGTTGCTGATAAGCACAGAAGAGCCCAAGACTTTAAAGAAAATGATTGGGTATTTCTTAGATTTCCCAAGGCTCGATTAAGGCACAAGACGGGCAAGAATCCTACGGAACACCAAAAGTACTATGCTAAATAGCAAAAAGGTACTATGGTTCCTTTTAGATTCTTAGACCAATTATTGAGATGGCCTATCAACTCAAGTTTCCTAGTCATTGGCTCATACACAATGCTTTCCATGTGAGCCTACTAAAGCCTGGAGAGCCACCTCAAGAACCAACTATTGAAGACCCACCGGAGATCGAGGACCAAGAAGAGGTGCTGCAACCCGAGTTCATTCTCCGACATGAAGACAAGGTATTGAGAGGCGGTAAGATTATTCGATGGTATCTTATTAAGTTTAGGAACTATCCTTTTGAAGATGTTGGATGGATGCAAGGCATACAATTAAAAGATAACCTAAACCTTGTCAATGCTTACAATGATTTCCTAGAGTAAGCAAATGTAAAAATGTCTAAAATGAACAAAGTTTTTGTCTTATAAGACTCTCTTTTTCTTTATTGTGCACAAGTGTTAAGTAGTATCCATGCTTAGGATCAAGTTTGTGGAGATGACGTCTTCCAAACACCAAGTAGAGCTTGTCACTCTACTATGGAAGATTGATAGGACTAATGCGCACACATGGTTGCGGCAACTTAGGCTCTCAAGTGCCAAATGGATTAGTGATCCATTCTGGAACGATGTCCTAGGGTAAGATAGGGATCCTCTTCCCGCTAGAAAAAGGACTATTGAATAGGCTTTGTCTTCTCTATCCCATAGTCGAGGACGACTATGATTTCAAGAGAGAGGTAATGTCATAATGACTAATATCTAATTCTCCTAAATGATTTTCTCATGTTAAACCGATCATTTAATATGGGGAAGTACGAGGGGAGAAAAAGCTACAGTATTGGTTAAGCTGGCTGATCGGTCACAGTAGGGATCCAAAGGAGGGAAAGTAGGGATCCAAAGGGGGGGGCATCTGCAAAAGAGCATTGTGCAACAATGGGCTTCAAAGACCCTAAGGTTAAGCCCATTAAGACTTCCAATATGCTAAGTTTCCAAAATTCAAAGGTTAGGTTCAATGGTCAAACTCTAGGTAAATTGGATGCTTGTGGAAAGACTCAAAAGTCTTCCCACATTCCTATCTTGGAGGGGGCGAGCCCTTTTAGTAGGGGATGAGAGAGAAGCACACACACACACACACACACACACACACACACACACACACACACACACACACACACACACACTTGAGCAAGCTCCCTTTACATAAAGGGAATAAGGGACACATGTCAGCTCCCTAGCCTAGTTGCCCCCAAGGTGCATTCAAATCCTATTGGATGGCCATAGAGGTGGACCAATGAGAATTAGGCTAGAGTAAATATAAATTTAATTAATTTAAAAACACTTGATAAAAGAACCAATAGAAATTAAACTCTCTAGAAGACTATTGGGACAGTCTCCCAAGGGGTCCAATGAGCATTCAGCAACCCAATGGCTTGTCTGATTCCTATTGGCTAGAAGACTAAGGGGTCCAATGAGAGTTTAATTGCATTATTTAATCACTTAAAGCTCTCATAAAAGGGGAAAGGGGGACACATGTCACAAAGCTATCACTTATGCTTCTTAATTATCATTGGCTAAGCTTTGCAGGGTCCAATGGGGTGCCAGCATGAGTAAATTCCAAGAGGGGTCGACCAAGAGAGAGAGAGGGGGCTGAATTTGACAAGGAATTATTAGACACACACTCACACAATCTCATGTGTGGAGTAAAGAAGACTCTCTCTCCTTCTCAAGCTTTAATGGAAAGCTCATCATCTACTCCAAGCTTGTGAGAAGGGAGGCCTACACCAATAACTCTTGGCTTTGTGATGCAAATCCAACCAAGAGCCAAGATCCAATATTATGAGTGATTATGTGAGGTGATACTCCTTCTTCCTCTCCATCTACTCTCATACCCCGCTAGCTCTCACCATCTTTGAAGGTGCGTGAGGTCTTGGGTCTAAGATGGTGAGGAAATAAATGTTGTGTTTTCAAGTGTGAGCTTGGTGCTTGAAGCTTCCGTATTCTTCCTCTCCATCTACTCTCATACCCCGCTAGCTCTCACCATCTTTGAAGGTGCGTGAGGTCTTGGGTCTAAGATGGTGAGGAAATAAATGTTGTGTTTTCAAGTGTGAGCTTGGTGCTTGAAGCTTCCATATTCATTGCACCAGCAAGTTATTGAAGGAACACAAAGTATTGGATTGTAAAACGTCTCCCTTGATGGGGGAAACCTATAATACAAAGCCTTTTGGAGGGGGGACCGGCTCCATGAAAATCAGGTCCTCAACTGTTGTCAATAGCTTAATTTCTCTCTCTTTTTGAAGTATTATTCATGCCTATCTAACGAGGTGTTATGCTTTTGTTGTTCTCTCCATCCAAGCACTATTGCTATGCTCATTAGGAATTTATTCTAATGAAATGCTCACTATGTCTATGTTATTTTCCGCTACACACAAGTTACTAGGCCATTAGATGTTACAGACACCATTCTAGACATTGCATTTGCAGATTTGTGACAAATCGTGGCCAAAAGCACTAGGAGACAATGAGACATATTTTGAGATACCTTAAGGGTATCACAAGCTGAAGGGTGCGTGTGCGTGAATGCAGTGCGGTGTGCATGCGGGAAGGAGAGAAGGAGAGAGTAGAGGGTGTGGGTGGAGCAAGACTCAACTTATGAGCTGCCCCTTATTCTTTGTATATGTACACAAGAATAAGGTGTCAGTGGGCGGACGGGCAAGGCACAAACGCTTGTACCCCAACAACCTCCCACTTAAAGGCGAATGTGCTGATAAGTGGGTCCTAGTAGCTAAACTACTAGTATGTACAAGAAAACAGGTGAGAGACTCTCTCAACCTACGCCCATTGGCTCGCTCACTCAATCTACATGCAGCCGTATTGGCTCTTGTAAGAACTAGGAACTAGACTCGTGCAACTTGGACAAGGACCTCGCATGCAGGAAATACGGCATCTACTGATCCAAGCCAACCCGATTAGGCATGTTGATGCAAGTATTTCACAAGACATCACATAAGGCATCGATGGTGAAGAAAGTTCTTGATCTTGGCCGGGACACGAACGGATTATCAGGTTCGTGATTTCAAGTTCTTGCAATTTTCATCGTTTTATGTATCTAATTGTATTGCAAGACTATGTTCTTATGTTGATCTTGGCCATGGTGTCCGGAGAAATTATCTACGGGTCTAGTATAACCAAGGTCAATCCTATTCGTGCAACTTGGACAAGGACCTGGGCTGCAGGAAATACGGCATCTACTGAACCAAGCCAACCCGATTAGGCATGTTGATGCAAGTATTTCACAAGACATCACATAAGGCATCGATGGTGAAGAAAGTTCTTGATCTTGGCCGGGACACGAACGGATTATCAGGTTCGTGATTTCAAGTTCTTGCAATTTTCATCGTTTTATGTATCTAATTGTATTACAAGACCATGTTCTTATGTTGATCTCGGCCATGGTGTCCGGAGAAATTATCTACGGGTCTAGTATAACCAAGGTCAACATAGTACGTCCAATTTTGGTAGTCATTACAATGATTTGGACTACGGAGCATGGCTTAGATAGAGATAACCTCTACACGGGTTTCTACGAGGCACAATTGTCTAGTAGTAGGGGCAATTCAGGCATGGCCTGTGCCTTATAAGGCATTGGTGATTGGCAAGGCCGATTATTCTTTCAATTCTATGAAGCAGGTAACTCAAAATGGTGAAGTCGAATCCACTATTGACCATGTCTATTGAACCAAACATCAGTATCCGGCGGCGGCAAGCTTTGTCGGTAAGTATACTTAAGAAATACGCAATTGATTTTTGATTATGAAGCATCTGATTGATAGCTACGATATGAGACAAACATGCAGACACTTTAGGCCTGCACATCACAAGCATGGCTTGTGACAATTACTGTAAGCACAAGAAATTTGATTGGTTTAAAGATTATCTCAAGGAGACATGCATCACCTTTTACTGCACCTGTTTGAAGGCAGCGTTTCTCGGCATGGCCGACTCTTCGTCACAATTTTTATACGCTGATGAAGGATGCTTATACAGCACTGATTTCAGCACAAAGATTTTTATGTAAGCAAGGCTTCAATCTACGACTCTTCAAATGACATTTTCCCCGTTTGGGATATGCTATGAGCACATGCTTTTGGGGAATTTCTCCATATGCCTGCAGGATATTTCAGGCCAACTTTCTCTCGTGCAACGGAGATGAAGATCTACATTTGAGCGAGTTTTTCTTCCCACAGCTCAAGATAACTGGTTACAGCAGGATGACCAGGTTAGACTATGTTCAGTATTGTTTATTTTTTCCATGTTTATATATTTACATTGGAAACTAATGCTTTTGTACAAAGAAAATTTCTTTGACATTTTTTCATGAAGCAAAGCTTCTCCCTTGTGCCAAGGTACTTCCCAATGACTTGGAATCACGAGCAGTGGCCCACAAGATTGACAAACTGGCAAAATAGGGAATACCACCTCACAAAATCCCAACCAGTTTAAACTGTTCAAGGCACTAATGGTTTTGGCTCTCACATTTGAGGCCATCACTATCGCCAAGGGCTTCACAATCTGTATGCACGGCATGATAACCAGGTGGAATAACTTCCACTGCTTCAGAGATTACCCTTCCGCTATCACACCAGGCACTCTGTCTCACAGACATCCTAAGTTCTGGATAGTTTAAATTTATGGTTGCTGTCAACGCACACTACCACTAAATGGAACCTAAATCTACAACATATTTCACAGGCAAAGTGCCATTTTAAGTCATTTTTCTAAAGTCACGACTCCATACATGGTAAGAGGGTCAAGCTGTGGCTTGTGTTTTCTGTCCCCTCTCTCGATGAGAGCGTTATACAGGCCGATTATTGCATGCTTATAGGATAAGCTACCACTCAGGCATAAGATGTCTAAGAGCACACATTCTGGGCACACACACACTAGAAATTTACGGAAAGTTCCTCAGCCTAGCATAAGCTTTTGATACATATTCTGCTCGTGAGTCAGCTTGAGCCCAGGTGCTCTAACGCACAGCTAGCACGTGGCTAAGATGCTACTCAAATTAGTCTTCATCGGTTCGTCGATTGGCAAACTATTTTTCATAAGGGTTAAGAGCCGTTGTCAGGCCAGGGGCAAGGCCCAACTGTTGGCATTCTTTGGGTGATTGCTTTCAAGATATAATCACAACAGCTGATCTCTACAAGAACGTATAGATGCAGCAATCAGTTGCGAAAACATGGCTGTCCATAAGAGCTCGACAGTTCAATTGTGTGGATCTCTTGCTCTCTCTATAGCACTACGGAGTGTCTATGGACATACGGTTTTGGGGTAAGACCCGGCGGGTGATTGTTACATCACCCCATAGGCATTAAGGATCACAATTTGATCTGCATTGAGGATCACAATTGATCTCTCCCAGTTATACTTTCAAGGAAAGAATTCCGCAATCTACCAAATGCGGTAGCGGACGGACACACTTTTCAAGTTGATTCCAATCATTCTGTACACGGTTGACTATGTTGGTTACCGTTACCTGCTTGTTGTGCAATTCTACAAAGGATCTTACCAAGGCGTTTGACTACGTAGCTTCTACCCAACGGGTTTGGATTGCGAAGGCAACACCCAGGGTTTCTAGTGCAATGTTGCTTGTTTTTTCACATGTGGACGACGTGTTCCTCTCCATTTGAATACAGGTAAGTGTACATTACGTTCAAATCTCCAGGTACGCATCTATTGATTTGGTGTTATTCCATTTTTAGTATGCTTTGCTTGGTTTTTCAAGACGTCCAAGTACGCTTGAATGTTACGGAGCCATGACAAAGGCATGTCGGCACAAAGTATTTTGGGCCAAGTGTCCAATCTATCTTTCTGTCTTATGCTGTTACGAACCTACTTGTAGAGTTCAATTTGGCACATGTTGTCACATGGGATACAACATGGTCTAGGAACTCAAGGCGTTCGGTTTAGCCAGTGTGGAGCAAGCTAATGAGAGTCCTTCTCACTCTTGTCGCGGAGTGTTTTGCAGTTCCTCCACGCACAAGTACATCTTGTACTTGATGGATGTCGCTTTTTCGGCCATCCTCCTTTGAGACATATTCCACATGTGGTGAATATGAGTCTCTGGGACCGACACTGGTGCCTAATTCCTAATGATGTGTCGCGATGAAGTCCCTACGTGCTGGTCGCATCCGTTTATTAGACCATTTGGAGCATACCATATCAGGAACAATTTCAGTGTTGCCAGAAATTGTCGGGTACTGAGTACAAATTTGTTGCAATGACAAAGTGCTGTGAAACCGCCTTAACGGAGGGTCGTTTCTACATATAGCCAAGTATGCTAAGTTACTGAGAACGTCTCATTGTTGGTACCTAGGTGTGACTGATATTTCACATTCTGTTATGGTCCAACTCTTGTTGAAAGGCTTTCACTTACGTACCGTGGAAAGTCTCGTCATGGAATTGCGGTTTGGATAAATTTGTGTTAAATTCATGCACACTAGGTGTTATGGACCCTAATGTTTAACACTAAATTTTTTGGAGTGGCATGCCAATTCATAGACTTTTATTCTCTCTGCACCTTTTTTGCACTGCATGTGCAATCTCGCCTGCAGATTTATTATGCGTTTACACCTTGCCATACAAGGCACTAGCTCGGGTGTCTATGGGTTGGATGGTCTAAACTCTAGGAGCTTACTCCAATCCACCCGCTTTCAACCTAGTTGGTTGTTTTCACTCCATATAAAATATATGGCTGGATACTCAATGATTGAGTCCTAGTTTATCCACAGTAAGGGAAGACTGTCTGTAAGTGGTTAGGGAACAACACCTTACTCTTACTGTTGCTATTCATCTCGTGTTGGATGGGCAACTTACAAATATTTCTTTTGCTAAAGGATCTGCTACGAGCATACGTTAGCACAATGCATTTCTGAATAGATGATTTTCTCCCTATTCTAGAATTTGCTTAAGTACGATTTTCAGCTTTGAACACCTGTTGTGGTGGGGTTGGAGATTGTTTCAATAGTTTCATACGTCAAGGACTTACCAGGTGTGCTGACAAAGTATGTTGGAAAGTAACCTTCATTAGGGATGAACATGTAGTTCTTTGTGTTCCAAGCTATTGAGAATTCTAATAAGAGGACACTCCCTATCTATGAACTTTTCAAGATACTCACGCGAGTAGGAAATCTGGCTCACAACTGCATGGAAAGTTACGCCAAGGTTTCCTTGCATTATTCCAGTACCTTCAGAAGATCTGAAAACTGGTTATGCTTTTGGACAACTCTTAGTTGTGGTTACTCCTTTACAGTACTCAAGTGAGTTATAAATGGAGTTACCATTTAGACCCAAGTGGTTGCACAAGGACAACAATGTTGAAAATCAAGATGTTGCTCTTGGTTTCATCGAACCTCCTCACTGCACGAATTCTCGGTCATACAAACTACTTGTGTTTTCGAGGACGAAAACTCTTCCTTAAGGGGTAAGTAATATTAGGACAAGGGTCCTACGGGGCAAGGCCCAACCTAGGGGGTCAGGGGCCTCGACTGGACCAGTGTGGATTGGGGATTCGCTAAGGGCAAGAGCTAGGAGCTAGGCTTATATAAGGGGCGCTAGGGAGGAGGATCCCAGGTCTTAGTTCCCTAGCTCCATGCATGTGAGCTTTGGCTTCATTAAACCACGCCATATTCACATTGGTGAGGCCCTTTGGCCATAAAACATAAGCTTTGGCCACTACAAGCGGCCCTTCCCACAGGCAAGGCAGCGCCTTTGTGTGCCGCCAAGCCTCCGGTGAAGCAAGCCCGAGCAACTCAAGCAAGAAAAACTCAAATCGACTCTCCCAAGGTCGGACTACGCTTCGTAACTGCAGAAGATTATAGCACCTGCAATTTTCTTTTTTTTTAGCAAACGACTTCAAGAGTCGTTTAAGCGATGACTTCAAAGCAACATACGAGTCGACCATACATGGTAAAGCTTCAACCATACACGGTGCGGAGTTCACTTTCAATTACGCTTCGACTCAAAGATAACGCTTCAACCATATACGGGGTGGAGCTCGATTACGTGCTATGACGATTCACTGCTACGACGTGGAGTTAGCTATACTTTGCAAGTGCTACCAACATCAGGTGTTTTTTCTGAGTACTTCTTACACTGCACTGTGTAGCCATGGATTTGGATATCAACATGACATTCGATTTTGAGCAAAGTACTCCCGATCCTGCCAAGGACGGCTCGCGGGCGGATACTCTCAAGGAGAGTACCTGCGACGCTACGAAAGGAGAAGATACTTATGAATTGCTCGATATTCAGGAATTTCGTGCACTTCAGACACACATGACAATCATGGATGAAAATTTTAAGGCATTAAATGAAAATGTTACTAAACTTTCCACTTTAGTCATTCAATTGATGCAACAACAGACTAAGAGTCTGGCTGACACCCACATGCATGAGCACGTTGGAACACAAGGGCAAGGCCCAATTAATGAAAGACTGCATACTCTCACTGCCAAAGAGGTAGATGATTTGTTGAAGAATTTCAAACCACCTGTTTTCAAAGGCGAAGACCGGGACTGCAATAAGGATGCAGTGAACATCTTTCTCAGTAAATGGGATGGAATTCACGCCTTACGGCGAACTCCAGATGCAGTAAGAGCTCTGCAAACGAGCTTAACCCTGGAAGGCAAGGCCTACAAATGGTGGATGTCTCTCAAGGAGAAGAACATCATACCACAGAGTTGGAAAGCCTTTGAATCAATGTTTAGCAAGGAATTTTTGCCTACAAACGACGCCGATCGGAATTGGACCGCCTGGAACACGTGTTCCATGCGCCAATTTCCGTCACTCCTTGAATATATCTCTCACTATAGGGACATCATCCTCAAGTTGGAAGGATTGGATACCTTTCAACAAGTACGAGGGTTCATATAAGCTCTGACTCCAGAACTTAAGAAGTATGTCAAATCTCAGGACCCTAAAACACTTGAGGAAGCCATAGTGAAAGCACATATTCATGATGACCCTGATGATAAGAAAACACATAATAGTAACGTGCCTCCTAGTACACATAGTAACACACGCACTCAGTACGGGCACAATAAAAGAAAATTTATAGTTGCTAATTCAGATGCATCTAAAAAACCCAAGGGGTCCAGGGGTCCTCTCTCCCGTGAGGATTTTGATAAGGCCAAGAAAGAGAAGCTATGTTTTCAATGCTTAGGAAGAGGCCATGGAAAAAAGGATTTTCCCAAGGGGAAATCTGTTGCCCAGGGGAGAAAGCAATGCACACGGTGCAACTACTGCCTCTCGAGTCTTCCTCCAAGTTCTCTATAGTGGAAGTAACACACATTGAGGTGGTGCATGAATGCTGTCTCACAGCTTCCATGTGGCAACAACAGACCTTTGGACCACATGAGTTAGTACGTATGCACGGATATCTGCAAGGGCACAAGGTGCGCATCTTGGTAGATGACGGTGCTACGCACAATTTCATCAATTATGGATTGGTGAAAAAACTCAAACTGCCTCAAACTCCGAGTACCCACCGCTACAAGGTAGCAATGATGAATGGACATGACAGCGAAGTATGGGATACTCAATGCCGAGCTGTTCCATTGGAAGTACAGGGGTACTCTACCTGTTTGGATTTTCAAGTTATGAACATGGAAAGGGCTGATGTGGTTCTTGGTAGGGAGTGGTTGCATAGCCTAGGACCATCACTGAAGAGTAGCTATGAGCACAACAGTTTGATGTTCGATTCCCATGGCACACATGTGTTGTTGTTAGGAGAAAAGGATATACCATCATCACCACTGATTTGTACTGCCGAGCTTGTGCATCTCGTTTCTGATAATGAAATAGAACAGGTTTTTTTGTGTTACTCACTGTCTCATTTTCTTTCTAACATTGAGTCTGTTGAACATTCCTCAACGCCGCATGCTTCTCTCTCCTCTATGCCACCACTTTCTAGTTCTACACAAGCAAACGTTGCTAACCAGTTACAAAAATTGTTAAAGGAATTTAAAGATGTTTTTCCTGATGATTTGCCATCAGGTTTACCACCGACATGCTCAATGTAAGATGGCATTGACGTGGCTGCAGGTTGTAAATTTGTTAGTAAACCACCTTACTATATGAGTTACTCAGAGGCTGCTGAGGTGGAACGTCAGCTTGATGACTACCTTAGCAGAGGGTTTATACAACCCAGCTCGTCACCATGGGCTTCGCCTATACTCTTGGTGAAGAAAAAGGATGGTAGTATGCGCATGTGCGTAGACTACCGGGGCTTAAATGCGGTTACAGTTAAGAACAAATACCCATTGCCAAGGGTCGATGAGTTATTTGATAAGCTAACTCATAAACGTTTTTTTTCAAAAATTGACTTTCGGTCAGGATATCACCAAGTCCGTATTCGGCTTGCTAATATACCTAAGACTGCATTCCGAACACGGTTTGGACATTACGAGTTTTTGGTGATGCCCTTTGGGTTAACCAATACGCCCGCAACATTCATGACACTTATGGATAGTGTCTTGAAAACCATATTTGGGCAAATTTGTCATTGTGTTCCTCGATGACATTCTAGTTTATAGTGCTTCTGAAGAAGAGCACCTACAACATCGCAGGTAGGTGTTTGAGTTGTTACGTGCAAACAAGTTATATGCCAAGGAATATAAATGTGATTTTCTCAAGGAAGAAATTCGTTATTTAGGGCATGTCATTTCAGCTAATGGCCTATACATGGATGAATCCAAAGTGGATACCATCCGGAAATGGCCACCTCCTAAAAATCTGGAAGAATTACAGATCTTTTTAGACTTTGCAGGTTTTTACCGAAGGTTCGTTAAAAACTATGCTCACCTTGCTGTAACTATGATGGACCAACTAAAAGGCAAAGGTAAGGATTTTCTGTGGGGTTTCGCTCAACAACAGAGTTTCGAAACACTCAAAGATGCATTACCTACAGCTCCTATACTAGCTATTGTAGATCCTTTCAAACCATTGGTTTTGGAAACGGATGTCAGTGACCGTGCTATTGGAGCAGTCCTGTTACAAGACGGACGACCAATTGCATTTGAAAGTAAGAAGCTGGATGCCGCTCAGCAGAATTATTCAGCTTACGAACGCGAACTCTATGGGTGGTCGTAGACAGGTTGACTAAACTCTATGGGTGGTCGTAGACAGGTTGACTAAACTCTGTAAGTTTATTCCGACCAAACCAACGGTTAAGACACCAGAACTAGCAAGATTATTTATGGACAATCTATACAAATTGCATGGGTTGCCAAGTAATATTGTCAGTGACCGTGACCCAAAGTTTAACAGCCACTTTTGGAGAGCGGTATTTAAACGATTGGGTACACAACTCAACCTCAGTACGGCTGACCATCCAAAAACAGATGGTCAAACGGAACGGGTTAACCAGGTGCTAGAGGATATGCTAAGAGCATACGTCAGCAAAAAATAGACAGACTGGGAAGAATACTTACCTATTCTCGAGTTTGCCTACAACAGTTCTAAGCATGTCACAACAGGCTTCAGTCCTTTCATGCTCATGTACGGCTTTCAACCTAGGTCACCAGTTACGGTGGGGTTGGCAACCGAAAAACTCCAACAGGTTAAGGATTTTCTCCAAGACCACATGGATATGTTGAAACTTGATCGTCAGAACATGCGACATGCACAGGATCGTTATAAAAAATACGCTGATGAGAAACATCAGCAAGTTACCTTCGAAGAAGGGGAGGAAGTATTTTTACGTGTGCTCGAACATTCAGAAAGTTTGAAAACTGGACCGACACCTAAATTATCTCCCCGATATTGTGGGCCTTTCAAAATACTCAAGCGAGTTGGTGATCGTGCCTACAAACTACTACTACCATCACACTCTCACATTCATCTGGTGTTTCATGTAAGCCGTTTACGCAAGCGGTTACATGGGGACGACAACGTCATCGACCAACAGGTTTTGGTTGATTACATTGAACCTCCTACGTTACTGCATGAACCTGAACGTGTTCTGGCTTATCATGAGTTGCGTACACGCCATCATGTAAGACAACAAGCCTTAATCAAGTGGAAAGACCGACCTGAAGAAGGTGCCACTTGGGAAAACATTAGTGTTCTTAAGAAGAAGTTTCCCACTTTTGTTTTTGAGGACGAAAAATCTTCTTTAAGGGGGGAGTAAACCACTTGATACTTTCATGGTCAAACACAATCTCGAACTGAGCACCATACAAATAGTGATGCCATGTCTTTAAGGCGGACACTATTGCATAGAGTTCGCGTTCGTAATAAGCAGAATATTTCTGCTGGGCTGCATCCAGCTTCTTACTTTCAAATGCAATTGGCCGTCCGTCTTGTAACAGGACTGCTCCAATAGCACGGTCACTAGCATCCGTTTCCAAAAGGAATGGTTTCAAAGGATCTACAATAGCCAGTATAGGAGCTGTAGCTAATGCATCTTTGAGTGTTTCGAAACTCTGCTGTTGAGCGGAACCCCACTGAAAACCCTGCTGAGAGCCTCTCCTTGACCTAGTGGTGATGAACCTCAATGTGCTTTGTGCGAGCATGAAGAACTGGGTTCTTAGAACTGTCAATGCGTTATGACTGTCATTGTAGATAGTGTTGGTAGTGTCGTGACCAACACCCAAATCAGCCATAAGGCGTCTGAGCCATACACACTCAACTGTAGTTGTGAAGACTGCCCTGTACTTAGCCTCACAACTAGAAGTGGCACGGTAGGTTGCTTATTGCTCAACCATGATATACATGAATTGCCAAGCATGATACAAAAACCACTTGTGGACACTCGTGTGTCAAAACAACCAGCCCAATTTGAGTCCAAGAAAGCATGTAAGTCAGGAGGAAATGATCCCCCCTTGGGGTAAAACAAGCCAAGATGTAAAGTGCCACTAAGGTAGCGGAAAATCCTCTTGACAAACTGCCAATGCTTAGACCCTGGGCTATGCATAAATCTGTTAACCTGTGAAGTCGCGGAGCGGAGCGTGGGTCGACTCCCTCACACACACACACACAGTGAGCTTACACAGTACAGTACACAGAGAACTGTTAGAAGGGTTATCTCCCAATACCTTAGTATTCACAAAGTATATGTGAGTATATACAAAGAGTTAGAGGTAAGTGAGTTAGGCGGGCGGGCGGCCATATCCGCATAAGAGGCCACTTGGGCTTTAATCCCAACAACCTCCCACTTAAAGTCCAATGTGGCACTTTAAGTAATTGTAAATCTATGAACATAAATGTACAAAGATTTACATGGCTGCCATCTATCCAATGCCCAATAACTCATGACAATGCACAAAGCCCTCTCCTGGATGTCCCTTTGTGAGTAGATCAGCAGGATTGTCCTTGGTGTGGATCTTCAGTAGTTGTATCTGCTTGTCTTCAAGTGCTTCCCTAATGAAGTGATATTTGACATCAATATGCTTAGTCTTCGAATGGAACACTGGATTCTTTGCCAATTGTATAGCACTTTGACTATCACAATATAACTATGGAATATCTACTTTGATTCCCAAGTCTGCAACCAATCTACCAAGCCAAATAGCTTCTTTGCATGCCTCATTTGCTGCAACATACTCAGCTTCTGTAGTAGACTGCGTAACACAATCTTGTAATCGAGATCGCCATGATATGGCACCTCCAGCCAATGTAAAGACATAGCCTGATGTAGATCTCCTCTTATCCAAGTCTCCTGCATAATCTGAGTCAGTTTATCCTCTGACACTCAAATCCTGACTACCATAGCATATGCGCATACTCTTTGTATGTTTTAAGTATCTCATGATACCTTTCACTGCCTCCCAATGTTTCTTGCCGGGATTTGACATATATCTGCTAACCACTCCCACTGCAAATGCAATATCCGGACGTGTAGCAATCATTGCATACATCAAACTACCCACTGCAGACGCATATGGAATCTTATCCATTTCAGCCTTTTCTTCCTCAGACACAGGACAATCTTGTTTGCTAAGTTTCACATATGGTGGCAATGGAACACTCAATGCCTTTCCCTTCTCCATATTGAAACGTTGCAAAACCTTGTCAATATACTCTGTTTGAGATAACCAAATCAACTTCTTTGATCTGTCTCTCTCAATGCGCATACCAAGTATATGACTTGCCTCACCCATGTCTTTCATGTCAAACGATTTTGCCATCTTTGACTTCAAAGCTGAAATTTCTTCCAAGTGTTTGCCAGCAATCAACATGTCATCCACATACAAAATAAGAATCAGCCAACTGCCATCCTTAGCCTTCTTTGTATATAGACAGTGATCGAACTCACTACGTTTGTAGCCTTGAGAAAGCATAAACTGGTGGAACTTATGGTACCATGCCCTCGGTGATTGTTTTAAGCCATAAAGACTCTTTAACAACTGGCATACCAAATGTTCCATGCCTTTCTCAACAAACCCTTCTGGCTACTGCATGTAAATTTCCACATCTAAATCACCATGCAAGAACGCTGTCTTGACATCCATTTGGTGCAACACCAAATCCAATATAGCAACCAATGCAAGAAAGCATCTCAATGTAGTCATCTTGACCACTGGAGAGAAGACTTCATCAAAGTCAATGCCTTGTTCTTGCTTAAAGCCCTTGGCAACAAGCCTTGCTTTGTACTTTGGCTGACTATCATGAGCGGTGATCTTATACCTATAAACCCATTTACAAGGTAGAGCCTTTTTGCCCTGTGGTAATTTAACCAACTTCCATGTCTGGTTTTTATGCAGAGCTGTCATCTCTGACTGCATGACCAACTGCCATTTTTTCGAGTCAACCACTTGTAATGCTTCCTTGTAACAAGATGGTTCTCCGCAATCTGTGAGCATGACATAATTTAGAGATGGCACATAACAATCAGGTGGTTTGGAGACACGCTCAGAACGTCTCACCACAACTGATTCTGCCTCTCTAGCCACTATAGGCTGTTCCTGAGCCTGACCATGCTGTCTTGATGTGCTAGCACAAGGTCCATCTTCCCTGAAGAAAACTCTTCTGATCTCCTCTGTCTTCTCTGGCTTAGCGTGAAACTTGGCTTCATTGAAATGCACATCATTGCTACGAATAAGCTTTCTAGACTCAGGATCCCAAAGCCGGTAACCCATCTCGCCCGATTCTCCGTAGCCAAGAAATATACACTTCTTGCTCTTTGGTTCTAACTTTTTCCTGAACTCCTTAGGAATATGGCTATAAGCTTCACAACCAAAGACTCTAAGATGCTTATACGAAGGTGCCTTGCCTTTCCATAGCATCTCGGCCACTCCACTCTTATCCAGAACCCTACTAGGAGACCTGTTGATCAAATGGACTGCTGTAGCCACTGCTTCCGCCCAAAATCCATCAGGCAACTCAGCATTTGACAACATGCTTCTGACCTTCTCTTGTATGGTCCTATTCATATGTTCTGCAACCCCATTCTGTGAAGGATTATATGGTGCAGTAAGTTCCCGCTTAATCCCTTTTGCTTCACAAAAGTCTTGAAAAGCTTTGGAAACGTACTCTCCACCATTGTCAGTTCTCAAGCACTTCAGCTTCTGACCACTCTGATTCTCCACCAGCTGCAAGAATGTCTTAAAGACCTTGAGCACCTCATCCTTGTGCTTCAAGAAGTAAACCCATACTTTGCGAGAATAGTCATCTATGAATGTACAAAAGTACGCTGCTCCCCCTAGTGACAAACTAGGCATTGGTCCGCATAGATCACTGTGTACAAGAGCTAACCGTTCGTCCCTACGATTCCTCTTTGATCTGTGCGGTTCTTGTGTTTGCTTACCATAAACACAATGCTCACAAAACTCGAAATCTTGAAATGAAAAGCCAGGAAAATAACCATAATGAGAAAGTATTTCCATTCCTCTTTTTGACATATGTCCCAACCTACGATGCCACAGTGACACACTTGGCTGCTCAATCACATTAATGACATGGTTTTTAATCTCTGAAACATGTAAAGTGTACAGAGTTCCTGACTTGCTGCCATGTGCTACAGTCATCGAACCTTTGGAGATCTTCCAAGCGCTGTTCCCAAAAACTGTCACATAACCCGCATCATCCAACTTCCCTGTACTAATCAAGCTCTTTCGGATTGCTGGAACATGTCTGACATTCTTGAGCCATAAAGAAGAGCCATTCTGAAACTTCAACTGCACATCTCCCACTCCAAGTATGTCACAAACCTGCTCATTGCCAAGTCTGACATAATCTTTAGTAGCCACATATGATGTAAACCACTCTTTGTGCGGAGAAACATGTAAAGATGCCCCTGAGTCGATAATCCAATCACTCATAGCATGTCCATCCTCTGCAGTCAAGAAAACAGAATCAAGATTGCTTGTAAGGAAGATGTCACTAGCTGCTATACCAGAATCACTGTCTGAACCAGATCCTGTGACATTCACCTCTTCAATCTTCACTAAACTCTTCTTTTCATCTTGCTCAGAACTCTTTGTTTTTCCTTTTTCTTGTTTCCACTTCGTACAGTCTCGCTTCATGTGACCCTTCTTGCCACAATGGTAGCATTCTATGTCATCCTTTGACTTCGAATCACGAGACTTACTTCGGTTTTGTGCCTTCTTACCCTTCTTCTCTTTAAACTGTTGTCTCCCTCGAACGACCAAAGCACTATTGCCTTTGCCTTTGTCAATGTTCTTCCTGTTCACTTCCTCTGTGAGCAAGCTGCCTTCTACATTGGCACTTGTAAGACCTTCTGGCGAGACAGAATTACTTAACGCTGTACAAAAAGTATCCCAACTGTCTGGCAAAGTGATTAAGAGAAACATAGCCTTCACTGAATCTGGAAAGACTATCTCCTGTGCTGTTAACTGGCTGAAAATTGTGTGAAATTCATTCAGATGATTTGACATGGCTGTCCCTTCCTTCATCTTCAAATCCACCAATTTCTTGAGCCAGTAAATCTGAGAAGCAGCACTTTGTTTCTCGTACATACCACATAGCTTTTGCCATACGCCATACGATGTAGTCTCTTCTGCTACGTTGAAGTAAACATTTTCTGCCAGTGTCAGCATGATTGCGGAACAAGCTAACTCGTCAAGCTCTTCCCACTCATCTTCAGCCATACCTTCTGGTCTCTCCCCTTTGAGCTTCAGTGGCTTCACTTGTTTTTTCTGCACCAAAACCTGCCAAATCTGCTTCTTCCAGAATGGAAAGTTTGTGCCATCCAGCTTCTTTATGTTGTAAAGAGTCTCACTTTGAGAAGATGCCATATCTACCAAACTGCTTACTCTTGAGAAAAATCCGGCAGAGTTTCCCCTGTAAACTGGCCTCTGTACACAATAAACAAGCTGTAATCAACAAGCTGAACACCTCTCCTCAGGAACTGTCAGTATTTTGAAAATTTTTGACAGAGTCTACCCTATAAACTGAGCTCTGGGAACCAAAAGATAGCTCAAAAAACAATCATAAATAGCTGACCAGTGACAAATCTAAAAAATCTCTGTAATATGCTGTTCTGTAAGCATACACTGTCTCCTCTCTGGGCGATGACAGAACCTGTATCTGTCTCAAGACTGAACCCTGAACAATGCCTCAACGGCCTGACTCATAAGATGCAATCCAGTGTCTACACAAAGTCATACATCCTAAGGGATAAAAGTCGCCGAAGAGGATGCGTGTAGAGGGGAACTCCAGCAACCTAATCCACCTCACACTGGGTAACCCAGCCCCCAGTGCTTGGCTTCAAAAAACCTCACACACGACCCTCTCAGATGGCTCAGCAAACTGCCCAGAACTAGCATACATCCTATAATAGACCAATCACTGTCCTATGACCGCTGCGGCGGTCTGTCTGCTAGCGTGACTCACAACTAGCAGACCCACAATCACAGTACATCAATCTACAATACATGCCAGTGGTGTCAAGCCGTCGTATGGCCACACCTCCCCTGGAACCTGGCAAGCACAAGAAGTAGCAATGCAGACTGCAATATATATATCTGATGATATATATGTGTACCTGGTCTATAGATGATGCTCTGAAGACTAATAAGTGATGTATGTCGATGCCGATATTGATGTCGACCACCTCCTGCTTGCCAATCTACACAAGACGGATTTCTTTGCAGCTGAAATCTATCTTCAGCTGTAGTGCTCAGAACGAAATTTTGAGGGCATAAACGGCTTCGAAAGGGGGGTAAAACCGCAGGTCACCTGTCGGAAACGCTCCTGGAACGCCGAGTGTGAATTTTCGAACTCCAGATCCAGAATCTGCCGGAAAAGTGTGCGCGCGTGCGATTGCGCAAATCCGCACTGAACCAAGGCTCTGATACCAATTGAAGTCGCGGAGCGGAGCGTGGGTCGACTCTCTCACACACACACAGTGAGCTTACACAGTACAGTACGCAGAGAACTGTTAGAAGGGTTATCTCCCAATACCTTAGTATTCACAAAGTATATGTGAGTATATACAAAGAGTTAGAGGTAAGTGAGTTAGGCGGGCGGCCGGCCATATCTGCATAAGAGGCCACTTGGGCTTTAATCCCAACAACCTGTGAGACTGCAAACTGAATATCTGGCCTCGTGTTGCATACATAAATGAGGCATCCAACTGCAGTTTGGTAAAGGGTGACATCTAGAGGATCACTAGCATAATGAAGAATCAATTTCAAACATGTTTCCATGGGAGTGGCAATAGGTTTGCAATCCTCAAGTCCAAATTTACTTAGCAATGTCTCCTATGTAACTTTCTGAGACAAGGCAATACCACCATCACATTTCTTAAATTGTATACCCAAGTAATGATGCAACAACCCCAAATCTTTCATCTTGAAAGTAGCATTCGAATCAGCCTTAAATTCAGCAACATGTCTCTCATTTGGTCGAGTGATCAACAAACTAGCTACATAAAGAACCACAATGAGAAGTACATCACCCTCACACTTTACATACAATGTGCTTTCTGTTGGAATGTTACAACAGCCTTGTCTGACCAAATGAGCATCAACTTTCTCATACCAAGCACGAGGAGATTGCTTCAATCCATATAAAGCCTTCTTACATCTGCACACTTTGTCCTCTTGTCCGTTCTTGACAAAACCGCGAGGTTGTATTACATAAACTTCCTCAAATATGTCACCATTCAAGAAAGCAGTAACAATATCTGATTGATGTACATCCCAACCAAAATGAGATGCCAATGCACATAGAAAACACACAGTAGTCATACGAGAAGTGGGAGCAAAAGTCTCTTCATAATCTATGCCTATTTGCTGTACATAACCCTTTGCAACAAGTCGAGCCTTATGGCAATCATCTCACCATCCGGCTTGCTTTTCAACTTGTAAACCCACTTCGTACCAATGGCCTTTTTGCCAGGAGGCAAATTACATAAAGTCCATGTGCCATTTTCTATAAGTGCATCATATTATGATTGCATGGCAGCCATCCAATTTTTTCAATTCTGTGCTTCATCAAAAGACAGAGGTTCCTCAACATCATGTAAGCTGGACACAGCCAAAGCATAAAAATCTGATGCATAAGATGCATGGCGAGAGCCTGAACGAGTATGACTAGACAAATGTGCATCCAAGTACATCATGTACATCTGCATTAGTAATAGGCTGATCTATAACATTTTTGAAACACCCCCATAGGCTGTACATTTTCCTCATTGGAATTTACATTCGAACTTCTACCACTAAAAGGAGACAACAAAGTGTCATAAATGTCATGTGAGCTTACATTACTGTCTCTTGTACATGACCTTAAGGGCTGAATAGAATCTTCCACAAACACTACATCCCGTGAAACCAGAATACGCTTTGTTTGTGGATGATACAACATGTAACCTTTGATTTCAGTACTACAACCAACAAAAATACATTTGACAACCTTATCATCCAATTTTCTGCGCTGTGTTTGTGGCACCAAAGCATATGCCAAACAACCAAAAACATGCTTGTGCTCAATAGAAGGCTTTCTATCATGCCATGCTTCATATGGAGTAATAGACTACAAAGCTTTTGTAGGACACCTGTTAAGTACATAAGTGGCACACATGATGGCGTTAAGCCAAAAAGAATGTGGCAAAGCTTGACTTTTGACCGTACATCGTGCCATTTCCGTAAGAGACCTATTTTTCCTCTTAGCAACACCATTTTGCTGAGGCGTATAAGGCACTGTACATTGGTGTTTTATCCCACAACTAGCGAGAAATGCATTAAATTCATGAGACATATACTCCCCCCCTCGATCAGAATGGAGGGTGCCCATACTACATTTTGAGACATTTTCAGCCATAGGCAGAAATTGTTTGAAGCACATAAAAAACTTCAAACTTTGCTTTAAGCGGAAATACCCATGCATGCCTGGAGTAATCATCAATGAAAGTCACGAAGTACAGGTAATTGCCCCAGGACAGAGTTTGCATGGGCCCACAAACATCACTATTTACAAGCTGTAACCTGCATGTGGCCCTAATTGAACCATCCTTTGGAAACTTAGAATGCTGCATTTTACCCAAAAATTACAACCTTCACAAACATATTTAAGAGGTGCTTCAAGCGGCGGCAAAGAAGCAACCATATCAAATTTCTGCAAACGTAGGAAACTGGCAAAATTCACATGACCGAAACATGCATGCCAAAGTTTTGCATCTGAAATAGCCCTTGAATCTGCAACTGCATTTGCAAAATTTTGTCCACACTTGTCATACAATGTGAGCTTATACAGCCCACGGCACAAAAGGCCAGATGCAACAATTTCATCACCAAAACTGAGATCATGAACTGTACATGTGTTGTCCACAAATTTGACTACAAGTCCAAGTCTAGCAAGTGCAGATACAGACAAAAGAGTCTTCTTGATTTCAAGTACATAAAGTGCATCAACAAATGTGAAAGAACTACCATTTGCACCAATAAGCACAATCTTTCCAACTCCTTGAACCGGATAAGAGGCATTGTTGGTACAAGTGACTGAATTCCCATGAGGGATAAGAGTCTAGAGAGGTGAACAATTCACGATGTGAGGTAATATGCTTTGTATCACCACTGTCAAAATACCACACATGTGAATCTGCAACAACTGACATGCATGCATCATGGACAACATGATTGTAAGTGCACTAAAAGCCCATTCTGCATCAACATCAACATCACAGTCTCCTTTTACAGAAGACTCAACATTGGCTGCATTTGTAGTGGAACCAGCATTTATAGTGGAACCACCCTCTTTATTCTTAGCCTCTTTGGCCTTATCACGAGAATTTCCAGACGAATTGCTGCCAGCAGAAGCATTAGGAACATGTGATTTTTCACTCGTAGAAGAACCATAAGAAGTGGCTGCATTGCTGTTACCACCCTTTCTTTGAGAAGCAATAAAAGCCTATTCAACTGCACGCTGTCTAGTCCTGTTTTTCCTGGAAAGTGACTCTTGCAAGAGCAATGCACACAATGCATCAAACTTGACAACTTCAGGATTTCCTTGGGTCATAAGTCTCCAACTACTAGCAAAAGTTTGGTAAGATTTAGTAAGGCATCACAAACAGTCTGCACAAGGGAATTGTCTGAAATGACTTCACCTGCAAAAATAAGTTGCTCATTGATATCCTTGACACCAGCAAGGAAAGTGTACCATATAATCTTCCTCATGCATAATCTTCGACTCCAGCTCTTTACGCAGCAAAGCAATTTTAGCCTCATCGCGGCTTGAATAAAGACTAGAACATCCCAAGCGTGTTTTGCAGATTTTGCTGAACGAATGTGAGGAACAATGGTGCGCTTCACAGAAAATGCAATCAATGCATGAGCCTGTGCATCCTTACATCCTAGTGAGCTTGTTCTGCTATAGGCAAAACAACTTTAATAGCAGCAATCCTTGCAGCAAGACCTGCAACATCCTCAACATCGTCTACATCCTTAGAACCAGGACGTATATCAATGCCCTGCACAATATTCCAGACGCCCTTGACACAATAATGTGTGGCATCATATAAGCCCACATAGGGTAATTGTGCCCATCCAACCTATCCTTAGCAACAGTAAACATCTTGAAGACATCTGTGTTGTTGTCAGCCATGGAAAATGCCTGCACCTGATGTGAAAACTGCCCGAAATGAGGAGAAATTGAGTGAGATCAGCACGTGTTGTATAGCACAAACCACAATAGACTGTATAGGACCTGTTATGCAGTATTTGGCACTGATAGAAATTTTGCACAAAATGACAAAATTGCCTTTGCAGACCTAGCTATAGAGGAAACGGAGCCTGAGCCTGAATCAAAAATCTGAGCAGACTAAGCTCTACGAGCGTTCCAAAAATTTTTTGACCTACAAACGCTCGCCAAAGCTCACTAAAATTGGAGGAAATGAGTAGGCATGTGCTGGAGCTACTGGCGACTAAGCCCGGGAGGACGCAACCTACTTTGATACCAATTGTTGGAATTAGGGTTGTAGGAAAACACACACAGCTTGGAGAAGATGACGGAAGCTCAAGGCACACAACGGAGAGTGTCTTACTTAGTGTGCAACAAAAAGATAGATAGCCCTAGAGTGATGGGTGTATATACAATGCACGCGGGGAAAAACCTCCTTAAGAGGGAAAAAATGCCCCGACGGTCCTAGTGTGTCCACACACATCACTACCACATGTATATTGTAACAATAAGTGAATGTCAAAAGTGGGAGATCACTCGACCACCGCGCTAATCAAGCATAAACCAACCAGTAGCTCAAGTGTGAAAACGTGTAACGTGCATGATGTAGTCTCACACTCGGAATATGCGTCGATGTGAAAACATGAGGCAAAATGAAAGGAAACCTGTAACCACTACACGCATATCATAAGTGAATGTCAAGAAACCAAACTCTGGCGAGAAATCTAGCAGAGTCTCCCCTATAAACTGAGTAAAAAACTCAAGTACAATCTCTACCATAAGCCATGCATTTGGCAACAAATTGGAAGATAACTCAACTACTATCCGTCCTCCACAAAGGGGAGTAAGGCCAAAGCTTTGCAGAAAGCTTCGAGCTTCTCATGAAACAATGCCTTTGTGAAAAGATTTGCAAGGTTGTCCTGTGTTGGCACATAAGCCAAGCTGATCTCTCTTGCTAAGAGCCTCTCCCTAACATAGTGGTAATGCACTTCATGTGCTTTGTGTGAGCATGAAAAATTGGGTTCCTCGCAACTGCCAATGTGCTCTGACTGTCAGTGTAGATAGTGTTGGCAGTGTCTTGTCCAACACCCAAATTAGCCATAAGGCGTCTGAGCCATACACACTCAACCGTAGCTGTGAAGACTACCCTGTACTCAGCCTCACAACTTGAAGTGGCCACAGTAGGTTGCTTCTTGCTCGACCATGATATACATGAACTGCCAAGCATGAAACAAAAACCTCTTGTGGACACTCGTGTGTCAAAACAACCAGCCCACCAATTTGAGTCCAAAAAAGCATGTATGTCTGGCGGCAATGATCCCCCCTTGGGATAAAACAAGCCAAGATGTAAAGTGCCACTAAGGTAGCAAAAATCCTCTTGACAGCCTACCAATGCTTAGACCCTGGGTTATGCATAAATTTGCTAACCTGTGAGACTGCAAAATGAATATATGGCCTCGTGTTGTATACATAAATAAGGCATCCAACATCAATTTGGTAAAGAGTGACATCAGCAGGATCACCAACATCATGAAGACTCAATTTCAAATCTATTTCCATGGGAGTGGCAATAGGTTTGCAATCCTCAAGTCCAAACTTACATAGCAATGTCTCTATGTAAGTTTTCTGACACAAGGCAATACCACCATCACACTGCTGAAACTGTATGCCCAAGTAATGACGCAACAGCCCCAAATATTTCATCGTGAAAGTAGCATTCAAATCAGCCTTAAATTCAGAATTATGTCTCTCATTTGGTCCAGATATCAACAAATCATCTACATAAGGAACCAGAATGAGGCAACAAAGTGTCATAAAAAGAGGCAACAAAGTGTCATGAATGTCCTGTGAGCTTACATTACTATCTCTAGTACATGACAGCAAGGGCTGAATAGAATCTTCCACAAACACTACATCCTGTGAAACCAGAATAGCTTTGTTTGCGGATGATACAACCTGTAACCTTTGCTTTCAGCACTATAGCCAACAAAAATACATTTGGCAGCCTTATCATCCAATTTATTGAGCTGTGTTTGTGGCACCAAAGCATATGCCAAACAACCAAAAACACACATGTGCTCAATAGAACACTTTCTATCATGCCCTGCTTCATATGGAGTAATAGACCGCAAAGCTTTCATGGGACACCTGTTTAGTACATAAGTGGCACACATGATGGCATCATGCCAAAAAGAATGCAGCAAAGTTTGACTTTTGACCACACATCGTGCCATTTTCGTAAGTGACTTGTTTTTCCTCTCAGCAACACCATTTTCTTGAGGTGTATAAGGCACTGTATATTGGTGTTTTAACCCACAACTAGCCAGAAATGCATTGAATTCATGAGACATATACTCCCCCCCTCGATCGGAATGGAGGGTGCCCATAGTACAGTTCGAGACATTTTCAGCCATAGCCAGAAATTTTTTGAAGCACATAAAAACTTCGGACTTCGCTTTAAGTGCAAATACCCATGCATGCCTGGAGTAATCATCAATGAAAGTCACAAAGTAAAGGTAATTGCCCAAGACGGAGTTTGCATGGGCCCACAAACATCACTATGCACAAGCTGCAACCTGCATGTGGCCCGAATTGAACCATCATTTGGAAACTTAGAACGCTGCATCTTACTCAAAATACAGCCTTCACAAACATGTTTGACAGGTGCTTCAAGAGGCGGCAAAGAAGCAACCATATCAGATTTCTGCAAATGCAGCAAACTGACAAAATTCAGATGATCAGAACGTGCATGCCAAAGTTTTGCATTTGAAATAGCCCTTGAATCTGCAACTACATTTGCAAAATTTTGTCCATGCTTGTCATACAAAGTGAGCTTATACAACCCACGGCACAAAAGCTTAGATGCAGCGATTTCATCACCAAAGCTGAGATCATGAACTGTACATCTGTCATCCACAAATTTGACTACAAGTCCAAGTCTAGCAAGTGCAGATACAGATAAAAGATTCTTCCTGATCCCAGGCACATAAAGTGCATCAACAAGTGTGAAAGAACTACCATTAGCAGCAATAAGCATAATCTTTCCAACTCCCTCAGCCGGATAAGAGGAATTGTTGGTACAAGTGACAGAATTCCCATGAGGGACAAACTCGCGAGAGGTGAACAATTCACGATGTGAGGTAACGTGCTTTGTAGCACCACTATCGAAATACCACACATGTGAATCTGCAGCAACTGACATGCATGCATCATGGACAACAGGATTGTAAGTGTTACCACTCTTTCTTTGAACTGCATGCTGCCTAGTCCTGTTTTTTCTGGAAAGTGACTCTTGCAACAGCAATGTGCATAATGCATAAGTTGCTCATTAATATCCTTGACACTAGCAAGGAAAGTGTCCATATCATCTTCCTCATGCATAATCCTCGACTCCAGCTCTTTACGCAGCAAAGAAATTTTAGCCTCATTGCCGCTTGCATAAAGACCTACTAGAACATCCCAAGCCGGTTTTTCAGATTTTGCTGAACGAATGTGAGAAACAATGGTGCGCTTTACAGACAATGCAATCAATGCATGAGCCTGCACATCCTTTACATCCCAACGAGCTTGTTTTGCAGTAGGAAAAACAACTCTAATAGCAGTAATCCTTGTAGCAAGACCTGCAAGATCCTCAACATCGCCTACATCCTCAGAACCAGGACGTACATCAATGCCCTACACAATATTCTAGACGCCCTTGACACAAGAACGTGTGGCATCATATAAGCCCACATAGGGTAATTGTGCCCATCCAACCTGTCCTCAGTAGCAAACATCTTGAAGACATCTATGTTGTTGTCAGCCATGGTAAATGCTGCACCTGATGTGAAAAGTGCCCGAAAAGAGGAGAAACGGAGGGGGAACAACACGTGCTATATATCACAAACCATAGAAGACTGTAAGGCACCTATTATGCAAAAAACGGCACTGAAAAAATTCTGCACAAAATGACAAAATTGCATGTGTAGACCTGCTTGTAGTGGAAATGGAGGCCGAAATGATCCCGAATAAAAAATTTGAGCAGATTGAGCTCTACGAGCCATCACGAAATATTTGTCGACCTGCAAACAGTAGCCAAACCTCACTGTAATCGAAGAAAGTGAGCAGGCATGTGCTAGAGCAGCTGGCGACTACGCTTGGGAGGATGCAACCTGCTCTGATACCAATTGTTGGAATTAGGGTTCTAGAGAAACAAACACAGCTTGGAGAAGATGAAGGAAGCTCAAGGCACACAATAGAGAGTGTGTTACTTAGTGTGCAATGGAAAGATAGATAGCCCTAGAGTGATGGGTGTATATACAATGTAAGGGGGAAAAAACCTCCTAAAGAGGGAAAAAATGCCTCAGCGGTCCTAGTGTGTTCACACACATCACTACCACATGTATATGGTAACATTGAACATAATCTTCCACAAACACAACATCCTGTGAGACCAAGATACGCTTTGTTCGTGGATGATACAACCTATAAACTTTGCTTTTAGCACTATAATCAACAAAAATACATTTGACAACCTTATCATCCAATTTTCTGCGTTGTGTTTGTGGAACCTGTAACATTTAATGGCCTAATAAATTATGTATAGCGGAAATTAGCATGAACGTAGTGGGCATTTCATTAGAATAGATTCCTAATGAGAATTACAAGAGTGCTTGGGTGGAGAGAGCAACAAAAAGCATAACACCTAGTTAGATAGCATCGACAATACTTTCAAAAGAGAGAGCAATTAAGCTATTGACAACAGTCGAGGACTGGATTTTCATGGAGCCGGTCCCCCCTCCAAAAGGCTTTGTATTATGGTTTCTCCCATCAAGAGAGACATTGTACAATACAATTCTTTGTGTTCCTTCAAGACTAGCTAGTGCAATGAAGATGGAAACTTCATGCACTAAGCAAAACACTTTAACAAACACAACTTGAATTATCCCCGTTCTCAGACCCAAGACCTCACACACCTTCGAAGATGGTGAGAGCTAGCAGGGTATGAGAGTAGATTAAGAGGAAGAAGGAGTATCTTACGAGAAAGATGTACATCTCCTCACATAATCACTCATATGTAGCATAGCTTAGCTTAGTAATTAGCTTGGTAGAGGAGATGAGCATGCATTGAAGCTTGGCTCTTGGTTGGATTTGCATCCACATGCCAAGAGAGTGTTGATGTAGGCTTCTATCTCACAAGCTTGGAGTAGGTGATGAGTTCTCCATTAAAGCTTGGGAAGAGATAGTCTTCTCTTTCTTCACACATGAGCTTGTGTGAGTGTGTGTGTGATAATGCCTTGCAAAAATCAGCCCCCTCTCTCTCTTGGGCGAGCCCTCTTGCTAATTGCTCTTGCTGAAGCCTCATTGGCCCTCCCCAAGTCAAGCCAATTACAATTAAGCAGCATAAGTGATAGCCTTCTGACATGTGTCCCCCTATGTGAGTGTGTGTGTGATAATGCCTTGCAAAAATCAGCCCCCTCTCTCTCTTGGGCGAGCCCTCTTGCTAATTGCTCTTGCTGAAGCCTCATTGGCCCTCCCCAAGTCAAGCCAATTACAATTAAGTAGCATAAGTGATAGCCTTCTGACATGTGTCCCCCTTTCCCCTTTTTTGAGAGCTTTAGGTAATTAAATAATTAAACTAAACTCTCATTGGACCCCTTTGCCTCCTGGCCAATAGGAATCAGGCAAGCCATGGGGCTCCTGAATGCTCATTGGACCCCTTGGGAGACTGCCCAATAGTCTTCTAGGAGACTTAATTCTCATTGGTTTCTTTTATTAAATGTTTTTAAATTAATTAAACTAGATTTACTCTAGCTTAATTCTCATTGGTCCACTTCAAGGGTCATCCAATAGAAATTGGGCACACCTTGTGGGCATCTGGCCTAGGGAGCTGACATGTGTCCCTCATTCCCTTTGTGTAAAGGGAGCCTGTGTGTGTGTGTGTGTGTGTGTGGCTTTCTCTCTCATCCCCTACCTTTAGGGCTCGCCCCCTCCCATGTAGGGATGTGCAAAGACTTTTAGGGCACACACAAAGCATCCAATTTTCCCTAGGGTTGACCTTTGGACACAACCTTTGAATTTTGGAACCTTAGCATTTTGGAAGTCTTAATGGGCTGAACCTTAGGGTCTTTTTAGCCCATTGTTGCACATGGCTCTTTTGCAGATGCCCCCCCCTTTGGATCCCTATTTTCCCTCCTTTGGATCCCTACTGTGGCCGGTCTGCTAGCTTAACCAATATTCTAGCTTTTTCTCCCCTGGCACTTCCCCACATTAAATGATCAGTTTAATATGAGAAAATCATTTAGGAGAATTACATATTGATTATTATGACAGAACCAAAGCATATGCGAAACAGCCAAAAACACGTATGTTCTCAATAGAAGGCTTTCTATCATGCCATGCTTCATATGGAGTAATAGACTGCAAAGCTTTTGTAGGACACCTGTTAAGTACATAAGTGGCACACATGATGGCCTCAAGCTAAAACGAATGTGGCAAAGCTTGACTTTTGACCATACATCGTACCATTTCGTAAGTGACTTGTTTTCCCTCTCAACAACACTATTTGCTGAGGTGTAAGGAACTGTACATTGGTGTTTTATCCCCCTTGATTGGAACGAAGGGTGCCCATAGAACATTTCAAGACATTTTTAGCCAGAGCCAAAAATTGTTGGAAGCACATAAAAACTTCGGCCTTCTCTTCAAGTGGATACACCCATGCATGCCGAGAGTAATCATCAATGAAAATCATGAAGTAAAGGTAATTGCCCAAGGACGAAGTTTGCATGGGCCCACAAACATCACTATGCATAAGCTGCAATCTGCATGTGGCCCTAACTGAACCATCCTTTGGAAACTTTGAATGCTCCATCTTACCCAAAATACAACCTTCACAAAAATGTTTGATATGTTCTTCAAGAGGCAGCAAAGAAGCAACCATATCATATTTCTACAAATGCGGCAAACTGACAAAATTCAGATACCAAAATGTGCATGCCAAAGTTTTGCATCTGAAATAGCCTTTGAATCCACAACTGAATTTGCAAAATTATACCCACACTTGTCATACAAAGTGAGCTTATAGAGCCCACAATATAAAATTCCAGATGCAACAATTTCATCATTGAAACTGAGATAATGTACAATATATCTGTCATCCAAAAATTTGACTACAAGACCAAGTCGAGCAAGTGTAGATACAGACAAGAGATTCTTCTTGATCCCATGTACATAAAGTGCATCAACAAGCGTGAAAGTACTACTGTTTGCAGTAGTAAGCACAATCTTTCCAACTCCTTGAACCGGATAAGAGGCATTGTTTGCACAAGTAACTGAATTCCCATCAGAAACAGACTCAAGAGAGGTGAACAAATCATGAGTGAGGTAATGTGCTTTGGAGCACCACATTCAAAATTCCACACATAAATCCGGTCCTCAACTGTTGTCATGTTCTCTAAATCTGGTCCTCAACTGTTGTCACGTTCTCTAAATTCTCTCTCTTGCAAAAGTATTGTTCATGCCAAGTTAACTAATTGCTATGATTATGTTGCTGTCTTCAATTATGTTCACCCACTATGCTCACAAAGTCGTTTCTCAAAAGTACTCTCATTAATTTCCGCTAGTTTCAAATTAAATAGGCCAATTCCATTACATTGGTATCAGAGCATTTGGTTTCTCTTTTCTTGCTTAAGAAGAGAGTTCCTTAAGTAGCCTATAAATGGTCGATGTTGTTAATTATATTAGGGTAAGTGGAACTGGGATCTATTATCGGTTTTGTTGAGCCCACTATGTGGGGGATGGTGCACACCTCGGGAGCTTTGGACTTAATAATGGAGTCTCTTTAGACTTGCCTACGGCTTTACCATTATTGAGCCATAAGAAGTCCAAAAGGAGCTAGCCCTTGGAAACTCTGCTATGTTAGACCTACTCCTCTACTCTCTATAATTAACCACTTCGAGCCGTGGGTGTAGATACTTAAGAGCCGATTTTCAAAGGCTAAGAGGAGTGGCAACTAAGGTTTTGAATCGCCAAAGCATACACTAAGTACATACATAAATTTTGTTAACATGGTTGACAATAATCAAGAGAGTAGAATGAACATTGATAGATTTGATTTTGCACATGAAGGTGCTAATGATGATGCTCCCATGTTTGTGAATTATCTCGTCACTAGGTTGCAGCAAGCTATGGGCAACCCTGCTTTGCAAGCCGAAGTTACTCAACAACTTTGTGCTTATGGAATTTCCCTTCCTCTCCAAGAGGAGAGAGAGATTAGGAGGCCTCTTGAAGAGACCCCCAAAAGAAGACTCTCTCCCATTCGAGAGGAGGAATCCAAAGAGCAAGAAAGCAATGAAAGTTTAAGTTCCTCTGAAGATGTGGCTCCATGAAGACGGCGGTCTAGACGATCGCCCACTCCTCACAAGAGGAAAAGATCAACACATAGTCCTTCTCCTCATCACTCTGAAAGGCAAGAGAGGAAACAAAGGAAGAAAAGGGCTAAGAAGAGGTCACCCTCTTCTCCTTCTTCTTCACCTTCCTCCTCTTCCGACGAAAGTTATGGCTATTCGCCTAGAGAATACAAGAGGGGAGGACATCACAAATCATTTCCTGCATGGCGAAGGTCACAAAAGCTGAAGAAGTTCAAGGAGGGAGGAAAGAGTATCTCTTTTCTCACCTATGATGGCACCTTTGGTGCTACCGACAAAGTGTTGGCCTTCATCCATCAATTTGATGCGGCCTTTGGAGACGAGGGCTTCACAAAGTCCTCCAAGCTACGCCATGTAGCTATGCACTTCCAAAAATCAGCTCGTCAATGGTGGGCTAGCCTTCGTGGCAATGGTGAAGCCCCAAAGACATGGAAAACTCTATGAGTTTCCATCATGAAGCAATTCCTTGCAAGCGATGCAAAAGACAAAGTGCTTACTGAATGGCGCAGCTTGAAGCTTCTCTCCCATGAGTCTATCCACAAGTACGTAGACAAGTTTTGGGATTTACATCTCAAGGCTACTGTCTTTCAAAAGATAGACTTTGCCGAGCAAAGGCAACAATTCTGTGCGGGATTACCTGAAGAGATGGCCGAATACATCAACTCTCAACGCCCTGGTACTATTAGCGAAGTAATCCATCACACCATGGTTGCTTCACACATCAATTTCCATCAAGGGGCTAGACGTAATGTCAAGCCCATGGAAAACAAAGACAAAAATGATGCAAAGGGGAAAACCAATGTTCAAAATACTTCCCAAGTCAATTCCAACAACAATTACAATCGGTCCAAGGAGAAGGGAGTTTACAAAGGTAAAAAAAAACTCTCTCCTGAAGAGCTTGAAGCTTTTCACAAGGGCCATAAGTGTTTCAAGTGTGGGGAGCAAGGACATGGCTATCGTTCTTGCCCCAAGAAGAATACTCGCAATGAGACTCCTAGGGCTTCCACCATCGAAGCTCCAAAAGAGGATGCTCATTGCAAAGGATCATCACTTTCCTATGCTTGGGGAAAGGTAAGAGAGCATGATGCCTTCATCTTGTTTGACCCTGGCTCTACTCTCAACTTCATATCAACGGAGTTGGCCACCAAGTTGGGCATTCAAGCTTTTGAGATGGGAGATATAGTAGTGGCTGATGCAGCTTTCAAGGGACAACAAGCCTCCGTTACTCCCTTGATTGGGAAGTTGAGGCTTCATGTCCAAAGCTATGTCGACAAATAAGACTTCTTCATCTCTCCTCTCCAACATGAGGATGTTATCCTAGGGGCACCATGGTTTGATCGCATGGCTGCCAACATGATGTTCCCTGAAAGGAAAATCTACTTCACCTACAGGGGAAAGAACATGTATATAGATGCTAGTGAGCGTGGCGCACTATTCCACTTGTAAATCCTCTTGCTTTTGATAAGTCAATGAAGAGCTCAGTTTCTGGGTACATGATTTTTGTCAAAGAGTATCTAAAAGATACTAATGTTTCATCAAATGTAAATGGTAGGAATCAAGAAGAGTTAGACTTGTCTAATTTTCTAAAAGGATTCCAAGATGTGTTCATCGATGATATCCCTATGGACTTACCTCCAAAACGAGGGGATGATGACCATCACATTGAGCTCCTTCCAAGAAGCTCACCGCCTAACAAACCTCCTTATCGAGTCTCACAAGCTCAACAAGAGGAGATCATGAGGCAAGTACAAGAGCTGGTAGACAAAGGGATGGTGAGGCCTAGTTCCTCTCCCTTTTGTTCTCCAGTCCTTTTAGTGCAAAAGAAAGATGGTACATACCGTATGTGTGTGGACTATCGAGCACTAAACCATATCACTATTAAAAACAGATTTCCCGTACCTCGGGTAGAAGATCTGTTTGATAAGCTACAAGGCTCTACCTACTTCAGTAGGATTGACCTTAAGAGAGGCTATCATCAAATAAGGATAGTGGATGAAGATATCTTAAAGACCGCGTTTCGCACAGCGTTTGGTCTTTATGAATATCTAGTCATGCCTTTTGGCTTGACTAATGCACCAGCTACGTTCAATCGTTTGATGGAGAAAATTTTTAGACCATGCCGCAAATTCACTGGAGTGTTCTTTGATGATATCATCATCTACTCCAAGTCTTTGGAGGAACATAAGAAACATCTCCAAGTGATTTTTCAAGCATTGAGGGAGAACAGGCTTTTTCTCAACCAAAAGAAAAGCGAATTCTTCCTTCAAGAGATTCAATACCTAGGTCATATTATCTCTAAAGATGGTATCCGAATGGATCCATCAAAGTTAGAGGTAATAAAAGCATGGCCTAACCCAAGAAATCTACATGAGCTAAGAAGCTTTATTGGTATGTGCGCATACTATAGACGCTTCATAGCAAAATTCTCTCAAGTAGCAGGACCACTACACGACTTAACTAAGAAGAACGTTAAGTTTGTATGGACTGCTAAGGAGCAAAATGCTTTTGAAAAGCTCAAAGAGAAGCTTACTTCCCAACCAGTCCTTGTGCTTCCGGATCTCTCAAAGCCATTTGAGGTCCAATGTGATGCTTGTGGTGATTGCCTTGGAGAAGTTTTGCTTCAAGAAGGGCATGCAATAGCATATGAGAGCCGAAGGATCAATATTGATGAACGAGTCTTGGGCATTTATGAGAAAGATATTTTAGCTGTTCTCCATGCCCTAGACACATGGAAGCACTACCCATTGGGGACTCCATTTATCCTACGAACCGACCACCAAAGTCTCAAGTATTTCATGACGCAAACCAAGCTTTCTGACAAACAAATGAGGTGGGCAAATTTTCTTTTGCAATTTAATTTCCATATTGCTCACATAGCTGGTAAGCACAATCAAGTGGCCGATGCACTTTCACGACGACCCAAAGTTAATGTGGTGTCTATAGCTACTCACAATGATCTATCCTCTATGATAGATGAGTATGCTACTGACCCTGACTTTAGAGACATAATGTCATCCCTTGCTTTGGGGAAGAAAGAAGAACCATTCACCTTGCATGATGGTTATCTTCTCCACGGAAATAGGCTATGTGTTACCCATTCCCTTCGTGAGAAAGTATGTATGAATCCCATGCTCCTCCCTATGCGGGGCATAGAGGTATTCAACATACTCTCTGAGGAGTAGAGACGTACTTCTATTGGCCTACCATCAAAGTGGACATACAAGAGTATGTTTCAAAATGTGTAGTATGCCAAAAGACCAAGTATGATAGAGAGAAGCAACCTGGATTACTCCAGCCATTGCCTATTCCAAATTCACCATGGGAGAGTATATCCATGGATTTCATCTTTGGATTACCCAAGTCTATCCATGCGAATACAGGAATATGGACAATAGTTGACAGGTTTAGCAAGCAAGCACATTTTATTCCTGTCAAAAAGACTATTAAGGCACATCAAATGGCAACTCTCTTCATATCTCAGATTTTCAAGCACCATGGATTACCCACATCCATCGTGTCAGATAGAGATTCTAGAATGACCAATAATTTTTGGAAAGGTCTCTTTGAAAATCTAGGAACAAGATTGAATTTTTCTTCGGCCTATCACCCACAAACGGATGGCCAAAGTGAGATAGCCAATCTTACGATACTCGATCTACTCAAGACTTATGTTACCAAAGTAGATTAACGCTCACAATGGGAAAAGTACTTACCTCTTGTAGAGTATGCCTACAATAATACTGTACATACTTCTACGGGAAAAGCACCTTTTGAGATCATTGAGGGAAGACCTAAAAGTCCCTTGCTACTCAAAGTACATGGGAAGATCTTTGCCGCCGATGAGTATAGCCGTGACCTACAAGAATCTTTTCAAAAGATTAGGGAGGCTATATCCATCTCTCAACAAAGGAAAAAAGCTGCTGCTGATAAGCACAGAAGAGCCTTAATGTTCAAAGAAAATGATTGGGTCTTACTCAAGTTTCCTAAGGCTCGATCAAGGCAAACGACGGGCAAAAATCCTACGGGCCATCAAAAGTATTATGCTAAACTAGCAAAAAGATACTATGGTCCTTTCCAAATCTTGAAGCCCATCAATGAGACGGCTTATCAACTCAAGTTGCCCAACTAGTGGCTCATACACAATGCCTTTCATGTAAGCCTACTTTAGCCCTACAAAGGAGAGCCACCAACTGAACCAATTATTGAAGACCCTCCTGAAGTTGAAGACCAAGAAGAGGTTCTACAACCCGAAGTTGTCCTTTGGCATGAATACAAGGTACTACGACATGGTAAGATTATCAGACGGTATCTTATTAAGTTCTAAAATTATCCTTTTGAAGATGCTAGATGGATGCAAGGAATACAGCTTAAGGATAGTATGAACCTTGTCAATGCTTACAATGCTACATTATAGTAAGCAAATGTACAAATTTCTTTTAAATAACTCATGTTTTTGTGTTATAAGACTAGTCCTCTTTTTAATTGTGCACAAATTTAACTAGTATGCATGCTTAGAATCATGTTTGTGATGACGACGTCTCTCAAACACCAAGTATAATTTGTCACTCTACTTTGGGAGAATGAAATGGACTAAAGAGCAGACATGCTTGCGGCAGCTATGTCTCCCAAGCACCAAATGGATTAGTCATCCATCTTGGAAAGATGTCGTACGGTAAAAAGGGATCCTCTACCCGCTAAGTAAAATTGACTAATGATTAAGGCTCTATCTCTTCTACCTCATAGTCGAGGACGACTATGATTTCAAGAGAGAGGTAATGCCATAAAATCTAATATCTAATATCTAACCAACCCAAACGATTTTCTCATATTAAATTGATCACTTAATGTGGGAGAATAAACGGGAACAAGTGTTAAGATATAGACATGTGCTTATAGATCTATCTCAACACGGGGTCAATGGTAAAGGGGCCCAAATGAAAGATGGTCTATCAAAGAGCAAGGCTAACAAATGGAGCATAAGACCTTAGTGTTAGCTTCATTGAAGACCTCCAATAATGTGTGTAAAAGGCCTTTGACCTTAGGTAAGCTAGGGCTGAGCTTAAGGTGCGGGAACCCGACCCAACTCGAGCTGCTTGTCCTGCTTGTCATGCTTGATGACTAAGGTGCTTGAGGTGCTTGATGATTGAGGTGCTTGAGATGCTTAATTATTGAGATGCTTGAGGTGCTTGACATGCTTGAAATGCTTCAGATGCTAGGGTTGAGATGCTTGACATGCTTGAGATGCTTAAAGTGCTTATGAGCCAAGCTTGTGGTGGGAACTGGGCCTATGCATGAGGGGCTTGAGGTGTCAAAAAGTCAAAGATTCAATCCCTACAAGGAGGGGGCGAGCCCTACATAAGGGGGGATGAGAGAGAACACCCACACACTCACACAAGGCATGCATGGTACAAAGAAAGCAAAAGGGACACTTGTCAAGTTCCTCCTCATGTTGCCGTCATGGTGTGCCTGAAGCCTATTGGTTGGCCACCCAAGGGGTCCAATAATAATTTAGGAGATTTAATTAATTGATTTAGCATTTATCTAGCCCTCTCTCTCAAAGGGGAAAGGGGGACACTTGTCTCAAGGCTACCCTTGCTGCTTGTAATGCCTCCTGCTTGTGAATGGCTAGGCCTGGAGGGGTCCAATGAGCTTCAAGCAGGAGCTACAAGGGGGGGGTCGACCCAAGCAAGATAGGGGGTTGCTTAGCGGGTATACTCACCCACACACACTCACAAACACTCTCATTGTGTGCTATGCAAAGTGCAAGAGCTCCCTCTCCTTCTCCAAGCAAGTAGAGGTTGAGAGCTTACACCAACACTCTTGGATATGGAGTGCAAATCCAACCAAGAGCCATGCTTGAATGCTTAAGCTTTCCACCTCCTTCTTCATTACTATGCTATTATGTATGATAGCAACAAGAGTTACGATAAGTGAGGAACTAATTCTTTCTCCTACGAAATGTTTCTTCTTCCTCTTCCCTACCCTCATTCCCTGCTAGCTCTCTCCACCTTCGAAGGTGTTTGAGGTCTTGGGACTTAGGCTTGGGATAGTTAAAGATTTCTTCAAGTTTATGTTATGTTTGTGATGCATGAAGCTTTCCATCTTCATGCAAGGAACGCAAAGATTGTATTGTAACAAGTCTCTCTTAATGGGAGAAATCATAATACTAATGCCTATTGGAGGGGGGACCGGCTCCACATAAATCCGGTCCTCAACTGTTGTCATGTTCTCTAAATTCTCTCTCTTGCAAAAGTATTGTTCATGCCAAGTTAACTGATTGCTATGATTATGTTGCTGTTTTCAATTATGTTCACCCGCTATGCTCACAAAGTCATTTCTCAAAAGTACTCTCATTAATTTCCGCTACTCTCAAATTAAATAGGCCAATTCCATTACATAAAACATGAGAACTAACAGAGTTGCCAAAGGGAAAACAAGCCTTGCCTTGCAAATGGATGTCACAATAACTAATATCTAATTACCCTAAATGATTTTCTCATGTTAACCTGATCATTTATATGGGGAATTACCATGGGAGAAAAAGCTAGATTATTGGTATGGCTAGCAGACTGGTCACAATAATGATCCAAAGGAGGGAAAATAGGGATCCAAAGGGGGACCATCCAAAGACCTAAGGTTCAGCCCATTAAGACTTCCAAAATGCTAAGGTACCAAAATTCAAAGGTTAAGTCCAATGGTCATTGCTTAGGAAAATTGGATGCTTGGTAGTGTGCACAAAGTCTTCAAAGACTCCTAAAGAGGAGGGGACGAGCCCTAAAGGTAGGGGAAGTGAGAGAGTGAGGTGAGAGATGTCATAATAATCAATATCTAATTCTCGTAAATGATTTTCTCATGTTAAACTGATCATTTAATATGGGGAAGCGCCAGGGGAGAAAAAGCTAGAATATTGGTTAAGCTAGCAGACCGGCCACAGTAGGGATCCAAAGGAGGGAAAATAGTGATCCAAAGGGGGGGCCATCTGCAAAAGAGCCATGTGCAACAATGGGCTAAAAAGACCATAAGGTTCAGCCCATTAAGACTTCCAAAATGCTAAGGTTCCAAAATTCAAAGGTGGTGTCCAAAGGTCAACCTTAAGGGAATTGGATGCTTTGTGTGTGTACAAAAAAGTCTTTGCAATCCCTACTTGGGAGAGGGCGAGCCTTGCATGTAGGGGATGAGAGAGAAAGACACACACACACACACACACACACACACACACACACACACACACACACACACACACACACACACACACACACACACACACACACACACACACACACACACACACACACACGCACAAGCTCCCTTTACACAAAGGGAATGAGGGACACATGTCAGCTCCATAGGCCATATGCCCACAAGGTGTACCCAATTCCGATTGGATGGCCTTGAAAGTGGACCAATGAGAATTAGGCTAGAGTAAATCTAGTTTAATTAATTTAAAAACACTTAATAAAAGAACCAATGAGAATTAAGTCCTCTAGAAGACTATTGGACAGTCTCCCAAGGGGTCCAATGAGCATTCAACAACCCAATGGCTTGCCTGATTCCTATTGGCCAGGAGGCAAAGGGGTCCAATGAGAGTTTAGTTGAATTATTAAATTACCTAAAGTTCTCACAAAAGGGGAAAGGGGGACACATGTCAGAAGGCTATCACTTATGCTGCTTAATAGTCATTGGCTTGACCTGGGGAGGTCCAATGAGGGTAGAGCAAGAGCAATTAGCAAGAGGGCTCGCCCAAGAGAGAGAGGGGGCTGATTTTGCAAGGCAGTATCACACACACACACACACTCACACAATCTCATGTGTGAAGAAAAGAAGACTATCTCTTCCCAAGCTTTAATGGAGAGCTCATCACCTACTCCAAGCTTGTGAGATAGAAGCCTACATCGACACACTCTTGGCATGTGGATGCAAATCCAACCAAGAGCCAAGCTTCAATGCATGCTCATCTCCTCTACCAAGCTAATTAGTAAGCTAAGCTATGCTAATATGAGTGATTATGTGAGGAGATGTACATCTTTCTCGTAAGATACTCCTTCTTCCTCTCAATATACTCTCATACCCTGCTAGCTCTCACCATCTTCGAAGGTGTGTGAGGTCTTGGGTCTGAGACCGGGGATAATTAATGTTGTGTTTGCTAAGTGTTTTGCTTAGTGCTTGAAGCTTTCATTCTCATTGCACTAGCTAGTATTGAAGGAACACAAAGAATTGTACTGAACAATGTCTCTCTTGATGGGAGAAACCATAATACAAAGCCTTTTGGAGGGGGGACCGGATCCATGCAAATCCGGTCCTTAACTGTTGTCAATAGCTTAATTTCTCTCTCTTTTGAAAGTATTGTTCATGCTATCTAACTAGGTGTTATGCTTTTTGTTGCTCTCTCCACCCAAGCACTCTTGTAATTCTCATTAGGAATCTATTCTAATGAAATGCCCACTATGTTCATGCTAATTTCCGCTACACACAAATGTTACAAGAGAATACACACACACATGCACAAAGGCTTCCCTTTACACAAAGGGCATAATGGACACATGTTAGGTTCCTAGCCCAGTTGCCCCAAGATGCATTCAATTCCTATTGGATGACCATAGAGGTGAACCAATGAGAATTAAGCTAGGGTATATTTAGTTTAATTCATTTAAAAACACTTGATAAAAGAATCAATAGAAATTAAGCTCTCTAGAAGACTATTGGACAGTCTCCCAAGGGGTCCAATGAGCATTCAGCAGCCCAATGGCTTGCCTGATTCCTATTGGCTAGAAGACTAAGGGTCCAATGAGAGTTTATATTTAATTACCTAAGCTCTCACAAAAGGGGAAAGGGGGACACATGTCACAAGGCTATCACTTATGCTTCTTAAGTATCATTGGCTAAGCTTTGCAGGGTCCAATGGGGTGCCACCATGAGTAAAAATCATGAGGGGTCGACCAAGAGAGAGAGGGGGCTGATTTTGGCAAGGCATTATCACAAACACACTCACAGAATCTCATGTGTGAAGCAAAGAAGACTCTCCCTCCTTCTCAAGCTTTAATGGAAATCTCATCATCTACTCCAAGCTTGTGAGAAGGGAGGCCTACACCAACAACTCTTGGCTTTGTGATGCAAATCCAACCAAGAACCAAGCTCCAATGCATGCTCATCTCCTCTACCATGCTAATTACTAAGCTATGCTAAGGTATTATGAGTGATTATAAGAGGAGATATACTTCTTTCTCGTAAGAATACTCCTTCTTCCTCTCAATCTACTCTCATCTCCTCTACCATGCTAATTACTAAGCTATGCTAAGCTATTATGAGTGATTATAATAGGAGATATACTTCTTTCTCGTAAGAATACTCCTTCTTCCTTTCAATCTACTCTCATACCCCGCTAGGTCTCACCATCTTCGAAGGTGTGTGAGGTCTTGGGTCTGAGACCTAAGGGAATTGATGTTGTGTTTTACAAGTGTTAGCTTGGTGCTTGAAGCTTCCATCTTTGTTGCACTAGCAAGTTATTGAAGGAACACAAAGTATTGTATTGTAAAATGTCTCCCTTGATTGGGGAAACCTATAATACAAAGCCTTTTGGAGGGGGGACCGGCTCTATGTCAATCTGATCCTCAATTGTTGTTAATACCTTAATTTCTCTCTCTTTTTGAAGTATTGTTCATGCCTATCTAACTAGGTGTTATGCTTTTTTTTGCTCTCCCTATCCTAAGCACTCTTGCTATGCTCATTAGGGATTTATTCTAATGAAATGCTCACTATGTTTATGCTATTTTCCGCTACACACAAGTTACTATGCCAGTAAATATTACATTTGTATTAGAGCACAAGGTTTCTCTTTTCTTGCTCAAGAAGGGAGATCCTCAAGCTAAATATAAATGGTTGGTACTATTAATTGAAAATTGAATAAGTAGAATAGGGATTTTTCAGCCTTGCAGTGCGCTTGCTTTGTGCAGATAACGGGGCATCACCGTCGAGAGCTATGGTCTTAATAGTGGAGTCCTACGGGGCTTGCCTACGACTTAACCTCTATTGAGCTATTAGAAGCTTGATAGGAGCCGGCACTTGTTTGGGGGTGAAAGACCCTCTATTCTATTCCTTGCAATTATTGCTTTGCTAGCCACGGGTACAGGAGCTTGAGTGCTTTTCTAAAGGGGTAAAGAGGAGTAGCAACTAGGGCTTGAAGTGCAAAAGTACTGTCATAAAAACTAATATCTAACCAACCCAAATGATTTTCTCATATTAAACTGATCACTTAATGTGGGAGAATACACGGGAACAAGGGTTAAGATATAGACATGTGCTTTTAGATCTATCTCAACACGGGGCCATTGGTAAAGGGGCCCAAATGAAAGATGGTCTATCAAAGAGCAAAGCTAACCAATGGAGCAGAAGATCTTAGGCTTAGCTTCATTGAAGACCTCCAATAATATGTGTAAAAGTCCTTTGACCTTAGGTAAGCTAGGGCTGAGCTTGAGGCGCGGGAACCCGACCCAGCTCGAGGTGCTTGTCCTGCTTGATGACTAGGTGCTTGAGGTGCTTGATGATTGAGGTGCTTGAGATGCTTGAGGTTCTTAATGATTGACATGCTTGACATGCTTGAGATGTTAGGGTTGCACTTGAGGTGAGAACCTAGCCCAAGCTTAAAGTGCTTAAGGGCCAATCTTGTGGTGGGAACTGGGCCTATGCATGAGGGCTTTAGGTGTCAAAAAGTCAAATATTCAATCCCTACAATGAGGGGGCGAGCCCTACATGAGGGGGGGATGAGAGAGAACACCCACACACTCACACAAGGCATGCATGGTACAAAGAAAGCAAAAGGGACACTTGTCAAGTTCCTCCTCATGTTGCCCTCATTGTGTCCCTGAAGCCTATTGGTTGGCACCCAAGGGGTCCAATGATAATTTTAGGAGATTTAATTAATTTATTTTGCATTTATCTAGCCCTCTGTCTCAAAGGGGAAAGGGGGACACTTGTCTCAAGGCTACCCTTGCTGCTTGTAATGCCTCCTGCTTATGATTGGCTAGGCCTGGAGGGGTCCAATGAGCTTCAAGCATGAGCTACAAGGAGGGGTCGACCCAAGCAAGATAGGGGGTTGCTTAGGGGGTATACTCACCCACACACACTCACAAACACTCTCATTGTGTGCTAGGCAAGGTGCAAGAGCTCCATCTCCTTCTCCAAGCTCCTTGAGAAGTTGAGAGCCTACACCAACACTCTTGGCTGTGGAATGCAAATCCAACCAAGAGCTATGCTTCAATGCTTAAGCTTTCCATCTTCTCCATCTTCATTACTAATGCTATTATGTATGCTAAGCAAGAAAAGTGATGATAAGTGAGGAATTATTTCTTTCTCCTATGGAATACTTCTTCTTCCTCTTGCCTACCCTCATTCCCTGCTAGCTCTCTCCACCTTCGAAGGTGTTTGAGGTCTTGGGACTGAGGCTTGGGACTGAGGCTTGGGATAGTTAATGCTTTCTACAAAGTGCATATTATGCTTATTGCAAGAAGGCTAATGGTTTATTGCAAGTAGATTAGTTACTTAATGCAAGTAGATTAATTGCTGCTTTAGGCACAAGTTGATGCATAAAAGTATACATATTCATGCACTCAAATGATTTAGGGAACACAAAGACTAATGATGTTCACGAGTTCTTGATTGTTTTCAAGCTAAGATTGATTGTTGATATTATGCAAAAGCTTGGTAAATGAAGCTTCCATTTCCATAATGCCAAAGAGGTCTCAAGGAACACAAAGATTGTATTGTACCAAGTCTCTCTTAATGAGAGAATCTATAATACAAATGCCTTTTGGAGGGGGGACCGGCTCCACATAAATCCGGTCCTCAACTGTTGTCATATTCTCTAAAATCTCTCTCTCTCTCTATCTCTCTCTTGCAAAGGTATTGCTCATGCCTAGTTAATTAAGTGTTATAATTAAGTTGCTACTACCAATTAAGTCCACCATCTATGCTCTCAAAGTTTCTCACTCTAATTCTCTTAATTCCGCTATTCTCTAAGTTACTAGAATGGCCGACAATAGTAAAGTGAGTGAAATTAATGTTGATAGCTTTGATTTTGCTAATAAGCAGGCTACTAATGATGTCCCTATGCTTGTTAACTACCTTCTTTCTAGGCTTCAACAAGCCATGGGAAATCCATCCCTCCAAAGTGAACTGCAATGGCAACTTCATGCTCATGGGATTCTTCAAACTCCCCACCAAGAAGAGAGAGCACCTAGGAAGCCTCCTTGTGAGACTTCCAAAAGAGGCCTCTCCAATTTCGGAAGAAGAAGAGGATTCGTACGAAGGGCTCACAAATCTACTACTTGACGATGCATCTCCTTCCCAAAGGAGAACTTAGGGCCTACCAAAAGAACGAGAAAGAAGTGAGTCTCCTGCCACCTTGGCGGAGATGGTAGGAAGAACACTCTCCATGAAGATGGTAGGAAGAACACTCTCCATCATCTCCTAAACGGAGAAGACCATCGCACACTTCTCCACACCATAATTCAAAGAGGGACGAAAGAAAACAAGAGAAGAGAAAGGCGAGAAAGAGGTCACCCTCTTCTCCATCTTCCTCATCCTCTTCCTCTTATGAAGAAAGTGATGGTGTGGACAAGGAGGAACAAGGGAAGAAAAAGGCGAGAAAGACGTCACCCTTTCTCCATCCTCCTCAAATTCTTTCTCTTTTGAAGAAAGTGATGGTGCAACTTTTGAACCACCAAAAAGAAGAGGCCATAGGAAATCCTATGCCGCATGGTAGAGGTCATCCAAGCTCAAGAAGTTCAAAGAGGGTGGAAAGAACATCTTTCCTTACGTATGTGACACCTTTGGTGCTACGGACAAAGTCTTGGCCTTCATCCAACAATTTGATGCGGTGTTTGGAGATGAGGGCTTCACAGAGTCCTCTAAGCTACACCATGTAGCTATGCATTTTCAAAAGTCCGCCAGGCAATGGTGGTCTAACCTACGGGCAAAAGGTGAAGCTCAACAAACATGGAAAGCTTTAAGAGCTTCCATCATGAAGCAATTTTTGGCCACTGATGCCAAAGACAAAGTACTCACCGAATGGCAACGCTTGAATCTCTCTCCCTATGAATCTAGCCACAAATATGTAGAAAAGTTTTGGGACTTACATCTCAAAGCCACTCTCTTCAAAAAGATGGATTTTGGAGAGCAAAAACAACAGTTTTGTGCGGGTCTAACTGAAGATATGGAGGAGTATATTAACTCCCAAAGGCCACACACCATATCCGCGGTCATACACCATACCATGGTGGCTTCACAAATCAATTTTCAACAAGGGGCTAAGAGAAATCTTAAGCCCATAGATAACAAGGACCGTAACAACGAGCCTAAGGGGAAGGACATTGTCCAAAAGTCTCCTAAAGGCAACGCCAACAACAACAAAACTAAGGAGAAGGGAATTTATAAAGGAAAAAATAAATTCTCTCTTGAAAAGCTTGAGCGTTATCGTAAAGATAATTGCTGTTTCAAGTGCGGGGAACAAGGGCATGCCTATCGTGCTTGTCCCCACAAGAATACACGAAATGAGCCTCCTAGAGCTACCTTGGTCGAAATCCAAGAAGAGGATGCTCACCACAAAGGATCTCCTCTATGCCATGCTTGGAGAAAGATAAGAGAACATGATGCTTTTATTCTCTTTGACCCTGGTTCTACTCACAATTTGATATCCACAAAGTTGGCCACCAAGCTAGGCATCCAAGCCTATGAGATGGGAGATGTCCTACCCGCCGATGGTGCTTTCAAGGGGCAAGAAGCTTCAATCACTCCCTTAATTGAGGAAATGAGACTCCATGTCCAAAGCTATGTGGACAAGGAGGACTTCTTTATCTCTCCTCTCAAGCACGAGGATGTAATCCTAGGGGCACCATGGTTTGATCGCATGACTGCCAATTTTAAATTCCCTGAAAGGCAAATTTACTTTAGGTTCAGGGAAAAAGATATGTACATAGATGCTAAGGAGTTGGGTAACACCATACCCATTGTACATACACAAGCTTTCAATGAGTCAATAAAGAGATCTATTTCTGTGTACATGATTTTTGTTAAAGATTCTAAAAAAGAATCTAATGCTTTAGCAAAAGAAAATGAAAACAATCACAAAGAATTTGAGTTATCCAATTTTCTCAGGGGATTTCAAGATGTTTTTATTGAGACGACATCCCTTGTGAACTACCTCCTAGACGAGGCAATGACGACCATGCAATTGAACTTCTTCTAGGAAGTTCACTGCCTAAAAAACCTCCTTATAGAGTTTCCCAAGCTCAACAAGAGGAGATTATGCGGCAAGTGCATAAGTTAGTTTGAGAAGGGCATGATTAGGCCTAGATCATCTCCATTTTGTTCTCGTGTTACTAGTGCAAAAGAAAGATGGCAAATATCATATGTGTGTCGACTATAGAGCACTAAATAGGATCACTATCAAGAACAGGTTTCCCATTCCACAGGTAGAAGACCTATTTGATAAGCTTCAAGGGTCGACCTACTTCAATAGGATTGACCTAAAAGTGGCTACCATCAAATAAGGATAGTTGATCAAGACATTGTAAAGACCGCATTTCGCACTACATTTGGTCTTGACGAATACATTGTCATGCCCTTTGGTTTGACCAATGCACTGGCCATATTTAACCGCTTGATGGAGAAGCTATTCAGACCTCACCAAAGTGTTCTTTGATGATATTATCATCTACTCTAATTCATTAGACGAACACAAGCAACAGCTCCAGGTTATATGTCAAGTCTTACGAGAGTATGTGCCCACGATTTTAAGAAAATCATTGATTCACTGGAATCAAAACTGATCCCAGGCAGTGCAGCAAAAGAAACAGCAGCGCAACAAGTCGAAAGCGATGACTGCCAGTCATTGCGTGGAAGGGTGCAACAAAACAAAATCGGTGACCGCCAGTCATTGCATGGGAATTTTGTAGCGACTGCCAGCTCCACTGTATTACATAGGTCGTAGGTCTGCACGTCGAAGGCAAGGCTGACAGAGTCCCATCGCCACGTGCTCTTTCTCTCTCTCTCTCTCTCTCTCTCTCTCTCTCACACACACACACACACACACACACACACACACACACACACACACACACACACACACACACACACACACACACACACACACACACACACACACACACACACACACACACACACACACACACACACACACACACACTTAACTAGTTGGCAAGTTTTTGGCCAACCCTTGGCTGACAGCTTCCCTTTCTGGTGTGCTAACCTAGAGCTGCTATTCTCTAGAAAAGTTTCACTGTGTCTCTATAGAAGACCACAGGTAATGGTTCATGGTACCAAATCTCTACAACACCCATCCAAACCCTTGCTTATTAGATAAAGATACTATTCTCTATTTTGGCCCTGCTCCAATCACTACCTAGTGAATAATAATGTGTGTGTTGGTGTGTATTAGTGCTTCCCTCTTCACCCTTAATAAACAGATATTTTGATTTATAGGTCTCAATGACAATTAATGGGCACTATCTGTCTTTGAACTGCTTTCGAGCCCCTTATCTCTCCCCACACACATGCACGATCGATAAAACGAATAGTAGCTATAATTTACTGAATTAGTGGGCATTATTCCTCTTGGAACTGCTTTCGAGCCCCTTTTCTTTCCCCACGCATATGCACTATTGATAATAGCTTGGTTTACTGAATGCTTTACATATATTTTTTAACGCAACTTGGGCTTTTTGATGATGTGTCTTTTGGCTTAGATGGAGCTGTGAACATGTGGATACCCTATCTTGTTACATATGCATAACCCACCTCTGATTAAGGACATGTGGATGCCTTCATCGCTTGCACATGGGCATTAAGTACCGAGTTTCGCTGGATACCCTAACATGTTACATATACATAGATGTATCCTGCATGGCACGTAAGCTATAGATGCCTTTCACTCTCTCCTTGCTTACCCAATCGAAGGGAATTCCAATACCGCCATCTCCACTCGCCTCAATCGGCTCAACACTGATGCATGATGATCGTTCAACACACACACACACACACACACACACACACACACACACACACACACACACACACACACACACACACACACACACACACACACACACACACACACACACACACACACAAACACACACACACACACACACACACACACACACACACACACACACACACACACACACACACACACACACACACACACACACACACACCACACACACACACACACACACACACACACACACACACACACACACACACACACTTGGCTAGTAGAGGACCTTCTGCGAGGGTTTGGCAGCAAGATACGAGCACTCTACACACACACACACATGAGCACTCTGATCACTCCTCGATCACACACATGCGGGCATTCTAGAACCTCTCAATTACAGGTCTTTCACTACCCTTGAGTATACGGTTTGCTCTTGGGTATCACAAGGATGCGTCTCTACGAGCAGGCTGACCCCATTCGGATGACAGATTTTGGTATCTGTGCATTGGGTTCACTTCTTTGCCTTGCCCCTTTCCAACGCTCAGAAGAATGGCAGTATTAACCTCTGCACCAAGTCAATAGTCTATGACCAAAGCTGGATCACCATATAGGTAGGTGTCTATGCACCTACTCAGAAATTTGATAATTTGCATGTTTTATAAAGAATGCGTATCCTGCAATATTCTACCTTATCAGTATATGATGGTATTGAGATCTTTCCATCCATGGCATTCTATTGCGAGTATATCTGGCCTTTTTAATTATACTTTCATAGATGGATGAAAATATGGATTGTAATGATAGGCAATGTTCATGCTCAGCTGATACTTAGTAAAATTTGTGTTATACATAATAGCTTTGGAATGTTAGAATTGACATCAGATTTACGAACCTCACATTATCCATTAAGTTGAAAAACTTTAAAAATGCTAAAAACTGACAGGCTGCTTGGTCTGGGTTGATGTCATGCAAGAGCATATGATTTTACGACAAACATCCTTAGTGATTTTCACAAGACAACTGGGCATGGTTGTGTCCTTTGTGCTCGCGGGTCAAGATGACAATTCAGAGGGTTTGGATTGATGATTCTCCGAAGATGTAATAACATCACAATGATCTATCGAAAGAACAAGTATTTGTACAATAGAATGACAAGATCACTCACTTAAGAGTCAAATAGCATAGATTGCTAACCAATGCTAACAACCCCTCGTAGTGACCTAGCAAAAAACTATTTATTACATCTTTTTGAAACATATTACTAAATAGCATGCATAAAACAGTCAGAGTTGTTGTAGCATGGACCAGAGGTCGGTTTATTAATGATAATCTGCTGATTTTTTTGAAGGATTGCTAGTCCCTTTTTGATGACCAGTGGACCGATTTGGTTGATCATTTGGAAGGCTACTCTTGGAAGCATAATGTCTCTTGTTTTTTTGAATCTAACACATGTCTTTTTTGAAGGATTGCGGGTCCCTTTTTGATGACCAGTGGACCGATTTGGTTGATCATTTGGAAGGCTACTCTTGGAAGCATAATGTCTCTTGTTTTTTTGAATCTAACACATCTTTTTTGGTGCAAAAGTGATGTTAATCATAGTGATAAGTGCAATGCATGCTTGTTCTGAGAAATTATAGGACTTTTTTTGAGTTTGGAAGTTATGGTTTTTTGTAGTTGGTACCGATCCTTTTCACATTTATTGTGGCAGGAATATGACACATATTAACCTTGGTTTAGTGGTGAATTTATTAATAGGTTTTGATACAAATAACAAGAGAAAGGGATTGTTGACACCTATCCTTTTATATAATGCTAGAGCTTTGAATATATTCACCTTGTAAATATGGGAATTACTTTTCAACATTCTTTCCTCGTTTAATAGATGCATAGCTTTCGAATTTAGGGATAGTACTTTACTTTGAACATACTACAATGTTTTTGAATAAAGCCTTAAACCTCATGTGACGGTCTCGGATGAGATGGCAGTGGACTGGACTTTTGAAAATTAGCTCAAAATACGAAGGAGATGCTGTCCGATTTTTTCTGGAATTAAACGATGAAAACATTATCATAAATTAAGGACTCATTATTTAAACATAATATTTGATCTAGGTTATGGTGTTAGTTTCTGTTGTAATTTTTGACACCAATAACAAGGGGAGGGAGTCGTTGACACCTGTCTTCCCAAGTAATGCCAGGTCTGATAGGCTTGTGTTTCTTGGATAGTGACAGGTAAGAGATTCTTTCCTTGGGATTACAACAAAAACTGCAGCAGCAGAAACAAAAGATCGTCCAATGTACCAAAAAATGTACCAGCTGGATTCTTCTACATGTAGATGTAGTGGAAGCTCATCCCAAAGGATGGGCACATACGATACAGATATTACATTGTAGTGATCAAAGATCAAATTTTTGATCTAAATAATTGTATTATCCATTAGATACAAAATGTTGTATTGGTGTATATGAAATGATTTATGACATCTTGTTTTAAAATATTGTTATTTAATATATATCTAACTCAATTTTTTAAGTATGGTTCAATTATGAGGGGATTTTTCATACTTAAACACGCACACACACACACACACACACACACACACACACACACACACACACACACACACACACACACACACACACACACACACACACACACACACACAGACACAGGGTGGTCTCAAAAGAGTTTTCGCCCTATGTGCAGAGTGTGTGTGTGTGTTAGTGAGAGAGAGAGAGAGAGAGAGAGGGAGAAATCAATTTTTACAGCAGTAGGTACCGAAAACTGTGTGCAGAGTGTTCGTTTGGGATTTTTTTATTGTTTGGGAGGGTTTACTTTCACCCCTTTCGCCTAGTGTGTAGAGTGTGTGTGTGTGTGTGTGTGTGTGTGTGTGTGTGTGTGAGTGAGTGAGTGAGTGAGTGAGAGAGAGAAATTGATTTGAACAACAGCAGCTCTATTTATCCGGGGAGATTGGAGATGGTAACTTTGTGTGTGTGTGTGTGTGTGTTAGTGAGAGAGAGAGAGAGAGACAAATTGATTTTTACAGTAGTAGCTCCGTAACCATAATCTTGCTTAAAGCTTTATGTTCTTTTTTTGCTTTATATAGAGAGAGAACGCAATTACAATGGCTTCGTTGAAAAATAGTGCAAGAGTTGCCGCCAGTAGCGCGGGTGAAGAAGGCGTCCCCGTTAAGAGGAGGGGGCGTCCTCGAATGACCATAGAGGAGAGGTCCTCAAATGAGTCTAAGAGGCTGAAAATGTTAATGGAAGCGAGTGTGACAATCTCCGTGAGAGGGGAGGACATAGATACATGTCTTCTTCCACGCGTTGATGAATTCTTGCAGAAGGAGACATTAGCGGGGATGTGCGCAGTGGAAAGAGGAGGCAGTGTTTTCCATTTGCATTTTCAAATGGTGGTTCATATGCTGTCGTCGTCTCTTATTCCCATCAACAAGAAGCTGAAGTCGTACTTGGGTTGGGACAAGGAAGGTCCGGCAGGTGCTAACATCCTATGTAGATCTCTAAAGCAGAAAAATATTCATACCTTCCAGGGGATGGTAGGCTACTGCATGAAGGAAGAAGGTGAGCCGCACTTCCAGAAGCTGACTCACAATGTCACCGTTGATGATATCAACAAGGGTGTAGAGTTGTATACCCTTTACGGTGTAGACGACCTGAAGAACAGGGTATGCCTAACTCCGAACAATATTTTCGACCGTGCTGCAATGTATTGGAAGTTCAAAATGCGGCACCCTCTAGGGAACGATTTCTTGTCCACCTTGCACATTATGGTGCGTACCGGAAAATACTACCCTTCATCGTCGTGGATCATTCCTTACCAAGGCCAAGGAATGTACCTGAAAAAGATAAGAGCGATGTGGCGTTGCATGGCTTTTCCCTCAACCATGACTTACCAGGACATAGTGAGCATTTTTGTGGCCGATGACTCGTACGCCAATGCACAACCAAGAGCCGATTGGTTTAGGTCCCGATGGGAGGCTATAGATAGGTTAGCATCATATTATTCTGATTTCTTTTCCATGCGTTCATTGCTTTAGGTACTTGTCACTATCTTTGAATAGCAAGGAGCTTACCGATACGACCGCATTTAAAGAGACCAACGTGGATGATCCAAAAGCCAATGTTGTTATCATTGATGACACGACGAAGGCACACAGATAGGCGATGATTTCATGCCTCTCGTGCATCTCACAGAGGCAATACTTGTTGCATCTTGAAGGTTTATAATTCATGACAATTTGTTTTCCTTGAACCACATTTCTCTGCCGTTAGATTCTAACTTGTTGGGCTCGTTCTTTTTTGTGCAGATTGTAATGGAGGAGGGAGGTCATTTGAATGCTGTGGAGGCCAATGACACGCAGGACACGTTCGAGGGTGTGGAGGAAGATGTTGTCAAAAGATTAAAGGCAATCCTGCTACAGATTTGGACTGAGGTCCATGGCCATGACAATGGCACCCTTAAGTTCTTCATAAAAGAGTCTGTAGAGTCAATAAAAAATGTAGTTCAAGATTGTCAAGTAAATGTAGCGGATATCCAGGTAGCTCAACTAGAGGAGCAAATAGTGTCATTACACAAAGAGTTCGCATCTTTAAAAGTGCAATTGAATAAATTGAATGCACTTGTGATAAGACTGAATAATGTAATCGGACGTTTCCGTTCATGAATTTAATGTGATGGCTTATCCTTATCTATCGGACGTGTAATTGTCTTTTCTATTTACGTGTCATTACACATACTCTTCAATTTATGCCTTACCAATTTTTATGACTTGTTGTTTGTTATGGCGTTCCTTCATAAGGTTTTCAAAAGGTTGGATCTCATGTATCCGCTTCATGTGAAATTGTCATAGATAATTGCATTTCTTACTCAGATCTAGAATGACTAGTTTTAATGCCTGCTAATACTATTGTTTAAATTGAATGGATTGAGGCTGCTCTCTCTCTCTCTCTCTCTCTCTCTCTCTCTTCACCTTCTAGATTCCTTGGCATCTTCAAAGAAATGATTTTATTTTGAAGCCTACCAGTATGTACCTATATGAGTTTATATTAATCGAAAGAAAAGTGAGTTTTTCTTACAAGAGATTCAGTATTTAGGTCATATTATCTCTCAAGATGGCATCCAAATGGATCCATCAAAGTTAGAGGTAATAAAAGGATGGCCTAATCCAAGGAATCTACATGAACTAAGAAGCTTTATAAGTATGTGTGCATAATATAGACGCTTCATAGAAAAGTTCTCACAAATCGTGGGACCATTACATGACCTAACAAAGAAAAACGTTAGGTATACATGGTCTGCCAAGGAGAACAATGCCTTCAAAAAGCTTATCTCTCAACTTGTGCTTACACTACCGGATCTCTCAAAGCCATTTGAGGTTCAATGTGATGCTTGTGGTGATTGCCTTGGAGTTTTTTTACTCCAAGAAGGGCAGAGGCCATAGCCTAGGAAAGTTGAAGGCTCAACCCTATTGAGCAAGCTCTAGGCATATATGAAAAGAATCTCCTCGCAGTTCTACATGCCTTAGACTCATGGAAGCGCTACTTATTGGGGACTCCTTTCATTCTGCGGACGGATCACCAAAGCCTTAAGTACTTCATGACGCAGACCAAGCTCTTCGACAAACAAATGAGGTGGGCAAATTTCCTTTTGCAATTTCATTTTCATTATTGCTCACATTGCTGGCAAGCATAATCAAGTAGCCGATGCACTCTCAAGACGCGCGAGAGTGAATGCGGTCTCCATAGCAACTCACAATGATCTATCTTCTATGATAGATGAATATGCTATTGATCCCAATTTTAGAGATGTGATTTAAGCCCTTGCACTAGGGGAAAAAGAGGAAGCATTTACCTTACAAGATGGTTATCTTCTCTATAGCAATAGATTATGCATTACTAACTCACTACGTGAGAAAGTAATGTATGAATCTCATGCTCCTCCTTATGCGGGGCATAGAGGGATTCAGTCTACCCTAAAAGGGATATAAACATATTTCTATTGGCATGCCATGAAAGAAAACATACAAGAGTATGTTTCTAAATGTGTGGTATGCCAAAAGATGAAGAGGGAAGCAACTTAGATTGCTTCAACCTTTGTCAATCCCTAATTCACCATGGAAGAGCATATCCATGGATTTTATCTTTGGATTGCCTAAGTCTATCCACAAGAATACGGGAAAATGGACGATAGTAGACAGGTTCAACAAACAAGCTCATTTTATATGTAACATTTAATGGCCTAGTAACTTGTGTGTAGCGGAAAATAGCATATACATAGTGAGCATTTCATCAGAATAGATTCCTAATGAGCATAGCAAGAGTGCTTGGATGGATAGAGAAACAAAAAGCATAACACCTAGTTAGATAGGCATGAACAATACTTCAAAAGACAGAGAAATTAAGCTATTGACAACAGTTGACCGGATTTATATGGAGCTGGTCCCCCCTCCAAAAGGCTTTGTATTATAGGTTTCCCCCCTCAAGGGAGACATTTTAAAATACAAATCTTGGTGTTCCTTTAATAACTAGCTAGTGCAATGAAGATGGAAGCTTAAGAACTAAGCAAACACTTATAAAACACAACATCAATTCCCTCACGGTCTCAGATCCAAGACCTCACACACCTTCAAAGACGGTGAGAGCTTTCGGGGTATGAGAGTAGATTGAGAGGAAGAAGGAGTAGTCTTACGAGAAAGAAGTATATCTCCTCACATAATCACTCATAAAATCTTAGGATAGCTTAGTGATTAGCATGGTAGAGCAGATGAGCATGCATTGAAGCTTGGATCTTGGTTGGATTTGCATCACAAAACTAAGATTTGTTGGTGGAGGCCTCCTTCCAAGCTTGGAGTAGATGATGAGCCATTAAAGCTTGGGAAGGAGAGAGAGAGAAACTCTTCTTGCTTCACACATGAGATTGTGTGAGTGTGTGTTTGATAATTCCTTCTCAAATTCAGCCCCCCCTCTCTCTCTTGGTCGACCCCTCTTGGAATTTACTCATGTTGGCACCCCATTGGACCCTGCAAAGCTTAGCCAATGATAATTAAGAAGCATAAGTGATAGCCTTGTGACATGTGTCCCCCTTTCCCCTTTTGTGAGAGCTTTAGGTAATTAATTAATGCAATTAAACTCTCATTGGACCCCTTAGTCTTCTGGCCAATAGGAATCAGGCAAGCCATTGGGCTGCTGAATGCTCATTGGACCCCTTGGGAGATTGGCCAATAGTCTTCTAGAGAGATTAATTCTTATTGATTTACTCTAGCCTAATTCTCATTGGTCCACCTCTATGGCCATCGAGTAGGATTTGGATGCACCTTGTGGGCAATTGGCCTAGAAAGTTGACATGTGTCCACTATGCCCTTTGTGTAAAGGGGCTTGCATGAGTGTGTGTGTGTTTCTCTCTCATCCCCTACTAAAATGGCTCGCCCTCTCCCATGTAGGAGCTTGCAGAGACTTTTTGGCACACTACAAAGCATCCAATTTTCCCTAGGGTTGGACCATTGGACATAACCTTTGAATTTTGGAGCCTTAGCATTTTGCCAAGTCTTAATAGACTAACCTTAGGGTCTTTGAAGCCTATTGTTGCACATTGCTCTTTTGCAGATGGCCCCCCCTTTGGATCCCTACTTTCCCTCCTTTGGATCCCTATTGTGGCCAGTCTGCCAGCTTAACCAATACTTTAGCGTTTTCTCCTTTGGTACTTTCCCATATTAATAATCAGTTTAACATGAGAAATCATCTAGGAGAATTAGATATTAGTTATTATGACATTATGACTGTAAAAAAGACTATCAAAGCCCATCAAATGACAACCCTCTTCATATATCAAATCTTTAAGTACCATGGCTTGCCAATGTCCATAGTGTTGGATAGAGATCCTAGAATGACCATTAATTTTTGGAAGGGTCTCTTTGAGAATTTAGGGACAAGGCTAAACTTCTCTTTGGCCTATCACCTTCAAATGGATGGCCCAAAGTGAAATAGCTAACCTAACAATTCTTGATCTACTAAAAGCCAACGTAATGGAAGTAGATCAAAGGTCTCGATGGGAGAAGTACTTACCGTTAGTGAAGTATGCTTACAATAATACTATACATACCTCCACGAGAAAAGAACCTTTCAAGGTAATTGAGGGAAGATTCAAAAGTCCCCTGCTACTTAAAGTACACGGGAAGATCTTCGTTGCAGATGAGTATAGCCAAGACCTACAAGATCTTTCCTAAAGATTAAGGATGCTATCTCTATCTCACAACAAAGGCAAAAGGCTGCTGATAAGCACAGAAGAGCCCAAGACTTTAAAGAAAATGATTGGGTATTTCTTAGATTTTCCAAGGCTCGATTAAGGCACAAGACGGGCAAGAATCCTACGGAACACCAAAAGTACTATGCTAAATAACAAAAAGGTACTATGGTTCCTTTTAGATTCTTAGACCAATCAATAAGATGGCCTATCAACTCAAGTTTTCTAGTCATTGGCTCATACAAAATGCTTTCCATGTGAGCCTACTAAAGCCTGGAGAGCCACCTCAAGAACCAACTATTGAAGACCCACCGGAGATCGAGGACGAAGAAGAGGTGCTGCAACCCGAGTTCATTCTCCGACATCAAGACAAGGTATTGAAAGGTGGTAAGATTATTCGATGGTATCTTATTAAGTTTAGGAACTATCCTTTTGAAGATGTTGGATGGATGCAAGGCATACAATTAAAAGATAACCTAAACCTTGTCAATGCTTACAATGCTTTCCTAGAGTAAGCAAATGTAAAAATGTCTAAAATGAACAAAGTTTTTGTCTTATAAGACTCTCTTTTTCTTTATTGTGCACAAGTGTTAAGTAGTATCCATGCTTAGGATCAAGTTTGTGGAGACGACGTCTTCCAAACACCAAGTAGAGCTTGTCACTCTACTATGGAAGATTGATAGGACTAATGCGCACACATGCTTGCGGCAGCTTAGGCTCTCAAGCGCCAAATGGATTAGTGATCCATTCTGGAACGATGTCCTAGGGTAAGATAGGGATCCTCTTCCCGCTAGAAAAAGGACTATTGAATAGGCTTTGTCTTCTCTATCCCATAGTCGAGGACGACTATGATTTCAAGAGAGATGTAATGTCATAATGACTAATATCTAATTCTCCTAAATTATTTTCTCATGTTAAACCGATCATTTAATATGGGGAAGTACGAGGGGAGAAAAAGCTACAGTATTGGTTAAGCTGGCTGATCGGTCATAGTAGGGATCCAAAGGAGGGAAAGTAGGGATCCAAAGGACGGAAAGTAGGGATCCAAAGGGGGGGGCATCTGGAAAAGAGCATTGTGCAACAATGGGCTTCAAAGACCCTAAGGTTAAGCCCATTAAGACTTCCAATATGCTAAGGTTCCAAAATTCAAAGGTTAGGTTCAATGGTCAAACTCTAGGTAAATTGGATGCTTGTGGAAACACTCAAAAGTCTTCCCACATTCCTATCTTGGAGGGGGCGAGCCCTTTTAGTAGGGGATGAGAGAGAAGCACACACACACACACACACACACACACACACACACTTGAGCAAGCTCCCTTTACATAAAGGGAATAAGGGACACATGTCAGCTCCCTAGCCTAGTTGCCCCCAAGGTGCATTCAAATCCTATTGGATGGCCATAGAGGTGGACCAATGAGAATTAGGCTAGAGTAAATATAAATTTAATTAATTTAAAAACACTTGATAAAAGAACCAATAGAAATTAAACTCTCTAGAAGACTATTGGACAGTCTCCCAAGGGGTCCAATGAGCATTCAACAACCCAATGGCTTGTCTGATTCCTATTGGCTAGAAGACTAAGGGGTCCAATGAGAGTTTAATTGCATTATTTAATCACTTAAAGCTCTCATAAAAGGGGAAAGGGGGACACATGTCACAAAGCTATCACTTATGCTTCTTAATTATCATTGGCTAAGCTTTGCAGGGTCCAATGGGGTGCCAGCATGAGTAAATTCCAAGAGGGGTCGACCAAGAGAGAGAGAGGGGGATGAATTTAACAAGGAATTATCAGACACACACTCACACAATCTCATGTGTGGAGTAAAGAAGACTCTCTCTCCTTCTCAAGCTTTAATGGAAAGCTCATCATCTACTCCAAGCTTGTGAGAAGGGAGGCCTACACCAATAACTCTTGGCTTTGTGATGCAAATCCAACCAAGAGCCAAGATCCAATATTATGAGTGATTATGTGAGGTGATACTCCTTCTTCCTCTCGATCTACTCTCATACCCCGCTAGCGCTCACCATCTTTGAAGGTGCGTGAGGTCTTGGGTCTAAGATAATGAGGAAATAAATGTTGTGTTTTCAAGTGTGAGCTTGGTGCTTGAAGCTTCCATATTCATTGCACCAGCAAGTTATTGAAGGAACACAAAGTATTGGATTGTAAAACGTCTCCCTTGATGGGGGAAACCTATAATACAAAGCCTTTTGGAGGGGGGACCGGCTCCATGAAAATCAGGTCCTCAACTGTTGTCAATAGCTTAATTTCTCTCTCTTTTTGAAGTATTATTCATGCCTATCTAACGAGGTGTTATGCTTTTGTTGCTCTCTCCATCCAAGCACTATTGCTATGCTCATTAGGAATATTCTAATGAAATGCTCACTATGTCTATGTTATTTTCCGCTACACACAATTTACTAGGCCATTAGATGTTACAGACACCATTCTAGACATTGCATTTGCAGATTTGTGACAAATCGTGGCCAAAAGCACTGGGAGACAATGAGACATATTTTGAGATACCTTAAGGGTATCACAAGCTGAAGGGTGCGTGTGCGTGAATGCAGTGCGGTGTGCATGCGGGAAGGAGAGAAGGAGAGAGTAGAGGGTGTGGGTGGAGCAAGACTCAACTTATGAGCTGCCCCTTATTCTTTGTATATGTACACAAGAATAAGGTGTCAGTGGGCGGACGGGCAAGGCACAAACGCTTGTACCCCAACAACCTCCCACTTAAAGGCGAATGTGCTGATAAGTGGGTCCTAGTAGCTAAACTACTAGTATGTACAAGAAAACAGGTGAGAGACTCTCTCAACCTACGCCCATTGGCTCGCTCACTCAATCTACATGCAGCCGTATTGGCTCTTGTAAGAACTAGGAACTAGACTCCTGCAACTTGGACAAGGACCTCGCCTGTAGGAAATACGGCATCCACTGAACCAAGCCAACCCGATTAGGCATGTTGATGCAAGTATTTCACAAGACATCACATAAGGCATCGATGGTGAAGAAAGTTCTTGATCTTGGCCGGGACACGAACGGATTATCAGGTTCGTGATTTCAAGTTCTTGCAATTTTCATCGTTTTATGTATCTAATTGTATTGCAAGACTATGTTCTTATGTTGATCTTGGCCATGGTGTCCGGAGAAATTATCTACGGGTCTAGTATAACCAAGGTCAATCCTATTCGTGCAACTTGGACAAGGACCTGGGCTGCAGAAAATACGGCATCTACTGAACCAAGCCAACCCGATTAGGCATGTTGATGCAAGTATTTCACAAGACATCACATAAGGCATCGATGGTGAAGAAAGTTCTTGATCTTGGCCGGGACACGAACGGATTACCAGGTTCGTGATTTCAAGTTCTTGCAATTTTCATCGTTTTATGTATCTAATTGTATTGCAAGACCATGTTCTTATGTTGATCTCGGCCATGGTGTCCGGAGAAATTATCTACGGGTCTAGTATAACCAAGGTCAACATAGTACGTCCAATTTTGGTAGTCATTACAATGATTTGGACTACGGAGCATGGCTCAGATAGAGATAACCTCTACACGGGTTTCTACGAGGCACAATTGTCTAGTAGTAGGGGCAATTTAGGCATGGCCTGTGCCTTATAAGGCATTGGTGATTGGCAAGGCCGATTATTCTTTCAATTCTATGAAGCAGGTAACTCAAAATGGTGAAGTCGAATCCACTATTGACCATGTCTATTGAACCAAACATCAGTATCCGGCGGCGGCAAGCTTTGTCGGTAAGTATACTTAAGAAATACGCAATTGATTTTTGATTATGAAGCATCTGATTGATAGCTACGATATGCGACAGACATGCAGACACTTTAGGCCTGCACATCACAAGCATGGCTTGTGACAATTACTGTAAGCACAAGAAATTTGATTGGTTTAAAGATTATCTCAAGGAGACATGCATCACCTTTTAGTGCACCTGTTTGAAGGCAGCGTTTCTCGGCATGGCCGACTCTTCGTCACAATTTTTATACGCTGATGAAGGATGCTTATACAGCACTGATTTCAGCACAAAGATTTTTATGTAAGCAAGGCTTCAATCTACGACTCTTCAAATGACATTTTCCCCGTTTGGGATATGCTATGAGCACATGCTTTTGGGGAATTTCTCCATATGCCTGCAGGATATTTCAGGCCAACTTTCTCTCGTGCAACGGAGATGAAGATCTACATTTGAGCGAGTTTTTCTTCCCACAGCTCAAGATAACTGGTTACAGCAGGATGACCAGGTTAGACTATGTTCAGTATTGTTTATTTTTTCCATGTTTATATATTTACATTGGAAACTAATGCTTTTGTACAAAGAAAATTTCTTTGACATTTTTTCATGAAGCAAAGCTTCTCCCTTGTGCCAAGGTACTTCCCAATGACTTGGAATCACGAGCAGTGGCACACAAGATTGACAAACTGGCAAAATAGGGAATACCACCTCACAAAATCCCAACCAGTTTAAACTGTTCAAGGCACTAATGGTTTTGGCTCTCACATTTGAGGCCATCACTATCGCCAAGGGCTTCACAATCTGTATGCACGGCATGATAACCGGGTGGAATAACTTCCACTGCTTCAGAGATTACCCTTCCGCTATCACACCAGGCACTCTGTCTCACAGACATCCTAAGTTCTGGATAGTTTAAATTTATGGTTGCTGTCAACGCACACTACCACTAAATGGAACCTAAATCTACAACATATTTCACAGGCAAAGTGCCATTTTAAGTCATTTTTCTAAAGTCACGACTCCATACATGGTAAGAGGGTCAAGCTGTGGCTTGTGTTTTCTGTCCCCTCTCTCGATGAGAGCGTTATACAGGCCGATTATTGCATGCTTATAGGATAATCTACCACTCAGGCATAAGATGTCTAAGAGCACACATTCTGGGCACACACACACTAGAAATTTACGGAAAGTTCCTCAGCCTAGCATAAGATTTTGATACATATTCTACTCGTGAGTCAGCTTGAGCCCAGGTGCTCTAACTCACAGCTAGCACGTGGCTAAGATGCTACTCAAATTAGTCTTCATCGGTTCGTCGATTGGCAAACTATTTTTCATAAGGGCTAAGAGCCGTTGTCAGGCCAGGGGCAAGGCCCAACTGTTGGCATTCTTTGGGTGATTGCTTTCAAGATATAATCACAACAGCTGATCTCTACAAGAACGTATAGATGCAGCAATCAGTTGCAAAAACATGGCTGTCCATAAGAGCTCGACAGTTCAATTGTGTGGATCTCTTGCTCTCTCTATAGCACTACGGAGTGTCTATGGACATACGGTTTTGGGGTAAGACCCGGCGGGTGATTGTTACATCACCCCATAGGCATTAAGGATCACAATTTGATCTGCATTGAGGATCACAGTTGATCTCTCCCAGTTATACCTTCAAGGAAAGAATTCCGCAATCTACCAAATGCGGTAGCGGACGGACACACTTTTCAAGTTGATTCCAATCATTCTGTACACGGTTGACTATGTTGGTTACCGTTACCTGCTTGTTGCGCAATTCTACAAAGGATCTTACCAAGGCGTTTGACTACGTAGCTTCTACCCAACGGGTTTGGATTGCGAAGGCAAAACCCAGGGTTTCTAGTGCAATGTTGCTTGTTTTTTCACATGTGGACGACGTGTTCCTCTCCATTTGAATACAGGTAAGTGTACATTACGTTCAAATCTCCAGGTACGCATCTATTGATTTGGTGTTATTCCATTTTTAGTATGCTTTGCTTGGTGTTTCAAGACGTCCAAGTACGCTTGAATGTTACAGAGCCATGACAAAGGCATGTCGGCACAAAGTATTTTGGGCCAAGTGTCCAATCTATCTTTCTGTCTTATGCTGTTACGAACCTACTTGTAGAGTTCAATTTGGCACATGTTGTCACATGGGATACAACATGGTCTAGGAACTCAAGGCGTTCGGTTTAGCCACTGTGGAGCAAGCTAATGAGAGTCCTTCTCACTCTTGTCGCGGAGTGTTTTGCAGTTCCTCCATGCACAAGTACATCTTGTACTTGATGGATGTCGCTTTTTCGGCCATCCTCCTTTGAGACATATTCCACATGTGGTGAATATGAGTCTCTGGGACTGACACTGGTGCCTAATTCCTAATGATGTGTCGCGATGAAGTCCCTACGTGCTGGTCGCATCCGTTTATTAGACCATTTGGAGCATACCATATCACGAACAATTTCAGTGGTGCCAGAAATTGTCGGGCACTGAGTACAAATTTGTTGCAATGACAAAGTGCTGTGAAACCGCCTTAACGGAGGGTCGTTTCTACATATAGCCAAGTATGCTAAGTTACTGAGAACGTCTCATTGTTGGTACCTAGGTGTGACTGATATTTCAGTTTCTGTTATGGTCCAACTCTTGTTGAAAGGCTTTCACTTACGTACCGTGGAAAGTCTCGTCATGGAATTGCGGTTTGGATAAATTTGTGTTAAATTCATGCACACTAGGTGTTATGGACCCTAATGTTTAACACTAAATTTTTTGGAGTGGCATGCCAATTCATAGACTTTTATTCTCTCTGCACCTTTTTTGCACTGCATGTGCAATCTCGCCTGCAGATTTATTATGCGTTTACACCTTGCCATACAAGGCACTAGCTCGGGTGTCTATGGGTTGGATGGTCTAAACTCTAGGAGCTTACTCCAGTCCACCCGCTTTCAACCTAGTTGGTTGTTTTCACTCCATATAAAATATATGGCTGGATACTCAATGATTGAGTCCTAGTTTATCCACAGTAAGGGAAGACTGTCTGTAAGTGGTTAGGGAACAACACCTCACTCTTACTGTTGCTATTCATCTCGTGTTGGATGGGCAACTTACAAATATTTCTTTTGCTAAAGGAATGCTACGAGCATACGTTAGCACAACGCATTTCTGAATAGATGATTTTCTCCCTATTCTAGAATTTGCTTAAGTACGATTTTCAGCTTTGAACACCTGTTGTGGTGGGGTTGGAGATTGTTTCAATAGTTTCATACGTGAAGGACTTACCAGGTGTGCTGACAAAGTATGTTGGAAAGTAACCTTCATTAGGGATGAACATGTAGTTCTTTGTGTTCCAAGCTATTGAGAATTCTAATAAGAGGACACTCCCTATCTATGAACTTTTCAAGATACTCACGCGAGTAGGAAATCTGGCTCACAACTGCATGGAAAGTTACGCCAAGGTTTCCTTGCATTATTCCAGTACCTTTAGAAGATCTGAAAACTGGTTATGCTTTTGGACAACTCTTAGTTGTGGTTACTCCTTTACAGTACTCAAGTGAGTTATGAATGGAGTTACCATTTAGACCCAAGTGGTTGCACAAGGACAACAATGTTGAAAATCAAGATGTTGCTCTTGGTTTCATCGAACCTCCTCACTGCACCAATTCTCGGTCATACAAACTACTTGTGTTTTCGAGGACGAAAACTCTTCCTTAAGGGGTAAGTAATATTAGGACAAGGGTCCTCCGGGGCAAGGCCCAACCTAGGGGGTCAGGGGCCTCGACTGGACCAGTGTGGATTGGGGATTCGCTAAGGGCAAGAGCTAGGAGCTAGGCCTATATAAGGGGCGCTAGGGAGGAGGATCCCAGGTCTTAGTTCCCTAGCTCCATGCATGTGAGCTTTGGCTTCATTAAACCACGCCATATTCACATTGGTGAGGCCCTTTGGCCATAAAACTTAAGCTTTGGCCACTACAAGCAGCCCTTCCCACAGGCAAGGCAGCGCCTTCGTGTGCCGCCAAGCCTCCGATGAAGCAAGCCCGAGCAACTCAAGTAAGAAAAACTCAAATCGACTCTCCCAAGGTCGGACTACGCTTGGTAACTGCAGAAGATTATAGCACCTGCAATTTTCTTTTTTTTAGCAAACGACTTCAAGAGTCGTTTAAGCGACGACTTCAAAGCAACATACGAGTCGACCATACATGGTAAAGCTTCAACCATACACGGTGCGGAGTTCACTTTCAATTACGCTTCGACTCAAACATAACGCTTCAACCATATACGGGGTGGAGCTCGATTACGTGCTATGACGATTCACTGCTACGACGTGGAGTTAGCTATACTTTGCAAGTGCTACCAACATCAGGTGTTTTTTCTGAGTACTTCTTACACTGCACTGTGTAGCCATGGATTTGGATATCAACATGACATTCGATTTTGAGCAAAGTACTCCCGATCCTGCCAAGGACGGCTCGCGGGCGGATACTCTCAAGGAGAGTACCTGCGACGCTACCAAAGGAGAAGATACTTATGAATTGCTCGATATTCAGGAATTTCGTGCACTTCAGACACACATGACAATCATGGATGAAAATTTTAAGGCATTAAATGAAAATGTTACTAAACTTTCCACTTTAGTCATTCAATTGATGCAACAACAGACTAAGAGTCTGGCTGACACCCACATGCATGAGCACGTTGGAACACAAGGGCAAGGCCCAATTAATGAAACACTGCATACTCTCACTGCCAAAGAGGTAGATGATTTGTTGAAGAATTTCAAACCACCTGTTTTCAAAGGGGAAGACCGGGACCGCAATAAGGATGCAGTGAACATCTTTCTCAGTAAATGGGATGCAATTCACGCCTTACGGCGAACTCCAGATGCAGTAAGAGCTCTGCAAACGAGCTTAACCCTGGAAGGCAAGGCCTACAAATGGTGGATGTCTCTCAAGGAGAAGAACATCATACCACAGAGTTGGAAAGCCTTTGAATCAATGTTTAGCAAGGAATTTTTGCCTACAAACGACGCCGATCGGAATTGGACCGCCTGGAACACGTGTTCCATGCGCCAATTTCCGTCACTCCTTGAATATATCTCTCACTATAGGGACATCATCCTCAAGTTGGAAGGATTGGATACCTTTCAACAAGTACGAGGGTTCATATAAGCTCTGACTCCAGAACTTAAGAAGTATGTCAAATCTCAGGACCCTAAAACACTTGAGGAAGCCATAGTGAAAGCACATATTCATGATGACCCTGATGATAAGAAAACACATAACAGTAACGTGCCTCCTAGTACACATAGTAACACACGCACTCAGTACGGGCACAATAAAAGAAAATTTATAGTTGCTAATTCAGATGCATCTAAAAAACCCAAGGGGTCCAGGGGTCCTCTCTCCCGTGAGGATTTTGATAAGGCCAAGAAAGAGAAGCTATGTTTTCAATGCTTAGGAAGAGGCCATGGAAAAAAGGATTTTCCCAAGGGGAAATCTGCTGCCCAGGGGAAGGAGAAAGCAATGCAGACGGTGCAACTACTGCCTCTCGAGTCTTCCTCCAAGTTCTCTATAGTGGAAGTAACACACATTGAGGAGGTGCATGAATGCTGTCTCACAGCTTCCATGTGGCAACAACAGACCTTTGGACCACATGCGTTAGTACGTATGCACGGATATCTGCAAGGGCACAAGGTGCGCATCTTGGTAGATGACGGTGCTACGCACAATTTCATCAATTATGGATTGGTGAAAAAACTTAAACTGCCTCAAACTCGGAGTACCCACCGCTACATGGTAGCAATGATGAATGGACATGACAGCGAAGTATGGGATACTCAATGCCGAGCTGTTCCATTGGAAGTACAGGGGTACTCTACCTGTTTGGATTTTCAAGTTATGAACATGGAAAGGGCTGATGTGGTTCTTGGTAGGGAGTGGTTGCATAGCCTAGGACCATCACTGAAGCGTAGCTATGAGCACAACAGTTTGATGTTCGATTCCCATGGCACACATGTGTTGTTGTTAGGAGAAAAGGATATACCATCATCACCACTGATTTGTACCGAGCTTGTGCATCTCGTTTCTGATAATGAAATAGAACAGGTTTTTTTGTGTTACTCACTGTCTCATTTTCTTTCTAACATTGAGTCTGTTGAACATTCCTCAACGCCGCATGCTTCTCTCTCCTCTATGCCACCACTTTCTAGTTCTACACAAGCAAACGTTGCTAACCAGTTACAAAAATTGTTAAAGGAATTTAAAGATGTTTTTCTTGATGATTTGCCATCAGGTTTACCACCGACACGCTCAGTGTAAGATGGCATTGACGTGGCTGCAGGTTGTAAATTTGTTAGTAAACCACCTTACTGTATGAGTTACTCAGAGGCTGCTGAGGTGGAACGTCAGCTTGCTGACTACCTTAGCAGAGGGTTTATACAACCCAGCTCGTCACCATGGGCTTCGCCTATACTCTTGGTGAAGAAAAAGGATGGCAGTATGCGCATGTGCGTAGACTACCGGGGCTTAAATGCGGTTACAGTTAAGAACAAATACCCATTGCCAAGGATCGATGAGTTATTTGATAAGCTAACTCATAAACGTTTTTTTTCAAAAATTGACTTTCGGTCAGGATATCACCAAGTCCGTATTCGTCTTGCTAATATACCGAAGACTGCATTCCGAACACGGTTTGGACATTACGAGTTTTTGGTGATGCCCTTTGGGTTAACCAATACGCCCGCAACATTCATGACACTTATGGATAGTGTCTTGAAAACCATATTTGGGCAAATTTGTCATTGTGTTCCTCGATGACATTCTAGTTTATAGTGCTTCTGAAGAAGAGCACCTACAACATCTCAGGCAGGTGTTTGAGTTGTTACGTGCAAACAAGTTATATGCCAAGAAATCTAAATGTGATTTTCTCAAGGAAGAAATTCGTTATTTAGGGCATGTTATTTCAGCTAATGGCCTATACATGGATGAATCCAAAGTGGATACCATCCGGAAATGGCCACCTCCTAAAAATCTGGAAGAATTACAGATCTTTTTAGACTTCGCAGGTTTTTACCGAAGGTTCGTTAAAAACTATGCTCACCTTGCTGTAACTATGACGGACCAACTAAAAGGCAAAGGTAAGGCTTTTCTGTGGGGTTTCGCTCAACAGCAGAGTTTCGAAACACTCAAAGATGCATTAGCTACAGCTCCTATACTAGCTATTGTAGATCCTTTGAAACCATTGGTTTTGGAAACGGATGTCAGTGACCGTGCTATTGGAGCAGTCCTGTTACAAGACGGACGACCAATTGCATTTGAAATTAAGAAGCTGGATGCCGCTCAGCAGAATTATTCAGCTTACGAACACGAACTCTATGCAATAGTGTTCGCCTTAAAGACATGGCGTCACTTTTTGTATGGTGCTCAGTTCAAGATTGTGTTTGACCATGAAAGTAGCAAGTGGTTTACACAACAAACAGATTTAAAGGGTCAAAAAGCCAGGTGGGCCGAGATCCCTTAGGAATATGACTCCAAGTTAAGGTATCGCAAAGGCCGATACAATATAGTGGCAGGCGCTCTCAGTCGAATGGCAGAGATCAATTCGCTCTTGTTCATGGAACTTCGTAGTGAATTTTTAGAATCTCTGAAGGGCAAATTTGAGCAAGATAACAGATATTCCAAAGTGTGGAGCCATGTTCAAAAGAGGGATCCTTCTCACTCCAATGCAGGTAGTGCACAGTTAACATCCACACCTAGTTCTCCTTTATCAAGTGATGAACTACAGCGATGGAAGCATTTTACCATCGACAATGGGTACCTACTCCTTCTCACTCCAATGCAGGTAGTGCACAATTAACATCCACACCTAGTTCTCCTTTATCAAGTGATGAACTACATCGATGGAAGCATTTTACCATCGACAATGGGTACCTACTCCACAAGGGGAGAGTTTGTGTACTGACGGACACAAACATTCGGCGCCAAATTCTTTATGAATGTCATGATAGTCCAAGTGCAGGGCACATGGGGATTCGAAAAACTTATTCTCTCGTACGACGACAATTTTATTGGCCAGGTCTACATGGCTTTGTTCAAGCTTATGTCTTGCATTGCCAAAAATGTCAAGTTACCAAAGGAGAGCGCCTGAAAGCAGGAGGACTCTTACATCCTTTGGAAATTCCCAATGGAAAATGCGAAAGTATCTCCATGGATTTTATAGTAGGATTACCAACCACTATACGAGGTCATGACTCAGAATGGGTGGTCGTAGACAGGTTGACTAAACTCTGTAAGTTTATTCCGACCAAACCAACGGTTAAGACACCAGAACTAGCAAGATTATTTATGGACAATCTATACAAATTGTATGGGTTGCCAAGTAATATTGTCAGTGACCGTGACCCAAAGTTTAACAGCCACTTTTGGAGAGCGGTATTTAAACGATTGGGTACACAACTCAACCTCAGTACGGCTCACCATCCAAAAACAGATGGTCAAACGGAACGGGTTAACCAGGTGCTAGAGGATATGCTAAGAGCATACGTCAGCAAAAAATAGACAGACTGGGAAGAATACTTACCTATTCTCGAGTTTGCCTACAACAGTTCTAAGCATGTCACAACAGGCTTCAGTCCTTTCATGCTCATGTACGGATTTCAACCTAGGTCACCAGTTACGGTGGGGTTGGCAACCGAAAAACTCCAACAGGTCAAGGATTTTCTCCAAGACCACATGGATATGTTGAAACTTGATCGTCAGAACGTCCGACATGCACAGGATCGCTATAAAAAATACGCTGATGAGAAACGTCAGCAAGTTACCTTCGAAGAAGGGGAGGAAGTATTTTTACGTGTGCTCGAACATTCAAAAAGTTTGAAAACTGGACCGACACCTAAATTATCTCCCCGATATTGTGGGCCTTTCAAAATACTCAAGCGAGTTGGTGATCGTGCCTACAAACTACTACTACCATTACACTCTCGCATTCATCTGGTGTTTCATGTAAGCCGTTTACGCAAGCGGTTACATGGGGACGACAACGTCATCGACCAACAGGTTTTGGTCGATTACATTGAACCTCCTACGTTACTGCATGAACCTGAACGTGTTCTAGCTTATCATGAGTTGCGTACACGCCATCATGTAAGACAACAAGCCTTAAGAGCTCGACAGTTCAATTGTGTGGATCTCTTGCTCTCCTATAGCACTACAGAGTGTCTATGGACATACTGTTTTGGGGTAAGACCCGGCGGGTGATTGTTACATCACCCCATAGGCATTAAGGATCACAATTTGATCTACATTGAGGATCACAGTTGATCTCTCCTAGTTATACTTTCAAGGAAAGAATTCCGCAATCTACCAAATGCGGTAGCGGACGGACACACTTTTCAAGTTGATTCCAATAATTCTGTACAAGGTTGACTATGTTGGTTACCGTTACCTTCTAGTTGAGCAGTTCTACAAAGGACCTTACCAAGGCGTTTGACTACGTAGCTTCTACCCAACGGGTTTGGATTGCGAAGGCAAAACCCAGGGTTTCTAGTGCAATGTTGCTTGTTTTTTCACATGTGGACAACGTGTTCCTCTCCATTTGAATACAGGTAAATGTACATTACGTTCAAATCTCCAGGTACGCATCTATTGATTTGGTGTTATTCCATTTTTAGTATGCTTTGCTTGGTTTTTCAAGACGTCCAAGTACGCTTGAATGTTGCGGAGCCATGCCAAAGGCATGTCGGCACAAAGTATTTTGGGCCAAGTGTCCAATCTATCTTTCTTTCCTATGATGTTACGAACCTACTTGTAGAGTTCAAGTTGGCACATGTTGTCACATGGGATACAACATGGTCTAGGAACTCAAGGCGTTCGGTTTAGCCAGTGTGGAGCAAGCTAATGAGGGTCCCTCTCACTCTTGTCGCAGAGTGTTTTGCAGTTCCTCCACGCACAAGTACATCTTGTACTTGATGGATGTCGCTTTTTCGGCCATCCTCCTTTGAGACATATTCCACATGTGGTGAATATGAGTCTCTGGGACTGACACTGGTGCCTAATTCCTAATGATGTGTCGCGATGAAGTCCCTATGTGTTGGTCGCATCCATTTATTAGACCATTTGGAGCATACCATATCAGGAACAATTTCAGTGGTGCCAGAAATTGTCGAGTACTGAGTACAAATTTGTTGCAATGACAAAGTGCTGTGAAACCGCCTTAACGGAGGGTCGTTTCTACATATAGCCAAGTATGGTAAGTGACTGAGAATGTCTCATTGTTGGTACCTAGGTGTGACTGATATTTCACATTCTGTTATGGTCCAACTCTTGTTGAAAGGCTTTCACTTACGTACCGTGGAAAGTCTCGTCATGGAATTGCGGTTTGGATAAATTTGTGTTAAATTCATGCACACTAGGTGTTATGGACCCTAATGTTTAACACTAAATTTTTTGGAGTGGCATGCCAATTCATAGACTTTTATTCTCTCTGCACCTTTTTTGCACTGCATGTGCAATCTCGCCTGCAGATTTATTATGCGTTTACACCTTGCCATACAAGGCACTAGCTCGGGTGTCTATGGGTTGGATGGTCTAAACTCTAGGAGCTTGCTCCAGTCCACCCGCTTTCAACCTAGTTGGTTGTTTTCACTCCATATAAAATATATGGCTGGATACTCAATGATTGAGTCCTAGTTTATCCACAGTAAGGGAAGACTGTCTGTAAGTGGTTAGGGAACAACACCTCACTCTTACTGTTGCTATTCATCTCGTGTTCGATGGGCAACTTCCAAATATTTCTTTTGCTAAAGGATCTGCTACGAGCATATGTTAGCACAACGCATTTCTGAATAGATGATTTTCTCCCTATTCTAGAATTTGCTTAAGTACGATTTTCAGCTTTGAACACCTGTTGTGGTGGGGTTGGAGATTGTTTCAATAGTTTCATACGTCAAGGACTTACCAGGTGTGCTGACAAAGTATGTTGGAAAGTAACCTTCATTAGGGATAAACATGTAGTTCTTTGTGTTCCAAGCTATTAAGAATTCTAATAAGAGGACACTCCCTATCTATGAACTTTTCAAGATACTCACGCAAGTAAGAAATCTGGTTCACAACTGCATGGAAAGTTACGCCAAGGTTTCCTTGCATTATTTCAGTACCTTCAAAAGATCTGCAAACTGGTTATGCTTTTGGACAACTCTTAGTTGTGGTTACTCCTTTACAGTACTCAAGTGAGTTATAAATGGAGTTACCATTTAGACCCAAGTGGTTGCACAAGGACAACAATGTTGAAAATCAAGATGTTGCTCTTGGCATCGAACCTCCTCACTGCACCAATTCTTGGTCATACAGACTACTTGTGTTTTCGAGGATGAAAACTCTTCCTTAAGGGGTAAGTAATATTAGGACAAGGGTCCTACGGGGCAAGGCCCAACCTAGGGGGTCAGGGGCCTCGACTGGACCAGTGTGGACTGGGGATTCGCTGAGGGCAAGAGCTAGGAGCTAGGCCTATATAAGTGGCGCTAGGGAGGAGGATCCCAGGTCTTAGTTCCCTAGCTCCATGCATGTGAGGTTTGGCTTCAATAAACCACGCCATATTCACATTGGTGAGGCCCTTTGGCCATAAAACTTAAGCTTTGGCCACTACAAGCGGCCCTTCCCACAGGCAAGGCAGCGCCTTCGTGTGCCGGCAAGCCTCCGGTGAAGCAAGCTCGACCAACTCAAGCAAGAAAAACTCAAATCGACTCTCCCAAGGTCGGACTATGCTCCGTAACTGCCGAAGATTACAGCACCTGCAATTTTCTTTTTTTTAGCAAACGACTTCAAGAGTCGTTTAAGCGACGACTTCAAAGCAACATACGAGTCGACCATACACGGTAAAGCTTCAACCATACACGGTGCGGAGTTCACTTTCAATTACGCTTCGACTCAAAGATAACGCTTCAACCATATACGGGGCGGAGTTCGATTACGTGCTATGACGATTCACTGCTACGACATGGAGTTAGCTATACTTTGCAAGTGCTACCAACATCAGGTGTTTTTTCTGAGTACTTTTAACACTGCACTGTGTAGCCATGGATTCGGATATCAACATGACATTCGATTTTGAGCAAAGTACTCCCGATCCTTTCAAGGACGGCTCGCGGGCGGATACTCTCAAGGAGAGTACCCGCGACGCTACGGCAGGAGAAGATACTTATGAATTGCTCGATATTCAGGAATTTCGTGCACTTCAAACACACATGACAATCATGGATGAAAATTTTAAGGCTTTAAATGAAAATGCTACTAACCTTTCCACTTTAGTCATTCAATTGATGCAACAACAGACTAAGAGTCTGGCTGACACCCACATGCATGAGCACGTTGGAAGACAAGGGCAAGGCCAAATTAATGAAACACTGCATACTCTCACTGCCAAAGAGGTAGATGATTTGTTGAAGAATTTCAATCCACCTATTTTCAAAGGCGAAGACCGGGACCGCAATAAGGATGCAGTGAACATCTTTCTCAGTAAATGGGATGGAATTCACGCCTTACGGCGAACTCCAGATGTAGTAAGAGCTCTGCAAACGATCTTAACCCTAGAAGGCAAGGCCTACAAATGGTGGATGTCTCTCAAGGAGAAGAACATCATACCACAGAGTTGGAAAGCCTTTGAATCAATGTTTAGCAAGGAATTTTTGCCTACAAACGACGCTGATCAGAATTAGACCGTCTGGAACACGTGTTCCATGCGCCAATTTTTGTCACTCCTTGAATATATCTCTCACTATAGGGACATCATCCTCAAGTTGGAAGGATTGGATACCTTTCAACAAGTACGAGGGTTCATACGAGCTCTGACTCCAAAACTTAAGAAGTATGTCAAATCTCAGGACCCTAAAACACTTGAGGAAGCCATAGTGAAAGCACATATTCATGATGACCCTGATGATAAGAAAACACATAAGAGTAACGTGCCTCCTAGTACACATAGTAACACACGCACTCAGTACGGGCACAATAAAAGAAAATTTATAGTTGCTAATTCAGATGCATCTAAAAAACCCAAGGGGTCCAGGGGTCCTCTCTCCCGTGAGGATTTTGATAAGGCCAAGAAAGAGAAGCTATGTTTTCAATGCTTAGGAAGAGGCCATGGAAAAATGGATTGTCCCAAGGGGAAATCTGCTGCCCAGGGGAAGGAGAAAGCAATGCACATGGTGCAACTACTGCCTCTCGAGTCTTCCTCCAAGTTCTCTACAGTGGAAGTAACACACACTGAGGTGGTGCATGAATGCTGTCTCACAGCTTCCATGTGGCAACAACAGACCTTTGGACCACATGAGTTAGTACGTATGCACAGATATCTACAAGGGCACAAGGTGTGCATCTTGGTAGATGATGGTGCTATGCACAATTTCATCAATTATGGATTGGTGAAAAAACTCAAACTGCCTCAAACTCGGAGTACCCACCGCTACAAGGTAGCAATGATGAATGGACATGACAGCGAAGTATGGGATACTCAATGCCGAGCTGTTCCATTGGAGGTACAGGGGTACTCTACCTGTTTGGATTTTCAAGTTATGAACATGGAAAGGGCTGATGTGGTTCTTGGTAGGGAGTGGTTGCATAGCCTAGGACCATCACTGAAGCGTAGCTATGAGCACAACAGTTTGATGTTCGATTCCCATGGCACACATGTGTTGTTGTTAGGAGAAAAGGATATACCATCATCACCACTGATTTGTACTGCCGAGCTTGTGCATCTCGTTTCTGATAATGAAATAGAACAGGTTTTTTTGTGTTACTCACTGTCTCATTTTCTTTCTAACATTGAGTCTGTTGAACATTCCTCAACGCCGCATGCTTCTCTCTCCTCTATGCCACCACTTTCTAGTCTACACAAGAAAACGTTGCTAACTAGTTACAAAAATTGTTAAAGGAATTTAAAGATGTTTTTCTTGATGATTTGCCATCAGGTTTACCACTGACGCGCTCAGTGTAACATGGCATTGACGTGGTTGCAGGTTGTAAATCTGTTAGTAAACCACCGTATTGTATGAGTTACTCAGAGGCTGCTGAGGTGGAACGTCAGCTTGCTGAATACCTTAGCAGAGTGTTTATACAACCCAGTTCGTCACCATGGGCTTCGCCTATACTTTTGGTGAAGAAAAAGGATGGCAGTATGCGCATGTGCGTAGACTATCGGGGCTTAAATGCAATTACAGTTAAGAACAAATACCCATTGTCAAGGGTCGATGAGTTATTTGATAAGCTAACTCATAAACGAAGTTTTTCAATAATTGACCTGCGGTCAGGATATCACCATGTCCGTATTTGGCTTGCTGATATACCTAAGACTGCATTCCGAACACGGTTTGGACATTACGAGTTTTTGGTGATGCCCTTTGGGTTAACCAATACACCCGCAACATTCATGACACTTATGGATAGTGTCTTGAAAACCATATTTGGGAAAATTTGTCATTGTGTTCCTCGATGACATTCTAGTTTATAGTGCTTCTGAAGAAGAGCACTTACAACATCTCAGGCAGGTGTTTGAGTTGATACGTGCAAACAAGTTATATGCCAAGAAATCTAAATGTGATTTTCTCAAGGAAGAAATTCATTATTTAGGGCATGTTATTTTAGCTAATGGCCTATACATGGATGAATCCAAAGTGGATACCATCCGGAAATGGCCACCTCCTAAAAATCTGGAAGAATTACATATCTTTTTAGACTTCGTAGGTTTTTACCGAAGGTTCGTTAAAAACTATGCTCACCTTGCTGTAACTATGATGGACCAACTAAAAGGCAAAGGTAAGGCTTTTCTGTGGGGTTCCGCTCAACAACAGAGTTTCGAAACACTCAAAGATGCATTAGCTACAACTCCTATACTAGCTATTGTAGATCCTTTGAAACCATTCGTTTTGGAAACGGATGTCAGTAACCGTGCTATTGGAGCAGTCCTGTTACAAGACGGACGGCCAATTGCATTTGAAAGTAAGAAGCTGGATGTCGCTCAACAGAATTATTCAGCTTACGAACGCGAACTCTATGCAATAGTGTTCGCCTTAAAGACATGGCGTCACTATTTGTATGGTGCTCAGTTCAAGATTGTGTTTGACCATGAAAGTATCAAGTGGTTTACACAACAAATAGATTTAAAGGGTCGAAAATCCAGGTGGGCCGAGATCCTTCAGGAATATGACTCCAAGTTAAGGTATCACAAAGGCTGATACAATATAGTGGCAGACGCTCTCAGTCGAATGCCAGAGATCAATTCGCTCTTGTTCATGGAACTTCGTAGTGAATTTTTAGAATCTCTCAAGGGAAAATTTGAGCAAGATAACACATATTCCAAAGTGTGGAGCCATGTTCAAAAGAGGGATCCTTCTCACTCCAATGCAAGTAGTGCACAATTAACATCCACACCTAGTTCTCCTTTATCAAGTGATGAACTACAGCGATGGAAGCATTTTACCATCGACAATGGGTACCTACTCCTTCTCACTCCAATGCAGGTAGTGCACAGTTAACATCCACACCTAGTTCTCCTTTATCAAGTGATGAACTACAGCGATGGAAGCATTTTACCATCGACAACGGGTACCTACTCTACAAGGGGAGAGTTTGTGTACTGACAGACATAGACATTCGGCGCCAAATTCTTTATGAATGTCATGATAGTCCAAGTGCAGGGCACATGGGGATTCGAAAAACTTATTCTCTCGTACGACGACAATTTTATTGGCCAGGTCTACATGGCTTTGTTCAAGCTTATGTCTTGCATTGCCAAAAATGTCAAGTTAACAAAGCAGAACGCCTGAAAGCAGGAGGACTCTTACATCCTTTGGAAATTCCCAATGGAAAATGGGAAAGTGTATCCATGGATTTTATAGTAGGATTACCAACCACTATACGAGGTCATGCCTCAGTATGGGTGGTCGTAGACAGGTTGACTAAACTCTGTAAGTTTATTCCGACCAAATCAACGGTTAAGACACCAAAACTAGCAAGATTATTTGTTGACAATCTATACAAATTGTATGGGTTGCCAAGTAATATTGTCAGTGACCGTGACCCAAAGTTTAACAGCCACTTTTGGAGAGCGGTATTTAAACGATTGGGTACACAACTCAACCTCAATACGGGTGGCCATCCAAAAACAAATGGTCAAACGGAATAGGTTAACCAGGTGCTAGAGGATATGCTAAGAGCATACGTCAGCAAAAAATAGACAGACTGGGAAGAATACTTACCTATTCTCGAGTTTGCCTGCAACAGTTCTAAGCATGTCACAACATGCTTCAGTCCTTTCATGCTCATGTACGGGTTTCAACCTAGGTCACCAGTTACGGTGGGGTTGGCAACCGAAAAACTCCAACAGGTTAAGGATTTTCTCCAAGACCACATGGATATGCTGAAACTTGATCGTCAGAACGTCCGACAAGCACAGGATCGTTATAAAAAATACGTTGATGAGAAACGTCCGCAAGTTACCTTCGAATAAGGGGAGGAAGTATTTTTACGTGTGCCCGAACATTCAGAAAGTCTGAAAACTGGACCGACACCTAAATTATCTCCCCGATATTGTGGGCCTTTCAAAATACTCAAGCGAGTTGGTGATCGTGCCTACAAACTACTACTACCATCACAATCTCGCATTCATCTGGTGTTTCATGTAAGCCGTTTACGCAAGCGGTTACATGGGGACGACAACGTCATCGACCAACAGGTTTTGGTCGATTACATTGAACCTCCTACGTTACTGCATGAACCTGAACGTGTTCTGGATTATCATGAGTTGCGTACACGCCATCATGTAAGACAACAAGCCTTAATCAAGTGGAAAGACCGACCTGAAGAAGGTGCCACTTGGGAAAACATTAGTGTTCTTAAGAAGAAGTTTCCCACTTTTGTTTTCGAGGACGAAAACTCTTCTTTAAGGGGGAGTAAACCACTTGATACTTTCATGGTCAAACACAATCTCGAACTGAGCACCATACAAATAGTGACGCCATGTCTTTAAGGCGGACACTATTGCATAGAGTTCGCGTTCGTAATAAGCAGAATATTTTTGCTGAGTTGCATCCAGCTTCTTACTTTCAAATGCAATTGGCCGTCCGTCTTGTAACAGGACTGCTCCAATAGCACGGTCACTGGCATCCGTTTCCAAAACGAATGGTTTCAAAGGATCTACAATAGCCAGTATAGGAGCTGTAGCTAATGCATCTTTGAGTGTTTCGAAACTCTGTTATTGAGCGGAACCCCACTGAAAACCCTGCTGAGAGCCTCTCCTTGACATAGTGGTGATGAACCTCAATGTGCTTTGTGCGAGCATGAAGAACTGGGTTCTTAGAACTGTCAATGCGTTATGACTGTCATTGTAGATAGTGTTGGTAGTGTCCTGACCAACACCCAAATCAGCCATAAGGCGTCTGAGCCATACACACTCAACTGTAGCTATGAAGACTGCCCTGTACTTAGCCTCACAACTAGAAGTGGCACGGTAGGTTGCTTATTGCTCAACCATGATATACATGAATTGCCAAGCATGATACAAAAACCACTTGTGGACACTCGTGTGTCAAAACAACCAGCCCAATTTGAGTCCAAGAAAGCATGTAAGTCAGGCGGAAATGATCCCCCCTTGGGGTAAAACAAGCCAAGATGTAAAGTGCCACTAAGGTAGCGGAAAATCCTCTTGACAAACTGCCAATGCTTAGACCCTGGGCTATGCATAAATCTGTTAACCTGTGAGACTGCAAACTGAATATCTGGCCTCGTGTTGCATACATAAATGAGGCATCCAACTGCAATTTGGTAAAGGGTGACATCTAGAGGATCACTAAACTTTCTCATACCAAGCACGAGGAGATTTCTTCAATCCATATAAAGACTTCTTACATCTGCACACTTTGTCCTCTTGTCCGTTCTTGACAAAACCGTGAGGCTGTATTACATAAACTTCCTCAAATATGTCACCATTCAAGAAAGAAGTAACAATGTCTGATTGATGTACATCCCAACCAAAATGAGATGCCAATGAACATAGAAAACACACAGTAGTCATACGAGAAGTGGGAGAAAAAGTCTCTTCATAATCTATGCCTATTTGCTGTACATAACCCTTTGCAACAAGTCGAGCCTTATGGAAATCATCTCACCATCCGGCTTGCGTTTCAACTTGTAAAACCACTTCGTACCAATGGCCTTTTTTCCAGGAGGCAAATTACATAAAGTCCATGTGCCATTTTCTATAAGTGCATCATATTATGATTGCATGGCAACCATCCAATTTTTTCAATTCTGTGCTTCATCAAAAGACAGAGGTTCCTCAACATCATGTAAGCTGGACACAACCAAAGCATAAAAATCTGATGCATAAGATGCATGGCGAGAGCCTGAACGAGTATGACTAGACAAATGTGCATCCAAGTACATCATGTACATCTGCATTAGTAATAGGCTGATCTATAACATTTTTGAAACCCCCCATAGGCTGTACATTTTCCTCATTGGAATTTACATTCGAACTTCTACCACTAAAAGGAGACAACAAAGTGTCATAAATGTCATGTGAGCTTACATTACTGTCTCTTGTACATGACCTCAAGGGCTGAACAGAATCTTCCACAAACACTACATCCCGTGAAACCAGAATACGCTTTGTTTGTGGATGATACAACATGTAACCTTTGCTTTCAGTACTACAATCAACAAAAATACATTTGACAACCTTATCATCCAATTTTCTGCGCTGTGTTTGTGGCACCAAAGCATATGCCAAACAACCAAAAACAGGCTTGTGCTCAATAGAAGGCTTTCTATCATGCCATGCTTCATATGGAGTAATAGACTACAAAGCTTTTGTAGGACACCTGTTAAGTACATAAGTGGCACACATGATGGCGTTAAGCCAAAAAGAATGTGGCAAAGCTTGACTTTTGACCGTACATCGTGCCATTTCCGTAAGAGACCTATTTTTCCTCTTAGCAACACCATTTTGCTGAGGCGTATAAGGCACTTCACATTGGTGTTTTATCCCACAACTAGCGAGAAATGCATTAAATTCATGAGACATATACTCCCCCCCTCGATCAGAACGGAGGGTGCCCATACTACATTTTGAGACATTTTCAGCCATAGGCAGAAATTGTTTGAAGCACATAAAAAACTTCAAACTTTGCTTTAAGCGGAAATACCCATGCATGCTTGGAGTAATCATCAATGAAATTCACGAAGTACAGGTAATTGCCCGAGGACAGAGTTTGCATGGGCCCACAAACATCACTATTTACAAGCTGTAACCTGCATGTGGCCCTAACTGAACCATCCTTTGGAAAATTAGAATGCTGCATTTTACCCAAAAATTACAGCCTTCACAAACATATTTAAGAGGTGCTTCAAGCGGCGGCAAAGAAGCAACCATATCAAATTTCTGCAAACGTAGCAAACTGGCAAAATTCAGATGACCGAAACATGCATGCCAAAGTTTTGCATCTGAAATAGCCCTTGAATCTGCAACTGCATTTGCAAAATTTTATCCACACTTGTCATACAATGTGAGCTTATACATCCCACGGCACAAAAGGCCAGATGCAACAATTTCATCACCAAAACTGAGATCATGAACTGTACATGCGTTGTCCACAAATTTGACTACAAGTCCAAGTCTAGCAAGTGCAGATACAGACAAAAGAGTCTTCTTGATTTCAAGTACATAAAGTGCATCAACAAATGTGAAAGAACTACCATTTGCACCAATAAGCACAATCTTTCCAACTCCCTGAACCGGATAAGAGGCATTGTTGGTACAAGTGACTGAATTCTCATGAGGGATAAGAGTCAAGAGAGGTGAACAATTCACGATGTGAGGTAATATGCTTTGTATCACCACTGTCAAAATACCACACATGTGAATCTGCAACAACTGACATGCATGCATCATGGACAACAGGATTGTAAGTGCACTCTGCACTAAAAGCCCATTCTGCATCAACATCAACATCACAGTCTCCTTTTACAGAAGACTCAACAATGGCTGCATTTGTAGTGGAACCAGCATTTACAGTGGAACCACCCTCTTTATTCTTAGCCTCTTTGGCCTTATCATGAGAATTTCCAGACGAATTGCTGCTAGCAGAAGCATTAGGAACATGTGATTTTTCACTCGCAGAAGAACCATAAGAAGTGGCTGCATTGTTGTTACCACCCTTTCTTTGAGAAGCAATAAAAGCCTATTCAACTGCACGCTGTCTAGTCCTGTTTTTCCTGGAAAGTGACTCTTGCAAGAGCAATGCGAACAATGCATCAAACTTGACAACTTCAGGATTTCCTTGGGTCATAAGTCTCCAACTACTAGCAAAAGTTTGGTAAGATTTGGTAAGGCATCACAAACAGTCTGCACAAGGGAATTGTCTGAAATGACTTCACCTGCAAAAATAAGTTTCTCATTGATATCTTTGACACCAGCAAGGAAAGTGTACCATATAATCTTCCTCATGCATAATCTTCGACTCCAGCTCTTTACGCAGCAAAGCAATTTTAGCCTCATTGCGGCTTGCATAAAGACTAGAACATCCCAAGCGTGTTTTGCAGATTTTGCTGAACGAATGTGAGGAACAATGGTGTGCTTCATAGAAAATGCAATCAATGCATGAGCCTGTGCATCCTTACATCCCAGTGAGCTTGTTCTGCTGTAGGCAAAACAACTCTAATAGCAGCAATCCTTGCAGCAAGACCTGCAACATCCTCAACATCGTCTACATCCTTAGAACCAGGACGTATATCAATGCCCTGCACAATATTCCAGACGCCCTTGACACAAGAACGTGTGGAATCATATAAGACCACATAGGGTAATTGTGCCCATCCAACCTATCCTCAGCAGCAGTAAACATCTTGAAGACATCTGTGTTGTTGTCAGCCATGGAAAATGCCTGCACCTGATGTGAAAATTGCCCGAATTGAGGAGAAATTGAGTGAGACCAGCACGTGCTGTATAGCACAACCCACAATAGACTGTATAGGACCTGTTATGCAGTATTTGGCACTGATAGAAATTTTGCACAAAATGACAAAATTGCCTTTGCAGACCTAGCTATAGAGGAAACGGAGCCTGAGCCTGAGCCTGAATCAAAAATCTGAGCAGACTAAGCTCTACGAGTGTTCCAAAATTTTTTTGACCTACAAACACTCGCCAAAGCTCACTAAAATTGGAGGAAATGAGTAGGCATGTGCTGGAGCTACTGGCGACTAAGCCCAGGAGGAGATGACGGAAGCTCAAGGCACACAACGGAGAGTGTCTTACTTAGTGTGCAACAAAAAGATAGATAGCCCTAGAGTGATGGGTGTATATACAATGCACGCGGGGAAAAACCTCCTTAAGAGGGAAAAAATGCCCCGACGGTCCTAGTGTGTCCATACACATCACTACCACATGTATATGGTAACAATAAGTGAATGTCAAAAGTGGGAGATCACTCGACCACCGTGCTAATCAAGCATAAACCAACCAGTAGCTCAAGTGTGAAAACGTGTAACGTGCATGATGTAGTCTCACACTCGGAATATGCGTCGATGTGAAAACATGAGGCAAAATGAAAGGAAACCTCTAACCACTACACGCATATCATAAGTGAATGTCAAGAAACCAAACTCTGGCGAGAAATCTAGCAAAGTCTCCCCTATAAGCTGAGTAAAAAACTCAAGTACAATCTCTACCATAAGCCATGCAACTGGCAACAAATTGGAAGATAACTCGACTACTATCAGTCCTCCACAAAGGGGAGTAAGGCCAAAGCTTTGCAGAAAGCTTCGAGCTTCTCATGAAACAATGCCTTTGTGAAAAGATTTGCAAGGTTGTCCTGTGTTGGCACATAAGCCAAGCTGATCTCTCTTGCTAAGAGCCTCTCCCTAACATAGTGGTAATGCACTTCATGTGCTTTGTGCGAGCATGAAAAATTGGGTTCCTCACAACTTCCAATGTGCTCTGACTGTCAGTGTAGATAGTGTTGGCAGTGTCTTGTCCAACACCCAAATTAGCCATAAGGCGTCTGAGCCATACACACTCAACCGTAGCTGTGAAGACTACCCTGTACTCAGCCTCACAACTTGAAGTGGCCACAGTAGGTTGCTTCTTGCTCGACCATGATATACATGAACTGCCAAGCATGAAACAAAAACCACTTGTGGACACTCGTGTGTCAAAACAACCAGCCCACCAATTTGAGTCCAAAAAAGCATGTAAGTCTGGCGGCAATGATCCCCCCTTGGGATAAAACAAGCCAAGATGTAAAGTGCCACTAAGGTAGCAAAAAATCCTCTTGACAGCCTACCAATGCTTAGACCCTGGGTTATGCATAAATTTGCTAACTTGTGAGACTGCGAACTGAATATCTGGCCTCGTGTTGTATACATAAATAAGGCATCCAACATCAATTTGGTAAAGAGTGACATTAGCAGGATCACCAACATCATGAAGACTCAATTTCAAACCTATTTCCATGGCAGTGGCAATAGGTTTGCAATCCTCAAGTCCAAACTTACATAGCAATGTCTCTATGTAAGTTTTATGACACAAGGCAATACCACCATCACACTGCTGAAACTGTATGCCCAAGTAATGACGCAACAGCCCCAAATATTTCATCGTGAAAGTAGCATTCAAATCAGCCTTAAATTCAGCATTATGTCTCTCGTTTGGTCCAGTGATCAGCAAATCATCTACATAAAGAACCAGAATGAGGCAACAAAGTGTCATAAAAAGAGGCAACAAAGTGTCATGAATGTCCTGTGAGTTTACATTACTGTCTCTAGTACATGACAGCAAGGGCCGAATAGAATCTTCCACAAACACTACATCCTGTGAAACCAGAATAGCTTTGTTTGCGGATGATACAACCTGTAACCTTTGCTTTCAGCACTATAGCCAACAAAAATACATTTGGCAGCCTTATCATCCAATTTATTGAGCTTTGTTTGTGGCACCAAAGCATATGCCAAACAGCCAAATACACACATGTGCTCAATAGAACACTTTCTATCATGCCCTGCTTCATATGGAGTAATAGACTGCAAAGCTTTCATGGGACACCTCTTTAGTACATAAGTGGCACACATGATGGCCTCATGCCAAAAAGAATGCGGCAAAGTTTGACTTTTGACCACACATCGTGCCATTTTCGTAAGTGACCTGTTTTTCCTCTCAGCAACACCATTTTCTTGAGGTGTATAAGGCACTGTATATTGGTGTTTTAACCCACAACTAGCCAGAAATGCATTGAATTCATGAGACATATACTCCCCCCCTCGATCGGAATGGAGGATGCCCATAGTACAGTTCGAGACATTTTCAGCCATAGCCAGAAACTTTTTGAAGCACATAAAAACTTCGGACTTCGCTTTAAGTGCAAATACCCATGCATGCCTAGAGTAATCATCAATGAAAGTCACAAAGTAAAGGTAATTGCCCAAGACGGAGTTTGCATGGGCCCACAAACATCACTATGCACAAGCTGCAACCTGCATGTGGCCCGAATTGAACCATCATTTGGAAACTTAGAACGCTGCATCTTACTCAAAATACAGCCTTCACAAACATGTTTGACAGGTGCTTCAAGAGGCGGCAAAGAAGCAACCATATCAGATTTCTACAAATGCCTGCAAATGCAGCAAACTGACAAAATTCAGATGACCAGAACGTGCATGCCAAAGTTTTGCATCTGAAATAGCCCTTGAATCTGCAACTACATTTGCAAAATTTTGTCCATGCTTGTCATACAAAGTGAGCTTATACAACCCACGGCACAAAAGCTTAGATGCAATGATTTCATCACCAAAGCTGAGATCATGAACTGTACATCTGTCATCCACAAATTTGACTACAAGTCCAAGTCTAGCAAGTGTAGATATAGATAAAAGATTCTTCCTGATCCCAGGCACATAAAGTGCATCAACAAGTGTGAAAGAACTACCATTAGCAGCAGTAAGCATAATCTTTCCAACTCTCTCAACCGGATAAGAGGAATTGTTGGTACAAGTGACAGAATTCCCATGAGGGACAAACTCGAGAGAGGTGAACAATTCACGATGTGAGGTAACGTGCTTTGTAGCACCACTATCAAAATACCACACATGTGAATCTGCAGCAACTGACATGCATGCATCATGGACAACAGGATTGTAAGTGCACTCAACCCATTCTGCATCAACATCAGGATTACAGTCTCCTTTTACAGAAGACTCAACAATGGCTGCATTTGAAGTGGAACCAGCATTTGCATTGGAACCACCCTCTTTCTTCTTTGCCTCTTTGGCCTTCAATTTAGAACACTGCTTGATCAAGTGATCATTAGCTTTACAATAATGGCAACGCATCTTCTTTTTGCCCTTATCACCAGAATTTCCATACGAATTGCTGCCAGCAGAAGCATTAGGAACAGAAGTTTTGCCACTTGCAGTAGAACCATAAGAAGTGCCTGCATTGCTGTTACCACTCTTTCTTTGAACTGCATGCTGCCTAGTCCTGTTTTTTCTGGAAAGTGACTCTTGCAATAGCAATGTGCATAATGCATAAGTTGCTCATTAATATCCTTGACACCAGCAAGGAAAGTGTCCATATCATCTTCCTCATGCATAATCCTCGACTCCAGCTCTTTACGCAGCAAAGCAATTTTAGCCTCATTGCCGCTTGCATAAAGACCTGCTAGAACATCCCAAGCCGGTTTTTCAGATTTTGCTGAACGAATGTGAGAAACAATGGTGCGCTTTACAGACAATGCAATCAATGCATGAGCCTGCACATCCTTTACATCCCAACGAGCTTGTTTTGAGGTAGGAAAAACAACTTTAATAGCAGTAATCCTTGTAGCAAGACCTGCAAGATCCTCAACATTGCCTACATCCTCAGAACCAGGACGTACATCAATGCCCTACACAATATTCTAGACGCCCTTGACACAAGAACGTGTGGCATCATATAAGCTCACATAGGGTAATTGTGCCCATCCAACCTGTCCTCAGTAGCAAACATCTTGAAGACATCTATGTTGTTGTCAGCCATGGTAAATGCTGCACCTGATGTGAAAAGTGCCCGAAAAGAGGAGAAACGGAGCGGGAACAACACGTGCTATATAGCACAAACCATAGAAGACTGTAAGGCACCTATTATGCAAAAAACGGCAGACCTGCTTGTAGTGGAAACGGAGGCCGAAATGATCCCGAATCAAAAATTTGAGCAGATTGAGCTCTACGAGCCATCAAGAAATATTTGTCGACCTGCAAACAGTTGCCACACCTCACTGTAATCGAAGAAAGTGAGCAGGCATGTGCTAGAGCAGCTGGTGACTAAGCTCGGGAGGATGCAACCTGCTCTGATACCAATTGTTGGAAATAGGGTTGTAGAGAAACACACACAGCTTGGAGAAGATGAATGAAGCTCAAGGCACACAATAGAGAGTGTGTTACTTAGTGTGCAATGGAAAGATGGATAGACCTAGAGTGATGGGCGTATATACAATGTAAGGGGGAAAAAACCTCCTAAAGAGGGAAAAAATGCATCGACGGTCCTAGTGTGTTCACACACATCACTACCACATGTATATGGTAACACTAAACATAATCTTCCACAAACACAACATCCTGTGAGACCAAGATACGCTTTGTTTGTGGATGATACAACCTATAACCTTTGCTTTTAGCACTATAATCAACAAAAATACATTTGACAACCTGATCATCCAATTTTCTGCGCTGTGTTTGTGGAACCAAAGCATATGCGAAACAGCCAAAAACATGTATGTTCTCAATAGAAGGCTTTCTATCATGCCATGCTTCATATGGAGTAATAGACTGCAAAGCTTTTGTAGGACACCTGTTAAGTACATAAGTGGCACACATGATGGCCTCAAGCTAAAACGAATGTGGCAAAGCTTGACTTTTGACCATACATCGTACCATTTCGTAAGTGACTTGTTTTCCCTCTCAACAACACCATTTGCTGAGGTGTAAGGAACTGTACATTGGTGTTTTATCCCCCTTGATTGGAACGAAGGGTGCCCATAGAACATTTCAAGACATTTTTAGCGAGAGCCAAAAATTGTTGGAAGCACATAAAAACTTCGGCCTTCGCTTCAAGTGGATACACCCATGCATGCCTAGAGTAATCATCAATGAAAATCATGAAGTAAAGGTAATTGCCCAAGGACGAAGTTTGCATGGGCCCACAAACATCACTATGCATAAGCTGCAATCTGCATGTGGCCCTAACTGAGCCATCCTTTGGAAACTTTGAACGCTGCATCTTACCCAAAATACAACCTTCACAAAAATGTTTGATATGTTCTTCAAGAGGCGGCAAAGAAGCAACCATATCATATTTCTACAAATGCGGCAAATTGACAAAATTCAGATGACCAAAATGTGCATGCCAAAGTTTTGCATCTGAAATAGCCTTTGAATCCACAACTGAATTTGCAAAATTGTACCCACACTTGTCATACAAAGTGAGCTTATAGAGCCCACAATATAAAATTCCAGATGCAACAATTTCATCATTGAAACTGAGATAATGTACAATATATCTGTCATCCAAAAATTTGACTACAAGACCAAGTCGAGCAAGTGTAGATACAGACAAGAGATTCTTCTTGATCCCATGTACATAAAGTGCATCAACAAGCGTAAAAGTACTACTGTTTGCAGTAGTAAGCACAATCTTTCCAACTCCTTGAACCGGATAAGAGGCATTGTTTGCACAAGTAACTGAATTCCCATCAGAAATAAACTCAAGAGAGGTGAACAAATCATGAGTGAGGTAATGTGCTTTGTAGCACCACATTCAAAATTCCATACATGTGAATCTGCAGCAAATGACATGCATACATCATGGACATAGGATTATAGGTACACTCTACCTAAAAGACCATTCTACATCAACATCAGCATCGGAGTCTCCTTTCATAGAAGACTTAACAATAGCTGCATTTGTTGTGGAACTAGCATTTGCAGTGGAACCACTCTCTTTCTTCTTAGCCTCTTTGGCCTTCAACTTTGGACACTGCTTGATCAAGTGATCATTAGCTTTACAATAATGGCAACGCATCTTCTTTTGCCCTTATCACCAAAATTTCCAGACGAGTTGTTGCCAGCAAGAGCATTAGAAAGAAGTGATTTTCCACTTGCAAAGAACCATGAGAAGTGGTTGCATTACTGTTACCATCCTTTCTTTGAGCAGCAATAAAAGCATGTTCAATTGCGCGCTGTCTAGTCCTTCTTTTTGGAAAGTGACTCTTGCAACAACAATGTTCACAATGCATCAAACTTGAAAACTTCAAGATTTCCTTGGGTCATAATTCTCCAAGTACTAGCAAAAATATGGTAAGATTCTGGCAAGGCATCAAGAGAAGTCTACACAAGGGAACTGTTTGAAATGACTTTACCTGCAAGAACAAGTTGCTCATTGATATCCTTGACACCAGCAAGGAAAGTGTCCATATCATCTTCCTCATGCATAATCTTTGACTCTAACTCTTTACGCAGCGATGTAATTTTTGTCTCATTGCGGCTTGCATAAAGACTGCATAAAGACCAGCCAGAATATCCCAAGCCTGTTTTTTAGATTCCGTTGAACGAATGTGAGGAGTAATTGTGTGCTTCTTAGACAACGCAATCAACGAATGAGCGTGCACAACGAGCTTGTTCTGCCGTCGGCAAAACAACTCTAACAGCAGCAATCCTTGCAGCAAGACCTACAACATCCTGAACATCGCATGTATCCTCAAAACCAGGACGTACATCAATGCCCTGTGCAATATTCTAAACACCCTTTGACACAAGAACATGTTGAATCATGTAAGCCCACATAGGGTAATTGTCCCCATCCAATTTGTCCTAAAAAACAAACATCTTGAACACATATGTGTTGTTGTCAGCCATGGTAAATGCTGCACCTGATGTGAAAACTACCCAAAAAGAGGAGAAACAAAGTGGGAACAACACGTGCTGTATAGCACAAACTGTAGAAGAATGTAAGGGACGTGTCATACAAAAAAAAACACTGACAAAAATTTTGCACAAAATGACGAAATATCATGTGCAGTGCCTGTAGTGGAAACAAAGGCCGAAATGAGCCCGAATCAGAAATCTGATCAAACTCAGCTCTACGAGCTATCCCAACATTTTTGTCGACCTGTGAACACTCGCCAAAGCTCACAGAAATCGAAGAAAGTGAGCATGTGTGTGCTGGAGCTGCTAGCGACTAAGCCCAAGAGGACGCAACCTGCTCTGATACCAATTGTTGAAGTTAGGGTTGCAGGAAAACATACACATCTTGGAGAAGACGAAGGAAGCTAAAGGCACGCAACCGAGAGTATTTTACTTAGTGCTATGGAAAGATAGATAGCCCTAGAATGATGGGTGTATATACAATGGACGGGGGAAAAAACCTCCTAAAGAGGGAAAAATGCCCCAAGCGGTCCTAAGTGTGTTCACACATACCACTACCACGTGTAAATGGTAACACATATGCATAAAGCAACTCCACAACTGCAAACACTGCAAGCACACAATCTGGGACAAATTGCTCAACTCAACGTAAAGCGCATAACCATATACGTAAGTAGAGAGCAAACTAGCTCGAAACGCATCCCACAAAAGAAACTACTAGCAAGAACCTGTGAAATCTGTGACTGTTTGTATGTAGCCACACAAGCACACGCTATCCTCACTCTTGGGAGAGTGGGTACAAAGAACACTAAACTTTGTCCAAACTGACAAAACCTGTCAAAGTGAGAGTAAACACTCGTTCACTGTCAAAGTGGGAGTCAAACTCAATCAGTAACATCAGAGAGTATAACTGCGAATACGTGCAAAACATAGGAAGAATCTAGGGACAAACGGACATATTTTCCCCTGTATTTTGAGAAAACTCACAAAAAATGTCACCAAAAACTGCATCAAAACAAAAACTCAGTGTCTCGGTAAACAGAACCACAAATGGCATACATGCACTGCCAAAACCTTGGCAAACTAGCTCACTCATGAACGAGTGGCTCAATGGATGTGTACCTATCCAAAGACGCTACAAACCTGTGAACCTGCTATTTGCGAGCTAAAGCTAGCTCAAGTTGTATCCACATAATGCATACATTTGGAATGCCCCACACAATCATACATAGTCTGCACTGCAAGAAAGTGCAAACTGTGAGCAAAACTGTCGAGAAACTGACACACTATGTCATCGGTTGGTAAGTACGTTGACCAAAAAGCAAGTGTAAAACACAACCAGCTGCCTGTAGTCGAAATCGTCGTCCAAGAGGCGCGCTCGTGGGAAAACCGCTCTGGTATGGTGCGTTGGAGCTGCTATGCGCCGGTGTGTCACCAAAATTGGAGACCGGAGAACCGTGGAAGTCGAAATGGCCGAAGCCAAAATCGCTGTATTGAGGTCGGGATGCCGGTGACGTCCATCCAAGCAAATCTTCTCCGGAATGGGGTGTGGGAGGGGATTCGCTGGCGAAGCTATGCTAGAGCAGAGCCAAATTACTCTCGCTTGCTCTTGCTATGTCGAATACAAGGGAAACTGGTCAATGCTACCTTCCGCCACCACCGGACGAAAGCGATCACCAAAGCCTGCAATCGTCTATGTTGAGTCGCCAATGCCAAGAAGAATGCCGAAGCCGTAATCACCAAAATCAGTGTCAAAACAAAAGAACCGCCAAAATCGAAGAACCGTCGCCGAAAGATGTAGGGCCGATGCCGAGGAGAAACCCGGGCTTACTCGCCCGTGCCTGCACACATCGTCTGGAGGTGTGTGTGCTTGCACCAAGATCATACATGTTTGCTCTCTTTTCTGTGACCAAGAGAGTCAAAACCTTTCTTCCTTGCCGCTTTTGTACTGATGCCGAATTTCTAACTCTTGTCGATGAGTTTGTGTGTCTGTATGTGGGAACACACTCTTACACGCACACCATAAAGAGAAAAAATCAATTACTGTAGAACTCTGTCGAAAAACTGCTCCGAGGCTTTTGACTGTGTGTGTGTGTAGCTCCTGCTCGATTGCAATGTTTGATTTCCAGCTTTCAAGTGCAAAGCTTGCTTTAGCACACAAGGCACTTTTGCAAGTGTGACCCTTAGCCTGCTTTTATGGCTTCGATTTCTTTTAAGTCTAAAAAACCACAACGACGCTCAATTGCAAATGTATGTGTGCTCCTAATTCTCTCCAAATCTACTGCACAACCCAAGGCTTTCGTATTAGCGTTCACTCGAGCTCCCATCCAAGCTCCTGCTCGGATTTTGCACAATTGCGCGTTTTTTTTTTGTGTGTGTGTGTATGTGTAATCTCAAGCTCGAGATGCTCCTTTTGGCCTTACTCCGATCTGCCCTTCTTTGCTTGAGGCAAGCTCCACTATCCAAATCCTTCAAGCTCCGCACATTCCTTTCCTTATTGATTCTCTAAGAATCATCAAGATCCCCCAAAGCCCAAGAGGGGCTGCGTGCACCGGGAGTCCAAGATTCACCCAATCTCCTCCAGGTGCAATCAATCCTTGCCGCCCCAGAACGCTCCGATCCAGCGTCACCAAGCGTCAAGCTCCATTGCCGCCATCTTGCCGGGAAGCCGTTGCGCACACCGTCGTCGTCACTAAAGCTTTGATACTAGTTGAAGAGTGCGTGTGCACGAATGCGTGCATGCACGGTGTGGAATGCGGTGCGGTGTGCATGCGGGAGGGAGAGAAGGAGAGAGTAGAGAGTGTGGGTGGAGCAAGACTTGACTTATGAGATGCCCCTTATTCTTTGTATATGTACACAGGGATAAGGTGTTAGTGGGCGGGCGCCCGTCCATAGCCTGGGTGGTCGGGCAAGGCATAGACACCTGTACCCCAACACAAGTAAGTGCTTATGCTTTGAGAACAATGATGCGTCCAGAGTGGGTTACATGGATGCAGCCTCGCGGGTTGTTTGGATAATCGAACATCCATGTTTGGCTACGTATTTCTATTTGCTCGAGCAACTGTGTCATGGAGATCATGTCTTTAGGATTTCACTTTTTCTTCCACCACAGAGGCACGACATTAAGGGAATTTTGAGGTCTCCTTTTTGCCTTGTAAGAAATGACATAGAGATTATGCTTTTGATTTTTGAAATGTGAACAAGAAATTTAAAAACCCAAAACTGGGGAGAGAACTCGACCTTTTTACTGGGTGCACGAAATCTCAATTTTTGGGCCCCACATGTAATGTCATTTTCAAAGCTCTCTGAAATGTGTCCCTTTCTAAAACATTCTCCCTCCCAAAGCATCCGTTTTCTCCTTTGGTCCAAATTTCAAATTTCCCCCTACTCCTTTTGTCCTTTCTTTAAACCTTTCTCTTAACCATATCCAACCCATCATCGTTTCCATAGCTAAGTTTTGGCCATGAATCCTGCTAACTGTTGGAATTAGGTTGCAGGAAAACACACACAACTTGTAGAAGATGAAGGAAGCTCAAGGCACACAACAAAGAGTGTATTACGTAGTGTGCAATGGAAAGATAGATAGAACTATAATGATGGGCGTATATACAATGCACCGGGGGGGGGATTTTCTAAAGAGGGAAAAAATGCCCCGGTGGTCCTAAGTATGTTCACACACATCACTACCACATGGTAACAAATCCCCCCTGGAGTGATGCGGTGAACGAGAGCTGGCACATGAGTAAAGGTAAGTGCCATGCCCTGAGGACATGATCAGTCCACAAAGGAAAATAAGCCCAAAGCTTTGCGGAAAGCTTCAAACTTCTCACGAGACAATGTTTTTGTGAAGATCTGCAAGGTTGTCCTGTGTTGGCACATAAGGCAAGTTGATCTCTCTTGCTAAAAGCCTCTCCCTGACATAGTGGTAATGCACCTCAATGTGCTTTGTGCGAGCATGAAAAACTGGGTTCCTCGCAACTACCAATGTGCTCTGACGGTCAGCGTAGATAGTGTTGGTAGTGTCTTGTCCAACACCCAAATCAGCCATAAGGCGTCCAAGCCATACACACTCAACTGTAGTTGTGAAGATTGCTCTGTACTCAGCATCAACTGAAAGTGGCCACAGTAGGTTGCTTCTTGCTCAACCATGATATGCATGAATTGCCAAGCATGAAACAAAAACCACTTTGGACACTCGCGGGTCAAAACAACAAGCCCAATCTAAGTCCAAAAAAGCATGTAAGTCTGGCGGCAATGATCCCCCCTTGGGATAAAACAAGCTAAGATTTAAAGTTCCACTCAAGTAGAAGAAAATCCTCTTGACAGCCTGCCAATGCTTAGACCCTGGGTTATGCACAAATCTGCTGACTTGTAAGACTGCAAACTAGATATTCGGCCTCGTGTTGCATACATAAATGAGGCATCCAACAATAGTTTGGTAAAGAGTGACATCTGCAGGATCACCATCATCATTAAGACTCAATTTCAAACCTGTTTCCATGGGAGTGGCAATAGGTTTGCAATCCTCAAGTCCAAACTTACATAGCAATGTCTCTATGTAACTTTTCTGACACAAGGCAATACCACCATCACACTGCTTAAATTGTATACCCAAGTAATGATGCAACAACACCAAATCTTTCATCTTGAAAGTAGCATTCAACTCAACCTTAAATTCAGCAATATGTCTCTCATTTGGTCCAGTGATCAGCAAAATCATCTACATAAAGAGCCACAATGAGAAGTACATCACCCTCAAGCTTTACATACAATGTGCTTTCTGTTGGACTGTTACAAAAGCCTCGTTTGACCAGCTGAGTGTTAGCCTTCTCATACAAGCACGAGGAGATTACTTCAACCCATACAAAGCTTTGCTACATTTGCACACCTTATCCTCTTGTCCTTTCTTGACAAAACCGCGAGGCTGCGTTACACAAACTTCCTCAAATATTTCACCATTCAAGAAAGCAGTAACAATGTCTGATTGATGTACATCCCAACCAAAATCAGATGCCAGTGCACGTAGAAAATGCATAGTAGCCATAAGAAAAGTGGGAGCAAAATTCTCTTCATAATTTATGCCTTTTTGATGTGCATAACCCTTTGAAACAAGTTGAGCCTTATAGCGATCAATCTCACCGTCCGGCTTGCATTTCAACTTGTAAACCCACTTTGTATCAATGGACTTTTTTCCAGGAGGCAAATCACATAAAGTCGACGTGTCATTATCTTTAAGTGCATCATATTCTGATTGCATGGCAATGAGTCAATTTTGTAATGCTTTGCTTCATCAAAAGACAGAGGTTCCTCAACATCATGTAAGCTAGACATAGCCAAAGCATAACAATCTGATGCATGAGATGCATGGGAAGAACCTAAACAAGTATGACTAGACAAAGGTGCATCCAATTTACTCTCATGCAAAGTATGCACCAACCATTTAGGCATACCTCTAGCCTGCTCATTCTCAACCCTTTCTTGATCAAGTACATCATGTACATCTGCATTAGTAGTCGGTTGATCTGTAACATTTTTAGAAACCCCCATAGGTTGTACATTTGCCTCATTGGAAATTACATTCGTACTTCCACCACTAAAAAGAATCAACAAAGGTCATAAATCTCCTATGAGCTTACATTAGTGTCTCAAGTACATAACAACAACGGTTGAACATAATCTTCCACAAACACAACATCCCGTGAAACCACAATATGCTTTTTTTGTGGATGATACAACTTGTAACCTTTGCTTTCAACACTATAACCGAAAAAAATACATTTGACAGCCTTATCATCCAATTTTCTACGCTGTGTTTGTGGCACCAAAGCATATGTCAAACAACCAAAAACACGCATGTGCTCAATAGAAGGCTTTCTATCATGCCATGCTTCATATGGTGTAATCGATTGCAAAGCTTTTGTAGGACACCAAAAGAATGCGGCAAAGCTTGACTTTTGACCTTATATCGTGCCATTTCTGTAAGTGACCTATTTCTCCTCTCAGGAACACCATTTTGCTGAGGCGTATAAGGCACTGTACATTGGCATTTTATCCCACGACTAGCCACAAATGTATTCAATTTAAGAGACATATACTCCCTCCCTCGATTGGACGGAGGGTGCCCATAGTACATTTCGAGACATTTTCAGCCATAGTCAGAAATTGTTTGAAGCACATAAAAACTTTGGACTTTGCTTTAAGCAGAAATACCCATGCATGCCTGAAGTAACCATCAATAAAAGTCAAAAGTAAAGATGATTGCCCAAGGATGGAGTTTGCCAGCTTTATCATGTAATTTCTTTGACAATGAAATTATCATATCTCTGTTGGCAATTGCAATGTATTTTTTGACATTTTAAGCCTGTGTTGTGGTTATGTATTGAAATGTGGTTACTTGGGTCAATTTCTCTAATCAATCCGCTCGAGGGGTTCGTGTTAGCCAGAAAGTAGCAATAAGGGGTCATGTGGTGGACCATCTCGATGCCCACAGACCTTTTGTGCCCTGCCACAATGAACATGCCGGCCAAATGAGCCATTCTGTGGCCCCATGCGCCATAGAGAAACTTTTGAATACTTGACACAAAAGACCCATGGGGCTAAAAAGGGTAAGAAGACATCATGCTAGTATGCAAATGGTACATGGCGCACAATCAATCCGATGATATCCACAAGGTGCTCATGGGGTCCTCATGTTATGAAATATGATGTAGCTAAGTAGATATTTGAGTAGTTTACTTGATGGAGAGAGATACATTTTCACACAAGAGAGGTTATAGAGTAGAGAGAGAGAGAGAGAGAGAGAGAGAGAGAGAGAGAGAGAGAGAGAGAGAGAGAGAGAGAGAGAGAGAGAGAGAGAGAGAGAGAGAGCACAATATACGTGGTTCACCCAATGTGGGCTATGTCCACGAGAAAGCAGCCATTCAATGACTTTAGTACTTCAAAATAAGAAGTAGATTACAAAGGGTTATACCCTTTTGGAGCTCTTGCCTTGCTTCACTCTCACCACCTCATGTCCACCTTGTTGCATCAACTTCACAGTGCATCACAATGCCACCTCTTCAATCCGTACTTGTGTGTAGAAAATGCCTCCTTTTATAGGCTAAAAGGGTTGCACTCTCTCATGAGAGGCAGTCCTATGTAGCCACCCTTGTGTAGACAAGTCTGAGTTGAATTCTCACATGCACCAATGTGTGGCCGCCCTTGAGAAGACAAGTCCAATTTGAAATCGGCCACCGGCCATTGAATTCGGCCACCAGCCATCGACTTCCGGGCATCGGGCCGTGGGAATTTTGGTTTTCCAACGAGTATTTTTCTTCACACACAATAGCTTCTCCTCATGAGGGATACCTTACAAATGTGCATTTTTAATATACAAAATTATAAGGGATAAATCAGGTTCCATACTTAACAATCTCTCACTTGGAGACTTATCTCCACACCAAACGTGTGACTGCTTTCCATCCTGGCTTCTTATCCTTGAATGTCGATTGAAGATGAGAAAAAGCTCAACTTCTCCTTGTTGACTACCTTTGTAAACATGAGCTCACGCGACCCGCCTCCCGACGGGTTTCGTTCGCTCTTACCAAGCCATCAATCCTATTTAGTTTGTAAACTTGCTCACTCATCTGAGTATCTATATACGTATTCATGTCTCCGATGGATCTTGATCGCTTTTACCAATAGGCATCACATTCTCTCTTTTTCTCCCCCCTTGTTGGCACAGGAAGAGCAAGCGACTCAGCCACACCACCTCTCTCTCTCTCTCTCTCTCTCTCTCTCTCTCTCTCTCTCTCTTTGTACGGAGGCCACCACAGAGAGAGAGAGAGAGAGAGAGAGAGAGAGAGAGAGAGAGAGAGAGAGAGACTATGGAGGACCAAAGTAATGAAAGCTCTTTGCTATCATTTAGAGCGGTGGTGTGTATGAGAGAGAGTTTCATTTGAGCCATCAAGAGTATACTAAGGTTCACTCGCAAAAAAAAGAACTCAATGAAGTCAAACTCTACAACATCTTGCACTATAACATCATCGTCTACGGAATTAAACCATGACTAATAGTTTTGTTTCAAACCATATTTAAAATCAAGCAAGGAATTTGTATGTAGAGAGAGAGAGAGAGAGAGAGAGAGAGAGAGAGAGAGAGAGAGAGAGAGAGAGAGAGAGAGAGAGAGAGGAGTACATTCTAAGATGTGTGTCAAGCTACATACATTTCAATATTCAATGTATGCCAAGCTACATAAATTCCAACACTCAATGTATGCCAAGCTACATAAATGACAATCACCATCAATAAAATATGGTCTTGGAAGCATCAATTTGTGTCCGCACTATCCAAGGCCCAATCTGATGCACACTTTGCCCAAGGCGTCGAGGAGGGCGACCCAACACATATATCTCTATCCTCCAACCGGGGCAATTGTCACCATATGAATAACATATAGTAAGTGGGAGTTGGTCCCCCAGCTCCTGAATACTCACATAGGCATGGCCATTATCATGGTGGATGTTAACTTTGATGTGATAATATCCTACAAACCATCAATATGATGGTAAACACCCAACAAAATATACCGGCGATAATAATGGTTCCTGTTTACAAAAACATACTCAATGTTAAATCATAAACTACGTAACAAAAAACTATTTAAAAAATTCAATAAGTCTCATTTCACCATACCGAACAACTTCAAAGTCTTCAATGATGCGAACAACATCATCAGCATGTAAAGGCCCTCTCCAAAATCGTGGATCTATAACAAAATTGTCTCTCTCATGTGGATTTTTTTGTAAAATAGTTGATTATTATAGACAAAATAGTTAATTACCATAGACAAATGCTGGTGGCTGCATGTGCATCCATGTCACTGTAGAGTGGTAGGCCATCTCTAACCAAACAAAGACAAATAGGTTAATCGTATGCCACTTTATCAAGCTCTCTTAAAAGTAAACTTACCATAAACTTCTTGACACACCACAACCCCCAAAATTCCCATTGTTTCATTTTGATATGTAAGGGGTAAACTCGGGAATATTTCAAAATCAAAATCTTGAAATAGAGAGTTAAAAGGGCTAGATCCACACTTATTTAATGAAAACCAATCCCATTTATTAAAAACCCTTCCAAATTCCACAAACCTTCCAAATTTCCATTGTTTCATTTTGATGTGCAAGTGGTAAACTCATGAATATTTTGAAAGTAAAATAAACAGTTAAAAGGGCTAGGGCTACATTTATCTACCAAGAACAAATCTCATTTAATGAAAATAAATTTTTGATTAAAAAAAGTAAGAGAGAGGGTCATGTCACCCTACCTACCTATAATTACCTTGTCTTTGATGGATGTCGGTCCAAAAAACATAGTGCTGAAGTAAATTGTAGAGAAAAGTAGCTATTATCTTTTTGAGAGCAAATATAACTCAGGGTCAATCCCCTTAAGCAATTGATTAAGACATCACATATAACCGTGTATTCTTACCTCTACTCATTTGCAATCTGTTATAGATAAGAATCCGATAGAAGCATTTTTTCACCTCTAAGGCATGGATGATAATCCAAGGACTTACATTTCAAATTCTTAGAGTCGATGCAACAAAATATTTCACTCCCACTTTGAGAAAAGTTGTAGCTTGTAATCTTACATCATTTTGAGCACAAATGATGTAAAAGAGGATGTCTTGCATATACAATTTCAACATTCCATTTGTGCATGCTTTACCCCACTACGTTTGCAGCGTGCAATACTTCTTTGAATACAACGTTTGGAGTCTGAGTCAAGTCTGGTTCATTATCATCCTTGACCACAACCTTTATAGAAACTGAGGTTTGCAAATGTGACATTGCCACATATAACTGACCATGTGAAAAAACGCGTGCTGCCAAATATAATCCAAAGAGGCCCAATGTTTGTCCTTGTGCTTTATTTATGGTCATCCCAAATGCTAGCCTTATGGGAAAGTGTCTGCACCTCATTTGGCAGGGTAGTCCCTGAGAATTTCCAGCAATGAAATCTATCCTTGGAAGAAATACTCGGTCTCCAAAGTTGGAACCAGTGAGTATCTCTGCCTCTATGACTCTACGATGAAACTGTCTACATATTAACCTTGTGCCATTACAAAGCCCCCTTCTTGGATCCAAATTGCGCAATAGCATGATAGGAGCATTTTCTTTCAGACACAACACATGTGGTGGATATCCTCCACCTAAATCCAAGCTATACAACAATTCACAAAGCACTGCTTTTTTTGATTCGCATAGTGACCCTACACTCAAATACTCTCTATAATGTCCACACATCTTGCATAGAGCATAATCATTGACCACATCTACATCCCTGTTGCAAGGTGCAAGAACTCTCCTATCTTTAAAGAATTCTGCATAATCCTTGACTCTCTGAATATCTCCATAGATGCTCTCAATAAGATCTGACAATTGGTTTCTTTGAAGTAGCATGCTCGTAGGCAAAGTGACATTGTCAACAATTCCCCCATCATGTATATTCCCATTATCGATATCCAGAACCCAATGTGAATTTTTTTTTCAGCTGCATCTGTCATACAACTTTTCCCACACATATTCTGAGTGAGCCTTAATATTCTTGTATGTCTCCAAATGTACAAATGACACAATGTCGCATTCACAATATCTGCTCGGCTACCTTTACGTACAACTGGTAGAATTTACCTAAAGTCACCTCAAGCAAAACTACCTTTCCACCAAACAGACTGTTTGTTTGTAAAACATCTCTGAGTGTCCTATCTATTGCCTCAGCAACATGGCGATGAGTCATGGGTGCTTCATCCCATATAATCAAAGCTGCTCTCCTCAACAATTCAGCAAGTTGGCTATTCACTTTTATATTGCATAATGACTCAGAATTTAATTCTAGAGGAATCTTAAACCTCGAATGTGCAGTTATTCCATTGTTAAGGAGCAAAGCTACAATACTAGATGATGCACATGCCAACGCTACCTTACATTCACCTCGAAGCCGTGCAAGCAATGCATTATAAACATAGGTTTTTCCAGGACCCCCTGGACCATCTAGAAAGAAGACACCCCCTCCAATTTGCTCAACTGCTTGTAGTACACAATTGTAAGCATCACGTTGGCCACTGCTTAGAGACCTTTCCATTTGTTTTGCCATACTACATTGTTCGGTAGTATCATACATGGTCTCTTCTGCTAATACACTACTCCTACTTAAAGACATCAAACTTTGATCAATTGGAGGCATCCTGGGATAGTGAGAGAGCCTCTTACCATTTGTTGTAGCAAAGAATGCAAATTACAAAGTGCCCGACTTTTAGCAACTTCTTGTCGAACTCTTGCATCAAGTACACACATGTTTAAAGCATATGCATAGTCTTCAGAAATATCAATAGAAAACCTATCCCACAATGTCCCTGGACATAATGGCTCACAATATACCAATATAATAGCAAACAATTGGCACAATTGCAATCCAGTTTGAAAAGAAGAGGCTTCTTCCAAGCATGGGATCCACTCCTCGTCACTTTGCAATAATCCTCTAGCATTGCAAGCCTCTTTGAATGTAGCATAAACATGTCCTTCATATGTTCGCAAGTCATCATAACACTTGCATCCCTTACATATGGTTAGCAAAATCCGTAAATAGTAAACATCTCCGGCAGTGGGGACAATGTTGTACATCCTTCCAATGGTATCTCCCAATTGCCTCTGTGTCCATTGTTTTTTAGTCTTGTTCCAAACCCATATAGCAGGAAAGTCAGCATATGGGCCTCATGGTGATTTTGGTTTACAACAAACCACTTAGTGAGTGTTTTCTTCTTAACTTCGTTGTTATTTACTAACTTTGCCAAATCATCAGAATCTAAAAAATTCACAGTATTTTGATTGGGAAGATGAACTTGCAATCTTTGGATATCACGCTTCTCTTCATGCATGTTAAAACCATAAATTCACCAAATAGCTTCAAATGCAGAAACATATCGTGCATCAAGATAGATTTTAATTTCATCAAAAACACCTTCATGATCATGGAGCACCACAGTGGCTCGATCATGGCCCTTATGTACATACTTGTACAAATACTTTACAACAGAAATGGTTGAGCAAATCTCAACATTGATGTGTGCTTTATATCTCAACGATAAAAATGGGTTGTATGGAACAACCCATCTATTGTCTAGCTTGCAATCTCTTAATTGAACAAAACTTCCATTATCTCGTCTCATATATGTAGGATATCCACTTTCATCCACATTTGTAGATACTTCAAATTTGCATAGATATTTAAACCTACATTTTCCATCAACCATACATGGAGCATTTGAATTCAAGGGATCACATGGTCCGTGAATATTGCATTGACTAATCACACCATGAAACTCTGAAAATATCGCTTTTTCTGGGAGCTCAATGCACACCAACTTATCATAGTGGGACACTTCCATTGGTTTGTACTCAGATGCTAAAATCAACAATATATGTGCATGTGGAAGACCTCACTTTTGAAACTCGATCATGCATACATGACCTACAACATCTCCAAAGACAACCTTTTTTATAAGCAAATGCATCGTGTCTTTAAACTTTTGATAGAATACACGTGCAGTTAGATCCGGACGATCTACATCACTTTGTCCTGGTAGCAATGCTTCTTCTACTTCTCTCCATCGTGGATTACATGTAAAGGTTATGAAGAGATCAGTCTTCCCCTCTTACGAACAATTTCCATGGAATCTTGGTGCAATTGGCACATGTATCTTGGCCCTCCAGTGAAAGAAGAGGGCAAGACAATTCTACGCCGAGCAGTTTGTCCCAAAATAGCATCGATACCATCCCTAGCCTAGACCATATCAGCCAAGCCCTGATAGACCTCAACACAGAGTGTTCTCTTATTATTTCTTAGCCACAACAAACGTGAGTCCTCCATGGAACTATATGCATCCACGATATATTGCTGGAGCAATCTACCACCCTGTAAGAGACACTCAATGGTGTCATTTCTTATTGTATTCAAAAACTATAGTATTGTTTTTGTGTAATTTTCTGTCTGGATCCGCTTTGTAGTGAAGGATACCATCCATCTTCTCTCGTTGGAAACAAAAGAACATACATAAGAGGCATGTATGATCGATGCAAATTAGAAATTCTTTTTAACCCCCCTTCTCAAAGATTTAATACTATGTCACGATGCCCTATAGTTCTCTCATCACCTCGCCCAAGCAATATAGCAACAATTTTACCACCACGGGGAGCAAGATATTGCCACCCATTAGAGCGAGCTTCATTTATCACCATCTTGATCTCTGAAACAACAGATCCATTAACCATAGCACCTGTAGTGCGAAGTGCACGAGCATAAGGATTCACCCTATCCATCATTTCTTGTAAAGTTTATAATAATTCAATGTCCAAGTGTGGAACATGATGCAGTCTATTTTGTAGCTCATGCTCCGTGTAAAAAAAATACAACTGTGCAAATCGAGGAACTTCACTACGTCCTTCAATTGGCATTAAAGGACCAATATTGTGATATATACACCCATGTGCCTTGAACGTGTAAACTCCTCTTCCTTGGGACATGTTTTTATCAATGTGAGCACCCAAAGAGGCAAATGTGAGGACCCAAAGAGGCAAATGCAAGTGCATTATTGTAACCACAAATATTATTTAAGAAATTATTGCCTCTTCGTGTAGAGGATTGCATCAAATCTTTCAGTTCTGGGGGTGGCTCACTCAAAGGCAGCAAATGAATCTTGCCATCCAAACAACAATACTTTCCTACAAAATTACGAATACTTCTTCCTTCAACCTTCCATGCTACAACTCCACAATTGGATCATTCAAAGTCTAAGCAACCTAAGTTGTGTATCAAACACTTTCCAAATAGAATTGGTGCCATGGAAGGATTTTTCAAGATGGGAGAGATGCATAGTGAGAGCAAATTGACAAACAATGTCTTGCCACCTTTGTATAGTCTCCCTCTTTAAGCATGACTGGGGCTCTATGCACATTTGCTCTAAAATTACTTTGATGGTCTTCAACATGAATATTCATGCACTCATGATCTAGGCCTTGGCCAACAATGGGTGGATCCGGTCTCTCATAACACTCTCTTTCATATCTTTCATAAGAAATGTGTGGATGTAACCCTAAGCCCCTCAATGCCTTGTTGTACAAAGAGTTCCTAGCTCTATTCCTTGCTATTTCACGCCTAGCTCTTCGAGATTGATCACGATGTCTAATATGCCTTGCATGCCTTGGGGAAGGATCCACTTTTGAGAGCTCCCTCTCTCTAGAGTGTTCACTCTTTGGCCAAGCCTTGAGCTTAATGTTTATGCTTGAGAGGCTAGTGCTAACCATTTTCATTAGTATAAGCTCTTTTTGATTAATCTAATTCTTATTCTCTCATTAATCTACTTCTTCTCTATATTTCATCTTGTCATGAAGTAGTATTACTCTTTCATTATTCTAGATTTGGAAGATGTATGTACTTCTTGCTAGTAACCACTCCTCTTCTTCCATAAGCATTCGATTTGTGATATTTAGCATCACTAATTAGGTTGATTAAGTTGGGTCTTAATCTTGTAATTAGTGTGTGAGCCCTATTGTTTGCTTGTGTGTAGATAGGTTTTATGAAGCTCTAGCACCATTCACTTCTTGTGAGTAGCTATTGATGAAGTGTAGTGATTGACATGTGGTAATTAGCGTGTGCTTATCATTAGTGTGCTTGGGGTTTCTAGTCTATGGCAAGTCGGACTTGGATGGGCTTGATGTGTGTAGGAGTTGTTTGATTAGTGATTAGAGTAGGTCTAGAGTTAGTCTTGCCATGGCTAATCTCTACTTGCAATGGAGAGGTGATCTCTTGAATCCTCTATTTCATTCATCCGATGCTCGTGCTTCCATGCCCTAGCCGGGTTGCCGATCCACGGATTGATAATTTTGTGGGTTACGATTAGGTCGTGCTACAAAGCCTCCCTATATTTGGCGCCGTTGCCGGGGATCGGTAACCTATGCTAGTAAGTTTAGGATGTGTAGAATAGAGTAATTTTCACTAATTTTTTTGGTTTTTAAGTGTGTGTAACTCAATTTTTGGTGTGATTTGATGATGTTGTGCAAGAAAATGATGCTAATGTTGAGTTATGAATACCCCAAACCCCCAATTCCACCCCCAATTTCACTAATTTCATGCTAACCCTTACTAATTTCGCTTCATTTCCATGTTGATTTTTACTAACCTTGCTAACCTAACCACTAACATTTGAAGTGTAAAGTATGTAAAATCCCCTTTTTAGAGGTGTAATCATCACTTTAATCAAGTTAATTGTGCTAATTTATGCCTAATTTGATGATTTGAGTGTTTGATTTTGACCTACAAATGGTCAATTTTTGGGCTAATTTGGAAGAGCCACACATGTGTGTGCATGATGAAATCATCGCGTGGAGCAAGGATTAGCTTGGATACAATAGATTGTAAGTGCATTGACCTACTCCATTCGATTTTTGAGTGGTTAATTTAATTCCAATGTGTTGCTAATTTATTGCTAAAATTAGGTGTGTAAATCAATTGACCTACACTTTGCACCTAATTTGATTGTTTTGGGATGAAATTGATGGTCAATTTTGACTAATGAATGATGTTTGTGTTAAGATAATGCTCAATTCTCATCAAGAAATCATGTGTGTGCATAAAAATCATTGTGTGTGTGCATGCACCAAAGAGGAAAAAAATTGTCAAAAATTTCAAGTGTGTGTGCACCTAATCTTGAGTGTGTGCACGCATTGAAATTGATGGATTTGATGATACTTGAGTATGCAATCATGTAAATGATGTGTATGTTAGGCTAATCCAATCATTGGATAAGCCCAAATGCCAAAAAATTGGGCCAAAATTGAGTGTGTGTGCCTATCCAAGACCACTTGATTTTCTATGATTGATGGTCAATTCAGGCACCTAAATGATTTTTGATTATGAAATGTTCATAAAAAGTGTGTGCAATCATTAGGTGTAAGTCTAAATGCATTGGAAATTGAGCCAAATTTGAATCTTTTGTGCTTAATTTTTGAGCGTGTGCATTGCTTGATTGGGTCAAAATAGTGTTAATTTTTTAGCAATTGAGCATGCATGCATTCACTTATGCTTGATTGAGTTTACAATTTGAGCATTGCAATGTGGAATGGATGTAATCTTTGCATAAAATTTTGGCCTAAATTTGGGCGTGTGTGCTTACTCAATGGCATGTGCAATCCGGTGCTTAAATGAATAATTGGTATTTTTAATCAATTATGATGATTGATTTGGCCAAATAGTTGATATGGGTATCACAAATTGGGTCAAATGTTCAGATAAATTGCTCAAATAATGTCAAATTGTGAAGAATTTTTGTGTGTTTCCATGCTAATGATTGATCTAAATGATGAACATGGAAATCTTGCATTCATTTATGTGCTTAATTGTACCCAAAAATCACTCATGAGTAGCAATGCAAACCAAAAATGAAAAATCCGAGGGGTTTGAATGATTCGAGCTATTGGATATGAGCAATTAGTGTTGCAATGATTGATAAATTGGGCTTGGATTGGTTAAGGAAAATTGATCGTTCATAGGGTATCCATGCATACTTAACCAATTGATGGATTTGAAACTAATCTTTGTGTATGAACTCTATCGACTCAAGTACATAAACTCCAATTAGAAGCAATGCGGATAGGAAGTGGACTCATGAGGTGCATAAAGGAAGGAGAGATTTTAAATTTTTTGATATCTGGCTCAGTTTCAATATGTCGTCCCGTGGCATGATCTATATGTGTTAAAATTGGCTTGAAAGGGATTTAAGGATTGCAATTATCACTAGAGGTGGTATATTGCAATGGAAGCCTAATTTGGTTGCATGGTTGTGTATGGCATAGTACGTCAATGCGTGATTTCCTAAGGTTAAAAAAAATGACCAATGCCGACCATTGTGACCAAAAGGTTTTGGTTTTTCTTCCACGAACTTGCTTTCTACCATGTCACCGTGTGTTGCTTCACCGACACACGAGGACGTGCGCCAAATTAGGAAGGGGGGAATGTTAACAGCGACTAACATAGGCTACACCGGTTATGCATCAAGCGGGAGATAGCTATGGATGTTAAAATATTTTCCACACAGTTTGTATAAGTCTTGGGATCACTTGGAGCTCCAAAGTTGTATATGGTAGTTTGAGGGCTCAAGCTTAAACCCATAGTAGAAGGGATTGTGGTGAAAACCCTGAAAAGGAAGCCTTTAGGCAAGGAGGTTTCATTCTTGAGTATTCACTCTTGAGGATCCACTTTTGAGAGCTCCCTCTCTCTAGAGTGTTCACTCTTTGACCTAGCCTTGAGCTTAATGTTTATGCTTGAGAGGCTAGTGCTAGCCATTGTAATTAGTGTAAGATCTTCTTGATTAATCTAATTCTTATTCTCTCATTAGTCTACTTCTTCTCTACATTTCATCTTGTCGTGAAGTAGTATTACTCTTTCATTATTATAGATTTGGAAGATGTATGTACTTCTTGCTAGTAACCACTCCTCTTCTTCCATAAGCATTCGATTTGCGATATTTAGCATCACTAATTAGGTTGATTAAGTTGGGTCTTAATCTTGTAATTAGTGTGTGCCGTATTGTTTGCTTGTGTGTAGATAGGTTTTATGAAGCTCTAGCACCATTCACTTCGTGTGAGTAGCTATTGATGAAGTGCTGTGATTGACATGTGGTAATTAGCATGTGCTTATCATTAGTGTGCTTGGAGTTTCTAGTCTATGGCAAGTTGGACTTGGGTGGGCTTGATGTGTGTAGGAGTTGTTTGATTAGTGATTAGAGTAGGTTTAGAGTTAGTCTTGCCATGGCTAATCTCTACTTGCAATGGAGAGGTGATCTCTTGAATCCTCTATTCCATTCATCCGATGCTCATGCTTCCATGCCCTAGCCGGGTTGCCGATCCACGGATTGGTAAATTTGTGGGTTGCGATTAGGTCGTGCTACAACGCCTCCCTACATTTGTAACACAGGCTACACCGGTTATGCATCAAGTGAGAGATAGCTATGGATGTTACAATATTTTCCACACACTTTGTATAAGTCTTGGGATCACTTGGAGTTACAAAGTTGTATATGGTAGTTTGAGGGCTCAAGCTTAAACTTATAGTAGAGGGGATTGTGGTGAAAGCCCTTAAAAGGAAGCCTTTAGGCAAGGAGGCTTCATTCTTGAGTATCCACTCTTGAGGATCCACTTTTGAGAGATCCCTCTCTCTAGAGTGTTCACTCTTTGGCCTAGCCTTGAGCTTAATGTTTATGCTTGAGAGGCTAGTGCTAGCTATTGTAATTAGTGTAAGCTCTCCTTGATTAATCTAATTCTTATTCTCTCATTAGTCAACTTCTTCTCTACATTTCATCTTGTTATGAAGTAGTATTATTTCATTATTCTAGATTTGGAAGATGTATGTACTTCTTGCTAGTAACCACTCCTCTTCTTCCATAAGCATTCGACTTGTGATATTTAGCATCACTAATTAGGTTGATTAAGTTGGGTTTTAATCTTGTAATTAGTGTGTGTGCCCTATTGTTTGCTTGTAGATAGGTTTTATGAAGCTCTAGCACCATTCACTTCGTGTGAGTAGCTATTGATGAAGTGCCGTGATTAACATGTGGTAATTAGCGTGTGCTTATCATTAGTGTGCTTTGGGTTTCTAGTCTATGGCAAGCCGGACTTTGGTGGGCTTGATTTGTGTAGGATTTGTTTGATTAGTGATTAGAGTACGTTTAGAGTAAGTCTTGCCATGGCTAATCTCTACTTGCAATGGAGAGGTGATCTCTTGAATCCTCTATTCCATCCATCCGATGCTCGTGCTTCCATGCCCTAGCCGGGTTGCCGATCCACGGATTGATAATTTTGTGGGTTACGATTAGGTTGTGCTACAACGCCTCCCTAGAGAGAGAGAGAGAGAGAGAGAGAGAGAGAGAGAGAGAGAGAGAGAGAGAGAGAGAGAGAGAGAGAGAGAGAGAGAGAAATACACCATAATCGTAGTTTACATACATGCTTGTGCTATCACGTTGTAGAGGAAAATACACCATAATGTGTCTTTGATGTTTGACATTCAGATAGATTGTTTTTTAAATTGAAAAACTCTAAAAACTTACATAAAGCAAAGTTCCCATTTTCTCATTGCATAGCAATGTTTTACATATATCTTAAGCGATTTGCACTTCGCTCACGTGCATTGTAACCAACACGATTGTTTGGTTTTGGAAAATTGTGTTTAACAATTGCATTCAGTTTACTTGAAGCAACTCGAATCTCTGAAACTCCATACCCCTGTAACCGTGTCAAGGCACCCAATTTATTTGAAGCGGTTCAAATCTCTGAAACTCCAGAACCTTGTAGCTTTGTTAAGGAATCCAATTTTTTCACAATGCTTCTTAAAGTGGGCACAATTTCACGCAGGGCGTGATCTTGGTCATTGTGTTGGCCCCCAAGAACTCCCAAGATCTCTGTGCAAAAATTCCCAAGAAACTCCAAGGCTTGTTACTGGCTCGCCTCAATCCGAGCTATGGCTGTCTGTAAGTGCAATTGATTTTCCAAGATCTTTGACTGGGTCTCTTTCATTTCATCATGCAGCTTCCATGCAAGTCCACCCTTAACATGAGCACTGGAGCTAAGTGTTTGGAACATCTCCACAGTGCTCAGCTGCGTTGTCTCCACCCGATCGCACACAGACTTGATTTCTCCAAGAGATTCAAGAACTTGTCTCTTGGTTAGCCCACCCAATGTTTGGGCTAGCCTCTTTGCACCACACACGCTATGAATAGGAAGAGGTGTCACAATCTCTTCATCATCATTGGTTGAAGTATATACTTCCCGGGAGGAGCTTGCACCATTGGTTGCAGTTGCAAGAGGTACAGGTGTAGTGCAAGTTAGGTCCATTTTACTACACATAGATACACATGGAAAAAAAAAGAAATTAAATATACACATTTATTGAGAAACCATTGTTGTCTCGATCGTCTCTATAGACAAAGATAGAGAGAGAGAGAGAGAGAGAGAGAGAGAGAGAGAGAGAGAGAGAGAGTGTAGGAAGATGTGTTGGTTTATTGCCTCAAGTTTCTCAACTTGCATGCATAGGAGACAATGATAATTTTTACTGTGGTCCTCTCTAGCAATCACTTTCAAGCTCTCACCAATCTCTTCAATTGGAGACCCTATGATTGGCAACAAAGCGCTTTCTTCTATTCAAAAGGGTAAAAACCCGAAAAATAAACCTAATTCAAGAAAGGGAATTTTGATTGTTTGGAAAAATGTTTTTTCCCAAACACTAATTGGGCCTAAGGTCTCCCACATGCGCTTATACTCCTAGAGAGAGAGAGAGAGAGAGAGAGGGGGGAGGGGGGGGGGGGAAACTGCATTTCAAACATCTTGTTGACCGCAAAGTTGGACAATCTGCTTTGATTGGACTCAATGTTTGGCATAAAATGCGTCTCAGATTAATATCGTCTCTTGTCCAGACCATAGCATACATAAGAGAACCTACCATTGCAACATATTGAACTTTAGACATATAGGCTATTTCCTCATGTCTTTGGACACATATCCTTGGTTAGTTTAAAGTGACTGGCCAAAGGTGTAGAAACCATTTTTATAGTTTGCATTGCAAACCTTTCTAATACCTTCTTGATGTAATCCTCTTGAGATAGCTTTATTGTCTTCTTCATCCTATCCCTTGATATCTTCATACCAAGTATCCTCTTTGCAACACCTAAATCTTTCATTGAAAAAGATATAGACAACTCCTCTTTTAGATCTTTGGTGTCTTGCATGGTAGCACTTGCAATTAGCATGTCATCAACATACAACATTAGGATGATGAACTTTCCATCTTTCAAATTCTTTGTGTAGACACAATGATCTGAGTTGCATCTTGTGAATCCATGAGCCAACATCCATTGATCAAACTTCAAGTACCATTGTCTTGATGCTTTCTTTTAACCATAAAATCTCTTCTTTAATTTGCAAACCATTTTCTCCTTACCTTTTACTTCATACCCCTTTGGTTGAAGCATGTAAACTTCCTCTAAGTCACCGTGAGGGAATGTCGTATTTACATCCATTTTCTCAATATTTAAATCATGAGCAGCCACAAGGCTTAAGAAAAAGCCTAATTGAGTTCATTTTTATAACAAGAGAAAATATTTCATCAAATTCAATACGTTTCTTTTGAGAAAATCCTTTTACCACAAGCCTGGACTTGTACCTTTCTTCCCACCTTCTTCTTTCTTCACCTTATACACCCATTTGTTCTGCAGTGCTCGCTTACCATTAGTCAACTCAACTAGCTTGTATGTTTGGTTGCAATGTAATGAGTCCATCTCCACTTGCATGCTCTTCATCTAATCTTATTTGGATTGGTGATGCATAAATTCTTCGTATGATTCTAGCTCTCCAGAATTTGAGATCAAGAGATGGTTGAAGGAAGGAACCAAACCTTTTTGAAGGTCTACTTTCTCTTATAGATCTTCGGGGAATAGGTTGAGGCTCCTCATTTTTTTGACATTGTTGCACATTGTCACCATTTGCAGTCCTTGAGTCTTCACCATCCTCAAGCTCCATGCACTCATCACCTGTTTCTTTTGTTTGTTTTCTTTCCAAGTAATCTTTGTACATATTTTGTTCGTTAAAAATACATCCCTACTCCTAAAAACTTTACCATCTTCAGTATTCCATAGGCGATACCCAAAGTTACCTTCTCCATAGCCAATGAAGAGAAACATCTTTTGGACTTTGCATCTAGCTTTGGCATTAGGATTTTATCTATGTGGATGAAAGCCTCACACCCAAACACTTTGAGAAATGAATAATTTACCGGTTTACCTGTCCATGCCTCCTCTAAAACTCCCCCATCCAATGTTGTTGAGGGTGATTGGTTGATTAAGTACACATACGTACTTATTGCTCCATGATTTTTCTGTTCACTCTTTTGGAAATTCCATTTTGTTGAGGTATCCTTGGGGCTGTCCTTTGCCTCTGAATTCCACTGCTAGCACAAAAGCTTTCAAAAGCTTCGCTGTTGCAATACTCGCCTTCATTGTCAAATCTGAGGCATTTAACCTTGGTACTTCTTTCATTCTCCACAAAGTCTTTCCACCTTTAAAATATGGAAAACACATCGGATTTATTCTTCATTACATAAACCCATGTTTTCCTAGTTGCATCATCTATGGATGTTACATAGTACAATGAGCCACCAAGGGATGGTGTACTTGCAGGACCCCAAATATTAGAAAACCAATTCAAGTTTTTTGTTTTTCCTTTTATTTTCCGCTTTTAGGAATTTTACCCTCTTTTGTTTATCATAAACACAATCTTCAAAAAACTCTAAGTCCACTTCTTTCAAACCTGGTAGAACGTTCTTTGATTGAAGGATTTGCGTACTCATATGCCCAAGCTGGTAGTGCCACATAGCACTATTGAATTTTGTAGTTGTTGCACAAGATGAAGTTCTTGTGCTGACAATAGACAAGTAAAGTGTACCAACCTTTTCTCCTTTGGCAATCACCAAAGATCCCTTTGAGATCTTCCAAATTTTTTTAAAAAAATGCAATGTTGTGACCTTCATCTTCCAATTGTCCTATAGAGATCAAATTCTTGCCAAGAGAAGGAACATGCTGAACATCTTTAAGCTTCCACTTTTGTTAGTAGTTTTGACACAAACTATACCTTTGCCTCACAATTTCACAAGCTTCATCATCTCCCAAGTATACATACCCAAAATTACCTTTGGTGTGATCTTGGAAATGTTCTTTGTGTGGTGTTGCATGGAATGAAGCCTCATAATCTACTATTCAAGAATTATACACATCGTCTAATGAAAGAATTACAGCATGTTGCTCTAATTTACCTACCACATTGGCCTCCGATGTTGGCTTGTTGTCTTGAGACTTTGACTCCTTCTTCTTCTTGGACCATCAATCCTTCTTGACGTCCTTCTTGCCACAGTTCCAACATTCAAGAGCTGACTTTGTATGTGACTTGCTCCACCTTGAACGATCATGACCCTTTTGGTTTTTGAACCTCTCCTTAGGCCTTCCTCTTGTTTGCACTGACAATGCAGCACTCAATGATCACATGTGCTTCTCCTTCGCATCATCATCAAACTTAAGAGTATTTATGCTTGAGGTAGAGTTACTTACAACCATCACAAGGCTGTCCCAACTATCAGGGAGAGATGATAGTATAAGGAGAGCTCGCACTTTGTTGTCAAAATTGACCTTCATTGATCAAAGTTGACTTATGTTGGTGTTAAAGTCGTATAGGTGTTTGCAACTGAACCATTCTCTCTGCCATCTTTACAAGCGCTTCATAAGAAATACCTTATTAGATGCCGATGGTATCTTGTAGAGGCTATCAAGTGACTTCATCAAGTCCTCCATGGTCTTCATCTCCGAAACGTCAAAGGCCATCATTGACGCCAAGCTTAACCGGATTGTTCCAAGTGCCTTTCGGTCAAGGAAAATCCATCTGCCATCATTGTGGGCTTCTTTGCAAGACCGCCTAGTGGAAAATAGAGATCCTTTTGGTAGAGACGGTCTTCAATCTACATCTTCCAGTTGTTGATAGTACTTGCCGTTGAACTTCTTGATCTTGAGCTTCGCTTCCTCCGCCATTACTCCCATTCAATTCAAGGAATCCTTTCCTTGAGAAACTTTAGCCACGAGCAAACCTTGCTCTGATACCAGTTATTAGGAAATATGATGTAGCTAAGTAGATATTTGAGTAGTTTACTTAATGGAGAGAGATAAATTTTCACAGAAGAGAGGTTATAGAGTAGAAACAGAGAGCACACACAATATATGTGGTTCACCCATACTGGGCTACGTCCACGGAAAAGCAACCACTCAATGGCTTTAGTACTTCAAAATAAGAAGTAGATTACAAAGGGATTATACCCTTTTGGAGCTCTCACCTTGCTTCACTCTCACTGTCTCACATCCACCTTGTTGCATCAACTTCACAATGCATCACAATGATTCACCTCTTCAATCCATTTTTGTGTGTAGAAAAGGCCTCCTTTTATAGGCTAAAAGGGTTGTCCTCTCTCATGAGAGGAAGCCGTGTGTAGCCGCCCTTGTGTAGACAAGTCCGAGTTGAATTCTCCCATGCGCCCATGTGTGGCTGCCCTTAAGAAGACAAGTCCAATTTGAAATCGGCTCCATTGGCCACTGGGCCGTGGAAAATTTTATTTTTTGTTTTTTGACGAGACTGATTTTTCTTCACGCACGATGGCTTCTCCTCATAACGGGGGCCTTACAAATATGCTTTTTTTAATACAAAAAATTACAAGGGGTAAATCAAGCTCCATACTTAATGCCTCACGGGCCTTTTGTGTCCCGCCGTCTCATAAACATGCTGGTCGAAGGATCCGTTCCATGGCCCACCTCACCTACGACAAGAAGACATCATGTTAGTGTGCAAATGGCTCGTGACACACATGGATCAATACAAAAACTTACTCAAGCTGATAACTTTATTAATTTCAAAGATACATCAAGACGTGCAATGCACGTAGCTAAGATAGCCATTTTACAGGCTCATGGAACCTAGGCTCCTTATAGATGGTTTCTCACCAATGCATGATACAATATGTTCTTTGTTTGTTATTCCTTGCCCGAGACAAAGGCCACAATACCCTGAAAGGTTTTCGGCCCCTTTTCTCACCAAAATGATGGATTGCTGCCTCTCTGTTTACAAGAATACATTTGTGGGCATTTAATGCTATAGGAAACTCGTCCAAATTAGAGCTTAGTGCTCTGCACTTGTATATCTTTGTTGATGCATAGTCCGTATACTAGTTGTGGATGACCCGAACCATCTCTTCATTGAAGCTTGGGAGATAATGCCACAGGGCAGGCAACGTCCTTTGAGTCACCCTCCATGCAAGATCCACCTTTCCATTGGGCAAAGCTATCCATCTCCAAAGCAAACTGCAAGAAACAACATCAAATTATGATTCTAAGAAATAACAATGAGAATTGAGAGGAATGAAGTACTTACTAGTGTCACATCATCTTGCTTGCAAATGTTCTTTTTGGTTATGTTGATTGTGCCAAGATTAGTGCGCTATGAGCATATGAGACGGTTGTGGGGAGCAAAGCTACTTTCAGGCACACTCTTGTATAAATCTTTCTTCTCATCAAATGGTTTATTGAGCTATTGCCAGGAGGGAAGCCATGAAATTATGTCCGTCTGGCAAGGTGAGCGTGTTGATGAGGGGAGCAGAGGAGTAGTCCACTTGGAACTCGGTCTTGTGATTGGGCCTCTCTATATCACAAACCCCATCATATATTTTAAGAACAAAGAGGGCTTTGTCCTGATGCATCTCAAGGGAGTGGGTAATGTAGTCAAGGAAGGGAAATTCTTGACCGTCCACTATGATTGGATGCAAGGTGCACAAGAGCACCTCTGGGATCTCATGTTCGAAGGAGATTCTTGGTCTTGGTCTTCTAGGTCTTTGTTGAGAGGAGGACCACACATATACATTTTTGCTCACACTCATGTTTTTGTAAACACTTATTGTAATAAATGTCTTTCCGACATTTCATTTTTTTCATGAAGCCGATTCATTGTAATTAGCGGGACTCAATTGAGTTTCCAGCTTGTATTCCCCAAGTAGTTTCACCTGCTTATGTAATTAGATTAGAGATGTTTTCACACCTCCAAGGTTGAGGTATAAGAGCCAATTTTTGTAAACCTAAGGGCACAATTTTGAATCATTAATCAAGATGAGTTTTTGAGCACCGTGACTGTGTCTGAGAGAGAGTGAGTGAGAGAGAGAGAGAGAGAGAGAGTCTATCCTCTTGATATGCGAGCTACGGAGCCGCCATTGGAGAAGCGACACCGCCATTGTGTTAGCAACGGCGAGAGCTATGCATCGATACCAAGCGTGCGCGCATTCGGCTTCTACGTGAGGTCAACTCCCACGAGCTTCTATGTGAGTTTTCTCCCTACCTGTGTGTCGGAATTGAGCGTGCCATATATCTATAGAACCGCAACGAGTAGAGCTACACATTAGTACCATCAAAGTCGAGATTCGATCACCTGTAATTTTTGGCCTCTCTTCATACGCGTTTACCAGACGGAGTGGTTTACTGGTTGAGATTGTATTGTAGATTCATAGGGTATTGTCCTTACCTAGTGTAGAGACCCCCCTTTGAGTTTGAGGCTAATTCGATGACTCTAGATCATGTTTCAAATAGCATTCATTCGTAGTACGGATTTCAGTCACTTGCGTATTTGAGAACTTAGATTTGATTTCCTTGGTAGTGATTGTCATTAGAAGGTCGAGTAGGTGATTTAACACCCACCTATTTGTTTCCATGCGCCTGCAGGTCAAGCTCCGTTCTCGTCTAACATTCTTATTTTTCGGTTGAGTTCTCGCTATCATAGCCACCGCTAGCGGCCTAACCGCCACAACATTTGGTGCCGCTGTCGGGGACGAGAGCCCTAAGTAGGTGACCTTAGACTAATCCTACGAGGTGATTTGTTTTGTTACTTTGTATATTTTAGTTAGAAAGGTCTAGGAGTGGTGGACTCCGAGGATCTTTGAGAGGTACTAGGAAACCTGTGGTATTCCTGGGTCTTTCGTGTTTGACAGGTTTGTAGTTTAGATTAGATTGATTTTTGTTGGTGTTGAGTGGTTGTTGGGATTGAGGCATTTACTAGTCCGTATGTGGCAGTGAATCTCTTTATACTCACAATTGCAAAAACCCATTTTATGATTAGAAGTAGCTTAGGCAGGACATGGCTTGATCTTGATATAGAGCTATTAATCAGTGATTTATTTGCTTGATGTGTTTGTTTGCATGTTAGATCACTGAACCATTGCTTTGGTAGTGAAACTTGCATAAACAAAGCTTAGAGAAATTTTCTGTGAGATTGAGTGTTGCTGAGCACTTAGGAGAGCTCTTGGAAGAGTTCTGTGTTGAAAAACCAGAATTCTGCAACTTTAGACATGATACGCGTATGATGTCTTAGGGGCTAAATAGAGACCAAAACAAAAAATTTGAAATTACCGGAGTGTTTAGAAGGGGGGTTATACCCTAAGATCAACTTAAAACAAGGGCTTTAATACTTCTAGAAACTCAAAATACCAAGTCAAGAGTGTAAAAAATGCAAAGAATAGGAAAATGATTCATAGCTTATTTTTGCATTCAGACTTGATAAAACACTTGAAACTCAAAGATAAACACTTGAGAAGGCTTAAAATTGAAAACTGACAAAATATGGGACAAAAGACATCATACGCGTATAATGTCTTTTGGCACTTACTGAAGTGATTTTTCAAATTTGACTTGACAACATTGTTACAAACACTGTGAAAAGCTTAAATATTGAATCTTGACCAAAATTGAGCAAAGAGACATCATACGCGTATGATGTCTCTAACCTAATTCTGGGCATATTTTGATATTTTGCTAACACAGATCCTTTGTACTAGTTGTCTAGAGCTTGTATTTCAAGTTTCATGTCATTTGGATCACATTTGACCTCAAGTAAGTCAAAAATGGGGAAATTGCCAAGAAAAGCCTAATCTGGCAATAACTTGCACAAACAGAGTTCAAATTGAATTTTGTGAGTGGACAGAGTATAAGGGTGCTACTGGGAGTGAGCAAAGAAAAAATATCCAAAATCTATGAAAAAAGACATCATATGCGTATAATATCTTTTTGAGAAAATCCGATACAAAATTTTCACTTGAGGTAACATAAGTCTTCCAACTGACAAAACAAACCATTTGACCAAGTATCATTCAGTTTGGATCACTTTTGATCACAGAGAATTGGGATAAACAAACTGTCGAGACTAAAAAGTTACATTCCTCTAGGGGGATTGATGAATTTGAGATCCAGTAGATATCTCTAGAATAACCAACCGAGACAAAGAGAACAAGCGAGTGTTATATCAACCGAGGAGAGTGTAAACCAAGGTGTAGTACGACTGTTAGAGCCGATCCTTGAAGAAAGTATTTCCGATACTTCTTTAGAGAGATCTTTCAAGTATTTCACGGAACACTTGTGACATTTAACCTAAACGAAAGAGAAAACATGGGAGCAGGACCATCAAACCCTTCGCCCACAATGAAGCTATTGTTCATCAAGTATCAATATGACAACAAGCAAGGTGCCAAGATCTACAAAGATGGTATGGACCGCTACTGTGTGAAAATAGAAGATAGGCCAAGTGAGTTCAAGGATTTAGTGCCTGTGAGCTATAGCGGAGATAGGTACCTAGATGATGAAGGTATCATGTACTTGGTAGTCCTAAATCCTAACATTGTGGACAAGTGGGGATTGATGGGCACGAAAGCTAAAGTAGATAAGGAACCTACGGAGAAAGCACCAACGATGAGCTTCCTAATACGAGGCTAAGGTGAGAAAACAAAACTTTGAGAATCAACACAGACAACGTCTACGTGGGGTTATACAAGTATAATAATGGAGAGGAAGATCTCTATTATAGATGCGAGGAACCCTACGTCGATGAGTTGACAGAGCGGAAAAGACTTTATGTCTTCACCTATACAGAGGGATCAGAAACGAAAATTGTCGCATACGACAAGTATGGAAGATGATACTCAGCAATCGATAAAAAGGAGTTGGAAGGGTATGCGTACTTTGGGGGACCGATCCACCATTATTATGTCACTCCAAGCCCACTGAGACCAACACCTACAACTTTCATGCCAGACCCGATGGCAACAGGTGGAGAGAGGACTCACGTAGCTGATTCTTTCAGTCGACCTCAGTATTCTATGCCAAGCCCCATGGGAACATTGCGACGTGCTATTGTCCCTTGCACTCCGCCAGTTAGAATGATTGCTATTAATCAAGCCCTCATTGACCAACTCCTTGCACATGACCTAGGACACATGATGGAGAAGCTTACTGCCATGTTCCAGGTATCCATCAACATGGAGGCTACAATTGAACTACATGTTGATGCATTTGAAGCGCTTACATCCTACATGGAGACACACATAGCAGAGTACTCCATCAATTTATGAAGAAGGTCTGTGGGTGCCGGTTGATCTCATCAAACGCACCTTTAGAGAATATAATAGTTTTCCCTTCGGATTGGGTAGGGTGATCAAAGGGCTCACCAGGGAACACTATAGAAAGGAAGAGGAGGACAACCTCGTAGACCTGGGCATGGGGAGCATCGGCATGGGAATTTTTGAGGTGGTGCATGGCTCTTGCTATGATGATGATGGAGGCAATTGAAAACAGCAAGGGGAAAGGTAAAGCAAGTGACCGCAAGAAGCTATCTCCAAGGACTCTTGTAAAGGAGGCGGAGCCCAAAGAGGATAATATGTCTAACCAAGAAGAGGCTTTGTTGGACCTCCTATGTCTCCAAGGTGAGCCTCCTTTGGAAGATGCTGACCAAGACTGTTGTGGCGGTTATGCCGCTAGCGGTGGCTATGATAGCGAGAACTCAACCGACAAACAAGAATGTCACACGAGGATGGAGCTTGACCCGCAGGCGCATGGAAACAAATAGGTGGGTGTCAAATCACCTACTCGACCTTCTAATGACAATCACTACCAAGGAAATCAAATCTAAGTTCTCAAATATGCAAGTGACTGAAATCTGTACTACGAACGAATGCTATCCGAAACATAATCTAGAGTCATCGATCAGCCTCAAACTCAAAGGGGGGTCTCTAAACTAGGTAAGGACAATACCCTATGAATCTACAATACAATCTCAACCTGTAACCACTCCGTGCGGTAAACGCGTATGAAGACAGGCCAAAAAAAAAAACTTACAGGTGAACGAATCTTGACTCCGATGGTACTAATGTGTAGCTCTACTCGCTGCGGTTCTATAGATATATGGCACGCTCAATTCCGACACACAGGTAGGGAGAAAACTCACATAGAAGCTCGTGGGATCTCACCTCGCGTAGAAGCCGAATGCACGCACGCTTGGTATCGGTGCGTAGCTCTCGCCATTGCTAAAAAAATGGCCGTGTTGCTTCTCCAATGGCAGCTCCATAGCTCGCGTAGCAAGAGGATAGACTCTCTCTCTCTCTCTCTCTCTCTCTCTCTCTCTCTCTCACTCTCTTAGACACAGTCACGGCGCTCAAAAACTCACCTTGATTAATGATTCAAAATTGTGCCCTTAGGTTTACAAAAATTGGCTCTTATACCTCAGCCTTGGAGGTGTGAAAACATCTCTAATCTAATTACATAAGCAAGTGAAACTACTTGGGGAATACAAGCTGTAAACTCAATTGAGTCCCGCTAATTACAATGAATCGGCTTCATGAAAAGAATGAAATGTCGGAAAGACATTTATTACAATAAGTGTTTACAAAAATATGAGTGTGAGCAAAAATGTATATGTGTGGTCCTCCGCTCAAGACTCCCCCCCTCCACGTTCATGTCGTCCTTGACATGACATCCTTGCTTTGTCTTTAGTGGAGTCCCATCGATTTCAGCATCTGAAGATGTGACTCGTATCTCAGGTTTCCAATGGTCTATGTAGGGCCGAAAATCTTACTTTCATGAGTAAAGAAACCTGTGTAGAATGCCTCCTCAAAGGCCTCCATGTGGAAGCTCGGCATAAACATGATTCTCTGATTAAAGAGGTGTAATACTTTTGGAGATGGCTGCAAGGCTAGATCATACATCATATCTGTCACTGTGTCGGCCGTTGACAACAATGTTGAGCTGGTAGCTTTATCCGGCGCGAACACTTCAATGCAAGCCAATAATGTTCTGCAAATCTTTTTGAGCATTTGACTTGAAAGGTCAGGAGAGCCAGCAAAGAGCTTAATGGTGCCCGTTAGGGTTTTCACCATGTAGGCCTTACTTATTCTCTCTCCCACCTTCGGTCCTGGCATCTTGGGGTAATTAAGCCAATTTGGCTTCTGTGCTGTGATTCTGCCATGCTCTTGCCAACTCCTGACTCGTGGCACTGGACAGAATGTTGCATCTTCTCTAACTTCCTTGGGTGCCTCCACCAAATAGATTAGGTAGGTTTCCATGCTCTTGCCAACTCCTGACTCCTGGACAGAAGGTTGCATCTTCTCTAACTTCCTTGGGTGCCTCCACCAAATAGATTAGGTAGGTTGGGTACTTTGTCAAACACCCTTTCCTCCATCTCGGCTGGGAGTCCACTATCTTCTTTGATTCCTCCTCTTTTGTGATGTCGCCTTCGTATAGTGTGACATACTGCTCCTCTTCTAGCCTTTTCTTTGTTTTTAGCACTTCAAACTTTAGTGGAGGAAGGGGCAAGGTGGGTTGCATCCACTGTTCTTGCAGCACCTTAGTATCCAATCCTTGAAGTCTGATGGAGAACAGGAGTCTTCTTTCCCACTCCATGGCCGCCTTTGCACTCTCCTCTGTTGCCTGCTCTATCTGCTCGTGCAATCTATTTTCCTCCTCCTCGGTAGTTCTTGATGTTGTGGTCTCTTCTTGTGCTGGGGCTAGATCTTCAATAGTTGTGGCTTCCCCAGTCTTTGGTAGCTCCACAGCTACCCCGCCAATTTCTTCTAGCTGAACCTCTGTATCTTTTATCATTTTGTCTTGCAGATCTTGGAGATGCTTTCGGAGGGCCTCATTCTCCACTCTCAATGCTTGTTTCTCTGATGTAAGTACTTCTTCTACAGCCAATGATCCCTCCGCAATGTGCAATCTCTGCACTTGCTCTAGCCGCAATTCTCTTTGCAAGCTACGGACTTGATCTTCCAGAACTGGGACTATTGCTCCCTTTGGCTCTACTCCTGCTCTGCTAGCTCTTGGTGTGGATCTAAGCCTTAGGATTGTTCTCTCCTGCAGCTCCATCCTTTCTCGTAGCTCAATGAGCTCTTCCTTTGTAGCTCCAATTCATCTTCAATTCTTTCTTTGGCTTCTTGTGCACTGGCCACCTCTCTTGAAGCATCAGCAAGTTGGAGGATTAGTCCATCTCTTTCATTTCATGCTTCTTCTTTGTTGTCCCTCATTGTCTTTGATCGGGCTTTGATCTGCTGCAATAGTTGATGCACTTTCTGGATATCTCTTTCATCCTCATCTTCAAGCTCAAGTGCTCTTTCTACTACATTCTCCTTTAGCTTCAACTCATCCTTTGCCTTCTCAGGTACTAACCTCTGCTCTCTATCTAATCTATTCTTGGTCCTCCTCTCCGTTCTTCTTGTGCTATGGCAATGCCATACACAACCTTGAGGGCCTCTTCTTGAGTATATCCTGTGTCTAATAGAGCATCATATTGCTCTTTCTTCTCTTGAACTGGATCCATTGTCTTCTCCTCTTGCTGTATTTTGGGCTTTTCTAGCACATCCACCTCAACTTCAGTAGTCCTCTCCTCCACTATGTTTTCCTTTCCTTTAGGACTTGGATCCTCTACCTTACCCTTGCCCTTGTCACCTCTTTTTAATTCAGCTTTAAGGTGCTGAACTTCTGCTTCAGTGTATGGCTCTACTGGATGTTGCTCCAAGATAGCTTCTGATTCTTCATAATCCTTGATATATTGATCGTACTGATCAATATTTGGTCTTGTTGAGATGGCTCCGTGTTGAGCCAGCAGAGGATCACACCCACATTTTTGCTCACACTCATCATTTTGTAACCATTGATTGTAATAAATGTCTTTCCGACATTAATTTTGATTTGAGCCATTCATTAAGTAACGGGACTCAATTGAGTTTCCAGCTTGTAATTCCGAAGTAATTTCACTTGCTGATGTAATTAGTTAGAGATGTTCTCACCTCCAAGGCTGAGGTATATAAGCCAAAGTTTTTGTAACCTAAGGGGATTCAGATTATTAATCAAAGTGAGTTTTTGAGCGCCGTGACTGTGTCTGAGAGAGAGTGAGAGAGAGAGAGAGTCTTATCTACTTGCTACGCGAGCTACGGATCTGCTATTGGAGAAGCGACACCGCCATTGTGTTAGCAACGGCGAGAGCTACGCACAGATACCAAGAGTGCACGCTATCGGCTTTTATGTGTGGTAAGTTCCTACGAGCTTCGGTGTGAGTTTTCTTCCAACTCGTGTGTCGGAATGGAGTGTGCAGCATATCTATAGAACCACAACGAGTAGAGCTACACATTGGTACCATCGGGGTCAAGTTTCGATCACCTGTATTTTTCGGCCTGTTTTCATACGCGTTTGCCGCACGGAGTGGTTATAGGTTGATTTTGCAGTTCAAGTCTTTAGGGTGTTGTTCTTACCTAGTGTATAGACTTCCCCTTGAGTTTGAGATCGATTCAATGATTCTAGATCCTGTTTCGTATAGCATTCGTTCGTAGTAAGGATTTCAGTCACTTGCGTATTTTAGAACTTAGATTTGATTTCCTTAGTAGTGATTGTCATTAGAAGGTCAAGTAGGTGATTTGACACCCACCTAGTTGTTTCCATGCGCCTGCGGGTCAAGCTCCATCCTCGTCTGACAAATTCTGTTGTTGGTTGAGTTCTCGCTATTTAGCTTCCGCTAGCGGCGTAACCGCCTTAACATTTGGCACCGCTGCCGGGGACGAGAGCCCTAAGTAGGTGACCTTAGACTAATCCTACGAGGTGAGTCGTATAAACTACTTTGTATACTTTAGTTAGAAAAGATCTAGGAGTGGTGGACTCCGAAGATCTCGAGAGATACTAGGAAGTGGGGTATTCCTGGGTCTTCCGTGTTGACAATATTTTTAGATTAGCTTAGATTTGTTTGTTGTTTTGTTGGTGTTGAGTAGTTGTTGATAGAAGAAGAATTTGCTAGTCCGTGAGTGGCAGTGGATCTCTTTAAAATCACAATTACCAAACCCATTTTATGATTAGGAATAGCTTAGGTAGGACTTCATTTGATCCTGATCTGGAGCTAGTAATCATTGGAGTATTTGCTTGATATGGTTGATTGCATGTTAGATCACTAAACCGTCGAGTTAGTAGTGAAACTTGCAATAAACAAAAGCCAGAGAAATTTTCTGTGTATCTGGGAGTTGCTGAGCACTTGAGAAAGCTTTAGGAAGGATTTTGTGCCAAAAAGATGGAAATCTGCAACTTTAGACATCATACGCGTATGATGTCTAAATGACCAAACAAAGACCAAAACAGAAATTTTGACTTTACCAGAGTGTTCAAAAGGGGAGTTATACCCTAATTTCAACTTAAAACAAGAGCATTAACACTCAAAGAAACCCAAAAAGACAAGTCGGAGTCCAAGAAACGCAAAGAATAGGAAATTTTGGATTCAGATCTTGTTTTTACATTCAAACCTGACAAAAACACTTGAAACTCAATTATAAACATTGGAGAAGACTTAAAACCAAGAATAGTTAAAATCTGGGACAAAAGACATCATACGCGTATAATGTCTTTTAGCACATCCACTACTTATTTTTGATATCTGACCTGACAAGATTGTTACAAACATTGTAGAAAGCAAAAATATCAAGTCTTGACCCAAATTGATGAAAAAGACATCATACGCGTATGATGTCTTTTACCTAATTTTGGACATATTTTGATACTTTGCCAACACAGATCCATTGTAATAGCTGTCTAGAGGTTATATTTCAAGTTTCATCCCATTTGGATCATAATTGACCCAAAACAAGTCAAAAGCGGAAAATTGCCAAGAAAAGCCTAAATTAGCCATAACTTGCTCAAACAGAGTTCAAACTGAATTTTGTGAGTGGAAAGAGCATAAGGGGGCTACTGAGAGTGAGCATAACCAAAATAGTCTAAATCTGTGAAAAAAGACATCATACGCGTATAATGTCTTTTTCAGCATAACTGCAACAAAATTCTCACTTGATGAAACAGAAGTTGTCCAACTGACAAGATTAAACAATTGACCAAGTATCAATCAGTTTGGATCAATTCTGACCACAAAAACTTGGAAACACAAATTGCCGAGACGGAGAAGTTAAAGTCCTTTAGGGGAATTGATGAATTTGAAATCGGGCAGGAATCTCCAGAATAACCAACCAAAACAAGGGGAACAAGCAAGTGTCATATCAACCGAGGGAAGTGTAAACCAAAGTTGGGTGCAACCATTAGAGCCGATCTTTGAAGGAAGTGTTTCTGATACTTCTTCGGAGAGATCTTACGAGATTTTCACCGAACACTTGGAACACTTGAACCTGAACAACAGAGAAAATATGGCAGCAGGATCATCAAACCCTTCCGCCACAATGAAGCTATTGTTCATAAAATACCAGTACGACAATGAGCAAGGTGCCAAGATCTACAAAGATGGAATGGACCGCTATTGTGTAAAGATAGAAGAGAGACCTAGTGAGTTCAAGGACTTAGTGCCTGTGAGCTATAGCGGAGATAGATATCTAGATGACGAGGGTACCATGTACTTGGTAGTCCTAAACCCTAACATTGTGGACAAGTGGGGATTGATGGGCACCAAAGCCAAAGTAGATGAAGAACTTGAGGAGAAAGCACCAATAATGAACTTCCCTGATGCGAGGTTAAGAAGAGAGAATGAAACTACAAGGATCAACACTGATAACATCTATGTGGGGCTATACAAATATAATAATGGGGAGCAAGATCTCTATTATAGATGTGAAGAACCCTACACCGGAGAGTTGACAGACCAAAAAAGACTTTATGTCTTTACCTACACAGAGGGATCGGAAGTGAAAATTGTTGCTTACGACAAGTATGGGAGGCAATACTCAACAATGGGCAAGAAAGAATTAGAAGGATACACATACTTTGGGGGACCACTACATCAGTATTATGTTACTTCTAGCTCACAAAGACCAGCACCAACAAATGGAGGGCAAAACCCAATGGCAACAGGAGGACAAAGAACTCAGGCTGCTGACTGTTAGGAAATAAGGCGTAGCTAAATAGATAATTGAGTAGATTAATTAATGGAGAGAGACAGATTTACATACACGAGATTATAGAGTAGAGAGAGAGAGAGAGAGTACACACGATATACGTGGTTCACCCAATGTGGGCTACGTCCACGGGAAAGCAGCCACTCAATGGCTTTAGTACTTCAAAACAAGAAGTAATTTACAAAGGGATTATACCCTTAATGGAGCTCCCGCCTTGCTTCACTCTCACCACCTCACACTCACCTTGTTGCATCAACTTCACACTATATAATGTGTGTAGAAATGGCGTCCTTTTATAGGCCAAAAGGGCTGCTCTCTCTTATGAGAGACAGCCATGTGTAGCCGCCCTTGTGGGAATAAGTCCAAATCGGACCCTCCAATCCGCCCATGTGTGGCCGCCCTTGAGAAGACAAGTCCGCTTTTGAATTCGGCCACCGGCCATTGAATTCGGCCACCGGCCACCGGCCATTGACTTCCGACCACCGGCCATCGGCCATTGACTACCGGCCACCGGCCAACCGACCGGTTGTTTTCCGACCACTTTCTGGCTGCCGTCCGGCCATAATATTCCGGCGAAAAAGAATATTCCGGCGAAAAAAAAAGTCTCGGGGGCCTCCGCCCCCGAGGCCTTTAAAGTTGCCCCTGATTCTTGTCCGTGAAAATTTTGGTTTCCGGTGAGTGATTTTCCTTCACGCACGATGGCTTCTCCTCATAATGGGGGCCTTACAAATGTGCGCTTTTACCACAGAAAATTACAAGGGTAAATCAGGCTCCATACTTAACAATCTCCCACTTGGAGACTGATCTCCAAACCAAACCTGTGACTGCTTTCCATTCTGGCTTCTTATCCTTGAATGCCGATTGAAGATGAGCAAAAGCTCAACTTCTCCTTGTTGACCACCTTTGTAAACATGTCTGCAGGATTTTCACTTATATGCACCTTTCCTAGCTTTAGTTGTCCCTCTTCCAAAAGAGTGCGTATGAAGTGATATCTCACCTCAATGTGCTTTGTCCTTGAATGAAAGGCTGAGTTCTTCGCAAGATGGATAGCGCTTTGGCTATCACTGTACAAGACACAATTGTCTTGTTTGAATCCAAGCTCTTCTACGAATCTGTGAAGCCACAGAATTTCTTTGCTTGCCTCCGTCATTGCTACATACTCTGCTTCCGTGGTAGAAAGTGAAACCACTTTCTGCAGCTTTGAAGCCCAGCTTACTGCTGTGCCTCCAACCGTGAACACATAGCCAGTAGTGCTCCTTCGAGTATCTTTGTCACCTGCCATATCTACATTAGCATACCCTTCTAGAAAAATATCAGTTCCTCCAAAATACAAAGCATTTGTTGTTGTCCCTTTTAGATACCTAAGTATCCACTTCACAGCTTGCCAATGCTCTTTACCTGGGTTGTCCATGAACCTACTCACAACTCCCACTACATGTGCAATGTCTGGCCTTGTCCAGACCATAGCATACATTAGAGAACCTACCGCTGCAGCATATGGAACTTTAGACATATAGGCTATCTCCTCTTGTGTCTTTGGACACATATCCTTCGTTAGTTTAAAATGACCAGCCAAAGGTGTAGAAACTGGTTTTGCATTTTGCATTGCAAACCTTTCTAGTACCTTCTTGATGTAATCTTCTTGAGATAGCTTTATTGTTTTCTTCGTCCTGTCCCTTGATATTTTCATACCAAGTATCCTCTTTGCAGCACCTAAATCTTTCATTGAAAAAGATTTGGACAGCTCCTCTTTTAGGTTTTTGATGTCCTGCATGTTAGCACTTGCAATCAACATGTCATCAACATACAACATTAGGATGATGAATTTCCCATCTCCCAAATTCTTCGTGTAGACGCAGTGATCCGAGTTGCATCTTGTGAATCCATGATCCAGCATCCATCGATCAAACTTCAAGTACCATTGTCTTGATGCTTGCTTTAAACCATACAAGCTCTTCTTTAATCTGCAAACCATTTTCTCCTTACCTTTTACTTTATACCCCTTTGGTTGAAGCATGTAGATTTCCTCCTCTAAGTCACCGTGAGGGAATGCCGTATTTACATCCATTTGCTCGAGATTTAGATCATGAGCAGCCACAAGGCTTAAGACAAGCCTAATTGAGTTCATTTTTACAACAGGAGAAAATATTTCATTGAAGTCAATACCTTTCTTTTGAGAAAAACCTTTTACCACAAGCCTAGACTTGTACCTTTTCTTCCCACCTTCTTCTTCCTTTATCTTGTACACCCATTTGTTTTGAAGTGCCCGCTTACCTTTAGGCAACTCAACCAACTCCCATGTTTGGTTGTGATGTAGTGAGTCCATCTCCACTTGCATGCTCTTCGTCCATTCTTCTTTGGATTCATGTTGCATAGCTTCTTCATATGATTCCGGCTCTCCAGAATCTGAGATCAAGAGATGGTTGAAGGAAGGAACAAACCTTTCTGGAGGTCTACTTGCTCTTGTAGATCTTCGGGGAATAGGTTGAGGCTCCTCATTTGGTTGACGTTGTTGCACATTGTCACCGTTTGCAGTCCTTGAGTCTTCACCGTCCTCAAGCTCCATGTACTCATCACCTGTTTCTTTTGTTTGTTTTCTTTCCAAGTAATCTTTGTACATATTTTGTTCGTTAAAAATTACATCCCTACTCCTTAAGATTTTACCATCTTCAGGATTCCATAGGCGATACCCAAAGTCTCCTTCTCCATAGCCAATGAAGAAACACTTTTTGGACTTTGCATCTAACTTTGATCTTAGGCTTCTATCTATGTGCATGAAAGCCTCACACCCAAACACTTTGAGAAATGCATAATTCACCGGTTTACCTGTCCATGCCTCTTCTGGAACTCCCCCATCCAATGCCGTTGAGGGTGACCGATTGATTAAGTACACAGACGTACTTACAGCTTCTGCCCAAAGTTCAAGCGGTAGGCCTGCATGTAGCCGCATGCTTCGTGCTCGTTCCATGATTGTCCTGTTCATCCTTTCCGAAATCCCATTTTGTTGAGGTGTCCTTGGGGTTGTCCTTTGCCTCCGAATGCCATTGCTAGCACAAAATCTTTCAAAAGCTTGGCTGCAATATTCACCTCCATTGTCGGATCTGAGGCATTTAACCTTGGTACCTGTTTCATTCTCCACAAAGGCTTTCCACCTTTGAAATATGAAAAATACATCGGATTTATTCTTCATGACATAAACCCATGTTTTTCTAGTCGCATCGTCTATGAATGTTACATAGTACAATGAGCCACCAAGTGATGGTGTACTTGCAGGACCCCAAACATCAGAATGAACCAACTCAAGTTTTTTATTCTTTCTTTCATTTCCTGATTTTTGAAATTTTACCCTCTTTTGTTTACCATAAACACAATCTTCACAGAACTCTAAGTCCACTTCTTTCAAACCTGGTAGAAGCTTCTTTGTTTGAAGGATTTGCATTCCTTTGGCACTCATATGCCCAAGTCGGTAGTGCCACACCGCACTGTCAACTTCTGTAGTTGCTGCACAAGCTGAAGGTTGCGTGCTAACAGTACACAAGTAAAGTGTACCGACTTTTTCACCCTTGGCAACCACCAAAGATCCCTTTGAGATCTTCCACCGTTTGTTTCCGAATGCAATGTTGTGACCTTCATCGTCCAATTGTCCTGTAGAGATCAAATTTTTGCGAAGAGAAGGAACATGCCTAACATCTTTAAGCTTCCATTCATTTTCGTTAGCAGTTTTGACAGAAACTGTACCCTTGCCGACAATCTCACAAGCTTCATCATCTCCCAAGTATACATACCCAAAATTACCTTTAGTGTAGTCTTGGAAATGTTGCTTGTGTGGTGTCGCATGGAATGAAGCCCCGGAATCTACTATCCAGGAATTAGACACATTGTCTAATGAGAGAATTAGAGCATCTTGCTCTACTTTACCTGCCACATTGGCCTCCGATGTTGGCTTGTTGTCTTGAGACTCTGTCTCCTTCTTCTTCTTGGACCAACAATCCTTCTTGAAGTGGCCCTTCTTGCCGCAGTTCCAACATTCAAGAACTGACTTTGTGCGTGACTTGCTCCGCCTTGAGCGATCACGACCCTTTTGGTTTTTGAACCTCTCCTTAGGCCTTCCTCTTGTTTCCACTGATAGTGCAGCACTTGATGATTCTCCTGTGCTTCTCCTTCGCATTTCCTCGCTTAGGAGAACACCCACAACATCATCAAACTTAAGAGTATTTGTTCCAGAGATAGAATTACTTACAGCCATCACAAGGCTGTCCCAACTATCCGGTAGAGATGATAGTATAAGGAGAGCTCGCACTTCGTCATCGAAATTGATTTTCACTGATCGAAGTTGACTTATGTTTGTGTTAAAGTCATTTATGTGTTCTGCAACTAAACCATTCTCTGCCATCTTTAGATTGAACAAGCGCTTCATAAGAAATACCTTATTGGATGCCGATGGTTTCTCGTAGAAGTCGTCAAGTGACTTCATCAAGTCCTCCGTGGTCTTCATCTCCGAAACATTGAAGGCCACCGTTGACGCCAAGCTTAACCGGATTGTTCCCAGTGCCTTTCGATCAAGGACAATCCATGCTTCATCTGCCATTGTTGCGGGCTTCTTCGCAAGACCGCCTAGTGGCAAATAGAGGTCCTTCTGGTAGAGATAGTCTTCAATCTGCATCTTCCAATGTTGGTAGTTTTTGCCGTTGAACTTCTCAATCTTGAGCTTCCCTTCCTCCGCCATAACTCCCACTCAATTCAAGGAATCCTTTCCTTGAGATAATTTAGCTACGAGCAAACCTTGCTCTGATACCAGTTGTTAGGAAATAAGGCGTAGCTAAATAGATAATTGAGTAGATTAATTAATGGAGAGAGACAGATTTACATACACGAGATTATAGAGTAGAGAGAGAGAGAGAGAGTACACACGATATACGTGGTTCACCCAATGTGGGCTACGTCCACGGGAAAGCAGCCACTCAATGGCTTTAGTACTTCAAAACAAGAAGTAATTTACAAAGGGATTATACCCTTAATGGAGCTCCCGCCTTGCTTCACTCTCACCACCTCACACTCACCTTGTTGCATCAACTTCACACTATATAATGTGTGTAGAAATGGCGTCCTTTTATAGGCCAAAAGGGCTGCTCTCTCTTATGAGAGACAGCCATGTGTAGCCGCCCTTGTGGGAATAAGTCCAAATCGGACCCTCCAATCCGCCCATGTGTGGCCGCCCTTGAGGAGACAAGTCCGCTTTTGAATTCGGCCACCGGCCACCGGCCATTGACTTCCGACCACCGGCCATCGGCCATTGACTATCGACCACCGGCCAACCGACCGGTTGTTTTCCGACCACTTTCCGGCTGCCGTCCGGCCATAATATTCCGGCGAAAAAGAATATTCCGGCGAAAAAAAAAGTCTCGGGGGCCTCCGCCCCCGAGGCCTTTAAAGTTGCCCCTGATTCTTGTCCGTGAAAATTTTGGTTTCCGGTGAGTGATTTTCCTTCACGCACGATGGCTTCTCCTCATAATGGGGGCCTTACAAATGTGCGCTTTTACCACAGAAAATTACAAGGGTAAATCAGGCTCCATACTTAACACTGACTCTTTCAGTCAACCTCAGTACTCGAAGCCCGGACCAATGGGATCATTACATTCCAGAGAGTCAATGGATACGAATCGAGGTAGTGCAGTTCCAATCCCCACATATACCACTCCAGGTCCAAGGTTCGAAGCGGAACCATCACATTTACCTCCTAGTAGTAGATGCAGGGCAGGGGAACCAACAAGGGTAACCCATGAAGTCCATGATGCTAGAGAAAGCTTTAGCCGGGACACAGGAGCAATGAGATTGGTAGCAGACCATAGACGTATGAGACCATCTCAAGTAGCGAAGTGTATGCCAAAGAAGTATGGTGGTTCAGGAGATCCGTATGCACATGTGTCACTCTTTAAGCAAGTCTTAAGAGCTGAGCAGATAACAGATTTCCATACACAATACGAGGGATTTGGTCTTACTCTAGAAGGTACGGCATTGACATGGTTTCAACCACTGAACATAGGGGGATTCCATGACATTGACCATTTGCTAAGAGAGTTTGCTGAGGAATTCTCAAAACGAGGGATTAAGCACAATACGGTCTCACAAATATATGCTTTTAAACAGAGAGAACACGAAAAAGTGAAGGAAGCTTCACTTCGCTTCAAATAATACATTGAGAGATGTCTAGTACGTGAACGACCACAAGATGACAGACTATCTGTTCTCTTTATTGAGGGACTGAGAAACAACACTCTCAAGAAGGACTTGCACTTGAAAGCTTGTACAAGTTTCGAGCAAGTAACGAGAGAGGCATTGTACTTAGTGGATAACTGTACGGTTTATGGAGAGGTGTCAGCGGATACAGATTTTGCATCCAGTAGCTCCTCCTCCGTAGCGAGCGAGACTACCACTAAAAATAATGTTCAAACAACAACCATGCCAAATGTAGAGCAAATGATAGAAGATGCTCTAAGAAGGATGGCACCATACCAAAAACCATTGCCAAAAACACTGAAATGGTGTGCTATTGAACAAAAATGGACAAACCATCCAACAGAGGAGTGCTATTACAACAAAGGGTATGTAAGGGAGCGTCAGTATGCACCTCCTGCTCAATTAGCACCACCTCAAGTACATCCAGTACCTCGATACCCAACGGGAAATGTACCAGGACCTATGGGGATAGAAAGACCACAACCGGTATTGGGACAACAACCACCTTTACCAGGAGCAAGACCAGTAGGCATTAGATATGCACCAACCTTAGAGAATCAGGAAGAACAAGCCTTAGTGCCTGTTCAAGCCTATTATGAAGAATCTGGTGCACACATGTCTCCAACTGTGTATTACCCACCAGAAGAACCCAAACAACCAGAACCATGGGGCATGATTGGGAATGTTGGAATACCAACAGTTACAAGTGCTTCTGATGAAGAGAGATACAATTTGGACGCAAGAACATTGATGTTCATAGCTCATGGAGGGTTAACAGGACAAAGACCATCCTATCCACAAAGGACGAATCAAATGGGACCAAGACCAGCACTAGGACCCTGTTACAAGTGTGGAGGTGACCATCTGATGAATGTTTGTCCACATACGGAAATCATTAGAATTAACGCTTATTGCACTGAGTGTGGGGTTACTCACTTCATTGAGGATTGTTCAAAGAATCCAAACAAAGTGTAAAAGACGACATTGAATATGCTAGAAACTATTCCTACCAGCAGTGGGTCTGAAAATGAAACTCTGATACCAACGCAAGTTGTTACTAGAGCTCAAGCTAAGAAAACCACTAGAGAACCTGAGAATGGAAAGTTAGCGACCGAAGTGGTTAGTCAAGGACCGCGGAGTCAAAGAAACACATGGAAAGCTAGAAAAGCACGCATGAAGTTGAGAAAAGAACGTGAAGACGCTATTCTAGCTGAGGAACTAAAGCGAACTAAAGATAGATTAGAAAAACTTGAGAGTCAAAACGGGAAACGAGAGATGAGCCCGGAAAGAACGAAACAACAGAGTATCAAAGAAACAACGAGCTTAAGCTCAGGGGGATCAGTGCTAGTCGAGAAAGTACACGAACCATTGGACGCACTGATGAGAGCTTACGAAGCTAGGTTAAAGACCAACCAAACACAAGAACAGAGGTGGATGACATACCCAAACGCGGAATTGGAAAAGCAGAGACTTGAAATGTGCCAGAGAATGATCGAGACTGCACAAGCCTTATTAGAACCACCAAAAGAAACAATGAATTGTGGAACGGAAAACCCAATTCAGCAAGAGACTATCGTTTCACGGGTAGCTGAAAAGACTCCCAGTGCACAAAAGCTTGAAAATACACACAAGGATGACCGCATAGTATTGAACACAACCGATCAGGAGATAGAGAGTTTTCATCCAGTCATACAGAGGTCTTATGGAAGAGATGAGGATTACAATGAATTTTGGAAACAAGTGAGAGAGGCAAACTTTGCAAACGAGCTAAGTTGCCAAGCTAATCAGACAAATTGGGAAAAGGACATCAAGAATCCTCCCATAGTGGAATTTGAGGCAGGATCTCAAGTGGACTTGGATCTGCAATCTTACTGGGGAGATGGGGGCTCTGTTAGAACAATGGAGAGCAAACCTCACTCACTGAATACCTTACCTTCATACTTAGGAGAGTATGAAGCAAAATCCGAGACTAGAGCACTTCCCTCACAAAGAATCTCATCAGAAAAAGTCATGGACTCGCAAGGATTGATAGAGATCTTGTCAACACCAGTGACATGCACTATCACTCTAGCTGAGCTTTTGAGGCTAAGACCACATATGTGGACCACTGTAGGAAAATGCTTGGAGAAATTTGGGATAAAAGACCCAACATCGAGACTGCAAGAGGGTATACAAGAGCTGAGTAAACCACAAAAGAACGCTAAGCCTGTACCCTTAAACAAGGTCGGAGAGTATTGCGAAGGTGAAGAGGGGAATACAACCTTACCAGTTGAATTCCAAGGAGTGAACACAATGGCAATACTAGACAGCGGAGCTGGGGTAGCCATTGCTACAAAAGAAATCTGGAAAAAATGGGGGAAACCAGCAATAAGGAAGACTAGGTTGAAACTCCAATTAGCAGATGGACACATGGAGAAACCTATGGGGTTATTAGAGAAAGTCGTAGTGACTTCTTGCGGCATTGAATACGAACATACTTTTGCTATTGTCGATTTTGGCAAGGAGAATAACTATGATATCATATTGGGAAGACCATTCATGAGACAGTTGAAAATGGTCCAAGATTGGGGCTACGATCACATATACCTGAGAAATATGGAAACCACTACACGTGTGAACCTGAGAGACCATAGCTACAAAGATGTGAACCGAACACCGGTAGAGGAGTTTGATTCAGCTACTTTGGCGGGATCCGAATTTCCAGCTTGGTTAGGTAAGCCCAAGGAGTTATGGATGTGTGGGGCCTCGAAATGTGGAAGTCTGAGGCGAGAAGAATATGTTTTAGAAAGGGCTATCGAAGACGAAACTTATATAGGAGAACCCTTTCCAGAGGACACACTTGAACCATTAGAATGGACACACATTCTAGCAACCCTAGATGTTTGTGCAATTCCGGATGGTCCCACAACGAAATTTTGCGACAAGGACGGGTACGACGTGGTTCCATACTTCATGCTGAGAACGATACTCGAAAAAGAAACTGAAAAGAACGATACACTGGAAAAGGAAAATGAAGAAGAGGTGTTTCACGACATTCCCGATCATCCAGAGTGGGGAAATGAAGCAGACAACGAGTCAACGGACAATTCAAGCGGAAACGAAGAAACTATAACGGATGTCCGATTTTATGATTTTCCGAACCAAACTAAACAACGCCAGAAACGCTATAGAGCAAAGAGAAAAACAAAGGGGATTAGAACCAATCCGATGCCTAGAATAAGAGGAAAAAATCAATTCCTAATGCTAGTAAAGGCGGAAGATTGTGTTAAGGACAAGATTTCTGGAAGAATGAGAGGCAATGATCAAAAGAGCTTACGAAAAGACAAAAGAGGCTCAAGAAATCAAGTTCAAAGGAATGGAACGAAAACAGAAACAGAAAAATCAGAAAAGAACAAGCGCAACAGAGAACACACGGAGTCCAAGTTAGAACGTAGAAACAAGTACAGAGAGCTCAAGAAAACTCTGAAAGAAGTTTGGACGACAGAATTTGAGAGTGGAGAGGACGAAAACGCCAAAATCAAGGAAAACATGGATGTTCCCTCTCACTATAGGAAATTCACAATAAAGGATAGGAAGGTGGTATTAACCCAACCTATTCGAGAGAGAAGGGAGAACGAATCTTATGACGGACCGGAGGATGCAAAAAAAGTTGATTTAGCAGCTCTAGGTGAGACACCTAGACCGGTGTACATAGCCACAGATTTGTCTCCAGGCGAGGAAGAGAGACTTTTGAGTCTTCTCAGAGAGTATAGGGATGTGTTTGCATGGTCTTATAAGGACTTAAAGGGAGTTGACCCATCGATATGCCAACACACAATCCCACTGAAACAAGACGCAAAGCCTAGCAAACAGAGACCATACACATATAATGATACATTTTCTAAGCGAATCAAAGAAGAGATAGATAAGCTAATGGAAGCTGAATTCATATACGAGATTGAACACACCGATTGGGTATCTCCGATTGTGGTAGTACCCAAGAAGAACGGAAAACTCCGAGTGTGTGTCAACTTAAAGAAAGTGAATGCTGCAACAATCAGGGACAATTATCCCTTGCCGATAACTGATCATGTTCTAGAGCGTGTATCAGGGAAAACAGCATACTCCTTTCTTGATGGTTTTTCAGGATATAACCAGCTAGCCATAGCACTGGAAGATCAACATAAAACAGCTTTTGCAACGGAGTGGGGAATTTATGCTTATCGGGTTATGCCTTTTGGTCTAACCAATGCTCCCGCAACCTTCCAGAGGCTGATGACACATGCTTTCAAAGAATACTTAAGGTTGTTTCTAGAAATATACATGGATGATTTATGTGTACATTCTCTTCTGAGAGATGAGCATCTAGAACACCTAAGAAAAGTATTTGAGAAATGTAGGACATATCGCATTTGTCTCAATCCTGAGAAATGTGTGTTTATGGTTCGACAGGGCGGAATTCTGGGACATATTGTCTCACAAAACGGAATATCCACGGATTTAGAGAAGATAAAAGTTATAGTGGATATGCCTAGACCAACCAATGCGAAACAAGTACAGAGCTTTATGGGACATTGCGGATATTATAGACGATTCATTTACATGTACGCTATAATAGGCCAACCACTTTACAAGCTAATAGTGAACTTTGAATGGACAGAGGAGTGTGAGGAATCGTTCAAGAAATTGAAAGAGGCACTCATTACTGCTCCAGTCTTGAAATCACCAGATTGGGAGAAGATATTCCATGTGCATATAGATGCTTCGGCATATGCAATAGGATGCATTCTGGCTCAGCCAGAAGAAGGAAACATGGATTTTCCTATCTGTTACGCCAGTCGACAGCTCAACAATGCAGAGAAGAATAACACCACAACAGAGCGAGAAGGATTAGGAATGATATATGCTGTGAAGAAATTTCGGCATTATCTTCTAGCCAACAAGTTTGTGTTTTTTACGGATCACCAAGCCTTGCTCTACCTAGTGAATAAACCATGCAATACCGGAAGAATAGTGAGATGGTTCATTATCTTACTGGAATTCGAATTCACGGTAGTAGTAAAGAAAGGAAAAACACATCTTAGAGCTGATCATCTTTCGCGATTGACGAATGGAGAAGACCCTATAGGAGTAGATGACGACATGCCAGACACGTACTTGTTCAACATAGAAATGATACCGAAGTAGTCTCAAAATGTCGTTAACCTATTAACCTATGGAGGAGAGTTTGATAAAAGAGAATACAACCAGAAACATATTGCTATTCAGCAATCCAAGAATCTTCAATTGGTTGCAGGAAGGTTGTATCAATTGGGAAATGATCATGTTTTATGACTATGCATCAATCTTGAGGAATATAATATATATCTGCGCGAAGCACATGTTCAGGAATGTGCATTTCATTGTTCAAGAAGGACCACATATAGGAATTTGTTACAATTGGGAGTCTATTGGCCAGGAATGAAAGAAAGCGTACATGAATATGTCACTGTATGTATTGTATGTTCCTCAAAACCGCCAGCAGAGTATTCAACATTATATCAGATAATGATCGCTCCGGAATGGAGTCAGTATATTGTTGAATATCTCACAAATAGAACTTTCCTAGAAGGAACGTCAAAAGCTCCTCAGAAATCTGTAGAGACAGAAGCTAGAGATTACGCTTTCATAGGAGATCAACTCTATAAGAGAGGTAGAGACAACCAGCTTAGGATTTGCGCATCAGAGTCTGAGTATGTGATAATCCTGGAGCAAGCTCATGGAGGAGTAGGTGGAGGCCATTTCTCAGGTGATAAGACAAAAAAACTTGTTTTAGCCGCAGGAATATGGTGGCCAACATTACATATGGACGCTGAGGAATACGTTAAACGGTGTGATGACTGTCAGCAGACCAAAGTACCACTTAAAAGAGATGATATGCCGCTTAGACCAATGATGGGGGCAAGAGCTTTTGCAAAATGGGGGATTGATTATGTCGGACCCATTTCACCTCCTGCATATAAGACTCATGCACAATACATCGTTGTGGCTACAGACTATCTAACAAAGTGGGTCGAAGCAAAGGCAACTCAAAAAGCGGATGCCAAGACCACGGCACAATTTCTATATGAATACGTCTTTGTACGATATGGATTGCCAATAGAAATTGTGAGTGATCGAGGCACACATTTTATAAATGAAGTGATAGAGATCCTTCTAGATGAATTCATGGTAATCCATAGGAAATCAGCCCCGTATCATCCACAAGCAAACGGACAAGCTGAAGCAACAAACAAAACCATATGCACGGTCCTCACGAAGATTGTATCTGAGTCGAGAACTGACTGGGACCAGAAGTTGCATTCAACATTATGGGCATATAGGGTAGCATATAAAACATCAATAGGAACGACCCCATATAACATGGTTTTTGGGCTAAATGCTATCTTACCAATAGAATTCTTGATTTCAACCTTAAGGGTGGCTAAGGATCTAGAGTGGACAGGACACGAGCTTTCTGATAGAATAGATGACCTGGAAAAGCTAGACGAGCTTCACCTAAAAGTAGTAGCTTCTATCTACGCTCAAAAAAGGCGACAAAAGGAATTTTTTGATAAGCATGTGTGGACTAAAGAGTTTAAGGTTGGGGACTATGTCCTAGTTTACACTCTGAAACAACATGCTAAGAAGCTTAAAAAGCGAGGGATGGGACCTCTGGTGATTAAAGATCTATCACCAAGTGGAGCCGTCAAGCTTGCTACATTAGACGGAGAAGAAATGCCCAATTGGATTAGTGGATGCAGAGTGAAAAAGTATCTTTTGCCGCTAACCCAAGAAATGCTTCTCAAAATACATCAAGAAAAGCTGCGTGTCCAGAAAAATAAAATGATTTTGGAGGAAGCGTAAGCCGAGGCAAAGGAAAGAATGGAGAAAAGAAGACTACTACGTTAGAAACAACGCAATGAAGGAGCAATACGAATAAACGCAGTCAGTATAACAGAAATGGATAATGACAAAGAAGAACCCATCATTGAATGCAAAGTAGGAACCAACCAAATCAAAGCCAGAGCACTATTGGATTCAGGAGCTCAAACTAACCTACTTTCACTCAGTTTGTATAGACAATTGACAAATGACACTAAACTACAAACTGCCAAGCAAGAGTTAAAGAGTTACTCTAAGAATTCAATCAAAACTGTCGCATGCACAGTTTTACATATACAGATTAACCAGTATGTGTATCCTCATATGTTTTACGTGGTTGAAGACCAAGCTACACAACATCCATTATTGCTAGGACAACCATGGCAGAAGCAATACAATGCAATGATTGACTGGAGTTCTAAATCAGTGCTTATCAAATACGAAGGTGAAAGTCAATCAGTTAAGTTCACCAAAGGAGAAGAGCCAACTCCAAAGGACGAATCCAAAGACAAAGGTAAACAACAACCAGAGAAAAAGAAGAAGCAATGGCAACCAAAAGTTTCTATACAACCGGATTACTCTTCGACAAGGAATTCTCAACAGTGGATAAGGAAGACAAGCAATAATATAACAGCTCAACCTTGGAAAAAAACGGAGTCAAAGTTGGTATGGAGACCAAAAAAGGTTGTGCCAGAGAACACAAAGGTGGAAAACAGAGTCTTCAATACCAGACAACAGAGTGATTCCAGACAATCAAGGACAGTGAAACAGATCTGGATTCCAAAGAAGTTCATGACGACACAAAGCTATAGTAAGCAAATTTGGATCCCAAAGATTTGTAAACAGGAACTCCCTTCAGTACAATCAACGGAAACTCCTAGGTATTTCAAGTCGAGGAAATCAACACAAAGAACAAAGCAGGTTTGGGTCGCAAAGAGTTTGTGGCAAGCACAAGTGAAGCGGAAGCAGATTTGGATTGTAAAAAAGAACAACAAAGTAAAGAAGAATCCATCTACTGATTCTACTACCGAAGTGCCAAAACCAACCCAAAACCCGACCACCAATCCTTCAATCAAACAAAGAGCAGCTTTATTGGAAAGACTCTTGTATCATCGCTCTACAATTGCATTGGGAACTTATGACCAAAACAACTACAATGCTTCGCCCACAAACACTTCATAGTCGTCTGGGAGGACTCAGACTAGGAGGGGGGGAGGTATACAGGTATACAGGAGTTACAAAGCAGCTACAAGCGCCAAAAACAAAGAAAAATAAAAATTATATTACAAGGGCAGTGTCTTACATGATTTTGCAATTTTTATGTTTGATTACGGATATTGATAATATTTATGCCCTTATATACCTTGTTTTGCAACAAGAAGAGATCAAATGATGAATTTGGGTCTCTAGACGTGTAAATATCACTAAATAAGAGTGTGTTTGGAGCTAAAAAGTGGAAAAAAGTGGTAATCCAAGTCCAGAAATCACAAATAAGTGTATATTCATATACACAGGGTTGCCAGCTATTTATTGTGTATGTTTGGAATTTTTTGGCTTCAATTTGCTATTTTTCTTTATTTTTATGATTTTCTTAATAAAAGTAAAAGAAAAATAAAAAAGCAGGTGAAACGAGATCAGAAAAAAGAAAAGAATAGATGGTGATGATCCTAATGACAAGGGCAACCCATGGTAAAAATTGAGTACAATTCGGAAAAAGTTGCGGGAAGCCCGAAATGATAGAATTTTGGCAAAGTGGACAGATTTCTCAGAAACAGGTCAAACGGAGTCCAAATTGAGAAATTTCAAATCCTAAAGTGCATTTCACGACGAGATAGGAGCACATGTCAAATTTGGTAACAAGTGATCCGGGAAGTCCGAAGTTAAGTATTTTTCACTTCACTTTCAAGCTCATTTCCACTATTACCTTCTTGGAGAGAGCAAAGAGCACACAGGAGCATCCAACCTTCTACAGACTTCTACGACTGCTACGAGAGCTCAGAGGACACCAGACATGAGAGGTAGACTCGTTGCCATAAGCTTTTGATGCTTATCATTAACTTTTGTCGCGAAAACTGACCAAAACTAAGAAACAAGAGCAGACGGGGAATGCGGTAGAATGCTAGGTAGTGGCACAACCGCCTAATCAAACCTTGCAAGAACTTATAGGTGGGTTACCCTAGTATAGAAGATGGGTTTTTAACACTCAAAGCTCGAGAAAGAACGACTGGAAAAACCCTAGGTCAACAGAGCCTGCAAGAGGCAAACAGGAAAAAGTTGTCGAAACGACACGAAACTTCAAAGGAAGTTCAACCACATCAAGGACAATGCAACCATGGAGTATCTCCAGGTTTGGACCACCAAAAGTAGGTCGGAACAACCGATTCGGCTACGGACACACAAAGCGTCATTTTGGCATAACGGCTGAAATTGACGACCGAATGAAATGAAACTTCACAAGCAGCTTCAAATATACATGGATGACTTATGTTTGCAAGCAAAACCCAAAAGAAAACTGATTCACTTACCGATGGTGAAAAAGACGCTTTCGGGCAACCAAATGGAGAGAGATGGAGAACGGGGAGCCAAAGTCAAGTTCAACCAAATAGATGGCTTCACAACATATCCAATGAGCTGGAAATGCAACTCTCGAGAAGAAAAGTTGAAGAAATTCAACCCCACGGCAAAGAGACGACTTCGGAGACTGAAATGCCTATAAGGGGGCTTTTTAGCTAAACTGATGACTTTTTTAAGTTGAAAACTAGTTAGCAGGGCTTAGGGCACTAGCACAAAGCATTCTTTGCACAAAAAGACCAACATTTCAAGAAAAGACATCATACGCGTATGATGTCTCACAACATGAATTTCACATCCATTTCAACATTTGAGTGCATAGCCTCATTCCACATGTTAATCACATCCTATGAACCAAGTATCATGAGAATTGGAGTTAGAAAACCCAAGGAAAACCAAAAAGACGCAAATTAGGCCATAAAATTGATTTTTGGTCCTAATTTTGTCAAAATAACTCCAAACTCAATGAAACTTTGTAGGATTGTTGATTAACACATCTACAAGCTATCTGGAACCAAAAAGCACCATTTTGACACAAAAGACATCATACGCGTATGATGTCTATTTGCACTTACAGAGCCAAAACTGCTCATTTGTCATCATACATCCATTATATATATCTAATACATGCTACATATGAAATTTGGAACCATTTGGTCAAGTGGATCACCCCATTAGCCCAATTGAGGGAAAATCCTTCACATAAAGCCTATTTTTGGCCCAAATCCAACATACTCAAGTTCAAACCAAGATTTGAGTAGGGACAGTCCTTCACTAGTACATGGGGAGTCTCCAGAGCCATTTTTAGCCCAAAATCTATCCAAACTTCATAAATCCACTGAATAAGCCTATCTAAAGCCAAATCCAAGCTTATAGAGAAATTTGGTCCAAAAATACACTAAAAGACATCATATGCGTATGATGTCTCACTATGTGATTTTGGCACCTCAGGGCTTCAACCACCAAACAGAAGTGATCTACATGCCATTTGAAAGTGAACCACCAAGTTTTATCCAATTTGGATCATAAAATCCAATTCCCTTTCAAAATTTTGCCAAGAGCCAGAACTGGACTAAACTGGCCAAAACTTGACCAAATGGGATCCAAACTCAAATCCAAGCATATGATACTCATATGTACACTATCAGCTACAAGCACAACCAATATGAAGTCATTTTGCACAAAAGACATCATACGCGTATGATGTCTCCAGCATGATTTTGAGCCCATTTTGCATATTTTTTCACCTACCTTGCATCCTTAGGCCCTGAATAGCTCATGTTTCAATTTTCAAGTCATTTGGATAGTTAAAAGCTTCATTTCGGCTTTCAGTACTAAAAAGACGCTAACTTCTGAAATTGGAGTTATAGGATCCATGGATTCCGCCAAGTTATCGGCAACGAAGAGAAAAAGACCGACAATCAAAGATGCTCTTGCAGAAGCGGAACCCTTTGACATTCCAGCAGAAACCCTCAAGACAACCAAAACTTGGGTGGAGGAAGCAGTATTGGAGAAAGAGGGAATAAAGATCTACCAAGGGACTTCAGAGATCCTCAAGGGCAAGCGGTGGATGTACCGATGATCCCACAGGAATTGGTAGACTATAGTAGGTCAGAAGACATTAGCAGGTACCTGGAAAGGGCAAACTTGCACAGTTTCTTCACCTCGAGACCATCAGGTGTGGATACAAGAAGAGTGTACGAGTTGGCAACATCCATTCAGAAGGATGGGAAAGCCACATTGACAGCCATGGATGGAGAGAAAGTAGAAGTACAGATCACTCCACAGCTCATTGCAGACGCATTGAAGCTGCACAACAAAGGGAGCTCTGTTAGGGAAAGAAGGGAGGCCATAGAGGTCTATGGATCCAAGAAACAGAATGCAACCTATGGAGATATGGCGGACCAAAGAGCGGCAACCATTTACCGACTGTACAACCAGTTTCTCCATGTTTGCAGTAAAAGACCGCAAAAGTATACGACACCGCCCCATGCCATTGCGACCACCATCACATGGGCATTAAAGAGCAATATGCCAAAAGAGGTGAATTACGCTCAACACATCCACGAGCAAGTAATTGCCATGCACAACGAGAAGCCAAAGTACATAGGAGGAGCGGAAATTCTGACAAGAATAGCTTATGAAGCTATTGGAGCTAGAGATCAGTGGCCAAAGGTTCCCTCCCAGAATGAGTGGCTTAGAGAAGCCGACGAGGAGGAAGAACAGCCCGAAGTATCCAAGAGGGCGTCCACAAGAGCACGCCGGAAACTAGAAATAGTTTCAGAACCTGAAGAGGAGGTGGACGAGCCGCTTATGAAGAAAGTAAAGAAGAAGGTTGCTCCCAAGCAAACCAAAAGTCAGAAAGTGGCAAGAATGGAAAGACTAGTGGAGCAGTTTAGAGCAGAAAGATCTCTAAAGGGTGACTTTGAAGAAACGTGGGTGCCAGACCCCACCAAAGTCGGAACTAGCTCAGCCAGGCCACATGTTGATCAATACGATCAATATATTAAAGCTTATGAGGAGTCAGAGGCTATACTGGAGCAACAACCTGTCGAGCCATACACTGAAGAGGAGGACGACAAGGGGAAAGGGAAAGTAGATGAGTCTACTAAATCTCAAGAGAAAGACGGGCAAGCCGACAAGGGGAAAGCCAAGGAAGCTGAGGACAGATACCCCTCTATGACGGATGTACCAAGCCCGAAGAAGACGAAAAATATCGTGGAAGAGACCACAATAGAGATGGACACAGATGATTTGGAAAAGCCGAAGGCCGAGACCAAAGAAAAGGAGATAGATCCAGTTCAGCAAAAGAGAAATGATTATGAGGATCTGGTAGCGATAGGATACACTGAAGCAAAGGCCCTTGAGGCATTTTATGGGATCACCCTACAAAAACAAGATGATCGGAGAGGGACGGAGGAAAAAACAAAGAGTACAAAAGAAAGTGAAGAGAAACTGGACGAACAAAACGTACTAGAAGAGCCGAAGCCAGTGGAGGTGGTGGCAGAAAGAGCTTTAGAGTTGACAGATGAAGATGAAAAAGACATGCACATGGTGCATGAACTGCTAGGCAAGATCAAAGAAAGATCCAGGGCAAAGGAAGTAGAGATTGAGACAGCCAAACAAAGGGAAGCAGAGTTGCAGAGGAAATTAGAGAATGCTATGAGTGAATCTGAAAGTCATAAAGCATCACTCTATGACGCGGAAAACGAGAGAGACGGCTTGATACTCCAGCTAGCCGAGGCTTCAAGAGAGGTAACAAGTGCACAGGAAGCAAAGGAGCGGATAGAAGATGAGTTGGAGGCAGCCAAGGATGAGCTCATTGAGCTAAAGGAAAGAGTCGAGCTCCAAGAAAGAACAATCACTAGACTCAGGACTACCCCTAGAGCTAGCAGAGCAGGAACCGAACAAGAGGGAGTTATCATACCAGCTTTGGAAGACCAGGTCCGAAGCTTACAAAGAGAGCTGAGATTAGAGCAAGTGCAAAGGTTGCACATTGCGGAGGGATCATTGGCCGCAGAGGAGAGGATCACATTAGAAAATCAAACACTATGGACAGAGAATGAGGCCCTCCGTAAACAGCTCCAAGATCTACAAGAGCAACAAAGAAGAGAGACAGAGACACCACAAGAAGAATCAGGTGGAGCAGCCATAGAGCTACCAGAAACTGGAGAGGCAACCACAATTGAAGATCCAGCCCCAGCTCAAGAGGTGGTCTCGACTTCAGGAATCTCTGAAGAAGAAGAACAAAGGCTCCATGACCAAATAGAAAAGTCAGCAGAGGAGAGTGCCAAGGCGGAAATGGAATGGGAGAGGAGACTCCTCATCTCCATTAGACTTCAGGGATTAGACACAAAAGTGCTCCATGAAGAGTGGATGCAACCCAGCCTGCCTTTCCCTTTGATGAAATTTGAAGTGCTAAAGACGAAAAAGAGAATAGAGGAGGAGCAGTATGTCGCTCTTTACGAAGGCGACATCACAAAGGAGGAACAGTCAAAGAGGATAGTAGATTCACAACCTAGATGGAGGAAAGGTTGGCTGAACAAATACCCAGCCTACCTCATCTACTTGGTGGAGGCACCAAAGGAGATTCGGGAGAATGCAACCTTCTGCCCGGTGCCAAGAGTCAGAAACTGGAAAGAGCATGGCAAGATTGCAGAAAAGAAGCCAAATTGGCTTAATTATCCCAGGATGCCAGGACCAAAGGCAGGAGAGAGAATAGGTAAAGCCTACATGGTGAAAACCCTAACGGGCACCATCAAGCTCTTTACTGGCTCTCCTGACCTTTCGTGTCAGATGCTCAAGAAAATCTGCAGGACTCTCTTAGCTTGCATTGAAGTGTTCGCGCCAGATAAAGCCACGACCTCGAGTCTACTATCGACGGCCGACACAGTGACTGATATGATATATGATCTTTCATTGCAGCCTTCTCCAAAAGTGTTGCACCTCTTATACCAAAGGATTATGTTTTTGCCTAGCTTCCACATGCAAACATTCGAAGAAGCTTTCTACACCGGCTTTTTCACCCACGAAAGCAAAATATTCGGCCCAACCTTGACCATCGGCAACCTACGATACGAATCACATTTGCAGATGCTCGAGACGATAGGACTTTATTGACCAAGCATAAAAGTCATGTCAGGGACGACATGAACGCGGAGGGGGGGAGTGTTGAGCCAGCAGAGGATCACACCCACATTTTTGCTCACACTCATCATTTTGTAACCATTGATTGTAATAAATGTTTTTCCGACATTAATTTTGATTTGAGCCATTCATTAAGTAATGGGACTCAATTGAGTTTCCAGCTTGTAATTTTGAAGTAATTTCACTTGCTGATGTAATTAGTTAGAGATGTTCTCACCTCCAAGGCTGAGGTATATAAGCCAAAGTTTTTGTAACCTAAGGGGATTCAGATTATTAATCAAAGTGAGTTTTTGAGCGCCGTGACTGTGTCTGAGAGAGAGTGAGAGAGAGAGAGAGTCTTATCTACTTGCTACGCGAGCTACGGAGCCGCCATTGGAGAAGCGACACCGCCATTGTGTTAGTAACGATGAGAGCTATGCACAGATACCAAGAGTGCGCGCTATTGGCTTCTATGTGTGGTAAGTTCCTACGAGCTTCGGTGTGAGTTTTCTTCCAACTCGTGTGTCGGAATGGAGTGTGCAGCATATCTATAGAACCACAACGAGTAGAGCTACACATTGGTACCATCGGGGTCAAGTTTCGATCACCTGTATTTTTCGGCCTGTCTTCATACGCGTTTGCCGCACGGAGTGGTTATAGGTTGATTTTGTAGTTCAAGTCTTTAGGGTGTTGTTCTTACCTAGTGTATAGACTTCCCCTTGAGTTTGAGATCGATTCAATGATTCTAGATCCTATTTCGTATAGCATTCGTTCGTAGTAAGGATTTCAGTCACTTGCGTATTTTAGAACTTAGATTTGATTTCCTTAGTAGTGATTGTCATTAGAAGGTCGAGTAGGTGATTTGACACCCACCTAGTTGTTTCCATGCGCCTGCGGGTCAAGCTCCGTCCTCGTCTGACAAATTCTGTTGTTGGTTGAGTTCTCGCTATTTAGCTTCCGCTAGCGGCGTAACCGCCTTAACACTCCGACTTTTGTTGGGTCTGGTACCCACTTTTCCTCAAAATCTCCTTATAAAGCTCGCTCGGCTCTAAACTGTTCAACCAGCCTCTCCATTTTGGCGGCTTTTTGGCTCTTAGTTTGCTTTGGAGCGGGTTTCTTCTTGGTCTTCTTCTTGAGGGGCTCGTCTTCTTCTTCTTCTTGCTCGGAAACAATATTTAGTTTCCTCCTTGCCCTTGTTGACACTCTCTTTGTGACCTCTGGCTGGTCTTCATCTTCATCTATCTCTTTTAGCCATTGGTTTTGCGAGGGAGCCTTTGGCCACTAGTCCCTTGCTCCGATAGCTTCATAAGCTATCTTAGTCAACACTTCGGCTCCTCCAATGTACTTTGGCTTCTCGTTCTGCAAAGCAATTACTTGCTCATAGATGTGATGAGCATAATTGACTTTCTTCGGGATGTTGCTCTTTATTGCCCAAGTGATTGTTGTGGCAATAGCATGTGGTGGTGTGGTATACTTCTGTGGCCTTTTGGTGCATATGTGTAAAACTGGTTATAGAGCCGGCAAAGCTTTGCCGCTCTCAGATCTGCCATGTTTTCATAGGTGGCATTTTGCTTCTTTGGCCCATACACTTCTATGGCTTCCCGTCTTTCTCTGACTGAACATCCTTTGTTGTGCAGCTTCAGAGCATCTGCAATGAGCTGAGGAGTGATAACTGCTTCAACCTTTTCCCCGTCCAAGGCTGTGCGAGTGTAGCCTTTTCGTCTTTTTGTATGGTGGTTGCCAACTCATACACTCTTTGAGTGTCTACTCTTGATGGTCTGGAAGTGAAAAAATTGTGGAGATGTGCCCTTCCCAGGTATCTGCTTATCTCCTCTGTTCTGCTGTAGTCCACCAGTTCTTGGGGAATCATTGGGATATCCACTGTTTGTCCCCGTGGGTCTCTGAAGTACCTTGGTATATCTTTATCCCCTGTTCTTCTAACACTGCTTCTTCTACCCAAGCCTTTGTGGGCTTGAGAGTCTCTGGGAATAGAAAATGGCTCGGCTTCTGCTATTTCTTCCTTGAGTGTCGGTCTCTTTCTCTTTGCTAACAACTTCCCCGAATCCATGGATCCTGTAACTCCAATTTCAGAAGTTAGCGTCTTTTTCAGTACTAAAAGCCGAAATTAAGCTTTTAACTATCCAAATGACTTAAAAATTGAAACATAAGCTATTCAGGGCCTAAGGATGCAATGCATGTGGAAAAATGTGCAATTTGGGTGCAAATTCATGTTGGAGACATCATACGCGTATGATGTCTTTTGTGTCAAAATGGCTTGATATTGGTTGTGCTTGTAGCTGATAGTGCATACATCCATTCTATATGCTTGGATTTGAATTTGGGTCCCATTTGGTCATGTTATGGCCATTTTAGTCCTGGTCAGGCTCTTTGCAAGATGTTGAGAGGGAATTGGATTTTGTGATCCAAATTGGAGAAAACTTGATGGTTTGCTCTCAAATGGCATGTAGATCACTTCTGTGTGGTATTTGCAACTCTGAAATGCAAAAATCAAGTAGGGAGACGTCATACGCGTATGATGTCTTTTTGGGTAAAATTGAACCATTTTGCATTGTAAGCTTGGATTGGGCTTTATATAGGCTTAGACAATCATTTTATGAAATTTGGGTATAGTTTGGACCAAAATTGGCTCTGGAGACATCATACGCCTATGATGTCTTTTGTGTCATTTTTGCATGAGATTGATTCTGTGGGCTCCTCATATGATAGTAAAGGATTGTGTACTCAAATCTTGACTTGAAGTTGAGTATGATGAATTTTGGCAAGATTAGGCTTTAAATAGAGGATTTTCCGCTAATTGGGCTAATGGAGTGATCCCCTTGACCAAATGGTACCAAACTTCATATGTGGCATGTATTTGATATATATAATGGATATATGATGAGAAATGATCAATTTTGGCTCTGTATGTGCAAAGTGACATCATACGCGTATGATGTCTTTTTGGCCAAAATGGTACTTTTTGGTTCCAGATAGCTTGTGCATGTGTTGAACAACAATCTTACAAATTTTCATTGAGTTTGGAGCTATTTTGGCAAATTTAGGGCCATAAGTCGGTTTTATGCCCTACTTTGCGTCTTTTTAGTTTCCAATTGGTTTTTCAACTCCAAATCTCATGATACTTTGTACATTTGATGTTGTTAGCATATAGAAAGAGGCTATGCATTCATGTGTTCAAGATGATGTGAAAATCATGCTGTGAGATATCATACGCGTATGATGTCTCTTCTTGATAAAAAGTGTTTTTTTGTGCAAAGCATGGTTTGTGCTAGTGCCCTAAGCCCTGCTAACTAGTTTTCAACCTTAAAAATCATCAGTTTAGTTAAAAGCCCCCCTTTGTAGGCATTTCTGCCTACGAAGTCGTCTTTTGGTGTTGGAGTTGATTTTCCTCGATCTTTCCCCTCAAGAGTTGCATCCCAAGCTCATTTGAGGTGTTGGGAAGTCATCTATGTGGTTGGACTCGACTTTGGTTCCTTCTTTTCCACCTTTAGCCATTTGGTTGCCGGAAAGCGTCTTTTTCACCATTGGTAAGTGAAACAGATTTCTCTTGGGTTTTGCTTGTATAGATGTGTCATTGATGGCTATTTGAAGCTGCTTGTGAAGTTTCCTGGCAATCGGTCGTCCATTTTGGCCGTTATGCCAAAATGACGCTTTGTGTGTCTGCCGCCAACTCGGTTGTTTCGACCCACTTTTGGTGGTCCAAACCTGGAGATACTCCATGGTTACATTGTCCTCGATGTTGTTAAGCTTCTTGTGATGTTTTGTGTCGTTTCGACAACTTTTTCCTGTTTGCCGCTTTTGCAGGCTCTATTGACCTAGGGTTTTTTCAGTTGGTCTTTCTCGTACTTTGAGAGTTAGGAACTCATCTTCTACACTAGGGTAATCCACCTATTGGTTCTTGCATGGTTTGGTTAGGCGGTTGTGCCTCTACCTAGCATTCTACCCATTTCCCCGTTGCTCTTGTTTCTTTGTTTTGGTTAGTTTTCGCGACAAAAGTTAGTGATAAGCATCAAAAGGTTATGGTAACGAGTCTACCTCTCATATATGGAGTCCTCTGAGCTCTCGTAGCAGTCGTAGAAGGCTATAGAAGGTCGGATGCTCCTGTGTGCTCTTGGCTCTCTCCAAGTAGGTAATAGTGCAAATGAGCTTGTAAGTGAAGTCAAAAATACTTAACTTTGGACTTCCCGGCTCACTTGTTACCAAATTTGACATGTGCTCCTATCTCATCGTGAAATGCACTTTAAGATTTTAAATTTCTCAATTTGGACTCTGTTTGACCTGTTTCTGAGAAATCTGTCCACTTTAAGATTTTAAATTTCTCAATTTGGACTCCGTTTGACCTGTTTCTGAGAAATCTGTCCACTTTGCCAAAATTCTGTCATTTCAGGCTTTCCGCAACTTTTTCCGAATTGTACCCAATTTTTACCATGGGTTGCCCTTGTCATTAGGATCATCACCATCTATTATTTTCTTTTTTTTTAATCTCGTTTCACTTGCTTTTTTATTTTTCTTTTACTTTTATTAAGAAAATCCTAAAAAATAAAGGAAAATAGCAAATTGAAGCCAAAAAATTCCAAAAATACACAATAATTAGCTGGTAACCCTGTGTTTATGTATATACACTTATTTGTGGTTTCTTGGCTTGGATTACTACTTTTTTCCACTTTTTCGCTCCAAAGCCACGCATATTTAGTCGTATTTACAAACTTAGAGACTCAAATTCATCATTTGATCTCTTATTATTGCAAAACAAAGTATATAAGGGCATAGATATTATCAATATCCGCAATCAAACATAAAAATTCAAAATCATGTAAGACACTGCCCTTTTAATATCATTTTCTTTGTCCTTATTGCTTGTAGTTCCTGTATACTTGTATACCTCCCCTCCTCCTAGTTTGAGTCCTCCCGGATGACTATGAAGTGTCTGAGGGTGAAGCATTGTATTTGTTGTGGTCATGCTTGGTCAATTCAATTGTAGAGAGATGAAATAGCAATATTTCCAATAATGCCGCTCTTTGTTTGATTGTCAGGTTTTTGGGCAATATTTAGGTTGTCTGTAGCACTTTTGGAGTAGAATCAGTATCTGGATTCTTGTTTACATTGTTATCCTTTTTTATAATCCAAATCTGCTTCCGATTTCCTTGTGCTTGCCACAAACTCTTTGGTACCCAAATCTGCTTGACTTTAGGTTGTGATGTCTCTGTCCTTGAGTACTTAGGATTCTCTAGTGATTGTACTGAAGGGAGTTTCTGCTTTTTGATCTTTGGAATCCAAATTTCCTTGCTATGGCTTTGTGCTGTCATCAACTTCTTTGGAATCCAAATTTGTTTCACTAAATTTGACTGTCTGAAATCACTTTGTTGTCTAGTGTTAGAGACTTTGTTTTCCACCTTTGTTCTCTCTGGCACAACCTTCTTTGGCCTCCATACCAACTTTGAGTCTATCTTTATCCAAGGTTGAGCTGTGCTTTTATTTTCTGTCTTCTTTACCCAATTCTGAGAGTTCTTCGTTGAGGAGCATTCCTGTTTTGTAGAAGTGGCTTTTGGTTGCCATTGCTCCTTCTTAATCTCTTTAGGTCGTTTACCCTTGTCATTGGATTCTTCGGCTTGCACCTGTACGGTTGCTTTGGAGAACGGAATTGATTGACTTTCCTCCTCATATTTGATGTTAACTAAATTAGAGCTCCAATTAATCATCGCATTGTACTGCTTTTGCCATGGTTGTCCTAGCAACAACGGATATTGCGTAGCTTTGTCTTCAACCACATAAAACATATGTGGATACACATATTGATTTATCTGTACGTGCAGTACTGTGCATCCGATTGCTTTAATTGAGTGTTCTGAATAACTCTTCAACTCATGTTTGGTAGTTTGTAGCTTAGTGTCATGTTTCAATTGCTTGTACAAACTGACTGAAAGCAGGTTAGCTTGTGCTCTTGAATCGAATAGTGCTTTGGCTTTAACTTGGTTTGTGCCCACTTTGACCTCGATGATGGGCTCTACTTTGTCTTCACCCATTTCATAAACACTGACTGCGTTTATTCGTAAGGCTCCTTCATTGCGCTGTCTCTGACGCAGTAGTCTTCTTTTCTCCATTCTTTCTTTTGCTTCCGCTTGCGCTTCCTCAACAATATTTTTCCTTTTCTGAAGTCGCAGCTTATCTTGATGTATTTTGAGAAGCATGTCCTGGGTTAGTGGCAACTGATACTTCTTCAATTTGTGTCCACTAATCCAGTTTGGCATTTCTTCTTCGTCTAATGTAGCAAGCTTGACGGCCCCACTTGGTGATAGATCTTTAATCACAAGAGGTCCCATCCCTCGCTTTTTAACACTAGAATGGTAACCTAACAGGACATAAAAGTGTCCTTTCAGGGTTTTGGGAAAAAATTCCAAAACCATAGTAGATCCACTCATTTTGAAAAATCCTTTCATGAGCTTATAGTTCAATAACTACTACATATGGAAAAAATGAGAAACTTGTAATTTTTCTCATCCCTTGGTTACTACAAGCCTCCAAAGTTGATGGACCAGTGCATTTTGCCCAAAACAGCAATTTCTTACGGTTGATTGCATATAAAGGGATTTTTGTGAGACATGAGATAAAATGCCCCGTTAACTTCAATGGGTTGGTGACGAAAGCATATGGTTGCTTTTACCTCACTAATTTTTTTTTGGGCAAAAAAAAAAGGTACAAAAAAGTTGCATTTTTGCCATTCTACGGACCCATCATCAAAGTTTCTATAGTCACGCTCAATACAGATACTATATACATGTTCTCTTAGTTCCCTTTGGGCCTTTGGATTCAAAAGGAGCCATGGAGCATGTCAAAAGGATAATGGATCTCTTACAATTGGAACCTTGGGGGCAATGATAAAGTGCTAAATACAGCAAACATGAAAAAATTGGGTTTAGCATTATGACCTCTAGAAACCCATAGAAACTACTCAATATCTAGCCAAGTTTGTAGTCTATGATTAGATATGGTTACTACCTACAAAGTACACACAATTGGCCTAAGAAACTAGCAATATTGAGAAAGTTATACTTGCTACTCTAAAATGTATCGTATTCTTCAGCAATCAAAAAACTCAACCATCATCATATACTATGCTATATAGCATATTAGGTCCCCCAAAACTCAAGGAAGATTAGCTTTATGTTATACATTACACTTACACAATCAAAATTGAATTTGGATATCAAGAAAGCCACCAAAAAAATCATAAAAGTGCTAATTTTGGCCAAAAAAAAGGATTATGCAATTCTTGTAAATTTGTCATAACTTTCAGTTTTAACACTTGGCTCTCCCTACAAGCATCAAAACATGTTGAGAACTATGAAGGCCTAACCTCTAGCCATCTAAACCTCACAAACATGAAGTTTAGAGTGGTATAGTTGCCCAAAATTGAAAAAAAGCCAAAAACAGGATCCATTTTTTCACACAGTTTAGGTTCAAAAATGTTGTGCAAGAGTAAGGTTAATGGTGACATCAATACTCCAAAAAAAATGCTAAGTTTTTTTCAACTCATAAGGCAACTTTGTAAATATATAGCACCTAGAAATTCATTTTCATACTCTTCAAATAATTCAAGAAAATGGTCACTTACCAGGACACAATAGTGTCAAAGGACATAAAAGTGTCCTATTACCATTCTAGTGTTAAGTTTTTTTGCATGTTGTTTTAGAGTGTATACTAGGACAAAGTCCTCGATCTTAAACTCTTTAGTTCGCACATGCTTATCAAAGAACTCTTTTTGTCACCTTTTCTGAGCGCAGATTGAAGCCACGGCTTTTAAGCGAAGCTCATCTAGCTTTTCAAGGTCGTCTATTCTATCCGAAAGCTCATGTCTTGTCCACTCTAATTCCTTAGCTACTCTCAGTGTTGGAATTAAAAATTCTATTGTTAAAATAGCATTCAAACCAAAAACCATGTTGTATAGGGTCGTTCCTATGGATGTTTTATATGCTACCCTATACGTCCATAATGTCGAATGCAATTTCTGGTTCCAATCAATTCTCGACTCAGATACAATCTTTGTAAGGACCGTGCATATGGTTTTGTTTGTCGCTTCAGCTTGTCCATTGGCTCGTGGATGATATGGAGTTGATTTACCATGAATTCGTCTAGAAGGATCTCTATCACTTCATTTATGAAGTGTGTGTCTCGATCACTCACAATTTCTATTGGTAATCCATATCAAACAAAGACGTTGGAGAGGGGGAATGGGGAACACACCCAACACACAAACAACTGCCCCTATATAGCTCAGGGTATTCATAGCACCCCTGTCCTCTCGAAAACACCTTTAAAAAAAGCAACTCACACTAGCAGGGCCTCGCCTACTTCGCCCAACGCACAAAAACTCTGCACAATCCTCAGACAACGATCTCACCCACTTCCATCTCTTCCACAACTGAACACCTCTCTCACTTTCTCTCTCACACACACAGGGGGCCCGGGGGACGGACACGCTCACACACACCAACACCACACAACTTGGAGACGAGCAAAGAAGAAAGGGGAGAAGGGGGGAGAGACAACGCCAAAAAAACGGCAATGACAGCTTTCCTTCAATGAAAAACACCCTGTACAAGATCCGCACTGTCTGGTCTAGGCCGCACCAGCAATCCGTATTGAGGGGCATACACATTCCTCAAAACTCGACTCTGTCGGCACACAACTCGATAGAAAATCCACCGATGTCTTTGCTTGCATAATAGCTCCTCCTTGTGGAAACCCTCACTGGCTCCCTCTTCTTTCAAGCCCTCGTGCTCTCGGATCGCTTCACGAACCACCCATGTCGGCTCCGACTAATCTACGCACGAAGTGCCTCCTTCTTCCCCAAACTCAAAGCAAAAACTCCTAAAAATCAACACAGCTCGAAAAAACACTCCCTTCTCTTTTCTTTTCCTTCCTCTTAAAAACACTCCCTTCTCTTTTCTTTTCCTTCCTCTTAAGCCCCAAGAAAAAGCCAACCAGCCAAAAATCTCGAAAACGCTGTGCCTTTGTTTTTTCTTCCTCTTCATTTTTCAAAGCAAAGAAAAAAGTTTCGCCCCCAAAGCCTTTGCTTTCCTTTTTTTTTTTTGGCTTTGCTCCTTATGGCTTTATAAGGCTTACTTTCTTCTTCTTTTTCCCCCCAAAGTCCACCCACACTTTTTCTTTTCCTCCACAATTCACAACCAAAGGGGCTTTTTAGTCCTCATGTCCCATGCAATGGGTGCTCCACGAGTTCGCGTTCACCGAACCCCCTTCTCCCAGAGCTCAGCCACACCTCTTGAGAACTTTTTCCGCATTCAAAACATTCCACATCCTTCCACCGCAAGTCGCACAATTGGAAAAAAATCAAGCTCGCCCCCTTCTTCTGCCGTGATTGTCTGTCCACTTGAAGTGGGCGCATCTCGATGCCCCTGACTCCGATCGGTAAGCCACAAATTTCGGCTGACTCCCTACATTGCATGCCATTTTTCATAATCTTGGCGAGCCCTAAAAACATGCCTGTCCACGAGCCTACCAACGTGGCCCGGTGAGCACGTACCCGACCCCCGACAAATATTCAACAGGCCATAACTTGCCCGTTTGAGCTCCGAATGGCGAACCGAAAAGACCGGCACGATCAACAGCTTGAGCTTTACACGTGTATCCATTGATCCCATTTTTTGCCACCTGTCTGTACCTGCCCTGCGTCGGGACCTGCGAAGCCTTCTAACTTTGGACTGGCATATCTTTCACACTGGGACTCTGTTTGGCGAGCTGTCTAGACGAGCTTCTAGAGCATCCCGAATACCACATTTGGGGACACATTTTCCGCATTTTGAACACCTTGACTTGTCGTCATCATTATCTCACTTTGGAGGCCCCTTGGCCTAAAAAACCCCTTTAAGCACGCATTTCCGCTGCCACTGTCCTGCTGAGGTCTCCCCCACTGGCTTTAGCCCTCTATCATGCACTTGTTAGCACCCTTTGCATTGCATAGCACACTTTATAGTGCCGACCAACTTTGGCTGCACCATCATTGCCCACCCTCTTGTTGAACATTCATGTTCAACCACAAACAGGCTTATTGCACTAAAAAACTGCCACACCAAAACAAACTCTTTGCACATCACAAAACCACCTAACATATGTACAAAACCTGGCATCTGCTACCCGCTGCCTTTGTTCATGCGGGTTGCCCAACCCCCTGTTTTACCTATCCTCATCCGCCTGGGTCAAACACCTTCCATTGGTATCTTCCGTCCATCTGTAACACCCTTGCATAGTGCCACACCAAGGCACATAGCCAAACTGCCAGCACCATACCTCTACCACTCCAAGCACTCATTGGCAAACTGCCCATTCGCAACAAAGCTCCTCCAAGAACACCAAATAGAGCACCATCGTGCTCGCCATCCTGTTCAATCAACACTCCTGACATACCTGACCCACCCTCCCATCCATGTAAAGCTAGATCCTCATCTAGCAGATTCTGCACCTGTTTCAACAGCACATTGCACAGCTGCACTTATCAGACCCTTTAACCACCACTCACAAACCCCTTTAAAAACTCGGACACAACCTGGGAATCCGCATCACTTGTCACCACAGAGTGCACTTGCTGCATAGGAAGCACCTCCATCTTTGGCTCCACACTCGCCTTCCCACCTGCCATGCACTCAACTCCAACATCATCAAGATCTCCCTCGTCAATCGGCCCTTCAAGGTCGATAAGCACCACTTGCTTGTCGGATTCCATCACCTGCTCTTCAAGCATCTCTTCTACTGCTGCATCATGCTCCATCAAGAAGGAGAGAAACTCGTTCTCTATCACATTATCTTACTCTTCTCCTCTAGGCAAGGTTTCTCCATCCTTCTTGGCAAAACTCTGCACGTATTGCACTACCATGGCATACTCCACTGCCACTTTCATCAGTATGGCCATTAGCATGGCACCGCACATCACCTTCACTTGCATATCATCACATGTAGGCTCGGGCTCCTCCACTTGGTCCCGACTGAACATAACGGTATGCACTGCTCCTTGATCCTCGCACACATTCACTGTATCTCCACCCACTTGCAAGAGATCAAACTCATCATACCTTGACTGAGACGATTCGGTCTCCCAACTTATGCCAACATCCAAAGAGCTACTTTCACTTGGCTCAACCTCATCCTCTGTCTCAAGCTCGGGAAGCTCCTCTAGCTTCATCGCTTCAATGTCATCTGAAAATCGCACTCTTTGACCTTTACCACCACTCAATTGAGCTTGAACCGCCATACCTTGACTTGACAGCACATCCTTTGCCTGATCGGGAACCACCTGCAGATCTTCTACAATCGGAGCTGCTCTAACTGGCAGCCTCGGCATAGGAACCATCCTGTCTTTCTGTAGCCAAAGAACCCTTTGTTCCTCTTGCACGTGCACTTCTCTTTGCACCATCCTTGGCTCGTCTACCACTGCATCAACCTGCTTTGGGATCACAGAGCCTTGCAGACCCTACCTAGCTTCACGCTTCTTGAGAATCTTCTTGGTTCGCCCTTTCGCTAGAGCCGTGGCTTCTTCGTATGACACCGGGCCGTCTATCTCAACCTTGTCGCGCACTTCCTCATGCAAGCAATCCAAAAACTTGCTCAATTTTAAAAACCCAACATTCTCAGCAGCAGTTACCTTTATCCGCTTTTTCCAAAGGACCTCAAACTCCCATAGGAACGCTTGAAAATCCGCTTCCAAGCCTTGCTTCAAATTCTCCAGTCTTCTCTTTACTTCATCCAACTGTGCATCTGCTACATATTTGCTTCGAAAAGCCGCTTCCAGTGCTTCATGATCTACCTTTTCCTCATTAAGCAGGCCATCAAACCATAGTCTCGCTTTACCACGAACGAGGAGAGGAAACACCTGTACCGCACCTTCTTCCCTTGACAAACCGCTCTCCAGCACGAACAACCCATAGTCTTGGAGCCAGGTTCCTGCATCTTCGACCCCAGTGAAAATGGGAAATCCCGTCCAAGCCATTATTTCTCTAGCAACACCTGCTCTTCAAAGGCCGCACCTTTGGCATCACCAAAATCATCGCTTTGTCTTCAAACAGGAGCATCAATGTGCTCCTCAGTGGGGGCACCAGAAGATGGAGAGGGAGAATGGGGAATACACCCGAAACACAAACAACTGCTCCTATATAGCTCAGGGTAATCACAACACCCCTATCCTCTCGAAAACACCTTCAAAAAAAGCAACTCACACTAGCAGGGCCTCGCCTGCACTTCGCCCAACGCACAAAAACTCTGCACAATCCTCAGACAGCGATCACAGCGATCTCACCCACTTCCAGCTCTTCCACAACTGAACACCTCTCTCACTTTCTCTCTCACACACACAAGGGGTCCGAGGGACGGACACGCTCACACACACCAGCACCACACAACCTGGAGACGAGCAAAGAAGAAAGGGGGAAGGAGGGAGAGATGATGCCAAAAAATCGGCAATGACAGCTTTCCTTCAATGAAAAACACCATGTACAAGATCCGCACTGTCTGCTCTAGGCCGCACCAACAATCCGTACTGAGGGGATACACATTCCTCGAAGCTCGACTCTGTCGACACACAACTCGACAGAAAATCAACCGATGTCTTTGCTTGCATAATAGCTCCTCCTTGTGAAAACCCTTGCTGGCTCCCTCTTCTTTCAAGCCCTCGTGCTCTCAGGTCGCTTCACGAACCACCCATGTCGGCTCCGACTACTCTGCGCACGAAGTGCCTCTTTCTTCCCCAAATTCAAAACAAAAACCCCAAAAAATCAACACAGCTAGAAAAAACGCTCCATTCTCTTTTCTTTTCCTTCCTCTTAAGCCCGAAGAAAAAGCCAACCAGCCAAAAATCTCGAAAACGCTGCCTTTGTTTTTTCTTCCTATTCTTTTTTCAAAGCAAAGAAAAAAGTTTCTTTTTTTGGGCAGTAGCGCCTCTCAACCAAAGCCTTTACTTTCCTTTTTTTTTTGCCTTTGCTCCTTATGGCTTTATACGGCTTACTTTCTTCTTTTTTTTTTTTCCCCAAAGTCCAGCCACACTTTTTCTTTTCCTCCCCAATTCACAATCAAAGGGGCTTTTTAGTCCTCATGTCCCATGCAATGGGTGCTCCATGAGTTCGCGTTCACTGTATCCCCTTCTCCCGGAGCCTAGCCACACCTCTTGAGAACATTTTCCGCATTCGGACATTCCACATCCTTCCACAGCAAGTCGCACAATTGGAAAAAAATCAAGCTTGCCCCCTTCTTCTGCCGTGATTGTATGTCCACTTGAAGTGGGCGCATCTCGATGCCCTTGACTCCGATCGGTAAGCCACAAATTTTGGCTGACTCCCCACATTGCATGCCATTTTCCAGAATCTTGGCGAGCCCTAAAAACATGCCTGTCGACGAGCCTACCAACGTGGCTCAGTGAGCACGTACCCGACCCCCGGCAAATATTCCACAGGCCATAACTTGCCCGTTTGAGCTCCGAATGGCGAACCGAAAAGACCGGCATGATCGACAGCTTGAGCTTTACACGTGTATCCATTGATCTCATTTTTTGCCTTTTGTCTGTACCTGCTCTGCCCGTCGGGACCTGCGAAGCCTTCTAACTTCGGACTGGCATATCTTTCACACCGGGATTCTGTTTGGCGAGCTGTCTGGACGAGCTTCTAGAGCATCCCGAATACCACATTTGGGGACACATTTTCCGCATTCTGAACACCTTGACTTGTCGTCATCTTTATCTCACTTTGGAGGCCCCCTGGCCTAAAAAACCCCTTTAAGCACGCATTCCAACTGCCATTGTCCTGTTGAGGTCTCCCCCACTGGCTTTAGCCTCTACCATGCACCTGTTAGCACCCTTTGCACTGCATAGCACACTTATAGCATGGACCAGCTGCACCAACGTATTCATACAGAAATTGTGTCGTGGTCCTAGCATCTACTTTTTGAGTTGCTTTTGCCTCAACCCACTTTGTTAGATAGTTCGTCGCGCCACAATGATGTATTGTGCATGAGTCCTGTATGCAGGAGGTGAGATAGGTCCAACATAATCAATCCCCCATTTTGCAAAGGCTCTTGCTCCCATCATTGGTCTAAGCGGCATATCATCTCTTTTCAGTGGTACTTTTGTCCGCTGACAGTCATCACATCGTTTTACGTATTCCTCAGCGTCCATGTGTAATGTCGGCCACCATATTCCTGCAACTAAGACAATTTTTTATGTCTTATCACCTGAGAAATGGCCTCCACATATTCCTCCATGAGCTTGCTCCAGGATTATCACATACTCTGACTCTAATGCGCAAATCCTAAGCTGGTTGTCTTTACCTCTCTTATAGAGTTGATTTCCTATTGAAGCGTAATCTCGCGCTTCTGTTTCTACAGCTCTCTGATGCGCTTTTGAGGTTCCCTCTGGAAAAGTTCTGTTTGTGAGATATTCAACAATATATTGACTCTATTCAGGAGCGATTATTATCTGATACAATGTTGAATACTCAGCTGGCGGTTTTGACGAACATGTAATACATACTGTGACATATTCATGTACACTCTCTTTCATTCCTGGCCAGTAGACTCCCAGTTGTAACAGATTCCTATATGTGTTTCTTCTTGAACAATGAAATGCACATTCCTGAACATGTGCTTCTCGCAGATATATGTTATATTCTTCAGGATTGATGCATAACCTTAAAATGCTATCTGTTCCTAAGTGATACAACCTTCCTGCAAGCAACTGAAGATTTTTGGATTGCTGAATAGTAACTTGTTTCTGGTTGGAGGACCCCTCTGACAGGATCGGAGGTAGCCATGCTACTGTGCATGGAGTCGAGTTAGCAGCTTGGGAGAGGTTGTGTATGACTTTGAGGGTCTCGGATACATGGCAGCATTCTGGCTTTGTGAGGCCTCCAGAGAGTCTTGCCTTCTCTAGATCGGACCGCAGAGTGGAGGAGTGAATCTATCACAGATAGATCGCTTCTACACTAGTGACCACTTCAGTGACTTGGGGGGATCAGTGGGCATCCTGGCAGGGACATCCTTCTCGGACCATGCACCAGTGATCCTCACAGTGGCAGACAGGCAGAGGAGTGGGAGCACGATGCTTCGCATCCCAGAGCGGGTCTTGTTGGACTCAGCACTCAGAGAGAGGGTAGAGGCTCTCTGGACAGAGGGCATGGACAGCCAGGCTCTACCTGCAGACAGAGTGGCCTTAGACCTAGCTCAGCTTAGCCACTTTTTTCTCCAGGAGTCTCTCGCTCGACGGGCTGCAGCGAGAGAGGAGGAGCAACGTCTCAGACGAGGCATTGCTTCACTACAGAGGATGCAGGAGCAGCATCCAGACATTCCATGGTTGGAGGAGCAGTTACAGCAGGCTCGACAGGAGCTTGCTTGCACAGAGGAGAGGCGCCATGAGTTTGCCTTTCACCGACAGGCATCTCAGTGGACTCAGGTGGGTGACAGAGTGACAGGTGCTTTTTTTGAGACAGTGGGACCTCGGCACTTGCATGCCAAGGTCAATCAGCTGAGGAGACCCGATGGGTCAGTTGTTTGTGAGCCTGAGGATATGCATGCAGTTGCTACTGACTTTTACCATGAGCTACTGTCGGCTGAGCCCCAGTCAGAGAGACAGGATGCATGCAGGGAGCAAGTTTGGGCGCAGATGCCTTGTCTTGTGACTGAGGAGATGCGCCAGAGGCTAGAGATACCTCTTCAGCTTGAGGAGTTGCACACGGCTCCTAGGGCCCTCCCTCGTGGTAGCTGTCCAGGTGAGGATGGGATGACTCCCAGCTTCTTCTTGGAGTACTGGGACCTGCTTGGCCCAGATCTCTGTAGTGCCTTTAGTACATTCTGCACACAGGAGTGATGCCGGATAGCATGAGTGAGGGCCTGATTTACCTCATTCCAAAGGAAGGTGGCTCCTTGGATGAGATTCGACAGTGGCGCCCCATCACCATCCTCAACTCAGCCTACAAAATTCTTGCCAAGGCTCTGAGTTTGAGGATTCAGCCACTTTTGGAGAGCCTTATACATGGGACTCAGATAGGTTTTGTCAAGGAACGCAGTTTCCTTGACAACATCTGTAATGGAATTAGCCTATTCAACTTGAGAATAGCGGAAATTAATGAGAATACTTTCGAGAAATAACTTTGTGAGCATAGCGGGTAGACATAATTGAAGATAGCAACATAATCATAGCAATTAGTTAACTTGGCATGAACAATACTTTTGCAAGAGAGAGAATTTAGAGAACATGACAACAGTTGAGGACCGGATTTATGTGGAGCCGGTCCCCCCTCCAATAGGCATTTGTATTATGATTTCTCCCATTAAGAGAGACTTGTTACAATACATTCTTTGTGTTCCTTGTGACCTAGGTGATGCAATGAAGATGGAAAGCTTCATGCATCACAATCATAGCATAACATGAACTTGAAGAAATCTTTAATTGTCCCAAGCCTCAGTCCCAAGACCTCAAACACCTTCGAAGGTGGAGAGAGCTAGCAGGGAATGAGGGTAGGGAAGAGGAAGAAGAAACATTTCATAGGAGAAAGAACTAGTTCCTCACTTATCATACTCTTGTTGCTAGCATACATAATAGCATAGTAATGAAATATAAGGAGATGACAAGCTCAAGCATTGAAGCATGGATCTTGGTTGGATTTGCACTCCATAGCCAAGAGTGTTGGTGTAGGCTCTCCACCTCTACTTGCTTGGAGAGGGAGCTCTTGCACTTTGCATAGCACACAATGAGAGTGATTGTGAGTGTGTGTGAGTGAGTATACCCCTCAAGCAAGCCCCTAGCTAGCTTGGGTCGAACCCCCCTTGTAGCTCATGCTTGAAGCTCATTGGACCCTCCCAGGCCTACCTAGCCAATCATGAGCAGGAGGCATTACAAGCAGTAGGGGTAGCCTTGAGGCAAGTGTTCCCCTTTCCTTTTTGAGAGAGAGGGCTAGATAAATGCTAAAACAATTAGATAATTCATGTAATTTATCATTGGACCCCTTTGAAGCTTAGCCAATAGGCTTCAAGCAACACATGAAGGTAACATGGGTAGGGGCCTGACATGTGTCCTTGCTGCCTCTTCAAGTTGGGGCTTCCCTTGTGTGTGTGAGTGGGTGTTCTCTCTCTAGCCCCTAGGAAAAGGGCTTTCCCCCCCTCTTGTAGGAATGCTTTTGACTTTAGGTGATCAAGCACCTTACACACCAAGCATGACAAAGCACTTGAACTAGGGGGTGTTCCCACAAGCATCTCAGGCAAGCTTCTCAAGGCACCTCAAGTACCTTAATCATGCAGCAAGTCAAGCACCTCAAGCATGAAGCCAGTCAAGCACCTCAAGCATCTTAATCAAGCACCTCAAGCATGACAAACACCTCAAGCACCTCAAGCATCTTAATCAAGCACCTCAAGCATGACAAACACCTCAAGCACGACAAGCACCTCAAGCAGGACAAGCACCTCGAGCTTGGGCCGGGTTCCCACCTCAAGCTCAGCCCTAGCTTACCTAAGGTCAAAGGACTTTTACACACATTTATTGGAGGTCTTCAATGAAGCTAACCCTAAGGTCTTATGCTCCATTGGTTAGCCTTGCTCTTTGATAGACCATCTCCCTTTTGGGCCCCTTTACCATTGGCCCCGTGTTGAGATAGATCTATAAGCACATATCTATATCTTAACACTTGTTCCCGTTTATTCTCCCACATTAAGTGATCAATTTAATATGAGAAAATCATTTGGGTTGGTTAGATATTAGATTTTATGACAACATCTTCACTTTCTGGGAGGCTTCTGCTCTGGCACGTCTCCGTGCAGAGGACCTTGTGATTCTTCTTCTCGATTTTGAGAAGGCATACAACAGAGTTGACTAGGACTTCCTAGAGGGCACGCTTCGTAGGATGGGCTTTTCAGATGCTTGGATCAGAGGGGTGTCAGCTTTGTACAGACAGGCTCACAGTCAGGTGCTTTTGGCAGGAGGTAGAGGTGAGCGCTTCATGCTCACACGATCGGTCAGACAGGGTTGTCCTCTTGCCCCCTTTCTATTTCTGTTCTATGCGGAGGCGATGAGCAGATTTTTGGTGTCACAGCAGGTTGGTTTGAGGGGCTTAGCACTCCCTATACGGGGAGATGAGCTTCTGGAAGCTGAGTTTGCCGACGACTCGGCCTTGTACTTAGAGGGCCAGGAGGCCAATTTACACAGATGTGGGCAGGCTTTGGAGACCTTCTGCTGTGCATCGGGCGCACTGATAAACTGGAGAAAGACAGTGGCTTTCTCGGTTGGCAGTGCTCCTGTGCTAGATTGGATGCCAGGAGAGGGTTTCAGGTGGATTCCTCCAGGGACTGCAGTTCGATACTTGGGTTGTCAGGTTGTTTGGATTTGTCCCCCAAGAGGCAGATTGTTCCTCTTCTTCTGTCCATTAGGAGAAAGCTGTTACATTGGAGCTCAGCACGACTTTCGCTGGCTGGTAGAGTAGTAGTTTCCAACCAGGTGTTGTTGGAGACTATGTGGTACATCACTTCTTGCTGGATCTTCTCGAGTTCTTGTATCAGTCAGGTAGAGAGGCTGATCAGGAACTTCCTCTGGTCAGGTCGCGACACTCAGATTGCCCGAGCCAAGGTGGCTTGGTTGGTCATCACACTTCCTTGTTCTCAAGGAGGGCTTGGGATCATTGATCCAGCACAGCAGAGCAGAGCCCTTCTTGGGAAGTTCGTCGTCAGAGGACTTCTTCCAGGCAAGGAGCCCTGGAAGGAGTTCTTGCTGCAGAGGCTTCGTGCCAGGGTGCCTCAGTCAGAAGGCCCTTGGCAACCTTCGACCAGATGGATCTTTACAAAGTTGCGCCGAGTTGGTTTGAGCAGGAGACTGGAGGACCGATTCGCTGTGAGTTTGCTTCGTTCTTGGGAGCTCTTACGGCATGGCCTAGAGCAGAGACAGCTGACGTGCACGGAGGAGCGCCTATGACAGCCCCTCGTCTGGAACCCCATGGCTAGCACTCAGAGAGGCCACTTGGTTGGGAGTAGGCCTCATGTTTCTTGGGGTCCCATGGTAGCAGGTCCAACGCGCTCTCTAGGTGACTGGCTAGAGTTCACAGGTTTGTCAGAGGAGGTGCAGGCTTTCCAGCTACAGGCCATGAGAGGAGTTCATAGCACGTGCCAGGACATCTCAGAGTCAGTTCCAGCTGAGTGGCTCACGCCTCTCGAGCCAGTAGCACCCCGATGGATGGGAGCCTTCACACGACTGGAGGTTCTCATTTCAGTCAGGGCTTGTTCAGAGACTTTCCCAGCCCTGTTCTTCGAGCTTCAGGGTGGGGGACGATTACAGCGAGTTGCAGTAGAGGCCCCGCAGGTAGCAGAGTGCTGTTTCCAGAGGATCCGAGTTGTGGGCATCTATGGGAGGACTTGCGTCATAGACCCTGACCCAGTAGCTCTTGAGGTAGGACACTGGAGGCTATGGGCTTGGGAGTGCTGTCCACTGGCACGAGTACAGTGGGATCCTGGTGAGTGGCTATGGAGGGACCCTTTCTCTTCTGCAGACCGCCCAGGAGTCCCTTTCTTTCAGTACACTGTTTGGCTTGGACGTCAGATACTTGCAACACAGAGAGAGGCCCGCCCCGCTGCAGCACGTCATTGGCAGGAGGACGGCCTCACAGTCGAGTTCCTAACAGCTTTTTGGCAGAGACTGTGGGACTCCAGATAGCCGAGGCGCGTCACTTTGTTCCAATGGTTGGTTGAACATAGAGCCACAGCAGTAGGGAGCTGGCTTGTGCATAGTGGTCTCTCGGCCGCATGTATAGCCTGTGACCAATTGGTGGAGAGTCAGCGTCACTGTCTTTGGGACTGTCCCTTGGCCCAGCAGGTGTGGCTACGAGTTCTTTGGCTGATGCCTGCCCTCTCCACGACTCGACAATATACTTGGGGGGCAGCGGCTTGGTCCACCCTCACGGGCCCGAAACTTCAATTTGAGCTATCTTCCACCAGCAGGATGATAGTGATACAGGGGGGGCGACCTACACTCCAGCCTGCTACATATCTTACTCCACAGGAGTGGTGCAGTGAGAAAGAGGAGTGTTGGGAGCTCATCAGTGGCCTAGCTCTCTGGTTCATCTGGCGGGCCCGCTGTTTCCTCATCTTTGAGGCTCGCCCTGTGCCACCAGTAGAGACTGTTCGTGACTTTTGGCTAGAGCTAATTGTTAGGAAATAAGACATAGCTAAATAGATAATTGAGTAGATTACTTAATGGAGAGAGACAGATTTATATACACGAGATTATAGAGTAGAGAGAGAGAGAGAGTACACATGATATACGTGGTTCACCCAATGTGGGCTACGTCCACGGGAAAGCAGCCACTCAATGGCTTTAGTACTTCAAAACAAGAAGTAGTTTACAAAGGGATTATACCCTTAATGGAGCTCCCGCCTTGCTTCACTCTCACCACCTCACACTTACCTTGTTGCATCAACTTCACACTATGAAATGTGTGTAGAAATGGCCTCCTTTTATAGGCCAAAAGGGCTGCCCTCTCTTATGAGAGATAGCCATGTGTAGCCGCCCTTGTGCGAATAAGTCCAAATCGGACCCTCCAATCCGCCCATGTGTGGCCGCCCTTGAGAAGACAAGTCCGCTTTTGAATTCGGCCACCGACCACCGGCCATTGACTTCCGGCCACCGGCCATCGGCCATTGACTTCCGACCACCGGCCACCGGCCATTGACTTCCGACCACCGGCCATCAGCCATTGACTACCGGCCACCGGCCAACCAACCAGTTGTTTTTCGACCACTTTCGGGCCGCCGTCCGGCCATAATATTCCGGCGAAAAAGAATATTCCGGTGAAAAAAAGTCTCGGGGGCCTCCGCCCCCGAGGCCTTTAAAGTTGCCCCTGATTCTTGTCCGTGAAAATTTTGGTTTCCGGTGAGTGATTTTCCTGCACGCACAATGGCTTCTCCTCATAATGGGGGCCTTACAAATGTGCGCTTTTACCACAAAAAATTACAAGGGTAAATCAGGCTCCATACTTAACACTAATCCATACTCTCAGAGGATAGCTTGAGGGACTACAGGGCAGCTCCGACCGCATGCGGGAGCGTCGCGATGCTTTCCTTCGACTCTGGCGCCCTGGGCCTTTCTACACCATGGTCCAGGGGGTGCTCAGATGGCACTACTGTCCACCTGTGTGGCTCTTCCCTCCTCCCATCTCTTGATTTAGCCCCATTGTATAAATGCTGTTTGTTTCATTGGGAGAGTCTCCCCATCATACTTGTTGTAGCCCTCTCCTGCAGAGGTGGATGTATCCCTATGGGCAGCTCTCATTAACTAATAGAAGGATCTTTTTCTCGGAAAAAAAAAACTTGTTTCTGGTTGTATTCTTTTCTATCAAACTCTCCTCCATAGGTTAATAGACTAACAACATCCTGAGACCACTTTGGTATCATTTCTATGTTGAATAAGTACGCATCTGGCATGTCATCATCTACACCTATAGGGTCTTCTCCATTCGTCAACCTTGAAAGGTGATCCGCTCTAAGATGTGTCTTTCCTTTCTTTACTACTACCGTGAAGTCGAATTCTAATAAGATGATGAACCATCTCACTATCCGTCCCGTATTGCATGGTTTGTTCACTGGTAGAGCAAGGCTTGATGATATGTGAAAAACACAAACTTATTGGCTAGAAGATAATGCCAAAATTTCTTTACAGCATAAATCATTCCTAATCCCTCTCGCTCTATTGTTGTGTAATTCCTTTCAGCATTGTTGAGTTGTCGACTAGCATAGCAGATTGGAAAATCCATGTTTCCTTCTTCTGGCTGAGCCAGGATGCATCCTATTGCATATGTCGAAGCATCTATATGCACATGGAATATCTTCTCCCAATCTGGTGATTTCAAGACTGGAGCAGTAATGAGTGCTTCTTTCAGTTTCTTGAAGGATTCCTCACACTCCTCTGTCCATTCAAAATTCACTATTAGCCTGTAAAGTGGTTGGCCTATTATAGCATACATGTAAATGAATCGTCTATAATATCCACAATGTCCCATAAAGCTCTGCACTTGTTTCGCGTTGGTTGGTCTAGGCATATCCACTATTACTTTTATCTTTTCCGTATCCATGGATATTCCGTTATGTGAGAAAATATGTCCCAGAATTCTGCCTTGTCGGACCATAAACACACACTTCTCAGGATTGAGACAAATGCGATATGTCCTACATTTCTCAAATACCTTTCTTAGGTGTTCTAGATGCTCATCTCTCATAAGAGAGTGTACACACAAATCATCCATGTATATTTCTAGAAACAACCTCAAGTACTCCCAAACGACATAACTTGATACGCATAAATTTCCCACTTCATTGCAAAAGTTGTTTTGTGTTGATCTTTTGGCACAATGGCAAGCTGATTATATCCTGAAAATCCATCTAGAAAGGAATATGCTCTTTTCCCTGATATACGTTCTAGAACATGATTAGTTATCGGCAAGGGATAATTGTCCTTGATTGTCGCAGCATTTACTTTCTTCAAATTGACACACACTCGGAGTTTCCCGTTTTTCTTAGGCACTACCAAAATCGGAGATACCCAGTCCATGTGTTCAATCTCATTTATGAATGTAGCTTCCATTAGCTTGTCTATTTCTTCTTTGATTCGCTTAGCAAACGTGCCATTATACGTGTATGGTCTCTGTCTGCTAGACTTAGCGTCTTGTTTCAAAGGAATTGTGTGTTGGCATATTGATGGATCGACTCCTTTCAATTCCTTGTACGACCATGCAAACACATCCCTGTATTCTCTGAGAAGACTCAAAAGTCTCTCTTCTTCTTCCGGAGACAAATCTGTAGCTATGTATACCGGTCTCGGTTCGTCTCCTGGAGCTGCTAAATCAACCTTTTTAGTGTCCTCCGGTCCATCATAGGATTCATTCTCCTTTCTTTCTCTGATAGGCTGGGTTAATATCACCTTCATATCCTCTATCTAAATTTCCTGTAGTGAGAGGGAACATCCATGTTTCCCTTGATATTGGCATTTTCGTCCTCACCACTCTCGATTTTAGTCGTCCAAACTTCTTTCAAAGTTTTCTTTAACTCTCTCTACTTGTTTCGGCGTTCTAATTTGGACTCTTTGTTTTCCTTGTTTCTCATGTTATTTTCCGCTTTATCTGTTTCGTTTTTTGTTTCATTGGGTTGAACTCGATTTCTTGAGCTTCGTTTGTCTTTCCATGAGCTCGTTTCCACATTTCCTCTCATTCTTCCAGAAATCTTGTCCTTGACACAATCTTCCGCCTTTACTAGCATTAGGAATTGGTTTTTCCCTCTTATCCTAGGCATCAAATTGTTTCTAACCCCTTTCATTTTTCTCTTTTCTCTGTAGAATTTCTGGCGTTTTTCAGTCTAATTTGGGAAGTCGTAGAATCTGACATCCTTTATGGTTTCCTTGTTCTCGCTTGAGTTGTCTATGGACTCATTGTCAGCTTCATTTCCCCATTCTGGATGATCGGGAATGTCGTGAAATATCTCCTCTTCATCTTCCTTGTCTGGTGTATCATTCTGTTCGGTCTCTTTTTCGAGTACAACTCTGATCATGAAGTACAGAACCACATCATATCCATCTTTATCACAGAACTTCGTTGTGGGACCATCTTGAATTGCACAAACATCTAGGGTTGCTAGAATGTGTGTCCATTCTAATGGTTCAAGTGCATCCTCTGGAAAGGGTTCACCTATATAAGTTTCATCTTCAATTGTCCTTTTTAAAACACATTCTTCGCGCTTCAGACTTCCACAGTTCAAAGCTCCACACATCCATAACTCTTTGGGTTTGCCTAACCAAGTTGGAAACTCTAATCCTGTCAAAGTAGCTGAATCAAACTCTTCAACTGGTGTTCGGTTCACATCCTTGTAGCTATGGTCTTTTAGGTTCACACGAGTAGTGGTTTCCATATGTCTCAAGTATATGTGGTCGTAACCCCAATCCTGGACCATTTTCAACTGTCTCATGAACGGTCTTCCAAGTATAATATCATTGTTATTCTCCTTGCCAAAGTCAACAATAGCAAAGGTATGCTCGTACTCAATTCCGCAAGAAGTCATAACGACTTTTTCTAATAGTCCCAAAGGTCTCTCCATATGTCCGTCCGCTAGTTCGAGTTTCAACCTCGTTTTTCTTATCGCCGGTTTTCCCCATTTTTTCCAGATTTCTTTCGTAGCAATGGCTACCCCAGCCCCGCTGTCAAGTATTACCATCGTGTTAACTCCCTGGAATTCAACTGTAAGGTTGTATTCCCTTCTTCGCCTTCGCAATACTCTCCGACCTTGTTCAAAGGTACAGGCTTAGCATTTTTTTGTGGCTTCCTCAGCTCTCGTATGCCCTCTTGTAGTTTTGTAGTTGGGTCTTTTATCCCAAATTTCTCCAAGAATTTTCCTACAATTTCCCACATGTTTGGTCGTAGTCTCAAAAGCTCAGCTAGGGTGATGGTGCATGTCACTGGTGTTGACAAAATCTCTATCAATCCTTGCGAGTCCATAACTTCTTCTGAAGAGATTCCTCGTGAGGGAAGCGCTCTAATCTCAGATTTTGCTTTGTATTCTCCTAAGTATGAAGGTAAGGTATTCAGCGAATGAGGTTTACTCTCTACTGTTCTAACAGAGCCTCCATCTCCCCTGTAAGAATGCAGATCTAAGTCCACTTGAGATCCTGCCTCAAATTCCTCTATGGGAGGATTCTTGATGTCCTTTTCCCCGTTAGTCTGATTAGCTTGACAACTCAGCTCGTTTGCAAAGTTGCCTCTCTCACTTGTTTCCAAAACTCATTGTAATTCTCATCTCTTCCGTAAGACCTCTGTATCACAAGATGAAAACTCTCTATTTCTTGATCTGTTGTGTTCATCACTATACGTTCATCCCCGTGCATTTTTTTAGGCTATTGTGCACTATTAGGCTTTTCAACTACCCGTGAGAGGATAGTCTCTTGATGAATTGGGTTTTCCGCTCCACAATTCATTGGTTCTCTAGGTGGTTCTAACAAGGCTTGTGCAATCTCGATCATTCTCTGACACATTTCGAGTCTCTGCTTTTCCAATTCTGCGTTTGGATAAGTCAACCACTGTTGTTCTTGTGTTTGGTTGCTCTTTTATCTCGCTTTGTAAGCTCTCATCAGTGCATCCAATGGTTCGTGTACTTTGTCGACTAACATTGATCCCCCTGAGATCACGCTCGTTGTCTCTTTGACACACCTTAGTCATCAAGCATGACAAGGAGGACAAGCACCTCGAGCTGGGTCGGGTTCCCGTGCCTCAAGCTCAGCCCTAGCTTACCTAAGGTCAAAGGACTTTTACACACATTATTGGAGGTATTCAATGAAGCTAACTCTAAGGTCTTATGCTCCACTGGTTAGCCTTGCTCTTTGATAGAACATCTCTCATTTGGGCTCCTTTACCATTGGCCTCGTGTTGAGATAGATCTATAAGCACATGTATATATCTTAACCCTTGTTTCCGTTTATTCTCCCACATTAACTGATCAGTTTAATATGAGAAAATCATTTGGGTTGGTTAGATATTAGTTTTTATGTCATTACCTCTCTCTTGAAATCATAGTCGTCCTCGACTATGAGGTAGAGATGGTAAAGTCTCACCTGTTAGTCCATTGGTCTTAGCGGGTAGAGGATCCATTTTTACCCTACGACATCATTCTAGAGTGGATGACTAATCCACTTGGTGCTTGAGAGACATTGTCTGTCGTAAGCATGTCTGCTCTTTTTAGTCCATATCATACTTCCAAAGTAGAGTGACAAGTTCTACTTGGTGTTTGGGAGACGTAGTCACCACAAACATGACCCTAAGTATGCATACTTCTTAAAATTTGTGCACGAAACATAAAAAGAGAGTCTTATAAGACAAAAGCATGGATCATTTAAAATGAATTTCTTTTACATTTGCTTACTCTTTTGTGTCATTGTAAGCATCATTGACAAGGTTCATATTATCCTTAAGCTATGTTCTTTGCATGCATTTAGCATCTTTGAAAGGATAATTCTTAACTTAAATAAGATACTGTCAATAATCTGTTCCTGTCGAAGGATGAACTTGGGTTGCAGCTCATTTGCTTCATCCTCGATCTCTAATGGGTTTACATTTATAGACTCTATTGGTGGCTCTCCTTAATAAGGCTCGAATAGGCTCTCATGAAAAATGATATATATGAGCCAATAGTTGGGCAACTTTAATTGTTTAGTAAGACCCAAAGAAAGATTTCTTTTTCTTTAAAGGATAAGGCTCTTTTATGCCTAATGGCAGGAGCCTCTTTTGCCTAGCTAATAGATGGATATAGCCTGTTTAATCTTCTAAAAAGATTCGTTTTGATCTCGGCTATACTCCTTTTCAATGAAGATCTTCCCAGGTACCTTAAGCTACAAGGGACGTTTGGATCTTCCGTCTTTAGCCTCGAAAGGTACTTTCCACTTAGAAGTATGTTCATGTTATTAGAGACATATTGTTGTTAGGGTAAGTACTTCTCCCATTTTGAGCATTGATCTACTTTGAATCACGGGCTTTTAGTAGATCAAGGATCATATTTTTGTGATTTTTCTTGGCCATCCGTTGGAATAGTAGGCCAACATAAGAGGGTTACTCTAGTTATGATAGAGACTCTATTAGAAATTAGTGGTCATGGTAGGATTTCTATCCGACACAATCAGATGTTGGCATGCCATGGTCCTTCTATCATACTTCATCTTTTGGTATACCATACATTTTGAAACAAACTCTTCTATGTCCTTGTTTCTTGGTAAGCCAATACAAGTATGCTTTTATTCCTAAAAGAATAAATTCGAATTCCTCTTTGCCCCGCATATGGGAGGAGCATGGGAAGTGAGGAAGATATAGCCTATTGAGGTATGGAAGATAACCATCCTCTAACGTGAGTGGTTCTTTTTCGTCCATTTGTAAAGGCTATTATTATATCCCTAAAGCATGGGTTAGAAGCATATTTAACTATCATAAAATATAGTTCATTGTAAGTTTCTATTGATATCCTATCTACCCTTGGCCATCAGGAAAGTGAATCGGCTACATGTTTGTGCTTGCCAGCAATGTGAGCAATGTAAAATTTAAATTGCAAAAAGAAATTTGCCCACCTCATTTGATTGTCGAAGAGCTTGGTTTGTATCATGGATGGAGTCCGCAAGAAGTACTTCCATGTGTATACGGCATATAAAATAGCTCGTAGTTCCTTTTGTATATGTCCAGCATTCGCTCATTGGATTTGAGTCTTTGAATCTTGTATTCTATGGTATTCCCTTCTTGAAGCAAATTTTTGCTTGAAGGCATGCATCCAGGCATTACATTGGACCTCAAATAGCTTTGAGAGATCCCGTAGTGTAAGCATAAGTTGAGAGATAAGTTTCTCTTTGAACTTTTCAACAAAAATCATGTATATGAATATATAGATTTTCATTAAATTACGAAAAGCATGCATATTTACATGGTATAGGATGCTACCCGACTCATAAACATTCATGTACATATCTCCTAGCTTAGAAAAAACAAAAGCCTTTTGCTATGAGCATCCTCTTTTGGAGTTTCCAGCATAGAAACTCAAGGCGGCTTGTTGCATGCATTTCTTTGGGGACAAGCACGATAGACATGGCCTTGTTGTCCACCCTTGTAGCATTTGTTATCCTTACGATAACACTCTAGCTCTGTTGGAGAGAGTCTATTCTTACCTTTGTATACTCCTTTCTCCTTAGCTTTGTTATCGGTGTTGCTAGAGTTTCCTTTGGAGGAAGTTTAAGCATTATTCCTTCCTCTAGGCTCATTTTGATCCTTCACTTACATGGGCTTAGAGTTTCTCTTAACCCCTTGTTGGAAATTGATTTGAGAGGTGACCATAGTATGGTGTATGACCGCCGATATGGAATTAGGCCTTTGTGAGTTGATATACTCGGCCATCTCATCACAAAGACCCGCACAAAATTGTTGCTTTTGCTCCTCAAAGCCTATCTTTTTGTAGACACTGGCCTTGAGAAGTAAATCCCAAAACTTATCTACATACTTTTGGATAGACTCGTAGGGAGAGAGTTTCAAGCTTTGCCATTCTGTGAGGACATTGTCTTTAGTGTTGCTTGCCAGAAATTGTTTCATGATGGAGGCTCTTAAAGCCTTCCATGTCCTTGGAGATTTCCTTTGGGCTCGTAGGCTAGCCCACCATTGACGAGCAGAGCTCTGAAAATGCATAGATACCTGACACAGTTTAGAGGACTCCATAAAGTCCTCATCACCAAAGGCCACATCAAACTGTTGGATGAAAGCCAAGATCTTGTTCATAGCACCAAAGGTGCCATCATAGGTAAGAAAAGTGGTGTCCTTTCCTCCCTCCTTGAACTTCTTCATCTTCTTGGACCTTCTCCATACCAGATAGGACTTGCGATGGCATTTCCTTTTGGGCTCTTTGAGAGAAGAGCCGCTACCTTCATTGGAATATGAGGAAGGTGATGAAGATGGAGAAGAGGGTGACATCTTTCTCTCCTTTTTGTGATAATGAGGAGGAGGACTTTCCGGCAATCTTTCTCTCTTGGGGGGAGTTGGAGATCGTTGAGGCTGCCGTCTTCTTGGAGCCACATCTTCAGAAGTATTGGGAGACTCACTTATTTCTCCTTCTCTTGGGGAAGGCTCTATAGTAGAGACTTCACCTTTCTTCTTGGATGGAGGTAAGCCTGCTAGTAATCGTTTAAGTGCTTCATATGGGTTCTCCTCTTCTCTCACCGTAGAGAGACCTCTCTTGGAAATATCTTGAAGAGACTTCTCAGGTGCTCTCTCTTTTGGGGGAGTTTGGAGAATCCCATATCTATGAAGTTGTTGGAAAACTTCACCTTGTAGGGCTAGGTTTCCATAGCTTGTTGCAGCTTAGAAACAAGACACTTGATAAATATGGGAGCATCATCATTAGCACCTTCATGTGCAAAATCAAAGTTATCAATACTCGTTCTACTCTCTTGATTATTGTCAGCCATGTTAACAAAATTTATGTATGTACTTAGTGTATGATTTGGCAATTCAAAACCTTAGTTGCCACTCCTCTTAGTCTTTGAAAATTGGCTCTTAAGTATCTACACCCATGGCTCAAAAGTGGTTAATTATAGAGAGTAGAGGAGTAGGTCTAACATAGCAGAGTTGCGGAGGGTTAGCTCCTTTCGGACTTCTTATGGCTCAATAATGGTAAAACCGTAGGCAAGTCTAAAAAGGCTCCATTATTAAGTCCAAAGCTTCCGAGGTGTGCACCATATCCCACATAGTGGGCTCAACAAAACCGATAATAGATCCCAGTTCCACTTACCCTAATATAATTAACAACATCAACCATTTATAGGCTACTTAAGGACCTCTCTTCTTAAGCAAGAAAAGAGAAGCCAAATGCTCCGATACCAATGTAATGAAAATGGCCTATGAACTTAGAGAATAGCGGAATTAAGAGAATTAGAGTGAGCAACTTTGAGAGCATAGATGGTGAACTTAATTGGTAGTAGCAACTTAATCATAACACTTAATTAACTATGCATGAGCAATACCTTTGCAAGAGAGAGAGAGAGAGAGAGAGAGAGAGAGAGAGATTTTAGAGAATATGACAACAGTTGAGGACTGGATTTATGTGGAGCCAGTCCCCCCTCCAAAAGGCATTTGTATTATAGATTCTCTCATTAAGAGAGACTTGATACAATACAATCTTTGTGTTCCTTGAGACCTCTTTGGTAGTATGGAGACATTACAAGCTTCAAGCATGAGCTACAAGGGGGGGTCGACTTAATAATGGAGCCTTTTTAGACTTAATAATGGAGCCTTTTTAGACTTAATAATGGAGCCTTGTAGCTCATGCTTGAAGCTCATTGGACCCCTCCAGGCCTAGCCAATCATAAGCAGGAGACATTACAAGCAGCAAGGGTAGCCTTGAGACAAGTGTCCCCCTTTCCCCTTTGAGAGAGAGGACTTGATAAATGCAAAATCAATTAATTAAATCCCCTAAATTATCATTGGACCCCTTGGGTGGCCAACCAATAGGCTTTAGGCACACCATGAGGGCAACATGAGGAGGAACTTGACAAGTGTCCCTTTTGCTTTCTTTGTACCATGCATGCCTTATGTGAGTGTGTGGGTGTTCTCTCTCATCCCCCCTCATGTAGGGCTCTCCCCCTCCTTGTAGGGATTGAATCTTTGACTTTTTGACACCTCAACCCCTCATGCATAGGCCCAGTTCCCACCACAAGCTTGGCCCTTAAGCACTTTACGCTTGGGCTGGGTTCTCACCTCAAGTGCAACCCTAACATCTCAAGCATGTCAAGCACCTCAAGCATCTCAATAATTAAGCACCTCAAGCATATCAAGCACCTCGATCATCAAGCACCTCAAGCACCTTAGTCATCAAGCATGACAAGCAAGACAAGCACCTCGAGCTGGGTCGTGTTCCCGCGCCTCAAGCTCAGCCCTAGCTTACCTAAGGTCAAAGGACTTTTACACACATTATTGGAGGTCTTCAATGAAGCTAACCCTAAGGGCTTATGCTCCATTGGTTAGCCTTGCTCTTTGATAGACCATCTCTCATTTGGGCTCCTTTAACATTGGCCCCGTGTTGAGATAGATCTATAAGCACATGTCTATATCTTAACCCTTGTTTTCGTTTATTCTCCCACATTAACTGATCAGTTTAATATGAGAAAATCATTTGGGTTGGTTAGATATTAGTTTTTATGACATGCATTGTGCAAGTTGAACCTCCTTTATCCCTTAAGCTTTGTAACTTGAAGGTTCTTAAACCCTCAAGCCTTTTATGTTAAAGGTTCCTAAACCCTAAAGCCTTTTAAGTTGAATCTCTCTAACCCTAAATCTTTGGAAACTGAAGGTCCTTAAACCCTAAGCTTGGGCAGCTAAAGCTACTAAGCTCTACAAGATATATGTGAGCCCCAAAGATGAGCATGGAGATTGGGTGCAAGCATGAGAGGAAGGCCTCCAAGAAGGGAAAAATGGACTAAATTACAAGCTCTCCATAGCCAAAGAGGAGCCAAAATCTAGAGTTAGGCTTGGGAGAAAAGGGGAAGGTAGATTGGAGAGAGAGGAGACCAAAAAGGTGCTCTTCCAATAGAAGAGAGATTTAAAACCAAGATTTTTGGTTCTAGAGAGAGGAGGGGTTATATCTAGTATGTAGAGAGAGAAGAAGTGAGTGGAGGGAGGGAAAAGTAGACTTGAATGTCAAATTAATGATGGGGGTGGGTGGGGTCGTTTTTGGGACTAGCCCACTTTTTGAGGGTGGCCCATTTATTCTAGTCAATACAATTTAGAATAAAAAATAGGCCCAAACTTTTATTTTTGAAGATTTTGCAATTTTTTTGTCTATTTACAAAAAAGAAAAGCCTAGACTCCAAGTTTGACCCCTAGAAATTAGGGGTTGACAAACCCAACATTTCTGTCCACATGGATTTCTCATATTGCTCCACTACATAATCATTTGTCATTAGGGTTGGGACAGATTAAAGGGCCCAAGAAGACCCCAAACAAGTCCTTATGTCTTGCAAAGTAGATGGTAATGAGAGCAGTTGTTCAAGAAAATGGAGAATTTGTAAAAGGCATATCCAACCATTACTTATTTTAGACCTTACTTATAAGGTTAAAAGCCTACAATCTATTTTTGACCTGAATATTCGTGTGACTGTCTTGGGAGTCTCATGCAATCTTGGAAGTTATGATGTTCAGTTTCCTAAATAAACATGTTGTAGTCTTGTTCCAAACAATCAATGAAGGAGAAGGAGTCTTGTCTTGTCTTTGTCTATGCGGATGTTCCGCTATCTGCGTGATTTTTTGCTTATGTTTCACCATAGTTAACACTAGCGATCGTGCAGGTTTCTATTTGTTCAAAGCATATTAAGAACGAGCTACAGACATGAACCAATTAAAAGGAATGTATGTCCGACAGGGAATCAAAAAGGTTAGGTGGTGTATTTCACGCGTTCTGTAGCCCGCAAACTGGCAAAAGGGGGAGAGGATGACCGTGGATGGGAGGAGTATAACCGTCCCTTTGCCCGACCCATTTGAGTATGATAGGAAGGATGGAGAGCGGACACCAATAGGCGAGGAGGCTGAAGATAAGTGTTAACTTTGCATGCCATCCTTATTATTACTATTTGTATTTAGTTATGGGCCATGCTTGTTGGTCCCATTTGAGTATGATAGGCAGATGGAGAGTAGACACCAATAGATGAGGAGGTTGAAGATGAGTGTTAACTTTGCATACTATACTTATTATTATTATTATTTGTATTCAATTACGGGCCAGACTTGTCGGTCCTGTAGGCCTATAGTGTAGGGCTGGTGATCGCCGATATGAAAGGCATGCTAGACTACACACCAAACTCGTTTAGTACCAATTGGCTGATGTGGGCACTCATATGTGAAAGGGATGGACCCAACCCATAGATAAGGTTGCAAAAAACTGGTCTTTTTTATGATTTTGAAGGTACAAAGCTGAGCTCTTGCCTCATCTTCTTGGCTATGTGTGTGTGTGTGTGTGTGTGTGTGTGTGTGTGAGAGAGAGAGAGAGAGAGAGAGAGAGAGAGAGAGAGATGGCGTAGGAAATTGAGCGACGGGAGTACAACGACAATGAGGAGGATGAAAACAACAAGGCAATTGTGCAACGGGAGTACGATGACAATGAGGAGGAAGACAACAATGGTGGCTTCTTCCTCTTGGTGTTGTAGGACTCCCTCAGCGGCAACATCATAGGAAGTGCGTGACACATCATCTATAATTGTAGAGCTTGTCTGTGTGTACAGGTTGTGTGCTTGCAGTCCCTATGGCTCACACATGGCATTGCGAAAACTCCCTGCAATTGACATTTTTGGTATCGTTGCCAGGGAGCCGCTCTGTGCCAAGCTTGTTAGAAAGGTTGGGAAGTGGGTGTGTGTTGTCTGTGTGAAAATCTGGATATGATGATATCAGATAGTGTGTTGTTTTTGGTCCATTATTGCTCTGCTTCATTTCTATTCACTGTTTATTTATATTTCAACGATTGGCTATTTTTCGTTTTCAACAAATCTGTGTTAAGGCATGGTAATTTCAATTTAATTGCAAATGTATTTCAATTTTTTAGTAAATATATGTTCTTGTTGAGGTCAACTGTAAAAAAAGAAAACAAAAAACAAAAACAAACAAAAAATACAAATGCCTTGCAATTGACTCGGATTTTTGAATTGACAAAAAAAACAACAACAAACAAACGACTCCAACTAGGCCCTAAGCGAGAAAAAAAAAGAGCCCCATTGGCCAGGACTTTGATCTTGATCTTAGTCTTGATTTACAAATATAGGAAGTAGGGTCCTCCATAGCTTCCTTCCAAGTAAAAGAATAGTGGCTCTCATGTTATATATATACCCCACTTCTCAAGGGAAAAAGGAAGCATGTGGGATCTAATCTTGAGCTTTTCCCTCCACTAGCTTCCTTTAGACTTTCCCTCTTGTGCCTACAGACCCAAGTAGAAATTGACTATTTTGGAAAATTGAGTGCTGGAAAGCATGCCACATCCCTCCAACCAATACACTCGTTTTGAGCTATCACATGACCCATACCACATCATGCACTTAAAAAAGGGTTAAAAAAACAAAAGAAATAAAGTAAAAACAACCAAAATAGCTAGTGGCGAGGCCTCTTAGGATACATATCAACAATTTTAGGATACACTCATCACATGTATTTATGCTCTAGATGAGTGCTAGAGTTTGAGCAATTAGAGAGTACCTCAAATTACACAGGAACCCATATTCCACCCACACATCACGGTGGCTAGTGACTCTTTCTCTGATTCTGACATGATTGAGGGACACCCTACCCCATACCCCAGAAATACAAACCAAAATGTATCTGTCTCGACCCCACAACCAAGTGCTAGTGTGTTTAGTCGCTGATGGAAACCATTAGTCGAGCCACTCGTTTGGATCCTACAACTAGTGAAGTAAACGAAGGTGATGGGGAGGTAGGTTCACTTTTCACTTCTCATGTAGATCATATACACCCCAAGAGTGTCCATGCTGATATCCTACCCCTTGCATTCACTAAAGACCCTATCAAGCCATGTTAACTGAGTGAATGTCAGTTAACAAAAGCTGCTAAAGATCGAAGAAGTACGGATGCACATCGAAATTCAACAAAAAGAAGCAGTAAAGATTGGAGTTACACATTTTTCACATTTTCTAAAAATGGTCATGTGTTGTAAATTCTCGATTTATTTCAAGCCATTGTAATATTTTAATGTGTTACGGGATCAATGGGAGTTCCAAGTTGTAAAGAACAGATCAATTAGTGTGCCTAGGTAGCAGATTCAGTAAGTGTTGGAGCCCTAAAGGCCTTGGGCGCCCGGACATTGCATATTTTTAACCTAGGTATATAAGGAAGTGTGTAAAAGAAATTAGGGTTCTCAAGCTCATTTGTTGAGAGCACTCTTTGGTGAGAGCTCTTGAGGTGTGTGGCTATGGAATCCTTGAGCTTCTCCTTGCTCATGAGACTTGGTTAACACTAATCAATGATTTATTCTCTTTCATTATGCCTCTCTCATGCTTCTTATGATTGCCTATGATGCTTAGATTAGCTAGATATTAACTAATTAGTGGTTAATCCCTCTTCAATCTTGTGTGATTGCCCTCATTTGCTTGTGTGTGCATGTAGGTTTGATTGGAGTGTGGTGCTTGATAGATCTATGTGTGTGTGCTTGTGATTAGTGTGTTGCACGATAGAATTAGTGTTGTGTGCATCTTGCAATCGTAGTGTGTGTGATTGGGTTGATTGGAGGTGAAGAGAAGGATATGGAGATTTCCCTTCTTTGTGGCTTAGCTCCTCCATAGGCCGAGAAGCTCACCTTGTAGAGTTAATCATTTGTGCTGCCACAATTAGCTCATTAACCGTGTGAGTGTTCCATGCCCTAGCCGGGTAGCTCATCCCTCCATATTGACAATTTTGTTGGTCATTGGAGCTATTGCAACGATGGGACCCCCAACATTTTGTGCTGTTGCCGGAGACGATGGCCTACACTAGTGTAATTGTGGCATAATTGAATGCGTTCCCTCACTAATTTCACTACTAATTTCATTTGTGTGTTTATGTTTTTGTGGATTTTGGATGTGTGTGCATGAAGCAATGTGTTCATAAATCCCTAATGTGTCACCGTATCTTGCCAATTGTGTGTCTACACACTATAATATCACACTAACCCCTTGCTAATTTCACAAACTTTTGCTAACTTACTAATTTGCTATGAAGGATTGGAGCATTCAACCATTCAATTGATCTTCAATGGAAAGGTAATCAAGGTGGTATTCTCAATCTCCCTAGAATCTAAAGATGTGTAGAATTGCGTAGAGATCCCACCATAATGATGCAATGCAATGCTATGCTATGTTGTTGCAATGCAATGTTGATGTTATGGATTGAAAGTTTTTCGATTGTTCGTTTTTATGTCGTCGTAATGCCAAAATTTTTAAGATTTGGTGGCGCATGAATTTGACAAATTTCAACTGCTAATTGGTGATTGTAGGTTGCTAATTGGGTGCCTAATTGAGTTAATTGCATTCTTGGATGGTCAATTCCAAGTGTGTGTGCACTAAAATCAAGTGTGCGTGCATTCTAGTTGAGTGTGCATTCTAGTTGAGTGTGTGTATGCCTAATTTTAGGTGTGTGTGCACTATTTTGCCCATGTTTGTGCACCTAAAAATTAATGTGTGCTTAATGATTTTTCAATTGTGATGATTGATTTGTGTTGTGCTCATGCCCAACTAAGGATTTGTGAAGTCACATTGCAAATTCGACAAGTTTAACCCTTTTGTGTGCGCACCTAACGATTAGTAAAAATTGCCAATTATTAGTGTGTATGTGTGCCTAAAAAGTGTTTAATTTGCATGATTGATTCAACTTTCGATTGCATATTTTATGTGTGTTATCTGCGTTTTTGTGCTCAAAACAGGGATTTACACACTTCAATTGCGTCAAATTTTGACATAACTTTGTTGATAATTTTGCCGGTTTAATTGTCTAGTCTCGATTTATTTGACGAAATTGTTTGGCAGTTGAATTGATGAGATCTTTGCAATTTTATTTGGCTTCACTAATTCCCAATGTGTGGAGAGTTTGTAGAAATTTCTTGGTATTTTTCGGATAATTTTTGCAATTTTTGACAACTTTTTGCTAATTTTGCATTAATTTTTGGTTAATTCCATAAAAAATTGGTATTTTGCGATCTTTACGAGATGTTTTGAATGTGTGTTTTCGGCTTGATTTCAAGCGTAATTGGGCCTTCATTCGCCAAATTTTGAGCTTTTTACTATTTTCGGGGGTCGTGTTGACGATTTTGTCGAATTTAGCTTTTTCGATAAAATCTGTTATTTTTGGTGCGCTTTTGGAAAATGCTCGATTGTGAATTACAATGATCTAAATTTTTAAGATATTTTTTGGATTTTTCTTACAATTTTTGGGATTTTTTGACAAATTTTTGGAGTTTCGACTAATTTTCGGTCAAATTCTGGCATTTTTTGGAAATTTGAAAATAAAAATAAATAAACAATAGGAGACGGGTTTCGAGTGTCGATGCTGGCCTTTTCCCGCTTTGCCTTGCGGCGCATAAAACTTTTGACTAGATTCTTACGATCTCTTGCGATAGTTTTCGCCGACAATAAAATTCTCTTCTTCTTCTTCCCGTTCCGCGTGAACAGACCCTCACACCCCTTCTCTCTCTCAGTATCTCTCTCTCCTCCCCACCCGTCCAAATCGCGATTATTAACTACCTTCCCCTCACTCTCTCTCTTCCCCTACTCTCTCTCTCTTTCTCTCTCTGCCCCACTCCTTTGTCATCATCCACTGCCCCCCCGCTCTCTCTGTCTTGGAGCCCTCGCCTTTTGTCTCTCTCTCCAACGAGTAGGCTAGCTCTGCCCCACTGCACACGCACGCTCTCCTTTTCCTTCTCGTACGGTGTAGTGCCCTCCATGAGCGTTGCCCGCCAGGTCTACACACGCACTGAGTGCAGTTGGCAGCCCACGCATGCGCAATCTCTCTCTCGCAATCAACGATGCCTGTCGTCGCCGCCGCTGCCTGCTCTGCTGTCAACTCCCGCCAGCATCTAGCTGCAGTCTGCCACGTTAGCAGTCTAGTAGCCGCGCACACGTGCACGCACTGCCCGTCAGTTGTCAGTGCCGCTGGCCCGCCTCTGCCAACTTGCCAGGTCAAGTGCCAGGTCAGCTAGTTAGGATAGCCTAGTTAGTTAAACTTCGACTAGGTTAGTTTGGCTAGCTGCGGTTAGATTAGGTTAGTTAGGACTAGTTTAAGTTAATTTATTTATTAAAAAATAAAATAAAAAAAGTGAAAAAATAAAATACAAAAACATTAAAAAAATCACAAAAATCAATAGAAAAGAGAATAAAAATTCACAAAAGAATAAAAAAATTGCAAAAGGATAAAAAAGGAGTAAAAAATCACACAAAAAATAGAAAAAAACATAAAAAATTCATAAAAATTAGAAACCTCTTAGAAATTCATTAAAAATCCAAATTTGATCAGAAAATCACCATAAAATTCAAAAATTCATAAAAAACATTAAAAATTCTTTTCTAAAAAAATCACAAAAATAGTAAGAAACTCACAAAAAATTCATAAACTATCTGAAAAACACAATAAATCACAAAAAAAATTAATCACATAAAAATTAATAAAATTTACAAAAAATTCTTAGAAAATCAAAACTTTTCCAAATAAGCATAAAAATTCATAAAGTTACTAAATTTTTTTAGAAAATTAAAATTTCACAAATAATTAGGAAAAATAGAAAGGAAGTCGAAGAAAGTGCCAAAAACAGCAAGAACGAGGCCGAAAGCAAAAAAAAACGCATAGAAAAATAGCAACAATGGACAGTGTATCGTACACGAAAGAAACCACGAAAGAGCCGAAAAAATCACACATCGAGCAAACAGTACAAAAAGGAGCAAATCAAAAGCCAAAAAGCGAGGCCAAAAAAGTGCACGCAAAGCAGGCACAAAAGCGAACTAGGGATCAGCCAGAAAAAACCGAGCAAAAAGATCGACTCAAAGTCATGAGCGGCAGACAAATTTCTAAATTTGTCAAAATCAAGCTGAAAATTGACAAGTCAAAGTTGTAAAACTCAGCTTAGAAATTCGAGCTAGATTTTGGTAAACCTTGGGAACTGGACTCCATCTTTTAGGCCAAGAAAATCACTATTTTAGCCCAATTTTGGACAATGTTCCCACAGTTCAGACAAAGAACACCAAGGACTAGAAGTCATTGTGCAAATCGAAAAAAACAGATTAGGCTAGTATGAGCAGGAGTAATTATGCTAATCAACACCAAAATCTGTTGGGAGATAGTTTTTACAGAACCAACTGACATGGACTCTAATCGTGCCAAGAATTCAAGTACATCAGAGCAAGCTAGTAGTAGTGGCAACACATGCACAACTGCAACAGAGCAGATTTTATGGCTATATGGCTACAATGGGGATAAATTTTTGTACACACAGATACAGAAGGCCATAGATACTTGATGAGCAGTAGAAGTAGCATAGGAGCCAAGATCCTATTGATCAGAGTATAGCGAAATTCAAAGAACTCCCAGATGTTCACACAGACTTTAGTGGAGCCAGGTATTGCAAGCTTAAAGATGGAGTGCAGATAGAAGTTCAAAAATTCAACCCAAGTGTTTATCCAGAAATCTGCACAAGCCAACAAAACATAAAATTGGTGCATATGGAATCAGGGTCATTGTATATGGATTACAGTGGTCAGATCTATAGTCGAGAACCAAAAATGAAAGATCCAATAGATCAACCAATAGAAGCCAGTCTAATTGGAGAACCAAGCCAAAGACGGTACGAAGGTCAAGATGGAGCAGTCTACAGCTTGATGCTTAGTGTTCAAAAAGAAGAAGTCGACAACTTAGCAAGCATAGAAGCAAAAACTCCTCAGGTAGTGCTTGACATGACAGAGCCACTTGAAATACCACCAGTCATGGTGTATTGCTCTGATTGTGGACGAAAAGCTGGACATTTTTCTGAAGATTGTCCAAGAAATCCAAACAACAGGGACATATCAACTGCCAAGCAAGGTACCAAAAAAAGTGGAAATACGAATCTCGATGTAAGTGCATTTAACTTGTCACTTTTAATGCAATAAGATGATTCTGCATTACCATTAGAAGCATTGCAAGTTCAAAATGAGCATAAAGATGCATAGGCACCTGAAAAGATTAAAATTGATTCTTTGAACAAAAAATTCCTGCATGAATTTGGTCAAGGTGTCGAGATATCGCAGAATGTTGAAAAGACTGTTAGGTTTTTAAATGATTTTGTATCCACTACCACAAGTGTGCAATAATTCACGAGTCTAAGGGACACATCAAACAAAATGATGTTAGCTTTGTATGGTACACATAATTCATATACACACTATGTGGACCAAAAAGGGAAACTATACAAAAAGGATGAACCAGTGTTTGAACGGCCCACATACCAGCTCATAGAAGTGCGTCCAGTGATAGATCAGAAAAAGGATCAACCAATGTTTGAACGGCCCACATACCAGCTCATAGAAGTGCGTCCAGTGATAGATCAGAAAGGATGGTTCATTTGAGAGGAAAGAATCTATGATAGCCCATCCTCTCTAGAGTTGAAGGATATTACCCAAGTGAACCAAAAATCTGTTCAGAGCCAAACTCTCCTCCATCAAAAATCAAGCTTCGATCTTGTAACCAAACGAGCATATACTTTGACCAAAACAGTCGTAGATATAGACGAGAGTCTAGCATCTATGATGCCTTGGGTCCTGAAACCACAGAAGCTCATATCATATGAGACCCATGTGATAGACAATATCAGGGCAAAGATAATACTATTTATAGCTTGACTTGGGGAATAATTTGTCATGTTTCTAGGAGATACATAGGAAATATGTAGAAGGTTTATAGATGCCAAACATCAACAGTGATACCCAAACTGTACCTTTACAATCCCAGAAGGTGAGACTAAATCAGAGCCAAACAGTTTTGAACTCTTACAATGAAGTAGGCTATAGTGATCACCCTAGGAAGGGGGGAGTTGTAAATCCATCAAGCTCAACTTATGTACCAGAAAATGCTACACCAGTTAGAAGCCCTAGGGCTTCTAGCCAACAGACCCCTTCAAAGAAGAAACCATTGAAAGATCATATGGTTGTTGGAAGTTCCCAATTGGCCCAAATTCCATCAGAGTCTACAGACAAATGCTTATATGAAGATCATCAGTGACAAAAGTTTCAGCTGATCTCTACAAGTCAGAGTCAAAAGCCGACAAGTCCAATAGTGTTCAAACAGTTCCATGTGATCAAGCTCACATATGCATATCAAGATGCACATGGTAATAAATATCACCAAGGTCATGACCTTGTACAAACCCATACGGATGGCCCACCGACTGAAATCAAGGAATATCTGAAGATGATGCAAAGCCTCAAGTTGCTAGAATAGGTGATAGAAAATTCAAAGTCAATGGGACCTAAAGTCCAGAAAGCTACATAAAGGTCACCACCAAAATCTCCTCCGAAGAGACATATTTTACCAAAAAGTACAATGGATCTATTAAGATCAAAGGTTACTCAGATGTAGGAGGACAATACTCAACAATTGAAGGTGCAATATTACAGCCAATGGGGTCAACATCAATGGAAGCAGGTGGTCAAAGCAAAGAAAATGAAGATAAAGCTCAACCAAAGGACACTGCCACAACAAAAGCAGTCAATACAGAAAGAAATCCTGAGAAGATCAAGTGCAACATCACCAGTAAAAACCAAGAATAGTTGTCAAGTGAAGTAAAACTAGATTTTCAACTAGACAAGAACCTCATGTCCTTTTGCACTTGGAAAAGATGTGGCCAACCATAGCTGGAAGATGCTCCTGAATTGTGAGCATATCAAGAAACAAACGAGCAGAATGCCGGGGAATCATCTCCACCACCATTGAAGTAAGTTCATAGATCATCATAGCTCAATTCTATGTGATCACAGCAAAAGATATGCCAGACGACGTGACAATGGGAATGCCAAAGGCCCAAAAGGTCCTAGAGATATAGAGTCAATGGAAAAGCAGCTGTCAAAGAAAACAAAGAATGAAGACCAAGACTGGTCACCCATGGACGACAACACAAAGTCCTCAAGCACAATTCAAATGGAAGATCTTATTGAAGAGGATTCACCTCCATCAATCAGAAATTTAGAAGATCTTAAAGAAAATCAGGCAATAGCAAGTGCAGATCAAACATAGCAAAGAGAAACCATGGAAGCTATTGAGCAGAGAATACCACCAAAGCCAGGATTAAAGAAAAACGGGGTTGCAGACAACCAATTAGCAATAGGAAGTCCAAAGATCCAGACATTGCTAGTTGACTCAGCTGATGAAAGTCAGATTGAAAAACTCAAGCCACTCTCCATAGAGACACAATTAGATCAAGATGAGATCATGACAAAAGCTGGACAAAGATCTTCAATAGAACCAAAAATTTCAGATTCAGAGTTGCAGAAGTCACAAGAATCAAAGACATCAAAGAACCCTCATGGATCAGCTTATTCAAGCAAGTCAGGCTTTCAAAACTTCAAGTCAATTGCTGACCCAACTAAAACCTCTAAGGAGACACCCAAACAAGCAAAGATATATCAGCCCAAGTACTCTAGAAAGCAAAAGAAAAGAAAATATTTGTTCAGAGAAATTTAGTCAAAGTCAATGATCCGGTTTGGATTAAAGATAGAAATCAACATAGAAAGACAAACACATGGGATGGATAGCATCACAAGGGAGCTTGAAATAACAGGAGTACTATAAAGGTAACGGACAGATATGGGTACCAAAACCGTAGGTTAGAGCCTATGAAGTAACTTCAAGTCTCTCCCAGGAAAGAAGGCCCACAAGGTATCAACATCGACAATATCTTAGGATACCTAAGAAGCAGGTATACAACAAAAAAACATCGAAAGATGCTAAAGCCAACCACAACTCTCAAGAGGAGACAAAACAAAGACGGATCTCAAAGAATGTTCCTCTTGGACAAGGATTCTACAAAGGATATACAAATATTTGGCTACCAGTCAATCGCAAACCAACTGCAGCTACACCAGACGTGCATGAAGATCTAAAAAACTCAACAAGGCCTAGAGCTCAACAAAGTCAACAATGGAGATACAAAGGTCATCAAGAGATTTGAATTCCTAAATCTCCCAATGCTCCTAGTCAAAAGCCAGATGCCAACGGTGAATAGAGGCCTACAACAACATCAAAGACTCCTATCAACAAGCCTAATTGGAGAATCAAACAGATAATGGAGTCTTCATAGTCAAAGAAGGACAACCCAACCAACGTGAATGCAGATTCAAAAGAAGATAAAATAGGTATGGCAAAAGAAACCTTCAATGCCAACTTGGTCCTTCACTAATCCTCTTTTTGAGGATTCAAGCTTACTTTTACCTGAAGAAATGTTTGTAGTAAGCACAAGAATGTGAAAAGTCAAGTCGCCAGGGTGCCAAAAACACTCGTTGGCATAGTCAGAGTCAGGTTGCTAAGCCATAAAATGAGCAAAACATTAGTCCCAAAGCTTCAAGTCATATTATACTCTGTGCTAAGAGTCGTAGTTATTAGGCTTACACTCAAGCTGGAAGAGTTGAGTATATCTAAGTCATGTCGCTCGTGCTAGATGAGATGAGAATAAGAGTCAAAGTTTATTAACTTTTAATTGGTGGAGTGTCGTAGAGTCCAACACTCATGCACAATGCACAATAAGATGAGAGAATATATCCTCGTCAACAAAAACCATTTTTAAAGGGGTGCTAGCTTGCAAATCCATGTCATATGCTTTTATAGCTACACCATCTTTCTAAAGAACCCCTCAAAATTCTTCTGGCACAACATATTGTTTTCCATGCATTTTTGTGTATGCATAAATAGGATGTCCCACCATTGGACATATTCATTAGACACTCTTTTTTGCTTCCACCTATGCACCTTGAGTGGACTACAACAGGCAAACCAATGTTCCATCATGCTACCCTTTCATATTTGCTGCCTTTTAATTCCATATCTATTAGCAAATAATCCCTTGAGTACTTTATTAATATTTCCCATGCTAATAAGTATTCCAATAATGCGCATATCCCAAAGGCACTTTTTTTCCACTGGGTTTTTTCCCTTTGGTTATCCATGTATTATACCCTAATTTAGAACCTCATCATTCTACTTCCCTTGTACATACTTTTCATAAATAAACAAAAACCTTATCATTATGCTATTACAACAAACAAATGCAACATCATCTCTCACATCAGACCTATTCGAACCAATGAAGATGCTGCAGAAAAGTGGCCTCATCAACAAATTCAATGACAATTGAAGATGATAAGCCCATCAACAACTAATCAAAACCTTCCACAGCCTCCACGGACACTTTTCAACAGTGCTTGAGGACGGGCACTAAAATCGAAAGGGGGGAATGTTAACTGAGTCAACGTCAGTTCTTAACAGAAGCTGCTAAAGACTGAAGACGTACGGATGCACATCGAAGATCAATAAAAAGAAGCAGTAAAGATTGGAACTATACATTTTCCACATTTTCCCAAAATGGTCATGTATTGTAAATTCTTGATTTATTTCAAGCCACTGTAATATTTTAATGTGTTACAGGCTCAATGGGAGTTCCAAGTTGTAAAGAACAGGTCAATTAGTGTGCCTAGGTAACAGATTCAGTAAGTGGTGGATCCCTAAAGACCTTAGGCACCCGGACATTGCATATTTTTAACCTAGGTATATAAGGTAGTGTGTAAAAGAAATTAGGGTTCTCAAGCTCATTTGTTGAGAGCACTCTTTGGTGAGAGCTCTTGAGGTGTGTGGCTATGGAGTCCTTGAGCTTCTCCTTGCTCATGAGACTTGATTAACACTAATCAATGATTCATTCTCTTTCACTATGCCTCTCTCATGCTTCTTATGATTGCCTATGATGCTTAGATCAGCTAGATCTTAACTAATTAGTGGTTAATCCCTCTTTAATCTTGTGTGATTTCCCTCATTTTCTTGTGTGTGCATGTAGGTTTGATTGGAGTATGGTGCTCGATAGATCTATGTGTGTGTGCTTGCTATTAGTGTGTTGCATGATAGGTATTAGTGTTGTGTGCGTCTTGCAATCATAATGTGTGTGGTTGGGTTGATTGGAGGTGAAGAGAAGTGGATATTGAGATTGCCCTTCATTGTGGCTTAGCTCCTCCATAGGCCTCCTCCATAGGCCAAGAAGGTCACCTCGTAGAGTTAATCATTTGTGTTGCCATGATTAGCTCACTAACTGTGTGAGTGTTCCCATGCCCTAGCCGGGTAGCTCATCCCTACAATTTTGTTGGTCATTGGAGCTATTGCAATGATGGGACTCCGAACAAGCCATCACCCTATGAAGTTCTACTACCCAATGAAGTACAAGAGGTCGAATGATATATGCAAGCAACTAGGGAAAGGGAAATTGAGAGCCTATGTATAGTAAATCAATGCCAAGCCATGAATGCAAAGACCCGTATGACAACAATCATGCTAGACAAGCAATCAAGTGCTCCCAAAGTAGCAATCACTCAGGGTCGGCATAGGGAACCATAACGCCTCCACATCAAGGGGAACCTCCAAAACTCCATATTTCTTACTGAAAATTGGGAGTATGTCCTACAAACCAAGACTTTGGCCAACTTGTACACGTGCTACACATACCATGTGGGTTGGTTAGAGGTTGTACAATCCACATCTAGTGTCACAAGTCAAGAGGAGCGGCCACGAATGGTCTATGATGTCATCCATGGGGTTGTCCAATCGAAGAGTCAAAAAAAGGGATTAACATTCCTTCGATGTGTCCTATGAGATTCTTGGATACGAGAAGGTGAAACAACCACCCTATCACAAATGGAGACTCCCTTAGTAAGTCCCATGGATCCTTCATATTTTGTTTTTCCTGGAGTCTCGATACAGTATGAGCCCACAAGCAATAGTTTTTCCTTTCCAATTTAGCTCATCTTTCCCTTGAAGACACTATGGATACTATGTCTATCCCAGTAATGAGCATGGCAAAAAGTACACCTTGGACCTCATTTGCTAGTAAAGCACCACTACGTAGTAGCACAGTTCCTACAACAATACCTACATGTGTATATCAATCATATATACCATTTGGCCTTCATGTCCATGTAGCTCCTACACCCCCAGTTGTTTGACAGCTTACGCTCCACGATCACCCTATCCAAGCCCCTATTCTAGTGGAGCCATACCAGCTAGCATGTCACATCATGTGTTTGTTATGCCTAGGGCCACACATGGTGCAACATCATACCAATCTTGGAACCCAAGGATCACCCATATGCCAAACCTAATGCCAATCCCCATTCCACATGTAGTCCCAAGAGTGCCTTTTTCCACTATACCTACTCACTTGGGTGACTTGGCAACATTTTCTCAAGCTATCGAGACAATCGATCTATTGCTAAAAATATGTGTAGCATGCATGATAGAGAGCCTAGAAGTAAGGTAGTACTTCAATAAATGTATCCAAGAAAGGAGCATCAATGGTGCTGTAATTGTTTGAGACCACATAGCATCGATGAATGCCCTACCTCTAGAGTGAATTTTAATGGGACTTGAAATGTGTGTGGTAGGTATGGCCATCAAGATAAGGATTGCCTAGTGCTTAAATTTATAATGGAAAATAGACCACCCTTAGCCTAAACAGACTTTCCTTGAGTTCTTGCATTAATGCCTGCCCCACCCATTGAGGAACCATTGCAGCATATGGTCCCTATAACCCATAATGTTGTCCAAACCACACCATTACCCTCTCTAGTGCTAGGACCGCAGCCTCCACATCCAAGAGTTACCCCTATGAACCAAGTAAGTTGTGAGACATCTAGTACTTATTTGGGTGGCGAAGATCACATATACTTGGGTATCACCTACAGAGTGGATACTCTTGAGGAGTGTCCTCAGTACTACATGGAGGACCATTGGGGACAAGTCAAGCCTGTATCAAGCTACTACTCTTGTAACAAGAGGCCAAAACATCAATATCATTGCCAACAGACCGCCTCTTCAATTCTACAAATGTGGTGGACCACATCCAGTAGCTGAGTGTCCTATTAGAATGCAAACGAATGTTTCACCAGTGCAAACAAGTCAAAGAAGCACATTGGCAATGCCAATATTCACATGTAATTTTGTGGCATAGATCGTTTGATTTCCCAATGCCCTAATAATCCACATGCACCAAAGATTACACTATTAAACACTATCAAGATTACTAATGGGGCATCACAAACTACACCTGAAGTACTAGCAAACGCACTCAAACGGTCAATGATCCAAAACCGAAATTACATACTCGAAGAGAGACATGTTTCATCAATTGACCGAGCAAGAAAGAAGAAAACACAAAGGAAAGATCACTAAAAGCTACGAATTCAAGCGCTAGTTCAAAGACCAACATAGGGACCGGTTATAAACCCATGTATATGAACGATCCTAAAGATGATTCCGATTCAATAGAAACCATGGAGATTAAAACTGCCACCATAAGAGTAAAAACCAATGAGGACCACCATGAGAGAAAATCAATCAAAGACACAAGTTTGGGAAGACATAAGGAAACCACTCCCATACCATTGATGATGCAACGAGTGTCTTCAAGGCTAACCAAATAAAGCGAGAGCCTCCAAGACAAGCCACAAGGACCAAAACCCAAGGGAACCAAGAAGAAAATTGGGACCTACCAAACCATGTAGAGGAGATTGAGCGATTTAAGTGTAGGATCGGGGATCTCATGTGGTGAGTGAAAGAGAGGGAAGGAGAGAAGAGGGAAGGAGATAAAGCACAAACACACAGAGCAGGGTTTGGGTAAGAGGAATAGGAAGTGAGAGTTGTGTTCAACTCTCACTTTCTCTCCCTATATTCATTAGAGAGAAAGTAAAGTTAGGGGGTGGTTCCCATGGCCACCTAACCTACACCCCAACAATCTCCCAGTTGAAGGCCAGGGTGGCCAATAGTGGTGTCAGTATAGTTAGTCTATAGAAAATCGATGAAGCATCATCAGGCTTCATCTTACACTCATAATCTCTATGCAGTGTGTAAATCGCTTTGAGGCTAGGCTCTTCCTGAAAGCATTTGCGGGGTTGTTGTCAGTGTGAACATTGACAAGCTCAATGCGCTTGCCAGCCAATACATCTCATATGACATGATATTTGACCTCTATGTGTTTTGACTTTGAGTGAAACACGAGATTCTTTGCTAAACCAATGGCACTTTGTGTTAAGTATGGAGCCTGATTTACCCCTTGTAATTTTTTGTGTTAAAACCGCACATTTGTAAGCCCCCCATTATGAGGAGAAGCCATCGTGCATAAAGAAAAATAACTTGCCGAAAAATAAAATCACTCACCGGAAACCAAAATTTTCACGCCTAGTTTCGAGCCTAAGCTCAAGACGGCTTCACCGGAATATTCCTTTTTGCTGGAATATTATGGCCGGACGGTGGTCGGAAACTGGCTGGTCGTTTGGCCGGTGGCTGGTAGTCAATGGCCGGTGGTCGGAAGTCAATGGCCGGTGGCTGGTGGCTGATTTCAAAGGAAGACTTGTCTTCTCAAGGGGGGCCACACATGGGCAGATTGGAGGGTCCGATTTGGACTTATCTACACAAGGGCAGCTACACATGGCTGTCTCTCATGAGAGAGGGTAGCCCTTTTGGCCTATAAAAGGAGGCCATTTCTACACACATATCAGAGTGTGAAGTTGATGTAACAAGGTGGGTGTGAGGTGGTGAGAGTGAAGCAAGGCGGGAGCTCTATTAAGGGTATAATCCCTTTGTAACCTACTTCTTGTTTTCACGTACTAAAGCCATTGAATGGCTGCTTTCTCGTGGACGTAGCCCACATTGGGTGAACCACGTATATTGTGTGTACTATCTCTCTCTCTCTCTCTCTACTCTATAATCTCTTGTGTGTCTAAATTATCTCTCTCCATTAAGTAATCTACTCAATTATCTACTTAGCTACGTCATATTTCCTAACAACTGGTATCAGAGCAAGGTTTGCTCATAGCTAAATTATCTCAAGGAAAGGATTCCTTGAATTGAGTTGGAGTAATGGAGGAGGAAGGGAATCTCAAGATTGAGAAGTTCAATGGCAAAAACTACCAACATTGGAAGATGCAGATTGAAGGCTATCTCTACCAAAAGGACTTGCGGGCTTCTTTGCAAGCCCGCAACGATGGCAAATGAAGCATGGATTTTCCTTGACCGAAAGGCACTTGGAACAATCTGGTTAAGCTTGGCGTTAACAGTGGCCTTCAACGTTTCAAAGATGAAGACCACGGAGGACTTGATGAAGTCGCTTGACGACTTCTATGAGAAACCATTGGCATCCAATAAGGTATTTCTTATGAAGTGCTTATTCAATCTAAAGATGGCAGAGAATGGTTCAGTTGCAGAACACTAAATGACTTTAACACAAACATAAGTCAACTTCAATCGGTGAAAATCATTTTTGATGACGAAGTGCAAGCTCTTCTTGTACTATCATCTCTACCGGATAGTTGGGACAGCCTGTGATGGCTGTAAGTAACTCTATCTCTGGCACAATTACTCTTAAGTTTGATTATGTTGTGGGTGTTGTCCTAAGAGAGGAAATGCAAAGGAGAAGCATAGGAGAATCATCAAGTGTTGTATTGTCAGTGGAAACAAGAGGAAGGCCTACAGAGAGATTCAAAAACCAAAAGGGTCGTGATTGCTCAAGGCGGAGCAAGTCACACACGAAGTCAGTTCTTGAATGTTGGAACTGCGGCAAGAGGGGCCACATCAAGAAGGATTGCTGGTCTAAGAAGAAGAAGGAGTCGGAGTCTCAAGACAACAAGTCAACATCGGAGGCCAATGTGGCAGGTAAAGTAGAGCAAGATGCTCTAATTCTCTCATTAGACAATGTGTCTAATTCTTGGATAGTGGATTCCGGGGCTTCATTCCATGCGACACCACACAAGCAACATTTCTAAGATTACACCAAAGGTAATTTTGGATATGTATACTTGGGAGATGATGAAGCTTGTGAAATTGTTGGCAAAGGCACAGTTTGTGTCAAAACTGCTAACGGAAATGAATGGAAGCTTAAAGATGTTAGGCATGTTCCTTCTCTTTGCAAAAATTGATCTCTACAAGACAATTGGACGATGTGTTGGGATTAAAGCCCAAGTGGCCTCTTATGCGGATATGGCCGGCCGCCCGCCTAACTCACTTACCCCTGACTCTTTGTATATACTAACATATTCTTTGTGAATACTAAGGAATTGGGAGATAACCCTTCTAACAGATCTCTGCGTACTGTGTACTGTGTAAGCTGTGTGTGTGAGTGAGAGAGAGAGTCGACCCACGCTCCGCTCCGCGACTTCAATTGGTATCAGAGCCTTGGTGCCTTGGTTCAGTGCGGATTTGCGCAATCGCGCGCGCGCGCACTTTTCTGGAAGATTCTGGATCCGGAGTTCGAAAATTCACACTCGGCGTTCCGGGAGCGTTTCCATCAGGCGACCTGGGGTTTTACCCCCCTTTCGAAGCCGTTTATGCCCTCAGAATTTCGTTCTGAGCACTACAGCAGAAGATAGATTTCAGCCGCAAAGAAATCCGTCTTGTGTAGATTGGCAAGCAGGAGGTGGTCGACATTATTATCGACATCGACATACATCACTTATTCGTCTTCAGAGCATCATCTATAGACCAGGTACACATATATATCATCAGATATATATATTGCAGTCTGCATTGCTACTTCTTGTGCTTGCCAGGTTCCAGGGGAGGTGTGGCCATACGACGGCTTGACACCACTGGCATGTATTGCAGATTGATGTACTGTGATTGTGGGTCTGCTAGTTGTGAGTCACGCTAGCAGACAGACCGCCGCAGCGGTCATAGGACAGTGATTGGTCTATTATAGGATGTATGCTAGTTCTGGGCAGTTTGCTGAGCCATCTGAGAGGGTCGTGTGTGAGGTTTTTTGAAGCCAAGCACTGGGGGCTGGGTTACCCAGTGTGAGGTGGATTAGGTTGCTGGCGTTCCCCTCTACACGCATCCTCTTTGGCGACTTTTATCCCTTAGGATGTATGACTTTGTGTAGACACTGGATTGCATCTTATGCGTCAGGCCGTTGAGGCATTGTTCAGAGTTCAGTCTTGAGACAGATACAGGTTCTGTCATTGCCCAGAGAGGAGACAGTGTATGCTTACAGGATTTGTCACTGGTCAGCTATTTATGATTGTTTCTTGAGCTATCTTTTGGTTCCCAGAGCTCAGTTTACAGGGGAGACTCTGTCAAAAATTTTCAAAAATACTGACAGTTCCTGAGGAGAGGTGTTCAGCTTGTTGATTATAGCTTGTTTACTGTGTACAGAGGCCAGTTTACAGGGGAAACTCTGCCGGATTTTTCTCAGGAGTAAACAGTTTGGCAGATATGGCATCTTCTCAAAGTGAGACTCTTTACAACATAAAGAAGCTGGATGGCACAAACTTTCCATTCTGGAAGAAGCAGATTTGGCAGGTTTTGGTGCAGAAAAAACAAGTGAAGCCACTGAAGCTCAAAGGGGAGAGACCAGAATTTATGGCTGAAGATGAGTGGGAAGAGCTTGACGAGTTAGCTTGTTCCACAATCATGCTGACACTGGCAGAAAATGTTTACTTCAATGTAGCAGAAGAGACTACAGCGTATGGCGTATGGCAAAAGCTATGTGGTATGTACGAGAAACAAAGTGCTGCTTCTCAGATTTACTGGCTCAAGAAATTGGTGGATTTGAAGATGAAGGAAGGGACAGCCATGTCAAATCATCTGAATGAATTTCACTCAATTTTCAGCCAGTTAACAGCACAGGAGATAGTCTTTCCAGATTCAGTGAAGGCTATGTTTCTCTTAATCACTTTGCCAGACAGTTGGGATACTTTTCGTACAGCGTTAAGTAATTCTGTCGCGCCAGAAGGTCTTACGAGTGCCAATGTAGAAGGCAGCTTGCTCACAGAGGAAGTGAACAGGAAGAACATTGACAAAGGCAAAGGCAATAGTGCTTTGGTCGTTCGAGGGAGACAACAGTTTAAAGAGAAGAAGGGTAAGAAGGCACAAAACCGAAGTAAGTCTCGTGATTCGAAGTCAAAGGATGACATAGAATGCTACCATTGTGGCAAGAAGGGTCACATGAAGCGAGACTGTACGAAGTGGAAACAAGAAAAAGGCAAAACAAAGAGTTCTGAGCAAGATGAAAAGAAGAGTTCAGTGAAGATTGAAGAGGTGAATGTCACAGGATCTGGTTCAGACAGTGATTCTGGTATAGCAGCTGGTGACATCTTCCTTACAAGCAATCTTGATTCTGTTTTCTTGACTGCAGAGGATGGACATGCTATGAGTGATTGGATTATCGACTCAGGGGCATCTTTACATGTTTCTCCGCACAAAGAGTGGTTTACATCATATGTGGCTACTAAAGATTATGTCAGACTTGGCAATGAGCAGGTTTGTGACATACTTGGAGTGGGAGATGTGCAGTTGAAGTTTCAGAATGGCTCTTCTTTATGGCTCAAGAATGTCAGACATGTTCCAGCAATCCGAAAGAGCTTGATTAGTACAGGGAAGTTGGATGATGCGGGTTATGTGACAGTTTTTGGGAACAGCGCTTGGAAGATCTCCAAAGGTTCGATGACTGTAGCACATGGCAGCAAGTCAGGAACTCTGTACACTTTACATGTTTCAGAGGTTAAAAACCATGTAATTAATGTGATTGAGCAGCCAAGTGTGTCACTGTGGCATCGTAGGTTGGGACATATGTCAAAAAGAGGAATGGAAATACTTTCTCATTATGGTTATTTGCCTGGATTTTCATTTCAAGATTTCGAGTTTTGTGAGCATTGTGTTTATGGTAAGCAAACACAGGAACCGCACAGATCAAAGAGGAATCGTAGGGACGAACGGTTAGCTCTTGTACACAATGACCTATGCGGACCAATGCCTAGTTTGTCACTAGGGGGAGCAGCGTACTTTTGTACATTCATCGATGACTATTCTCGCAAAGTATGGGTTTACTTCTTGAAGCACAAGGATGAGGTGCTCAAGGTCTTTAAGACATTCTTGCAGCTGGTGGAGAATCAGAGTGGTCAGAAGCTGAAGTGCTTGAGAACTGACAATGGTGGAGAGTACGTTTCCAAAGCTTTTCAAGACTTTTGTGAAGCAAAAGGGATTAAGCGGGAACTTACTGCACCATATAATCCTTCACAGAATGGGGTTGCAGAACGTATGAATAGGACCATACAAGAGAAGGTCAGAAGCATGTTGTCAAATGCTGAGTTGCCTGATGGATTTTGGGCGGAAGCAGTGGCTACAGCAGTCCATTTGATCAACAGGTCTCCTAGTAGGGTTCTGAATAAGAGTGCAGTGGCCGAGATGCTATGGACAGGCAAGGCACCTTCGTATAAGCATCTCAGAGTCTTTGGTTGTGAAGCTTATAGCCATATTCCTAAGGAGTTCAGAAATAAGTTAGAACCAAAGAGCAAGAAGTGTATATTTCTTGGCTATGGAGAATCGGGCGAGATGGGTTACCGGCTTTGGGATCCTGAGTCCAGAAAGCTTATTCGTAGCAATGATGTGCATTTCAATGAAGCCAAGTTTCACGCTAAGCCAGAGAAGACAGAGGAGATCATAAGAGTTGTCTTCAGGGAAGATGGACCTAGTGCTAGCACATCAAGACAGCATGGTCAGGCTCAGGAACAGCCTATAGTGGCTAGAGAGGCAGAATCAGTTCTGGTGAGACGTTCTGAGCGTGTCTCCAAACCACCTGATCGTTATGTGCCATCTCTAAATTATGTCATGCTCACAGATTGCGGAGAACCATCTTGTTACAAGGAAGCATTACAAGTGGTTGACTCGAAAAAATGGCAGTTGGCCATGCAGTCAGAGATGACAGCTCTGCATAAAAACCAGACATGGAAGTTGGTTAAATTACCACAGGGCAAAAAGGCTCTACCTTGTAAATGGGTTTACAGGTATAAGATCACCGCTCATGATAGTCAGCCAAAGTACAAAGCAAGGCTTGTTGCCAAGGGCTTTAAGCAAGAACAAGGCATTGACTTTGATGAAGTCTTCTCTCCAGTGGTTAAGATGACTACATTGAGATGCTTTCTTGCATTGGTTGCTATATTGGATTTGGTGTTGCACCAAATGGATGTCAAGACAGCGTTCTTGCATGGTGATTTAGATGTGGAAATTTACATGCAGCAGCCAGAAGGGTTTGTTGAGAAAGGCATGGAACATTTGGTATGCCAGTTGTTAAAGAGTCTTTATGGCTTAAAACAATCACCGAGGGCATGGTACCATAAGTTCCACCAGTTTATGCTTTCTCAAGGCTACAAACGTAGTGAGTTCGATCACTGTCTATATACAAAGAAGGCTAAGGATGGCAGTTGGCTGATCCTTATTTTGTATGTGGATGACATGTTGATTGCTGGCAAACACTTGGAAGAAATTTCAGCTTTGAAGTCAAAGATGGCAAAATCGTTTGACATGAAAGACATGGGTGAGGCAAGTCATATACTTGGTATGCGCATTGAGAGAGACAGATCAAAGAAGTTGATTTGGTTATCTCAAACAGAGTATATTGACAAGGTTTTGCAACGTTTCAATATGGAGAAGGGAAAGGCATTGAGTGTTCCATTGCCACCATATGTGAAACTTAGCAAACAAGATTGTCCTGTGTCTGAGGAAGAAAAGGCTGAAATGGATAAGATTCCATATGCGTCTGCAGTGGGTAGTTTGATGTATGCAATGATTGCTACACGTCCGGATATTGCATTTGCAGTGGGAGTGGTTAGCAGATATATGTCAAATCCCGGCAAGAAACATTGGGAGGCAGTGAAAGGTATCATGAGATACTTAAAACATACAAAGAGTATGCGCATATGCTATGGTAGTCAGGATTTGAGTGTCAGAGGATACACTGACTCAGATTATGTAGGAGACTTGGATAAAAGGAGATCTACATCAGGCTATGTCTTTACATTGGCTGGAGGTGCCATATCATGGCGATCTCGATTACAAGATTGTGTTACGCAGTCTACTACAGAAGCTGAGTATGTTGCAGCAAATGAGGCATGCAAAGAAGCTATTTGGCTTGGTAGATTGGTTGCAGACTTGGGAATCAATGCAGATATGCCAGAGTTATATTGTGATAGTCAAAGTGCTATACAATTGGCAAAGAATCCAGTGTTCCATTCGAAGACTAAGCATATTGATGTGAAGTATCACTTCATTAGGGAAGTACTTGAAGACAAGCAGATACAACTGCTGAAGATCCACACCAAGGACAATCCTGCTGATCTACTCACAAAGGGACTTCCAGGAGAGGGCTTTGTGCATTGTCGTGAGTTATTGGGCATTGGATAGATGGCAGCCATGTAAATCTTTGTACATTTCTGTTCATAGATTTACAGTTACTTAAAGTGCCACATTGGACTTTAAGTGGGAGGTTGTTGGGATTAAAGCCCAAGTGGCCTCTTATGCGGATATGGCCGGCCTCCCGCCTAACTCACTTACCCCTGACTCTTTGTATATACTAACATATTCTTTGTGAATACTAAGGAATTGGGAGATAACCCTTCTAACAGATCTCTGCGTACTGTGTACTGTGTAAGCTGTGTGTGTGAGTGAGAGAGAGAGTCGACCCACGCTCCGCTCCGCGACTTCACGATGAAGGTCAGAACATTGCATTTGGAAACAAACGGTGGAAGATCTCAAAGGGATCTTTGGAGGTTGCCAAGGGAGAAAAGGTTTGTACACTTTACTTGTGCACTGTTAGCACGCAACCTTCAGCTTGTGCAACAACTATAGAAGTCGACAGTGTGGTGTGGCACTACCGACTTGGGCATATGAGTGCCAAAGGAATGAAAATCCTTCAAACAAAGAAGCTTCTACCAGGTTTGAAATGAGTGACTTAGAGTTCTGTGAAGATTGTGTTTATGGTAAGCAAAAGAGAGTAAAATTTAAAAAATCAAGAAATGAAAGAAAAAATAAAAAAACTTGAGTTGGTTCATTCTGACGTTTGGGGTCCTGCAAGTACACCATCACTTGGTGGGTCATTGTACTATATAACATTCATAGACGATGCGACTAGGAAAACATGGGTTTATGTAATGAAGAATAAATCCGATGTGTTTTCTATATTTCAAAGGTGGAAAGACTTTGTGGAGAATGAAACAGGTACTAAGGTTAAATGCCTCAGATCCGACAATGGAGGCGAATATTGCAGCCAAGCTTTTAAAAGCTTTTGTGCTAGCAATGGCATTCGGAGGCAAAGGACAACCCCAAGGACAACTCAACAAAATGGGATTTGGAAAGGATGAACAGGACAATCATGGAGCAGGCACGAAGCATGCGGCTACATGCAGGCCTACATGCGGCTACATGCAGGCCTACCGTTTGAGTTTGGGCAAAAGCAGTAAGTACGTCTGTGTACTTAATCAAATGGTCACCCTCAACGGCATTGGATGGGCGAGTTCCAGAGGAGGCATGGATAGGTAAACCGGTGAAGTATTCATTTCTCAAAGTGTTTGGGTGTGAGGCTTTCATGCACATAGATAGAAGCCTAAGGTCAAAGCTAGATGCAAATTCCAAAAAGTGTTTCTTCATCGGCAAAGGTGACTTTGGGTATCGCCTATGGAATCCTGAAGATGGTAAAATCTTTAGAAGTAGGGATGTATTTTTAATGAACAAAATATGTACAAAGATTACTTGGAAAGAAAACAAACAAAAGAAATAGGTGATGAGTACATGGAGCTTGAGGATGGTGAAGACTCAAGGAGTGCAAACGGTGACAATGTGCAACAACGTCAACCAAATGAGGAGCCTCAACCTATTCGCCGAAGATCTACAAGAGCAAGTAGACCTCCAAAAAGGTTTGTTCCTTCCTTCAACCATCTCTTGATCTCAGACTCTGGAGAGCCAGAATCATACGAAGAAGCTATGCATCACGAATCCAAAGAAGAATGGATGAATAGAATGCAAGTGGAGATGGACTCACTACATCTCAACCAAACATGGGAGTTGGTTGAGTTGCCTAAAGGTAAGCGGGCACTGCAGAACAAATGGGTGTATAAGGTGAAGGAAGAAGAAGGTGGAAAGAAAAGGTACAAGTCTAGGCTTGTGGTAAAAGGGTTTTCTCAAAAGAAAGGTATTGACTTCAATGAAATATTTTCTCCTGTTGTAAAAGTGAGCTCAATTAAGATTGTCTTAAGCCTTGTGGTTGCTCATGATTTAAATCTTGAGAAAATGGATGTAAATACGGCATTCCTTCATGGTGACTTAGAGGAGGAAATTTACATGATTCAACCAAAGGGGTATGAAGTAAAAGGTAAGGAGAAAATGGTTTGCAGATTAAAGAAGAGCTTGTATGGTTTAAAGCAGGCATCAAGACAATGGTACATGAAGTTTGATCGATGGATGTTGGATCATGGATTTGCAAGATGCAACTCGGATCACTACGTCTACGCGAAGAATTTGGGAGATGGGAAGTTCATCGTCCTAATGTTGTATGTTGATGACATGTTGATTGCAAGCACTAATATGCAGGACATCAAAGACCTAAAAGAGGAGTTGTCTAAATCTTTTTCAATGAAATATTTTGGTGCTGCAAAGAGGAAACTTGGTATGAAAATATCAAGGGACAGGATGAAGAAGACAATAAAGATATCTCAAGAGGATCACATCAAGAAGGTACTAGAAAGGTTTGCAATGCAAAATGCAAAAACGGTTTCTACACCTTTGGCTGGTCATTTTAAACTAACCCAAGAGGAGATAGTCTTTATGTCTAAAGTTCCATATGCTACAGCGGTAGGTTCTCTAATGTATGCTATGGTCTGGACAAGGCCATATATTGCACATGCAATGGGAGTTGTGAGTAGGTTCATGGATAACTCAGAGAAAGAGCATTGGCAAGCTGTGAAGTGGATACTTAGGTATCTAAAAGGGACAACAACAAATGCTTTGTATTTTGGAGGAATTGATATTTTTCTTCAAGGGTATGCTGATGCAGATATGGCAGATGACAAAGACACTCAAAGGAGCACTACTGGCTATGTCTTCACGGTTGGAGGCACAACAGTAAGCTGGGCTTCAAAAGCTGCAGAAAGTGATCTCACTTTCTACCACGGAAGCAGAGTATGTTGCGATGGAGGAAACCAAAGAAATTCTATGGCTTCACAGATTCTTAGAAGAGCTTGGATTCAAACAATACAATTGTGTCTTGTATAGTGATAGCCAAAGCGCTATCCATCTTGCAAAGAACTCAGCCTTTCATTCAAGGACAAAGCACATTGAGGTGAGATATCACTTCATACACACTCTTTTAGAAGAGGGACAGCTAAAGCTAGGAAAGGTGCATACAAGTGAAAATCCTGCAGACATGTTTACAAAGGTGGTCAACAAAGAGAAGTTGAGATTTTGCTCATTTTCAATCGGCATTCAAGGATAAGAAGCCAGGATGGAAAGCAGTCACACGTTTGGTTTGGATATCAGTCTCCTGGCTTTGTCGAAATATTCCTTTTTGCCGGAATATTATGGCTAGACGGCGATCAAAAAGTGGTCGGAAATTGGCCGGTAGTCAAAAGTCAATGGCCGGTGGCCGGTGGCCGAATTCAATGGCCAGTGGCTAATTTCAAAGGAGGACTTGTCTTCTCAAGGGCGGCCACACATGTGCGGATTCGAGGGTCCAATTTGGACTTATCTACACAAGGGCGGCTACACATGGCTGCCTCTCATGAGAGAGGGCAGCCCTTTTGGCCTATAAAAGGAGGCCATTTCTACACACATTTCAGAGTGGGAAGTTGATGCAACAAGGTGGGTCTGAGGTGGTGAGAGTGAAGCAAGGCGGGAGCTCTATTAAGGGTATAATCACTTTGTAACCTACTTCTTGTTTTGAAGTACTAAAGCCATTGAGTGGCTACTTCTCGTGGACGTAGCCCACATTGGGTGAACCACGTATATCGTGTGTACTATCTCTCTCTCTCCACTCTATAATCTCTTGTGTGTGTAAATTATCTCTCTCCATTGAGTAATCTACTCAATTATCTACTTAGCTACGTCATATTTCCTAACAATTTGACTATCACAATGCGGTAATGGAACCTCGTAAATGCCCAAGTCTCCCACTAGACGAGCTAACCATATGGCTTCCTTGTTGGCGTTAGACACAACAACATACTCTACCTGAGTGGTAGATGAAGACATGCAGTCTTGGAGACACAATCTCCAAGAGATAACTGCTCCACCAAACATGAATAAATAGCTAGATGCGGATCTCTATTATCCACACAACCCACATAATTTGCATCAGTGTAACCCACAATAGATGCATCACTATTCTCAAAGCGTAAATACTTGCTAGCTGTACCCTTTAGGTATCTGAGGATTTTTTTCACTGCTTCCCAATGCTTCTTGCCAGGGTTTGACATGTACCTATACAAACCACCCCCACTGCATGTGCAATGGCGAGTCTTGTGGCTACCATAATGTACATCAAACTGCGAACTGCTGAAGAATATGGCACTTTCCCCATTTCCTCTTTCTTAGCATCTGTCTTGGGAGAATCTTCCTTGTTGAGTTTTAAGTATGCTTGCATTGGGGTACTCAATGACTTCCTCCGCTGCATACTAAAATGTTGCAAGATCTTGTGGATGTACTTTTCTCGAGACAATTCAAGAATTCCACGTTGCCTATCTCTCTTGATGCACATACCAAGAAAGTGTTTGGCATTTCCCAAGTCTTTCATGGAAAAATAAGTGCTTAGAATCCCTTTCAGCTGATTGATTTCATCAATTGATTTCCGTGCAATGAGTATATCATCTGCATACAAGATTAAGATGATTAAAGAACCATCGTTCAACTTTCTTGTGTATAAGCAATGACCCTCTTGACTCCTTATGTAACCCTAAGACTGCATGAATCAAACTTTTGGTACGACTGCACATACAAAACCTCTAGCTGTTTCATGTAGACATCTTCATCTAGATCCCCATGAAGAAATGTTGTTTTCACGTCCATTTGGACAAGTTTCATGTCTTGGATAGCAACCAAGCCAAGCACAGTGTGAATTGTAGTCCTCTTGACTACTGGAGATAAAATCTCATCAAAAATCCACACCTTTTTGCTGCTTGAAACCCTTGGCAACTAGACGAGCCTTGTACCTAGGTATTGACTGTTGGGTCAATAGCACGACATAACTCAACAAAGCCTTATTTTTTGAGAGTTATGGAATGCTACGGATTATGGTTATAAACATCATTTGTAATAAGTAGGTAGTCTAGTTGCAGAAGCTGGGGTGCAATGGCACTTCTAGATTGTAAATACCAATCCATTTGACCCCTCGAACTCTATTTTTGGTAAACCTAAGGTAGCCTTAGTATATAAGGTACCTAGGTCACTTTCGTAAAAACAACTTAATCATAATCAAGTTTGAGCATTACCGTCTATTGTGTGTGAGAGAGGAAGAGAGAGAGAGAGAGAGCATGAGCTTCATTGTGGCGCTACTCTCCACTTGTTCATCACATTGTAAATCCTATTGCTCGTGCTAGCCTCAGCAAGAGCTACTCGACAAAGCCAAGAATTCCTCGCGGAACAGAGCGTATGTGCTCGTGCATCTATGAGCTATTTGTTGGGGTGTAGGCCAGGTGGCCGTGGGAAACCACCCTTGTACACTTGATTTCACCTAATCAATATAGGGAGAAAAAGAGGAAGAGTTGACTTCTTCTCTTTCTTCTCCACTAACCCACACAGTGGTTGCCTGTGCATCTCCTCCCTTCCCCATTCTCTCCTTCCCCTCTCTTGCACACACTCCGTACACGCGCACAACAATTGGTATCAGAGCTCCGGGCACCCGACTCCCGAGCCTCGGCTAACCGTGCACAGTACAACCCCAAGGAAGTAATTGAGCTTGAATCTCGGCAATCGGATTTGTAAGGAGTTTTGGACTGCAACTGTTCAAGCCTTTGCAAGCAGTAGCAGGATTGCAAGCCTTGAAGCAGCAAGGCTTGGTAGACAGCGAGTAGGCAAAATTGAAGGCAAATTTGGAGGCGGTTTGGCGTTTTGCAGGAATCGAAGGAATGAAGCCTTGTATGCCACGGCTTGAGAGCGAGCATCCGAGGCAGGCTTGAATCGTGCTGAGGCAATCGAGCAGCAGGTGGCATCAAGGAAGTAAGCTTATGCAAGCATTTGAAGACTTAGAGCACTCGGCGGGCACTCAAGCAGAACAAGGCATGCAACTCACGAGCTAATTGACCTGCAGCCGATTGGAATCGGGCAAGCAAAAGGAGCAGCCAGTGGGGATAGAATTAGGTTGCAGATCTTAGCAGAGATCAACACACAAACACACATTGCAATGGAAGCAGGTGAGAATGAAATATAAGGAGAGCAATCAAAGGGGCAGAATCGGGCAGTTCAGATTAGGCCAGTAGGTCGAGCAAAGGGGGAATTTGCAATCACATCGGACCTGGAATTGCAAGGCTTGGAGAAACAAGCCGACATTGAGCAGTGACACTTCGAACAGAGATCAAATCACACACAATGTCTCAGACAAACAAGGCTTGAGAGAGCTGCAGTAGATCAAAATCGAATAGGAGTAATTGGGAATTGAAGGCCAGTAAGATGGCAAAGTGGGTGAAACGGGGCCGTGAGCAGTAGATCGAGCTCGAGCAACATGCATAACACACACACCCATCGTGTGCTAGTAGGGGCAACAAACTTGAGCAGGGAGGGCTCCATTGAGCAACAGCCGAATCAGAGCGGGACAATGCTTTGCAGAGCACATGGCATTGCTGGAGTGTGTTGACGAGTAGGACATTGGCAAGCTTGTGGTGTGTTACACACACACACACACACACACACACACACACACACAGTGCACACACACACTCACTGTGTGTGCTTGCTCGTCAGCGTTGGCACAAACTCAGCAGTAAAGATAAAAAAATCGATTTTTTTTAAAGCCATAAAAACTTCTTTGTGTGCAAGGGTTCATTCCCACACAGAGCCCCCAACAAATCCCAATTTATGATGCTCCGACCCCCGACTCCTCTCCTCCAGCTCGTGAAAAGGAAGCTTCTTAGAAATTTGCAGCTTGTGAGATAGAGAGAGTGAGAGAGAGAGCTTGACACCGTGCTTGCGAGCGAGCTAAAGCAACCGAGTCCGACAAATTTTGCGAGCAATATTCACAGATCGAGAAAAATCTGCGATAGATACCGATCCGACTCGGTATTGACCGCTTGAGCATTGGCGTTTTACGGCTACTCGGCTAGCCACTTCCACCCGGCAGCGGAAGGCGACATCGACATCGACACCGCTCATGCGCACCGGCTCGACACTGCTCATTGCAGCGGATCTCCAACATCCCACCGGAACACCGGGCGTTTTTCCCTGACGAGCGCGTTCCCGCGATCGACGATCGAGCTTGCGACATGCGCGGGTGAGGTACCTCTATCATAGAGGAGTGACACCCGGCATCAGCACCGAGCGTACCGATCGCCCTGTACGACACAGTTTACGGATACGACACCTTTGGCGGCTATTCGACTAGCATATTTCTGCCTGGCGGCAGAAATCGGCACATAGCGACACCGACACGGAGGTTACAAGTTATAGGGGGGTTTTTCAGCCCATTCACTCACAGATTCTCCAGGTTACCAGACACAACGCTTTCACAGGCGATTTGGCAGTCATTTTGACAGCAGATTCTCTGCGGACACATGCATTGACAGATGCATTTTGTTGTGAGCACACCTAGTGCTAGTGAGCTCTTTTGAGAGCAGATATCCCCGCAGAGATCACTTTCACTGCATGCAGCAGTTCTTGGCGCCTGTTTGAGCGCGGTTTTACTCATGTACATTGAGTTGCGGACACTGCCCACTGTATTACGTGTGGAGCCATCTTTTGGCTATTTTGGCAGTTTTTTCCTGGCCATTTTTGAGACTCGGACCGGAAGAGCCTTTTCTGAGACTATGGCTAGTCCATTTGTGTCTGCATTAGCCTTTTGGAGGGTCGATAGCGTGAGGTTTTCTTTGAGCTGGGGTGTGCTCAAATGTTGAGACACTTTCGGTGATACACGTAGCTGGAGTTCCCCTTTACGGTACCCTCGCCATAGGATATGTATCTGGACGGTTATTTATGCTTTTGACGCCGAGTTGACACTCACATAGCAGTTGTTTTGTGCAGCAGATGCCCAGTTAGTGCAGTTGGCACATTTATATGCATTTTGAGTTGAGTTTTGACTCCTCATACAAAGGAGACTTTGCCGGATTTACTTCCTGCGAGTCGTGACTTCCATAGTTGGCACTTTTGAGTCTATTTCGGTTGAGATTTTACTCCCGATACAAAGGTTACTCTGCCCAAATTTCTACAGCGTCTCGCCATAGTTTGGCACCTCTCAAACCCTCTTATCAGCGATGGCTTCTTCTTCAGAAAAGGAGGAGTATCTCATTCGGAAGTTCGATGGTAGCAACTTCACCATGTGGAAAGAGCGCATGAAAGATGTTTTGATAAACAAAGGCCTCTCAGAACCGTTGAAAGAGCGCGCAGAGGATGATGATTATACACAAGCTCAATGGGAGCTTTTGGATGCAAAAGTCATGGCTACGATACGTCTACATCTAGCCGAGTCAGTCTTCTTCACTATCATAGGGAAGAAAACAACCAAGGAACTATGGGATAGCTTATGTTCATCATGGGAGAGAAAAAGTGCATCCAACAAAGTGTTTCTCATGAAAAATCTTATGAAGCTCAACATGAAAGAAGGTAGCACAGTTTCCAGTCATTTAAATGAGTTCAACTCCTTGTTCAGTCAGCTGACATCTCAGGGCTTTAAGGAGTTTGACGATGAACTCAAGTCTATCTTCTTGTTATGCTCTCTACCCAGTTCATGGGATATCTTTTGCACAGCCATTAGCAATTCAGCTCCAAATGGAAAGTTAGAGTTCAATGATGTCCACAGATGCGTTGCTCACTGAAGAGATTCGTTGTAAATCTCTCGATAACGCTAGTCATGGAGATGCATATATGGTTGGCAGTTCAACAAAGCCAAGAGGACGTGACATGAACAAACACAAAATCAAAAGTAGAGAGCGACATCCTCGTAGTCCTAGCAGACACAGACACCAAAGTAGAGACCGCAATGCCAGAAATGTCGAGTGTTACTATTGCCACAAAAAGGATCATTACAAAAAGGATTGTCACAGTTTCCTAAGAGATCAGAAAAACATGCAAAAAGAAATTCTAGCAAAGGCAAAAGTACAATAAAGATTGAGGAGCTCAATATTGTTGAGTCTCCCATACCTACCACTGCAGTAGAGGATGCTCCTCCTCCAGTGATGCACATTATGCCCACAGAGATTCATGCCGAGGTGACAGCATATGCCTCATATGTTCTCATTTTCACTTCAGATCTCACTCCAGACGCTTTGGTTGCACAGGATGAAGGTTATGCATAGAATTGGATCCTTGATTCTGGTGCAAGTTTTCATGTCACACCGCATAGAGAGTGGTTTTCCTCTTATGCATCCATGCATGGAATAGTCAAGCTTGGTGATTCCTATGAGCTTGACATTATTGGCATTGGTGATGTGAAACTTCAGATGCCTAATGGCACTACTTTTGTGCTGTAGAATGTCAGACATGTGCCCAAGCTTACGAAAATCTTGCTTTCTATAGGGCAATTGGATGATCTTGGCTACACTACAGTTTTTGGTAATCGTTCTTGGATGATCCGCAAGAACAACCTTATCATGATGAAAGGCAATAAAAACGGATCGTTGTACTCTTTGTTTGTTTCGAGTGTCGACGAACACTCTATCTATGTTGCCGAATGGCCATCTCCTAAGTTGTTGCATAGCCGGCTAGGGCATATTAGCCAAAAAGGAATGAAAACACTTCAGAGTTTTGGCTACTTACCTATGTTAGATTACACGGACTTTCCATTGTGTGAGCATTGTCTATATGGAAAACACACTAGATTGACATCTTCGCCATTGAATAAGAAACTAGGTGAACCTCTAGACTTGGTGCACAGTGATTTGTGTGGTCCAATGCCACATAAAACTCTAGGGGGGGCGAACTACTTTCTCACGTTCATAGATGATTCTACCAGAAAGGTGTAGGTGTATCTCCTTAAGCGTAAGGAAGAAGTTTTTTCGACATTCCAAAAATTCCTCACCATGGTTGAGAACCAATCAGGAACAAAGCTCAAAGATTTTTGCACGGACAATGGTGGAGAATACGTCTCGACAGAGTTCAAGGATTTTTGCAATAGAAGAGGCATTCGGAGGCAGTTTACTGCTCCATACACACCTGCACAAAATGGGATAGCTGAAAGAATGAATTGTACGATTCAAGAGCGAGTTGTCTCTATGATGTCTATGGCGAAGCTTACTCTAGAGTTTTGGGGGGAAGCTGTTATGACAACAGTGCACATCATCAACATGTCACCTAGTTCTCCTTTGAATTTCAAAATTCCAGAGGAATTATGGACTGGCAAAAGGACAATCTATGAGCATTTACGTGTATTTGGATGTGAGGCATATGCACATGTGCCCAAAGAACTTCGTCGGAAGTTAGATCCCAGATCACACAAATGCATCTTTATTGGCTATGGTGCAAACGGAGAGATGGGATATCGTCTCTGGCATCCAGAATCAAACAAAGTCATTCGTAGCTCACATGTGATTTTCAATGAATCAAAAATGCACAAGAAGCCCATCAAAGATGTTGAGTACAGACGTGTTCGTTTTGAGGATGTAGCCTCCGAACCAACTCAGTTCACTAGTGTTGCACCTACTCCTCAAGTGCAAGATACTACTATTGCTCCGGAGAGAGCAGAGTCCAGAAGTCAAGCACTGAGACGCTCTGAGAGAGTATCATGTGCGCGCGAGCGATTTCAGCCAGGTATACACCACATTTTGGTCACTGACAGTGGAGAGCCAACCTGCTACAAAGAAGCTATACAAATAGAGGATAGCGATAAGTGGGAGCAAGCTATGCAATCAGAATACAATTCGATTGTCGCTAATGAGACATGGGATTTGGTTGAATTACCAAAAGGCAAAAATTCTTTACCTTGCAAGTGGGTATACAAAAAGAAGTATACAGCGGAAGATTCCGAGCCTAGATACAAGGCTCGTCTAGTTGCCAAGGGTTTCAAGCAGCAAAAAGGTGTGGATTTTGATGAGATTTTCTCTCCAGTAGTCAAGATGACTACACTTTGCACCGTGCTTGGCTTGGTTGCTATCCATGACATGGAACTTGTCCAAATGGATGTGAACACAGCCTTTCTTCACGGGGATCTAGATGAAGATGTCTACATGAAACAACCAGTGGGATTCGTATGTGAAACCCAAAAACCAACGAGGACAGAATTGGTTTGTAGACTTAAAAAGGCACTCTATGGCCTCAAGCAAGGTTCAAGGCAATGGTATCAAAAGTTCGACAAATTCATGCAGTCTCAGGGTTACATAAGAAGTCAAGAGGATCACTGCTTATACACAAAAAGATTGAACGATGGTTCTTTAATCATCTTAATCTTGTATGTAGATGATATGCTTATCGTAGGCAAATCAATTGATGAAATCAATCAGTTGAAAAAGATGCTAAGCACTCAGTTTTCCATGAAGGATTTGGAGATGCCAATCACTTTCTTGGTATGCACATCAAGAGAGATAGGCAACGTGGAATTCTTGAATTATCTCAAGAAAAGTACATTTACAAAGTCTTGCAACTTTTTAGTATGCAAGGGGGGAAGTCATTGAGTACCCCAATGCAAGCATACTCGAAACTTAGCAAGGAATACTCTCCCAAGATAGTGGGAGAAAGAGGAAATGGCGAAAGTACCATATTCTTCAGCAATTGGCAGTTTGATGTACGCTATGGTAGCCACAAGACCAGACATTGCACATGCAGTGGGAGTGGTTAGTAGGTACATGGAAAACCCTGGCAAGAAGCATTGGGAAGCAGTGAAGAAAATCCTCAGATATTTGAAAGGTACAGCTAGCAAGTGTTTACTCTTCGCAAACAGTGATGCATCTATTGTAGGCTACATAGATGCGGATTATGCGGGTTGCGTGGATCGTAGAAGATCCACATCTGGCTAGGTGTTCATGTTTGCTGGAGCACCTATCTCTTGGAGATCGTGTCTCCAAGATTGCACGTCTTCATCTACCACCAAGGAAGAATATGTTGCTGCGTCTGACGCCAGCAAGGAAGCCATATGGTTGGCTCATCTAGTGGGAGATTTGGGCATTCACGAGGTTCCAGTACTACATTGTGACAGTCAGAGTGCCATTGCTTTGGCAAAGAATCCAGTGTTTCACTCAAAGTCGAAACACATAGAGGTCAGATACCATGTCATACGAGATTCATTGGTTGGAAAGCGTATCGAGCTTGTCAAGGTTCACACTGACGACAACCCCGCAGATGCTCTCACAAAGAGCCTAGCCTCGGAGCAATTTACACATTGTATAGAACTTATGGGTGTAGGATGAAGCCTCGACAATGCTTCATCAATTTTGTATAGACTAACTATACTAATGCCACTATTGGCCACCATGACCTTCAAGTGGGAGGTTGTTGGGGTGTAGGCCAGGTGGCCGTGGGAAACCACCCTTGTACACTTGATTTCAGCTAACCAATACAGGGAGAAAAAGAGGAAGAGTTGACTTCTTCTCTTTCTTCTCCACTAACCCACACAGTGGTTGCGTGTGCATCTCCTCCCTTCCCCATTCTCTCCTTCCCTTCTCTTGCACACACTCCGTACACGCGCACAACACTATTTGTGGACGTAAGTATATCAAACAATGTCTATTTTAGCGTGCAAGTACTCGTTAGAATCGTGGTAACATAAGCTACACATAGGTACTCATAGATTTCACTTTCGGACACTTTCAAAAATTGGCTTTGTCTTTATATGCATTTTTTGCAGATGGGTTTAGAGCTAGGGTTTTGAGTGTAGAGGCTTAGGGACAGGTGTATCCTAGTGAGGGGAGGGTGTTCCTTAAGTTTCTATGATTTTGGCCTGATTTAATGAGTTTCCTTCCGTTTGTGTGCATGTGGGTTGGGTGGTGTAGTTGAGAGTAGTGAGATTCTAGATTGTGGTTTAGTTGGCCTTCTAGAGTGTTGTATGTGTAGGATGGTCTCAGCCTAACAAGCTAAAGAGATTTCCTCCATGTGCCTAACGTGTCATCTGTGTCCTCGATTGACATTATGTTGATCTAGGTTGTGTTGCATGCACTTTATAGGTGGTGTGATTCGCTCCCGCAACATTGGTGCCGTTGTCGGGGACATAAGGACTTATGTAGGTATTCCTACTAACACTCATGTGATGATTGCTTGCTTTAGTTTTGGCTAAAGAAAGCATTTTTCTTAAGTAAATCTAGAAGAGGTTATTCCGTGATCAAGTGGATAGCCAGGAAGCGTGTGTCTTGTCGAGGGTCTGCGACTAGGTAGATTTAGTTAAGAATTGTAGATTAGAGTAGTTGTTGGTACTCCAGTGATGTGTGAGGTGGTAAAAGTGTTTGCTAGTCTGTGTGTGGCATTGAAGCATTTTCTACTCATAGATGCAAAACCCCATACGATGTGTAGGAGTAGATTTAGGTAAGTGATCTGATTTTGATCTAGAGCTATTCATCATTGATCTATTTGCTAAAGTGCTTGTTTGCATTCATGATCTTTGAAAAGTCTGTCTTTGAGGAAAAAATGCAATAAAAAGAGTTCTGCTCACATTTTTGCATGATTGATTGGTGTTGTGTATAAAAGAGAGCATGTGCAAGGGTTCTGTATACAAAAAATTCAATTCTGTAAACTTGGACATTATACACGTATAATGTCTCAAGGGGCATCTCGAGACCAAATTTAAAAAATTTGACTACGCCAGAGTGTTCGAAGGGGTGTTTTACCCTAAGTACATTGAAACGAGAGTTTTGATCAACTCTAGACACCCAAAAGACAAAAGACGGAGTGTCTGAAACGAAAAAAGAGAAACTTGTGATTTTGAGCATATTTTTGTACGAAAATTACAAGTGCTTAAAAACTAGTGCTAGAGACTTGGGGATGCCTGTGAATGAATTCTGTCCAAAAATTCATCAACAGATATCATACGCGTATGATGTCTGAGGGTGATTCTGGCAGCAATTTTGAACTTTTGAGATTATACCCATATTTTGCATGTTGTGTTGAGCACATCCACCAAATCTCATTTCATTGGGCTTATAGATTGAGAGTTAAGGGGAGTTTACTCTTTCAGGGAATTTCCTTGTGAAAAGTGATGATTTTGAGCAATTTTGACATCCAATATTTATTGTGAGCACATATTCTTGTTGTACACACAAAGGGGCACCTCTGGTAGAAACAGAAATTCATTCTGACCACCTGGACATCATACACGTATGATGTCTTAGAGGCCAGATCTAAGGTCAAAACTTACATCTAATTGTACCCTTGTGATCTACAACATTTAGGAATCATATAGGCCAAAAGGTACATCTAGGCAAGTGAATTCTTTGTTGGGCTTGTAAAGACCAAAAGACACATCTAGGCAAGTGAATGCTTGTATTGGCCATAAATTGCACAAAAAGTGGTTAAATTCAATTATGAAACTTGTTGTGAGTTGTTAGTGTAGTGAGGAACCTCTGGAGTAAAACTCACTTCATTCTAACCAATTAGACTTTATACACGTATAATGTTTAAATGACACTTTTAGAGACCTTGAAATTTGAGCTTACCAGGGTATTAAGCACCACAAGACAAGCTCACATACCAAAATTTGGCCAATTCTGAGCACATAGACATCATACGCCTATGATGTCTCAAGGCTAGATCTGAAAGTAAAATTTCACTTTTGACCACATAGGGGGTTGGGAAATGATGTGCTAAGCTTGCTTGCAAAATTTCAACTCATTTGGACACATACTTTTGCAATTAAAGAGAATTTTGCAAATACAAGAAGGCAAAGGTGAAAAAGTGCTGATTTTGAGCAATTTTGACATCCAAAATTTGATATCACATATTCTTGTTGTATGCATCAAGGAGTACCTTGGGTATAAATATAAGTGAATTTTGAGCCAAAAGACATCATACGCGTATAATGTCTTAGTGGCCAGATCTGGGTCAAAAGAGACATTTGAGTATATCTCAGTGTCCTAGAGCATAAAAGAAGTCCCTAGCCAAAATTTCATCGCATTTGGAGCTCATTTGAGCTTGTAAAGGCCAGGAGACAGATCTAGATAAATTCATTCTTGTAATGATCATAACTTGCCCAAAAAATGTCCAAATTGAATTCTAAAAGTAGTTGTGAGTTCCTTAAGTGGTGGACTATAAGTGGTGGACTACCTCTGGAGCAAGATTCATCTCATTTTAAGCAAAAAGGCATCGTACGCGTATGATGTGTTTTTGTTGATTTTGAACATTTTGTGAAATTATTACTTACTATACAGGGTGTATAAGCACACCATTCTAGCACAAATCTACGAAAAATCCTTCATTCTGAGCAAAAAGACATCATATGCGTATGATGTATTTTTTACCTTGTTGACTCCAAATCTAAATTTGTGCATACCCAAGTGTTCTAAGGGACCTTAGAAGCCAATAGCCAAAATTTCATGGAATTTGGAGCATATTTGGGCTATTAAGTGCCAAAGGATAGAAATTGGACCAGAGTTAGGCTTGAGATGATCATAACTTGCACAAAATTGGTTCAAATTCAATTTTGAAAGTTGTTGAGAGTTGCCCAAGTGATAAAGATCCTCTGGAGTAAAACTCACTTGATTTGGCCACAATAGACATTATACGTGCATCATACACGTATGATGTCTCTAGCCCTAATTTGGAGGTGGAAACTCACATGAGCCTCTAGAAGTGTTAAGCACTGTAAAGTAAGCCTAGTGACCAAGTTTCAACAAATTTGGGTCACATTTGGTCAAGATACAAGCAAAAATCCTTCATACAAGCTTTTAGGGTACCCAGAACTAGTTTCCAGAGACCAAAAGAGTCACAAATTCTTGACTTCTGTGAGACCTTATAAAGGTAAAAAAGGGATAAGCTGCACTAGCCAAAGGGGCTTATTAAGGACTATCTTGAGAGTATTGAGTGGGCCTGACATTAAGAAACTAGATTCCCTTCTAGAGTGATAATGAGAGATGAACTGATCACAGAGAGGGCAAACATGATTTCTCAAGGACCAATTTCCAACAAAACGACTAGTCTCTTCAAAGAAGAACCTAGGCATGGTAGAAGGCCTGAAGCAAGAGAAGGATTAGGAGAGTCTATGGTTAGACTTGTAGACAATCGGTGAGTTAGACCATCCCAAATTAAAAAATGGGTAAACAAGTCTATGGTTAGACTTGTAGACAATCGGTGAGTTAGACCATCCTAGATCCAAAAATGGGTAAACGAGAAATATGCTGGAGATAAAGATCCAAGAGATCACGTAACAGCTTCTAGAAGAGTAATTAGAGCAGAGGAAGTTTTGGATTTTGCAACACAGTTTGTGGGATTTGGACTAACTCTGGAAGATGACACGTCTACATGGTTCGACTCAGTGGAAAGATGCGATTTTGAGATGCCAAATGAGCTGTTTGAGGAATTCATCGAAGAATTCTCGCAAAAAGGCATAGCTCACAACACAGTCTCACAAATTCACAGATTTAAACAAAAAGAGAGTGAGTCAGTATGCAAAGCGACATTACGGCTCAAGAGATATGTTAAGTTCTGTCCAAGAGCGGAACTTCCTACACAAGCACGATTAATGCTGATCTTTATCCAAGGAATGAGACATGCGGGTCTTCAAAAGGATCTGCATATGATAAGCAATTTGACACTAAACAAATTGATCAAAGAAGCTCAGACTTTATTTTGGTGGATAATTGTGAGGAATATAACAAAAACGATTGTAAGAGTCAATAGAACGACACATCCTCTCAGCACAGTGATTCATGGATGAGTGAGTCCAATGCAAACCCAGCGGCACCTATCGATCCAGAAAAGTTTATCGATGCAATGGTCAAGAGGTTAGCTCCTCTTATAAATGTTGATCCGAGGTAGCTTAAGTGGTGTGAAATTGAGAGAAAATGGACAAACCATACGGGAGAAGAGTGTTACTATGGCATGGAATATGCTAGGGACATGTATGTACAACCTATTCTAGTAGCACCTCCTCCACCTAGATACGCTATGGGAAATGCGCCAAGTCCAGTAGGAGTTTCAAGGACACAACATGTCTTAGGACAACAACGTCTACTGTCAAGTGCTAGATGTTGAAGATGATGAAACAGGAAACAGAAGGAAGACAACAACTCAGAGTAGGAAGAAGATGGAGAAGGAGAAGACACAGAGCTTGCGTACGATATCTCTGTAGTCTCACTCTCTGTATTAGAATAATAGTGTATACAAACTCAGAGCTACAAAGCTTATATGAAACCCTAAGAGATAAGGTGTCCTTTCACACCGGATGTCCAGGGGGAAAAACCCAGTAGAAGAAAAGTGCCCCTGGTGAAGCGCGTATACACACTAACACTACTACATGTCTACAAATCCCCCCTGTAGTGATAGTGTGAATCCGTACAAGGTAGCAGATCATCATGTGTATGAGAGTAAGCCCAAAGCTTTTCGGAAAGCTTCAAACTTTTCTCATGATAACGCCTTCGTAAATAGATCTGCAATGTTATCCTGTGTAGGATAGTAAGTTAGTGTGATCTCCCCTGCATGTAGCCTTTCCCTGACATAGTGGTAGTGAACCTCTATGTGCTTTGTTCTTGCATGAAACACTGGATTCTTTGCAACTGCCATAACACTCTGATTGTCAGTGAAAATGGTAGTGGGTGCCTGTTGACACTCACAAAGATCTGCCAATAACCTGCGTATCCATACGCAATCAACTGTTGCCGTGAAAGCTGCCCTGTACTCAGCTTCACAAGTTGATGTAGCCACTGTGGGTTGCTTCTTGCTTAGCCAAGATATACATGCATTTCCCAAGAAAAAACAATTTCCACTTGTGGAATGTCGTGTGTCAAAATCACCAGCCCAATCTGAATCGCTGTAACCAAGAAGCTGCATAGAACTGTGATTTCCATACATATCCCCCCTTGGAAAGAACATGGCAAGATTAGGGGTACCTGAAAGATAACGAAGTATGCGCTTCACAGCCTGCCAATGATGCATACCTGGGCTGTGCATAAATCTGCTTGCTTGTGAAACCCCAAATTGAATGTCTGGACGAGTGTTGCCTGCCAAATATATCAAGCAACCAACGGCTGCTGCATAAGTATGTACATCAAAAGGTTCTCCAGCATCGTGCATGCTCAACTTTGATCCACTTTCTACGGGTGTAGAGATTGGCTTACAATTTTGCATACCAAACTTGTCCACAATTTTATGCAAATATTTTTCCTGCAACATGTATATGCCATCCTATGATTGCACAAACTGAATACCCAAGTAATAATGTAGCAAACCAAGATTAGACATCTCAAAGGTTTTTCTCAAAGCATCTTTGAACGCTTCAATTTCATCTGCACTATTGCCTGTAAGAAGTATATCATCCACATAAAGTGTTAGCATAATGAGAACTCCATCTCTCTTTTTGACATACAAAGTACTTTCGATTGGACTATTCTAAAATCCCTGGCCAATCAAATAATATGTATCTTCTCATACCATGCTCTTGAAGCCTGTTTGAGACCATACAAAGATTTACGCAATCTACATACCTTTTGCTCTTGACCTTTTACAACAAAACCACTTGGTTGAATTACATAAACTTCTTCCTGCAAATCACCATTCAAAAAAGCAGTTTTGATATCCAACTGATGCACTTTCCAACCATGATGAGCAGCAATTGCAACTAGTGATCTAACTGTGGACGCACGAGAAGTAGGAGCAAAGGTTTCATCATAATCTATGCCTTTCTGTTGTGCATAGCCTTTTGCTACAAGCCTTGCTTTGTACTTGTCAACAGTACCATCTTGTTTCCTTTTTACCTTAAAAACCCACTTTGTACCAATAGGCTTTTTACCTGTAGGCAAGTCCACTAGATCCCATGTATGATTCTTATGAATAGAATCAATTTCTTGCTGCATAGCATCTTTCCACTGAACACACTCTAAAGCTTGTTCAAATGAATCACGCTCATCTGCATCACAAAGAGTGCTAAAGCAATCCAAATCTACTTGCTCTCTGCCAAAAGTAGTACCAGCACGTGTTTTTCGTGACAACGGTGCATCCAACTTGCTATCCTGCAAAGTTTTTTGAACCCATTTAGGCAAGGTTCTTTCTTCCCTGAGAACTTCTTGCTCTTCACGCACAATTTCCTCTACATCATGAGGTGTCACATGTTGATCAAAAGATTGATCAAGATTATCAACCTGTTGTGATTCTTGATTCTCCACAAAAGAAGGAAGCAAACCTTCAAATACATCATGTGTCTGCATATGAGGTACATCAAAAGCAACCATAGGTTGAGCAGTAGTTTCTGCAAAAATTACATCACGACTTTCAAAAATCTTGTTTGTAGCAGGATTGTAAAGTCTATAACCTTTACTTCCACTACTGTACCCCACAAATATACATTTGATTGCCTTATCATCAAGCTTCCCACGTAACTGCTGAGGGATGTGAGCATAAGCAAGACAACCAAAAACACAAAGATAACTGACTGAAGGTTTTCTGTCATACCAAGCTTCATATGGAGTAATGGTCTTCAAGGCACGAGTAGGACACCTGTTCAAAACATGTGCTGCACAAGCAACTGCCTCCATCCATAGCTTATGAGGCAAACTCTTAGCCTTGAGCATACATCTAGCCGTCTCCATTAAAGACCTGTTCTTCCTTTCTGCAACACCATTATGTTGTGGTGTGTATGGCATAGTGCATTGGTGTTTAATGCCTTTCTTTCCCAAAAAATCCTTAAATGCACCTGACATGTATTCACCTCCTCGATCGGTACGAAGAGTCTGTACTTTGCAACCTATTTCATTTTCAACCATGGCGACATAATGTTGAAAAAGTGCAAACACGTCTGACTTTGCTTTGAGTGGATACACCCAACAAAACCTGGAAAAGTCATCAATGAAGGTCACAAAATAAAGGCTGTTTACTATAGATGGCATCCTCATAGGACCACATACATCACTATGTACAAGCTGCAACTTTCGTGTCCCTTTAATTGAACCATCCTGCGAAAATGCAAATCTGTGCATCTTTCCAAGAACGCAACCTTCACATACATGTCTTGGTGGCATCTCCAATAAAGACAAATCATGCACCATATTATGACGTTGTAAAGTCATCAAACTGCCATAACTAACATGCCCAAATCTAGCATGCCACAACTCAGCATCCTGCATGGCCTGAGTCTTTGTTTCTGCAATACATACCTGAATCTGCTTTTCATAACGATCTAGCACAAATAGTCCATTTTCCAGCGTACCTGTAGTGATAAGAGAATAACCATTCTCTCGATCTTGTACAACACATCTGTCATCCTCAAAAATGACCCGAAGACCATTTTTTGCAAGAGAGGATACAGACAACAAATTCTTCTTGATCCCTGGAACATATAAGACATCTAGCAAGCATAAATCTGAACCATCTGAAATGGTAATCAAAATCTTACCAACGCCTTTGATTGGATAAGAAGCATTATTTGCACATGTCACCTTCTTTCCTGCTGGAGCTGCATCCAATGAACAAAACAAATCCTTCCTTGGTAATATGCCTGGATGCACCACTATCAAAGTACCAAATCATTTGTGTCTTGTCAACACTGTAATCAGAAAAATCTGAACATACTACAAAATCATAAGAATCCTGCACAAAGTTTGCAGACTCTTCTTTAGCTGTAGAAGAATCACCAAAAGCTGAAACAACCAAACTTGACTCTTTCTTCTTTTCTTAAGCAATTCTCTTTTTACACTCACTAATGTAGTGACTAGGTTTCTTGCAGTAGTGACATTTACCTTTCTTCTTGGACTTGTCGGAATCACCTTTAGACTTCTCTGAAGACTGTCCTGCACCAGACTTGGAGTGATGAGCACTCTCTTTACCCTTGTTTTTGTTATGTACAACAAGAGCATGATCCATACCATCCACCTATAAAGACTTGTTCTTACGTGATTGATCCTCTTGCAATAGCAAAGCCACTAACTCTTCAAAATGAAGAGGCTCAGGATTAGCTCGCAAAGAGAGAGTCAAAGAAGTCTGAAAAGTCAAATAAGATGGTGGTAGTGAATTGAGTGTTTTGGAAACCAAGTCCTTCTCTGGAATCACTTCATCAATGCTAAGCAATTGCTCTTTAAGATCCCTGATTTTTGTAAGATGCTCGACGATATCGTCACCTTCGTCCATCTGTATTTTGTCAAGTTGTTTCTTCAAAAACTCTATTCTGGCAGCGTTTCTTCCTCCAAACATAGCTTGCAGAGTGTTCCAAGCATCCTCAGAAGTTCTGCAAGATCTGATATGTGGTGTGATTGTCCTCTTTATGGTTAAGGCAATCACAGCCATAGCTTGTGCATCTTTAGTATCCCATCTCTTTTGCTCTGGAGTGACTTGTGAGGGTCCTGCACCAACAGCTACACCACGACCAGGCGTGGCAGGTGCAATGCTACCTGGATGAACTTCATCTCCAGATACATAATCCCACAATCCTTTACCAACCAAAACATTTTTGGCCATAAAAGACCAAAGAGAATAGTTGGTACCATCCAATTTGTCTTCGGATGTAAACACACCAAAAATCTCTTTCTCCGTAGATTGAGCCATACTGTGGATGCACACAAGAGAGCAAAAGAACCTCCAAGAGATTCACAAATCTCCTCTCCAATGCAAGCAAAACTCTCCACAAAATCTCAGCACAAAGCTAAGACAAGCTGCTTCCCAAAAGAACTGTTTACCTGAAGAAAATCTGTCAAAAAGCACACCCTCTTGATCTAAACGCCTCCGAAAAGTAACTTCTGCTACGCTTCTCAGAACAAAATTCTGAGGGCTCAAACGGCTTCAAAAAGGGGGGTAAAACCTCAGGTCGCCTGGTCAGAATACTCTCGGAACGTCGAGGATGCTCCCACAAGCAAATTTTCCGAAAACTGCCTGAAAATTGCGATTGCGCGCGCGGACGCAAAAACGCAAGTAGAGGCTCTGGAAATCACCTTGCTCTGATACCAATTGTTGAAGATGATGAAACAGGAACCAGAAGGAAGACAACAACTCAGAGTAGGAAGAAGATGGAGAAGGAGAAGACACAGAGCTTGCGTACGAGATCTCTGTAGTCTCACTCTCTGTATTAGAATAATAGTGTATACAAACTCAGAGCTACAAAGCTTATATGAAACCCTAAGAGATAAGGTGTCCTTTCACACCGGATGTCCAGGGGGAAAAACCCAGTGGGAGAAAAGTGCCCCTGGTGAAGCGCGTATACACACTAACACTGCTACATGTCTACACTAGAATTCCTATAGACATGAGATACACGCCGATGATAGAAACATCTAACAAACAAGTGCTAGTACCAGCTACAATGTATTATAACAACCAAAGTGGGTATTTCCCTTCAAAGCAACAAAAAATGAGAGAAACACATGGAGGGATGAGACCGATACAACCTCCACCTCTTGCGTTTCAACCTGAAGAAAGAAGGTATGAGATGGACAAAAGGACATTGCAGTTCATTGCTAATAGAGGCTTAACTAGGTCAAAAGACTATTTACAGTCAAGAGGAATTGCAAGAAGAAGGTCATCAACCAAAAATAGATTGTCACAACAACCATTACAACCACTTGGTCAAACAACGCCCTCAAACAAAGATCACACAAGTAAATGCCTATTGTCTTGACTGTGGCATCATTCACTTGATCCCTAAGTGTCTCAAAAACCCAAACCAAGTCAAAAAGATCACGACAACTGTCTCAAGAATCATTTAGCTACCCAGTAGCTCGAAAAATAAAAACACCGTACCAGTTCAGGTAGTTACTAGAGTGCAAGCTCAAAAGGAAGCTGCCAAGAACCCAGAGATAGAGAGAACTAAAATTGACGCGAGTCCAGAGACGGGTGAACCAAAGACCAATGCACCTAGTCAAAAAATCAAGAGAAAATGGAATAGCTAGAAAACAAGAAAGGCTAGGATAAAAGCACGTAGAAAACAAGAGCAAAAAAACCCTGATTGAGAAGCTTACCCAAGCTGAAGAGAAGATAAGACAACATGAGGAAATGGTTGCACCTCCTCTTACGTAGATGCCTCAAACTCTAGAAGAACCATCCACATATGAGAAACCAATAAGTGCTAGTTCAGGAGGATCAGTGTTGGTCGAGAAGGTTAATGAGCATCTTGACGCCCTCCTAAAAGTCTATGAAACATGGCTCAAAAACCACCAAACCCAAGAACAGAGATGGATGACATATCCATATGTGGAACTAGAAAAGGACTCGCTTGAAATGTGCAAGAAAATGATTCAAACAACCCAAGCTTTACTAGAGCCACAAGTTGGAAAACCTGAGGGTATGATCCTTGTCCTACCTACACCAATAATCCTACCAAGATAGGAACAAACAGAGCTAGATTTTAGTCATGAGCACGAACAAAAACTCAAGGACCCCACGTTAGATCCAAAGATACTGTTGAATACCACGGATAATTCTTCAAAGGGATTTCACATAGCTATACTTGACAGCTGTAAAGAAATAGATAGTCTTGACGAATTATGGAAACAAGTTAGAGAGGCCAATGAAGCAAGTGAGATAAGGAGATGATTAAATCAAACGGGTGATGGAAGAATAGCGTATCTTCCACCAATAGAGGAAAATTTTGAGTATGGATCTCAAATGAATCTAGATGTGGAATCATATTGGAGAGACAAAGGATCTGTACAGTCTATGAACAGTCAACCCCATTCGCTAAGAACACTACCGTCCTATGTGGGAGAGTACGAGGCTAAGTCAGAGGTTGTTGCAGTCCCATCAGAGAGACTATCTCCCAACAAGGCCATCGGTTCAAAAGGTCTAATAGACATTTTGTGGATACCAGTCACTATGATATCATTCTAATAAGACCATTCATGAGACAACTGAAAATGGTCCAAGACTCGGGATATGACTATATCTACCTGAGACATATGGAAACCACGATAAGGCATTAGGAAGGGAATGAGGTCTAAGGGGGCCTCTTTATTTTCCATGGGATTAAAAAGGAGATTATGGAAGGGCAAATGGGTGGATGCCATGTGGACTGAAATGGTGGGTATGGAAGGGCCTAAAAGTAAGTGGTCAAACTTGTACTCTTTTTTTATAAAATACAAAGAGAAAATATCTTATAAATTAAAAAAATAATAACTTTTCTCTAAATAGGTGAGTAAAAACCAATCCTTTCTCTCTCTATTGGTTGCCAGTTTCTCCCCCCCTCTCTCCTAAAAGGGGTCCCCTCCAAAAACGTGTTGATCATTCCCTCCCTCTCTCTCTACTGTACCATCTCTCACTTCTCTTCACTTCACCTTGTTTCTCTTTCCTTCCTTTCAGTTTTCCCTCCCAAAAGCTCTGCAGAAGAATTTTTATGAACCTCCTTTACCTCCTCAAGCTTACCACATTCTTGAGGGCTACATTCTCCTCAAACTGAAGTTCTCCATTACTCCATGGGCTTCACTAAACACCTCTAGCTAAAGTTGAAGTCTACAACATATCCTTCTGCTACATCATCCCTCTTTCTTTCCTCAACAGGTTTCTTGCTCCTTCTCCATTAAGCTCTCTAGAGAGGATCTACTTCCCTCTCAATCTTTGCAACATTTCTTCCACATTAAGCCAACAAGCAGGTGGAGCAGTATAGTAGTAAGTGGCATCCTTCACCTTTGTGTAAGATTCTTTCTCTTTATACAGCTGAGAATATGGATGTTCAATGTCTAATCATAAGTGTTTGTGTGCGGGTTGTGCCACTATTTCCCATGGCATCATTAGGTACTCGACGAGCTAGGAGTGTCATTGACTCCATTTCATGAAACAATGTACAAGACGACAATGGATATTGGGTGAAGATGGAGTTTAAAAAAATGATGTGGGTGACAATGCAACCCAGCTCAAGAGGTGCACACAAGGTCTCAAGGAGACACATGGCTTCTCGAGCACACCATTATTGGAAGGGAAGAATCATGGAGTTCAAGCAAACACAAGACGGCAAGAGGCTTGAGAAGGTGCAACATGTGTATGTTGCTTCACAATTGAATCTAGAGATAGCAATGGCTCCATCTAGGTTTCCTACAAATTATAATTTTTACTCCTCTTGCAAGTTTTTTGGTTATCTATTTAGTATTTCTACCTTGTGTGTTGCTTTTGATGATTGTAAGATTTCTATTTCTTTTTGTTCATGTCTACAGATGTTTTTCCATCCAATTTTATAGAGTGGGAGCCAATAGAGTCCTTCACTGAAACTTTTGAGGCCATCCACACTGAGCTTGGCAAATTGCTCTACGCTGGTTGTCAGTCCTCTGAGATTGCCTCACGTGACATTTTCTTTTATGATCATACTTATGTCACAACTAGGAAAAATGGATATGGTAATCTATCTCTGGTTCACTCTTCGCCAACCTTGGAGAGTTTGGAATGGCCTAAGCCAGACAATGCCTTGATCGCAACAACCAAAAGGAGAATCGAGGTGGATGTGCAAGCAGCAATGAAGTGCACCTATGGTTCCCATAAAGCCATGGTAACATGGTTTATGTCTCTTCATGTGTTTGTGTTTATATTTTGACTTCAGAGTGCTCACAGGACACCAACAATGTGGACTTGCAAAGGGGGGGTGCGATCAACGGGTTTCTTCCATCTGGATGGGAAACTAAGGTGATCAACCACCAGGGAGATAGAATCAAGTGCTATGTATTTGCTGACAAGGTGGTGTTTAGATACCATATTGCAAAGCAAAGCTTGTCGATGGTCTTTCCCTATAGAAGATGGAAGCTGACGATGGGAGAATGGGAGGCACTAGACTCTGAGGTTGCTGCTAGAGAATCAGTTGACTTGCAAATACATCTCCGCGACGATGCAGTGCACCACATTACAGTGAACAATGACTAGCATCTTAGTCACCTTCCCGAGTATCTTAATCTCAGAATACCTTGTCCAAGAAATATCTCTTTGTAATCAATGAAAAGATTGTTCTCTCCCAGAAAGAGAAGAGCTTTCTCTGTGAGAACATTCCGTTTCCGCAATGTATTTTTGTAAAAGCTTTTAACTGACATGGATTTTGTCCACATTAATACATACGGTGTTTTGAATCCCGTTTCTGTGCATACTTGTTTATTCTCAGCTTGTTCAATTTTTTGATTGAAACGTGCAATTTATTTGTTGTGGAGCACAAATGTTTTTAATGTTGGTGTCTTTTAATGGTTTGTCGTGTGATTTTGTTTAACATTGAAGTTTTAAGTTATTTAATTTAAGTGCTTTTAAAAAAGCGACTTTGGGTATATAAGTGACTTTCTAGTTTTTAAACTTCATTTCTCAGATTCAAAAAACTCTAGCTCTAAGCTCTCTTCGCATCTTCTTCGCAAACGAACCCATGGCAACGTCTACTGATGCACTTCTCACACAATTAGAAAAGGTAGGACTTGCATATCGAGCACATGAACTACTTAGTGTGTTCGAGGGGACAATTGACATGCAGGACACTGCCAACCTTCATGCAGAGGCATTCAAAAGCTTTTTTGACTACATGACGCATCACATGGAGGAATATGCCATAATCTTTGAGGGATCCAACACGGCGTGGTTGCCAGTGGATTTCTTGAAGCATCTCCATGCGGCTGACAAAAACTTCCGGTTTCGCTTGTTGAGGTTTATTAAAGGCCTCACAGAACGAGATTTCAAGATAGAGGATGAGGATGATCTCATGGATTTGGGCATGGGGTGCATAGACCCAATTTATTTCATGGGACATGGTTCTAGCATTACTTGTGTTTGAGGGCATGGACAAGGGAAAATCAAAGGAAAAGCTCAACCAAAGACCTCCTGTGACCATGTGGAGGAATCAAATGAAGTTATCGAAGAGATAGATGAGCAGGCCGAAGCATCTATGGCACTCGTACTCATGCAAGATCCTAGCGCCACTGAGGAGTAAGATTGAATGATAGAGGGAGATGAGGTGCTGGAAGAGATCCCAGACCTCCAAATTCTCACTTTGCATCTAGTGGTGGTGGATGATCGTCAGTTCTGTTCCTTGATGACATTGCCAAAATGTTAGGACTCAGAGAAGATGAGTCGCTTGCAGTGCTTGCTATCTATGCGGGCATGAAGGATCCCAGTGGGAAGGAAGAGAAAGTCAAATTTCAAATTGACTTCGAAGACCAAGATCTCCCAGAAGTTTCTCTTTCCTCCTCAGTGAAAATGAACAACAGCTGGCGCAAACAATAGCAAGTACACTAGTGGAAATAAAATCATGTGCCTCTTTCTACGAAAGCATACGAAAAAAGCATATTTTATCCACACAAACCACTGATTTCAATTGGTAGAGATGATCGATCTAGCATTGATCTTACAAAGAAAAATCTTGAAGAGAGGGATGAAGAAACTGAGGTAAGTAAATCTAAACTGGGTAGAGTTTCTAGTATTGCTTACTACAAGTGTTAATATCAATTAAAATGCTTTGCAAATGGCTTATCATGTTGATAAGTTTGCAATGTGTACTGGAGGTTCGTGCAACGTTTCCATGGGTAGAGATAATTCTCTTTGGCACTACCTGATCCATATGGGGCCATCGATTCTTAGAGTTGCTCACACAGAGTTCTCCAAGAATGATTCTGCAGAGCTGCTAAAGTGTAAAGCATTAAGTGGCATACTCGCTAAAGATTCTCTCACCTTAAATGCTCACAAATGTATATTGATGGACCGAGAGGCAGCATTGTATGCCTTTATAGGCAAACACCCAGGCTCAGTCCTCTTCCACTGCGCCTTGAGCCTAGGTCAAGGGTTGACAAACCCAGAGGAAATTGTAAAATCCCTTGGTGTCAAGTCAACCATTCACCCATTACCCAAAGATGTAATTCGTAGAAAAACCAATTGACCATGATGTAATATTCGAATCAATAAAGAATAAATGTTTTTGTCAATGATTTTTGTCACCATTCAGTACTTGTTTTTTTATTCATATTGTTCAGTAATTTCCATTTTTGCCCGCCGAGGCACACACATGCACAAAACCTCGAACATGCAGCCACCGGGAAGCCGAGGGGAGAGTTTTGGAGATAATTTTGCAAAACGGGGCGACGGGGGAGCCTATGGGGTCAAGAAGGGCCAGTGGCACTGTGAGGGCCATACCCAGACTCGACCCTACTCACCTCCCTCAGTCTTCCAGACTGCTACAGGGAATGACGTACATCTATTTGCAAGTATCCCTGCCACTTGGGACCGACACCCAGACAAGTCTCTGGCCTATCTCCAATGCCAACCCAAGGGGGTAAATCCCATCAATTTGACGACTCTATCCGCTTATCATAATTTAATTTGTCCTTGGCATCTTTCAGTCACCCACACTCGAAATTGTGGTCCTTGGTGTTGATTCTCTTGACCTTTAACTTGAGGATCTGCTCTTGCTTTCTCGTTCTTCCTTGAGAGATGTTACAAGTGGTATCAGAGCATGGTTTAATAAGGTCCTGACCTTAGAAGGGTAAAATTTGGGAAATAGGCATAAGTTGTATTGCATTTTTAATTATAGTATATTGTGAAATGAGAATCTCCCTATCAATACAGGAAAATATCCGCCAAGCTTACCAAAAGTTTGTGATTTTCAACATCATGTTCGAGGCTGCTTGCAGCTCCAACAACTTTGTACTTCGCAAGAGCGTCATGCAATTGTTAGATTTAATGTTTTCCCCTCCTCCTACATGGGGAATCAGCTGGTCACAGTTTGGCGGAATTTTCCTGATTGATGCGGGACAATTAGAAGGGTTGACACTCAATCTAAAAAGACTCAAGTGGGCAGAAACACTTCGGACCATCGAAGTTTTCTTCTTTAGTGGGACTGAAGATCCAGATCAGACCATTGTGGTAGATGGGGTAGAAGTGTTACAAAATCAGTGGGTCTATGATCAAGTAGCCACAGTAATATACCCAGGTAGGATTAGGCCCATGAGGGTAGGCCCAAGGTTTAGGGGACCAAAAGACGTCATCTTTTTTGATCCCCTGTTAGACCCACCAGTAGTAAAGAGGTTGTTGATTTAGGGAATCACACATTGTATATAGCATGAGTCCATCTTGTATATAGTATGAGCCCATCTTGTACATAGTATGAGTCAGTGTTGTATCAACCTTTGTATATACCATGGTTTTATGACATGCTTGTGTAGTTAAATTGAAATGGTGTTAATGATTGTCAGATTTCTGTTTTTAGTATGTTAAAAAGTATACAAATTAGAGAGCTGCATGACAAAACAAAAGTAGTATAAACACTAAAACCTCTTCATTAATTACAAACCCAGGGAATTGCCAAAAGTCTCTATACTCCCACCCAGGAAAAGAAACTACTGTTAAAACAAGTTCAACTCCCAACTTTCAAGGGAGAAGGAACCAATTTAGAACGTGATGCCGAAGCATGGCTCGATGCCATGGATGATTATTTCTTGGCAGCAGGAACTGCTTCAGAGAATCAAGCAATGTTAGGAATGTTCCGGCTCACCGGAGACGCCAAACTTTGGTGGAAACAATACTGTAGAGATAATCCTTCCATTAGTCCCTCTTGGGAAAGAATGAAGTAGGCAGTGAAAGAAAGATATCTTCCTCCAGCTCACCAAGCTATCAAGATGAATGAGTTCTTTGCCCTCAAACAGTTAGGGCTTACTTTGGAAGAGTATTATACCAAATATGTGTCTTTACAACGTTATGCCCCACCAATGACTATGGAACAACAAATTGCTCGTTTTTGTCAGGGTTTAAACAAACCCTTGAGTAACCGGCTGGAAGCTATGAGACCCACCTCTATTCAAGATGCTCTTCTAAGAGCTAAACCACTTGCAGCGGAAGGAAACCCTCCTGCCAGAAACTATTACAACTACAATAACTCTAGAGGAAGAGCAAGGGGGAATTATAATCAAGGAGGTCAGCGAAGGGCAGTGTCAGCTTCAGCCAATATAGAGCAGACTTTTCCTAACATCAGATGCTATGGATGCAATAGAATGGGACACTACAGAAGCCAATGTTCTGAGGGACAAAATCCTCAAACTGCTACTGGAGCCCCTTCTCATACTCAAATAGGACAAGGGAATAATCAAAGAGGTAGAGGCAATAGAGGACGAGGCAGAGGAAGAGGTAGAGGAGCCAGAACTTATGCTGCATTAGGAGAACCTACATTGCAGGATGAGGAAGATGAAAGAGCTACTCTTTTTGCTGCCATTGATAATCCTGGAGCTCGACAACAGTACGCTGTCATCCAAACCACTGCAAACAGAGAAGGTGAACAATTTGAACTACTTATAGATTGTGGCAGCACCAACTCTTTTCTCTCCCCTAAATGTTTAAGAAAACTTAAATTGAACCAATATCCTACCAAGAAATTAGTAGTAGAATTAGCAAATGGGAAAGAGGTTCTATCTCAATTTACAGCTGGGAAAGTTGAGTTTGAACTAGGGGGAACCCTGACTTCATCCTACTTTCGAACTCTTCCAATAGGAATCTATGATGGTATCCTAGGAATGGATTGGCTAATCAAAAATCAAGCCCAAATTCACTGTGCTCAAGGGAACTTAACCTTCAAAAATCACTTAGGTGAAGAAACATTAGTACAAGGATTAAATGGGAAACCTAAGGCTCATTTAGTCAAGGCTAGCCGACTTCTGAAGGGGTTACGAAAAGGGCAACAGATCTTTGTAGTAAAACTTAACAAGGCAGATGATTCAATGGACAACCCAACTCCAGAATGGCTTAAAGAATTTTTGGATATATTTCCGGAAGATCTTTCGAATTTACCTCCTCCCAGAGATATAGACCATGAAATTGAAACCTTCCCAGGTAGTGAACCAATTTCAAGAAGACCCTACAAAATGTCCCTCCTTGAAGCTATTGAATTAAAAGAACAGCTTCGTCAGCTTATTGAGCAGGGATTCATAAGACCAAGCATTTCACCTTGGGGAGCACCTGTTCTATTCCAAAAGAAGAAGGACGGATCCTTACGTCTCTGCATTGATTATAGGGGGCTTAACCATGTATCAGTAAAGAATAAGTACCCCATTCCTCGCATCGATGAATTGCTTGACAGGTTACATGGAGCCAAGGTGTTCACAAAAATTGATCTCAGATCAGGTTACCACCAAATCCGAATTAAGGAGGCAGATATTTACAAAACTGCTTTCAACACCCGGTATGGGCATTATGAATTCATAGTGATGCCTTTTGGCCTTACGAATGCTCCAGCCACTTTTAACCGTCTCATGCAAGATATATTCAGAGAATATCTGGATGACTTTGTGTTGGTGTTTTTCGATGATATCCTGGTATATTCTAAGGATGAAAAAGATCATGAAGACCATGTATGTAAAGTACTCCATCTTCTACGCCAACATCAGTTATACGCTAAGATGAGTAAATGTATGTTCTCCACACCAGAAGTTAGTTATCTTGGTTTTATAATCAATCCTGAAGGAATTTCAGTAGACCCCGCAAAGGTTAAAGATATAATAGATTGGCCACAACCCAAAACAGTCAGTGAGATTAGAGGATTTTTGGGCATTACAAGATGGTATAGAATCTTTGTCAAAGATTATGCAGTTATCGTCACTCCCCTGACGCAGCTACTTAAAAAGTCAGCCAAACTTACATGGGGGAAAGAACAGGAAGATTGTTTCTTCAAGCTAAAACAAAATCTCACATCAGCTCCCGTACTCAAACTTCCTGACTTCACTCAAGAGTTTGAAGTAGTAACAGATGCCAGCGGTCTTGCTATAGGAGGAGTCTTAAACCAAGAAGGTAGACCAGTCGCCTTTACTTCACGAAAATTAAGAATCCACGAGCTGAACTATCCAACTCATGATTTGGAACTTCTAGCTGTCATCCATGCTCTAAAACTATGGAGGCATTACCTTCTAGGAGGAAAATTTCAATTAATCACCGATCATCAGAGTTTAAAATGGATTTTCTCACAAGCAACACTCAACATGAGGCAGAGAAGATGGATTGAACTGTTACAGGAATATGACTTTGAGATAAAGTATAAACCAGGGAAAGAGAATGTGGTTGCTGACGCTCTTAGCCGTAAGGTTTTTCTTGGGGCTATTTCCACAGTTGACAATCCCATCCTCTACAAGGTTAAAGAAGCTTCCCTGGAAGATAAGGATTATCAAAAACTTTTATAGGTTATCAATCAACCAGATCTAAAAGAAAAAGAGAAAGGCAAGATCAAGGATTATTCACTTGAAGAGGGGCTTCTCTATTATAAGTATTGGCTTTACATTCCTAAAAATACGACGTTAAAGGAGTTAATCCTTTATGAAGGACATAATGCTCCAGTTGCCGGCCATCCTGGCTATGCAAAGACCCTTAATGCCATAAGGAAAAGCTATTTCTGGCCAGGAATGAAAGGCGATATACTTCGCTACATCAGACAATGTCTTTCCTGTCAAAGGATTAAGGCTGAACGAGTCATGATGCCAGGAAAACTTCAACCTTTGGACATTCCTCAGATGAAGTGGGAACTCATAAGCATGGATTTTGTAACAGGACTTCCCACTGTTCAAGGGGGTTATGACTCCATTATGGTGGTAGTAGATATGTTGACTAAAGTCTCCCACTTGATGCCTGTAAAAACAACTTATACCGCATCAGACATAAGCCGTCTCTTTATCAAAGAAATCTTCAGATTGCACGGGCTTCCTAAGAGAATAGTCAGTGACAGAGATGCAAAATTCACCTCAAAATTCTGGAAAGCTTTATTTGAATCATTAGGAACTCAGTTATGTTTCAGTACATCCTATCACCCCCACACAGACGGCCAGACAGAAAGAGTAAACCAAGTCATTGAAGACATCCTTAGAGCCTATTGTGGCAGAGAACCCCCGAAATGGATCCAATTTCTTCCTTTGGTGGAATTCGCCTATAACTCTGCTTTTCATCAAAGCATTGGGATGTCCCCATTCAATGCTCTTTATGGGCATGAGTGCATATCACCCCTAAATCTTTCTGACCCTACTACAAGGGTAGAAGCTTCAAAACAGATGTTAGAGGAAATGGATGCGCAAAGCAAAGCCATAAGGCAAGACATTCAGGCAGCCAAAGATCACCAGAAACAATATGCTGATAAAAAACGGTCTGATCGGGTTTTCAAACAAGGAGATAAAGTGTTTCTAAGGGTTCGGCCAAAAAGAAGCACTTTATCCTTGGGAAAATACAAAAAACTAAGCCCCAGATATTGTGGACCGTATGAAGTGATTAAAGCAATCAGTGATCAAGCTTATAAACTAAAATTACCTGAGCATCTCAAGGTCCATAATGTCTTCCATATCAGTCTTCTAAAACCTTACATCCCAAATCCAAATCATACCCTAGATGACGAACAAATTGTGATGCAGAAGCAAGGAATTCTTGAACTCCAACCAGATTGTATTCTCGATACGAGGCAAAGGAGTTTAAGAAACAGGGTTATCAAAGAATATTTGGTCAAATGGAAGGACTACCCTACAGAGGATGCCACTTGGGAGGATGAAGTATCCCTTCACAAGGATTTTCCCAATTTCGGTTGAGATGAGGACATCTCAAATCCTTAAGTTGGGGTGATTGTAAGGTTTCCAGTTTCCGAAACCTTCAAAACTGTACTAAGCTTGAAAAACTTAATGGAAAATGCTATTGCAGGACTCCAAACACTAATTATTTTGGTATTTTTGGATTTATAAGCAGAGCTTTACTATGTCTAGAAATTTTCAGAATCTGATTCCGATAAAAACAGGAAAAGTTACGGGACCTGGAAAATTACCATGGAAATTTAATAAATAGCAAAAATTGAATGGTTTCATTTTAATCATTAGCAAAAGACTTCTTTACACTAAGGTTCTAGAGTTAAATAGGAAATTCCAAATTTCATCATGGAAAATCTGCAACAATCAAACAGGCAAATTCTGGAAGATATGGGGTGAGTATGGAAGCTGTGGAAACTGGCCAGAAGCAGTGATGGCTGAAAAATGCGCCATTTTCAAGCTGGGGGGCTGCTTGGACTAGTGGAAAGCTACCAAAAGCTGCCAGATGCTCAGAAAAACCTATAAATAGGACCATTCTATTCATATCTTGTTAGACTCGGAGCCTTGAGAATTTCTCTCTCATCTAGGGAGAAACACTACGCAGAAATCATTAGAGTTAAACCTCTAATTGATGAATCCTAATGGTAATTAACCTAATCCTTCTCAATTAGTAAGGTTAGATTAGGATAAATGATGAATTAATCAAAGATTAGGCCTATATATGCTTCTTAAACATCTTTAAATTAATGAATCTCTGCTGATTATTATAATTAAGCTTAGAAATACTAAGCTAATTATTTATCCTCTCATATTAGGGTTGGAATTAGCCAATTTAGCCATGAATTAATGGTAAAAATATTAATTAGGATTAGAACAAGTTGAATTATTTATCAGAGATACTTTAGATAGTTATTAATCTAAGAAAATTATCCTATAATTTTTTAAGAAGTTTTCCTAATTAATTAAGCCTAATTACTCTGTTTTTTGAGTAATTTTAATAGGGGAAATTAGTAAATGAAATTCAAATGCTTCCATATAATTATCAGTGGTTGATTAAGTGATCAATGACCTGTGATAATTAGGATAAGTTCAGAAAGTTAATTTAGCTAATTATTTTAGCTAAAATACCCTGTTTTTTGAGTAATTTTAATAGGGGAAATTAGTAAATGAAATACAAATACTTCCATATAATTATCAGTGGTTAGATAGTAGATCAATAACCCGTGATAATCAGGAGAAGTTCAGAAAGTTAGTTTAGCTAATTATCTTAGCTAAAATACCCTGTTTTTTGAGTAATTTTAATAGGTGAAATTAGTAAATGAAATACAAATGATTTCATATAATTATCAGTGGTTAATTAGATGGTCAATAACCCGTGATAATTAGGAGAAGTTAATTTAGCTATTTATCTTAGCTATAATACCCTATTTGTTGAGTAATTTTAATAGGGGAAATAGTAAATGAAATACAAATGCTTCCATATAATTATCAGTGGTTAATTGGATTGTCCATAACCTGTGATAATTATGAGAAGTCCAGAAAGTTAATTTAGCTAATTATCTTAGCTAAAATACCCTGTTTTTTGAGTAATTTTAATAGAGGAAATTAGTATATGAAATACAAATGCTTCCATATAATTATCAGTGGTTAATTAGATGATCAATAAACTGCGATAATTAAGAGAAGTTCAGAAAGATAATTTAGCTAATTATCTTAGCTAAAATATCTTGTTTTTTGAGTAATTTTAATAGGGGAAATTAGTAAATCAAATACAAATGCTTCCATATAATTATCAGTGGTTAATTAGATGATCAGTAACTTTTGATAATTAGGAGAAGTTCAGATAGTTAATTTAGATAATTATCTTTACTAAAATACCCTGTTTTTGGAGAAATTTTAATAGGGGAAATTAGTAAATGAAATTCAAATGCTTCCATATAATTATCAGTGATCAATTGAGTATTCAAGTACCTATGATAAATAAGAGAAGTTCAGAAAATTAATTTAGCTAATTACTTTAGCTAAATTACTCTGTTTTTTGAACAATTTTAATAGGGGAAATTAGTAAATAGAATTCAAATGCTTCCATATAATTATCAGTGGTTAATTAGGTGTTCCATAACCCGTGATAATTAGGATAAGTTCAAGAATTTAATTTAGCTAAATATTTTAGCTAAAATACCCTATTTTTTGAGAAATTTAAATAGGGGAAATTAGTAAATAGATTTAAATTGAATTGAGAACTTTGTCAAAGGTTTATTAGACCTCAAGGAACCTGTGATAATTATGCTACCTCTAGGAAATTAGTTTAATTATATAGCCCAATAAAATTACTCCAATTTTGGGAAAAATAAAAAAGGGAAATATAGTAAAGTAAATAAAAAACCTTTGATATCAATATCAGAGAAGAAATAGACCTTGGAAAATCTATTATACTTATCCTAACCTTAGAGAAATAGTTTAGGTACATATTTTGGTCAAAAGTAACCAATTTTGTATATAATGGATAAGAAAACTGAAGAAATAAAATTATCTAAGTACCAAAGAATTAACCGAGGTCCAAAACCCTTATTTTTGGGTAAACAAGGAAAAATAAATGTTATTCAATAAATCCTCTAATGGATTAAGTCTTTTTATAAGGCTGCCGAAATGGCCCCCAAGACAACCAGGGGAAACCCTATGACGGAAGATGAAGATACTAGTAACAAACGCAACAAAGCCACTAACGACCATGAAGCAGGGCCTAGACATAGGCCCACAGAGGAGAGTTTACGGGCACCTGGCCCACAGCAGATGGACGACCAGTCCCAGGTGGTTTTCAATTATGCCATTAATAAGCTTTTAGATTTCATTTTAAGTTAAGCACTGCATACGAAGGGTTAGGAAGGAAAACACTGGCTGAAAAAGGAAGGTAACTTCCACGAAACCCACGATCAATGATTGCAATTAGGAAAGAAATGATTGGGTTATTACTGGTTGAAATAGGAAGGAAATGTTTGACCATCCTTAAGACAGCTTGTCTCAAGACACCTCTGATTCCTTGGAAATATTTTTACTCCAGGTAATGAGTAACGATGGAGATACCATCATGGAGGAGTCGGTTACCTCTGCACGTGTGGAGTCTTTACCCCGTGCTTGTTTATGTTTATGGATAGTACTTTTAAGTTTATCCTAGAGGAACCGCCCGGTTGTATGGGCAACTGGTTTTGGCGTATGAGCGCCCGGACTTTGGGTGAAGACTTTTTCCACCCCGGTTATATAAATAAGGAATGGGTGCCGTTTTTCACCCTTGTATAGGTGGTCTTGAGACAAGTTAGTACTGGTCAGTGATACCTTAAAATGACAGTACCTTGTCTTAAGTATAAAGATGTCTGTTTTCTGAAAGAATGTCGGAGCCGATTCATTAGGAGATTTCGGAGGTCTTTTGGAGGGCCTTTTGGAAGAGAGAGAAAAATAAGCTCCTCCAATGAGAGAAGAGCCTACGTTACGTAGAAAAATAGATTGATATTAACAAAAATATAAAAGGTGTCCCTCTCCTTATTTAATAATCTAGTGGTCCTTGAAGACGATCACTCTCTTTCATTTAATGTGAGCACCTTTTTCAGAAGGTAGATGCGGTGCATTTGATACAGCTTACGTCATCACTAGAACTCAAAAAGTCACAAAACTATCAAGTGGTGGAAGATTTTGAAACTTTTGATACTGTCAATGCGTCCGGAATGCCCAAATATCCTAGAAATGAATGTCCAATTGCCTCGCTCCGACATCCAAAGAGGCAAAAAATGTCAAAAACCCCTAAAAGAACATTTTACTAACGGCGCGCGAGGGGGCATTCCAAAATTTTGGAATGCCTCTTCGCGTGCCGTTAGTAAAAAGCCTCTTTTTTCCTCTTTTTAGGCAGCTTTTTGAGAGGAAAATGTCAAAAAACCTCTAAAAATGGGTTTTCTTGAAAGATAAGTGTCCAAAAATCACTAAAAGGAGCTTTGTACTAATGGTGCACAGGGGGGCATCCTAGAATTTTAGAATGCCTCCTCGCGCGTCTTAAGTAAAAAGCCCATTCTTTGCGGTTTTTTAACATTTTTTGCCTGTCCGGATGTCGGAATGAGACAAGTAGACATTTGTTTTTAGGGTATTTTGGCGTTCCGGATGCATTGGTGGTGTCAAAAGCCTCAAAATCTATCACTATTTGACAGTTTGTGACTTTTCAACTTTCAGTGATGACGTAAGCTGCATTGAATGCGCCGCACCTGCCTCCTGAAAAAGACGCTTGTATTAAATAAAAAAGTGACTGTTTTCAAGGACGATTGGGAATATAAATCTACTTTTTAGAGTGTTTGGTTGTCCTTTTGGACATACTCACAAGGTGCAAGTGCATTTTAAAAAAAGTTTCTAGAGAGAGAAATACAATTTCTTACAAGGCCCTCCAAATGACCTCCGAAATTTTCTAATGACCATAATGAGACTAAACCTTTCTCTCTTTAATGAGACAAGGTTTCCATGGAGCTTAACCCTAATCACACAAGGTCACCATGGGAGCTAAAAACTAATCACACAAGATCACCATGGAAGCTTAACCCTAATCACACACAAGGTCACCATGGAAGCTAAACCCTAAATTGCAAGCTTGTCTTTCAAAGCTTTTCCTAAGTGCAAGGTTACCATAAAATCTTAGCTTAAGGATGTAAATCTACTTTTGAAGCTTAGTTTAATGATGCATAGATACTCTTAGCACTTAACCCTAATTGTGAGGTTACCATTAAAGCTTAAACCTAAAATACAAGGTAGTCACTAAAGCTTACACCTAAGTGCAAAGTTACCATTAAAGCTTATCTTAAGAGTGCAAATCTACCTTTGAAGCTTAACTTAATGATGCATAGATACGCTTAGCACTTAACACTAATTGCGAGGTTACCATTAAAGCTTAAACCTAAAATACAAGGTAGTCACTAAAGCTTACACCTAAGTGCAAAGTTACCATTAAAGCTTAGCTTAAGAGTGCAAACCTACCTTTGAAGCTTAACTTAATGATGCATAGATATTCTTAGCACTTAACCCTAGTTGCGAGGTTACCATTAAAGATTAAACCTAAAATACAAGGTAGTCACTAAAGCTTACACCTAAGTGCAAATATAAAGCTTAGCTTAAGAGTGCAAATCTACCTTTGAATCTTAACTTAATGATGCACTAGATACTCTTAGCACTTAAACCTAATTACGAGGTTACCATAAATCTTAAACCTAATATGATGCACATAAACCTTCATAGTATTAAATCACATAGTTTAGGTTAATTAATCCTGCTAGAAGTGAAGATTACCTCCTCTAAACAAGAGGGAAGTGGGGTTAAAGTCCTTCTTGAAGAGATGTGAGGCTCAAGGAAGAAGGAAAAAGATTTAGGATGAAGAGGAAGGAGAGAGGAGCTTCTTCACAAAACCCTCAAGGGTCTGGACTTCAAGAGAGTGAGAGAGCAAGATCAAGGTTTAATGGAAACCTTGATTTACTTAAGCATAATCTTGAGCATGGCAAGTATGCAAATATCTTAGCAATGTGTGTAAAATTACAAAGGAGAGTGGGTGCTTATATAGGAAATGGTGGGTAGAATACAGTGTATATACTGGGAGGGTGTTGGCTTACCTTCAATGCAAGCCAGAGAGAGAATGAGTGAAAAGTTGTAACTTTTGGCTCATTCAAGAATTTTTTTAACCTTAAATTGAATTCTTCAATCAAAGAATTTTATTTCAATTTGAATTCTTCTAAATTCCTATTGGACCCCAATTCTCTTCTCAATTCCTATTGGACCCCAATTCTCTTCTCAATTCTTATTGGACCCCAATTTCTTCTCAATTCCTATTGGACCCAATTCTCTTTTCAGTTCTTATTGGACCCCAATTTCTTCTCAATTCCTATTGGACCCCAATTCTCTTCTCAATTCCTATTGGACCCCAATTCTCTTTTCAATTTCTATTGGACCCCAATTATTTTCTCAATTCTTATTGGACTCCAATTTCTTCTCAATTCCTATTGGACCCCAATTCTCTTCTCAATTCTTATTAGACCCCAATTTCTTCTCAAATCCTATCTCTTAAGTTTATCTTCCAATCAAGTTAGTCTCGTTTTTTGCCCGTTCTTGATCTAGATCACTTCCGACGCGGCTTTTGACGAAGAAGTATAAAAATAATCTTAATCTTTTTGGAAAAATATAGGGATGACGTAATTTCTTATCCGAAATATCCTTGTCTTTTCATTCTGGAGTAAAGTCTCGTTTTCCACATGACTTCTTTGTCGGTCTTGATTTTTCTAAATTAATTCTAGGCTAAAAAAGTTCTGAATGTCTCTAGGGTTTAGGGAGGGACCTTACAAGCAGAATTGCTCCGCTCCCTGTGCGGTGTGGCGCACAGGAGCTTTTTTTACACCGTTCGACCCCGCCCACCGCCGCCGATGTGTCACATTTCCTTCTTGACCCCGTACGCCCCCCCGTCGCCCCGTTTCACAAAATTATATTCGAAACTCTTCCCCCGACCGCTCGATGGCTGCATGTTCGAGGTTCTGTGCACGTGTGTGCCTCGGCGGGTAAAAATGGAGCTATGGTGGTGAACTTAAATTTAACATATCCAACAATTCAAATACTTATAAAAAACAATGTACAAGTTAAAATTGAACAATTGCTTGGAATGGTAGAAATTCGCCAATTGATATTTTAGAGAAAGATTACAAATCTCATGAAGAGAGAGTACATGGGATAAACTACATCTTATGAAGACATCCTTCATTTCTAATTTAGTGCTAAGGCTAAATCCATATTTTTTAAAGTTACATGCTTTGCATGCACCATACAGGAGACGCCATCTTGAAAAAGCTGCACCAAAATATCTTCAACGGCATCCTGGAAGGCCAATAAAGCTGCGCGTTCTATTCTTGTAATGGAATCCCTATAATCATCTATCATCTCTCTCACCACCCAAGAGAAGGCCGCTTTGGGTATGATTGGCTCAGTGCTCTTTTGGTATTTCCTGATCTCACGCAGAGCCACTATGCCTGGCCTCCATCTCCGCTTTTACTGTGTTGGTGGTGAGAGCCGCCTGCCTAGCCCATTGAGGAGGACCATCTTTGTATTTTTTCCTCCTCTCCTCTTTGGTTTGCCGCTCTTCTGGTGTCACCTTGTCCCTTTTTATTTTTGCACATTGCTTGGCTCTCTAAGGGATTTTTGAAGGCTTTGAGCTCCTAACCTTTGCTTGTTGGGTGGCTTGAGCTCTACCTTGTGCCGCCTTCTTCTCTGTCTCTGGTCGTGCTTTTGTAAGTTGGCCAAATGAGCTCCCTTGGCCTCATCTCTCTGCCTTTCCTCTTGCTCTCTCTGTCTTCTCTGATCTTCTTGTACTCTAAGGGCTTCCTTTTCAGCTGCCTCTTTCTTTTCCCTCTCCCTTTGTCTTTTCCTCCTCTTGGCCTCTTTTGCTTTAGATATCGGGTCACCTGGTATTACCTTGATTACTCTTTCTTTGATTCGTGGTGGAAACTTTCACGGCGTAGTATGTGGGGTGGCATGAGCACCAGTGGTTGTGGCAGGAGGCGATGGCAGTGGATTTTCAAGCGAACCTTGATATTCCTCTTCTATTTCTCTAGTTTCTTGCGTTGCTCTGCGAAGAGGTGAAATCGGTGGAGGATCTGAAAGAGGTGTGCGAGTGGCATGGGTTAAATTCTCGAGACCTCCAAATATGTGTCGCATGTTGCTTTGATCATCTGGTTTTGATGGTTGGGGAGGCTCTTGGGTGTTTGGAGCAGGCTAGTGCACTGGGTTATCCACTTGTGGTTGGGAATGTGGATTTGAAGCCCTGGATTGTGCATGGGGTTCCGGATGTGGATTTTTTGCGGTGTGAGTGGTATTGTTCTGCATAGTGCCAGCCTGTTCGTGTGAATCATCCATGTGGTGCAAGCCTGTTCATGTGAATCATCCATGTGAGTGCGTGTACGTTTGTGCTCGAGTGGATCTTCTAGAATGTGCAAACAAGAAATGAACTTCAAGTGTGAGTTTTGACTTATAAAGTACTAATTTTTTTAAAAAAAACTTAAAAACTCAATGATACCATTAAAAATCCAAAATTGACGAAATTTGTTACATGAAACCATTGATTGCGGCGTCAACAAATCACGTGGTATTACAATGTATGCTCAATATGGAAATGGTTAGTGTCAGAAATTTATTGATTTTCCACCCAACGTCTGCCATTTCGTCGCCTTGTCGCCAACCACCGTCGAAATCGATCTTTTGACTAGAACCATGATATGATTGCGATCGCCTCACGCTAACCACTTTCTCTATTCTGCATTTCAAGCTTCTTGCACTCTAGTCGTCTTCCTTTATCTTCCCGCTAAAACTCTATAGAACCAATTGAACATTTCGTGCAGGGCATTGCTCTTTTTCCTCCCACCTCCATGCCTTGTATTTTTAAAATACACTGCTTTTGCTTAATAGTGTGAGCGCCCCATTCCTTGGCTACTCCAGATGCCCAATGAGCCGAATGTGTTGAGAAAAAATGAGCTATGAACAAAAAGAATATGCTGCAAAAATATAAACCTTTAGTTCAAACACTGATTTTTTTTATTCCAAAGATAAAGTGTTCAACCCACCATGTAATGTGTTATGTGTGTCTTCCCCAGGAATCCACTATTTGCGATGTAAAACTATTGATTACAAAGTTTAAAGTAGATATCTTAGCAGAAGTTAGATTTTCCTTTTCAAGAAAACAAAAAATAGCATCTACAGATTGCCACACACGAGCACGCTTAATTCCCAGGGCTGCTTCGTTACCTTTGTAGGTGGTAATGTCACACACCTTTTTCCATAATTGAAACTCATTCGGACTTTGAGAGTTAGAATAGTATGAAAGCATATGCCTAGCTTTACTACCACCCATACATATTTTATTAGGACGATCCAGTGTACTTCCAGATGCTTTCCTATCCTTTGATAGCTCTACTGCACCACCATGAAGGCATACGCTTGATAGAATATATTCAAGTTCTCTGATACACTCTTCCCTTCTTTCTTCAGGCTCCATATTCCAAGCATAATTAATATGGAGCATCAGCAACTTGTCAAGAATTCGTAAATGGTGGTGCAGCCAAAGTTGGTCTAAGCAAGGAAATGGTCTATGCCACGCAAAGACAGCAGGCAAGTGTAGTATAGAAGGCTAGGACATGTACCAAAGCCGTGGGAAGCCAAAGGATAGCGGAAGCATATGCTCCATGCGATTTTTTAGCCTAAAACACCTCCAAGTTGGCTCAGTTGCGATGGCCGATAAAGATGTAGAAAATTCCAAGTCAGGGCTTGGAATGTAGTGTTCAGTGTGCTCTAGAAGCTGGTCTAGACGGTTCCTCAAACGGAGCCTCGGTGTGCAAGATACTGAAGTTTAAAGGTAGAGTGGGTAACAGATCCCCGACAGACAGGGCAACTGGGGACATGTGGCCCAGAAAGGTGTCAGTGGATGCATGTGTAGTGCTCGAGTTGTGGAGCATGCTGATCTTCTCGGATGTCAAATCGGAGCTCTGATTAGCAAGTTATGGTCGATTGAAGCGTTTCCGTAGGCCGGGTCTGAACCCACTTGACCGCATTGGAGGATGTGCCATCTGGCATTGTTTTGGCCTGGCCAAGGTTTTCAAAGATAGTATGCATCATGTGGAGCTAGCACAAGTTGAGAGCTCGTCAATCGGGTTCTTGGTCAGCTAGATACAACACGACGAAGGCGGGAGCTAGAGTTAATGAAGAGGTTGACACATGTTTTTTGCCTTTTTTGCGGCCTCGGATATGAGCTTAAAAGGGTCCAAAGGAGGCGAAATTTTTATGATCCGAGATTGGCACGGCAAAGATTCAACACGGCTTGGCGGCTTGAGCTTTTGACCATCGATCAAAATATGGGGATCGAGAAAGGGAGGCCAAAAAAAAGGTTTTCTTAAGTTAAAATGGAGGGTTTTTTGAGGCCTTGGAGGCCATTCTAAGAGGGGATGCCCCAACAGCTGTCACGTGGCATGGGGAGAACCCACATGTGCACGGGGGCCAGTCCATTTTAAGCTTTATGAGCCCAATCATGACCTCCCATTGTATGAAGCAAGGGAAGAGGAAGCTCCCCTTCCATGTGGCAATGGAAGACCCCCGAGGGGCGCTTCTCTGATGGTTCACGGCGGCGCGAGGCGGCCCATGGGTGCGTCCCTGGCGATTTTGGGTAGTGTGGTAGTTGAAATTGGTGGCACCGGTGGCACGCACTGACGAAGGCAATCAACGCACAGTGGTGACATGGCAAGCGTCATGAGGGGATCATTCCCGCGGCCTAATAGGCGGCCCCATTTTGGAAAGAGAGAGAGGAGGCATTAGCGACCTTGCTAATGCCCCCCTCCCCCAAGCATATAAGAGGGCAGTCCCGCAGAGGTGCAAAAAGAGCCAGGGTGGCAAAGAGATTAGGTGGCAAGGGGGAGTCCCGCCGTAGGACAATGAGCATAGAGAGAGAGAGAGAGAGAGAGAGAGAGAGAGAGAGAGAGAGAGAGAGAGAGAGAGAGAGAGAGAGAGAGAGAGAGAGAGAGAGAGAGAGAGAGAGAAAGCTAGCAGCACAAAAGCAAAGCAAAAGGCCATTTCAAGGTCACCCAAGCAAAAGCCAAGGCAAAAGGCAAGGCTGGGACCAAAGTGAAGGAGGAGAGGGAAATGAACAGAAGGAAGGCCAGAGGGAGTCGGACAAAGGTGGTCAAAAGCTAGGCCAAAGAAGCAGTGCAAAGGGTAGCCCCAAAAGGGTAAAAATAATGAGGAAAAAATAAAAAAATAGTGAAAAGCCTAGGGGAAATAGCGACGTCACTATTGCACCCCCCCAAGTACAAAGAGAGAAAGAGAGAGCAGAAGGAAAAAGCAAAGCGGCTACCCCTTCCAAAAGATGCCAAATCAAGATGCCAGATGGGCCAATGAGAGTGTAAATTCCAAACTTAAAGCCCCCCCTATAAAGATCAAATTTTAATCAAGTTAGGGCCTTTTTTTGTGTCGTTTGAAGCCTGCAAAGTATAGAAGCTAACCCCTTTGTAACGTTCTCTTGAAAATGGTCATGGTGATGGTATTGCAAACCAGTGTACATGCCTTTTGAAGTGTAATCAAGCCACTATTGCCCCATCTAGCTGTTGTTTCACCTTCCCCCCTTCTCTTTCTCCTATTGTGTGGAAGTGTGTGCCCCCCTCGGACCGACAGTGTTTTGTATGAGAGAGTGAGATTGAGTGGATGTGAGCGTGTGTAAGGGTGGAGACAGACCATGGCAGTAGGTGTGCATTGTGTGGTGAGTTTGTGGAGTGTGTGAGCAGTGGAAATTAGGCAGGCGGCGGTCTACTAGTGTGAGTTGTGTTTTTGAAGGTGTTTTTCGAGAGGATAGGGGTGTTGTGGATACCCTGAGCTATAGAGAGGCCCTTGTGTTTGTGTCGGGCGTGTTCCCACATTCCCCCTCTCCTTCTTCTGGTGCCCCCACTGAGGAGCACGCTGATTTCTCCTAGTTGATCGAAAAGAAGTGGTTTTTCGCGTTGGAAGTCGTGGCAGCTACAAGCTATGGACTGATTTTCACTAACGAAGAAAGCCCTGACGAGTGGATGTCGGATTTCGAGCTGTATATGCTATCGTTGCGTATGCCGAATGAGGATAGAAAAATGAAAACTTTTCCGGTTATGAATGGGACGGAGAAGCTCAGGAGGCTTTTGATAGGGTCAAGGAGATTTTGTGTCAGTTGCAAGCGGTGTGTCCTCCCAATCGAGAAAACGACTTTTATGTGTCTATGACGGTGGGCACAGTTGCTATTGGAGCGGTTCTACTGCAAAAGGTCGGGAGAAGCTACAAGCCGATATATTTTGAAAGCAAGGTGATTAGCCCAGGAGAGGCTACCTACACCGAGGCAGAGCAATGGGTAATGGCTTTGGTCTTTGCTTGCAGGGAGTTCAAGGTGCATTTGATTGTGCGCAAGTTTTTTGTGTTGACAGCTATTAATCTATTGCCAGAGGTAGTGCTACATTTGAAGCCAGGAAGGAGGATTATGAGGTGGGTGTTGGAGCCACAAGAGTTTGAGTTTGAGTTCAAGGTAGATCGCGCAAGTCGGTCTCACTTGGCAGACATTCTTGTCAGCAAGGCCGTCGATTTGCCGGCCTATCCAAGAGTGGTGCAAGGGGAGGCTAAGGAGGAGCCGGATTTGGAGGATGCTTTTACAATGTGGTTCGATGGAGCATATCGAAGGGTAGTACAGAAAGCAGGAGGAGGTGTGGTGATACACGACCCACATGGTAAAGCTATATTTTTGAAGGCGTATGATCTGGAGGATGTCCATACCAATAATGAGCCGGAGTATCTCACTCTGCATTTGGGTTTAAAGCAGTGTATAGAGTTTGGCATTTCAAGGTTGGTGGTGAATGGAGATGCGTTGCTAGTCATCAAGCAACTGCTAGGCCAATGGCAGGTAAAGCGCGATTCATTGAAGCATTGCTTATTTTCCATCAAGAAGATGCTAATGTCTTTTGAAGAGGTCCAATTCAAACATGTAAAAAGGGAGCAGAACCAAGAGGCAAATCAGTTAGCAAGTAGCAAAGTACAGGTGCATGTTGCAGGTCTATATGTGGCCCCAGCCACTTATGCAGGTACAGAGACTCTAAAGGAGATTGAAGAGTTTTTTAGTACAGGGCAATGTTTAGAGAGTTTGTCCAAGTTGCAAAAGAGAAGAGTGGTGCAAAAGGCCCGCAAGTTCACACTGGTAGGTGAGGATCTCATGAACTATGGGCATGACGGAGTGCTTAGAAGGGTGATGTACAAACAAGAGATAGGAATGGTGCTGGAACAATGCCACGAAGAAAGTGGACATCAGAGAAATGACCAAGTTCTGTTTCAAGTGCTTAGAGCAGGCTTTTGGTGGCCTTCCATAGTGAAGGACATACACTACTGGTGCAAGAAGTGCCACGAGTGTCAAACTATAGGTGAAATACGACTGGTAGCGGAGTCACAGGGCACCATCATCGCACAAAGTGCTTTCGAGAAATGGGGTTTGGATGCCATAGGTCCTCTTCCAAAGTCTACAAGCGGTAAAAAGTACGTGGTGGTAGCCATTGACTACCTTACAAGATGGGTCGAGGCCAAAGATGTGAAGGAAGTAAATGCTGAATGTGGTGGCTCAATTCGTGTTCGATAACCTCTGTTGCCATTTTGGTATTCCATGAGTGTTAGTTTATGATAGGGGTCAGGGGTTTAGAAGCAATCTCATGAGTGCACTAGTGGAAAAGCTAAAGATTCAGCATCGGTTTTCCTCGCCCTATCACCCCCAATGCAATGGTCTAGTCGAGAGTGCTAATGGGCAAATCGTCAAGATGTTAACGAAGTACGTGTATAAGCAAGAAGCTGGGGAAACCAATCTAGAGAAGTGTTTGTGGGCGTATAGGACGTCCTATAAGGTAGCTAAAAACTTCACTCCATTCGAGCTAGTCTATGGTAAGGAGGCTGTGTTGCCGATGCATGCACAGTTAGGTGCTTTGAAGGGTATGTGGCGTGTCAATGCCACTCAACAAAGGGGTTCTACAGGATCGGATAGTCAGTTTTGAATCTTTGCAGATGGACAGAGAGGCAACGGCAGACTACTGTGTGAAGCAAAGAGAGAAGCGGATTGCCAAGTTCAATCAGAACCTGCCGGACAAGAAGATAGAGGAAGGAGACCTAGTCATGAAGTACGAAAGCTACCTGGATTTCACATTCTAGAAGAAGTGGACAGGTCCATATAAAGTGCAAAAGACCTTTCAAATGGGACCTATTAGCTGGTAAGAGCAAATGGCAAGCTTCTTAGGAACAGGGTAAATGGTGTGCGACTCAAGCTGTATTTTGAGAAGAATTTGGTGCCCGAGGTGCAGTAAATTGTGGTCAAGGGGGGTGGGAAACCCACCTAAAACATGTGGTGTGCGAGAGAAAGGAGATGAAGCTTTTGTGCATGGCTTGTACATAAGGTTGCGGTTTTTGCAAGTGCTTTCAGTTGTGAGAGTGGTGTGCCAATTTTAAAGTTATGTACATATGCTTTCAGTCGAACATAAATGTTCGACGAGGGGGCTGGGCAATGATGGTGTAGCCAAAGTTGGTTTAAGCTAGGAAATGGTCTATGCCAAGCAAAGACAGCAGGAAAGTGCAAGGATAGGACATGTACCAAAGCTGTGGGCAGCCAAAGGATGGCGGAAGCGTATGCTCCATGCAATTTTTTAGGCTAAAAAATCTCCAAGTTGGATCAATTGGGATGGCTGATAAAGATGTACAAAATGCCAAGGCAGGGCTTTGGAATGTAGTGTTCAGTGTGCTCTAGAAGCCGGTCTAGACGGCTCGTCAAACGGAGCCCCGGTGTGCAAGATACTGAAGTTTAAAGGTGGAGTGGGTAGCAGATCCCCAACGGGCAGGGCAGCTGGGGACAGGTGGCCCAGGCAGGTGTCAGTGGATGCATGTGTAATGCTTGAGTTGTAGAGGATGCCAGTCTTCTCAGATCGCGAATCGACCTCTAGTTAGCAAGTTATGGTCGATTGAAGCTTTTCCGAGGGTCGAGTCTGAGCCCACTTGACCACATTGGAGGATGTGCCATTTGGCATCTTTTTGGCCTCGCCAAGGTTCCCGAAGATAGTATGTATCATGTGGAGCTAGCACAAGTCGAAAGCTTGTCAATCGGGTTCTTGGTCAGCTAGATACAACAGGATGAAGTCGAGAGCTAGCGTTAATGAAGAGGTTGACAATTGTTTTCTTCTGTTTGTACAGCCTCGGATAGCAAGCTTAAAAGGGTCCGAAGGCGGCAAAAGTTTTATGGTCCGGGACTGGCACGGCGAAGATTCGGCACGGCTTGGCGGCTCGAGCTTCCGACCAATCAACAAAATATGGGGACTGGGAGAAGGAAGCCAAAACAAGGTTTTTTAAAGTTAAAATGGAGGTTTCTTTTGAGGCCTTGGAGGCCATTCTAAGAGGGGATGCCCCAGCAGCTGCCACGTGGCATGGAGAGAACCCACATGGGCACGGGGGCCAGTCCATTTTAAGATTTATGAGCCCAATCGTGACCTCCCATTGTATGAAGCAAGGGAAGAGGAAGCTCCCCTTCCATGTGGCGATGGCAGACCCTCGAGGGGGTGCTACTCTAGTGGTTCGCGGCGGCGCGAGGCGGCCCATGGGCACGTCCGTGGAGGTTTTGGGCAGTGCGGTAGTCAAAATTGGTGGCGCCCGTGGCGAGCGCTGATGAAGGCAGTCAACGCATAGTGGTGACGTGGCAGGTTCCATGAGGGGATCGTTCCCGTGGCCTAATAGGCGGCCCCATTTTGGAAAGAGAGAGAGGAGGCATTGTGACCTCGCTAATGCCCCCCTCCCCCAAGCATATAAGAGGGAAGTACCACAGAGGTGCAAAAAGAGCCGGGGTCGCAAGGATATTAGGTGGCAAGGGGAGAGTCCCGCCGTAGGATAGTGAGCATAGAGAGAGAGAGAGAGAGAGAGAGAGAGAGAGAGAGAGAGAGAGCCCGAGGACTAGAAGCACAAAAGCAAAGCAAAAGGCCATTTCAAGGTCACCCAAGCAAAAGCCAAGGCAAAAGGCAAGGCTAGGACCAAAGTGAAGGAGAGGGAAATGAAGAGAAGGAAGGCCAGAGGGAGTCGGACAAAGGTGGTCAAAAGCTAGGCCAAAGAAGCAGTGCAAAGGGTAGCCCCAAAAGGGTATCAATAATGAGGAAAAATTAAAAAAATAGTAAAAAGCCTAGGAGCAATAGCGACGTTGCTATTGCACCCCCCCAAGTACAAAGAGAGAAAGAGAGAGCAGAAGGAAAAAGCAAAGCGGCTACCCCTTCCAAAAGATGCTAGATGGGCCAATGAGAGTGTAAATTCCAAAATTAAAGCCCCCCCTATAAAGATCAAATTTTAGTCAAATTAGGGCCTTTTTTTGTGCCGTTTGAAGCCTGCAAAGCGGAGTTCTCGGACAAGCTAACCCCTTTGTAATTTTTTCTTGAAAATGGCCATGAGTGTACATCCCTTTTGAAGTGTAATGAAGCCACTATTGCCCCATCTAGCTGTTGTTTGTGATCTGCCAGCTTAACCAATATTCAAGCTTTTTCTCCCCTGCACTTCCCCATATTAAATGATCAGTTTAACATGAGAAAAAAAGTAATTTAGGAGAATTAGATATTAGTTATTATGACATAGGAACCTTTGAAGACTTTTTTTACACACACAAAACATCCAATTTAACTAAGCTTTGACCATTGGACACAACCTTTGAATTTTGGAACCTTAGCATTTTGGAAGTCTTAATGGGTTGAACCTTAGGGTCATTAAAGCCCATTGTTGCACATTGCTCTTTTGCAGATGCCCCCCCCTTTGGATCCCTATTTTCCCTCCTTTGGATCCCTTGGATCCCTGACAGAGACCGGTGGTCTGCAGCCTTACCAATACTCTAGCTTTTACTCTCCTGGTACTTCCCCATATTAAATGATCAGTTTAACATGAGAAAATCATTTGGGATGACATTACCTCTCTCTTGAAACCATAGTCGTCCTCGACTATGAATAGGTAGAGAAGATAAAGCCTAGTCATTAGTCCGTTTGCTAGCGGGTAGAGGACCCCTGTTTTACCCTACGACATTGTCCCATAATGGATGACTAGTCCATTTGGTGCTTGAAATCATTAGCTGTCGCAATCATGTTTGCACATTAGCGCGTATCAATCTTCCATAGTAGAGTGACAAGCTCTACTTGGTGTTCGGGAGACGTCGTCTCCACAAACATGATCCTAAGCATGGATACTTATTAAAATTTTTGCACTAAAGAAAAAGAGAGTCTTACAAGACAAAAACTTTGTTCATGTATACATATTTACATTTGCTTACTCTATGGAATCATTGTAAGCATTGACAAGGTTTAGGTTATCCTTTAATTGTATGCCTTGCATCCATCTAGCATCTTCAAAAGGATAATTTTTAAACTTGATAAGATATTGTCGGATACTCTCACCACCTTGTAATACCTTATCTTTGTGTCGGGGAATGGATTCGGGTTGCAGCACCTCTTCTTGGTCCTTGATCTCCGACGGGTCTTCAATAATTGCTTCTTGAGGTGGTTGTCCTTTGTAAGGCTTTAGTAGGCTCACATGGAAAGCATTGTGTATGAGCCAATGGCTGGGAAACTTGAGTTGATAGTCCATATCATCGATTGGTCTAAGAATTTGGAAGGGACCATAGTACCTTTTTGCTAACTTAGCATAGTACTTTTGGTGTCCCGTGGGATTCTTGCCCGTTGTGTGCGTTAATCGAGCCTTAGGAAACTTAAGCAAGATCCAATCATTTTGTTTAAAGGCTAGGGATCTTCCGTGCTTATCAGCAGCAGCCTTTTGCCTTTGCTAAGAGATGGATATAACATCCTTGATCTTTAGGAAAGATTCTTACACGTCTCGGCTATATTCATCTGCAACGAAGATCTCCCCATGTACCTTAAGTAGCAATGGACTTTTTTATCTTCCCGCTCTCACCTCAAAAGGTGCTTTTCCCATGGAGGTATGTACAGTGTTATTGTAAGCATACTCCACTAAGGGTAAGTAATTCTCCCGTTGGGATTTCTGATCTACTTCTATGACATAAGCTTTTAGTAGATCAAGAATGGTTAGGTTAGCTATTTCACTTTGGCCATTCGTTTGGGGATAATAGGCCAAAGAGAAGTTTAGCCTTGTACCTGGATTCTCAAAGAGACCATTCCAAAAATTACTAGTCATTCTAGGCTCTCTATCCGACACTATGGACATTGGCAAGCCGTCAGGGATTTAATATTTACGTAATTAGTCAAATTTTGTGTGATCACAAGGTCTTATTGATACATTTACATCATTACACTAAACATAATCACACAGAACCTAGTTAATGGTGACTTGCAAACCCACTAAATTCCCGTCGGGATTTTTAGTATTCCAGGCAAGCCCGCAGGGGTTTATCATTTCCCCTGCGGGCCAGCGGGAATACTGAAAAGCCCGACGGGCTCATAGAATTATATATACGCGGGCCTGATCGGGCCCGCTGGGTGTTATTTCATCTTGCTTTCATCTTCAGAGAGAGAGAGAGAGAGAGAGAGAGAGAGAGAGAGAGAGAGAGAGAGAGAGAGAGAGAGAGAGAGAGAGAGAGAGAGAGAGAGCGCTCGTCGACCACCTTTACAGGTACGTCGAGAGGAGAGAGGAAAGAGGGAGAGAGGGGGTCGTGTGGGAGCGTGCTCTGCGTCGCAGTGCGTGGCAATAGCAGAGTACCTGACCACACGATCTGGGTAGTGTGTGTATGTGTTGTGTGGTAGCGTGCCTTTTGTCGTAGTGCGCGATAGTAATAAGGTACCTTACCACACAAGGGGAGTGTGTGTGTAATCTGTTCTATGGAACAGTGCTTATCACGGGGACATCACCTTGGTGACGTGGGGAAGATGGTGTCCTTGTGGTAAGTATTGGCTTACTGTCTGGGTACTACGTCGGTAACGCGACGAATCTAGTATCCTTATGGTAAGTCAACTTCACTCCCCTTTCCCAAAAAATATATGGGCATCGATTGGTAACGCGGCTATATGATGTTCGTATGCAGGCCATTGTTTTCCCTTAGATCCAGGCGGCACTGTGTCGGTAGCGCGGCTAATAGAGTGTTGTTTGTTAGAAGAATGTGTTTTGGCATAAATGTGGCGTTCAGGTCGTTAACCCAGCCGTACAAACGTCATACAATTTGTATGTGCATGTGCAGTTAATTTTTTAAGTATTAAGTATATGAAATACTTGGTCGGTAACGTGACTATGAAGAGTATTTCATATACAAAATGTATGAATTGTTTGATTTTGTTGTTTTTAAATGTCCATTTGAAATTATATACTAGCTAATCATATTCAAAAGAATACTTTATTCATCAATCATCACTATATTAAATGTTCCATTTATATAAATTATATGTAAAAAAGTATTTGCACACAAATTGCATGTTTAATATTCTTTTTTAATCTTTTTAAAGGACTCTCAAGCATTATCGTTATTTTTAATGCTTCATTTACATAAATTCTCTGTAAAAAATCTAAATGCACACAATTTTCATGTTAAATATTCTTTTGTATCTTTTTAAAGAGCATCAATTATCATCGTTTTTTGATTGCTACATTTACATAAATTCTATGTAAAAAAGTGTGTGAACACAATTTGCTAGTCCAATTTGTATACTTCCAATGTTTTAAATGTTTTTGAAGTTTTTAAGTCGGTGTGTGCTTTGTTTGAATTAGTATGTGAGCACGGAGAAAAATATAAATTAAAAATTTAATATATGTTGAAATGTGCCAGACTGTTAACATGTATTGTTTGATCTGAATTAAGTTCTTATAAACCACTTGTTTGAACTGCATTTTACACGTGTAACAGATTGCAATTTTAAGTGAAGATTATTTTCAATTTTTAATTATCAATATTTCCTTGCACATTTGTTAAAGTCTTCAAGTGGTGGTTAAGAGTTTACCTGAGATAGTGTGAGAGTGTTAGTGTCATTGGCAACCATGAATTTGGATTTGATATGTTGTTTTTTTATTGTCTAGTGCAAATATGACACCAGATCAAAAGAAATGTATTATGCGTGCCATTCGTAAAGAATGTATTTTGGCAATCTTATCATGTGCAGTTGATCGCATACAACAGATTAGTGAAAGAAATTTATACATCAAAGACATCACTAGCGCTATATGGGAGAACACAAAGCACAGGTTGCGACTTGAAGGCCAATACAAGTTGTTGCTTCCAGCAGGGATATGATAATTTGACCCCCACCACAAGGTCAGGACAGTGTTGGACAATATGAAAGTATGTTGCAGAGACTTAAAGGAAGATGTCCCACCTGCCTGCGACATGTCAAAGTTAGAGGTCTGGGATAAATTATGGGAAGAACAGAAGGTAAAGATGAAGCGTGTGAAAGCGCAAGACCAAGCAGACTTACCCAAGAGATTGAAGATGGACCAAGATGTGCAAGCAGCTTTGGGAGGTCGATCCGATGCCAGCGGCACCGGCACAGTCATGCGCATTGCTTTCAATGCAAGGTGCGCGCATCTTGTCGGCATCCCTCACGAATCCTTGGTAGAAGATATGAGTATTGGAGCAGGCTCCTTCGGTGTGTGCACATTGTACACCATCAAAGGCATCTCATTTTTTCCAGACCACATTACATATGTGGGAAAATGTTACAAGGGAGGGAGTGAGGCAAAATTTGACAGCTTTTAGAAAGAGCAAGGAATGCAAACGCTTCACCCCTCCATTGTGTAAGGTTCATTGGGTTTACTACAGAAGCTCCTTGGATCACGATATTCTGATACTACAATGGGGGTACCTTGGGCGACATGATGTGTCACTTACCGTTCGCTCATGGATTGTTCAGATGACACATGCACAGGCTACAACACGGCTAGAGGTCATTTCCTGTAGCAAATCTTCCTGTAAGCAAGATAGACATGGTGGCAATCAAAGCAGTGATCCAGCAGATGCCAGCCATTTGTCATGCCTTAATCGATGGCGTTGCAGCTGTCCACTCAGTCGGTATAGTGCAAAGTGACCTGCACATGTTCAACGTAATGTTGGACTTTACTCGCGCCAATAAACCCTGCGTTGACATCGTTGATTGGGGTATGATGCTAAGAACACCAGATAAGCGTGCAGCAAATAATTATTTGCATCCAAGTGCATAGTCGGACGGAGCACTTTTGAATGCACAGAGAGCAGGGAATGCAGAGATGGCTAAGCGATCGTGGATTTCTCCCGACCTATACGATCCACGGTGCACATATACATACACAAAAGCGAGCGATATTTATGCATTGGGCTACCTATTTGCCATGCTGGCAAATTTTTGGAGTGTAGCCAGAAAAGTTTATTTTCCAGAGAAGTTTTTCACCACCCAGATGAAGATGTTATGAGGGCTATTCGAATTAAAGTAGATTTTGGGATGAAGTTAAAAGAGGGGGACCAAAGAAGGAATGCTTCTGACGTGTTGATATTTTTCAAAGAACATTTAAAGACCCTGTCCAACGTCCACTTGTTGAACTTGCACCATCATTTTACCCGATTTAAACATTTCTATGATATACATATGTCTTGTTCAAGGTATTCTTTTCTTTATTGAAGTATAGTATCTAGTTTGAAGTGGTTCACCTAATTGAGTCAATTATCTAGTCATTTCAAAGTTTTCATTTAACTGTCAGTATTTCAAATTTTCCTTGTGGTTCAATTAGTCGCATTTGTTGTGGTTTGATTTAGTGGATTCTGTGCAGTGTCCCAATGAGTGAGAATATATATTTGCCAATGATATTGAATATTTGTCTATTTGTTGACTACAGCTCTAAGAGAAAATGGCCGATGAAGAACAAGATATTGGCACCCAATCACTGCCTAATGATCAACAACAAGCGACTGTTAATGCATTTCAGCGCATGGAGTCTCTGGCACACGGCATGTCGGCACAACAAGCAACGCGTACTGCTCGCCGACTCTCAAAGTGGGAAATCCAAACCATATGCAATGAAAAGAGATCAATACAGAAGTGACAAAGGACATGATCAAGACAATATGGCCATGTGAGGACGCAGAGACCAAGAAAGGAAGGTGGAAGGTTTCAAAATGCAACCATGATGCGATCAAAGATAACACTGAGAGGATTTATTAGGAGGTTTATGGCCATCCCCTGCACAATGCAGATTGTGTGCTATATTTTGCAAAAATGTTATATGTTCACTTTTTGCAACAGCGACCAGTAGATTTCTTGTCAAAGGACACAATTGTTGCCACTCATGATTTAAGGGAGAGTTGTGTCACTTTCACCCGAGATGAGCTGGCATTGATAGTGGAAGGCACCGACCTATAATTAAAAAGAGAGAAGGATATTTACATGACACAGTTGGCAGAGAGATACAAAAATAACACGGCTTTCTATGGCCACCCAAACACCCCAACCCCCACAAGTCCGGATAGAGAAAAGCATTCACCGCTTAAGTCAGGACATTCAAAATTTGACACAACGAGTGAATCCAACACCTGTACAAGGGACACACATCAGCCACCTTGTCATGCAATCTGTTCACAAGATATTCCACAAGGAATATATATTATGTTTGGCATGGAAAATGAATATAAATTCAAGCAAGCATGCCCAGATACCCCTAGCACAATTAGAAATATGTTTGATGAGCAAGATGCAGCTTCAGGGCAACACAATTGAGATCGACAAACTATGTACTATCACGAATATGAAGCATTGTAATTACTCAAAAGACATTTGAATACAAGGTCTTTTACAATGGTTTTTTACATTTACTCATTCTACTCTCAAGCTATATTGAATCAGTTGAGTTGTTATCTGGTTCTAAGTCTGAGTGTTGTGGTTCTCCTTGTAATTCAACCTCCACAGCTATTATCAAATTCTCTTCTATTTTGTCTACAATGCATTAAGATACACCAACATTGAACTCTTCTTCATCTTCGTTTTGACAATCATACAACCAAATTGGAATTTCCTCCTCGTAGCCAGCACTTTCGATGTGATTCAATATCTTTTCGTTGCAAAACACATACACTAATTTTTCTGCTTTGTTTGCTAATAGTCTATTGCGAGATAGTGCTGTGAACATACTTGTACATAGTCCAGTTTCTCTCTGAACTTGAGCTTTCTGCACATTGTATGAGTACTTTCATTGCAAGGGGAGGTAAGATAGAGTAATGCTCTCCACCATTCACCATCCACCACTTCCATACAGGTTGCTCTTTTGCCATTACCTATACAAAATCATTCACAAAAGGACCTTATTTTAATCTAAATGCACTCATTTCTTTGATGCAATCAATTTGGTCCTGAAAGTTGGAGTAGAACGTGTTGACCACGTGATAGAAATCGCTTACCACCTCTGTATTGGACATCAGCCATAAATTCCAATACTCTGGATCGAGCATGTAAGCAACGCTATGGAGTGGACTATGAGCGCTCTTCCACCTTGCATGAAAATACTTAGCCAAAAATTTTCGTTGTTTACCACAGAATGGTAATCGCCACTCCTTCTCTACTACAGACTCTTTCAGCTCTTCAGGATTTTCAAGACTCTGTTGGACTGACCATCATGCCATCCAAACTTTGCCCAAGTTTGGCGCCCTTGGATCAAGATTGCGGATCGCGAACATAACGGGCATCAATACATGGTATGCATCCATTACACTCCTCCACCAAGCAACCTTGTTCACATTGCCACGTAGACACGTAATTTTATCTTTCATTTTTTCTTTCTGTTCAAGATGCCATTCATCAAAGGTCGCGGAATTGAATGTGTCAATCACAGCACATTTATTACAAAAAAGTGATTCCAAGGTATAAAAGTGTGTGCAAAACCGAGTTTCAGCAGGAAGTTTCAGCATCACTGACATGCGCATCCTATACAAATCGAGCACTCTTTGTCGTTTTAAGATAAATTTCACAACCTGACGTGCTGTATCAATTATTTTGGCAAACCATTAGTGTACCAATCTTTCAGCACCAAGTTCAAGCTATGCGTAGTACAACCATTGGCAAAAATGTATCGAAAGCACTTCTTTATTAATTTACTGGCATTTTTACAATTCTTTGCGTTGTCCATGACTACTTGAACAACATGTTCAGCACCAATTTCTTTAATTACATTAATCAAAACCTCAGAAATGTATTTGCCACTTTTAATTGCACCAGAACTATCAATCGCCTTTATAAACGTTTCGCCCCTTGGACAAACCAGCATTACATTGATCAGTGGTCTTCTCTGAACATTTGACCAACCATCACTCACAATCATACATCCTGAAAGCGAAATTTTCCCAAGTATTATTTTGCCAACACGCTCTTTGACTTCAATGTAACATTTGTCCAAGAAAACATTTCTTATCGTGTGATAAGAAGGAGCTGAAAATCCTAGACCAAACTCACGATTTTCTTCCAAGCAGCCTTCCAATGATTGTTGTCTACCATGCCCAAAGCACTTCCAGTAAAGAATATTGCTTTGGCGAGTGCAGATTGTGCTTCTTCTAGAGACTGCACTCGAAAGCTTTGATGTAATGATTTTGGACGCATTTGACAAAGTCCATCTTCATTGTGACGTTTAAAAGGGACACTGCCTGGAATTTCCTCTCCTTGCACATGTTGTTCTCCAAGGTTAGTTGGCATCACTACAGGATATGTGGAGTTAATATTTGGTTATGGGAACTCTTGACTCGAAGCCACAAAGCTATATATTTGTTGCCTCTTGCCACACTTTTTGGCGAGCTCTTCTCTCAAACGCTTTGCAACTGCAGGTGCCTGAGTATGTTCACATTTCTTACAACTGTTTCTTACAACTGTTTTTAGCGCTACCCAGAAAATGATCCCTAATACGTGGTGCACCGCCTGATTTTGTTGTGTGACAAAATTTACATTGCCACTCCATATATCGATCACATATGTTGTGAGCATAATCCCACTCTTTGCCAGGAGCTTTTTTATTCTTTGGCTTCTTCGTACCACTTGTGCCCACATTTTGCTCCATTGCTTTTAAATTAAAACTGAAGACAAAAGAACAAGATGTTCAGTTTTTGAAACATTTTCTTATTTTCAATATATATTATAATTTAAAAACCATTCAATATGAAAGTAACCATGATGCACAATATGAGATTTTCAATGCACGCTAGTCAATCCACATATCGATCACCTATATTGTGAGCAACCATACACATTGCAATGTAGTCTATGCATGGCATAATAACTATAACAATTCTATAAATATCTCTATGCAATTATTATTATAATGATTATTTATATGTCCACTTTGATTTGCAAACAATAAGACACATCTAATTTCATTTGCTAGAAAAAAAAAACGAAAGCAATAAAATATATGATTGGTCATTTCTTGCACTAATAATCTATCGTAATACATAATTCACTCTCTGTATAAACCAATGCATAAACTAACGCAAATAAATCTTCAATATAATCACTCAATTGAGGACTACCTGTACCCAGTGAAGGATTGTAGCCCACACATGCAACCAATTTAATATATAAGAGCTATTTTAACCCAATCAAGGATTATAGGTCTTATATTGTGGAGTGACAAGTGTAAATCAACTCAAATGCAAGACTTCAAGGATCTTTATATGCCCGGTACACTAGTATAGGACATCTGACCCTTGACTATCGACTCGTCATTTACATATGCTCATCTTCTAAAACCAATTACAACCCTCATTTGGACCAATGGCTTCTTCGCAATGAGCATGATTCTCCAAGTTTTCAGTTGTTTTGGTTTAGTACCTTTATGTCGGTTACCGAATTAAGAATCACGTTCGGCCCAAAAAAAGGACATGTGACTTTGTAACCTTAGGTCAATTCACAAGGAGATGACTATACCCGGCACTCGGATACACTCTCTAAGGATTTGCCTAGCTAAAAGACCGCGGTTAGCACACTATTTACTATATATAATTACTCCTGCCGGGCTTTTACATTTTCCCGGCAGGCCCGCCATGAAAATGTAAAAGCCCGGCGGGCCCCGGAGGTAAAAATAGAAACCACGGAGGGCTAACCGGCTCTATAGGTTTTTGCAGGTCAAAATCAAAGTCATGTTAACAATTAAACTGATCGCGTGATTTTTTTGTGTAAATACTAGAGTTATTGACGTAATCACCTTATCGTGATTACGTTAATGAAATCCCTGCAAGCCGTGGTACTTGAAAATTTGTGATATAAAGAGGGTTGCCATTTGATGGGCTTTGATAGTCTTTTTGACAGGTATGAAATGTGCTTGTTTGCTAAACCTGTCTACTATCATCCATATTCATGTATTCCCATGGATAGACTTGGGCAATCCAAAGATAAAATCCATGGATATGCTCTCCCACGGTGAATTAGGAATTGGCAAAGGTTGAAGCAATCCAGGTTGCTTCCCTCTATCAAACGTTGTCTTTTGGCATAGCACACATTTTGAAACATACTCTTGTATGTCTGCTTGCATGGCAGGCCAATAGAAATATGTTTCAATCCCTTTTAGGGTAGATTGAATCCCTCTACACCCCGCATAAGGAGGAGCATGAGATTCATACATTACTTTCTCACGTTGTGAGTCAGTAACGCATAGTCTATTGCCATAGAGAAGATAACCATATTGTAGGTAAATGCTTCTTCCTTCTTCCCTAGTGCAAGGGCTTAAATCTCATATTTAAAATCGGGATCAATAGCGTACTCATCTATCATGGAAGATAGATCATTGTGAGTTGCTATGGATACCGCATTCACTCTCGGTCGTCTTGAGAGTGCATCGGCTACTTGATTATGCTTGCCAGCAATGTGAGCAATATGAAAATGAAATCGCAAAAGAAATTTTTCCCACCTCATTTGTTTGTCAGAGAGCTTGGTCTGCATCATGAAGTACTTAAGGGTTTGGTGATCCGTCCACAGAATGAAATAAGTCCCCAATAAATAGTGCTTCCACGAGTCTAGAGCATGCAGAACTGCTAAGAGTTCCTTCTCATATATTCCTAGAGCTTGCTCAACAGGGTCGAGCCTTCGACTTTCATAGGCTATGGCGTGCCCTTCTTGGAGCAAAAAAGCTCCAAGGCAATCACCACACGAGTTGCATTGGACCTCAAATGGCTTTGAAAGATCCAATAGTGTAAGCACAGATTGAGAGATAAGCTTCTCTTTAAGCTTTTTGAAAGCATTGTTCTCCTTGGTGGACCATATATACCTAACATTTTTCTTTGTTAGGTCATGTAATGGCCCCGATTTGTGAGAACTTTTCTATGAAGCGTCCATAGTATGCACATATACCTATAAAGCTTCTTAGTTCATGTAGATTCCTTGGATTAGGCCATCCTTTTATTACCTCTAGCTTTGATGGATCCATTTGGATGCCATCTTGAGAGATAATGTGACGTAAACAATGAATCTCTTGTAAGAAAAATTCACATTTCTTTCGATTAATATAGAGTTTATTCTCTCGTAAAACTTGAAATATTACCTGGAGGTATTGCTTGTGTTCATCTAATGAATTAGAGTAGATGATTATATCATCAAAAAACACTCCCGCAAAGGTTTGGTGAGGCCTGAATAGCTTCTCCATCAAGCGGTTAAATGTGGATGGTGTATTGGTCAAGCCAAAAGGAATGACAATTTACTCGTAAAGACCAAACGTAGTGCGAAATGCGGTCTTTACAATGTCTTGATCAACTATCCTTATTTGATGGTAGCAACTTTTTAGGTCAATCCTACTGAAGTAGATTGACCCTTGTAGCTTATCAAAAAGGTCTTCTACCCGTGGAATGGGAAACCTATTCTTGATAGTGATCCTATTTAGTGCTCTATAGTCGACACACATACAATATTTGTCGTCTTTCTTTTGCACTAATAACACGGGTGAACAAAATGAAGATGAGCTAGGCCTAACCATGCCTTTCTAAACTAATTCATGCACTTGCCGCATAATCTACTCTTGTTGAGCTTGGGAAACTCTATAAGGAGGTTTATTAGGCGGTGAACTTCTCGGAAGAAGTTCAATTGCATGGTCGTCATTGCCTCGTTTGGGAGGTAGTTCACAAGGGATATCATCAATAAAAACATATTGAAACCCCTTGAGTAAATTGGATAACTCTAATTTCTTTTGATTATTTTATTTTCTTTTGCTAAAGCATTAGGTTCCTTGTGAGAATCTTTAACAAAAATCATGTACACGGAAATAGAGCTCTTTATTGACTTATTGAAAGCTTGCTTATGTACAAGAGGTATGGTACTACCCAACTCCTTAGCATCTATGTGCATATCTTTTTTGTTGAACATAAAGTAGATTTGACTTTCAAGGAATTTAACATTGGCAGCCATGCGATCAAACCATGGTGCCCCTAGGATTACATCCTTGTGCTTGAGAGGAGAGATAAAGAAATCCTCCTTGCCCACATAGCTTTGGACATGGAGCCTCAATTTCCCAATTAAGGAAGTGGCTGAGGCTTCTTGCCCCTTGAAAGCACCATCGGCAGGTAGAACATCTCACATCTTATAAGCTTGGATGCCATCTTGGTGGCCAACTTTGCGGATATGAAATTGTGAGTAGAACCACTGTCAAAGAGGATAAAAGCATCATGTTCTCTTACCTTTGCCCAAGCATGGCATAGAGGAGATCCTTTGTGATGAGTATCCTCTTCTTGAATTTTGACCAAGGTAGCTCTAGGAGGCTCATTACTTGTATTCTTGTGGGGGCAAGCACGATAAGCATGCCCTTGCTCCCTGCACTTGAAACAACGGTTATCTTTCCGATAACGTTCTAGCTCTTTAGGAGAGAGTTTATTTTTGCCTTTATAGACTCCCTTCTCCTTAGCTTTGTTGTTATTGGCGTTGCCTTTGGGAGACTTTTGGACAATATCCTTCCCCTTAGGCTCGTTACGGTCCTTGTTTTCCATGGGCTTAAGATTTCTCTTAGCCCCTTCTTGAAAATGTAATTGTGAAGCCACCATGGTATGGTGTATGACTGCAGATATGGTGCGTGGCCTTTGGGAGTTTACATACTCTGCCATATCCTTAGTTAAACCCACACAAATTGTTGTCTTTGCTCTCCAAAATCCATCTTTTTGAAGACAGTGGCTTTGAGATGTAAATCCCAAAACTTGTCTACATATTTGTGAAGAGATTTGTAGGGAGAGAGCTTCAAGCTTCACCATTCAGTGAGTACTTTGTCTTTGGCATCGGTAGCCAAAAACTGCTTCATGATGGAAGCTCTTAAGCTTTCCATGTCCGTGGAGCTTCACTGTTTGCTTGTAGGCAAGACCACCATTGCCTGGTGGGCTTATGAAAATGTATAGCTACATGACGTACCTTAGAGGACTCCATGAAGCCTCATCTCCAAACGCCGCATTGAATTGTTGGATAAAGGCCAAGACTTTGTTCGTAGCACCAAAAGTGCCATCGTAGGTAAGAAAAGAGATATTCTTTCCTCCCTCTTTGAACTTTTTGAGCTTGGACGACCTCTTCCAGGCGGCATAGGATTTCCTATGGCCCCTTCTTTAGGTGGTTCAAGAGTTGCACCATCACTTTCTTCAGAAGAGGAACACTATAAGGAGGATGGAGAAGAGGGTGACCTCTTTCTCGCCTTTTTCTTCCATTGTTCCTCCTTGTCTACACCATCACTTTATTTAGAAGAGGAAGAGATGAATAAGATGGAGAAGAGGGTGACCTCTTTCTTGCCTTTTTCTTCTCTTGTTTTCTCTCGTCCCTCTTTGAGTTATGGTGTAGAGAAGTATGCGATGGTCTTCTCCGTTTAGAGGGTGTTGGAGAGCATTTTTGCGGCCATCTTCATGGAGCCATCTCCGTTGAGGTGGTAGGAGACTCACTTCTTTCTCGCTCTTTCGGTGGGGGCTCTACCGTTGAAACTTGAGTTCTCCTTTGGGAAGGAGATGCATCATCGAGTAGTAGATTTTTAAGCCCTTCGTACGGATTCTTCTTCCCTTATCGGAGAGAGTCCTCTTTTGGAAGTCTCACTAGGAGGCTTCCTAGGTACTCCCTCTTCTTGGTGGGGAGTTTGGAGCACTTCACCTTGGAAGGATGGGTTGCCCAGGGCTTGTTGTAGCCTAGAAACAAGATAGTTTACAAGCATAGTGGCATCATTAGTTGCTATTCATTAGCAAAATCAAAGCTATCAATATTCATTTCAATCTCTTTCCTTTGTCAGCCATTCTAGCAAATTTTAGGTGTAAACTTTTACTTGTACTTTGGCACTTCAAGCCCTACTTGCTACTCCTCTTTACCTTCAAAGATAAGGCGCACTCAAGCATCTATACTCGTGGCTCAATATTATTAACTGCAAGGAATAGAAGAGAGGGTTCAATAGAGCCAAGAGATCACCGGTTCTTGTCAAGCTTCTAATATCTCAATAATTGTGAATCCATAAGCACGCCCCGTAGGACTCCATTATTAAGACCATAGCTCTCGACGATGTCCCCTTAACTGCATAAAGCAGGCTTGCTTCAAGGATGAAAATTTCCTATTCTACTTACTCTTTTGCAATTAATAACACCAACCATTTGTACCAAGCTTGAGGACCTCTCTTCTTGAGCAAGAAAAGAGAAACCAATAGCTCTAATACCAATGTAGCATTTATTGCACTAATAACTTGTGTGTAGAGGAAATTGACATAGTGAGCATTTCATTAAGAACAAGTTTCTAATGAGCATAGGGAGAGTACTTAATTGAGAAAGCAACATAGCAATTTACACCTAGTTAATTTGGCATTGACAATACTTGAAAAGAGAGAGACATAGAAAAATTGACAACAGTTGAGGACCGGATTTATTTGGAGCCGGTCCCCCCTCCATAAAGGCTTTGTATTATAGCTTCTCCCATTAGAGGAGACTTTTGTACAATACATTTCTTGTGTTCCTTGACAAAACTCATTGGTGCAATGAAGATGGAAGCTTCATGCACCAAATTGTGCTTGAAAATCACACCTAGTGTCCCAAGCCTCAGTCCCAAAACCTCACACACCTTCAAAAATGGTGAGAGCTAGCAGGGAATGAGAATAGATTGAGAGGAAGAAGAGGTATCTTACGAGAAAGAAGTATTCTCCTCACATAATCACTCTAATAGCATAGCTTAGATTAGTAATTAGCATGGTAGAGGAGATGAGCATGCCATTGAAGCTTGGCTCTTGGTTGGATTTGCATTACATAGCCAAGAGTTGTTGGTGTAGGCCTTTACTTCTCAAAGCTTGGAGAAGGAGATGGATTTCTTCTTGCACACATGAGTTGTGTGTGTGTGTGTAGCATTGTGTTAGAGTAAAATGAAGCCTCTTCACTCATCTTGGTCGATCCCTCTTGCTAAATGCTCATGATGGCCTCTCATTGGCTCCTGTAAAGCTTAGCCAATCACAAATTAGAAACATAGTTGATGACCTTTTGACAAGTGTCCCCCTTTCCCCTTTTGTGAGAGCTTTAGGTATTTAAATAATTCATATAAACTCTCAGTGGACCTTTTTTTCTTCTGTCCAATAGGAATCAGGCAAGCCATTGGGCTGTTGGATGCTCATTAGACCCTTGGTAGACTGTCCAATAGTCTTCTAGGGAGCTTAATTTCTATTGGTTCTCTTATCAAGAATTTTTAAATTGATTAGACTAAATTTACTCTAGCCTAATTCTCATTGGTCCACCTCTATGGCCATCCAATAGGATTTGGGGGCAGGTTGGGGGCAACTGGCCTAGGAGCTTGACATGTGTCCAATATTCTTTTTGTGTAAAGGGGAAGCCTTGGTGTGTGTGTGTGTGTGTGTGAATTTCTCTCTTCTCCCCTACAATATGGGCTCGCCCCCTCCTTCCTAGGGATGTGGGAAGACTTCTTAGTCTTCCCCATGACCATCCGATTCCCCTATGCTTTGGCCATTGGATAAAAGATTTAATTTTTGGAACCTTAGCCTATGGAAGTCTTAATGGAGCTGAACCTTAGGTCTTTTAAGCCCCATTGAATCACATTGCTCTTTTGCAGGCTGTCATCCTTTGGATCCCTAATTTCCCTCCTTTGGATCCTTGACAGAGGGCCTACAGCCTTACCAATATTCTAGCTTTTACTCTCCTGGTACTTCCACATATTAAATGATCAGTTTAACATGAGAAAATCATTTGGGAGTATTAGATATTAGTTTTTATGGTTGTGTGTGTGTGTGTGTGTGTGTGTGTGTGTGTGTGACAGAGAGAGAGAGAGAGAGAGAGAGAGAGAGAGAGAGAGAACACATGTGTAAGTGAGTGAGAGAGAGAGAGCGTCATTTGCTATAGTCTATGTGAGTGAGTGTCTGTATGTGCCAGAGAGAGAGAGAGATATATTTATTTATTTATTTATTTAATTATCGTCCACGGAGGTCATACATGACCCATGGGACCAAAACAAAAACATTACATATGTTATTTCAGGGTGGAAGCATTAGATACATATCATTTAGGGACTGAGAATCCATCAGGGGTAAAGGAAAAAGGAAAGGATAAGAACAAAAACAAAACCTAAGGGGGGTCAGGTGGAGGGGGAGCTGGCTTGGGAGTTCAAAACTCCTGAATGATGGCTTTACTGCCACAATATACTGCCCATTTACCTTTGTTTACGAGCTTCATGCATCTTTTTGAGCTCACTTGCTTAACGCTCGAGTTGGTTTGCATTCAATTCCTCGGCGATCCAAAGCTTTGTCCCCTTGAGGTGATAGGATTGACTTAACAACCTCATCCATTCTTCTTTGTTCTTAAAAGTGAGGATGCATTGACCAGGAGGCATACGCCTATGTGTGTCGTTGATCCAAGAAATAGTGTCGGGCTCGATGTTGATTGGTTGAAGAAAGCCATTGAGCTTGATGATGGATTCTTCGAGGGTATCCTCCTCGGTGCACCATGGCAAGGAGAGTCCTCCAATCCTAATTTTGAGGGCAAGGGATTCTTGTATTCGGCAATCTTGTAAGGCTACTTGTATTTTGCTGTCAATCTTCTTATGCGCCACCTCATTGGCTTCTTTTTGAGCTGTCTTGACAGTCTTAGTGAGAGAAGTTTCAACTTCGAGTTTCTTCGCGAGCAAAATTTCACTCCCCTTAGCCTTTGTATCCTCGAGCTTAATTAAGAATTTTTTCAGTTCAGCATTCTTAAAAAAAGTTCTTGAATCTGAGCCTCTAGAGCCGTGATCATTGCATCTTGGTGAGCAGCGAGATCTTTCCTGGGTGGAGCTGCCACAGCAAGAAAACTCTTGCGTGTGCCCAAAATCGGTGTGTTGAAGGAAGTCATGGCTGAAGAATCTTCAATCTGTTGTACAAAAACCTTTGGGTCTATGGCTAAGCTGTGTTTTGTGAGAAACCTGTTGTGAGACCCCACTCTTACGGCCTTTCAAAATAACCTTAATGCTAACGTTGTTCACTAAGGTAGAGAGAGAGAGAGAGAGAGAGAGAGAGAGAGAGAGAGAGGGTGAGAGGGCTTGGAGAATAAGCATTAATATTATAATAAAAAGTCGACAAAGACGATCAACGAAAGCCTCATCGACATCTACAGAATCGAGAATTGATGGAATCGAGAATCAATGGAATCGGAAAAGTTCGATCCAACAAATCCAAGGCAGGTTATGCAAGCCCAAGGCAGGAGCGGACCTCAACAGACAGCAAAGGCAGACGATGGGAGGCAACTCCAACAACTCTTGGGTGTTTTTGAAGGTGTAGAAACTAGATTTCTTTAAGCTTTGCAGGTATGCTCGCCTTCGGATTGTCTTGGAATTTAAAAGTTAATCTCAAAATTCATAGTGGGATTGCAGTAACTTATGTTTTTTTTAGCGCTTAAAGAAAAATTAGAATTTTTTAGACAATTCTCAAAATTTTGTAAGGGGAGCTATACTAAATTGAGCTGAGGAGAGTGCTTTCTCCCAAAAACTTAGAAAACTTACGTAAGAGAAATTTGACGGGAAACTTTATTATATTTGAAGGCGTTTATACTCAATTTCTCTATACTTTGTAGGTTTCCTCACCTTCAAATTTAGAATTTAGGCATAAATTTCGAAATCTGGAGGAGGGATTACACTAAACCTAGGATTTTTTTAGTATTCGGCTATACTACACTTTTCTTAAAAAAATTAGGGGCACATTTCACTATATTTGAAGGTTTTTGCACTAAACTTCTCTGCACTCAAGAGATTCTCTAAATTTTATCTGTGAACTTTGTAGTTTCTTTGAATTTTGGAGGTATTCTCACCTTCAATTTAAAATTTAAGGTTGGGTGCTTGGCCAAGGTCATGGGTTTTATTGTAGCCAGGCGACCCTATGCATTCATAAGGACGTTTGCTTTGACTTGCATGCGATTTGTACGATTGGAACAAAAAAGTTGTTATTCTTTTTGCATCCATGTCTCTTGTGGAGCATGGGGATGTTCACTTTGTGAAGTGAGTGCTGGTAAAAATAAAAAAATAGGGATAAATCTCAAAATTTATGGATGGAATTATACTAAACCTAGGTTTTTTCCTCCAATTGTTATGGGTGTCCTAACCTTCAAATTAAATCTTACGAGTATGTGGCCCACCCTATGGGGGAAGAGAGAGAGAGAGAGAGAGAGAGAGATGGGGGATCCTTTTCTTGGCACCTAATACACTCTCTTTCTTTCTTACCTTGCTCTCTCTCTCTCTCTCACCCCCCCCCCCCCCCCCCCCCCCCCCCCCCCCCGCGTGCTCGTCCAAGCCCTTTCCTTATGTCACGTGGCACGGGTCTCTAAGGTGTATTAGATATAGTTGAGAAAATTTGTAGGTGGGATTACACTAAACCTAGGTTTTTCTAGAGCACTTTGATACACAATAGTTTTTCTCTATTATTCAATAGTCCATTATCTACACTCCAATACACAATATTTTTTCTCTATTATTCAATAGTCCATTATAATGGAGCTTTAAAAATTAGAGGAAGAAGAAGGCCTCCAAGCATTGCCTTCAAGTTGAATTGCATGGCATGTTGTATCATGTCAAAATTGTGTTGTTGAGTCCCTACTGGGTCGTCCTCCTTTCCGTAGACACATTAAAGAGCCTTCAAAAATTGCATGAAGTGGTTCACATTCTACGCAACTCCATTCTTTCCCAATGACCTGCAGTCATGATCATGCGTTTGACAACATGTGTGTGTTTGTTTGTTTGTGTGTGTGTGTGTGAGTGTGTGTGTGTGTGTGTGTGTGTGTGTGTGTGTGTGTGTGTGTGTGTGTGTGTGTGTGTGAGAGAGAGAGAGAGAGAGTGCAAAAATCCAACCTTTTCCAACAACGGACAAACTGTATAGCCAAAATTGTGTACCTGACATCTTGTGCATGTGTATATACGCACATTCACACACACACTCTATGTGTGTGTGTGTGTGTGTGTGACTGTCATTGTATGTGTCACACACACACACACAAAGAGAGAGAGAGAGAGAGAGCTCCCACTAGCAAGTAGACAGAGAGAGAAAGAGTGAGGTGGGTCACTAGGGCCAGGGCCAGGACCAAGGCCTAGACCAGGGTAGTTGGTGGTGATCACACATAAGTACGATAGGCCAAGTGGTAGTATCGGGATGTTCAACAACAGTAACTTGATTGAGAAGTGGTGGAATGCCCATGTACACTCGTTACCTTGAGCACCTATTTTCTACTACCAAGTGCTCCCATGGCAGTAGGCGATGCTTGTCCCTTGTTCGCCAAGGACTACAGGTCCATTCTCCTACAGGTCCATTCTCTTCACACATGAGAGAGAGAGAGAGATCCGTTTGCCATGCTTTTCTTCGCCGCAACATCGTGCGGGTCACATAGTAGTTCATCTTATGCACGAAGTTGGCCAATGCATGGTGAGATTAAGATCATGGGGTTTTCAAAAGACGACTTTAATTTTGCAATGGCTTTGATGAACGTTTAACGACATATAAACATGAGCTCTAAATCCAAACATCAACATTTATGTCTCCAATTGAGGAATTTTTATATTATAAAGAAGTGACATGAATGAACAATGACAAACCAAGCTTTATAAATACCATGTTTTTAGAAGAGTTTTTTTTTCACATCTTATAAATACCAAGTGTGTCATGGGGAGATGTATAAAGACACACACACACACACATGTACCATTGGTATGAGCGAGTGAGACCCGCCAAAGTAGGAGTAATCCTAAGGGGCCTCAAAGATCTATGTAAGGAGAAAAAGATAATTTGTATCAAATGTTTGTATCGACACAAATACACGATAACCAAAAGAGAAGATGTACACATTAACCTTCTCTCTCTCTCTCTCTCTCTCTCTCTCTCTCTCTCTCTCTCTCTCTCTCTCTCTCTCGTGTGTCGAAGATGGAGTGGGACAAACTAGCATTTGAGCATGGGTAAACAAGAAGTGAAAGTGTTTATCTTGTGTGTGTGTGTGTGTGTGTGTCACGGAGAGATGTATAAAGACACACACACACACACACATGTCCCCCCTCTCTGCCATGTGTCGATTCCTACTTCATTCGACCAACCTCAAGCAGTGTTCATAGCAAGCTGCACGAACATACACACACAGAGACGACCTAAAGTCGTCGTCAATTCTAGGGTGAAAGGGCCAGGTTAGAACCACCTAAGGAGCATGACCAATTGCGGACGATGTACTTCAACTGATTGCAAGCGACTAGGTGAAATCATAAGAGCGCTGCAACAGCTAGATGCAGAAGAAGCATCGTTGTGAATGAAGCTCTGGGAGCTATGCGGGCCTGCAGCAAAGTTTTTGTGTGTAACAAAATCTACCTACCAAAGAGAAGCCCCTCGAGGGAGTATCTACTGACATCGTAGCCAGCAAAGATTGAGCTTAGATCTGACGAACGCGATTCACTGTGATCTTTGTTGAAGAGAAGAGCACACGCTATTTAGCATGGGGAAGATTTTTAATGGCCCCCTTACCCTAGCATGGATACCCTAGCGTGGATAAAGAGCAACTAGAGTGACCAACAATGAGGCTAAGCGTATCTGAAAGTGTAACATAGGAGGAGTTGTCTTATCTGAGAATCCATGGCGTAGCTTGTCGACATCTCTCGTACCTGCCCGATTCAGGGTAGGATGTTCTCGCCATCATCCATAGTCACTCCCTCTGTACTGCCTCATGCAACCAATGCATGGGACCCAACGAATGTGCTCCCGCATCGTACTTCCCTACTTCTCCCCAATACTCCGTTCTACCAGTCATCACCTGTAGGGTATGTAGATCCTCAACCTTTTTTATCTCCCTCAGACCCTCTCATAAGCAAAATCCTCCCACGCGAACTTGCTGACAAACTCCTACAAGCTATTTCAGCGAGGCAGCAACTCATAACCAGCCACACCAACATCGGCATGGCCCAAGCTTGGTCCCACCAGCGACAAGCCTAGGTCTTGTAGCTGCTACAGGAGCTACCAGAGGAAGCCTATGTCTCCCCGTCCCCGACTTTCAGCAAGGTGTGCATGTCTGTCGCACGTGTCAATGCAAGGAACTTGCCAATACACTGTGTACGAGCCACAGATGGCTCCAAGCATGCAACTAGTCTAGACTAGTAAGCTCAAAGAAGACGATGGTGTGTCACTCACCGCTCTACGCTAGCCGTCGTGAAGAATTCCTCGCCGCGACGAAGAGGGAGACGCCGCTACATCGCGCTCAACCGCCTCGCCGCCGTCGTGCCGCTGTAGTGCTCTCTCTCTCTCTCTCTCTCTCTCTCTCTCTCTCTCTCTCTCTCTCTCTCTCTCTCTTGCATACACACACACAAGGGAGATGAAGAAGAAGAAGATGGGATGGAGCAAGAGCACTCTTCAATTGTACAAATAAGAGAATGAGCGAATTTTAGGTTTAGTTGACTTTTATATGAGCTCGCCCTATTCACACTTGGGCGTCCATCCTTAGCCAACTAATCCCTTGAATGTACTAGTTAGAGTGCGCCTCTTATCGACGATCACTCTTACCCTTTTCCTATTGGACCGACAAGCCCGGTACCCGACTCTACCAAATAAATCATATGGCATCCGTCTTAGGTGATAGGAATGTGCGTGAGGGTTAACATGCCCCCCTTCCTTATGTAGATTCCATCCTCGGAAGCTATTGAGTTGAAGCTCGTTCGTTGAGGTGGAAGAGCATTTGAGATGAATTTCCTTAGCCTTCTTCAGTCACTGCAAAATCAAACAACATTGGCACAGTAATTGCATTCTCATATACAATTAAAAATCATATGTAGTTGTAGGTAGACAATTTGATTGGTAGCAGAATTTTAAACCATTTGTCAGCAATAAACATTAAATTACAATATAATCAAACGCATAAACAGTTGTAAAGATAAAAAATTAAACGAGTCTAGGGTCGCTAATTCAACGGTCGAAAGGCGCTAAATATCGACTATTAATACCGTGGGCAAGCTTCTCAATTTTCTCTGGTCAATTAAGTTGTTTAATCGCTAGAGCCAAGTATTTCATGTCCGAGGGCTGACTAGAGGCTATACCTAGAAGACCTTGTAGTTAAGCTATGATAAAAGGAATTTCTCATGAAATCATCGCCTGACTCGTTACTTTTTCTTTGACCCCCCAAAGTCTTTTCACATTGATTCAATTTTGATGTGTGTGCTTATTTTGTATGCCTTGGATTTTTTGCTTTTCAAGGAAAAGCGCCCACACTGGGAACCTCTAGGGCTCTAGTACCATAGGCGATACATGTGAGTGGAGTACCAAATCAAGCTGAGGTTTCTCTTCCAGATTAAGATTTTACATTGTGGCACTTTGATTTTTTATTTGTTTGTTTTCAGCATTTTAATTTTGTAACTTTGGGGGGTCATATAACACTGTTACCCTCCCAGGCTCATCACACTAGTAAACTCCCTTTATAATACTTAAGCTAAAGGTCAATAGGGACTAAGCCCACTAGAAAGCTCTAGTACATTTCACACAATGCTTCCTAAATCGAATTAAGAACCTAAATAACCATTGATTATTAGGAAGGCATTCCCCATGGTATTAAGAGAAGATCTCTAACGCCTAGCCTGGTCAAACTAACTTAGTTAGACTGCTTGATTTTTAAACCTAGACAAGTGATTATGACAAAAAATTACATTGAATTTAATGTTTGATACTAAGCAAATGTGTTGAATATTATGCTACCAATCACAATTAAAGCAGACAAACATGGATGCAAAAAAATAAGGGGCAATGCTAATGGACAAGAAACACCTGTTTGTGTTGATGGTCGTGCTTGATTTGAAGTGTGAACGAGAGAAAGATTCCATGAAGGTCCAAATCCTAACAACAGCAACACGTTCCTATACACACTAGGAAACACAAAGAATTCCTCTAGGAGGCATATCAGTGGGAAAAGCTACCAACACTTATTGAACACAATTAAAAAACATAAGGAACCCTAACCTAATTATTTGCACTCCCCCTAGAGAGTCAAGGGAATAGGATATTGTAGAGATTGGGGGGAAACCCTAAGGCTAAACCCCTATCCTCGTCATCGAGAAAAACAAAGTCATCATCCGGGAGACCATATGTGACATCCGTATAATCATGTAAATCTTCTTCTTCATCATAGGTACCCATGTTTACTAAGAAGGTCACTAGACACCTATAGTCATCTTGGTCAAAGGGTAGGCTTGTGCAATGGGAGATACACTCGCTACTAAGTATGGATTAGTCATGGTCAAGAGACATATCAGCCATTCTAACTCCTCGAAATTCCTTTCACATGCTAGCGTACCTACCAAATCCCATTCATAGGCAAGCACCGGAAAGACCATGTGAAACATTTGTGAAAAGTAACGAGGGTACCTCTCACCCAAGGCAGGAGTGGATGACTCTAGCGTACTAGCCATATCTGTACACGCAAATAGATAATGGTTAGAGTGCAAATATTACATGGGTCGTGTTCTTGTGCATAATGTGTTTTTATGATTTTGTGTTATGGCTCTTGCTCTTTTACTTTTTTATCTTGTTTTTGTGAGTATAAGTCTTTATGTATACATTCCCTAAGATTGGAGATTAAGAGGTCAGGGAGGAAGGTTGAGAGGGAAGCAAGTGAATGATGGATGTCAGCAAACACTCCCCCCTTCCTTGGGTAGATCATACCTTTTGGAATGATGTCGTCACCTTTTGAAACCAATTGTTCCAAGTTGTTATGGGTGAAGGCTTTAACCAATAGTTTTCGATCGCCCTATGCATTTCATCTAGTTGCAAGGGCGGTAAGGTACTCTCCCATGATTTTATTTGCAACATTGTTGTAGGTGGTGAACTTATAACGGGAGGTGCAAACTCTTTCTTGCTTGTATGGATATGTACAATGGTAGGTGGAGGTTGTGTTGAAGCTGCTATTTCCGTTTAGAAACTACATGAAGAGCATGAAGCTTCATTTGTTGTTCCTGAGCTAGATGAAACAAATCGTTCTTTCTTCAGTACCCAAACTAGCTCTGGAGCAGGTGTGTAGCATTCCATGATTTTTTCCTTTCCGCAATCTTCATTTTGTTTTGGAGCCACAGGACTAAGCTCACATGGGCCCGGTGACAAGTAAGAGCACAATTTACGTTTTGGCACTCAGATTTGATCATTTCCTTCATAGTAGCCTTGGGCTTCCAATAGGTTTTTAGGAATCCAACGCAACATTTCTTTAGATTTCTTGGGACGAATGGGACATCTCTTACCAGGCTCCTATCTTTTAGCACTGGCTATGGTCGCTAAAGAAGCTTTAGGGACCCACTTGTAAGTTTTCTTTGTTACATTGGGATGGGTCTTGTGTATCTCAAGCTTTATTTCAACTACATCAGTGAAGCTCTAGAGAGTTGGGCTATTGGGACATATGGTTCAACCTCTTGGACATGCAATGTTTTGGATTTTATTTCCTTAAAAGGCAATATCTTAGGGACTATGGCTTGAGTGGCAGGGCTAAGATTTGGTTTTTGCATTGTGACACTCCCTGTCCCCCAATCAATAGTGCATTTTGTTGGAACCTGAGGCTATGGGGGATGCAGCCTAAGGGCCATGGCGTGGTGCTGAGCACAGCAGAAGACGAGAGAGAGAGAGAGAGAGAGAGAGAGAGATCTCGACACAGCTTGAAGCAAAAGAACACGCTATACTAATTTTTATTAATGGAATCCTTTACATAGCCTTTGGAAGATGATGTCTACCTCACCTTTTTCCACATGCAAACTCAACTAACTAATGGTCTATACCTGCATGCCTTGAGACTTGTTCTCACGGGCTGACCAATAAGCTGACCAATAAGGGCTTGAACCCAACAATCCCCCCCTCAAGCCCGAACTGGACAAGCAACTCATGATACCTCGATTTTTTGGTATACTCGTCAACAGTGAGTTTTAGGTTTTCTCACAACCAAGGATTTTTGGTTTATCCATAACCTGGTGCTAGGTCAGTAACCCCCCCTTGAACAGATAGGGTGTAGGTCAAAACATTAGCTACCAAAAGTGGAGTTTTTGGTTCACTGCCAAACCTTGGGTTTAAGGTGTACCCAGTAACCTCATGAGCGTGCAAAAATGGGCTGAGAACTGATAAAATGGGAGGTCTTACCACTTATCTTTGTGGCAGTGTCTATAACCCGTACAAAATTTGGCATGATAGTGAAAAATCATGACAATAACTGACTACAAGGCTTTTGACAGGAAATATATGATTGTTTTTTTACAATAGACTGTAGAAAAGAAGACATAAAATAGGACAAAACAAATAATGATGATGATAATCGGTTTCGAAAAACCAAACAAATCGATGTAAATTCATCTCAAAGGAAATGTGTCTTGGTTGTTGTGAGCATCGATGTCTCGTAATTCTTGAACAATGAAAGGTTGCATACATACCAATATGTGTAGGCATAATACCAACATAGCTCCAAAATCTCCGCTTCTTCATGTGTCTCCAGCACAACTTATATGTAAATCGAGAAATTTCCGAAACAACCTTCAACACATCGCGAATTGAAATAGTTCGAAGAGATCTCTGCCAACTGAAGAGGCATGCTTTAAGAGATGATGAAGACTTCTTGAGCTTTATGTGCACTAGCACTAAATTACACGCATGTATGAAGAGATTGTCCACGATCACAAGAGCTTGGAGGAGGAAGGGTTCATGGAGTCGTGGCTTCAAACCAGAAAATTTAATCCACTGAAGCTTGAGAATCACAGCTGTAAGGTAGGCTAAGATGCCAAAACAACGGCTGTCTACTCGAAGGAGCATCGAGCTCGGCACCGGAAGGTGTGACTGTCCACTAGCTTAGAAGGTAATTGTAGGTTGACCACTATTATTAAATAGTGTGAACACAATTAAAAAACAAAACTTTTTCTCTGTAGCAATGGCGAGCAGAACAGCGCCGATGCAAAAACTGTCGTAGCAGGCTGCAGAGGGCGAGTTGGGAGAGGCCACAGTGTCGAAAGTCGACCAGTAGGTCTGGGCGATGTTGTTGATGGCGAATTTTTGTAAAAAAGAACAAGCAATGGCGGCAATGGCGTGGATGACGATCTCGCTTGCAGCGGGCTGAGACCACCGAGCTAGGAGATGCAGTAGTGTCGAAAAATGCTCCTTAGGCCAAGGCGATCTTGCTGCTGCCAATTACGGGCAAGAACTTACAGGCCGATCTGCTCCCATCTCTCTGCATAAGCGGCTGCTCCCACGTGCGGAATCAAACCAGGGCCGAGATCGGGAAGAGCTCTGATACCAGTTGTTGGAACCTGAGGCTATGGGGGATGCAGCCTAAGGGCCATGGCATGGTGCTGAGCACAGCAGAAGGCGAGAGAGAGAGAGAGAGAGAGAGAGAGAGAGAGAGAGAGAGAGAGAGAGAGAGAGAGAGAGAGAGAGAGATCTTGACACAGCTTGAAGCAAAAGAACACGCTATACTAATTTTTATTAATGGAATCCTTTACATAGCCTTTGGAAGATGGTGTCTACCTCACCTTTTTCCACATGCAAACTCAACTAACTAATGGTCTATACCTGCATGCCTTGAGACTTGTTCTCACGGGCTGACCAATAAGCTGACCAATAAGGGCTTGAACCCAACACATTTGGTGGCTATCATCCACGTGCGTCCTAAGTTTATATTACCCTCCATAGTTCCAACAGGCATGACCAAAAAGTCTTGAGCTACAACCCCATTGTCATAACTGACAGAAGTGTGCCAGATTCGAAAACCACAGTTTTTTTCTTGTTGACACCCTTGACTTGGATAATACTCTCAAATAGAGGTGGCTTCCCTAACTGACACTATACCCCATATGATAGCAGATTATATTTAGTACCCGTGTCCAATAAGGCGTTATATAGCACTTTTCCATAGATGTTGTTTAGCTCAATAGGGTATTGTAGAGGTGTGTCAAAGTTCAACCAATCCTCGTCGGTTTCAACGTGGAATGCATGTGTGACTCCAAGGTTAGCCTCTCGTTTCCGTCTTATGCGTTGTTGTCACTCATTAGCCTCATCTTGAGCTTGTATCTTCTTCAATTCTGTTTGTGCCTTGGCTGCCTTTTTTGTATGGATGGCACGTAGCTCCTCTTGGCTTAAAGGATCATAGTATCTCTTAAATTTTCTCCCATTGAGGAATCCAATGGTTTCAACTCCTTCAAGAGTCTCCACATGAATGGTTCCTTGTGGGGTGATCTCACATACTCTATATGATCCTTTTCCCGCATATTTCAACTTTTTCTTTTCGTTACACACTCCATACATAAGGACTTTATCACCAACATTGATATCTTTGTTCTTTAGATGACGGTCAAACCATTTCTTCCTCCTATCTTTCTCCACAAGTGCATTTTGCACAGCTAATTGCCTCTCTTTATTTACCCTTTCAAGGATATAATATCGCTCAGCTAAGGGGTTACCATCCCAACCTTCTTGAGAAGCTACTCGAAGACTAGGAATGACAAACTCCCATGGCATAACCGCTTCTTGGCCATACACCATCTTAAATGGTGTGCAGTTAATGGCAACTTTGTATGCAGTACGATAAGCCCATAGAGTTGATGTAAGCTTTAAATCCCAATCTGTGCAATGAGCTTCCACCATTTTGTTCAAGATAGAGATTAAGGTCTTGTTGGTGCTCTCAGCTTGGCCATTTTCTTGTGGATAATAAGGTGTGGACTTATGGTGGGCTATCACAAAGTTGGTAGTGAGTTCTTTTATTACTCCATGTATAAAATGAGTACCATTGTCACTCACAATCTCAAAGGGACAACCAAATCTTGTAATAATGTTCTTAAAGAGAAACTTGGCAGTTGACCTCTCATTGGCTTTACGTGTCGTCTTGGCTTCCGCCCACTTTGTCACATAGTCAGTGGCAACGATAATATATCGAGATTGAGTCCTACGAGCTGTCGGACTAATTGGTCCTACAAAGTCCAAACCCCATTTTTCAAATGGTTGAGTCACTTTAACAGGATGTAAGGGCATCCTATCCTTTTGTTGTGTGATCTTGTAACGTTGGCATTCATCACATGCTTTTGCAAAAATTGATGCATCCTTGAATAAGGTAGGCCACCAATAGCATGATTGCAATACCTTTCTTAGCTGTTAGTTCCTCTGAGAAATGTCCTCCGGCTATACCCATGTGGGCTTCTTGCAGTATGTATAAATAGTCATCCTCACGGGCACAACGTATAAGAATATCATCCTTCCCTAGCCTGTAGAGAGTTCCTACAATGAGAGAGTAAGGTTCACATTCTTTTAACAGTTTTCGAGCTATGTCTTTACGAAGCTCTTTGGGTGGAAAACCATTAACTAAAAAGTTCACAATCTTCTCAGTCCATTCAGGTATGGTTTTGACTAGGAATAGAGAAGTATCGGGCAACTCATCATCACTCCAGTAGGGGCTTCACCATTGGGTATGCGAGACAAATGATCTGCCATGACATGTCTTTTACCAGGCCTCACCACAACGGTAAAATCAAACTCAAGGAGAATTAACAACCATCGTGTAATTCTTCCCGTGGAACAAGGTTTATTTACTAGATGCAACAAGGCTTGATGATCAACATAGAACACAAACTTGTTGGCCAGAAGGTAGTAGCGAAATTTCTTAACTGCATAAATCATACCTAAACCTTCTCGCTCTGTAGTGGTGTAGTTTCTCTCGGCATCATTCAATTGACGACTTGCAAAGCTAATGGGGTAGTCCAGTTTATGTTCTCCTGGTTGAGCTAGAACACAACCAATAGCAAAGTTCGATGCATCAATATGCACATGGAAAATTACATTCCAATCGGGCACTCGTAGAATAGGAGCGCTAGTCAAGGTCTTTTTCAATGACTCATAAGCATAGTCACACTTCGCAGTCCATTGGAACTCAATAAGAAGCTTGTACAAAGGACGAGCTATCTCGGCAAAGTTTAAAATAAACCGTCGGTAATAACCAACATGGCCCATGAACCTTTGAACTCCTTTATAGTTTGTAGGTGGTGGCAATTCAGCAATGGCTTTAATTTTGCTTTCATCTGTGGAAATCCCATTTTTGGACACTATATGTCCTAAAATCACTCCATGTTTAACTCAAAATTGGCATTTGAAAGGGTTTAAGGAGATGCGATACAATCTACACTTCTCAAACACTTTTCGTAAGCATGCTAGATGTTCTTTCCAAGAGGAATAAACACAAAGGTCATCTAAGAAAGCTTCACAAAACTCCCTCAAATATTCTCTAAAAGCAGTGTTTATTAATCTTTGAGAGGTAGCAGGGGCATAAGCTAAAAGTTACCAAGGATGAGTACCCATCTAAAAAGCTATAAGCTTCCTTCCTTGCAACTCTTTCAAGCACATGTTCTGAATATGGCAAGGGGTAATGGTCCCTCCTAGTGGCGGCATTGACCTTCTTGAGATCCACGCACACTCTGAGTTTCCCATTCTTTTTTGGAACAATCACTATTGGAGACACCCATTCTGAGTGCTCAATAGGGTATATGAATCCACATTCCACAAGCTTTTCAATCTATTCTTGAACGATTGTCAGATCTATGATCAATTATAAACATGTTTCCTAGAGGATGTGCTCGACCACTCACAAGATCCACTCGAATGACAGAATCTTGGAACTGCAAGTAGACATGGTTTTTAGACTAGTCATGCACCATTTTTGCTTCCCTCATGAAAGGACATCCTAAGATCATCTCCGATGCCATAGTGTGTTTGGAGAAATCCATAACAATGAGGGTAATCATTGTTTTATGTCCAAAGACCTTGATCTTGAGATCTTCTAGCATCCCAATAGGTTTAACAATAGACCCATTGGCCATCTTCACTATTATGGTTGTGGTCGCAAGGTGAGATCTCCCCATAGTTTCCCAACAATTTTTTAGTCACAATGCTAACCCCAGCGCCACCATCTAGGATTCCCTTCACAATTAATCCCTTAGTAGTAATTGGTATGGTCACATTGGATTCATCACCCTCAAAATATTATCCCAACTTGTTAACAGGTATTTCTATAACAAGGTTCTCATCTAAGTTGGGTTGTGGATCTAAGTGTCCCTCCTCTAGTGGCATCTTCCCAGCTCCATCCATCTGTGCAAATTGTGGTAGCCCAAACTTCAGTTCTCCATTGAGGAAGGCTCGAAGAGCTGAGACTAGCTCAGTTTCTTTATATAGTTTGGACATGAAGGTGGTTCTAACTTCTCAAGACATGAAATCCATCAATTTGTCAATGTTTAACGGCACCTTTTGGGCCTCAATCCCTTGACGTGGGGAAGATGGGATCTCCATTTCTTCGATAGGATTAGGTACTCCCTCTGTACATTATTTCCGTGAGTACGCCCACTTTCCCATGACTTTAAGTCACTTTCTTCTTGGAGGACACTAGGTATGGCTTAGGGTCTATGGACTTGGTGAGGTTGTTGTTGTGTAGGGAACACAGTGTCTGTAATCTGGATCTGCCTATGTGATGGTTCTAGATCCCTTTGGGTATCTTCTACCAAACTCCTTAATTGCTTGACTCGCTCAATCTCCTTTGTAGGGTTTGGATAAGTTCCTATCTTCTTCTTGGATCCTGGCCATTGTGGCTCATGAATTTCTTCTTTGTTGGTTTCTATCTTAGTGGTCGTTTTGGTCTCCATGGTTTCACGTGAATCAGAATCCTCTTCAGCGTCGTTCATATATACGGGGTCATCACCAGTCCCTGTGTTGGTCTTTGAACTGGGGTCTGACTTCGCTGCTTTTTGAGATCTCTTCCTTCGTGTTTTCTTCTTTTTCTGAGATTGGGCAATTGATGCCGTGTCTCTTTCCTCAAGAATATAATTTTGTTTTTGGAGCATTGATCATGTGAGTACGTTTACTGGTACCATAGGTGTACTTTGTGATGGCTCCTTGGTAACTTCAATCAAGTTTAATGGTGTGATCTTCGGTGCATTTGGATTATTTGGACATTGGGCAATCAAATGATCTATGCCACATCGATTACACATGAGTATCGGCATTGTAGACGTACTCGCTTGATTGGTTTGTATCAGTGTGGCGTTCTTTTGTAGCCTAATAGGACACTCGGCTACACGATGTGGACCTCCACACTCATAGCATTGAAGAGGTAGTCTCTTAGCAGTGTAATTGATATTTTGGCCTCTTGCAGCAAGAGCAGCTACTTGATAGACAAGTTTGACTTGTCGGGCCAATAGTCCTCCATGTAGTATTGTAGACTTTCTTCAAGCACATACATCCCATAGGCAGTATTAGGGTCCATATCTTCCTCATAGCCTTCCAAACAAGCAATAGATGACTCACAACCCACTTGATTCACAGAAGTGATTCTCGTATGTGGTGGTTGCGGTCCTAGTACTGGAGGTGGTAAGGGTGTTGTTTGAACAACATTTTGGGCCCTAGGGACCGTGTGTTGTGTTGTTTGTTTAGGAGGTGTGGTCAGCATCAATGCGGGCACTCGAGGTGTATCTATCCATATTAAGGTTGGTCTATTGGCCATTGCACGCTTAAATACTATGCAATCCTTAGCTTGATGACCATACCTTCCACAGGCATTGCAGTTCCCATTGAATTTTACTCTAAAAGTAGGGCATTTACGGGTACTATGCGGTCCATAGCATACTGAGCACCATTGTTGCTCCCTTCTTGGATACATATGATTGTTCTACGGAGCACGATTGTCTCTAAGACTCTCTTGAATAGCCTTGGTGAGATATGCTAAAGTCAACTCAGATATCTTTGGCTCCTTAGCAATAGGCTTTAGGGTCATTGGCTGATGCCCTGATGCTTGCGGCTCAATAGACACTCTTTCTCCTTGAATCATTAAATTATCCTCCAATTGGATCGCATTGGTGGTGATTGCTTCCCAAGTGGTGATACCTCTAATGGCTAGTCCATTGTAGATATCCTCATGTCGTAATCCCCTAATGAATCTATCAAGAAATTGATTATTATTGAAGCGCTCATTTGGATTACAACGAGAATTCAAATGCTTCAAGCGACTAATAAAGTCTCTCACCGACTCTCCTTCCTCTCGTTGGGCTTTCTGGAGCTGAGATGCTACACCCCAAAGCACTCCCTCTCGTATGTATTCTTTTAAGAACAGTCTCCTAAGAGTAGGGTAAATCGTGTTTTCTTCCAGCCTTAGGGTTCTATACCAATCCCCTGCCTTCCTACTTAAGGTTAGGCTTAAAGCATTAATCTTATGCAGGTCATTGTGTTCTCCTAGAGAATCGCATATTTGTTCAAACACTTCGATATGCTTTCTCACATCCCCGTCTCCACTAAATTTTTGTGTGAGCTTGGCTATTTGTATTGCCTTACTTCTAGGCTCTCTATCAGGCGTGTTAAGAATTTTCAGCAATAGATCGACCAATAGCTTGAGCAAATGTTGCCAAGTCACCTGAATGAGCAGGCACCGTGGGTGGAGGTGCTCCAGAGACTACATGTGGAGTAGGTATTGGCATTGGGCTTGGCGCATAGGAAGCCCTTGGATTCCACGTTTGGTACAGTGTTGTGCCATGTGGCGGTCCAAAGTTCATATGTGTGGCCCTAGGCATAGCAGATGTCGGATGTGACATGCTAATGCTAGCCGGTATAGTCCCATGGAAATAAGAACTTGGGTGTTGTGGTTGTGGAGCGTAGGTCGTTGAAACAATAGGAGGGGTAGGACTACATGAGTGCGATGACCCATAGGTGCATACAATTGGTACACACTTGTAGGTAGTGTTGCAGGCATTGAGCTACCATGTAGTGGTGATTTACTAACAAATGACATCCATGGCGTGTTTCTCGGCATGCTCATCATTGGGGTAGGCATGGTAGCCGTCGTGTCATCAAGGGAAAGATGAGTTAGACTTGGGGGGCTCAGATTGCACCGAGACCCTTGACGAAACAACATATGGAGGATCGATCGGACTTACTGAGGGAGTCTCCATTTGCGATAAGGTTGGTTGTTTAGCCTTCCCTGTATCCAAGAATCTCATGAGACCCGTTGAAGGCATGTTGATCCCCTTGTTCAGTCTCTCTAACTCAATGACCCTATGGATGACCTCACAAACTCTTTGTTGTTGATCCTCCACACTAGTAGCACCCATTGTGGATTGTAGGACATCTAATCAACCCACGTGATAGGTGTGACATGTATATAGGTCAGTTAAAGTTTTGGTTTGTAGTTCGTACTCCCAATTCTCATTTAAGAACGCTCCATCTAGGATTGAGGTGCTAGGGGTGTCCTTTGAGCTAGATGCAATGTTACTTTCTAGGGGTTGGCCCTTAGCGGTTGCTAAGTCAGGAGCACTCGATTGCTCTCTTAGCAAGGATATTGACATAGGGGCTTTCGCTTTTAACTCTCTTCGTTTCTCCGCTTTGCGTAAGCTCTCGACTTCCTTTTCCCTAGCCACAATGATATATCGCTCAACCTCTGGCACTTCGGCAAGGCTTCTACCATCGGGTAATATGACCTCGGAGGGGAATAGCTCTGAAGACTGAGGAGGTGCATTGAATGAAGTATTCACGTGTACATTCTCTAAGGGCATGGGTCTACGTTGGTCACGAATGGAGAATTTACTTCCCCACCCCCCTCATTTACATCATTAGCTCCATGTTCGGAGCGAGTGGCTCTACTAAAGGTTTCCTTCAAGCGGCTAAGCACGCTCGGTCCGGACCGTCGGCCCATGGCATGCATGTCTTGGCTTAAGCTATCGGGATTAGGCATTGGAAAACCCTCCACGACGTCGTAGTTAGAGTAAGAGTCACTAGCCGCTATGTTCGGGTCTTGGTTTGTACTACCTTGGGTCCCGCTGAGGGCCCGAAACCTAAGGTAGGTGGATATTGAGAACTCGCGTAAGTCAAAATTCTCTCTAGTTGCTCCGTCTCTAGCACACAACCAGAGTGCAGATGCATGTGCCTTTGGCACCCTATAAGCATCGGCGAATAACCTTGAAGATTAACCGCTTACTTTTTTAGGCGATCGTTTTCACTCGGTTTTTTATGTTTTTTAGTGATCGATTTTTTTATTAAAGTGTTTGATAGCTCAAAAGGAGCGTATCACTCAGAGGGTCGCAGTGTGCTTTACAACACAATATTCGGTCACCTGAAGCTCCATTGGTCCTCAAAAAAGACAATTTTTAGCTACGTGTGAAGCTAAAATACATAACTTTAAAGGGCGACTACGGCCTGAGCCTGAGCGTGAGCTTGGGCTTGGGTCTAGGAGATATTCCCGATCCGGTCCAACCTTTAAAATTTTTTATAATTTTTTTTAAATTTTTGGATAAGGTCGTCGCGGCCTGCGCGCGAGCACACACACACTCTACCTACCTACTTACAACTAATACACCTACTGTTACACACTAACACACTTCATTAGCTCTAACAGATCTACTTCCCACTTACTGTACTTTACATTACAGAGAACTAACAACCTTAATACTAACGCCTTATCACAGAGAAAACAAAACTTCATTAACAAAGAAATACACAGTAGTAAAACAAAATCCTTCTTCTCAACACACACACCTTCCTTCCCTACCTTTCCTACAATTGAAATTGCACCACAAACAAGCACAGAGTGCCACTCAAGCTTAGTGTATGGCATTTCCCCGGCAACGGCGCCAAAAATGTGCACGTCTGTCGCACGTGTCAATGCAAGGAACTTGCCAATACATTGTGTGCAAGCCACAGATGGCTCCAAGCACGCAACTAGCCTAAACTAGTAAGCTCAAAGAAGACGATGGTGTGTCACTCACCGCTCTACGCTTGCTGTCGTGGAGGATTCCTCACCGCGACGAAGAGGGAGACACCGCTACGCCGCACTCAACCGCCTCGCCGCCGTCGTGCCGCCGCAATGCTCGATCGCTCTCTCTCTCTCTCTCTCTCTCTCTCTCTCTCTCTCTCTCTCTCTCTCTCTCTCTCTCTCTCTCTCTCTCTCTCTCTCTCTCACGCACACACACACACACAAGGAGATGAACAATGTCATAATAATCAATATCTAATTCTCCTAAATGATTTTCTCATTTAAACTGCTCATTTAATGTGGGGAAGTGCCAGGGGAGAAAAAGCTAGAATATTGGTTAAGCTAGCAGACCGGCCACACTAGGGATCCAAAGGGGGGGCCATCTGCAAAAGATCCATGTGCAACAATGGGCTAAAAAGACCCTAAGGTTCAGCCCATTAAGACTTCCAAAATGCTAAGGTTCCAAAATTCAAAGGTTGTGTCCAAAGGGTTAAAGCTTAGGGGGAATTGGATGCTTTGTGTGCTCTCCAAAGTCAACACACATCCCTACACATGAGGGGGCGAGCCCTAAAGGTAGGGGATGAGAGAGAAAGTCACACACACACACACACACAGGCTCCCTTTACACAAAGGGAATTAGGGACACATGTCAGCTCCCTAGCCCAGATGCCCACAAGGTGTGCCCAATTCCTATTGGATGACCCTTGAAGTGGACCAATGAAAATTAGGCTAGAGTAAATTTAGCCTAATTAATTTTAAAACACTTAATAAAAATAACCAATGAAAATTAAGTCTCCTGGATGATTATTGGACAGCCTGAGAAGGGGTCCAATAGGAATTGAGCAGCCCAATGGGCTACTTAATTCCTATTGGTCAGAATGGGGAAAGGTCCGATGGGGATTTAATTCATTTAAACCAATTAAGTTTAACTGATTAAGCTCTCACAAAAGGGGAAAGGGGGACACATGTCAGAAGGCTATCACTTATGCTGCTTAATAGCTATTGGCTGAGCTTAGCATTGTCCAATAGGGAGCCTGCAAGAGCAAATAGCAAGAGGGCTCGCCCAAGAGAGAGAGGGGGCTGATTTTTGCAAGGCATTATCACACACACACTCACACAATCTCATGTGTGAAGAAAGAGAAGACTATCTCTACCAAGCTTCAATGGAGAGCTCATCACCTACTCCAAGCTTGTGAGATAGAAGCCTACATCGACACACTCTTGGCTTGTGGATGCAAATCCAACCAAGATTCAAGCTTCAATGCATGCTCATCTCCTCTACCAAGCTAATTACTAAGCTAAAGCTATGCTAATATGAGTGATTATGTGAGGAGATGTACATCTTTCTCGTAAGATACACCTTCTTCCTCTCAATCTACTCTCATACCCTGCTAGCTCTCACCATCTTCGAAGGTGTGTGAGGTCTTAGGTCTGAGAACGGGGATAATTAAAGTTGTGTTTTGCTTAGTGCATGAAGCTTTCATCTTCATTGCACTAGCTAGTCTTGAAGGAACACAAAGAATTGTATTGTACAATGTCTCTCTTGATGGGAGAAACCATAATACAAAGCCTTTTGGAAGGGGGACCAGCTCAATGAAAATCCGGTCCTCAACTGTTGTCATTAGCTTAATTTCTCTCTCTTTTGAAAGTATTATCGATGCTATCGAACTAGGTGTTATGCTTTTTGTTGCTCTCTCCACCCAAGCACTCTTGTAATTCTCATTAGGAATCTATTCTAATGAAATGCCCACTATGTTCATGCTCATTTCCGCTACACACAAGCTATTAGGCCATTTATGTTACATTCGTATCAGAGCACAAGGTTTCTCTTTTCTTGCTCAAGAAGGGAGGTCCTCAAGCTAGCTACAAATGGTTGGTATTATTAATTGCCTGTGAGTAAGTAGAATAGGGATTTTTCAGCCTTGCAGTGCGCCTGCCTTTGTGCAGTTAATGGGGCATCACTGTTGAGAGCTATGGTCTTAATAGTGGAGTCCTACGGGGCTTGCCTACGGCTTAACCACTATTGAGCTATTAGAAGCTTGACAGGAGCCGCTGCTGTTTTGGTGTCGAAAGACCCTCTCTTCTATTCCTTGCAATTCATGGTATTCGAGCAGCGGGTACAGTAGCTTGAGTGCTTTTTCTAAAGGGGTGAAGACGAGTAGCAACTAGGGCTTGAAGTGAAAAATTACACCTAAAAAGTTTACACCTAAAAGTTGTTAAAATGGCTGACAATATTAAAGAGAGTGAAATTAATGTTGATAACTTTGATTTTGCTCATGAGCAAGCTACTAATGATGCTTCAATGCTTGTTAACTATGTTGTTTCTAGGCTTCAACAAGCCATGGGCAATCCATCTCTCCAAAGTGAAGTGCAACGGCAGCTCCGTGCTCACGGGATTCTCCAAGCTCATCACCATGAAGAGAGAACACCTAGGAAGCCTCCTTGTGAGACTACCAAAAGAGGTCTCTCTCCGATTCGGGAAGAAGAAGAGAATCCATATGAAGGGCTCAATAATTTACTTCTTGATGATGCATCTCCTTCCCAAAGGAGAACTCAAGAGCCTCCACCAAAGGAACGAGAAAGAAGCGAGTCTCTCGCCACCTCGGCGGAGATGGCTCCACGAAGACGGCGGGCTAAACGCTCTCCATCACCACCAAAGCGGAGAAGACCATCGTATTATTCTCCTCACCATAATTCAAAGAGGGATGATAAAAAGCAAGAGAAGAAAAAGGTGAGAAAGAGGACACCCTCTTCTCCATCTTCTTCATCCTCTTCCTCTTATGAAAGTGATGGTGAAGACGACAAAGATCAAGACAAGAAAAAGGCGAGAAAGAGGTCACCCTCTTCTCCACCTTCTTCAAATTCTTCACCTTCTGAAGAAAGTGATGGTGCAACCTTTGAACCATCAAAAAGAAGAGGCCATAGGAAATCCTATGCCGCATGGAAGAGGTCGTCCAAGCTGAAGAAATTCAAAAAGGGAGGGAAGAGCATCTCTTTCCTTACTTATGATGGCACCTTTGGTGCTACGGACAAAGTCTTGGCCTTTATCTAGCAATTCGATGCAGCGTTTGGAGATGAGGGCTTCACGGAGTCCTCTAAGCTACGCCATGTAGCTATGCACTTTCAAAAGTCTGCCAGACAATGGTGGTCTAGCCTACGAGCCAACGGTGAAGCTCCACGAACATGGCATTATCTCTCAAGATGGCATCCAAATGGATCCATCAAAGTTAGAGGTAATCAAAGGATGGCCTAAACCAAGGAATCTTCATGAACTAAGAAGCTTTATAGGTATGTGTGCATACTATAGACGCTTCATAGAAAAGTTCTCACAAATTGCGGGACCATTGCATGACCTAACAAAGAAAAGCGTTAGGTATACATGGTCTGCTAAGAAGAACAATGCTTTCGAAAAGCTTAAAGAAAAGCTTATCTCTCAACCTGTGCTTACACTACCGGATCTCTCAAAACCATTTGAGGTCCAATGTGATGCTTGTGGTGATTGCCTTGGAGCTGTTTTACTCCAAGAAGGGCATGCCATAAGCTATGAGAGTCGAAGGCTCGACCCTGTTGAGCAAGCTCTAGGCCAATGTCCATAGTGTCGGATAGAGATCCTAGAATGACGAGTAATTTCTGGAAGGGTCTCTTTGAGAATTTAGGGACAAGGCTAAACTTCTCTTCGGCCTATCATCTACAAACGGATGGCCAAATTGAAATAGCTAACCTAACCATTCTCGATCTACTAAAAGGCTATGTAACGGAAGTAGATCAAAGATCCCAATGGGAGAAGTACTTACCCTTAGTGGAGTATAGTTACAATAACACTGTACATACTTCCACGGGAAAATCACCTTTCGAGGTAATTGAGGGAAGATAAAAAAGTCCCTTGCTACTTAAGGTACATGGGAAGATCTTCGCTGCAGATGAGTATAGCCGAGACCTACAAGAATCTTTCCAAAAGATTAAGGATGCTATCTCTATCTCACAGCAAAGGCAATAGCTGCTGCTGACAAGCACAGAAGAGCCCAAGCCTTTAAAGAAAACGATTGGGTCTTGTTAAAGTTTCCCAAGGCTCGATTAAGGCACAGGATGGGCAAGAATCCTACGGGCCACCAAAAGTACTATGCTAAACTAGCAAAAAGGTACTATGGTCCCTTTCACATTCTTAGGCCAATCAATGAGATGGCCTATCAACTCAATTTGCCCAATCATTGGCTCATACACAATGCTTTCCATGTGAGCCTATTAAAGCCTTACAAAGGAGAGCCACCTCAAGAACCAACAATTGAAGACCCACCGGAGATCGAGGACCAAAAGGAGGTGCTGCAGCCCAAGTCCATTCTCCGACATGAAGACAAGGTATTAAGAGGCGGTAAGACTATCCGACGATATCTTATCAAGTTTAAGAATTATCCTTTTGAAGATGCTAGATGGATGCAAGGCATACAATTAAAGGATAACCTAAACCTTGTCAATGCTTACAATGCTTCCCAAGAGTAAGCAAATGTACAAAATGTTAAAAATGAACAAAGTTTTTGTCTTATAAGACTCTCTTTTTCTTTATTGTGCACAAAAATGAAGTAGTATGCATGCTTAGATCAAGTTTGCGGAGACGACGTCTCCCAAACACCAAGTAGAGCTTGTCACTCTACTATGGAAGATTGATAGGACTAATGTGCAGACATGCTTGCGGCAGCCTCAGGCTCTCAAGCACCAAATGGACTAGTCATCCATTGTGGAATGATGTTGTAGGGTAACATAGGGATCCTCTACCCGCTAAGAAAAGGACTCATGAATATGCTTTATCTTCTCTACACCATAGTCCAGGACTACTATGATTTCAAGAGAGAGGTAATTTCATAATAATCAATATCTAATTCTCCTAAATGATTTTCTCATATTAAACTGATCATTTAATATGGGGAAGTGCCAGGGGAGAAAAAGCTAGAATATTGGTTAAGCTAGCAGACCGGCCACAGTAGGGATCCAAAGGAGGGAAAATAGGGATCCAAAGGGGGGGCCATCTGCAAAAGAGCCATGTCCAACAATGGGCTAAAAAGACCCTAAGTTTCAGCCCATTAAGACTTCCAAAATGCTAAGGTTCCAAAATTCAAAGGTTCTGTCCAAAGGGTTAAAGCTTAGGGGGAATTGGATGCTTTGTGTGCTCTCCAAAGTCAACACACATCCCTACACATGAGGGGGTGAGCACTAAAGGTAGGGAATGAGAGAGAAATTCACACACACACACACACACACACACACACACACACACACACACACACACACACACACACACACACACACACACACACACACACAGGCTCCCTTTACACAAAGGGAATTAGGGACACATGTCAGCTCCCTAGCCCAAATGCCCACGAGGTGTGCCCAATTCCTATTGGATGACCCTTGAAGTGGACCAATGAGAATTAGGCTAGAGTAAATTTAGCCTAATTAATTTTAAAACACTTAATAAAAAGAACCAATGAAAATTAAGTCTCCTCGATGATTATTGGACAGCCTGAGAAGGGGTCCAATAGGAATTGAGCAGCCCAATGGGCTACTTAATTCCTATTGGTCAGAATGGGGAAAGGTCCGATGGGGATTTAATTCATTTAAATCAATTAAGTTTAATTGATTAAGCTCTCACAAAAGGGGAAAGGGGGACACATGTCAGAAGGCTATCACTTATGCTGCTTAGTAGCCATTGGCTGAGCTTGGCATTGTCCAATAGGGAGCCTGCAAGAGCAAATAGCAAGAGGGCTCGCCCAAGAGAGAGAGGGGGCTGATTTTTGCAAGGCATTATCACACACACACTCACACAATCTCATGTGTGAAGAAAGAGAAGACTATCTCTACCAAGCTTGTGAGATAGAAGCCTACATCGACACACTCTTGGCTTGTGGATGCAAATCCAACCAAGAGTCAAGCTTCAATGCATGCTCATCTCCTCTACCAAGCTAATTACTAAGCTAAAGCTATGCTAATATGAGTGATTATGTGAGGAGATGCACATATTTCTCGTAAGATACTCCTTCTTCCTCTCAATCTACTCTCATACCCTGCTAGCTCTCACCATCTTTGAAGTTGTGTGAGGTCTTGGGTCTGAGAACGGGGATAATTTAAGTTGTGTTTGCTAAGTGTTTTGCTTAGTGCATGAAGCTTTCATCTTCATTGCACTAGCTAGTCTTGAAGGAACACAAAGAATTGCATTGTACAATGTCTCTCTTGATGGGAGAAACCATAATACAAAGCCTTTTGGAGGGGGGACCGGCTCCATGCAAATCCGGTCCTCAACTGTTGTCATTAGCTTAATTTCTCTCTCTTTTGAAAGTATTGTCTATGCTATCTAACTAGGTGTTATGATTTTTGTTGCTCTCTCCACCCAAGCACTCTTGTAATTCTCATTAGGAATCTATTCTAATGAAATGCCCACTATGTTCATGCTCATTTCCGCTACACACAAGTTATTAGGCCATTAAATGTTACAAAGAAGAAGAAGATGGAGATGGAGCAAGAGAACTCTTCAATTGCACAAATGAGAGAATGAGTGAATTTTAGGTTTAGTTGACTTTTATATGAGTTCGCCCCATTCACACTTGGGCACCCATGCTTAGCCAACTAATCCCTTGAATGTCCCAGTTAGAGTGCCCCTCTCATCGGCGATCACTCTTACCCTTTTCCTATTGGACCGACAAGCCCGGTACCTGAATCTACCAAATAAATAATACGGCATTTGTCTTAGGTGATAGGAATGTGCATGGGGGTTAACACAAGGCCACTGCCCAGAAGCTACTCCTGCAGGCGATGATCAACCTCCAGAAGGTAAGCCTTCGATCATCTTACCCTCTGTAAAAGTCAGAAAGGTAGAAAGGGATCTTGAAAGTAGGGCGTTAATAGGGTTACTTACTGGCCCTCGCCTCCCAGTTGACACTTTGAAGACCTGGATTAATCACCAATGGGCCTCTAGAGGCATAGAGGTGGAGTCAATATAGTGCCTGTCACGCAATCATTTTCTGTTTGTCTTTAGAGAGGCCTCCATGGCTTTTCAAGACCTGAGCTCAGGACAGTGGGTCATAAGGAACTCCCCACTGTTTCTGTTCTGATGGAGCAAGGACTTTAACCTAGTGCCTGTCACGCAATCATTTTCTGTTTGTCTTTAGAGAGGCCTCCATGGCTTTTCAAGACCTGAGCTCAGGACAGTGGGTCATAAGGAACTCCCCGCTGTTTCTGTTCCGATGGAGCAAGGACTTTAACCTAGAAGACTCTGCGGCCAGAGGATATCTAGTATGGGTGGAGTTCCCAAATTTACCTCTTCACGTGTATCATCACTTGGGGCCCATAGCGGGTAAACTAGGTAGGGTATTGGGGGGCAGACCAAGACAGGATTTCTATAACTTTGCTCGCCACCCTCAGGTGTTGGTCGAAATGAATATCTATCACCCAGATAACCTTCCCTCCTCCATAGAAATTAATATAGACGATGGAGAAGTCTTAAACCAATCTATAGAATACAAGTATCTTCTAGATACTTGCTTCTTATGCGGCAAGAAAGGCCACTACATGAGGGAATGCCCCCTGAAACCTGCCTCTAAAGAGCCCCACTCAACCCATCAGCCCAATCATCTCGCCCCTAAGGCTCAGGAAGAAACCCCTCCTTCCAATGTCAGAGGCAAAGGCACTATTAAGCCGAACCATGTGCAAGCTAAGCAGCCTCACCCCAAGAAGTATGAGCCCAAAGGTAAACCCCAACATCACAACCGTTTCTCCATACTGGCCCGTATTCAGGATTATCTTGACTCTGATTCGGATGAATCAGGTGAGTTTATCCCCCCTACCCAAGCCCAAGTAAACCCTTAGTCAACGGACATGGAAGTCCAACCCTCTAGGCTAGAGGAGGAGCTTAACGAGTTGGACAATAAAGTCCCCCTGGTTCTGAATGAGGAGAACATCCTTTTGAAAGACCACCCCCCAGTTCAACCAACAATGGGGCCTTCTCCTATGGAAGTCCTCAGAGACAACAAATAGAATCATGCTAGTGTGGCCCAAACCCCACCTAGACAATCAGGGAACAAAAAGGACAAAAAGGTTCTCAAATGAAGCTTCTCTCTTGGAACGTAAAGGGCCTCTCAGACCTACCAAAGTCAGGAAAATTTCCAATTGGCTCAAGAACAATAGTTTTAATGTGCTTATGCTTCAGGAGGTAAAGACTACTGGACATGATCTCACTAAGGCACTTGAGGGTGTCTCCAAGCTTCACACTCCCACACTCACGGGTCTGGGGGCTGCGCTATTGGTGTTCCAGAAGAGCTCAACATCAAAGATTTGGTTGTTCAGTTGGGGCTTAATTGGTGTTCAATAGCTCTTCCCTCACCCGTAAGTTCCAGGTTGGTATGTTGTTATGCAAGAGGCTCGGTGGCTGATAGAACAAAATTATGGACTAAAATTAGCTAACCTTCAAGAACCTACTATCTTAGTAGGTGATTTTAACATGGTTGAAAGCCTGGATGATCGGTTCTTGGCCCTAGGTCAAATCATTCGAGGGTCTGAGCTTCTAAAATGGGAAGCCCTCAAACAAAAGCTCCAACTTTGGGATGTGGAATTCTTGGGAGACTTTAATTGGCAAAATTATGCCTCAGACAACTTAGCAAAAAAAGCCCGACTTGATAGATGCTACATGGATATCTCTCTTGTCAATTCCTTTACAAGGGTTAAAGCTAAACCTAGGTACAATACTTGCATCTCTTTCACTATCCCGTGGTAGTTACCATCGATGACAAAGACTCCAAAGTCAGAAATAATTGGTTCCACACTGATTCGAGTCTTTTCAAATTACCTTCAGTCCAAGAAGACGTCAGTAAAATATGGACCCATGCCTTCAAGAATTGTTCCAAGCCCACCCAAGCCTGAAGCAAAGCAGTTAAAGACACACAGAGCAATCTTATCCAGGTTAGAAAGGAAGTGGCCCTAATCAGGAGAAAATGTAGGGATTTGATCTATGAAGAAATGTCTATTCTTGAAGCCTCTCCCCCGAATGAGGGCATCCAAAATCTCATAGCTACTGCTCGCCAAAAACTTCGACATGAGGAGGACATGATCATCAAGCACACCACAACCTTCTTCAAACATTGGTGGGCTGGGAAAGTGGATCGGCCTACCAAAGAAATGTTCATAACCATGAGAAAGAAGTATGTTCGAGAAAAAGTCCCCTTCTTCTCTTCCCCAATCCCAGTAACCTCTGACACTCAAATCTTGAGCCACTTTTCTACCCTCTTCAGCACTCTTGAGAAGCTCTCGCTAGAAGCTGTGGAAGCCCGAATTGAAACTCTCGCTTGCAGAGTCAAAGTTATCCCTGATCAGGCTGCCTCCTTAGCAGAGTCTCCCCTATCTATCTTTGACATCTACTTAGCCATAGAGGGGATGAAGCCACACAAGACTCCAGGGCTAGATGACCTTCCTGCTTGATTCTTTCCACAATTCAAAGAAATGCTCTCCCCATTCCTTCTATTGGTATGGGAGGAATCTATAGCCCACAAAGCTCGCCCCTGTTCCATCAGCACTGGGGTAATCAAACTTCTGCACAAGAGAGGAGTCAAGACAGATCTCTCCAATTGGAGGCCGTTAACCAACATACAAGATTTTTGCCAAGGCAGTGGCCAACCAAATAAGTGTACTCCTCATGAAATGGATCTCAGCTGAGCAAAAAGGGTTCATCAAAGGCAAGAAGATAATGGAGGCTTTTATCGCATTATGAAGGGCTTTAAACATGCTACAGAATCTGGCCAAGACTTCATCTTCATCAAAATCGACTTTGATAAAGCGTATGACCGACTAGAGTGGTCCTTTATCTTAAGGTGTTTGGAAGCAATGGGCTTTGGCAAGATGATGGTCCTCTTTGTGCAAACTCTGCTAGGTAATGCCAGAGCCAGGGTTTTGCTAAATGGATGTCTCTCAGGAGTATTTGATCTAGCTAGATCAGTCCGTCAAGGCTGCCCTCTAGCTCCTCTACTTTTTGCTATTGTTGCAGACTCCTCAAACTGCTTGGTCAAAGATAGGATGAACAAGGGACTCATTAAAGGCATCACTCTCCCTGGTACTATGGACCAACAATGCTTGTCTCAATTCCGACGATATGAATGCACTGATGGCTAATGATCAGTCCTCACTTTCTGAATTTTGGAATGCTATGAAGATTTTCTGTCTGGCTTCATGTTGCAGGTTAATCACAACAAGACAGGAGTCTACTCAACTCAATTTCTACCTGGGCGGCTGGATAACATAGGCTGTAAAAAATTAAAAGAAGGGGAGATTTTCAGGCTCCTTGGAGTTCCCATGGGATTCAGGGTCTCACTCAAAACCAGGTGGGACTGGGTATGCAACAAGTTCCAAGCCAAATTAAATAGATGGATAGGATTCCAACATTCTTTGGCGGGAAGGGTAGTGGTCATCAACCACTTTCTCAATGCTTATGTCCTGTTTTTCTTTGGTTTTTGGAGGCCTGCCGATTGTCATCTTCTAAGGATTTCCAAAATTTGTAGGATTTTTTTATGGGTAGGTGACCCCTTTGTTCGCAAGAATGCTAAGGTTGCATGGGAGGTGTGCACTCTTCCTAAACGCAAAGGAGGGTTGGGCATTCAAGACCTCAACCTTATAGCTGACAAGATGGGAGTCAAATTACTGGTGACAGCTCTCCATAAAAAACGGATGAAGAATGGTCAAGACTCTTACTCAGGAAGGCCAAGCAATTCAGATTAGAAGATGCCAAGGGATGGTCTCACCTTCCCCCTTCAGTCATTTTTTTAAGAAAAAAAAAGGTCCTCCCAACTGGCTCGACCTGCTCAGATCTATATTCCAGGCTTGGAACAGGCATAGGAGCAATCTCACTCTTAACTCTCTATCCAAACATCGGCACTCCCTTCCCCCCCATGATTCCATCTGGTGGTCTTGCATGGAACTTCCCTCTGTCAATCAGCAAGAGCAGAGGAAGGCCCTTATCCTTCACAAAAAAGGTTTAAAGACTTGGTCTCAACTCTGAGATACTGAGTCTAGGGATTGGTTGTCTAACACTGCCGTGTCTCTCAAGTATAGAGTCCAACTGTAGGATTTCCCGTTAATCCACTCCAGGATCAACTTATTCCCAATTGAGCTCAATTGGACCCTTCAAACGCCTTCTCCACTTGATCTTAGGGCCTTCATCTGGCCGGGCAGGTTCAAACTACAGAATCCTTCTTGGGAGTATTCCCCCATGCAATCTTCTCTCCATTTAACCCTCAACAAGAGGTGGCAAGTCAACTACTCCCCAAAACAATGGGAGTACAAGTTCACAAATATCTGGTCTTCTGCTATAGAATTGAAGAAATCTGTCCTTCTCTGGCTTCTACTGCATAAGGCTATATGGACGGGCAAGAGAATTCTCGAAGCTAACATAGGAACAGGACTATGTTGTAGATGTTATAGTGAGGTGGAGGACACGGGCCATCTGTTTGTTGCTTGTCCCTCTAATAAAAGGTTACTCGCCCCTCTAGAAAGGTCTCTAGGTTTTACTCCATCATGGAAACAATTGATCTTAGGTGACTATGTGGGGATCATTACTGTATGTTGGAACAAAGCAAGGGCGGAGTTTCTCTGGATGATCTGGAAGCTGCGTAACTGTACTTTGTTTGAAGAATTTTACTAGACTCCTAGTCTTAAAACCCTTTTCTCATTTCTGAATGTGCAGGACACGAATATTGCTAATGATCAGGTGACCCTCTACAGGACGAAGGAGGATATTCTAAAGGATTCTCAGTACTTTTATAACCAGCTCAAGGCAAGTTCCTCAAGTGGAATCTTTTTTGAAAACAAAGAGCTCACCAGGGACGAGTGGGAGAAGAAGCTAGACATCGAAATAGCCCATCTGGAGTCGCGGATCCGGGATGGCAACTTTTACCTGGAAAAGCTTCAGGCAGAAATTGAAGAGGTGGATGGATAGGGCTTACGACATGTGATCTAGTCTCTTTTTGCACAAGAGTAGTCTCCTTATGGTTAATTGTAAAAATATGGACATGACGTATGAAGTAAATGGGATAAGCCTAGCAGTAACTTTCTTGCTTATCTAAATACAATTTCTCTGCGCTTATGTGTTTTAAAAACAAGCCAAGAAGTGAAGCCAAACTTCACAAGGACGTGCCATGTGCCACTGGCAAGATAATGTAAGTGATGGAATGATCAGACCAATAACAATAGTTTGTCCCGCATGAGAATTCGTTTGCTCTTGAGTTGATCCAAATGTGATCCAACGTTGAGTAATTTATTGTTGTTGGTTCTTTGATTATTTGTCCATATAGTGCCATGTACTATTGTAGAGAGATGTAATAACTATTGCTATTGTTTGCATTTATATTGAAATCTCCTGTAATAATGGTTTCTGTGGTCATATCCAATGCGTGCAAAGTTTTATCCAGTGCTTGCCAAAGGGACGAGAGTTTCGATGAAGGATGTCTGTATAATGATACGATGTTTAATTTCTTATTGCTTACAATAAACATGGTTAATGAAACAATTTCAATTCCGTCTGATATTAATATATTTGTGTCAACAAAGTGATACTTATTCTTGTGCAGCATGAGAACACTTGATGGTCCTTCAGAGGATATACAATCAAATTCGGGAAATGTGTTTCTTGGTTTTTCTGTGTGTGTTTCTTGGATGCACAGAATGTCTGATGACATAAGGCTCGTGTCTTTTATAATGTCACTGTAATGCGGAGACATGGAGACTGTGTTTAAAGATTGAATAATGATATTGTTCTCTGTGTAGTCTCTTAAGTTTCTGTTTACGGTTTTCCATGTTGCTGTTTGTTTTTGGCGTTCTATTTCTTGTAACACTATCTTATCCGTTTTTATTTGCTTCGAGTCAATTCTAGAGAGGAGAAACAAGTTTTCAGGATTTTTAATGTGTGACAACGCTGTGTATATCAGTCCATGGCTTTTTACTTTTGAAGGGTCGAAGACCAATGAGTGAAGTGTTAATCCTTGAGATCTATGAATAGTTCGAGCTGATGCATGTTGAACAGGATAATGTGTTCTTGATACGACATTCATCATATTTTTTCCGACTTGGAACTCTCTTGTGATTTTTGTTATCAGAGTCCATTTTCTCGATATAAATTCTGTGAACAGATGTTGGTTCTCAAATCTTGTACGTTGACCTACTCTGACGTTGTAAAACTCAATCCAAATTATTTTTTCGTTTGATGCCTCTGAATGGCTCTTGTAAAGTCCATCGGCTCCATTTACAAGCCCATCTGTAATGTTTAAGTTTCCGGCGCACAGTTCTACGACTAAGTTTGGTTTCAAATGCAAGGTTTTTTGTAACCCTCCACATTGTTTTGAATCTTCTGGAATCTTAACATATTTTTGGCAACTTTTCGACTTTCTGTCAGTAGCTTCAAATATATCTGGTGTTCCTGGTGTGGCTTCAAATATGTACTTGTTATACGCGTCTTTGCTTTTATTGTCGTAAAACAAATAAGAGTAATTATTCAGTGGAGGTGGTTCACGGCAGAAAGAATCATTCAAGTGTTTAATATCTTCCTCTGTGTGTTCACTTTTGTGTATCCGATTTAAAATTTCAATAAATCTTATATTTTCTTGTCGCATTGGTTGTGTTACTTCATATTGCTTGATATGTGATGCCAAAATGAAACGAGCAATGTGTCGAGTATGTTTTTGTGGTATGAGAAGATCCAGCTATCACGAACAAGACTTTCTTGACAAAGATCTCCACAGAGGATAACGTCTATGCCTTCAAATTTCTTATCATGTATTCTTTTTATAGCGCGGAGTCGTGCATCAGCTTGTTCAAACAGATTACGTCCAACAAGGGAGATCTCATCAATAACCACTGACTGTAAATTCGCATACTGTGTAGAGAGTTCATCTAATTTTTTCACGCTCAATGAGGTTTGGTCACTCGCTATCAGTGGTAGACGGAGAGCAGAATGTATCGTGGTTCCACCAATATTGAATGTTGCTTTTCCAGTGTATGCCATCAATAAAATTTTAGTAGATTCAATGTTTGCAGGCAATTTAAAATTGTAGTGCCGCAGCAAGCCTTGAACCAATAGCAACAGTAAAAAAAATTTACCAGTTCCAGCACCTCCGGTCAAAAACATATGTATTGCTTTGTTTGGATCTGTTCATTTTCTCAGCATGATATCATCGAATAAAAGACATTGTCGGGTATTCAGCATTTGTAAGCCTTCATTTAAATGTTTATTTGAAATTGCTATCAGCTTCGTTATTGCTAGTTTTTTGTTGTTGGTAGTGTTCAAGTCTGGAAGATTTGAAGTGATGTTGTCGTGCATATTTTTGAGTGAAGAAGCAAAGGAGTATGATGTTGATGTTGTTGCAACTTGTGAGATATTATTTTCATGTATAATATCTTTGTTAAACTTTTTCTCATTGTAGGATATAAGATCTAGATGACGTTTATATATATGTGCCCATGTTTCAGAGCAATGAAGATGTTGATTCTTGTCATTGTTCCAAGGTAAATACAACAAGCATTATTCTCGATAAAAGTTATTGGAATCTCTATGCTTGTCGTATCGAACGCAACGAATGATTCAATTATCTTTCAACGAAACAATTTTGCATCCATAATGCTTGTAGCACGAGCAAAATTCTGCCAAGCAAATATTATGCAAGTACATTGGTCTTTTGTTGTATTTATCGACGATGTTTTCAAAAAATATTTCATGGCTGTCTGGATCTAATTGTTTCAGTGTTTCTTTTCTTTTTAAAATAAGCGAATGCTGGTCTGGAGGATTTGTGTTGATGAAAACAAATTCTCTAGTAGAATTGTGCAAAGGTGAAGATAAAACAATATAAGCACCTTGTTGTGCACTCAATTTTTGCATATTTAAAATTGTATTTCCAATGCGCCGTAATCTTTCAATAGTGTTGGCATTATTTGCGATACAAGTATCGATTTCAGCTTTAATAGGTGTTATCAATGTACTATCCATTTTTGTTATGTATGATGAGCAGTATGCAGCAGCACCATACGCGTTCACTATGTATTGGATGTCGGTGTTAGCGTTCCATAATTCTAAATTTTTTGGATTGAAATTATTTGTAAAAATGTCTCTTGTTCTTCGTCTCATTAGCATGGTCGATGTCACAATTTTTTATCGAATTGCTAATACGTAATCATCGAAAGAAAGTTCTAATTTTTCGAGCCAAATCTTGAAATCAGCTGGTAATTCATCGAGTTTGGTTGTTTCGAGGAGTTCTTTGATTCTCTTAAGATTTTTCTTGTGCTATTTGTTATGTATTTCTTCTTCTTGCAATGGTTTAAGTACACAAGTGTAAGGCATTGGATATCGGAGGAAATCAAAATGACATCTTTTTCCTTTTTTCAAGCAAGTTTTTCGATGTGCGTGTTGTTGAACGTCTCTCAAATCTTCCTGAAGAAGGTTCTTGTCAGTGCTAATGCATTTTTCAATGAATGTCGTTCCACTATTTGTATTTGCATCAGTTAGCTGAGGTGCATTTTCAATCCATATTACACCATGATCGTGTTGACTGCCACGACTTTGGAATTCGGTCACAAAAAAGTAATCTTTCACTTTTCCTCCTAGTATGTTGTTGTCTTTGTTGAGTAGTTTTTTCAAACTTCGAAATCTGTGTAAATAATATTTAGAACATGTAATCGGGTCCGATCGCACGAGACGTCTAATGTAAGAATTTTTTGTTTCGTTTTCATCTCTGGTCATGGGAGAGAGTTTTTCTAAACAATTAATTAGTTCTTTCGAGCGTCTCTCTGCAGCCGAGAAAGTGACAAAAAAGGTAGGAGGACCTAGCTGTCTTGTCATCGCGAAGATATTTTTTTTAATCTTTTAATTATAATCTGAAGAAGTTCTCAAAGCTTCGTAATCTCTGTAACCTATCTTTGATCGAATAATTCTGTCGACGTTTGTATCGTGCAACACATCTCGGGCGTGAAGAACGGTCCCTTCGAGTTTAACCTTTCTTAGACGGACCCATATAGACGAAATAATTTGTTCTGTCATTATTTTCACTGCTTTAAAGAACAAGTTTTCTATATCCAATGCAAATCGTCTGTCCCCATGAAGTAATTCCCTTTTTGCAATTTTATGATAGTTTTTAACTGCTAGATCGTGATACTTACGTGGTTTACCAAAAAATATCTTTGGAAAACCTAGTTCTTCACAAAAAGTGTCTTTTAATAAACCAAGTGGATGATTTCCTTCACTAGATGCAACGTGCAGAATCTTATCGTTGTAATCAATGATTTGTTGTGCCGATGTGAACTGATGAATGAGAATATCATGATAATCCTCATCATCCTCGTCATCATCATTGTGCCTTACAAGACAAACTAAATGCGCCTTTTACAAGAGGGTAATATGTCATAACCAATTCTCATTCAAGCTTATGTTCTCTTTCACATAAAGATCGGAATGTAGAAGCTCTTTTAGCGCTTCAAGAGTGAGAAGTGGATGCACTAGTCCGCTCAAATAACAATGATTGTATTCTAGTTTTCTCTTTAAACCTACGAGAATCGCGTTTTCTTCATCAATGAATCGCGGCAAGCTTACTTGTGTTTCGGTAACATTTGCTAGCACGTTCACAATACTTCCACGTAAACCGTGTAATGGAATTAGCCTATTCAACTTGAGAATAGTGGAAATTAATGAGAATACTTTCGAGAAATAACTTTGTGAGCATAGCGGGTAGACATAATTGAAGATAGCAACATAATCATAGCAATTAGTTAACTTGGCATGAACAATACTTTTGCAAGAGAGAGAATTTAGAGAACATGACAACAGTTGAGGACCGGATTTATGTGGAGCCGGTCCCCCCTCCAATAGGCATTTGTATTATGATTTCTCCCATTAAGAGAGACTTGTTACAATACATTCTTTGTGTTCCTTGTGACCTAGGTGATGCAATGAAGATGGAAAGCTTCATGCATCACAATCATAGCATAACATGAACTTGAAGAAAGCTTTAATTGTCCCAAGCCTCAGTCCCAAGACCTCAAACACCTTCGAAGGTGGAGAGAGCTAGCAGGGAATGAGGGTAGTGAAGAGGAAGAAGAAACATTTCATAGGAGAAAGAACTAGTTCCTCACTTATCATACTCTTGTTGCTAGCATACATAATAGCATAGTAATGAAGAAGAAGGAGATGACAAGCTCAAGCATTGAAGCATGGCTCTTGGTTGGATTTGCACTCCATAGCCAAGAGTGTTGGTGTAGGCTCTCCACCTCTACTTGCTTGGAGAGGGAGCTCTTGCACTTTGCATAGCACACAATGAGAGTGATTGTGAGTGTGTGTGAGTGAGTATACCCCTCAAGCAAGCCCCTAGCTAGCTTGGGTCGACCCCCCCTTGTAGCTCATGCTTGAAGCTCATTGGACCCTCCCAGGCCTAGCCAATCATGAGCAGGAGGCATTACAAGCAGTAGGGGTAGCCTTGAGACAAGTGTCCCCCTTTCCTTTTTGAGAGAGAGGGCTAGATAAATGCTAAAACAATTAGATAATTCATGTAATTTATCATTGGACCCCTTTGAAGCTTAGCCAATAGGCTTCAAGCAACACATGAAGGTAACATGGGTAGGGGCCTGACATGTGTCCTTGCTGCCTCTTCAAGTTGGGGCTTTCCTTGTGTGTGTGAGTGGGTGTTCTCTCTCTAGCCCCTAGGAAAAGGGCTCGCCCCCCCTCTTGTAGGAATGCTTTTGACTTTAGGTGATCAAGCACCTTACTCACCAAGCATGACAAAGCACTTGAACTAGGGGGTGTTCCCACAAGCATCTCAGGCAAGCTTCTCAAGGCACCTCAAGTACCTTAATCATGCAGCAAGTCAAGCACCTCAAGCATGGAGCCAGTCAAGCACCTCAAGCATCTTAATCAAGCACCTCAAGCATGACAAACACCTCAAGCACGACAAGCACCTCAAGCAAGACAAGCACCTCGAGCTTGGGCCGGGTTCCCACCTCAAGCTCAGCCCTAGCTTACCTAAGGTCAAAGGACTTTTACACACATTTATTGGAGGTCTTCAATGAAGCTAACCCTAAGGTCTTATGCTCCATTGGTTAGCCTTGCTCTTTGATAGACCATCTCCCTTTTGGGCCCCTTTACCATTGGCCCCGTGTTGAGATAGATCTATAAGCACATACCTATATCTTAACACTTGTTCCCGTTTATTCTCCCACATTAAGTGATCAATTTAATATGAGAAAATCATTTGGGTTGGTTAGATATTAGATTTTATGACATTACCTCTCTCTTGAAATCATAGTCGTCCTCGACTATGAGGTAGAAGAGATAAAGTCTTAGTCATTAGTCAATCGTACTTAGCGGGTAAAGGATCCCTTTTTACCCTACGACATCTTTCCAAGATGGATGACTAATCCATTTGGTGCTTGGGAGACATAGCTGCCGCAAGCATGTCTGCTCTTTAGTCCATTTCATTCTCCCAAAGTAGAGTGACAAATTCTACTTGGTGTTTGAGAGACGTCGTCATCACAAACATGATTCTAAGCATGCATACTAGTTAAATTTGTGCACAATTAAAAAGAGGACTAGTCATATAAGACAAAAACATGAGTCATTTAAAAGAAATTTGTATATTTGCTTACTCTAATGTAGCATTGTAAGCATTGACAAGGTTCATACTATCCTTAAGTTGTACTCCTTGCATCCATTTAGCATCTTCAAAAGGATAATTTTTGAACTTAATAAGATACCGTCGGATTATCTTACCATGTCGTAGTACCTTGTCTTCATGCCGAAGGACAGCTTCGGGTTGTAGCACCTCTTCTTGGTCTTCGACTTCGGGAGGGTCTTCAATAATTGGTTCAATTGGTGGCTCTCCTTTGTAGGGCTTAAGTAAGCTTACATGAAAGGCATTGTGTATAAGCCAATGGTTGGGCAACTTGAGTTGATAGGCCGTCTCATTGATAGGCTTCAAGATTTGGAAAGGACCATAGTATCTTTTTGCTAGTTTAGCATAATACTTTTGATGGCCCGTAGGATTTTTGCCCGTCGTTTGCCTTAATCGAGCCTTAGGAAACTTGAGTAAGACCCAATCATTTTATTTGAACATTAAGGCTCTTCTGTGCTTATCAGCAACAGCTTTTTGCCTTTGTTGAGAGATGGCTATAGCCTCCCTAATCTTTTGAAAAGATTCTTGTAGGTCACGGCTATACTCATCGGCGGCGAAGATCTTCCCATGTACTTTCAGTAGCAAGGGACTTTTAGGTCTTTCCTCTATGATCTCAAAAGGTGCTTTCCCCGTAGAAGTATATACAGTATTATTGTAGGCATACTCTACTAGCGGTAAATACTTTTTCCATTGTGAGCGTTGATCTACTTCGGTAACATAAGTCTTGAGTAGATCGAGTATCGTAAGATTGGCTATCTCACTTTGGCCATCCGCTTGTGGGTGATAGGCCGAAGAGAAATTCAATCTTGTTCCTAGATTTTCAAAGAGACCTTTCCAGAAATTACTGGTCATTCTAGGATCTCTATCTGACACGATAGATGTGGGTAATCCATGGTGCTTGAAAATCTGAGATATGAAGAGAGTTGCCATTTGGTGTGCCTTAATAGTCTTTTTGACAGGAATGAAATGTGCTTGCTTGCTAAACCTGTCGACTATTGTCCATATTCCTGTATTCCCATGGATAGACTTGGGCAATCCAAAGATGAAATCCATGGATATACTCTCCCATGGTGAATTTGGAATAGGCAATGGCTGGAGTAATCCAGGTTGCTTCCCTCTATCATACTTGGTCTTTTGGCATACTACACATTTTGAAACATACTCTTGTATATCCACTTTCATGGTAGGCCAATAGAAATACGTCTCTACTTCTCGGAGAGTAGGTTGAATACCTCTATGCCTTGCATATGGAGGAGCATGGGATTCATACATAACCTTCTCACGAAGGGAATGAGTAACACATAGCCTATTGCCGTGGAGACGATAACCATCCTGCAAGGTGAATGGTTCCTCTTTCTTCCCCAAAGCAAGGGCTGACATTATGTCTCTAAAGTCAGGGTCAGTAGCATACTCATCTATCATAGAGGATAGATCATTGTGAGTAGCTATAGACACCACATTAACTTTTGGTCGTCGTGAAAGTGCATCGGCAACTTGATTGTGCTTACCAGCTATGTGAGCAATATGAAAATTAAATTGCGAAAGAAAATTTGCCCACCTCATTTGTTTGTCGGAAAGCTTGGTTTGCGTCATGAAATACTTGAGACTTTGGTGGTCGGTTCGTAGGATAAATGGAGTCCCCAATAGGTAGTGCTTCCATGTGTCTAGGGCATGTAGAACAGCTAAAAGCTCTTTCTCATAAATGCCCAAGACTCGTTCATCACCATTGAGCCTTCGGCTCTCATATGCTATGGCATGCCCTTCTTGAAGCAAAACCGCTCCAAGGCAATCACCACAAGCATCACATTAGACCTCAAATGGCTTTGAGAGATCCGGAAGCACGAGGACTGGTTGGGAAGTAAGCTTCTCTTTGAGTTTTTCAAAAGCATTTTGCTCCTTAGCAGTCCATACAAACTTAACATTCTTCTTAGTTAAGTCGTGTAGTGGTCCTGCTACTTGAGAGAATTTTGCTATGAAGCGTCTATAGTATGCACACATACCAATAAAGCTTCTTAGCTCATGTAGATTTCTTGGGTTAGGCCATGCTTTTATTACCTCTAACTTTGATGGATCCATTTGGATACCATCTTTAGAGATAATATGACCTAAGTATTGAATCTCTTGAAGGAAGAATTCGCTTTTCTTTTGGTTGAGATAAAGCTTGTTCTCCCTCAATGCTTGAAAAATCACTTGGAGATGCTGCTTATGTTCCTCCAAAGACTTGGAGTAGATGATGATATCATCAAAGAACACTCCAGTGAATTTTCGATATGGTCTAAAAATTTTCTCCATCAAACGATTGAACGTAGCTGGTGCATTAGTCAAGCCAAAAGGCATGACTAGATATTCATAAAGACCAAACGTTGTGCAAAACGCGGTCTTTAAGATATCTTCATCCACTATCCTTATTTGATGATAGCCACTCTTAAGGTCAATCCTACTGAAGTAGGTAGAGCCTTGTAGCTTATCAAACAGATCTTCTACCCGAGGTACGGGAAATCTGTTTTTGATAGTGATATGGTTTAGTGCTCGATAGTCCACACACATACGGTATGTACCATCTTTCTTTTGCACTAAAAGGACTGGAGAACAAAAGGGAGAGGAACTAGGCCTCACCATCCCTTTGTCTACCAGCTCTTGTACTTGCCTCATGATCTCCTCTTGTTGAGCTTGTGAGACTCGATAAGGAGGCTTGTTAGGTGGTGAGCTTCCAGGAAGGAGCTCAATACGATGGTCATCATCCCCTCGTTTTGGAGGTAAGTCCATAGGGATATCATCGATGAACACATCTTGGAATCCTTTTAGAAAATTAGACAAGTCTAACTCTTCTTGATTCCTATCATTTACATTTGATGAAACATTAGTATCTTTTGGAGACTCTTTGACAAAAATCATGTACGCAGAAACTGAGCTCTTCATTGACTTATCAAAAGAAAGAGGATTTACAAGTGGAATAGTGCGACCACGCTCACTAGCATCTATATACATGTTCTTTCCCCTATAAGTGAAGTAAATTCTCCTTTCAGGGAACTTCATGTTGGCAGCCATGCGATCAAACCATGGTGCCCCTAGGATAACATCCTGATGTTGGAGAGGAGAGATGAAGAAGTCTTCTTTGTCGACATAGCTTTGGACATGAAGCCTCAACTTCCAAATCAAGGGAGTAACGGAGGCTTGTTGTCCTTTGAAAGCTGCATCAGCGACTACTATATCTCCCATCTCAAAAGCTTGAATGCCCAACTTGGTGGCCAACTCTATTGATATGAAGTTAAGAGTAGAGCCAGGGTCAAACAAGATGAAGGCATCATGCTCTCTTACCTTTCCCCAAGCATAGGAGAGTGATGATCCTTTGCAATGAGCATCCTCTTTTGGAGCTTCGATGGTGGAAGCTCTAGGAGTCTCATTGCGAGTATTCTTCTTGGGGCAAGAACGATAGCCATGTCCTTGCTCTCCACACTTGAAACACTTATGGTCCTTGCGAAAAGCTTCAAACTCTTCAGGAGAGATTTTGTTTTTACCTTTGTAAACTCCCTTCTCCTTGGACCGATTGTTGTTGTTGTTGTTGTTGTTGGAAGTGCCTTGGGAATTATTCTGAGCATTGGATTTCCCCTTTGCATCATTTTTATCTTTGTTTTCTATGGGCTTGACATTACGTCTAGCCCCTTGATGGAAATTGATGCGTGAAGCAACCATGGTGTGGTGGATTACTTCGGTAATAGTACCGGGCCGTTGAGAGTTGATGTATTCGGCCATCTCTTCAAGTAATCCCGCACAGAATTGCTGTCTTTTCTCGGCAAAGTCTATCTTTTGAAAGACAGTAGCTTTGAGATGTAAATCCCAAAACTTATCTACATACTTGTTGATAGACTCATGAGAGAGGAGCTTCAAGCCGCGCCATTCGGTAAGAACTTTATCTTTAGTATCGCTTGGAAGAAATTGCTTCATGATGGAAACTCGTAGAGTTTTCCATGTCTTTGGGGCTTCTCCATTGCCACGAAGGCTAGCCCACCATTGACGAGCTGATTTTTGGAAGTGCATAGCTACATGGCGTAGCTTGGAGGACTCTGTGAAGCCCTCGTCCCCAAAGGCCGCATCAAATTGCTGGATGAAGGCCAACACTTTGTCGGTAGCACCAAAGGTGCCATCGTAGGTGAGAAAAGAGATACTCTTTCCTCCCTCCTTGAACTTCTTTAGCTTTTGTGACCTTCGCCATGCAGGAAATGATTTGCGATGCCCTCCCCTCTTGTATTCTCTAGGAGAATAGCCATAACTTTCATCGGAAGAGAAGGAAGGTGAAGAAGAAGGAGAAGAGGGTGACCTCTTCCTAGCCCTTTTCTTCCTTTGTTTCCTCTCTTGCCTTTGAAAGTGATGAGGAGAAGGACTATGGGTTGCTCTTTTCCTCTTGGGAGGAGTAGGCGATCGTCTAGACCGCCTTCTTCGTGGAGCCACATCTTCAGAAGAACTTAGAATTTCATTGCTTTCTTTCTCTTTGGATTCCTCCTCTCGAATGGGAGAGAGTCTTCTTTTGGGGGTCTCTTCAAGAGGCCTCCTAAGCTCTCTCTCCTCTTGGAGAGGAAGGGAAATTCCATAGGCACGAAGTTGTTGAGTAACTTCGGCTTGCAAGGTAGGGTTGCCCATAGCTTGTTGCAACCTAGTCACAAGATAATTCACAAACATGGGAGCATCATCATTAGCACCTTCATGTGCAAAATCAAAGCTATCAATGTTCATTCTACTCTCTTGATTATTGTCAGCCATGTTAACAAAATTTTATGTATGTACTTAGTGTATGCTTTGGCAATTCAAAACCTTAGTTGCCACTCCTCTTAGCCTTTGAAAATCGGCTCTTAAGTATCTACACCCACGGCTCAAAGTGGTTAATTATAGAGAGTAGAGGAGTAGGTCTAACATAGCAGAGTTGCCAAGGGTTAGCTCCTTTCGGACTTCTTATGGCTCAATAATTGTAAAGCCGTAGGCAAGTCTAAAAAGACTCCATTATTAAGTCCAATGCTCCCGAGGTGTGCACCATCCCCCACATAGTGGGCTTAACAAAACCGATATTAGATCCCAGTTCCACTTACCCTATTATAATTAACAACATCAACCATTTATAGGCTACTTAAGGACCTCTCTTCTTAAGCAAGAAAAGAGAAACCAAATGCTCTGATACCAATGTAATGGAATTAGCCTATTCAACTTGAGAATAGTGGAAATTAATGAGAATACTTTCGAGAAATAACTTTGTGAGCATAGCGGGTAGACATAATTGAAGATAGCAACATAATCATAGCAATTAGTTAACTTGGCATGAACAATACTTTTGCAAGAGAGAGAATTTAGAGAACATGACAACAGTTGAGGACCGGATTTATGTGGAGCCGGTCCCCCCTCCAATAGGCATTTGTATTATGATTTCTCCCATTAAGAGAGACTTGTTACAATACATTCTTTGTGTTCCTTGTGACCTAGGTGATGCAATGAAGATGGAAAGCTTCATGCATCACAATCATAGCATAACATGAACTTGAAGAAAGCTTTAATTGTCCCAAGCCTCAGTCCCAAGACCTCAAACACCTTCGAAGGTGGAGAGAGCTAGCAGGGAATGAGGGTAGGGAAGAGGAAGAAGAAACATTTCATAGGAGAAAGAACTAGTTCCTCACTTATCATACTCTTGTTGCTAGCATACATAATAGCATAGTAATGAAGAAGAAGGAGATGACAAGCTCAAGCATTGAAGCATGGCTCTTGGTTGGATTTGCACTCCATAGCCAAGAGTGTTGGTGTAGGCTCTCCACCTCTACTTGCTTGGAGAGGGAGCTCTTGCACTTTGCATAGCACACAATGAGAGTGATTGTGAGTGTGTGTGAGTGAGTATACCCCTCAAGCAAGCCCCTAGCTAGCTTGGGTCGACCCCCCCTTGTAGCTCATGCTTGAAGCTCATTGGACCCTCCCAGGCCTAGCCAATCATGAGCAGGAGGCATTACAAGCAGTAGGGGTAGCCTTGAGACAAGTGACCCCCTTTCCTTTTTGAGAGAGAGGGATAGATAAATGCTAAAACAATTAGATAATTCATGTAATTTATCATTGGACCCCTTTGAAGCTTAGCCAATAGGCTTCAAGCAACACTTGAAGGTAACATGGGTAGGGGCCTGACACGTGTCCTTGCTGCCTCTCCAAGTTGGGGCTTCCCTTGTGTGTGTGAGTGGGTGTTCTCTCTCTAGCCCCTAGGAAAAGGGCTCGCCCCCCCTCTTGTAGGAATGCTTTTGACTTTAGGTGATCAAGCTCCTTACTCACCAAGCATGACAAAGCACTTGAACTAGGGGGTGTTCCCACAAGCATCTCAGGCAAGCTTCTCAAGGCACCTCAAGTACCTTAATCATGCAGCAAGTCAAGCACCTCAAGCATGGAGCCAGTCAAGCACCTCAAGCATCTTAATCAAGCACCTCAAGCATGACAAACACCTCAAGCACGACAAGCACCTCAAGCAGGACAAGCACCTCGAGCTTGGGCCGGGTTCCCACCTCAAGCTCAGCCCTAGCTTACCTAAGGTCAAAGGACTTTTACACACATTTATTGGAGGTCTTCAATGAAGCTAACCCTAAGGTCTTATGCTCCATTGGTTAGCCTTGCTCTTTGATAGACCATCTCCCTTTTGGGCCCCTTTACCATTGGCCCCGTGTTGAGATAGATCTATAAGCACATATCTATATCTTAACACTTGTTCCCGTTTATTCTCCCATATTAAGTGATCAATTTAATATGAGAAAATCATTTGGGTTGGTTAGATATTAGATTTTATGACAAACCGTATTGTCCATCGTATGTTAACTCTCGTATTTCCGAGAACAGCATTCGAGGTGTGATCAGTCTTTCTTCTAGCTTGTTTAGTTTTTGTACAGTTTCATTCTTGTCGTTCAACCCGATTTCTTGTAAAGATTTATAAGTTATTGCTAGTTTTCTTCTCTTTCTTTTGCAAGCTTCACAAATTCGTGTGAAGGTGTCGCTAGCTTTCTTTTTTTTCGTCAACGTTATTTGGTAACAAAAAAGCATTGCTATTGCAATGCTCGCATAAGGTTAAAGGAGTATCCTAAATTTCTTTTAAATACATTTTCAAAGGTGTATCATTGAAACGCAATCTCTTTTTCGAGCAGGGTTTGTGTTCCTCGGGAGAAATATCTTGATATGACTTTCTCAAGCGTTTTACCTTTGTTATTATCGCTGTTTTTGTACGAAGTGTGTTGGTTTCTTGAGACAAATACTCTTCGGCGACACATTGTTACTGTCGTTAGGATACAAAACCAGTAACCTACAAAGTTTTGAAACTTCAGAAGATGTCCAAATTTCAGATCTTTTCGACCCTGATGCAGGTTCGCGCATAGGATACACGTACAAAGTCCCATCGATGTCTGTGACCAATATTCGATGTTTCATACCGTCATGGTTGCATGCACCGACGATTAATTTCCTTTGCTTCTTACGTTGTCCACTTTGTAAAACCACCTCAACGCACAAGTGGTTCGCTTCGTTGAAAAGCTCGATTATCTGAATAGTTAGTGCCAAGGAATTGCGAGAGGTTTTTAGCAACCTGCAGACTCTATCGTAAGTTATTTTGGTTATGCTACTGTTGTTTCCCACCATGAGAGAGTTTATTACATTTGTCGATGCGGTTTGTTGTTCCATTTGAAGGAGGGCATAAGCAACTAAGTTTCTCAGAAGATCTGTCGGTGCAATTGTTGTTTTTGTGATATACTAGAAAACAGTGAATATATCAACATTCTGATTGTATGTACACAAGAAAGATTCATCAACGCCAAGTTTTTTTATGTCGTCAATAGTGGAGATAGCCATTGTTTTAGTGAACTGAATGAGCAGAGAGAGAGAGAGAGAGAGAGAGAGAGAGAGAGAGAGAGAGAGAGAGAGAGAGAGAGAAGAGAGAGAGAGAGAGAGAGAGAGAGAGAGAGAGAGAGGGGGGGGGGGGGGGGGGGGGAGAGTTCCTTATCCAGTTGTAGATAGAGAAAAGGGAAACGAGAGAAATATGTGAACGACTGGAAGTAGTGAACCTCTATCTGCAATATTGTAACTAACAAACACAAGCAAGGGAGTCTTTATGAATAATACTGAAATAGATAGATAGAGAGAGAGAGAGAGAGAGAGATCAAACGAAAATCAAAACCAATTCGAAGGCTTTGATCTGTGATTGCTACCGAGGGGGGGAGAGAGAGAGAGAGAGAGAGAGAGAGAGAGAGAGAGAGAGAGAGAGAGAGAGAGAGAGAGAGAGAGAGAGAGAGAGAGAGAGAGAGAGAGAGAGAGAGAGAGAGAGAGAGAGAGAAGCCAAAGCTGTTGGCTACTGAAAATAACGGGACTCTTTACATGTTCATATTTGAGAAAGAGAGAGAGAGAGAGAGAGAGAGAGAGAGAGAGAGAGAGAGAGAGAGAGAGAGAGAGAGAGAAAATCAAAACCAATTCGAAGGCTTTGATCTGTGATTTCTACCGAGGGGGGGAGAGAGAGAGAGAGAGAGAGAGAGAGAGAGAGAGAGAGAGAGAGAGAGAGAGAGAGAGAGAGAGAGAGAGAGAGAGAGAGAGAGGAGAGAGAGAGAGAGAGAGAGAGAGAGAGAGAGAGAGAGAGAGAAGCCAAAGTTGTTGGCTACTGAAAATAACGGGACTCTTTACATGTTCATATTTGAGAGAGAGAGAGAGAGAGAGAGAGAGAGAGAGAGAGAGAGAGAGAGAGAGAAAAGACAGTTGGGTCACTAACGACAGAGAGGCCTATGCACAATACTTAGAGAGAGAGAGAGAGAGAGAGAGAGAGAGGGAGGGGGGGAAATGAGTGAATAGAGAGAGAGAGAGAGAGAGAGAGAGAGAGAGAGAGAGAGAGAGAGAGAGAGAGACGGGAAGGGAATCTTGAAAACGGTATGAAAGCACAGTTGCAAGTCTTTTTACAGAATTTTTTTTTTTACAAGGCTTTTTTGGTGCATTCAAGACCATGAAAAGGAAAACTAGATCGAAACTCTCCAAGAGCTTTACTAGTATTATTTATATACAATGGTAATTTCTATTCTGCCTCCAAGACCTTTACCCTGGATAAAAAGCAGTCAGATTTCCTGCAAGGCTGATTTTGAACGTGTCAATGCGTGTTGTTGATGCCAAGATCTCCCTTGTGTGCGCTCCTTGCCGCACTGTCGAAGCAAGGTACTTGCCTAACACTGTGTGCGAGCCACAGACGGCTCCCAGCACACAACTAGCTTAACTAGTAAGCTCAAAAGAGGGCAATGGTGTGTCAGTCACCGCTCTATGCTCCTGCCGTGGAGGATTCCTCGCCGCGAAGAAAAAGGAGCCACCGCTTCGCCGCCGCCGTCGTGCCTTCGTAATGCTCGATCACCCACACACACACGCTCTCTCTCACACACACACACATATACACACACACAAGGAGGTGAAGAAGAAGAAGATGGAGATGGAGATGGAGCAAGAGCACTCTTCTATTGCACAAATGAGAGAATGCGTGAATTTTAGGTTTAGTTGGCTTTTATATGAGCTCACCCCATTCACACTTGGGCGCCCATGCTTAGCCAACTAATCCCTTGAATGTCCCAGTTAGAGTGCGCCTCTCATCGGCGATCACTCTTACCCTTTTCCTATTGGACCGACAAGCCCGGTACTGTTAAGTATGGAGCCTGATTTACCCTTGTAATTTTCTGTGGTAAAAGCGTACATTTGTAAGGCCCCCATTATGAGGAGAAGCCATCGTGCGTGAAGGAAAATCACTCATCGGAAACCAAAATTTTCACGGACAAGAATCAGGGGCAACTTTAAAGGCCTCGGGGGCGGAGGCCCCGAGACTTTTTTTTTCGCCGGAATATTATGGCCGGACGGCGGCCGGAAAGTGGTCGGAAAACAACCGGTCGGTTGGCCGGTGGCCGGTAGTCAATGGCCGATGGCCGGTGGTCGGAAGTCAATGGCCGGTGGCCGGTGGTCGGAAGTCAATCGCCGGTGGCCGAATTCAATGGTCGGTGGCCGAATTCAAAAGCGGACTTGTCTTCTCAAGGGCGGCCACACATGGGCGGATTGGAGGGTCCGATTTGGACTTATTCGCACAAGGGCGGCTACACATGGCTGTCTCTCATAAGAGAGGGCAGCCCTTTTGGCCTATAAAAGGAGGCCATTTCTACACACATTTCATAGTGTGAAGTTGATGCAACAAGGTGAGTGTGAGGTGGTGAGAGTGAAGCAAGGCGGGAGCTCCATTAAGGGTATAATCCCTTTGTAAACTACTTCTTGTTTTGAAGTACTAAAGCCATTGAGTGGCTGCTTTCCCGTGGACGTAGCCCACATTGGGTGAACCACGTATATCGTGTGTACTCTCTCTCTCTCTCTACTCTATAATCTCGTGTATATAAATCTGTCTCTCTCCATTAAGTAATCTACTCAATTATCTATTTAGCTACGTCTTATTTCCTAACAACTGGTATCAGAGCAAGGTTTGCTCGTAGCTAAATTATCTCAAGGAAAGGATTCCTTGAATTGAGTGGGAGTTATGGCGGAGGAAGGGAAGCTCAAGATTGAGAAGTTCAACGGCAAAAACTACCAACATTGGAAGATGCAGATTGAAGACTATCTCTACCAGAAGGACCTCTATTTGCCACTAGGCGCTCTTGCGAAGAAGCCCGCAACAATGGCAGATGAAGCTTGGATTGTCCTTGATCGAAAGACACTGGGAACAATCCGGTTAAGCTTGGCATCAACGGTGGCCTTCAATGTTTCGGAGATGAAGACCACGGAGGACTTGATGAAGTCACTTGACGACTTCTACGAGAAACCATCGGCATCCAATAAGGTATTTCTTATGAAGCGCTTGTTCAATCTAAAGATGGCAGAGAATGGTTCAGTTGCAGAACACCTAAATGACTTTAACACAAACATAAGTCAACTTCGATCAGTGAAAATCAATTTCGATGACGAAGTGCGAGCTCTCCTTATACTATCATCTGTACCGGATAGTTGGGACAGCCTTGTGATGGCTGTAAGTAATTCTATCTCTGGCACAAATACTCTTAAGTTTGATGATGTTGTGGGTGTTCTCCTAAGCGAGGAAATGCGAAGGAGAAGCACAGGAGAATCATCAAGTGCTGCACTATCAGTGGAAACAAGAGGAAGGCTTAAGGAGAGGTTCAAAAACCAAAAGGGTCGTGATCGCTCAAGGCGGAGCAAGTCACGCACAAAGTCAGTTCTTGAATGTTGGAACTGCGGCAAGAAGGGCCACGTCAAGAAGGATTGCTGGTCCAAGAAGAAGAAGGAGACGGAGTCTCAAGACAACAAGCCAACATCGGAGGCCAATGTGGCAGGTAAAGTAGAGCAAGATGCACTAATTCTCTCATTAGACAATGTGTCTAATTCCTGGATAGTAGATTCCGGGGCTTCATTCCATGCGACACCACACAAGCAACATTTTCAAGACTACACCAAAGGTAGTTTTGGGTATGTATACTTGGGAGATGATGAAGCTTGTGAGATTGTCGGCAAAGGTACAGTTTCTGTCAAAACTGCTAACGGAAATGAATGGAAGCTTAAAGATGTTAGGCATGTTCCTTCTCTTCGCAAAAATTTGATCTCTACAGGACAATTGGATGATGAAGGTCACAACATTGCATTCGGAAACAAACGGTGGAAGATCTCAAAGGGATCTTTGGTGGTTGCCAAGGGTGAAAAAATCGGTACACTTTACTTGTGTACTGTTAGCATGCAACCTTCAGCTTGTGCAGCAACTACAGAAGTTGACAGTGCGGTGTGGCACTACCGACTTGGGCATATGAGTGCCAAAGGAATGCAAATCCTTCAAACAAAGAAGCTTCTACCAGGTTTGAAAGAAGTGGACTTAGAGTTCTGTGAAGATTGTGTTTATGGTAAACAAAAGAGGGTAAAATTTCAAAAATCAGGAAATGAAAGAAAAAATAAAAAACTTGAGTTGGTTCATTCTGATGTTTGGGGTCCTGCAAGTACACCATCACTTGGTGGCTCATTGTACTATGTAACATTCATAGACGATGCGACTAGAAAAACATGGGTTTATGTCATGAAGAATAAATCCGATGTATTTTCCATATTTCAAAGGTGGAACGCCTTTGTGGAGAATGAAACAGGTACCAAGGTTAAATGCCTCAGATCCGACAATGGAGGTGAATATTGCAGCCAAGCTTTTGAAAGCTTTTGTGCTAGCAATGGCATTCGGAGGCAAAGGACAACCCCGAGGACACCTCAACAAAATGGGATTTCGGAAAGGATGAACAGGACAATCATGGAACGAGCACGAAGCATGCGGCTACATGCAGGCCTACCGCTTGAGCTTTGGGCGGAAGTTATAAGTACGTCGGTGTACTTAATCAATCGGTCACCCTCAACGGCATTGGATGGGGGAGTTCCAGAAGAGGCATGGACAGGTAAACCTGTGAATTATACATTTCTCAAAGTGTTTAGGTGTGAGGCTTTCATGCACATAGATAGAAGCCTAAGATCAAAGTTAGATGCAAAGTCCAAAAAGTGTTTCTTCATTGGCTATGGAGAAGGAGACTTTGGGTATCGCCTATGGAATCCTGAAGATGGTAAAATCTTAAGGAGTAGGGATGTAATTTTTAACGAACAAAATATGTACAAAGATTACTTGGAAAGAAAACAAACAAAAGAAACAGGTGATGAGTACATGGAGCTTGAGGACAGTGAAGACTCAAGGACTGCAAACGGTGACAATGTGCAACAACGTCAACCAAATGAGGAGCCTCAACCTATTCCCCGAAGATCTACAAGAGCAAGTAGACCTCCAGAAAGGTTTGTTCCTTCCTTCAACCATCTCTTGATCTCAGATTCTGGAGAGCCGGAATCATATGAAGAAGCTATGCAACATGAATCCAAAGAAGAATGGACGAAGAGCATGCAAGTGGAGATGGACTCACTACATCGCAACCAAACATGGGAGTTGGTTGAGTTGCCTAAAGGTAAGCGGGCACTTCAAAACAAATGGGTGTACAAGCTAAAGGAAGAAGAAGGTGGGAAGAAAAGGTACAAGTCTAGGCTTGTGGTAAAAGGTTTTTCTCAAAAGAAAGGTATTGACTTGAATGAAATATTTTCTCCTGTTGTAAAAATGAACTCAATTAGGCTTGTCTTAAGCCTTGTGGCTGCTCATGATCTAAATCTCGAGCAAATGGATGTAAATACGGCATTCCCTCATGGTGACTTAGAGGAGGAAATCTACATGCTTCAACCAAAGGGGTATGAAGTAAAAGGTAAGGAGAAAATGGTTTGCAGATTAAAGAAGAGCTTGTATGGTTTAAAGCAAGCATCAAGACAATGGTACTTGAAGTTTGATCGATGGATGTTGGATCATGGATTCACAAGATGCAACTCGGATCACTGCGTCTACACGAAGAATTTGGGAGATGGGAAATTCATCATCCTAATGTTGTATGTTGATGACATGTTCATTGCAAGTGCTAACATGCAGGACATCAAAGACCTAAAAGAGGAGCTGTCCAAATCTTTTTCAATGAAAGATTTAGGTACTGCAAAGAGGATACTTGGTATGAAAATATCAAGGGACAGGACGAAGAAGACAATAAAGCTATCTCAAGAAGATTACATCAAAAAGGTACTAGAAAGGTTTGCAATGCAAAATGCAAAACCAGTTTCTACACCTTTGGCTGGTCATTTAAACTAACGAAGTCCAAAGACACAAGAGGAGATAGCCTATATGTCTAAAGTTCCATATGCTGCAGCGGTAGGTTCTCTAATGTATGCTATGGTCTGGACAAGGCCAGACATTGCACATGCAGTGGGAGTTGTGAGTAGGTTTATGGACAACCAAGGTAAAGAGAATTGGCAAGCTGTGAAGTGGATACTTAGGTATCTAAAAGGGACAACAACAAATGCTTTGTATTTTGGAGGAACTAATATTTTTCTAGAAGGGTATGCTGATGCAAATATGGCAGGTGACAAAGATACTCGAAGGAGCACTATTGGCTATGTGTTCACGGTTGGAGGCACAGCAGTAAGCTGGGATTCAAAGCTGCAAAAAGTGGTTTCACTTTCTACCACGGAAGCAGAGTATGTGGTAATGACAGAGGCAAGCAAAGAAATTCTGTGGCTTCACAGATTCTTAGAAGAGCTTGGATTCAAACAAGACAATTGTGTCTTGTACAGTGATAGCCAAAGCGCTATCCATCTTGCGAAGAACTCAACCTTTCATTCAAGGACAAAGCACATTGAGGTGAGATATCACTTCATACGCACTCTTTTGGAAGAGGGACAACTAAAGCTAGGAAAGGTGCATACAAGTGAAAATCCTGCAGACATGTTTACAAAGGTGGTCAACAAGGAGAAGTTGAGCTTTTGCTCATCTTCAATCGGCATTCAAGGATAAGAAGCCAGAATAGAAAGCAGTCACAGGTTTGGTTTGGAGATCAGTCTCCAAGTGGGAGATTGTTAAGTATGGAGCCTGATTTACCCTTGTAATTTTCAGTGGTAAAAGCGCACATTTGTAAGGCCCCCATTATGAGGAGAAGCCATCGTGCGTGAAGGAAAATCACTCACCGGAAACCAAAATTTTCACGGACAAGAATCAGGGGCAACTTTAAAGGCCTTGGGGGCGGAGGCCCCCGAGACTTTTTTCTCCGCCGGAATATTATGGCTGGACGGCGGCCGGAAAGTGGTCGGAAAACAACCGGTCGGTTGGCCGGTGGCCGGTAGTCAATGGCCGATGGCCGGTGGTCGGAAGTCAATGGCCGGTGGCCGGTGGTCGGAAGTCAATGGCCGGTGGCCGGTGGCCAAATTCAATGGCCGGTGGCCGAATTCAAAAGCGGACTTGTCTTCTCAAGGGCGGCCACACATGGGCGGATTGGAGGGTCCGATTTGGACTTATTCGCACAAGGGCGGCTACACATGGCTGTCTCTCATAAGAGAGGGCAGCCCTTTTGGCCTATAAAAGGAGGCCATTTCTACACACATTTCATAGTGTGAAGTTGATGCAACAAGGTGAGTGTGAGGTGGTGAGAGTGAAGCAAGGCGGGAGCTCCATTAAGGGTATAATCCCTTTGTAAACTACTTCTTGTTTTGAAGTACTAAAGCCATTGAGTGGCTGCTTTCCCGTGGACGTAGCCCACATTGGGTGAACCACGTATATCGTGTGTACTCTCTCTCTCTCTCTACTCTATAATCTCGTGTATATAAATCTGTCTCTCTCCATTAAGTAATCTACTCAATTATCTATTTAGCTACGTCTTATTTCCTAACAGGTACCTGACTCTACCAAATAAATAATACAATGTCCACCGTAGGTTACAACGTCCATCTCATAGGTGATAGGGTGTCCGTGAGCCGTGAGGGTTAACATGCCCCCCTTCCTGATGTAGATTCCGTCCTCGGAAGCTATTGAGTTGAAGCTCGTTGGTCGAGGTGGAAGAGGATTTGAGATGAATGTCCTTAGCCTTCTTCAGTCACTGCAAAATCAAACAACATTGCACAGTAATTGCATTCTCATAAGCGATTAAAAAGCATATGCAATTTTAGGTAGACAATTGATTAGTAACAGAATTTTAAACAATTTGTCAGCAATAAGCATTAAATTGCAATGTAATCAAATGCATAAACAGATGTAAAGGTAAAAAATTAAACAAGTCTGGGGTGGCTAATTTAACGGTTGAAAGGCACTAGAGATCGACTATTAATACCATGGGTAAGCTTCTTAATTTTCTCTGGTTAATTAAGTTGTTTAATCGCGAGAGCCAAGTATTTCATGTTCGAGGGCTGACTAGAGGCTATACCTAGAGGACCTTGTAGTTAAGCTACGATAAAAGGAATTTCTCATGAAATCATCGCCTGACTGATTACCTTTGCTTTGACCCCCCAAAGTCTTTTCACAGTGATTCAATTTTGATGTGTGTGCTTATTTTGTATGCCTTGGGTTTTTTGCTTTTCAAGGAAAAGCGCCCACACTGGGAACCTCTCGGGCTACCATAGGCGATACATGTGAGTGGAGTACCAATTTAAGCAGGGATTTCTCTTCCAGCTTAAAATTTTACATTGTGGCACTTTGATATTTTTTTGTGTTGTTTGTTTTCATCATTTTAATTTTGTAGCTTTGGGGGGTCATATAACTCTGATACACCTCCCCAAGCTCATCACACTAGTAAACTCCCTTTATAATACTTAAGCTAAAGGTCAATAGGGTCAAGCCCACTAGAAAGCCCTAGTACATTTCACACAATGCTGCCTAAATCGGATTAATAACCTAAGTAACCATTGCTTATTAGGAAGGCATTCCCCATGGTATTAAGAGAAGATTTCTAACACCTAGCTTGGTCAAACTAGCTTAGTCGGACTGCTTGATTTTTAAACCTAGACAAGTGATTATGACAAAAAATTACATTGAATTAAATGTTTGATACTAAGCAAATGCAGTGAATATTAGGCTACCAATCACAATTAAAGCAGACAAACATGGATGCAAAATAGATAGGGGCAATGCTAATGGACAAAAAACACCTGTTTGTGTTGATGGTCGCGCTTGATCTGAAGTGTGAACGAGAGAAAGGTTCCATGAAGGTCCAAATCATATCAATAGCAACATGCTCCTGTACACACTAGGAAACAAAAGGAATACCTCCAGGAGGCACATTAGTGGGAAAAGGTACCAACACTTATTGAACACAACAAAAAACATAAGGAACCCTAACCTAATCATTTGCACTCCCCCTAGAGAGTCAAGGGAATAGGATATTGTAGAGGTTGGGGGGAAACCCTAAGGCTAAACCCCTATCCTCGTCGTCGAGATAAACAAAGTCATCATCCATGAGACCATATGTGCCATCCGTGTAGTCCTGTAAATTTTCTTCTGCATCATAGGTGCCCATGTTTACTGAGAAGGTCACTAGACGCCTATAGTCATCTTGGTCAAAAGGGTAGGCTTGTGCAATGGGAGAAACGCTCTCTACTAAGTATGGATCAGACGTGGTCAAGAGACGTATCAGCCATTCTAACTCCTCAAAATTCCTCTCACATGCTAGCGTACCTATCAAATCCCATTCACATGCAAGCACTGGAAAGACCATGTGAAATATTTGTGAAAAGTAACGAGGGTACCTCTCACCCAAGGCAGGAGTGGATGACTCTAGCGTACTAGCCATATCTGTACACGCAAATAGATGATGGTTAGAGTGCAAATATTACAAGGGTCGTGTTCTTGTGCATAATTTGTTTTTATGATTTTGTGTTATGGCTCTTGCTCTTTTACTTTTTTATCTTGTTTTTGTGAGTATAAGGCTTTATATATACATTCCCTAAGATTGGAGATTAAGAGGTCAGGGAGAAAGGTTGAGAGGGAAGCAAGTGAATAATGGATGTCCACAAACACTCCCCCCTTCCTTGGGTAGATCATACCGTTTGAAATGATGTCGTCACCCTTTGAAACAAGTTGTTCCAAGTTGTTATAGGTGAAGATTTTTGCCAGTAGTTTTCTATTACCTTAGGTGCCTCGTCGAGTTGCAAGGGTGGTAAGGTACTCTCCCAGGATCGAACTTGAAGTGGTTCATCAGGTGATTCTTAAACACTGGAAGGTGTGGATTCTTTTGTAGCTTCATGGAGGTCCACTACTATAGATGGAGGCTGTGTAGAAGCTTTTACCTCTATGGATGTATTACATGAGGAGCTAGAAGCTTCATGGAACTCCCCCCTTCCTGAGCTAGGTGGAATAAATTGGTTTTGCCTTGGAGCCCAAACTAGCTCTGGACTAGGTGTGTAGCATTCTGTGATCTTTCCCTTCCCACGGTCTGCCATTGGCTTTAGCGTTACACTGTTTGACTCATATGGGTTTGTTGTCGATAGGGAAGGACACATTTTACGTTTAGGTACCCAAATTTGCTCATTTCCATCATAGTAGCCTTGGGCTTCTAATAGTCGTTTTGGAATCCATCGTGATTTGGTCTTGACTCTCCTAGAGCGCGCTCTTGGTTTTCCAGGGAAATTTTTTCTTGGAATGGATGGGAGGGTTGAGGTAGTTGGAAGTAAGGCCTTGGGGACCCATTGATATGTACTCTTAGGTCGTGCAGGTTGAGTACTTGCAATATTACTACTTGCTGCAACTACAAGTGTTGAAGTGCTAGGTTCATGGGTAGCCGGCAAAGACGAGTTAACCACCTTGGCTTGTGAATGTTGGCTATCCTTCAACTTTGCTAGAGTTTGCAACGTAGGTGACTTTGCTTGAATGATAGGGGTAAGAGTCGGTGGTCGCGTCATGACACTACCAGTATCCCAATCAATAGTGCATTTGGTTGCCAACATCCACGTGCGTCCTAGGTTTACGTTGCCTTCCATAGCTCCCGCGGGCATGACTAGAAACCTCTACGCTATGCTTCCATTGTCATAAACAACAGGGGTCTGAAGGACTCCAAGAATAGCAGTTTTCTTTTTATTAATGCCCTTGACTTGCATCGTACTCGGGGATAGGGTCGGTTTCCCTAATTGACACCAAACTCCATAGGATAACAAATTGTGTTTAGCTCCCGTATCTAATAAGGCATTGTATAGTACTTTTCCATAGGGGCTATTTAGCTCAATTGGGTATCGTAGGGGTGGCTCAGATTCTAATGAGTCGTCATCTGTGTCCTCGAAAAATGCTTACATGATTCCCAGATTAGCCTCTCGTTGGCGTCTAAGACATTGTTGTCATTCTCGAGCCTCAACTCTTGCTTGGATTTTTCTAAGCTCTGCTTGTTCCTTCGCAGCCTTCTTTTGATGGATGGCTTGCAACTCTTCCTGGCTTAGAGGATCATAATATCTTTTGAATTTACTCCCATTAAGGAATCCAATGGTTTCAACTCCATCTAGAGTCTCCACACGAATGGTACCTTGCGGGGTAATTTCACACACTCGATATGGTCCCTTACCAGCGTATTTCAATTTCTTCTTTTCATTACGTACCCCGTACATAAGAACTTTATCACCAACCTTGATGTCTTTATCCTTTAAATGGCTATCAAACCACTTCTTTCTCCTATCCTTCTCCACTAGAGCATTTCGCACAGCTAATTGCCTCTCTTCATCTAGCCTTTTCAGGATATATAATCGCTCCACTAAGGGGTTACCATCCCAACCTTCTAGAGAAGCTACTTGAAGACTAGGAATGACAAACTCCCATGGCATAACTGCTTCTTGGCCATACACCATCTTAAACGGTGTGCAATTAATAGCAACTTTATACGCAGTACGATAAGCCCATAAAGCTGATGTAAGCTTTAGGTCCCAATCAGTGCGATGAGCCTCAACTGTCTTTGTCAAAATGGAGATGAGAGTTTTGTTGGTACTCTCAGCTTGGCCATTTGCTTGGGGATAATAGGGTGTAGACTTGTGGTGAGATATCATGAAGTTTGATGTGAGTTATTTTATTACTTCATTTATAAAATGAGTTCCATTGTCGCTCACAAGTTCAAAGGGGCATCCAAAACGTGTGATAATGTTCTCAAAGAGGAACTTAGCTGTTGTTTTTGCATCCGCCTTTCGTGTTGCTTTTGCTTCAGCCCATTTGGTTACATAGTCGGTAGCCACAATGATATATCGTGATTGCGTGTTACGTGCAGCCGGACTAATCGGTCCTACAAAGTCTAAGCCCCACTTTTCAAATGGTTGGGTTACCTTGATGGGATGTAGAGGCATCCTATCTCTTCTTTGTGGCTTCTTGAAGTGTTGGCATTCATCACATCCCTTTGCAAAAAGTGATGCATCCTTAAACAGAGTGGGCCACCAATAGCCTGACTGTAAGATCTTTCGGGCAGTCAACTTTCCTGAAAAGTGACCACCAGCTACGCCCATGTGTGCCTCTTGTAGAATATATAAATACTCATCCTCGCGGGCACAGTGTCTAAGAACATCATCTTTTTCTCTCTTATAGAGAGTTCCAGCCAGTAAGCAATAGGGTTCGCATTCCTTGATTAATTTTTGAGCTATATCTTTTCGTAGCTCTTTGGGTGGAAAACCATTAACGAAGAAGTTAGCAACCTTTTCACTCCATTCAGGCATTGTCTCAACAATGAAAAAAGGAGTATCATGCAATTCATCATCAACCCCCGTAGGAGCTTCGCCATTAGGGATACGAGATAAATGATCCGCCATGACATGTTTCCTCCCAGGCCTCACAACAATGGTGAAGTCAAACTCAAGAAGAATTAACAACCATCATGTAATTCGACCTGTGGAACACGGCTTGTTTACCAAATATAGCAATGCTTGATGATCAACATAAAACACAAACTTGGTAGCAAGAAGGTAATAGCGAAATTTCTTTACTACGTAAATCATAGCTAGACCTTCGCGCTCTGTAGTAGTGTAGTTCATCTCGGCATCATTTAATTGGTGACTTGCAAAGCTAATAGGGTAGTCCAATTATGTTCTCCTGGTGTTCGCAGGATTGGAGCACTTGTTAGGGACTTCTTTAATAACTCATAAGATTGATGACATTCTTCCGTCCAGTGAAACTCGATAAGAAGCTTGTACAATGGACGCGCTATCTCGGCAAAGTTTAAAATAAACCTTCGATAATAACCAACATGGCCCATAAATCTTTGAACTCCTTTATAGTTCGTAGGTGGTGGCAAATCGGCAATGGCTTTAATCTTACTCTCATCTGTGGATATCCCGTTCTTGAACACTATATGCCCTAGAATGACTCCATGCTTAACCCAAAATTGGCATTTGAAAGGGTTCAATGAGATGCGATAAAATTTGCACCTTTCAAATATTTTTCGTAGATATAACAAATGCTTCTCCCAAGAAGAATAAACACAAAGGTCGTCTAGGAAAGCTTCACAAAACTCCCTTAGAAATTCTTTAAACGCAGTGTTTATTAATCGTTGGAATGTAGCAGGGGCATTTGTTAAGCCAAAAGCCATAACACGAAATACAAACACTCCAAACTCTGTGATAAAAGCAGTTTTAGCTTGGTCCTCTAATGCAATTGTGATTTGATTGTAACCAGAGTACCCATCTAAAAAGCTATAAGCTTCCTTGCCCGCAACTCTTTTAAGCACATGTTCTGAATATGGCAAGGGATAATGATCTCTCCTACTAGCTGCATTAATTTTCTTGAGGTCCACGTGTTAAGTATGGAGCCTGATTTACCCTTTGTAATTTTCTGTGGAAAAAGCGCACATTTGTAAGGCCCCCATTATGAGGAGAAGCCATCGTGCGTGAAGGAAAATCACTCACCGGAAACCAAAATTTTCATGGACAAGAATCAGGGGCAACTTTAAAGGCCTCGGGGGCAGAGGCCCCCGAGACTTTTTTCTCCGCCGGAATATTATGGCTGGACGGCGGCCGGAAAGTGGTCGGAAAACAACCGGTCGGTTGGCCGGTGGCCGGTAGTCAATGGCCGATGGCCGGTGGTCGGAAGTCAATGGCCGGTGGCCGGTGGTCGGAAGTCAATGGCCGGTGGCCGGTGGCCAAATTCAATGGCCGGTGGCCGAATTCAAAAGCGGACTTGTCTTCTCAACGGCGGCCACACATGGGCGGATTGGAGGGTCCGATTTGGACTTATTCGCACAAGGGCGGCTACACATGGCTGTCTCTCATAAGAGAGGGCAGCCCTTTTGGCCTATAAAAGGAGGCCATTTCTACACACATTTCATAGTGTGAAGTTGATGCAACAAGGTGAGTGTGAGGTGGTGAGAGTGAAGCAAGGCGGGAGCTCCATTAAGGGTATAATCCCTTTGTAAACTACTTCTTGTTTTGAAGTACTAAAGCCATTGAGTGGCTGCTTTCCCGTGGACGTAGCCCACATTGGGTGAACCACGTATATCGTGTGTACTCTCTCTCTCTCTCTACTCTATAATCTCGTGTATATAAATCTGTCTCTCTCCATTAAGTAATCTACTCAATTATCTATTTAGCTACGTCTTATTTCCTAACAGGTACCTGACTCTACCAAATAAATAATACAATGTCCACCGTAGGTTACAACGTCCATCTCATAGGTGATAGGGTGTCCGTGAGCCGTGAGGGCAGGTATTTTGGAGGAACTGATATTTTTCTTGAAGGGTATACTGATACAGATATGGCAGGTGACAAAGATACTCCAAGGAGCACTACTGGCTATGTGTTCACGGTTGGAGGCACAGCAGTAAGCTGAGCTTCAAAGCTGCAGAAAGTGGTTTCACTTTCTACCACGGAAGCAGAGTATGTGGCAATGACGGAGGCAAGCAAAGAAATTCTGTGGCTTCACAGATTCTTAGAAGAGCTTGGATTCAAACAAGACAATTGTGTCTTGTACAGTGATAGCCAAAGCGCTATCCATCTTGCGAAGAACTCAGCCTTTCATTCAAGGACAAAGCACATTGAGGTGAGATATCACTTCATACGCACTCTTTTGGAAGAGGGACAACTAAAGCTAGGAAAGGTGCATACAAGTGAAAATCCTGCAGACATGTTTACAAAGGTGGTCAACAAGGAGAAGTTGAGCTTTTGCTCATCTTCAATCGGCATTCAAGGATAAGAAGCCAGAATGGAAAGCAGTCACAGGTTTGGTTTGGAGATCAGTCTCCAAGTGGGAGATTGTTAAGTATGGAGCCTGATTTACCCTTTGTAATTTTCAGTGGTAAAAGCGCACATTTGTAAGGCCCCCATTATGAGGAGAAGCCATCGTGCGTGAAGGAAAATCACTCACCGGAAACCAAAATTTTCACGGACAAGAATCAGGGGCAACTTTAAAGGCCTCGGGGGCAGAGGCCCCCGAGACTTTTTTTTTCGCCGGAATATTCTTTTTCGTCGGAATATTATGGCCGGACGGCGGCCGGAAAGTGGTCGGAAAACAACCGGTCGGTTGGCCGGTGGCCGGTAGTCAATGGCCGGTGGTCGGAAGTCAATGGCCGGTGGCCGGTGGCCGAATTCAAAAGCGGACTTGTCTTCTCAAGGGCGGCCACACATGGGCGGATTGGAGGGTCCGATTTGGACTTATTCGCACAAGGGCGGCTACACATGGCAGTCTCTCATAAGAGAGGGCAGCCCTTTTGGCCTATAAAAGGAGGCCATTTCTACACACATTTCATAGTGTGAAGTTGATGCAACAAGGTGAGTGTGAGGTGGTGAGAGTGAAGCAAGGCGGGAGCTCCATTAAGGGTATAATCCCTTTGTAAACTACTTCTTGTTTTGAAGTACTAAAGCCATTGAGTGGCTGCTTTCCCATGGACGTAGCCCACATTGGGTGAACCACGTATATCGTGTGTACTCTCTCTCTCCCTACTCTATAATCTCGTGTATATAAATCTGTCTCTCTCCATTAAGTAATCTACTCAATTATCTATTTAGCTACGTCTTATTTCCTAACAATTGGTATCAGAGCAAGGTTTGCTCGTAGCTAAATTATCTCAAGGAAAGGATTCCTTGAATTGAGTGGGAGTTATGGCGGAGGAAGGGAAGCTCAAGATTGAGAAGTTCAACGGCAAAAACTACCAACATTGGAAGATGCAGATTGAAGACTATCTCTACCAGAAGGACCTCTATTTGCCACTAGGCGGTCTTGCGAAGAAGCCCGCAACAATGGCAGATGAAGCATGGATTGTCCTTGATCGAAAGGCACTGGGAACAATCCGGTTAAGCTTGGCGTCAACGGTGGCCTTCAATGTTTCGGAGATGAAGACCACGGAGGACTTGATGAAGTCACTTGACGACTTCTATGAGAAACCATCGGCATCCAATAAGGTATTTCTTATGAAGCGCTTGTTCAATCTAAAGATGGCAGAGAATGGTTCAGTTGCAGAACACCTAAATGACTTTAACACAAACATAAGTCAACTTCGATCAGTGAAAATCAATTTTGATGACGAAGTGCGAGCTCTCCTTATACTATCATCTCTACCGGATAGTTGGGACAGCCTTGTGATGGCTGTAAGTAATTCTATCTCTGGCACAAATACTCTTAAGTTTGATGATGTTGTGGGTGTTCTCCTAAGCGAGGAAATGCGAAGGAGAAGCACAGGAGAATCATCAAGTGCTGCACTATCAGTGGAAACAAGAGGAAGGCTTAAGGAGAGGTTCAAAAACCAAAAGGGTCGTGATCGCTCAAGGCGGAGCAAGTCACGCACAAAGTCAGTTCTTGAATGTTGGAACTACGGCAAGAAGGGCCACGTCAAGAAGGATTGTTGGTCCAAGAAGAAGAAGGAGACAGAGTCTCAAAACAACAAGCCAACATCGGAGGCCAATGTGGCAGGTAAAGTAGAGCAAGATGCTCTAATTCTCTCATTAGACAATGTGTCTAATTCCTGGATAGTAGATTCCGGGGCTTCATTCCATGCGACACCACACAAGCAACATTTCCAAGACTACACCAAAGGTAATTTTGGGTATGTATACTTGGGAGATGATGAAGCTTGTGAGATTGTCGGCAAAGGTACAGTTTCTGTCAAAACTGCTAACGGAAATGAATGGAAGCTTAAAGATGTTAGGCATGTTCCTTCTCTTCGCAAAAATTTGATCTCTACAGGACAATTGGACGATGAAGGTCACAACATTGCATTCGGAAACAAACGGTGGAAGATCTCAAAGGGATCTTTGGTGGTTGCCAAGGGCGAAAAAGTCGGTACACTTTACTTGTGTACTGTTAGCACGCAACCTTCAGCTTGTGCAGCAACTACAGAAGTTGACAGTGCGGTGTGGCACTACCGACTTGGGCATATGAGTGCCAAAGGAATGCAAATCCTTCAAACAAAGAAGCTTCTACCAGGTTTGAAAGAAGTGGACTTAGAGTTCTGTGAAGATTGTGTTTATGGTAAACAAAAGAGGGTAAAATTTCAAAAATCAGGAAATGAAAGAAAAAATAAAAAACTTGAGTTGGTTCATTCTGATGTTTGGGGTCCTGCAAGTACACCATCACTTGGTGGCTCATTGTACTATGTAACATTCATAGACGATGCGACTAGAAAAACATGGGTTTATGTCATGAAGAATAAATCCGATGTATTTTCCATATTTCAAAGGTGGAAAGCCTTTGTGGAGAATGAAACAGGTACCAAGGTTAAATGCCTCAGATCCGACAATGGAGGCGAATATTGCAGCCAAGCTTTTGAAAGCTTTTGTGCTAGCAATGGCATTCGGAGGCAAAGGACAACCCCAAGGACACCTCAACAAAATGGTATTTCGGAAAGGATGAACAGGACAATCATGGAACGAGCACGAAGCATGCGGCTACATGCAGACCTACCGCTTGAGCTTTGGGCGGAAGCTGTAAGTACGTCTGTGTACTTAATCAATCGGTCACCCTCAACGGCATTGGATGGGGGAGTTCCAGAAGAGGCATGGACAGGTAAACCGGTGAATAATGCATTTCTCAAAGTGTTTGGGTGTGAGGCTTTCATGCACATAGATAGAAGCCTAAGATCAAAGTTAGATGCAAAATCCAAAAAGTGTTTCTTCATTGGCTATGGAGAAGGAGACTTTGGGTATCGCCTATGGAATCCTGAAGATGGTAAAATCTTAAGGAGTAGGGATGTAATTTTTAACGAATAAAATATGTACAAAGATTACTTGGAAAGAAAACAAACAAAAGAAACAGGTGATGAGTACATGGAGCTTGAGGACGGTGAAGACTCAAGGACTGCAAACGGTGACAATGTGCAACAACGTCAACCAAATGAGGAGCCTCAACCTATTCCCCGAAGATCTACAAGAGCAAGTAGACCTCCAGAAAGGTTTGTTCCTTCCTTCAACCATCTCTTGATCTCAGATTCTGGAGAGCCGGAATCATATGAAGAAGCTATGCAACATGAATCCAAAGAAGAATGGACGAAGAGCATGCAAGTGGAGATGGACTCACTACATCGCAACCAAACATGGGAGTTGGTTGAGTTGCCTAAAGGTAAGCGGGCACTTCAAAACAAATGGGTGTACAAGCTAAAGGAAGAAGAAGGTGGGAAGAAAAGGTACAAGTCTAGGCTTGTGGTAAAAGGTTTTTCTCAAAAGAAAGGTATTGACTTGAATGAAATATTTTCTCCTGTTGTAAAAATGAACTCAATTAGGCTTGTCTTAAGCCTTGTGGCTGCTCATGATCTAAATCTCGAGCAAATGGATGTAAATACGGCATTCCCTCACGGTGACTTAGAGGAGGAAATCTACATGCTTCAACCAAAGGGGTATGAAGTAAAAGGTAAGGAGAAAATGGTTTGCAGATTAAAGAAGAGCTTGTATGGTTTAAAGCAAGCATCAAGACAATGGTACCTGAAGTTTGATCGATGGATGTTGGATCATGGATTCACAAGATGCAACTCGGATCACTGCGTCTACACGGAGAATTTGGGAGATGGGAAATTCATCATCCTAATGTTGTATGTTGATGACATGTTGATTGCAAGTGCTAACATGCAGGACATCAAAGACCTAAAAGAGGAGCTGTCCAAATCCTTTTCAATGAAAGATTTAGGTACTGCAAAGAGGATACTTGGTATGAAAATATCAAGGGACAGGACGAAGAAGACAATAAAGCTATCTCAAGAAGATTACATCAAGAAGGTACTAGAAAGGTTTGCAATGCAAAATGCAAAACCAGTTTCTACACCTTTGGCTGGTCATTTTAAACTAACGAAGGATATGTGTCCAAAGACACAAGAGGAGATAGCCTATATGTCTAAAGTTCCATATGCTGCAGCGGTAGGTTCTCTAATGTATGCTATGGTCTGGACAAGGCCAGACATTGCACATGCAGTGGGAGTTGTGAGTAGGTTCATGGACAACCCAGGTAAAGAGCATTGGCAAGCTGTGAAGTGGATACTTAGGTATCTAAAAGGGACAACAACAAATGCTTTGTATTTTGGAGGAACTGATATTTTTCTTGAAGGGTATACTGATGCAGATATGGCAGGTGACAAAGATACTCGAAGGAGCACTACTGGCTATGTGTTCACGGTTGGAGGCACAGCAGTAAGCTGGGCTTCAAAGCTGCAGAAAGTGGTTTCACTTTCTACCACGGAAGCAGAGTATGTAGCAATGACGGAGGCAAGCAAAGAAATTCTGTGGCTTCACAGATTCTTAGAAGAGCTTGGATTCAAACAAGACAATTGTGTCTTGTACAGTGATAGCCAAAGCGCTATCCATCTTGCGAAGAACTCAGCCTTTCATTCAAGGACAAAGCACATTGAGGTGAGATATCACTTCATACGCACTCTTTTGGAAGAGGGACAACTAAAGCTAGGAAAGGTGCATACAAGTGAAAATCTTGCAGACATGTTTACAAAGGTGGTCAACAAGGAGAAGTTGAGCTTTTGCTCATCTTCAATCGGCATTCAAGGATAAGAAGCCAGAATGGAAAGCAGTCACAGGTTTGGTTTGTAGATCAGTCTCGAAGTGGGAGATTGTTAAGTATGGAGCGTGATTTACCCTTTGTAATTTTCAGTGGTAAAAGCGCACATTTGTAAGGCCCCCATTATGAGGAGAAGCCATCGTGCGTGAAGGAAAATCACTCACCGGAAACCAAAATTTTCACGGACAAGAATCAGGGGCAACTTTAAAGGCCTCGGGGGCAGAGGCCCCCGAGACTTTTTTTTTCGCCGGAATATTCTTTTTCGTCGGAATATTATGGCCGGACGGCGGCCGGAAAGTGGTCGGAAAACAACCGGTCGGTTGGCCGGTGGTCGGTAGTCAATGGCCGATGGCCGGTGGTCGGAAGTCAATGGCCGGTGGCCGGTGGCCGAATTCAATGGCCGGTGGCCGAATTCAAAAGCGGACTTGTCTTCTCAAGGGCGGCCACACATGGGCGGATTGGAGGGTCCGATTTGGACTTATTCGCACAAGGGCGGCTACACATGGCTGTCTCTCATAAGAGAGGGCAGCCCTTTTGGCCTATAAAAGGAGGCCATTTCTACACACATTTCATAGTGTGAAGTTGATGCAACAAGGTGAGTGTGAGGTGGTGAGAGTGAAGCAAGGCGGGAGCTCCATTAAGGGTATAATCCCTTTGTAAACTACTTCTTGTTTTGAAGTACTAAAGCCATTGAGTGGCTGCTTTCCCGTGGACGTATCCCACATTGGGTGAACCACGTATATCGTGTGTACTCTCTCTCTCCCTACTCTATAATCTCGTGTATATAAATCTGTCTCTCTCCATTAAGTAATCTACTCAATTATCTATTTAGCTACGTCTTATTTCCTAACACCACGCACACTCTTAGTTTCCCATTCTTTTTTGGCACAATGACTATTGGAGAAACCCATTCTGAGTGCTCAATAGGGTATATGAATCCACATTGGATAAGTTTTTCAATCTCCTCTTGTACAATTTTGGCGTACTTAGGATTCATTGGATAGGGTCGTTGCTGGATGGGTTTAGCAATGTTGATCATGGGAATTGTATGTTGCACCACAGAAGGTGGAACGCCCTTCATGTCATGATATGTCCAAGCAAAGATATCCTTGTATTCCTTGAGGAGCTCCTTAAGTACAGCCTCTTCAGTTTCGGTAAGGTCTTGAGCAATAAGACTAGTTTAGACTCCTCACCTGGTTCTGCTAACTCTATCTCTTTAACTACCGCTGGACCATCATAGACTCCACTGCTTCCATTGGTAGATATTCGTTGGGCTTTGGCATACACAACCTTTCGCTCCCCCGTGGTATAAGATTTAAAATGTTCAGGAGCCGTATGTAAGTCAGCAGGCTCTTGTCCTGACAGAGACCTTTCTTTTAGTTCTGCCTCCTTTTGTTGTTGTGCTAACTCTCGGTTTTGACGTCTTCTTATAGTTCGACTCAATTTCGGCTCTGTAACCTCCAATTGAGCGAGGTCAATGGGTCGCGGGTTGCACCACATGACACTCTGGAGATGTTCACCCCAATTGTCTACTAGCTTTCGATGAGCATCACATGCCCCTAGATAGCTAAGCCAATCTGCAGTAGATCTTTCCTTGTTTATCCTAGCTCTCACATTTGCTCGATATCATCGTCTCTTATATGACCTTTGTTTCTTGTTAAGGTTTTGATTTTGGTAAATGTTTGAACTCGACTCGCCTGATAGGTCTTCGCTTGTATCTTCTTCACTCTCATATAAATTACCATAGATGGTCGTACTAGGCCTTGAGTGTTTAGTTTCTATACTTGGTTCACTCGATGTTTCCTCAGGTTCCGAATCCATTTCTCCCTGAGATTCCGTTTCTGATGTGTATTGGCCTGAAGCCTTTGAGGAATCATCAGTTTCACTCTCAGGTAGGTGTGCCTCTTTCTTATCATCGATGTTACATGCGCTACACCTAACATGTTTACTGGTGCAATGTGTGGTATCTCTTCCCCATCTGGTGTTACCCAGGTTGTTCCTCTAGCTCCCCATGTATCTATAGTTGCCGCTAGGTGTACCCAATCGACATTGTCTGACTCAGCCATTCCGGGTAGGATATCCATATAAGGAGAGTTCTCCCCAATATCCGTGTCTTCGTTACACGTGTAACAATACTGTAATGGAGCTGAGTGAATTGTTGTGTCTGATCGATTATCAATGATGAATTTATTTCCTAGAGGATGCGTTCGACCACTTAAAAGATCAACTCGAATGACAGAGTCTTGGAACTGTAAGTAGACATGGTTTTTGGACCAGTCATGCACCATTTTTGCTTCCCTCATGAATGGACGCCCTAAGATCATCTCAAATGACATAGGATGCTTGGAAAAATCCATAACAATGAAAGTCGGCCTTACCTTGTGTCCCAAGACCTTGATCCTGAGATCCTTTAGCATTCCAATAGGCGTAACAATAGATCCATTAGCCATTTTTACCACTACACTTGTGGCTTCAAGGTGAGGTCTCCCCATAGACTCCGAACAACTCTTTGTCACCATGCTGACTCCCGCACCACCGTCAAGGACCCCCTTTACAGTTAATCCTTTAGTAGTGATTGGTAGAGTAGCATTAGATTCATCACCTTCAAAGTATTGCCCCAACTTGTTAACAGGTATTTCTATAACAAGGTTCTCATCTAGGTTGGGTTGTGGATCTATGTGTTCCTCCTCTATTGGCATCTCCGCAGCTCCATCCATCTGTGCAAATTGGTAGCCCAAACTTTAGTTCTCCATTGAGGAAGGCTCAAAGAGCTGAGACTAGCTCAGGGTCTTTATATAGTTTGGACATGATGGTGGTTCTAACTTCTGAAGACATGAAATCCATCAATTTCGCAATGTTTAACGGCACCTTTTGGCCTTGAGTCCCTTGACGTGGGGAAGATGGGATCTCCATTTCTTCGATAGGATCAGGTAGTCCCTCTGTAAACATTCTTTCCATCAAGAAGTGAGTACGCCCACTTTCCCATGACTTTAAGTCACTTTCTTCTTGGATGACACTAGGTATGTCCAAGGGTCTATGGACTTGGTGAGGTTGTTGTTGCGTAGGGAACACGGTGTCTGTAATCTGGATCTTCCTAGGTGCTGGTTCTAGATCCCTTTGGGTATCTTCTACCAAACTCCTTAAATGCTTGACTCGCTCAATCTCCTCTGTAGGGTTAGGGTAAGTTCCTATCTTCTTTTTGGATCCTGGCCATTGTGGCTCATGAAGATCTTCCTTGTTGGTTTCTATGTTAGTGGTCGTTTTGGTCTCCATGGTTTCACCTGAATCAGAATCTTCTTCAGCGTCGTTCATATATACGGGGTCATCACCTGTCCCTATGTTGGTCTTTGAGTTGGGGTCTGACTTCGCTGCTTTTTGCGATCTCTTTCTTCGTGTTTTCTTCTTTTTCTGAGATTGGGCAATTGATGCCGTGTCTCTTTCCTCAAGAATATAATTTTGTTTTTGGAGCATCGATCGTGTGAGTGCGTTTACTGGTACTATGTTTATAGTTGGTGGTGTCCCATCAACAATCTCTATTAAGTTTAATGGTGTGATTTTCAGTGCGTTTGGATTGTTAGGACACTGTGCGATCAAATGATCTATGCCACAACGATTACAAGTGAGTATTGGCATTGCCAATGCACTCCCTTGACTTGTTTGCATTAGTGCAGCATTCTTTTGCATTCTAATGGGGCACTCAGCTACTCGATGTGGTCCACCACATTCGTAGCACTGAAGAGATGGTCTCCTGGAAAAACTATTAATGTTTTGGCCTCTTGCTGCTAGCGCAATAGCTTGATATACCGGTTTGATTTGTCCCCAATGGTCTTCCATATAGTACATGGGACACTCCTCAAGCATGTCGACTCCATAGGTGATACTAGAGTCTATGTCCTCTTCGCAATCTACATAAGTACTAGATGACTCGCAACTTATTTGGTTCATAGGTGTAACTCTTGGATGAGGGGGTTGCGGTCCTAGCACTGGAGGTGGCAACGGTGTGGTTTGGACCACATTTTGGGTTCTAGGGACCATGTGCTGTAATGGCAACTGTTGCTCCATGGGTGGGGTAGGCATCAATGCAGGAACTCAAGGTGAGTCTGCCCAAGCTATAGGTGGTCTATTTTCCATGATGCGTTTAAGCATTAGGCAATCCTTCGCTTGATGGCCATACCTACCACACGCGTTACAAGTCCCGTTAAACTTTACTCTGAAAGTAGGGAATTCACTCGTAGTATGTGGGCCCAAGCAAATTGAGCACCATTGTTGCTCCCTTCTTGGATACATATGAGTGTTTTGTGGAGCACGATTACCCCTAAGGCTTTCTTGGATGGCCTTGGTGAGATCTGCCAGAGTCATCTCAGATATCGTTTTCTCTTTCACAATTGGCTTTATCTTCATTGGCTCATGCCCTAACGCTTGCGAGCTACTAGACTCCGGCTCGGCAGACACTCTTTCTCCTGCAATCATTAAATTATCCTCCAATTGGATTGCATTCATGGTGACTGCTTCCCAAGTAGTGATACCTCTAATGACTAGGCCATTATAGATACTTTCATGTCATAATCCCCTAATGAATCTATCGAGCAATTGGTTGTTGTTGAATCGCTCGTTTGGATTGCATCGAGAATTCAAATTCTTTAGGCGACTAATGAAGTCTCTCACCGATTCACCTTCTTCTCGTTAGGCTTTCTGGAGCTGAGAGGCTACACCCCAAAGTACTCCCTCTCATATGTGCTCTTTCAAGAACAATCTCCTAAGAGTAGAGTAGATCGTTTTCTCTTCTACTCTTAAGGTTCTATACCAATCTCCAGCCTTTCCGCTCAGGGTCAAACTCAAAGCCTTACACTTATGTAGCTCATTGTGCTCTTCCAAGGAATCGCACACATGTTCAAAGACTTCCATATGCTTTCTAGCATCTCCGTCTCCACTGAATTTCTGTGTGAGCTTAGCTACTTGAACTACCTTGCTCCTAGGCTCTCTATCAGGTGCACTACGCATGTTTTCCGCAATAGAGCGATCGATAGTTTGAGCAAATGCTGCCAAATCTCCTATTTGAGCAGGTATAATGGGTGTATGTGCTCCTGGAACCACATGTGAGATGGGAGTTGGCCTTGGCCTTGGCATACGCGCGGCTCTTGGGTCCCATATTTCGTATGGTGGTGTACCAGACGGTGGTCCAAAGTTTACAGGCGTGGCCCTAGGCATAGGGGGTGCCTGATATGGCATGTTATTATTAAATGGCATGGCTCCACTTGTATAAGAGCTTGGATAATGCCATTGAGGATTGTAAGCTCTTGGAATAATCGGAGGTGTAGGAGCTACATGAGGCTGAGGTACGACAGGTGCACATGATTGATACATACATGTAGGTATAGTTGGGGGCACTGTGCTACTAGGCATCGGCACAGTATTAACAAATGAACTCCATGGTGTACTTCTTGTCATGCTCACCACTGGGATATGCATGGTAGCCGTAGTGTCATTAAGAGAAAGATGAGCTAGATCTGGGAAGGTAAAGCTGCCACTTGTGGGCTCAGATTGTACTGAGGCTCCCGGCGAAACAACATATGGAGGATCAATGGGGCTCACTGAGGGAGTCTCCATTTGTGATAGGGTTGGTTGGTTGGCCTTTCCCATATCCAAGAATCTCATTAGGCCTGTTGAAGGCATGTTGATCCCTGTGTTCTGTCTTTCTAACTCGACAATCCTATGGAGGACATCACAGACTTTCTGTTGTTGCTCATCTATGCTAGTAGCACCCGATGTGGATTGTAGAACATCTAACCAACCCACATGATAGGTGTGTCTTGTGTACCGATCAGTTAAAGCTTCTGCTTGTAGGTCATTCTCCCAATTTTCGTTTAGGAATATCCCATCTAGGCCTCGCGTGCTGGAGGTTTCCCTCGAAGTGGAAGCATTATTGCTCCCCATCGCTTGCCCCTCCGTGACTGCTACCTTGGGAGCACTCGGTTGCTCGGCTGGCATGATTGTTGTCATAGGAGCCTTTGATTTCAGGGCTCGTCCTTGTTCTAGCCTTCGTAGATTCTCAATTTTCCTCTCCCTTGTTGCTTGCATATAGCGTTCGATCTCTTTTACTTCGGCAAGACTCCTACCATCGGGTAGTAGAACCTCAGAGGGAGATAGTCCTAAAGGATCAGGAGGTGCAGTGGATGGAACATTCACATGCACACTCTCAAGAAGCATAGGGTCTATTTTAGGCATGAATGACAAATTTACTTCCCCACTCCCTTCATTTATTTCATTAACCGCATGTTCGGAGCGAGTAGCTCTACTAAGGGTCTCTTTTAAGCGGCTAAGCACGCTGGACCCGGGCCGTGGGCCCATGGCATGCATGTCTTGACTTGAACTATCAGGGTTTGGTGTAGGATATCCCTCCATGACTTCGTAGTCAGAGGAAGAATCACTAGACGCGATATGAGGATCTTGGGTCGCGCTACCTTGAGTCCCGGCCAAAGGTCCAGAACCTAGGGTGGAGGAATAATGGGTGCCCGCGTAAATGGAGGCACTACCAATATGCTCGTGCTCTAACACTCGTCCAGAGCGTAGGTTCATATGACTTGGATCCCCTAGAAGTGTCAGTGAGTGCCCGTGAAGGCTGCTCACCTAGTATTTTTGGGTGTTTTGCAACCCAAGTCTTTTCTTAATTTTTTTTGATTTTTTGGTCCTTTTTTTCTGAACCAACTATAGAATAGAGCGTATGATAACTCAAAACGAGCGTCTCGGTCAGAGGGACGTGCCGTGCTTTATAGCCCTCCGTTTGGTCACTTTATGCCCTCGAAATCCCTAAAACCGTCAATTTCTAGTAGGGAACTAGGCCCAAATTAGAAAGTCTAAGGGTGCAAGTGGGAAGAGAAGGGAGGAGAGTGGAGGACTTGCCCCACATGCTCTCATTCCCTCTTGAGGGGGTAGGGTATATATATAAGAGTGAGTCTAATATATATCATAGGACTGAGGCCTGGGCCTGGGCTTGGGCTTTGGGAAATGATCCCGATCTCGATCAAAATTTTAGTGTAGCCCCCCAGTCACTCACACTTAAATATTTTCGGATTTTTTATAATTTTATTTATTTATTTATTTATTAATAATTTTTTTTATTTTCCCGATCCCGATCAAAAGTTTAGTGTAGCCCCCCAATCACTCACGCTTAAATATTTTCGGATTTTTTACAAATTTTTTTTTTGGGCGACGATCGCGCGCGGTTTAGGTGACCCTTTCTTGGCCACACACACTGTCAACACCTACCTAACCTCTCTGTCAACAGCTCACAGCTCACTACCTTATCTACTTACTAACAGTGCTGATAACCACTAACTAATCTGTTAACCACTCTGCTAACTGCTTACTGACAGTGAGCTAATTGTCCACCTACTTCCTCTCTCACTACCTTACTGTGCAAAGACTATGTGCAAGCAAACCTTAACAGAAAATTGTGTACAGACTGTGTGCAAACAGAAATTGCTAACTGTCTACCTACTTACTCATTCACTGCGAACAAGCTAACGACTACTAATTGTGCAAAGACTGTGTGCAAACAGAAAACACAAGATTATGCAGAAATCACAGAACTTGCAGACAATACAGAAAATAACAACTTGCAGAAAAATAACTCATTCCTCTTCCTCTTCCTCTTCTTTCCTACTACAAACAACTCATAGAAGAAGCACAAAGTGCCTCTTGGGCTTAGTGCAGGGCGATTCCCCGGCAGCGGCGCCAAAAATGTGCGCTCCTTGCCGCACTGTCGAAGCAAGGTACTTGCCTAACGCTGTATGCGAGCCACAGACGGCTCCCAGCACACAACTAGCTTAACTAGTAAGCTCAAAAGAGGGCAATGGTGTGTCACTCACCGCTCTATGCTCCCCCCATGGAGGATTCCTCGCCGCGAAGAAGAAGGAGCCGCCGCTTCGCCGCGCTCAACCGCTTCGCCGCCGCCGTCGTGCCTTCGTAATGCTCGATCACCCACACACACATTCTCTCTCTCTCACACACACATATACACACACACAAGGAGGTGAAGAAGAAGAAGATGGAGATGGAGATGGAGCAAGAGCACTCTTCTATTGCACAAATGAGAGAATGCGTGAATTTTAGGTTTAGTTGGCTTTTATATGAGCTCACCCCATTCACACTTGGGCGCCCATGCTTAGCCAACTAATCCCTTGAATGTCCCAGTTAGAGTGCGCCTCTCATCGGCGATCACTCTTACCCTTTTCCTATTGGACCGACAAGCCCAGTACCTGACTCTACCAAATAAATAATACAATGTCCACCGTAGGTTACAACGTCCGTCTCGTAGGTGATAGGGTGTCCGTGAGCCGTGAGGGTTAACACCTTGTAACTATTGGACTTTTAGAATACAAGCTTTGAAAAGTCTTGCCCAAAGCCAAGACCTCATCAACAATGAGTCCAACCAGTTGTGCAGAAATGGTAGGACCTTCGCTTGGCTTGATCTTCACTTGAAGCTTGGGAATCTCGTAGCTTGTGGTGGTCTTTTGGCAAGTGACACAGAAAAGACCTTCCGTCGTTTTATGAACCTTGTTCGATTTGCAAATGGCACATAGTGTCTCTAGAAGAACACCATTTATATTATAGAAACGCAAGACACCGAATACCTGCAGGTCAAAAGTGAGAACGAAAAATTACAAAGGAAGTCAGTACAGTTTCTAGGCAATCAAGTTATCTAACATTACCTGTTTTCCGTAGCCGAGACTCTCAACCTGTGTCTTGTAAGTTTGTAAGAGATCAGATTGTAGACGCTTGCTATGAACAGGCACCAAGATCGTGAGATCCAAAACAGAGAGTGTATTCTCACAACCTAAGAAAGCTCCGACATTCCTTGCAACAAAAGTTTTCACTTCTCCATTGTCAATATCCCTCTTGATAGACTTATACTCTTCTTTGCGATCGTTGACAAAAGTCAGCTGAAACAAGTACACGTTAAAAATCACAAAATCTTATCCACCCAAAGAAGTGCAAACGATTTTAATCACGAGACTTACAGTTGCTTGATCTTTGGGAGTAGAACCGTCAGCCACCAGTAGTTCTCCACGAGTGGAGTTGGCGTACATTTCAAAACTCTCACTCTTAATAACAACAAAAGCAAGCGTACCCAAATAACTTTTTGCACCGCTTAGACCCGCACTTGCCGCCTCATCTAAGAAAAATCTTATCTTCGTTTCTGGGTAAAAGCTCAAGCGAATTGGAAACGAAGCAATGCAAGTGACGATCGAGGTAGCATCCAGGTAAAGAGAGAAAGGTGACGTCCCACCGTCTGCCTTGTTCTTTGTTTTGATTGCAGAACCTTCTATCCGCACAAAGCTACCAACGCTAAAAAAGGAAGCAAATTGACTTATCAAAGATGAACCAACAACGACAATGATTGTGTTGGAGGTGTGCGAATCCACAAGATCAGCCTTGAAGAACTTCACAATCTTTGGATCAAAAAGCTTGAAAGTACCATAATTGTTCAGCACACACCCCTCAATTGCAAATCTAGGAGTGATGTTAGAGAGGTCATTTATATGTAAAAAAGGCACATTATGCTCTTCAATAGAAGGTTCTTGTTGTGGGAAAGGGTTGGCTTTCACTTCATCTTCTTCAGTGTCAATTAAAGCATCTACAAAACAGTAGAGGAGAACATGATAAATGATTTATATTAAAAACAAGTATATGGTCAAATTTTTTTGGTTTTATATATACCATGTCTCTCGATCTTAACGACAGCCATCTTTGCTTTTTGCGCTTTCGAGCATCCAAATTGTGCACCTATTGAAAAAGAAAGGGACACTATAAAATGTAAAAGGAAATCGAATCTCGTATACACTTTCTTTAGAAAAAGGTAGAAATCAACGCACTGCAAGCTTGCACTTTGCCTTTCGAAAGAGATGGCTGGATAGCAAACTTTGGTTCACTGTATACACTACGCTTACGAGAAGTTGTCGGAGTGCTTACAGATGACTCACTTGCATCAATGCGTACACATTCACGTTTGGAAGTTCCACTTTTTGGATGTACAATACGTGCAAGGGCAACGTTTTTTTTCGGCTCTACAAAACGATATGTTCAAGTAAGAAGACCAAAAGCACACAGGACACCGCAAGACCTATACTCCATACCGTCAATCTCCATGCTTTGCATGCCACCACGGCTATAGGCCATATTTCAGCGCACTTACTCACTTTATCTACATAACACAAACAAATGAAAAAGATTGAGAACACTTGTGAACTATGATTCTGTCACCAATTATCCAAACTAAACCTACAAAGAAGAGGGAGTCAAAAAAGGGGGGGAGGGGATTGCATCTTTCTGATACCACGTATCCCAAATAAACCATTGTCTTTTAAAGGAGCACAAGAAAGAGGGAAGGTGGCATCCACACCCAATAAACAAAAGTGAAGAGAGTAGTGAAAAGGAGGAAAGGCATTTTGAAGCAACAAGAAACTTCACTACATCAATTCAATATAGAATAGTGCCACTCTACAATAATGGAGAGAGGAGAAAAAGTGAATGTCATTTTTCTTTAGTGATGACAATACATATTGTACCACCAATCCATCATAAAGCACGACACCGTAAACAAAACTAACGGCGCACAAATTGTATTTTTTCAACCTCGAACAGAGTCAACAAGGGCAGAGAGAGAGAGAGAGAGAGAGAGAGAGAGAGAGAGAGAGAGAGAGAGAGAGAGAGAGAGAGAGAGAGAGAGAGAATTGGGGGGAAGTGGCTAGAAGAGAGGGGGAGGGGAGGGGGAAGTATTCAAAAACTTCTTAACGGAACCAAGACACCGAACCCATAGTGCACTTTGGAAGATCGACATGTGACAAATGTGAAAAAGACGTCTACATTTATTGTTAAGCACAACTTCAAACTGAGTGACGTACCAGCCTATATTTCCATCCACAAATTCAAAACAAAGAGCAAACACATTGCCTATTGTCTACTAGCGACAAGAATTTTAGCACAAAGCAATAAATTTCTTGTTAAGAGCAGCTTCAAAGATGACTGAGATAAGGGCCTTTTTTTTCTACACAAAAGTTCAAAGCAAACAATGAATAGATTGCCCGTTTTTTGTCAACAACTATAATTTCAGCTGGAAGGGACATTCACATAAAGAAAGCACTATACTCATTGAAAGCAAAGACTGGAAACAAGCAAAAGAATGACTTCAAGTAGCGTAAGCACAAGAAGATAGTCATGATTCTTAGCATAGTACAACAGTAATGGCATTCAAAAGCAACTAATTTTTGTACAACCTTGCCCTGTCACCTGCATGACACTTTTTCAACAAGAAATACAGCATTTGCACTGGGCATACAAGCCCCAAGAGTAGGTGCATATCGTAAAGAGATTACGATATTCAAAAACTTCTTTAAAAATCCAAGAAAACAACCCCATACTGCACTTTCAAAGACCGACATGTAACCAACACAAAAAAGAGCTCTAAATAAGCACGACTTCCACCTCAGTGGCATACCGGCCGATTTTTGGCCGTACATAATTTCAAAGCAAAGAGCAAACACATTGCCTATTGTCTACTAAAAATCAAAATTTCAACACAAAGCAATAAATGTCCTGTTTAAGCACCGCTTCAAAGCTAACAGATAACGGCCTTTTTTTTTCTACACAAAAGTCGAAAGCAAACAGTGAATACGTTGCCCATTCTCTATTGACAACCACGATTTTAGCACAAAGCAACGGCTTCATCATTCCTCACGAAAGCCCCAGGCTTTCACCATCATCACATGCGTTACCTTACTTTCATCCTGACATGCTTGCAACTGAGAGTAAAAAATACACTGACAATATTCATACATCACATCACTCAGCTAGAGAGGCGCACAGCAGGCCCATGCTCGAGAACCGAATGCAACCAGCAGCCAGAACTTTGAACCGAGTATACAACAGCAAGCAGGACCCAAATTTCTGTTGAATACATGGGCAATGGATCATGGAGCACAGACGAATATAGAGCAAATATGTAGGTCTATTTTGCCCTAATTTAGTCTGTTCCACCAACCAGAAACAAACCCGCATTCTGCTCAAGCTACACACGGACATCACCACTCACAAAAAACACGAAGCTTTACCAGTCCATTACAGAACATATCTCCTAAAAAGCAACCGACCATAATCATTGTTGGCAGAGGACAGGCATGAAAAATCAGTAGAACCAAACTGCACAAAATCAGTAGAGCCCTCACTGCACATGGACATTTTCAACGAAACAGCTCCCTACTTACCAAAGAAGAGGAGTGCTTTGTTGTGAATGTATGCCAGGCTATCACTCTTTGCAAGTTGGAATTTTATGTAGTCCTAGATGTTATGCAAGAGGACTCCAGTCCTAGATGTCATGTAAGAGGACTCCGTATCACAACTATGATGAGTTAATGCCATCATTCTCCTCGTGAACTAGACACAAACCAAAACGCAGATGTAGACAGGAAACAAGAAACTTACTAAGCCGAACAAACAGCAATTACCCACTAACGATCAGAGCACTCTCACCACATCAGGTGATCACTTGGTCATAGCACAATATCACATCACAGTCCACGGAAGGATCAAAAGAGAATAGAGACATGCTCAAGAAAGAGAGCAGTACCTTACACACAAGCCTCGGAAGCACTTGACAGTCACAACCTCAAAAACCATGTATTTAAACCCCTTGCATTCCATAGCCAGAATTGGGAACAACATGTAAATCCATCACGCAATGATGAGCCACATCGAAAGCAATCCGAGGAGGATGGGCACAGCAGGGCACCGTCACACGCACGGTAGAGATTGAATCTTCCATCACAGACGAACATCAGCACACACGCAAGCGAGCATGAGGCCGTCGACTTCACTCCCTGCACCAACGCCAACAAGGAATCTCCACGAGCGAGAGACGGAAAAAGACCAGGTCCACAACCCCCTGAATCCGAACGCGGACGCGCGCGAAGCAGAAGAGCACAAAAGGGGCGCAGGGCAAAGGGAGTAAACCCTAACCACATGGGTTCACGCGCCTCACGCGCCAGAGAAAGGGCAAAGGGAGTAAACCTTAACCACGTGGATTCCCAAAAAGGGCTAAGAGCAAACCTACACTCAAACCACTAGGCAAGCGACACTTGTGTGCCCCAAGTTCTAGGCAAACGCTAAGGCTGCCAGTATGGCAGGCCAAAAAAAAAGCAACCAAAGGCTAGAGCGACTTCACGTGAGGAATGGGGATGGATCATTGGCCTAGTGGTCCTCCCCTTTAAGTGCCACGAGGTCCCAAAGCATGGGATCAATGGCTCTTGTGCAAAATCAAAGGCGCGCGCAAATCTCTGCCGTCGACGGGTAAAAACTAAACTCGGGATCTCGAGCTTAGTTTTTAAGGTGGGGTCCACAAAAACTAAACTCGAGATCCCGAGTTTAGTTTTTATGTCGAGATCCCGAGTTTATCTTCAAATAGATGTGAAATCACATCTACATCAACGAGGCGCACGCGGGCATGTTGGTCAAGGCATGTGCCCCCCAAGCTGATGACGAGGGTTCAAAACCTCGTTGGGAAAGCGAGGCGTTCCGAGATTAGGCTGACCTCCCGAGATTAATTTTTTGAAATCTAAACTCGAGATCCCGAGTTTAGATTTTAATCGATCAACAATTCGGATCGATCGTGATCCCGCCTTTCAATTGGGACCATTGATCCCATGCTTTGGGACCCCGTGGCACTTAAAGGAGAGGCTAGCGGCGAGCCTCAGGACTAAGTGGCACGGGCACCTCAGGGTGGGATCGAGGGCGGTGTTTATTGGGGGTGGCATGGAGGGCGCAGGGCCGTCGATTTCGCTGGCGCTAAAAAGTAAACTAGGGAAAGCAAGTAAACTAGGGAACCCTAGTTTACTGGGCGTTTGAGTATTTTCAAAGGCTTAAAAACTCAAAAATCGGGTCTCTGTAAACGAGCCTGTCACTTTCTGTTGGTCCTCGTAGGTACTGGTTTTTGCGTGCAGCAGGGATTTCCGCGAGCACTGCGAAGGGCCTCAACGGCCATCGAATGGGGGATTCCCATGTGAGTGGGGATAGGGAGGTTCCGGAGCATCCTGAGGATGTCGAGCAAGTGGAGCCAGCTAAGGCCGCCGAGCAAGTAAAGCTCGATGAGGCGGGTTTTTTAGTTGAGAAAGAGGAGCAGCAACAGGGTGCCGAGCAAGTAAAGCTCGATGAGGTGGGTTTTTTAGTCGAGAAAGAGGAGCAGCAACAGGGTGCCGAGCAAGTAAAGCTCGATGAGGCGGGTTTTTTAGTCGAGAAAGAGGAGCACAACAGGGTGTCGATCCCGAGAAGGGGTGTGAGACAGGGAAGCCGTATGAAGCTGAAAACTTAGCCGGGCAAGAGGATGGTGCTGAGGTTGGAGAGCGACAATCCGATTGGTCGATTGAGGCATACCATCCGCAACAGGTACAACCAATGGATTGAGGCAACGGATCTAGTTATCTCTCTTATCTTGCTACTCAGCTATCTCTCATCGCTCTTGTAGGTGAATGAGCCATACATTGAGGTGAAGCGCGATCGAGATAACAAGGTTATACGTTACTATCGCGCTTCAGAGACATGTCCAAAGAGGAAGCGAGCCTTTGAAAAGCAAATGGATATGGTGCGGCACCTTCAATTTGTACATGGTATCCATGTGGACATTCCAAAAGGTTTAGGGGGGCGGCCTAAGGTTTTATGTAGGCCAAGCAATGCCCCTCAATGGGTCTTACGACAATGTGAGAAGCGTTTCAACGATATTGAGGTTAGAGTAAAGAATGCTCGCAAAAAACACAAAAAGGATCTTGAGGAAAGAGCTTCTCTTTGCTGGGACAAAGTGCAGGACAAAGAGGACCTCTCTTATGACACATGGTTCCAGGGCTACACGGAAGCTGAGATGAAGCGATGGGAAGATGGCATGCCACACTGCGTTTCTTTGATGAGAGACAAGATGAAGCAGGGCTACAAGGCTTCGGTATGTACGCTTGCATTGTCTTTACTGTAAATATTTCTATGATTAGGCAATAGATAACTCCATTTGCGTGTCATAGATGAGAGCGTCAAGCGAAGGGCATGCCAATGAGATTGTCGAAAAAAACAAAGATATGCATGAGAATGAAACTCCTGTGAGTCTTTCGCTTTTTGCATTATTGCATGCGTGGTGTTATATTTTGTGAGCATATGCGTAATATGGTCTTCCACCTTAGGACCCAAATCATGAGAGTGGAGATGTAATGGAATTTGCCTATTCAATTTGAGAATAGCGGAATTTAATGAGAGTACTTTCAAGAAATGATTTTGTGAGCATAGCGGGTAGACATAATTGAAGATAGCAACATAATCATAGCAATTAGTTAGCTTGGCATAGACAATACTTTTGCAAGAGAGAGAGTTTAGAGAACATGACAACAATTGAGGACCGGATTTATGTGGAGCCGGTCCCCCCTCCAATAGGCATTTGTATTATGATTTCTCCCATAAAGAGAAACTTGTTACAATACAGTCTTACCATGTCGTAGTACCTTGTCTTCATGCCGAAGGATAGCTTCGGGTTGTAGCACCTCTTCTTGGTCTTCAACTTCGGGAGGGTCTTCAATAATTGGTTCAATTGGTGGCTCTCCTTTGTAGGGCTTCAGTAAGCTTACATGAAAGGCATTGTGTATAAGCCAATGGTTGGGCAACTTGAGTTGATAAGCCGTCTCATTGATAGGCTTCAAGATTTGGAAAGGACCATAGTATCTTTTTGCTAGTTTAGCATAATACTTTTGATGGCCCGTAGGATTTTTGCCCGTCGTTTGCCTTAATCGAGCCTTAGGAAACTTGAGTAAGACCCAATCATTTTCTTTGAACATTAAGGCTCTTCTGTGCTTATCAGCAGCAGCTTTTTGCCTTTGTTGAGAGATGGCTATAGCCTCCCTAATCTTTTGAAAAGATTCTTGTAGGTCACGGCTATACTCATCGGCGGCGAAGATTTTCCCATGTACTTTCAGTAGCAAGGGACTTTTAGGTCTTCCTTCTATGATCTCGAAAGGTGCTTTGCCCGTAGAAGTATGTACAGTATTATTGTAGGCATACTCTACTAGCGGTAAATACTTTTTCCATTGTGAGCGTTGATCTACTTCGGTAACATAAGTCTTGAGTAGATCGAGTATCGTAAGATTGGCTATCTCACTTTGGCCATCCGTTTGTGGGTGATAGGCCGAAGAGAAATTCAATCTTGTTCCTAGATTTTCAAAGAGACCTTTCCAGAAATTACTGGTCATTCTAGGATCTCTATCTGACACGATGGATGTGGGTAATCCATGGTGTTTGAAAATCTGAGATATGAAGAGAGTTGCCATTTGATGTGCCTTAATAGTCTTTTTGACAGGAATAAAATGTGCTTGCTTGCTAAACCTGTCGACTGTTGTCCATATTCCTGTATTCCCATGGATAGACTTGGGTAATCCAAAGATGAAATCCATGGATATACTCTCCCATGGTGAATTTGGAATAGGCAATGGCTGGAGTAATCCAGGTTGCTTCCCTCTATCATACTTGGTCTTTTGGCATACTACACATTTTGAAACATACTCTTGTATGTCCACTTTCATGGTAGGCCAATAGAAATACGTCTCTACTCCTCGGAGAGTAGGTTGAATACCTCTATGCCCTGCATATGGAGGAGCATGGGATTCATACATAACCTTCTCAGGAAGGGAATGGGTAACACATAGCCTATTGCCGTGAAGAAGATAACCATCCTGCAAGGTGAATGGTTCCTCTTTCTTCCCCAAAGCAAGGGCTGACATTATGTCTCTAAAGTCAGGGTTAGTAGCATACTCATCTATCATAGAGGATAGATCATTGTGAGTAGCTATAGACACCGCATTAACTTTTGGTCGTCGTGAAAGTGCATCGGCAACTTGATTGTGCTTACCAGCTATGTGAGCAATATGAAAATTAAATTGCGAAAGAAAATTTGCCCACCTCATTTGTTTGTCAGAAAGCTTGGTTTGCGTCATGAAATACTTGAGACTTTGGTGGTCGGTTCGTAGGATAAATGGAGTCCCCAATAGGTAGTGCTTCCATGTGTCTAGGGCATGTAGAACAGCTAAAAGCTCTTTCTCATAAATGCCCAAGACTCGTTCATCACCATTGAGCCTTCGGCTCTCATATGCTATGGCATGCCCTTCTTGAAGCAAAACCGCTCCAAGGCAATCACCACAAGCATCACATTGGACCTCAAAGGGCTTTGAGAGATCCGGAAGCACGAGGACTGGTTGGGAAGTAAGCTTCTCTTTGAGTTTTTCAAAAGCATTTTGCTCCTTAGTAGTCCATACAAACTTAACGTTCTTCTTGGTTAAGTCGTGTAGTGGTCCTGCCACTTGAGAGAATTTTGCTATGAAGCGTCTATAGTATGCACACATACCAATAAATCTTCTTAGCTCATGTAGATTCCTTGGGTTAGGCCATGATTTTATTACCTCTAACTTTGATGGATCCATACGAATACCATCGTGAGAGATAATATGGCCTAGATATTGAATCTCTTGAAGGAAGAATTCACTTTTCTTTTGGTTGAGAAAAAGTTTGTTCTCCCTCAAGGCTTGAAAAATCACTTGGAGATGTTGCTTATGTTCCTCCAAAGACTTGGAGTAGATGATGATATCATCGAAGAACACTCCAGTGAATTTTTGATATGGTCTAAAAATTTTCTCCATCAAACGATTGAACGTAGCTGGTGCATTAGTCAAGCCAAAAGGCATGACTAGATATTCATAAAGACCAAATGTTGTGCGAAACGCGGTCTTTAAGATATCCTCATCCACTATCCTTATTTTGATAGCCACTCTTAAGGTCAATCCTACTGAAGTAGGTAGAGCCTTGTAGCTTATCAAACAGATCTTCTACCCGAGGTACGGGAAATCTGTTTTTAATAGTGATATGGTTTAGCGCTCAATAGTCCACACACATACGGTATGTACCATCTTTCTTTTGCACTAAAAGGACTGGAGAACAAAAGGGAGAGGAACTAGGCCTCACCATCCCTTTGTCTACCAGCTCTTGTACTTGCCTCATGATCTCCTCTTGTTGAGCTTGTGAGACTCGATAAGGAGGTTTGTTAGGCGGTGAGCTTCCTGGAAGGAGCTCAATATGATGGTCATCATCCCCTCGTTTTGGAGGTAGGTCCATAGGGATATCATCGATGAACACATCTTGGAATCCTTTTAGAAAAGTAGACAAGTCTAACTCTTCTTGATTCCTATCATTTTCATTTGATGAAACATTATTAGCTTTTAGAGACTCTTTGACATAAATCATGTACGCAGAAACTGAGCTCTTCATTGATTTATCAAAAGAAAGAGGATTTACAAGTGGAATAGTGCGACCACGCTCACTAGCATCTACATACATGTTCTTTCCCCTGTAGGTGAAGTAAATTCTCCTTTCAGGGAACTTCATGTTGGCAGCCATGCGATCAAACCATGGTGCCCCTAGGATAACATCCTGATGTTGGAGGGGAGAGATGAAGAAGTCTTCTTTGTCGACATTGCTTTGGACATGAAGCCTCAACTTCCCAATCAAGGGAGTAACGGAGGCTTGTTGTCCCTTGAAAGCTGCATCAGCTGTTACTATATCTCCCATCTCAAAAGCTTGAATGCCCAACTTGGTGGCCAACTCTATTGATATGAAGTTGAGAGTAGAGCCAGGGTCAAACAAGCTGAAGGCATCATGCTCTCGTACCTTTCCCCAAGCATAGGAGAGTGATGATCCTTTGCAATGAGCATCCTCTTTTGGAGCTTCGATGGTGGAAGCCCTAGGTGTTTCATTGCGAGTATTCTTCTTGGGGTAAGAACGATAGCCATGTCCTTGCTCCCCACATTTGAAACACTTATGGTCCTTGCGAAAAGCTTCAAGCTCTTCAGGAGAGAGTTTGTTTTTACCTTTGTAAACTCCCTTCTCCTTGGACCGATTGTTGTTGTTGTTGTTGGAAGTGCCTTGGGAATTATTTTGAGCATTGGATTTCCCCTTTGCATCATTTTTATCTTTGTTTTCCATGGGCTTGACATTACGTCTAGCCCCTTGATGGAAATTGATGCGTGAAGCAACCATGGTGTGGTGGATTACTTCGGTAATAGTACCGGGCCGTTGAGAGTTGATATATTTGGCCATCTCTTTAGGTAATCCCGCACAGAATTGCTGTCTTTGCTCGGCAAAGTCTATCTTTTGAAAGACAGTAGCTTTGAGATGTAAATCCCAAAACTTATCTACATACTTGTTGATAGACTCATGAGAGAGGAGCTTCAAGCCGCGCCATTCGGTAAGAACTTTATCTTTAGTATCGCTTGGAAGAAATTGCTTCATGATGGAAACTCGTAGAGTTTTCCATGTCTTTGGGGCTTCTCCATTGCCACGAAGGCTAGCCCACCATTGACGAGCTGATTTTTGGAAGTGCATAGCTACATGGCGTAGCTTGGAGGACTCTGTGAAGCCCTCGTCCCCAAAGGCCGCATCAAATTGCTGGATGAAGGCCAACACTTTGTCGGTAGCACCAAAGGTGCCATCGTAGGTGAGAAAAGAGATACTCTTTCCTCCCTCCTTGAACTTCTTTAGCTTTTGTGACCTTCGCCATGCAGGAAATGATTTGCGATGCCCTCCCCTCTTGTATTCTCTAGGAGAATAGCCATAACTTTCATCGGAAGAGAAGGAAGGTGAAGAAGAAGGAGAAGAGGGTGACCTCTTCCTAGCCCTTTTCTTCCTTTGTTTCCTCTCTTGCCTTTGAAAGTGATGAGGAGAAGGACTATGGGTTGCTCTTTTCCTCTTGGGAGGAGTAGGCGATCGTCTAGACCGCCTTCTTCGTGGAGCCACATCTTCAGAAGAACTTAGAATTTCATTGCTTTCTTTCTCTTTGGATTCCTCCTCTCGAATGGGAGAGAGTCTTCTTTTGGGGGTCTCTTCAAGAGGCCTCCTAAGCTCTCTCTCCTCTTGGAGAGGAAGGGAAATTCCATAGGCACGAAGTTGTTGAGTAACTTCGGCTTGCAAGGTAGGGTTGCCCATAGCTTGTTGCAACCTAGTCACAAGATAATTCACAAACATGGGAGCATCATCATTAGCACCTTCATGTGCAAAATCAAAGCTATCAATGTTCATTCTACTCTCTTGATTATTGTCAGCCATGTTAACAAAATTTTATGTATGTACTTAGTGTATGCTTTGGCAATTCAAAACCTTAGTTGCCACTCCTCTTAGCCTTTGAAAATCGGCTCTTAAGTATCTACACCCACGGCTCAAAGTGGTTAATTATAGAGAGTAGAGGAGTAGGTCTAACATAGCAGAGTTGCCAAGGGTTAGCTCCTTTCGGACTTCTTATGGCTCAATAATGGTAAAGCCGTAGGCAAGTCTAAAAAGACTCCATTATTAAGTCCAAAGCTCCCGAGGTGTGCACCATCCCCCACATAGTGGGCTTAACAAAACCGGTATTAGATCCCAGTTCCACTTACTCTATTATAATTAACAACATCAACCATTTATAGGCTACTTAAGGACCTCTCTTCTTAAGCAAGAAAAGAGAAACCAAATGCTCTGATACCAATGTAATGGAATTTGCCTATTCAATTTGAGAATAGCGGAATTTAATGAGAGTACTTTCAAGAAATGATTTTGTGAGCATAGCGGGTAGACATAATTGAAGATAGCAACATAATCATAGCAATTAGTTAACTTGGCATAGACAATACTTTTGCAAGAGAGAGAGTTTAGAGAACATGACAACAATTGAGGACCAGATTTATGTGGAGCCGGTCCCCCCTCCAAATAGGCATTTGTATTATGATTTCTCCCATAAAGAGAAACTTGTTACAATACAGTCTTTGTGTTCCTTGTGACCTAGGTGATGCCATGAAGATGGAAGGCTTCATGCACCACAAACATAACATAAACTTGAAGAAAGCTTTAACTATCCCAAGCCTCAGTCCCAAGACCTCAAACACCTTCGAAGGTGGAGAGAGCTAGCAGGGAATGAGGGTAGGGAAGAGGAAGAAGAAACATTTCGTAGGAGAAACAATTAGTTCCTCACTTATCATACTCTTGTTGCTAGCATACATAATAGCATAGTAATGAAGAAGAAGGATATGGCAAGCTTAAGCATTGAAGCATGGCTCTTGGTTGGATTTGCACTCCATAGCCAAGAGTGTTGGTGTAGGCTCTCAACCTCTACTTGCTTGGAGAGGGAGCTCTTTGCACTTTGCATATCACACAATGAGAGTGCTTGTGAGTGTGTGTGGGTGAGTATACCCCCTAGGCACCCCCCTAGCTTGCTTGGGTCGACCCCCCCTTGTAGCTCATGCCTGAAGCTCATTGGACCCCTCCAGGCCTAGCCAATCACAAGCAAGAGCCATTACAAGCAACATGGGTAGCCTTGGGACAAGTGTCCCCCTTTCCCCTTTGAGAGAGAGGACTTGATAAATGCTAAAACAATTAGATAATTCATGTAATTTATCATTGGACCCCTTTGAAGCCTAGCCAATAGGCTTCAAGCAACACATGAAGGTAACATGGGTAGGGGCCTGACATGTGTCCTTGCTGCCTCTTCAAGTTGGGCTTCCCTTGTGTGTGTGAGTGGGTGTTCTCTCTCTAGCCCCTAGGAAAAGGGCTCGCCCCCCCTCTTGTAGGAATGCTTTTGACTTTAGGTGATCAAGCACCTTACTCACCAAGCATGACAAAGCACTTGAACTAGGGGGTGTTCCCACAAGCATCTCAGGCAAGCTTCTCAAGGCACCTCAAGTACTTTAATCATGCAGCAAGTCAAGCACCTCAAGCATGGAGCCAGTCAAGCACCTCAAGCATCTTAATCAAGCGCCTCAAGCATGAAAAACACCTCAAGCTCAGTCCTAGCTTACTTAAGGTCAAAGGACTTTTACACACATTTATTGGAGGTCTTCAATGAAGCTAACCCTAAGGTCTTATGCTCCATTGGTTAGCCTTGCTCTTTGATAGACCATCTCCCTTTTGGGCCCCTTTACCATTGGCCCCGTGTTGAGATAGATCTATAAGCACATACCTATATCTTAACACTTGTTCCCGTTTATTCTCCCACATTAAGTGATCAATTTAATATGAGAAAATCATTTGGGTTAGTTAGATATTAGATTTTATGACAGGAGAGGTTGGAGACCCAAACGCTCCTCGTAAGTTGAGAACTAGGAGGGGGTCCTCTACTCCTAAGGGTACCGATCAAATACGTCAGGTTAGTTTAAATTTTTTGCTCTTGTTGAAGTTGACTTCTATTAGAGAGCTATGATTTAATGACTTTTTGTAATGAAGCCTAACTTAGGAGCGTCAAATTAAATATTGATGTGTACTTTTGGTCTTAGATGCCAAAACAACCTAATGGTACAGATTGTGGATATTACACAATGACTGTGATGTCAAAGTTTATCGAAGGCACACTTATGCAAAAGAAACCACGAAAATGGGTATGTGAACCTTTCAACCATTTACATATATTGCAAATTACAATGTTGGTGTGTTTCGAGTCGTAACTTGTTTTTCTCTTTTTGCATGTTGCAATTGAATAGCTATCCAAAGATTGGTTCTCTCATGGTGATGTGGAAAGTCTAAAGGAACATCTTGGTGAATGGATAAAGTGTCTCGTGCATGGAGTAGCAAAGGGAGACTTACTTAGCCAAGATCCGGGATATCTATTTTTTGTGCAAGTTTGTCGTGTGTACACCAAGAAAACTTCTTTGCCACTTACGACGGTGGTAGTTTTTCTGGTGCAAGTTTGTCATGTGTACACCAAGAAAACTTCTTTGCCACTTACGACGGTGGTAGTTTTTCTCAGTTTTGATTCGGTATATGTAAGGACATATGGGTTTAATTTGAATCAATTCTTGGTATTTTCCCAAGCTTTGTTGTTAAGCTATGCGAATACGTGTCGATTGCTTAAGCATTGTTTGGAAAATTTTGCTTGCTTTGGTGTTAATGTTGCATTAGTGTCAAATGCAATTACTTTGGGGTTGATGCTTGATATGGCTCTTGGTGTTAATGTTGCTTTGTGAGAGCGAAAAAAGTTAATAGATACGAAGGCTACTCTTGTTATCATGTGTACGTAGCAAAGTATGCTTGAGTGGTTCACACTCCAAGTGGCTCTAAATGTAGCAAATCTCCCATCACAATTTACCTCACATAATTTACCTCGCGCTCTCACAAAGTATTGGAGCTTCTATACACCAAAATTGGAGTGAAGAAACACTAACTAAAATCGCACGTGGAAAATACTAATCCATGACCACAATCTTTGACATCCAAATCTATTTGACACTGTAATCTACTTGACATATAATTTGTTATCTTGTTAGCGAAGTAATTTAGGCTACCTATTGGTACTAAAGGCACAAAATATGGATTGCTTTCTTGGTTTTTGAAGTGACCAAGGGTACCCTAAATTAGTTGTAGGTACCAAAACCACAGAAAAGGGTATGATTTCTGGTTTTTGAAGTAATCTAGGGTACCCTAGATTACCTGTTGAGACCAAAAACACAAAATAGAGGCTGATTGCTGTTTTGATAAGTAATCTAGGGTACCCTAGATTACTTATTGGAAGTAAACTAGGGTACCCTAGATTACTTATTTAAAGTAATCTAGGGTATTGGTGGGAGGTAATCTAAGGTGCTAAGGATTTCTTTTGATAGGCAATCTAACATTATCTAAGGCGCCCAAAAGGGTTAGTGAAGTAATCTTGGGTATCCCTGATTACTAGTGGGAAGTAATCTAGGGTACTCCCCACACCAAAAGGACTTTCTCTCTGGTTAGTCAAGTAATATAGTGTACCCTATATTACTTATGGGAAGTAATCTAGGGAACCCTAGTATACTTGTGGTTAGTCAAGTAATATAGTGTACCTTATATTACTTATGGGAAGTAATCTAGGGAACTCTAGTATACCTGTGGGCACTTTCCACACATGAAAAGGTTACTCTCTGGTTAGTGAAGTAATCTAGGGTACCCTAGTTTACCTGTGGACACTTTCCACAAGTAAACTAGATTACTTATTGGAAGTAATCTAGATTACTCTCTGGTTAGTGAAGTAATCTAGGGTACCCTAGTTTACCTGTGGGCACTTTACACACATGAAAAGGTTACTCTCTGGTTAGTGAAGTAATCTAGGGTACCCTAGTTTACCTGTGGGCCCTATCCACAGGTAAACTAGGATACCCTAGTTTACTTATTGAAAATAAACTAGGATACCCTAGTTTACCTGTGGGCACTTTCCACACATGAAAATGTTACTCTCTGGTTAGTGAAGTAATCTAGGGTATCCTAGATTACCTAAAGGAAGTAATGTACCCTAGATTACATGTGTGCACTTTCCACACACAAAAAGGTTGCTCTTTGGTCAGTGAAGTAATCTAGGGTACCCTAGATTACCTGTGGAAAGTAATACAGGGCACCAAGTATTTCTTTTGACATGCAACCTAACATTATCTATGGCACCCAAAAGGGGTAGTGATGTAATCAAGGGTATCCTAGATTACTATTGGGAAGTAATCTAGGATACTCCCCACACCAAAAGGACTTGCTCTCTGGTTAGTCAAGTAATATAGTGTACCCTAGATTACTTATGGGAAGTAATCTAGGGTACCCTGGTTTACCTGTGGGCACTTTCCACACATGAAAAGGTTGCTCTTTGGTTAGTGAAGTAATCTAGGGTACCCTAGATTACCTGTGTGCACTTTCCTCACATCAAACGATTGCTCTCTGGTTAGTGAAGTAATCTAGGGTACCCTAGATTACCTAAAGGAAGTAATCTAGGGTACCCTAGATTACCTGTGTGCACTTTCCACACTAAATAACTTAAAGAGTACTAAATATAAGAGACACATCAAAATTCAAGTTAAGTTTCAATGTAGCATCTGTATGGCTAAATGAACGACCTTTGTGAAGGTATATGATCTTTTGTGACTTTGGAAGATGTGCCCTTTTTTGAAGAGCGTGCCATTCTTAACCTAACCTTGTACTTTACCATGAATCTGCTAGAACCTTGTCCACATCATTTTTGTTTGTGAAAATTTCAAGCAATGGTACTCTATTGAGATCCAAACCTTGGTGGGAAGAAGATTCAACCCTACTCTTGACACATTGACATTCACACGATGCAATGAGTGCCTTGATATAAGAACGTGGTATTCCAAAATGTTGCAAATCAATACACCATTGTAATTTCAAGGTGTCCATGGTAGCATTAAGACCTTTATGATCCCCCCTTCCTTCATTGCAATGAGCGGCTAATACTAGGCCCTCCCAATCCTCAATACAAGCAATCTTTAACTTGGGTTCCTGTTTCAAGCAAGTAAGACCTTTATGATCCCCCCTTCCTTCATTGCAATGAGCGGCTAATACTAGGCCCTCCCAATCCTCAATACAAGCAATCTTTAACTTGGGTTCCTGTTTCAAGCAAAGTGCTAATTTCTCACCCTCTACCACCAAGCAAAGCCAGTCTCTAAATTGTCTCCACTTCTTGAGATCATGTACATTGCTTCTCTTGCAACCTTTCAAATCCTCAAGGGTTGTCGGCATCGCATCTTGTAGAGACAAAACCATTACATTGTAAGTTTCCCTATCAAAGGAGAAGTACATGGAGGATGTAAAATCAAGAGGATTTGGTCGCCGAACATGTAATCCTTGAGCATCTACTTCATCCTCTTCATCGTTGTCGAAGCTCGATTATGAATTGCTTGTAACACTGGCACTATCTTCACTTGTCATCACCCAATCCATTGTAGACTAATCAATGATCCTCAAGGAATGGAGCAAAGATAATTCATAGCTCCAATTTGTGGAGACATTAATCAGAGAAATGAGCAAACCGTTGAAAACCCCACTAGCTCCCTTTTTACACAACTGTAAACTAGGAAACCCTAGTTTACTTTTTACACAAAAGTAAACTAGGGTTCCCTAGTTTACAATTGGGTAGCCGCCATGCTTAATGACATTCGTCCATAGATTTTTAATAAGAGTATAAAAATCTGTCAGTAATATGCTCCACTGAGTACTTTACGGGTCCCAAAAGCCCCCATATTTAATGCTTAATCGAAAATCTTTGGGCGTGCACTTTTTGTCAAAAAGTAAACCAAGGTTCCCTAGTTTACTTTTATGGCGCCCGAAGAAATCAACGCTATCCGCCCTCCATCCCACCCCCAATCAAGCACCGCCCTTGATCCCACCCTGAGGTGCCAGTGCCACCTAGTCCTGAGGAGCGGCGAGCACAGTAGCATACGAGTTTCCCAGATAGCTGGCGAGTACAAAGAACTGAGGATGCAGGGTGTAGAAATAGAAAGAGCCCACAGAAAGAGGGGCGCGCTGCAGCGGCGCAGCCTTTCTTCGGGGGGGGGCATCATTCAATTTCCAGGCTGGCCCTCGAGGATGCACCAAACGGCAGCGCTATTTTGTAGCAGAGCAAGTGCGGGACAGAGCCAGCCATGTGGACTGTGGACTGTGGAGTCTGGACACCTCCTCATTCTGCAGTTTTAGATTCTGCCACATGTGGGCTTCGGACACACACACTTTTTTTCCTTTTTGTTGTAATTTCGGACACACACACACACGAGCTCTCTCTGCTGTCTGCAGCATTCGGGTTCTCCTTCCTCTCTCTGTTCGTCTGCCTCTTTGCGTTCTTGTGGGTATGCTTTCTCCATCGTCGATTCCTGTGCTCGACGCTGGCTCATCAGCAGCTTATCCATGGCGGCCTTCTGCGGCCTCAGCTTGCCCTGCCACCAGAACATAACGCAAGTTTCTAGCGCTTGTATGCAGTATTATTTTGATGCAGGCGCTTCCTCCTCCTTCCAAAGCATATTCCTCCCGCATGGACACCTTCTCGCCTATTGGCCTCCACGTGCTCGTGGTGGATGACGACCCCCTTTGCTTGCTTGCTCTGGAAAGAATGCTCAAGCAATGCAGCTACAAAGGTAAGTCTTTTCAAGCTATCTTCAACAGAGCAATGCTGTAAACTAGCTTCTTCAATAGAGCAATGCCGTGAATAAATCAATTTTAGGCGTGCAAGCCAGCTACACACACACACTTTTGTTTTATATTAATGTGCCAGCTACACACACACACACACACACACACACACACACACACACACACACACACACACACACAAGCTGCTTCTCTGAATTGGGTGTCTGTTCATGTGAAGGTAATGTGTGTGTGTGTGTGCGTGTGCGCGCGCGCGGGTGAGCGCACGCCTGCGTGCAAAGGGCGAGAAAATTGACCATGTGAACTTACCAAGTGAATTTGTGCGTTTCCTCTTCGAGAGTTTAGGGTTTAAGGTTTTAAATTTAGGGTTTAAGGTTTAGTTCCATCTAGCTCAGTAATTCAGGGTTTAGAGTTTAGCTCAATCTAGCTTAGTACATTCTTTTATTGGATGAAAACGCGTAAAGTAATTCAATTCCTTCACTTTCTCATGTTTAAGCTTTCAATTTCGCTATTTATTGCAAAGCTGACTAATGAGAATTTTTTGTTGGCCTGCCATTTTTGCTAATGATGCTTCAGTAACCACTTGTATATGTGCGAAAAATGCTTTAGACGTACTGAGGGATAGCGAGGAGGCAGTTGACCTTGTATTGAGCGACGTCTATATGCCAGATGTGGATGGATTCAAACTGCTGGAGATCATCGGGCTTGAGCTAGACCTTCCAGTGATAAGTAATCTCTCTCTCTCTCTTTTTTTTGTGTGTGTGTGGGGTCATACCCTGGATTTTGATGGTAATGAAGCTCAAACATTCAAGCTGAACACAGGTTTTTTGACCTTAATGGCATTTCTTTTGTCCAAACCTTTGAGTTTACAATGCTTCAAGTCAAATGATACACTTGTATGTAGTGTGTTTTTGTGTGTGAATGCCATTACTGCATGTATGTTACAAGAATGTCAAATATATGTATGACGTAGTGTGTGTGTGTGTGTGTGGTATACATTGGATTTTGATGGTAATGAAGCTCTAATGTTCAAGTTGAACGCAGCTTTTTTGAAATGGCATTTCTTGTTCTTAATCTCAATTGTCTTCAGGGTTTCCTAAATGTTAAGCATGATATGTATGGATCAAGCGACATTATCATCGAGTATATGTAAATGTGTATAAGTTAACCTAAATGCTTAATCTTAATAGACGCCATTATGCTTGCCTTTATTTATTTTTTTATAGATAACATAAATGCTTAAATCTTATTAGACACCATTATTTTTTCCTTTCAAGGATTATTTTTAACTCTTAAAGACAAACAACACTTGCAGTGATGTCTGCTAATGGCGACACTGGTGTCGTCATGAAAGGTATCACACATGGTGCATGTGATTACCTCATCAAGCCAGTGAGAATAGAGGAGCTTAGAAACGTTTGGCAGCATGTCGTTCGAAGAAAGGGAACAGATTCTCCTACTAATTCGGGACCGTCTTGTGGAGACAATAATGAGGTCTCAAGTTTATGCGGGTCGACAGAGAACCTGTCCAAGAAGCGCAAAGAAGTTAGTGTCATGGGCGAGAATATGCACAATATAGAGGATGTCAGCAATCTCAAGAGGGCACGAGTAAATTGGACTCCTGATTTGCATCAACGCTTTGTGAATGCAGTGAATCAGCTAGGGGTAGACAGTAAGTTCTTAACCCTGAAGATGTTCTTGCTTTGAGGTGGCTCTCTTAATTAATTTTGAAGGTGTGCTATAGTATGATGCCTTAAGGTGTTTGGTGATGGAATTGCATGCATTTATGCAGGCTTTTTGGGTCATTTCTTGCTTTATAGGTAGACTTCAAGTACTGAGGTTTATTAAAGCGCACAAGCCTTAGTGAAGAAGGGAGCTAAGCATACATTTGTTAATTTTTTACACACACTTGACCTACCTTTGCATGTGAAGCATTGAAATTTTTATTGATTTCTATTTGTCACAAATGGATTTTTTCTTTAAAAGCCTCATACGACTGCACAACTGATGGAGCAATAGTGTCATAGGGATTTGAGGGCAATAGTCACAAGAAGTTTTGGATATATTCGCACAATAATTCACACCGGGCCGGCGGTCCCCTGCCCCCAATCGTACCTAGCTAGGTATGCCGTGCCTCCCTCACAGAAGCTCATGATGTTATGCATTGTATGACCACCGGGCCGGCGGTCCCCTGCCCCCAATCGTACCTAGCTAGGTATGCCGTGCCTCCCGAGCATAAGCTCATGATGTTATGCTTTGTATCAAAAACATTGAAAAAGGCTCCCTTTTCCTTCATGAGAAAATTTCTAAATCTTCTTGTGAGTGTCATAGGGATTTGAGAAATTAGTCCTATAAATAGGCATTTCCTCCCAAAATATTACCTTTTCACCTTGTTTCATTATGTCTGTTGGTTGTGCAGAGCATAACTGCAAATGCCTTGTTAATTATATGGATAGTAATGGGAGTGCATGATATTAAACAGAGTGTTGTCCAACTCTTTTGATGGTATAGCTTTGCATTGCTCTTGTGATTGTAGAGTCCGCTCCGAAGAAGGTACTTGATGTAATGAGTGTTAAAGGCTTAACCCGGGAGAATGTGGCAAGTCATTTGCAGGTCTGGTCTGTCCCTGCCATAGCTAAAAAGCTTATGTTCATCATCATCTTGGTGTTTTTCTCATTGCTGGACAGTATGTTTGTTTCAACATCTATACTTGCAGAAATATCGCCTTTACTTGAAGCGGTTGAGTGGAGTCACGCCAGAGCCTTGCCCAATTGCTTCATTCCAGGCTTCCAAAGGGGGGCAATCCGGTGGCACCATGCGCATCATGCCTGGGGGTAAGAGCTCAAGCTTGACTTCTGCAACGAAAGGACTTAGTCTCTGTAGGTCCAGCTTGGGTGCTCAAAGTTTGGATGTAAAAGCCATGAATTTGCCTCAATTCAAGGCGGCCAATGATCAGAAGCAGAGGCAGATGAATGCCAATAGGGCGCAAGTGCTCCAAGCTCTTGGATTTGTCGAATCACATCCTGATCGAAATGCTTCTTTTGATATGCACGCATACGTACCCAAGAATCATCTGCTTTCAAGCCTTTCGATGCCTAGTGAAAATGCTCTGAGCGCTTCTCAGCCGCGTCAGCAATATGATAATGAAGTGGGATTAAAGCCATTTAGTGCACAAGTGGAAGGTTTTGTCAGCAATTGGAACATCAAACCCACCACAAGCAGAGTGTGTGCGGCAGCATCAAGCATGCAAGTACATGGAAATTACAATACCATCAATTCTGAGAACAAAAGAGATGATTGCTCTAATTTAGAGATGCAGACAAGCGACAACATTGATATACGGATTGCAGACATGTTTTGTTACACCCCCATGGAGGGTACGATCAACGACATGAGTTTGGATGCATTGGATCTAGCACAAAAACAAGAGCAGCTCGATGTTTCTGATTATCTCATGGATGAAGAGGATTTGTCTTTTTGACAACCAGAGTTTATATTCTAAAGGTTTGTGTGTGCGTATGTGTGTGTGAGTATATATAAATAGACACAGGAAATGATCTTTAGACAGCCAAATGGCTCTAACAGAAAATAGGTTTAAGCATTAAAATGGGTTTCTCTTTGATAATTAAAGGAATTCTTTCCTTTTTGTCATGTAAGGCAGGTACTGAAGGATGAAGAAGGCCAGTTACAGGTGACCAAGGTTGTTCCACGACACCTCGAGTTACTGCAGCAAGGGTTCGGCTTTGAGGGTGTTTTATTCACCAAGTTTGCGGCCCCGACTCTTTGGTAGTGGCGGTGTCTTTGGGATTTTTCTGTGGTTAACACTGACCCTTTGACAGTGGTTTTGCAGCTTGAGATAGGTGACTATTGCTGATGGAGCATACAAGCAAGAACTGTGTACGAGGGAAAGTCTTAGCCTATAGAAATTTGCCATGATTTTTTGAATAAAAAAGAGCTTCATTTATTTGTAAATAGGATCCCTCGAATAGTCCTGCGAATATTTCTTCTTTTTGTATTAGCCCATAGACATGTTGTTTTTTTCACTTGGGGTTTAAAAAGAGCTTTATTTTTTAGTAAATAGTATCCATCGATTGTTGATTAGTCTTTGTGCAAATCTTTCTTCCTTTTGGCCTTTTTCCTTGGGTTCCAAATGGCTGTTTTTTTTGTAAATAGGATCCTTTGCATTTAGCATTATGGTTAAGTCCTTATGCAAAATCTTCTTTCCTTTTGTCCTTTTGTCCTTTTTCCTTGTAGATTTTAGCTAGAAACCTGGATGCTTACATCTTAAGACTAGGAGAGGGTTTCTCACTGAAGGGCAATTGTAGCTTTATGTTTGGTGGGCAAGGGGTGCTTCCTGTAAGCTGAAATTGAGGGATAATTTTTTTATTTATTGGAAAACCCAATAAGCCCGGACTGAATATATTGGAAACTTTCACTTTGCTGTTGCAAGATGCCTATTAAAAGTTTGCAAGTACTTATGTGCAGGTGCAGGGCTAGAGAAATACATTTTTCCTAACCGATCAGAATAAGGGGAAACTTGAAATTCTCCCAGTTTTTAGGTCAAAATTTGAAGCTTTTGCCGGTAATTACACTAAAACTTGTGTAAATTTGCTTGTTTTCTTAAAGGCAATCTCAAAATCTAACCAGGATTCCATAATTGCAACCGGTTAAAATACACTAGACCCCGGTTTTTTTCTAACACCTGTGCAGGTGACCTAATGAATTGGTACCAGGAATTGTACAAGGAGCAATTAACCATTGATAGCTTCGAATATATCGACTTCTAGCGAATCGCTTTGATGATTAATGGATCTTATCATCTTTCATTCTCACCTGCTTAGGATCGATCTTTACAAAGGTTAAGGATGCCGAAAATGTGGGACTGATTACTTCAAAACAAGGCGTCCATGGCCAAGGTTTTTTGTTGTGCATAGGCTCAAATTCATACATCCCCCTTTCTGCCAAAGGGAAAAATTTAGGGTTGGGGGTTTACATGATTAGATGGAAAATAGAGTTATTGGTTGAAGTTACTTGCATCAATACCAAGCTTCCAACACTTGCTTTCACGTGAATTGTATGCTGTTTTTGAGCGAGTGCCTGCCCATATCAAGGCCCACTTGATGACCTATTTATGAAATATGAGCAAACCCACAGGCAAAGTGTCCTCTTAATCAGGCTAATGCTAAAGCTATAAAGGGAGGTGGCCACATTGATAGCATGGGGCCCTCTCTAGTGCTAGAAGTTATATAGAGGTATGGATGGGAGGGTCTACAATTGTCCCTCGTCGGTGCTAATGGTGGAGCCAAGCTTGAATGTCTAATCCTTAAGGTATTCAAATTAATTTGCATTTTAGGTGGGTGTCATTGGGATGGACAACTACTTGCAAGGGGTGGACCAGGTGGTATATTTGTGAAAAAATGTGGTTGGGCTCAATTATTTATTAGATGGGTGGCCTTGCCTCTAGCCATATTTTCAAGGTCTTGGCCAATTTCCAAATGTTTTTCATGAACCTACACAGTAGGGTTTGATCTATGTCGCACACCGTGAGAGTTGAGTACACTCACAAATTGTTGCTAAAGGCCGCTCGTTGAAAGAATAGGACGAGTTTCAAATTAAAATAGAGTGTGGAAGCCCTATGGTAGATTGTCAGATCCTCAATGTGAATCTCCCTAGAAGCCCTTTCTAGATTGCATTATGTGAGTCGCCACAACTTATTCTAGCAAGGTACGCTCTCGATACTTGTTTTGGTTAAAAATTGAATGCTTCCTATGCATTGTTGCACTCATTTGTAGGATGGCCCTTTACAATTGGATGTCCTAATTTTTCACGGATTTTGAGGGCCTATGGCCAAGGCTCTTAACATTGATAATACATTCTAGGTTTGGCTCCTTGGCTTTGTCTTCATTCGTACACATTACAAAGATGGAAATGCACTAGAAAATTAATCAGGTTGCTCCATTTTTGGACTTGGTTGTATGTTCTCTTTATGTGTGGGATTCATGGAACGGGCTCTTAAAAAGAGAGCTCTTTGTTCCTCGTGTGTATCCTCTCTAGATTTTCATGTATGTTACAAAGGTGTACACCCTTGTCACATGGAGGCTACCCCTTCATCTATATTTTAGCCACTTGTATGTATTGTGGATTGGATAACAATCACCTCCGTGGTTCCCTCCATTAATGGCCAAGTATCCATCAAATCATAGCAAAATCCTAGCTACCTTACTATTTTTATATAAAGCTCTATCTCTATACACATTGTAAGAGCATTGTATCAAGCTAATGAGTTGATCAAATTATGTTTTGCGTCATCCTAACGAGCTCATTAATGTTTTAAGCATTTAATCAAGTGTACATCACTAACACTTTGAATGCCACCTTAATTCATCTACTCAATGTCCAACATGTAACGTAGCCCTATAAAGGTTAGTACTTCCAAAAATGAAGTGCGCGTGCGAGAGCGTGTGCAACAATGAAGTGCATGTGCAAGAGCGTGTGTGTGTGTGCAACAATGGACAAGAGAGAAGAAGAGAGGAGACACAAGTTTGGGTGGACTCCAAATTAAGTAGTGTTAGGGTACATACATACAATACAGGTAGACAATGACCATGATCATCTAGCCAATGCTCATGAGTGCCTGACAATGTAGAAGATGAGCAGGATTCTTAGTGGTATGAATCTTGGCAAGCTGCAATCGCTTGTTCTCAAGCACCTCAAAAATGAAGTGATACTTCATATCCACATGCTTTATCTTTGCATGAAACACTAGATTCTTTGCCAATTGTTTGGCTATCACAATGTAACACATGCATCTCAACATTGATTCCCAAGTCTCCCACTAGCTGACCAAGCCATATAGCTTCCTTGCAAGGTTGAAGTAGCAACATATTCAGTCTCTATAGTAGACAAGGTAACACAATCTTACAAACAAGATTGCTATGAAATTGCACCTCCAATGAATTCAAAAACATAGCATGAAGTGGACCTTCTCTTGTCCAAGTCTCCTGCATAATATGCATCCATGTAACCCATTACACATGCTTCCTTTCTTCCAAAGCAAATGCGCATGTCTTTTGTACCATTCAATTTTTGCATAACCCCTTTCATTGTCTCCCAATATATTTCTTGCCTAGATTTGACATATATTTGCTAACAACTCCCCATTGCAAAAGCAATATCAAGACGTGTTGCAATCATAGCATAAATCAAATTCCCAATTGCACATGAATAAGACAATGGAGTGCCATTTCAACCTTTTCCTAATCAAACTTAGGGAAATCATTTTTAGAAAATTTCACAAATGGAGGCAATGGAGTGCTCAATGCCTTCCTCCTTTCCATATGGAAACGCAACACTTCAGCAATGTACCCAGATTATGACAGATAGACCAATTTCTTGCATCTGTTTATCTTAATGCGCATGCCAAGGATATGGCTTGCTTCACCCATGTCTTCATTTCAAAGTTTGCATGTAACTTTGACTTCAAGACTAAAATCTCATCTCTGCAATTCTCAGCATTTAACATATCATCCACATAAAGGACCAAAATCAACAAACTACCATCTTTAGTTCGCTTAGTGTAGAGACAATGGTCCATATTGCTACCTTTGTACCCTTGAGACATCATAAAGGAGTAGAATTTACGATACCACTCCCTTGATGATTGTTTTAGACCATAAACAGTCTTTTCTAACTGACACACCAAGTCTTCATTGCCCTTCTCAACAAGACCTTCATGCTGCTGCTTCTAAACTCCTTGAAGATCACCATGCAAGAATTCCGTCTTGACATCCATCTGGTCAAGTTCCATGTCTTCTGTAGCAACCAACGCAAGTACACACCGCAAAGTAGTCATCTTGACAGTCGGAGAAAAGATCTCATCAAAGTTGATACCCTGCTGCTTAAATCCTTTAGCAACAAGTCGTGCCTTGTACTTGGGTTGATTATCATGAGGTGTAATTTTTTTCTTATACACCCATTTACATGGTAATTCCTTTTTACCTTTAGGCAATGGAACCAACTTCCAAGTTTAGATCTTATGCAACAAGTCCATTTCTAATTTCATACCTTTCTCCCATTTTGCCTTGCCATCCATTGACATGGCTTCCTTATAGCACGAAGGCTCTCCGCAATCTGTCAACATAATGTAGTCCAATGAGGGAGTAAAATCTATCAGGAGGCCCTAAAACTCTTGTAGACCTTCTAATGACTGCTTGAGATGGTTGTCCCTCACCAACATCTTGTACAACATGAGGATTTTGTCCTTGTTGTTTGACATTAGGCACTTCAACCCTATTGTGGACAAACCATAATCCATCTTCTTGGAAGAAAACTCTCATAACCTCCACTATATGCACATGCTTCTTATGCATCTTTTATTCATTGCAGTATACGTTATTGCTGCGAACTATCTTTTAAGCTTAAGGATCCCATAACCGAAATCCCATCTCGCCAGGATTTCCATAACCATGAAATATGTATTTCTTTGACTTAGGAGTTAACTTGCTTCGAAAGTCCTTTGGAACATGGCAATACGCTTCGCAGCCAAAGACTCTAAGATGCTTGTAAGAAGGTGGCTTCCCACACCAAAGCTCTTCAGATACCTTCTCATCTAAAGCCTTGTTATTAGGAGATCTATTAATAAGATGGACAAAAGTTGCTAACGCTTTTGTCCAAAATCCATTAGGCAACTCTGCATTAGACAACATGCTACATAACTTCTCTTGTATGGTACGGTTCATCCTCTTAGCAACACCATTTTGTGGAGGGTTATATGGAGCAATCAACTCTCTTTTGATGCCTTTGGAATCACAATTTTTTTTGAAAGGCTTTAATGACATACTCGCCACCATTTTCTGACCTTAAGCACTTGACTTTCTTTCCATACTGATTCTCCAATAATGTAACAAAATTTTTAAATTTTGAAAGAACTTCATCTTTCTTCTTGTGAGGATATACACACACTTACCCTGAGAAGTCATCTATGAATGTAACAAAGTATAATGAACCTCCCATGGATGCGTTAGGCATAGGTCCACACACATCACTATGCACTAACTTTAATGACTCACTTTTCTGAGTACTTCTCCTTTTGAGTGATGATTGTGTTTTTTTACCATAAAGATAATGCTCACAAACTGAAAATTTTGAGAAATTGAAGCCAGGAACATATGACCTAACCGGCGATGCCACAAAGGAACACTTGGCTGTTATACAAACTACATGGTTTTTAACATTGGATACATGTAGCATGTACAAAGTTCTAGACTTTGAACCATGTGCTACCACTAAAGAGCCTTTGGTGATCTTCCATGAACTATCACCAATGTAAAATCTTCAAATTTTGTCAATTTACCTCTATTGTTTCACATATGTAGGTTTGCCAAGTTTTTGGAAAAAAGCTTTTTTCGAGTGCTGCTTCCTATGTATTGTTGCACTCATTTGTAGGATGGCCCTTTAAATTTTGAATGGTCTCTAATTTTTCAAGGATTTTGAAGGCCTATGGCCAAGGCTCTTAACAGACTCTTATACATTCCAGGTTTGGCTCCTTGGCTTTGTCTTTATTTTTATATATTACAAAGATGAAAATGCACTAGAAAGTTAATCAGGTTGCTCCATTTTTGGACTTGGTTGTATGTCATCCTCTTATGTGTGGGATTAATGGAATGAGCTCTTAGAAAGAGAGCTCTTTGTTCCTCCTGTGTGTATCCTCTCTAGATTGTCATGTATGTTACACGAGGTGTACACCCTTGTCACATGGAGGCTACCCCTTCATCTACCTTTTAGCCACTTGTATGTATTGTGGAGTCTTACCATACACCGAGTGAACTTTACCGAGAAAAATAAGAACCCGAGCGAAACTTACTTACAAATAAGTGTGTGTGTGTGTGTGTGTGAGAGAGAGAGAGAGAGAGAGAGAGAGAGAGAGAGAGAGAGAGAGAGAGAGAGAGAGTTCTAAACAATTTCTCTACAAGATGAGGAAAAAATAAGGAACCTACAAGATAGCTACAACGAACAAAAAGTAGCATCATTTCTTAAAAACACTATTGTATTTGCAACATTGGACTGCATCACATACAAGAGAAAGAGTAAGAGAGTTGTAAACAATTTTTGCACGCAGGAAATTTCCAGAAATAAGGACAATACAAGAACTCTACAACCAATAAAAAATATGACATTTCAACAAAAACATTGTCTCTTCATTTCAACAAACTTTTATAATGACGAATCACGCTCATCAATTAAGACATGTCTTTTATGTGGCTTGTCGAGAGGACGCAGATCGTATCTTGGATCTCGCACCATCCTTCTTGCTTGTGCCTCAATGTATACCGGCAAGGCACTTCAATGAAACAAAAATTAATTCATCAAAGATCAACTCAATAGAAATGACCACAAAAATACACATAACTACATCAACAACCTACTATGATGTCATAGCATGGTAGGTAAAGATACTAGTCTCCTAAAACCCAAATGTATGACAAGAGATAAAAATTAAGAAAACACATGTATGTCGTATGAAGTATGTCCATGTACATAACATGACAAGATAAAATGCTCACAAGTCATCAAACGAGTTTCCACCCAATGGTATGTCTCCCTCATCCACCACATCTGCAGATGTCGATGCCTCCCGTCTCTCTCGCCCACTAGACTGAGACTGAAGTATAGGCAGCACATACGTCGAAATCAAAGCTGCATCACTATCCAAGGATGCACATGCACGACCAGAGCATAAACATGCCCGAAGAACTGGAGCAGTCCCACAATCAAACTCTAAGCATATGCCCTTAGGCCGACAAAGGAGCTCCACCAAGGAAGAAACAAATGAAGAACAACGCTGCATAGACCCACGCCAAGGTAGACCGGAATCCATCATCGCATATGCTGTCTCTGGCATGTAGTGCCGCATGATGGTATCTGTAGGAGTCATACCCTCATCAATGTAAACAGGCGGAAGAACTCCACGCCTGTGAACAAAGAAGAACATCGAACTGTCGCACTGCAAAAACAAAAAGTGTAAAATAGCAAGAACAATATTATTTAACCTTAAATGCATACATAAATCGTATACTAGAGCCATAACCTCATGACGATCTCCGCCAACCTCAACATATCCGTAAGGAGAGTGATGCATAACTACCACATGTCGATGAATAAGTAAGTCAGATGCTCTACACACCTTCTCTATCCAAAATAGGCTGTCACCTTTAACAAAAAACATAATGTGTTAGACAAAGACCAAAAACACAACAATCAATACACAAACTAAAAGCAAATTTTTTTTGTCACCTGCGATAGAACCCAAGACAACCAGCCACCAGAATCTGCCAATGTACTATGTGTCAAATGGATAGCAGCTCTCACATGCTCCTCAGTGAATGCATCCCATGGTGGCTACGATGGAGAAGAGTACAAAACTCCTCCAAAAGGAAAATCTAGAAAAATAAAGTCTGCTGCCCAAGGAACGAGTCGACCACCCCTCCTGTAAATAAGATCTGTAGGTTGTACTCTCGCCATATGCCCATGAAGCGGCATCCAAGTCGGTGATTGCACACCCGAACGAAACTCGCCAGCAATAGAAATGTAATCTCCAGATAGAGCTAAGAATCTATGATCAATGGATGCATGTAGAATAGGCTCCTCACTGGGAACGCTGCAAGGTTCGTGTGGCACCAATAACTGTCAAGCAAGGACATCTTTAAAATTGATTGTTATACATTATAGACATACAAGAGAGATATTAGGCTAGCACCTGCCATGTCAGGCTCATGCCCCATGTCATGCTGCTTTCCCTTATCCTTGGGAAGCGATACTGTTTCATATACACAACCCCAATCTCAGAGATATTTATTAAACACAAAACACACCATTAGTCATCCAAATTCATTAAAATTATTTATAAAATACTCACTAGTATGATTGGATCTACATTTTGTCGAGTCTCATGAGAATCTACTCCATGTGTGTCAGGTGCTATGTCATTGTTTCTCATGCAATCTGCTCTCATCTGTGCAGAGTGTAGCTCTCTCTCTCGTACGATAACATATCCCTGCTCCATGTCTATCCACCATGGGCAATGATCTAGCTCCCATTGTGGATGACTATGCATAGCTGAAGGATACATGCATCCCTCTCCACTATCAAGCTGAGCCCATGATCGTGCTAGTAGAGGAATGGCCACAATATGCCGCATCCCAAGTAAATGATAGAAATATCTATAGAACTTTTAGCAAGCAAAAGTAAGAAAAGAACCAAATGCTTGCTAACAATGTCAAAGAAGTTTAATAGTGATGAACTCCACCTGTAGAGAAGCCTCTGAGATGCCATATGATAATAGTCAGTTTTTTTTAGTGTTTGCAACTCCACCTCACTATTTCTGTTCTCTAGGGACACCTCAATAGGAAATAGAAATTTCCTTGCCTCCACAACAATCTCCCCATAGTAAAGATCTAGCGTTGATTCTGGTGGGATAATGATTCCTCCCGGCACATCAACATAGTCTATCAAGAGCGCAGTAGCACCATCGAGGACTCTTTGAATGGACCCCTCTCTCTTGAGCCAACTATAAACACACATGTTTGACACAGATTTTGATGCAAATGATTACTAAAAAAGCCCAAGAGGCAAAAATGTGAACTCTTTGAACTAACGTACGAAATTTGTAGTCACCTTTGGACAAACCACATGAGATTCGAGTAATCTTGCTAGCCTCCAACAAAGATAGCCAAAGAACTTTATTCTCTATCTTTGCATCATGTAATGCTATGAGGTTTAGTTTTTCTAGTGTAGCCCAGCTATCATTATCCCATTTTAAACTCAACACTTTCGTATACCACTCTTTTCCAAGGCGAGGGTCTACTATATTTAGAATCTGAAACATAGAGTTAAAAATTATGCAAAAACTTATAAAACATAGAGACTATTATTAGTGCCTGAAACAAACAAGAAACATACCTTTCCAACACGATCTCCATATTTGCCATACAACTCACCAATTATACGTTTCTCTTCCTTCTTAAGATCATCCAAAGAGAGGATATCCTTCTTGCTATCCAATCTACTATGAAGCTCTTTGGACATTTGCACCTTTTCATATATATTTAAAAAGACCATAAAAATGACATCTATCTATACTTAAAAAAACCAAATATAAAATACTTTATGAAAATGAAATTTTGAATTTCAAAAAGTACATACATCAAACAGTAGACGTGCTAGATATCTCCTGGTAAATGGATACCATGGTTCTTCTCCTTTCGTGCCTCTTCTACGAAGTTTCTCAATGAGTTTCTGATCTGCTTCGGGCAATGCATGAAGGTAACCCTCATGATCGGCTGCACATATGTTGCCGCACTTCACAAGCTCATCTCTCAAGTGAGAGGACACCAAAGCATGTGTGTTCATACTAGAGAAAGCCACACAAAATTTGAGTTTGTGTACAATAGAACTATAAGCAGATAAAATTTTTCAAAATTAAGCTATGAACTCACAAATTCATTCTTTGCAAACTCGTCAGCAAAGCTATCTCCGACACCTTTGTAGCATCAATAACAGTGCACAAAACACGACAATGCTTATCTTTGTTGGTGGAGTACATTTCTTTGATGGCAGCCAGCCACGCCACAGTTCTGTGGTTTCCTTCCCACACAAAAAACATCTTTTGACAAAGTTATTCAAATTCTGGTTGAGCAACAAGCTCTTCTTCATACTCCATATTAATTTGTCTCCATATAGGATCCCACTCCTCCACAATATCATCTTAAGTAGAAAACAAAACTAACATAATTTAAAAAAACGCTGTTGCAAATTTCTTTTTAAAGTAAAAAGAAAGAATAGCCAACAAAAAATACTTGTCACATAAGCCTCCTCTTTTTGGCATGTGATCAAGGATACAATAAATGCCCCCTTCTCCTTGATGTATCCTTCTCTAGAAAATGCCGACTTTAAACCACTGACATCTGATCTCAAGCCTCGAACTTTGGCATGCGGAATGATATGACATAATGGCATGGGAGGACACTCAAAGCAGCTGAAAATTCTGGTTTTTGAAAGGATATCCTCCCCTCTATCTAAATGCAGTGAGATGTCGTCATCATCAATAGCACCTCGTTGGATCTCTGGTCGCATTTCAAAAGGTACTATCTATAGTGAGGCTTCAACTGTTGCTTCCTCTTGATCTATCTCATGCAAAGATCCCAGACCTAAATCCTGGCTATCACTGTCTTCATGAAGCTGCGTCTCTGCAACCGAACTAACTTGGTCACTGCATATTGGTAATGGTGTAGATGCACCTCGACCACGTCTTCTAGAACCGACTCTAGAAGAAGAAGTACTGCATACACAAAAAGCTTTGATTTTGTAAAGATTTTAGATCAATTTTTCTACTAATTTAACAATTGGCAAGTCATACAGTCAATAGTTTTCTGCTCCAAACTATACCGCGTCGACGCGGCATGGTTTGGGACAGAAAACCCACCTTCAATGGTTTTCTGCTCCAAACTATACCATGTCGACACGGTATGGTTTGGGGCACTAAAGTTGCTAATCAATTGTCATGACTAGTTTATCATTCAAAGAGGAGCCTCGGCTAGTTTCCAGCAATTATAATCAACGCACAAGGCTTGCACATAGTAATCCAATGTGAGAAACCTAATTTCTGTCTTGAATACTCCCATTAAAATGTAAAGAGAGGAAACAGCTAATCATCGTGGCGCAATTTGTGAACTCCTCTTATGCTGCCATCTTGCCATCTTAACTACAGTAAAACCCAAGATGGTTTTTATTGAGAAATATAGGCAACATTTTTCCCTGATTTAGTGGCCACACGACAACGGTCATGGAGGTGGTTAAGCGGTCATGGAGATGATAATACTTGTGAAAATTTTTAGCAAATGAGCAGACGAGACCATGCATCTCTGCATTTTGTGGACCAAAGTATGTCGCGTCGACGCGGCATGGTTTCGAGCAAAATCGAGGAGACATTTCGACAGCGGTCATGAAGGTGATTAAGCGATTTTTTGCATGCTAAAAATGTTCGCAGCTAGATAATAGTTGTGAACATTTTTAGCCAAAGGAGGGATTGGATAATAGTTGTGAACATTTGACCAAACCACGCATGAGATTTTGCTTGAAACCATGCCGCGTCGACGCGGCATACTTTCGAGCAAAATCGAGGAGGCATTTCGGGTAGTGCTAATCTTGAAATTTTGCAGCTTACGTTAATTAAATGATCATAGGATTCTAATTAACTTATAATAATTTTTAGTAGATCATAGAGATTTCTGAATTTGTATGATGATTAGGAATAAAAATGATGTATATGCAGGAGCTATTACAGGTGCGCAAATGGAAAATGCTATGTAAAAAAGAGGGTGGAAAGACATTTCGAGGATTCGAGCATGGTGAAAACAACCTATGAGGAGAAGCGAAAACACCGCAGCGGCACTTTTGCACAGGACCACGCAAAACAGGCAAAAGACATTTTGCATTTTGCGGACCAAATCACGCATGGGATTTTGCTCGAAACCATCCCGCGTCGACGCGGCATACTTTCGAGCAGAATCGGGGAGCCATTTCGGACAGGGCTACTGAGGATTCCAGCATGGTGAAAACAACCTATGAGGGGAAGCGAAAACACCACAAGCGGCACTTTTGCACAGGTAGTCGCAAAACAGGCAAAAGACATTTTGCATTTTGCGGACCATACCACGGACCAAACCACGCAGGGGATTTTGCTCGAAACCATGCCGTGTCGACGCGGCATACTTTCGAGCAGAATCGGGGAGCCATTTCGGATAGGGTTGAGCTACTAACCGTTTGGGAGGCATTTTGGGTGGCATTTAAGGTCGAGGCTGAGCAGCGTGTCGATGCCGGGCCAGGACAGGTGCAGCGCCAAGCGTTTAGGCCGGGACAGGTGCAGCGCCAAGCGTGTCGATGCCGAATCTCTGCTGATGGAGACTTAGCGAATACGTTGCTGGTGGAGATGAGGGCTCGGAGGCGCTGAGCTAAGCTGAACCGAGAATGTTTCTCTCTCTCTCTCTCTCTCTCTCACTCTGTCTCCTTGTGCTACTGTGTTTGAACCATCCCTGCGCTCTGTTCTCTCTCTCCCTGCGCTACTCTCTCTCTCTCACTCTGTCTCCCTGTGCTACTGTGTTTGAACCATCCCTGTGCTCTGTTCTCTCTCTCTCAATCTCTCTCTCCCTGCGCTACTGAGTATGAGCTGAACCGGGACAGTCTCTCACTCTCTCTCCCTCTCTCTCTCACTGCGCTTCTGTGTATGAGCCATATCTTCTCTCTCTCTCTCTCTCTCTCTCTCTGCGCTATTGTGTATGAGCTGTATCTGCTCAGTTATTGGCTGTGATGGGCACAAGAAAATGACTATTAATGTAGCCGAGTTGAAGACGATATTTGTTAAGAGAGAGAGAGAGAGAGAGAGAGAGAGAGAGAGAGAGAGAGAGAGAGAGAGAGAGAGAGAGAGAGAGAGAGAGAGAGAGAGAGAGAGAGAGAGAGAGAGAGAGAGACATTACCTAGTTTACATTAAAAAATTACCAAGATTTTAAAGATCTAGCCGATGAGGAGAGATGAACTCATTACCTATAATTCATGAGGGGAGAGAGAGAGAGAAAGAGAGAGAGAGAGAGAGAGAGAGAGAGAGAGAGAGAGAGAGAGAGAGAGAGAGAGAGAGAGAGAGAGAGAGAGAGAGAGAGAGAGAGAGAGAGAGAGAGAGAGAGAGAGAGAGAGAGAGAGAGAGAGAGAGAGAGAAGACCTTAATTACTTCACATTAAAAAAATCCCCTATCAATTTGCTCCTGCACGTGCTGTTAAGTTGTCCTTTTCAAGAATAGTCCTTATTCGTTAAAAATATTTTCTCTCATTTTTTGTGTTGCAGCTTTCTTTGCAAGAAACAGGAAATGAGTCGTCATATCACCATCTTCGGCCCTTCCCGGGGACAGAAGTTAGTTCTTGTATTCGACAGTCGATATCAAACCATCACAATACAAGCCTTGAAAGATCAGTTCGAAATGGGAGACTCTGATTTCTCTCTACGGCCATTGACATTGCTTGGTGAACAGATTAAGCTTGAACATGATTGCAATCAAGCAAATGAGTTGATCTACACGCTAGACAACGAGCTGTCACAGTTCTACAAGATTCAAGTCGATAGTCATCAAGCTTCTCCTTCCGCAGGTTCAAAGTTATCACCAATCATTGTTGATGATGGAAATGTACATGCAAGCCATTCAAGTATTAAAAGTGTGCTTGCATTCGTGCACTTCCATTGCAAACTAATCTAAACGTTGCACTGTCATCTGTACAAAAGGTCGAGAGTGTTTTGGAAATGCCAACATTATATGATGGCTACATTGCTTATGAACTCCCTCCACAAAAACAATTGTCAGCCATGTATGGAATGGAGCAGAGTTATGATGGGCATGCCTGGACAAAATATGTAACATGTAGTAGTGATTTGTTCAAGGGGATGGTTCGCTTTAGTCGTTGTAGTGGCCATTTGTGATGCCCAAATGTGGATTGTCCTTATTTTCAGCATAGAAAGACATACAACGAGTCTCAATGGCGGGGGAGACTATCACGTGCTCCTAGTAAGGGTATTTTGGATGCAGATAATGGAAAATTAGTTTGTGTTCATTGTCGTCAATTGCCTAAGTGCATTGGAACTTGTCTGGCGGTAATTTATTACTGCATTCCTGTTGAAAAGACTAGCATGTCTAGATGTGCTATACACCTTGGTTTTCATAAACATCCTGTTTGCTGAAGGGAAGAGTAGAAGTGCAGACCAAGCAATATCAGATGCTCTGTTGCATAGAGCGGCCTTTGACCCTATGACAATTGAGAAACAACTAGAAAGAGCTACTGCTGAAGAAATTATTATGGATAAGCTTATCTCGCAAACATGTGATGTTGATACTCTGATGGGTGATCAAGAGTTCTCTAGCTTTCTTGATGCTGTCACACCTTTGTCGGATAAGCTTCGAGTACAAAGGAGCTTGGAGTCTGCTAAAAGACCAAAGGGAATTACATCTGCTGGCCTTGAGTCCATCTTGAGTCTAAAAGCAAAGTCAAGGTATCCTTTTATTCATAGTGTTCTCTTTCCAGGACATCTAGGACTAGGGCAACAACCACATGTATTTAAGATGTCTACTATGGGGCCAGGAAGTGGTGTTGACCTAGTGAACCGCATGTGCCCGGGAGGAAACTTACAAGACATGTGGGTGCACTTCAATCATGTGCATCGTGTGGAGGAAACTTACAAGACATGTGGGTGCACTTCGATCATGTGCATCGTGTGGAGGGTTGGCCTACAATGTCAGCACATGTTTATGACCCATACGTTAGAGAACTGTTGACTTTGGCAATTTGTGAGTTCACTGTGGAGAACAAACACGCTCAAATAGAGTTTTGGAACATGCTCAGTAAAGTTGTGGTTGATAAAGGTTATGATAAGCTTGAATTTAGAGGGTTCATGGCGGATGAGGCCAATGCAAATTGGATTGAAGTACGCACTGTTTACTTTGGTGGAGCTAAGAAAAGGATGCCGGACAAGGAGAGATCTTGTGTTTTTCACTGGGAACAAAGCATGATTAGGCACACTGTGAAGTGTATACGTCCATCTTTTCAAGAAGAGCATAAATTATTGTGTCAAAAATGGCTGCATGCTACATCTGAACACTCGGAAAAAGTATGTATGGAGGAGCTTAGACAGTTTTGGAGGGCAGGACATGCAACTGTAGGAGAGATTCCTGCTTTGGAAACTTGGCTATCATGGTGGGATGTTAGAGTTGCTCATTGGGGGGACAGATTTATTGCACAAGATGAAACTGGAGCTTTTGTTCCAAGAACAAATCTATCAGAGGTGAAACATGCAAGTATGCAAGCTTCAATTGGTTACAAATCGAACATAGGTCTTTATGAAGTCACATGTGCAGATTTGTCTTTGGTAGTTTTACAAAGTGTGCGATACAATGCTTACTTGAAGGGTGTATAAATGTCTACAGGACCAATCATGGCAGATATTGCTGCAAGATTTATGAGCAATCAATCTGGGAGTGGCTCTAGTAGAAAACTAGTAGATGCAACATCAATGGTAGTTCTTGAAATGCAAATTCCAAGCCCGGAGATGAATAGAGATTCAATAAGAGAAAAGAGTGTGCGCAAAACTAGACCTATCTTTATTGACCTTGATGAAACTCTCGAGGAGGATAGCCATAGACCTGAGTTTGTTACAGTTACCACACTAGTCAATTGTAGAGCACAATACAAGCCGGTCAATTTTGGGACATCAAAGATTTGGCCAGAGCAAAAGCTACCAAGAACAGTTTGGGCAATTCGGCGAACAGAGCCTGGCAAGAAAATGACATGTTTCGGTGTTTTGCTTGGTGAGACAGCACGTTGTGGTAGATTTATAAATGAGACTTCAAGCAACATTAAAACTGGAGTTCCTGCACCGTGTTTTTGGGGAAGGAGAAAATATCTTGCTATTGCAGGCCCTAAACCAGGAGGGGTTGTTGAGGGATTTGTCTGGTTTTGCAACAGTAGCAACAATCATGCTTGGAATATTGATGACATGATTATTGGACCTCCTAGACCTCCCCCCCCCCGGATTGTGGATTGTGGATGAGGGAACTTCCCTTTTGCCTCCGGAGGTTGAGATGGTTCAAAGGAATGGATTTGTTTTACAAGGTGCTAATGCATGCACACCTATGGGAAACCACCCTTGAAGGCAGAATGGGCCGCAACCTAGTTCTTTTCGTGCAAAGTTTAGAGATGGAAAACAAGTGAGATGGAGGTCAAAACTAACCAAGGAGTTCCATGACCGGATTGAATTGGGAAGAAGCATGCAAGCAAAGTTGGTGCGGGAGGTAATATTGGTTCCAAATGCATCGCATGTTTTCCACTGATGGTTCAACTCAAAAGGGTATGACTTATGCGGTGACCATTGCAGAATTTCCTCTATGTACTTGTGAGGACTTCCTAAAAAGAGACAGCCAGCGCCTCACGTATGTGCCATGTAAACACATGTATTTTGTGTTCTTTCGTGTCCTTGGCTTAGACTCTATAGCTCATGAGTTTATGCATCAGGCTACACTAACAAAAGTAGAGCTATTCAAGGGGCTAGAGTTTCAACATAATATTGTTCCCTTGAGAATCTGGTTGGTTCTATCAATGATGACTTGATATTTATTCCATTTTGTATATAATGCTCGTTTCACTTGAAGAAATAACAAAATCTTCAGCCTGGGAGAGTTTTTTGCCACCAAGGATGACTGCACTGCTAGCTTGAAAAAAGATACCTGCATTTTGTCATCGAATATATAGCTTGAGTAAATATGAATTTCTTTTCGAGTTTGAGAACTTTCGCTCGGAAGATGAGTCGCTCGGTTTTTCTTGCTCGGAGAACGGCAAACCTGTGTATTGTGGATTGGATAACAATCACCTCCGTGATTCCCCTCATTAGTGGCCAAGTATCCATCATATCATAGCAAAACCCTAGCTACCTTACCTTTTTTAATATAATCTCTATCTCTACACACATTGTAAGAGCATTGTATCAAGCTAATGAGTTGATCAAATTATGTTTTGCGTCAACTTAGCGAGATGATTAATGTTTTGAGCATTTAATCAAGTGTACAACATTCACAATTTGAATGCCACCTTAATTCATTTACTCAATCTCCAGCATGTAGCGTATCCCTATAAGGGTTAGTACTTCCAACTCTAATAAATGAAGTGCACGTGTGAGTGTGTGTGTGTGCGTGCGCGTGCAACAATGGAGAAGAGAGAAGAAGAGAGGAGACACAGTTTTGGGTGGACTCCAAACATAGTAGTGTTAGGGTTATGAATCCTTACTGTTTTATGTAGAATGAATGGTCAGTGTTTGTTCCCTGTTAGTCTCTGGCCACCCAACACTTAGGCGCGGCACATTGGGCTTTACCACCCCAACAATCTCCCACTTAAAGAACAATGTGCCTTTAATATGGGGTGACAATGTATACATACATACAATACACGTAGACAATGACCATGATCATCTACCCAATGCCCATGAGTGCCCGACAATGTGCAAACCACTCTGAAGGTAAGCCGTTTGTTAGAAGATGAGCGGGATTCTCAGTGGTGTGAATTGTGGCAAGATGCAGTCTCTTGTTCTCAAGCACCTCACGAATGAAGTAATACTTCACATCCACATGCTTTATCTTTGCATGAAACACTAGATTCTTTGCCAATTGTTTGGATATCACAATGTAACACAGGCATCTCAACATTGATTCCCAGGTCTCCCACTAGCCGACCAAGCCATATAGCTTCCTTGCAAGGTTGAAGTAGCAAAATATTCAGCCCCTATAGTAGACGAGGTAACACAATCTTGAAAATGAGATCGCCATGAAAGTGCACCTCTAGTGAATTCAAAAACATAGCTTGAAATGTACCTTCTCTTGTCCAAGTCTCCTGCATAATCTGCATCCATGTAACCCATTAGACATGCTTCCTTTCTTCCAAAGAAAATGGACACGTCTTTTGTACCATTCAAATATTGAATAACCCCTTTCATTGCCTCCCAATATGTTTCTTGCCTGGATTTGACATATATCTGCTAACAAATCCCACTACAAAAGCAGTATCAGGACATGTAGCAATCATAGCATACATCAAACTCCTAACTGCACATTGTTGGGGTATAAAGCCCAATGTGGTCGCCCAGGTAAGTGGGCGGGCCACCAGGTATGTACACATTTCTTTTGTAAAAACCTAATAAGAACTCACTATGCTCTACACATTACAGTAGAGCGAGTTCACCATATTGTCGTGCTCTTCTTATCGCACTCTCTCTCGCGTCACACTTCCGCTCATACTCCTTCAACTGGTATCAGAGCTCAGATCGAGGCTTGGGGCAGCACTGCAGGAGGCTAGAGTCCCCAGCTCAGATTGCAGTGAAATTCGACAGGCAAAGACACGACCCCAAATCCAGTGGGCAAGCCCGAAGGGCTTGGTGTTCTCAGAATTTCATTCTGAGGTCATCTCGGCCACCGTTCGGCTTCGACAAAGTTCTGCGCAGGCCATTCTCGACTACGTGGTCTCGGCGGGTGCAGATCCGACTCTGCAAATTTGGGGTTTTGGCCTATGACTGCAGGTGCTGAGGATATCGGCACTCCCAGAGTGCTGATTTGTGGATGTCTACACATCGAAGGACGGCTCACAGTTCTTGGAGGCATGTCACATACGACACGGGCGCATCTAGACACAGACTGTAGGCGACATCCACTAGCTCATCAGGTAGCTTGTGTTTGCTTCTTGATATTCCAGATTTCATGTGACATTGCAGGTACTTCCACATGGGATGTATTGTCAGAGATGATGTATGTCTGTTGAGGGTTTGCTGGCTGTGAGTCACGCAGCAAACAACCGCCGTAGCGGTTACAACATATATTAGGAAATTTGTGGATGTATGATTTTGTGGGAAGTCTTCTATGTACTGTCAGATTTCCTGCAGCCTTTGTTGAGGGTCGAGTGAGGTTTTATTGAGCTGGGGGATTCTCAAATGTTGAGATCCTTTCGGTGATACAGGTCCTGGAGCGATCCCTCGAGCACCCTTAGATAGGCAGCTAGGATGTATTGATTGTGAGTTAGACAGTTGGGATTGCATCTTTGCTTTACTGCCGTTGAGGCATTTTCACAGTCTATGCTTACAGGACAGTGACAGGACAGTGAGAGACAGTACAGGTGCAAGATAGGTTTACCCACAGCTTACAGTGTTAGAGAGACAATGGTTTTTTCAGCTGTTTTTTGGTTTGTTTTTTGAGTACACCAGAGCCATTTTACAAAGGAGACTCTGTCGAACTTTATGCAGAATCTGAAGCTTCCTTGGTTCATTTGACAGGTTGATATTGGTTCAGAGGTCAGTTTACAGGGGAAACTTTACCAAATTTTTCCCAGAAAAGTAAACTATTGTGAAGCGTAGCTATGGATGGATCACAGGACACTGCTCTTTACAATATCAAGAAGCTGGATGGAACCAATTTCCCATTGTGGAAGAAGCAGATTTGGCACGTGTTGGTACAAAAGAAGCAGATAAAACCTATAAAGATCAAGGGGATAAAACCAGAAGATATGGACGAAGATGAATGGAGCGAAATGGATGAATTGGCACTTTCTACCATTATGCTGACTTTGGCAGAAAGCGTTTACTTCAATGTAGCAGACGAGATGTCGGCTTATCAAGCATGGACAAAGCTGAGTGATCTTTATGAGAAGCAGAGTGCAGCTTCACAGGTATACTGGCTTAAGAAGCTTGTTGACTTGAAGATGAAAGAAGGGACCCCTATGTACAATCATCTCAATGAATTCAACACCATCTACAGTCAGTTGTCAGCTCAAGGTGTCAAGTTTGATGAACCTGTTAGAGCTATGTTCCTGTTGATCACATTGCCGGAAAGTTGGGACACTTTTCGCACAGCTTTGAGTAATTCTGCACCTCCAGATGGTTTGAACATAGCAGGTGTGGAAGGAAGTCTGCTTACTGAAGAAACCAATGGAAAGACAATGGACAAAGGCAAAGGAACAGCCTTAGTTGTCAGGGGAAGGACCAAAGAAAAGTACAAAGGTGGAAAGAGGAATCAGTCTCGTAGCAAGTCCCGCAGTGCTAAAGGCAAGAGTGACATAGAATGCTACCATTGTGGCAAGAAGGGTCACATGAAAAGAGACTGCAGAGAATGGAAAGCAGAAAAGGCAAAGAGAAAGCTGAAGACCATGGTGAGAAGAACAAGTCCTCAGTGAAGATTCAAGAAATAAATGTGACAAACACTGTTGCAGAGGATGACAGTCTAGTGTTAGGAGACATCTACTTCTTGAAGAATACAATGGACTCAACTCTTCTTACAGCATCTGATGGAAATGCACTGAGTGACTGGATTATAGACTCAGGGGCATCACTTCATGTGTCTCCAAACAAGGAGTGGTTTACCTCTTATGTGACCACTAAAGATCATGTTCGACTAGGCAATGGGCAGACATGTGAGATCTTAGGTGTTGGAGATGTTCAATTGAAGTTTCAGAATGACTCTTCTTTCACGCGGAAGAATGTGAGACATGTTCCCGCAATTACAAAGAGCTTGATCAACACAGGTTTACTTGATGATGCTGGCTACGTCACCACTTTTGGAGAGAACATGTGGAAGATATCCAAGGGTTCTATGACAGTAGCACATGGAGTAAAGTCTGGAGGACTTTACATGATTTATGTATCAAATGTCTCTAAAAATGTAATCAATGTAACCAAGCAGCCAAACGTTTCTTTGTGGCATAGCCGGTTAGGGCATATGTCCAAGAAGGGAATGGAAATCTTGTCTCGTTCTGGTTATTTGCCTGGCTTTTCATTTAATGATTTTGAATTCTATGAACATCGTCTGTATGGTAAGCAAACACAACAGCCACATAAGCATAGAAGCAGTAGAAGAGATACACAGTTGGCACTTGTTCGTAGTGATTTGTGTGGACCTATGCCTAACCTATCTCTAGGGGGACCTATCTCTAGCAAGAACAAGGCATTGACGTTGATGAAGTCTTCTCTCCGGTGGTCAAGATGACTACATTGAGATGCTTTCTTGCATTGGTTGCCATATTAGATTTGGTGTTGCACCAAATGGATGTCAAGACAACGTTCTTGCATGGTGATTTAGATGTGGAAATTTACATGCAGCAGCCAGAAGGGTTTGTTGAGAAAGGCAAGGAAGATTTGGTATGCCAGTTGTTAAAGAGTCTTTATCGCTTAAAACAATCACCGAGGGCATGGTACCATAAGTTCCACAAGTTTATGCTTTCTCAAGGCTACAAACGTAGTGAGTTCGATCACTGTCTACATACAAAGAAGGCTAAGGATGGCAGTTGGCTGATCCTTATTTTGTATGTGGATGACATGTTGATTGCTGGAAAGCACTTGGAAGAAATTTCAGCTTTGAAGTCAAAGATGGCAAAATCGTTTGACATGAAAGACATGGGTGAGGCAAGTCATATACTTGGTATGCGCATTGAGAGAGACGGATCAAAGAAGTTGATTTGGTTATCTCAAACAGAGTATATTGACAAGGTTTTGCAACGTTTCAATATGGAGAAGGGAAAGGAATTGAGTGTTCCATTGCCACCATATGTGAAACTTAGCAAACAAGATTGTCCCATGTCTGAGGAAGAACAGGCTGAAATGGATAAGATTCCATATGCATCTGCAGTGGGTAGTTTAATGTATGCAATGATTGCTACTTGCCCAGACATTGCATTTGTAGTGGGAGTAGTAAGTCGATACATGTCAAACCCAGGCAAGAAACATTGGGAGGCAGTGAAAGGAATATTGAGATACCTGAAAGCTACAAAGAGTATGCGTATATGCTATGGGAGTCAGGAGCTAAGTGTAAAGGGTTTTACAGACTCAGATTATGCAGGTGACTTAGACAACCGAAGGTCTACGTCAGGGTATGTCTTTACATTGGCTGGTGGACCAGTATCATGGCGTTCTAGATTACAAGATTGTGTTACTCAGTCTACTACAGAGGCTGAATATGTTGCAGCATCAGAGGCATGCAAAGAATCAATTTGGCTTAATCGACTAGTAACAGATTTGGGAATCAAAGAAGAGATGCCCGTGTTATATTGTGATAGTCAAAGTGCTATACAATTGGCTCGCAATCCAATTTATCACTCAAAGACAAAGCATGTGGATGTGAAGTATCATTTCATCAGGGAAATGCTCGAGGATAAGCAACTTCAGCTTGTCAAAGTTCACACCACAGAAAATCCTGCTGATCTACTTACAAAAGGACTTCCCTCAGAGAGCTTTGCGCATTTTCGCAAGCAGTTAGGTGTAGGGTAGTACATCACTTCTCTACATCTCTTGTATATTAGCTTGTATAGTAGCTTCTCTCACACTTAAAGTACCACATTGGACTTTAAGTGGGAGGTTGTTGGGGTATAAAGCCCAATGTGGTCGCCCAGGTAAGTGGGCGGTCCGCCAGGTATGTACACATTTCTTTTGTAAAAACCTAATAAGAACTCACTATGCTCTACACATTACAGTAGAGCGAGTTCACCATATCGTCGTGCTCTTCTTCTCGCACTCTCTCTCGCGTTTCACTTCTGCTTGTACTCCTTCACACATGAATAAGGCAATGGAGTTCCATTTCAATATTTTCCTCTTCAGACTTAGGGCAATCATTTTTAGAAAGTTTCATATATGGAGGCAATGGAGTGCTCAATGCCTTCCTCCTTTCCATATTGAAACGCTTGAGCACTTTAGCAATGTACTTAGATTATGACAGATAGACCAATTTCTTGCATATGTTTAGCCTAATGCGCATGCCAAGGATATGGCTTGCTTCATCCATGTCTTTTATTTCAAAGCTTGCATGTAACTCTGACTTCAAGGCTAAAATCTCATCCCTGCAATTCTCGACAATTAGCATATCATCCACTAAAGGACCAAAATCAACAAACTACCATCTTTATCTCGCTTTGTGTAGAGGCAATGGTCCATGTCGCTACCTTTGTAGCCTTGAGAGATCATGAACGAGTAGAATTTACGATACCACTCCCTTGATGATTGTTTTAGACCATAAAGAGTCTTTTCTAATTGACACACCAAGTCTTCATTGCCCTTCTCAACAAAACCTTCCAACTGCTGCATATAAAATTCTTCTTGAAGATCACCATGCAAGAATGCTGTCTTGACATCCATTTGGTCAAGTTCCATGTCTTCTGTAGCAACCAACTCAAGTACACACCGTAGAGTAGTCATCTTGACAACCACAAAAAAGATCTCATCAAAGTCAATACCTTGCTGATGCTTAAATCCTTTAGCAATAAGCAGTGCCTTGTACTTGGGTTTATTATTATGAGGTGTAATTTTTTGCTTATACACCCATCTGCATGGTAATGCCTTTTTACCTTTAGGAAACCCAACCAACTTCCAAGGTTGATTCTTATGCAACAAGTCCATTTCGAGTCCATTTCTGATTGCATAGCTTTCTCCCACTTTGCCTTGTCATCCATTGACATGGCTTCCTTATAGCAGGAAGACTCTCCGCAATCTATCAACATAATGTTGTCCAATGAGGGAGTAAATCTATCAAGAGGCCTTGAAACTCTTGTAGAACTTCTAATAATTGTTTGAGCCGGTTGTCCCTCACCAACATCTTGTACAACATGAGGATTCTATCCTTGTTGTTTGACATTAGGCACTTCAACCCTATTGTGGACAACTCCATCTTCTTGGAAGATAACTCTCTTAACCTCCACTATATATGCACATGCTTCTTATGTATCCTTTCTTCATTGTAGTATTTGTCATTGTTGCAAACTATCTTTTAAGCTTCAGGATCCCATAACCAAAATCCCACCTTGCCAGGATTTCCATAGCCAAGAAATATGCATTACTTTGACTTAGGAGTCAACTTGCTTCGAAACTTCTTTGGAACATGGCAATATGCTTCACATCCAAAGACTCTAAGATGCTTGTAAGAAGGTGGATTCGCAGACCAAAGCTCTTCAAATACCTTCTCATCTAAAGCCTTGTTATTACGAGATTTATTAATAAGACGGAAAATAGTTTGCTAACGCTTCTGCCCAAAATCCTTTAGGAAACTCTGCATTAGACAACATGCTACGTACCTTCTCTTGTATGGTATGGTTCATCCTCTCAGCACCATCATTTTGTGGAGGGTTATATGGAGCAGTGAACTCTCTTTTGATGCCTTTGGAATCACACAAATTTTGGAAGGCTTTAGTGACATACTTACCACCATTTTTTGACCTTAAGCACTTGACTTTCTTGCTAGACTGACTCTCCACTAATGCTACAAAATTTTGAAATTTGGAAAGAACTTCATCTTTCTTCCTGGGAGGATATACCCACACTTTCTGTGAGAAGTCATCTATGAATGTAACAAAGTATAATGAACCCTCCATGGATACGTTAGGCATAGGTCCATACACATAACTATGCACTAACTCTAATGGATCACTTTTTCGAGTGCTTCCCCTTTTGTGTGGTGGTTGTGTTTTTTTACCATAAAGAAAATGCTCACAAACTAAGAATTTTGAGAAATTGAAGCTAGGAACATAACCAAAACGAGACAACATTTTCATTCCCTTTTGATACATATGTCCTGATTGACGATGCCACAAAGAAACACTTGGATGCTCGGTTACACAAACTACATGGTGTCTAACATTGGATACATGTAGCATGTACAAAGTTCCAGACTTTGAACCATGTGCTGCCACTAAAGAACCTTCGGTGATCTTCCATGAACTATCACCAAATATGCAATACTATCCTGTGTCATCCAATTGTCCTATAGTAGTCAAGATTTTGGTAAGCTTTGGCATATGTCTCACATTCTTGATCATGAATAAAGAACCATTCTGAGCATGAATAAAGAACCATTCTGAAATTTTAGCTACACATCGCCGCCGACAACAACTATGTTACAAGCAAAATCATTTCCAAGTCGAGCGTGACCTTTACGGGTTGCATCATGTGTATTGAACCACTCCCTGCGAGGAGTCAACTGAAACAATGCACATGAGTCAATAACCCAATCTTGTAAAGCATAGTCATCAGTGGAAACCTAAAATGTTGAATCCATGGCATATGTGAGATAAATGTCTCCATTAGAATCTTCGATAAAAACATTGTTGATCTCTTCAGTCTTTTTACTGCTTTCCTTAGTCTTGCCTTCTACCTACTTCTTGTCTTTACCTTTCTCTTGTTTCTACTTTTGACAGTCTTTCTTCATATGACCCTTTTTGTGACAATGATAGCACTCAATGTCTTTTCGGCCACGAGATTTGCTACGAATTTTTCCACTCTGATTTCACTTGCCCTTTTCCAGCGATCGACCACGAACAATGAGAGCATTGCTAGTACCACGAGAAGCATGAAGATTCTTCATGCTAACCTCTTTAGTAAGCAAACTGCCCTCAACATCAACACATGTTAAACCATGAGGAGGTGTTGAGTTACTTATGGTCGTGTGAAAAGTATCCCAACTTTTTGGCACCATAACTAGCAAGACCATTACTTTGACCGAATTTTTGAAATTGACTCCTTGCGCAGAAAGCTGACAGAAAATGGTGTTGAGCTCATTGAAATGGTTTCACATGGGTGTGCCCTCATCCATATTCAATTCAACTAACTTTTTCAGCCAATAAACTTGTGATGATGCACTTTGCTTCTCATACAGGTCATATAACTTCTTCCACAACTCATAGCTAGTCTTTTCCATGTTCACATTGAAGTACACATTATTTGACAAAGTCAACATGATGGTGGACCTGGCAAGCTCATCCAACTCCGGCCAATCATACTCATCCATATCCTCAAGCTTTATCCTCTTCATCTTTATCGATCGGATCTGCTTCTTCTGTAGTAAGACATTGTATATTTGTTTCTTCCAAAATGGAAAGTTAGTGTCATCTTACTTCTCAACGTTGAACAAAGAGTTCTCCGATGATGAAGCCATCAATCAACAACAAGCAACAAAAATTGATAGATCCATTGCACTAAAGAAGGTGATAGAAAATTTGAAAAATTTTGGCAGAGTCTCCCCCATTAGGAAAAATATGAACCCTCTAGGGGCCCTTTGGGATTAAGGTTAATTAGAGGCCAGCCAATGAGAAGAGGGTGGTGGACACACTCTATGCCCTCAAAAATGTAGGGGGACAAAGTAATCTTACACTTCTTAAATGGGCTCTTACCTAGTGAGAAGGTGGGATGGGGGGTAGGGGGGCATATGGAACCTCCAACTTCCCTCCTTTTTGATCCGGTTTTGAAAAATCCCAAAAATTTGAAAATTTTTAAAATTTTCAAAACTCAAATTTCATCTTCTTAAAACCCCCCTAAAACTATTTTATGGTCAAAAAAGCATTTTTTGACCTCAAAAAGTCAAACGTGCATCCAAAAACCCTAAAATTCAAAATTTTTAAAAAACTTTTGAAAAATCTTTTTTTGCTATCCAGAGCTCCCCCAAAAGTAGTTCTTAGGCAAAAAGTGATTTTCTCTCTCTAGAACCCCTTTTCCAACCCCTCCTTGGTTGCAACCATCACACTCATCCTCTACTCCAACACACACTCTCTCTCTACACCATCTCCATTGCTGCAGCAAGGAAGCCCCTCTCTCCTCCCCTACCACCTTCCATTGCCACACCAAGCAAGGGTTATCCACCTTCTCCTCCCATTGCCACAAGGGTTAACCACCTTCTCATATCACTTTATCCCACCTACATTGTAGCAACAAGCAAGGTCCTTCTCCTCCTCCTAGTTTTCTTTGCTCAACCATGGCCAACTCTACTTCACAAAGGCGGCCAAAGGATGAGGTCATAGCATTTGTATGCCACAACACTAGAGGTAGATGATGAGTGGGTGTCACAAAAGTTCACCAAAGGTGCTTGGGTATACATGCAACCATCTGCTATTGGCCCTCATCGTGTGCAGAATCGTGCAAACTTGGATCTTCATTAGAAAGGAAAGCTCCTTGGCTTCAAGAACCGCAAAGACAAGGGGACCGTAGCCATTGTGCAACATGTTTTCTCAATGTCAACCATGCATTTGCAACAACCACCTCGATTTCCAACACATTGTAAGTACATGTTTTGAGAATACAAAGCTAGGTGTGAAATCAAAGTGTAATGTTATATGGATTCATACTTAAGATTTGTCATGCATTTATAGTCATATTTCCATCCACGTTAGTGGAGGAGCAGCCACTACATAGTCTCTCCGGCACATTCAATGCTATACATGCAAATATTGGAGCAATAATGTTTCCACATCTTTGCCCAACCAAACTGGTTCAAAGAAGGATTTTCTTCTATTCTCACTCCTATATTGTCCTTACTTCTACACAAGCGTTTGGAACGCTTGAACCCATCAAAGTAACTTCCTTATTAAGTATGGAGTGGCCGGAGCCAGATTTGTGGTCGGTAGCATCTTTCAATCAAAAGATGATAATGGATGCCAAAACTCTTTGAAATACTCTAAAGCTTCTAGGTCTGTGGGCTTGAGTTGGTGTTTGCCTATTCATTGTTTTGTGCACATTTTTAAAGAGTTTGGATTTGTGGAGACTACCACAATGCTTGTATTTAAAGATGCGCATTACGAGGAATTAGGAAGGCTTTTAGAAGAGGACTCGAGTTTTGTGGAGGGCATGCACAATGGGGACCGATACCATTGTAAGGTTGGAGCTTCAGGTATTGGAATGCGCTATTTGAAATCCCGCACCTCCTTGTACATACGATTTCACTATGATCGTTGGATGTGCAAGCTTGGAATGGGGACTCCCTTACAGAGTGTAGACGGCGCTATTGCAAGCTTCGACATTGCAGTGAAGATGCCCAACGATGCTTTAGAGGCAGTCCAAGTGAACAAGCATTGGACTCTCAGTAATGTTCGAGAACATTTGGTTATTATGGGTTTTGAGGCCCTTCAATAAGCACAATTTCGTTTACAAGGTCACAAGGTGAGAATCCTTCCACCACATTTTCAATAAATCATGGTTTGTCGATCATTGGATGCTTATTGTAATGGATGCTCTTCCTCGAGGACACCAAATACAAAGGGAAGTTGGACTTCCACACCTTTTTTACTCGTCTCCCTGACCTTGACGCCACAGTTGCCCTTTATATGGATGCATTTGCCGAGATTTTTGCGTTCATGGAGGAGCACATCATAAAATATCTGCATCTATCCCTCCACATGTAGGGATCTGGGTGCCTTGCGATCTTTTGCGCTATATACACAAAGGTGATCGCCCATTCTCCAAGCGGTTGCAAGGATTCCAAGAAATTGCAACCGATGCAGGCCATTACTTGGACGAGCAAGCCCCAGGGGTGTCAGCGCTCAAGAAGCGGAAGTTGGGGGTGGAGTACCTTTCTCGGCTCGCAACATTTATCTTCTTGGTGAGCGAGGAAACTGATTTGGAGGAGCTCCGCTTAACACACCTTTAGGTTGGTTCCTTTATCAAGGACATCAAGGAGTAGCAGGTTATCCCTATGAACCCTGCAGGGGAAGGAAAGGCACACCGGCTCGAGTACCCTAGGGGTCTTGAGGAAGTGGTTGAGAAATCCATAGTTGCGGCTGGCCCTAGTGACACTCCAGTGCCACTACCACTGACGGATGTGGCTATCCCAGAGGTAGAAATCAACCGCTTCTCCTCAGTGTTAGTGGATGGGGAGGAGTATGTGTTCCTGCATGATTTGGAGAAAGCATTTGTCCTGCGCATGGATGAATGCTTGAGCGTGCTATGCAACAACACCAAATGTCCCTTAGACAATACGCCAGACGCCCTAGAAAGCAAGCTCTTGCCAGATGGGGACTCTGTTGCTGACACTATTGTAGTTGTATGTGCGGAGGTCCTTGCAGCAGAGCAATTGCACGTGGATGATGAAGAATTCCAAGCCACGTAAGCCAAGGTTGAGGCTGCTAGGATGCCTATGCCATTATGCAACCTCCCATCTGATGATCCAAATCTCGTATCTATGGTCCATGGGAGCATTGACTTGGATGCAAAGTGCAACAGGGAGGAGGATGACAAGGAGTAGGAGGGAAACTGTCTCCTAATTTTCATGTTGCTATTTTATCCTTCATTGTCTTTTTTCTCAACCTTCATCGGTTTATGACAGGATGTCGTGGAGGTTGATGATTTTGCTGCAAGGATGGGTGGCAAGCGGACGGGCTTTGGACCTCAAGCTTCCCTTGCGTATTACCTAGGACAACTCCCCCCTGGCGATGTGGCCATTATCCATAATGAATTTACTCCTTAAGCCCATTTTATGACTTGGTCGTTAAAAGCTTTGAGCAAGTTTTTGTGTTTGAGCACCATTGCTCAAACTGCGCATCAAGTGTTCCTAGTGCGTAGATCCCTTGTATGCACAGCGTTTGGCACTGGCTTTCGTGGTAAAGTGCTTGCCCAGATAGGGATACATGCTTCCATTGGCTCAACTGACCCAAAGGCCATAGCGCAGTCCCTCTTGACTGGGGAGTTGCCTTACGCACAAAATAGGCGCTAGGAAATGGTCAAAAAAATTATGAACTCCTCAGATACATGATGTAAAATCACCGTTTTGGAAGTAATAAAAAATATTTGAAAATGTCTCTCTATCTTGCAAATTCTTTTGAATGTGATTTGTCAATCTTGAAAATTGTTTCAATTGGTGATATGAAAATTGTTTTGATTGGTGACTTTGTAATTTCAAGTTCTGTATGTAATTTAAGTCAATTTCAGTAAATTTAGGTATTTTATGTTCCCTAGGGGGTAGATAAGCCTACCAAGGGCCAAAAAAAGCCTGGCCACAAGGGTGCACAAATGGACCATCCATCAGTTTTGGATGGGCCATTTGCGCGCCCTTGTGGCTAGGATTTATTTTGCCCCTGGTAGGCTTATCTACCCCCTAGGATACTTACAAAGCACAAATTTATTGAAATGAATTGGTATGGCAACATTAATTTAGATGCACCCTTTTTATGGCAATTCCAGCATATGTTCACACTCAAGGACACTAGAAAAGGTGAACTCAATTATGAAATGAAGTTTCCAACACACTATCACATGCTTTAGCTCTACCTAGTACACCCCTGCACCAAAAAGTCCAATTACATTGGACATTTGAAAAATCCAAATTAATGTTGCATAGACACTTGGTTTCACAATATGTTATTTTTGTTGATATCCTATAGGGAATTCAAAGCTTGAAATGGCCAAAAAAGAGTGTCCTCAAGGATCCATGTAAAATAATGTTGCAAAACCAATAGGTTTTAGTAAATTTGTGCTTTTTAAGTACCCTTGGGGGTAGATAAGCCTACAAGGGGCAAAAAAAAGCCTGGCCACAAGGGCGCGCAAATGTCCCATCCAAAACTGATGGATGAGCCATTTGCGCACCCTTGTGGCCAGGCTTTTTTTTTGCCCCTTATAGGCTTATCTACCCCCAAGGGTACTTAAAAAGCACAAATTTACTGAAATTACTAAAATTACATACAGAACTTGAAATTACAAAGTCATTTCATTACAAAGATAATAGACACAGTAGACACAACTGCTGATCATATTGTCATTGGAAAGTCAAATCATTACAAAGATAAGGGTGTGCAATACAAAAAGAGGGGTAACTTCGGCTAATGCTCGAAGTCTCATCGCAATCTACGTGCAAGCTGCATATCTTTTGACTGTATTGTCACTCGCTTTGCATGAATGGCGCATAGGTTGGTATCTTCCAACACCGAAATGATGTGGGCCTCTGCAACTTCTTGAATAGCCTCTAGCGCTATTGCTTGCATTCTATAATGATTTCCATAGCTTTGAAGCACCTCCTTCACAGTGTGAGCAAAGGGGGCGCGTCGAATCAAAAGCCCCGTCGTCTTCTAATGGTGGCGGATTTCTGCAAATGCCCTTGCTATTTTTCGGCGCCGCTGCGGTTGTCTTGGGGGCACTTGCACATTTGCTGGCGGGCGGGGTTTAGGCTTCTTGAAAAACATAGACTTGCACTTGTTTACATTTTTAGGGGCTGGTTCTGCAGCCTCTTCTGATTCTTCCTCTTCCCTTGGCTGTCGATCTTGTCGTGTGGGGAGAGCTCCCTGGCTCGAGGCAATGTCTTCCCCCAACGGCCACCCGATGTGTGCGCGGTATTTTATCTCATAGCCATGGTGTCTCACTCTCTGATTCAGTGTCTATATGGACCACCCGAGTCCTGGATGGTCCTGCTTGTGATTGGTGGCGCAACGGTTGCTCCCTATCGGACTCTGTTGTTTGCTGGCCCTTTTCTTCTCTCCAGTGCTGGGCACGTTGCTTCATTCTCCTTCTAGGTGTTATATCTTGAGGAGGTGGAGATTCAACAGTCCTGGATGAATCTCGTGTCCTACCACCATGCCCACTACCAGATGAGTTCCTGGAACGGCCAGGCATTCGTGGCCGTTTTCTTGTGCCTTTAAGCCATGACGGCTTCTCACATCCTTGGAGGGTGTTTTTGTTGGCAGGCGGATGCTCTTTCGCGGTTTGTTTGGTGCGCGCCATTTCGTTGGTAGGAGCTCACCTGTTCTTAAGAAATGAGTGGTTTATGAGAGCATGCAATATTTATAAGGGCCCATCTAAAAAGGGCCCTGTTCACACTAATTTTTTTATAAAAATTATTATTTTTTAAATAAACATGTCGCTAAGAGTTAGACCCTGCGTTCATGTTTAGTGACTTGCGTAGTATCCACTTTGATCCTTGTCGCACTTTACATCGCTGCCATGCAGCATGCTTGGTGGGACTTTGCGACATTTGCCACTTGTTGCTATGCTCTTGACGACTCCATTTCCGCACTTCAATAGCAATCTTGGATTGTCGCGCACACTCCATTGTGAGCTTACGAGCAAATGTTGTGCAAAAAAACCAGTTGAACATCTCCTCCAAATAATTGGATTGCACCATTCCACCACCATGTCGAGTATTTTTGAAGTACACTTCCCTTGGTCGATAATGGAACTTCTCCATGCCTTGAGTGCTAAACATTTCAAGCGATCCATACTTGTCCATAAAAAATGCACCATGCGCAAACAAGATATGCTGTTCACATGAGTAAACGATCCACATTATTAAATAAAAACAATCCCTTGTAATGAATACACCATGTAAAATTACTTACCATGAATACACCATGTAAAATGACAGTGGTGGTCTAGCCTACGAGCCAACGGTGAAGCTCCACGAACATGGAAGGCTTTAAGAGCTTCCATTATGAAGCAGTTTTTGGCCACCGATGCCAAAGACAAAGTACTCACCGAATGGCGAAGCTTAAAGCTCTCTCCCAATGAATCCATCCACAAATATGTAGACAAGTTTTGGGACTTACAACTCAAAGCCACTGTCTTCAAAAAGTTGGATTTTGGAGAGCAAAAGCAACAATTTTGTGCGGGCTTAACCGAAGAAATGGCGGAGTATGTCAACTCCCAAAGGCCACGTACCATATCGGCGGTAATACACCATACTATGGTGGCCTCTCGAATCAATTTCCAAACGGGGGGTAAAAGAAATAATAAGCCCCCGGAAAACAAGGGTTCCAACGAGCCTAAGGGGAAGGACAATGTCCAAAAGTCTCCTAAGGGAAATTCCAACAAAGCTAAAGAGAAGGGAGTTTACAAAGGAAAGAATAAACTCTCTCCTGAAGAGCTTGAGCGTTATCGTAAGGATAACCGGTGTTTCAAGTGCGGCAAACAAGGGCATGCGTACCGCGCTTGTCTCCAAAAGAACAACCGCCAAGATCCTCCTAGAGCTTCTTTGGTTGAAATCCAAGAGGAGGAGACTCACCAAATTCACCACAAAGGATCTCCTCTATGCCATGCTTGGGGAAAGGTAAGAGAACATGATGCTTTTATTCTCTTTGACCCTGGTTCTACTCACAATTTTATATCTATAGAGTTGGCCACCAAGCTAGGAATACAATCCTACGAGATGGGAGATGTCCTACCCGCAGACAGTGCCTTCAAGGGGCAAGAAGCTTCAGTCACTCCCTTAATTGGGAAATTGAGGCTTCATGTCCAAGGCTATGTGGACAAAGAGGACTTCTTTATCTCTCCTCTCAAGCATGAGGATGTAATCCTAGGGGCACCATGGTTTGACCGCCTGGCTGCCGATGTTAAATTTCCTGAAAGGAGAATCTCCTTTAAGTTCAGGGAAAAAGACATGTATATAGATGCTAAGGAGATGGGTAACACCATCCCCATTGTACATACACCAACTTTCAACAAGTCAATAAAGAGCTCTATTTCCGTGTATATGATTTTTGTTAAAGATTCTCAAAATGAACCTAATGCTTTAGCAAAAGAAAATAAAAGAAACCAAAAGGAATTAGAGTTATCCAATTTTCTCAAGGGGTTTCAAGATGTTTTTATTGACGACATCCCTTGTGAGCTACCTCCTAAACGAGGTAATGATGACCATGCAATTGAACTTCTTCCAGGAAGTTCACCGCCTAATAAACCTCCTTATAGAGTTTCTCAAGCTCAACAAGAAGAGATTATGCGGCAAGTGCATGAGTTAGTTGAGAAGGGCATGGTTAGGCCTAGCTCATCTCCATTTTGCTCACTTGTGCTATTAGTGCAAAAGAAAGACGGCACATATCGTATGTGTGTCGACTATAGAGCACTAAATAGGATCACTATCAAGAATAGGTTTCCCGTTCCACGGGTAGAAGACCTATTTGATAAGCTACAAGGATCGACCTACTTCAGTAGGATTGACCTAAAAAGTGGCTATCATCAAATAAGGATAGTTGATCAAGACATTGTAAAGACCGCATTTTGTACTACATTTGGTCTTTACGAATACATTGTCATGCCTTTTGGCTTGACCAATGCACCAGCCACATTCAGCCGCTTGATGGAGAAGCTGTTCAGGCCTCATCGAACCTTCACTGGAGTGTTCTTTGATGATATTATCATCTACTCTAATTCATTGGAGGAACACAAGCAACACCTCCAGGTAATATTTCAAGTTTTAAGAGAGAATAAACTTTATGTTACTCGAAAGAAAAGTGAATTTTTCTTGCAAGAGATTCAATATTTAGGTCACATTGTTGGCAAGCATAATCAAGTAGCCGATGCACTCTCAAGACGACCGAGAGTGAATGCGGTTTCCATAGCAACTCACAATGATCTATCTTCAATGATAGATGAGTATGCTATTGATCCCGATTTTAGAGATGTGATTTCAGCCCTTGCATTAGGGAAGAAAGAAGAACCATTTACTTTACAAGATGGTTATCTTCTCTATGGTAATAGACTATGCGTTACTAACTCACTACGTGAGAAAGTAATGTATGAATCTCATGGTCCCCCGTATGCGGGGCATAGAGGGATTCAGTCTACCTTAAAGGGAATTGAAACATATTTCTATTGGCCTACCATGAAAGTGAACATACAAGAGTATGTTTCCAAATGTGTGGTATGTCAAAAGACAAAATTTGATAGAGGGAAGCAACCTGGATTGCTTCAACCCTTGCCAATCCCTAATTCACCATGGGAGAGCATATCCATGGATTTTATCTTTGGATTGCCTAAGTCTATCCATGGGAATACGGGAATATGGACGATAGTAGACAGGTTCAGTAAACAAGCTCATTTTATACCTGTCAAAAAGACTATCAAAGCCCATCAAATGGCAACCCTCTTCATTTCACAAATTTTCAAGTACCATGGCTTGCCAATGTCCATAGTGTCGGATAGAGATCCTAGAATGACCAGTAATTTCTGGAAGGGTCTCTTTGAGAATTTAGGAACAAGGCTAAACTTCTCTTCGGCCTATCATCCACAAACTGATGGCCAAAGTGAAATAGCTAACCTAACCATTCTCGATCTACTAAAAGCCTATGTAACGGAAGTAGATCAAAGATCCCAATGGGAGAAGTACTTACCCTTAGTGGAGTATGCTTACAATAACACTGTACATACTTCCACGGGAAAAGCACCTTTCGAGGTAATTGAGGGAAGATCAAAAAGTCCCTTGCTACTTAAGGTACATGGGAAGATCTTCGCTGTAGATGAGTATAGCCGAGACCTACAATAATCTTTCCAAAAGATTAAGGATGCTATCTCTATCTCACAGCAAAGGCAAAAGGCTGCTGCTGACAAGCACAGAAGAGCCCAAGCCTTTAAAGATATAACACCTGGAAGGAGAATGAAGCAACGTGCCTAGCGCTGGAGAGAAGAAAAGGGCCAGCAAACAACAGAGTTCGATAGGGAGCAGCTGTCGTGCCACCAATCACAAGCAGGACCATCCAGGACTCGGGTGGTCCATACAGACACTGAATCAGAGAGTGTGCCACCATGGCTGCGATATAAAATACCGCGCACACATCGGGTGGCCGTTGGGGGGAAGACATTGCCTCGAGGCCATGGAGCTCTCCCCACACGACATGTTCGACAGCCAAGGGAAGAGGAAGAATCAGAAGAGGCTGCACAACCAGCCCCTAAGAATGTAAACAGGTGCAAGTCTAAGTTTTTCAAGAAGCCTAAACGCCGCTCATGTGCAAGTGCCCCGGGGACAACTGCAGCGGCGCGGAAAAATAGCAAGGGCATTTGCAGAAATCTGCCACTACCAGAAGACGACGCAGCTTTTGATTCGACGCGCCCCCTTTGCTCGCACTGTGAAGGAGGTGCTTCAAAGCTATGGAAATCATTATAGAATGCAAGCAATAGCGCTAGAGGCTTTTCAAGAAGCTGCAGAGACCCACATCATTTCGGTGTTGGAAGATACCAACCTATGCGCCATTCATGCAAAGTGAGTGACAATACAGCCAAAAGATATGCAGCTTGCACGTCGATTGCGACGGGACTTCGAGCATTAGCCGAAGTTACCCCTCTTTTTGTATTGCACACCCTTATCTTTGTAATGATTTGAATTTCCAATGACAATATGATCAACAATTGTGTCTACTGTGTCTATTATCTTTGTAATGAAATGACTTTGTAATTTCAAGTTCTGTATGTAATTTTAGTAATTTCAGTAAATTTGTGCTTTTTAAGTACCCTTGGGGGTAGATAAGCCTATAAGGGGAAAAAAAAAGCCTGGCCACAAGGGCGCGCAAATGGCTCATCCATCAGTTTTGGATGGTCCATTTACGCGCCCTTGTGGCCATGATTCTTTTTGCCCCTTGTAGGCTTATCTACCCCCAAGGGTACTTAAAAAGCACAAATTTACTAAAACCTATTGGTTTTGCAACATTATTTTACATGGATCCTTGTGGACACTCTTTTTTGGCCATTTCAAGCTTTGAATTCCCTATAGGATATCAACAAAAATAACATATTGTGAAACCAAGTGTCTATGCAACATTAATTTGGATTTTTCAAATGTCCAATGTAATTGGACTTTTTGGTGCAGGGGTGTACTAGGTAGAGCTAAATCAGGTGATAGTGTGTTGGAAACTTCATTTCATAATTGATTTCACCTTTTCTAGTGTCCTTGAGTGTGAACATATGCTGGAATTGCCATAAAAAGGGTGCATCTAAATTAATGATGCCATACCAATTCATTTCAATAAATTTGTGCTTTGTAAGTATCCTAGGGGCTAGATAAGCCTACCAGGGGCAAAATAAATCCTGGCCACAAGGGCGCGCAAATGGCCCATCCAAAACTGATGGATGGGCCATTTGCGCGCCCTTGTGGCCAGGCTTTTTTTGGCCCTTGGTAGGCTTATCTACCCCCTAGGGAACATAAAATACCTAAATTTACTGAAATTGACTTAAATTACATACAGAACTTGAAATTACAAAGTCACCAATCCAAACAATTTTCATATCACCAATTGAAACAATTTTCAAGATTGATAAATCACATTCAAAAGAATTTGCAAGATAGAGAGACATTTTCAAATATTTTTTATTACTTCCAAAACGGTGATTTTACATCATGTATCTGAGGAGTTCATAATTTTTTTGACCATTTCCTGGCGCCTATTTTGCACGTAAGGCAACTCCCCAGTCAAGAGGGACTGCGCTATGGCCTTTGGGTCAGTTGAGCCAATGGAAGCATGTATCCCTATCTGGGCAAGCACTTTACCACGAAAGCCAGTGCCAAACGCTGTGCATACAAGGGATCTACGCACTAGGAACACTTGATGCGCAATTTGAGCAATGGTGCTCAAACACAAAAACTTGCTCAAAGCTTTTAACGACCAAGTCATAAAATGGGCTTGGGGAGTAAATTCATTATGGATAATGGACACATCGCCAGGGGGGGAGTTGTCCTAGGTAATGCGCAAGGGAAGCTTGAGGTCCAAAGCCTGTCAGCTTGCCACCCGTCCTTACAGCAAAATCATCAACCTCCACGACATCCTGTCATAAACCGATGAAGGTTGAGAAAAAAGACAATGAAGGATAAAATAGTAACATGAAAATTAGGAGACAATTTACCTCCTGCTCCTTGTCATCCTCCTCCTTGTTGCCCTTTGCATCCAAGTCAATGCTCCCATGCACCACAGATACGAGCTTTGGATCATCAGATGGGAGGTTGCATAATGGCATAGGCATCCTAGCAGCCTCAACCTTGGCTTACGTGGCTTGGAATTCTTCATCAGCCACGTGCAACTGCTCTGCTGCCAAGACCTCCACACATACAACTACAATAGTGTCAGCAACAGAGTCCCCATCTGGCAAGAGCTTGCTTTCTAGGGCATGTGGCGTATTGTCTAAGGGACATTTGGTGCTGTTGCATAGCACGCTCAAGCATTCATCCATGCGTAGGCCAAATGCTTTCTCCAAATCATGCAGGAACACATACTCCTCCCCATCCACTGACACTGAGGAGAAGCGGTTGATTTCTACCTCTGGGATAGCCACATCCGTCAGTGGTAGTGGCACTGGAGTGTCACTAGGGCCAGCCGCAACTATGGATTTCTCAACCACTTCCTCAAGACCCCTAGGGTACTCGAGCCGGTGTGCCTTTCCTTCCGCTGCAGGGTTCATGGGGATAACCTGCTACTCCTTGATGTCCTTGATAAAGGAACCAACTTGAAGGTGTGTTAAGCGGAGCTCCTCCAAATCAGGTTCCTCGCTCACCAAGAAGATAAATGTTGCGAGCCGAGAAAGGTACTCCACCCCCAACTTGCGCTTCTTGAGCGCTGACACCCCTGGGGCTTGCTCGTCCATGTAATAGCCTGCATCGGTTGCAATTTCTTGGAATCGTTGCAACCGCTTGGAGAATGGACGATCACCTTTGAGTATATAGCGCAAAAGATCGCAAGGCACCCAGATCCCTACATGTGGGGGGATAGATACATATATTTTATGATTTGCTCCTCCATGAATGCAAAAATCTCGGTAAATGCATCCATGTGAAGGGCAACTGTGGCGTCAAGGTCAGGGAGACGAGTAAAAAAGGTGTGGAGGTCAACCTTCCCTTTGTATTTGGTGTCCTCGAGGAAGAGGATGAAGCGTGACAAAGGGGTGGATGTGGCTGCAGATGCAGAGGCTGTGGAAGCATCCATGTTTAGCCTGGGGTGTAGATAGAGAGTGGAGGAGCTCAAGAGTTGCAAAAGTGAAAATAGTGAATGAGTTAGGTGGCCCCCCTTTTATAATGGATCCTTTTTTGAAGACATTAAAAAAAAGGCACTTTCACCACAAAATGATTTCTCATCCCAATGCAAAAAATTATATTCAAAGGCATGATTTGCCGAAGAAAATCATGTTGATTACAGCGGGGATCAGTTTGAAAATTGCAAGAGTTACAAAGTTATAAGATCGATATCATAGTTCCATACATCCCCCAATCCTCCTCGACCTTCAATTTGTCTTCCATTCTCTTCCCAATCTGCGGACATTCATTACAATAAGCATCCAATGATCGACAAACCATGATGTATTGTAAATGTGGTGGAAGGATTCTCACCTTGTGACCTTGTAAACGAAATTGTGCTTGTTGAAGGGCCTCAAAACCCATAATAACCAAATGTTCTCGAACATTACTGAGAGTCCAATGCATGTTCACTTGGACTGCCTCCAAAGCATCGTTGGGCATCTTCACTGCAATGTCAAAGCTTGCAATAGCGCCGTCTACACTCTGTAAGGGAGTCCACATTCCAAGCTTGCACATCCAACAACCATAGTGAAATCGTATGTACAAGTAGGTGCAGGATTTCAAATAGCGTATTCCAATACCTGAAGCTCCGACCTTACAACGATATCGGTCCCCGTTGTGCATGCCCTCGACAAAACCCCAGTCCTCTTCTAAAAGCTTTCCTAATTCCTCGTAATGCGCATCTTTACATACAAGCATTGTGGTAGTCTCCACAAATTCAAACTCTTTAAAAATGTGCACAAAACAATGAATAGCCAAACACCAACTCAAGCCCACAGACCCAGAAGCTTTAGATTATTTCAAAGAGTTTTGGACATCCATTATCATCTTTTGCTTGAAAGATGCTACCGACCACAAATCTGGCACCGGCCACTCCATACTTAATAAGGAAGTTACTTTGATGGGTTCAAGCGTTCCAAACGCTTGTGTAGAAGTAGGGACAATATAGGAGTGAGAATAGTAGAAAATCCTTCTTTGAACGAGTTTGTTTGGGCAAAGATGTGGGAACATTATTGCTCCAATATCCGCATGTATAGCATTGAATGTGCCAGAGAGACTATGTAGTGGCTGCTCCACCAACGTGGATGGAAATATGACTATAAATGTATGACAAATCTTAAGTATGAATCCATAATAACATTCACTGTGATTTCACACCTAGCTTTGTATTCTCAAAACATGTACTTACAATGTGTTGGAAATCGAGGTGGTTGTTGCAAATGCATGGTTGACATTGAGAAAACATGTTGCACAATGGCTACGGTCCCCTTGTCTTTGCGGTTCTTGAAGCCAAGGAGCTTTCCTTTACAATGAAGATCCAAGTTTGCACGATTCCGCACACGATGAGGGCCAATAGTAGATGGTTGCATGTATACCCAAGCACCTTTGGTGAACTCTTGTGGCACCTACTCATCATCTACACCTCTAGTGTTGTGGCATGCAAGTGCTGTGACCTCATCCTTTGGCCGGCTTTGCGAAGTAGAGTTGGCCATGGTTGAGCAAAGAAAACTAGGAGGAGGAGAAGGACCTTGCTTGTTGCTACAATGTCGGTGGGATAAAGTGATATGAGAAGGTGGTTAACCCTTATGACAATGGGAGGAGAAAGTGGATAACCCTTGCTTGGTGTGGCAATGGGAGGAGAAGGTGGATAACCCTTGCTTGGTGTGGCAATGGAAGGTGGTAGGGGAGGAGAGAGGAGCTTCCTTGTTGCAGCAATGGAGATGGTGTAGAGAGAGAGAGTGTTGGAGTAGAGGATGAGTGTGATGGTTGCAACCAAGGAGGGGTTGGAAAAGGGGTTCTAGAGAGAGAAAATCACTTTTTGCCTAAGAACTACTTTTGGGGGAGCTCTGGATAGCAAAAAAAGATTTTTTAAAAGTTTTTTTAAAAATTGAATTTTAGGGTTTTTGGGTGCACGTTTTGACTTTTTGAGGTCAAAAAATGCTTTTTTGACCATAAAATAGTTTTAGGGGGGTTTTAAGAAGATGAAATTTAAGTTTTGAAAATTTTAAAACATTTCAAATTTTTGGGATTTTTTCAAAACCGGATCAGAAAGGAGGGAAGTTGGAGGTTCCATATGCCCCCCCCCCCCCCCCCCGACCCTCAGGACTAAGTGGCACGGGCATCGGAGGGTGGGATCTACGGTAGGGGGATTGTGGGCTGTAGATCTGGAATGCGTGTACCCTAGATTACTTTTGTAAAAAGTAAACTAGGGTACCCGAGTTTTGAAAGTAAACTAGGGTACCCACGTGGGCTTTGAACCCGTGACCTCACCCATGAGAGGCGCACACCCTAACCACTATGCCATGCGCGCGTTGTGAAACGTGGGGACCCTAATTTACTTATAGCATGTATGCACAAGGGAGGCAGCCGAAAGTAATCTAGGGTACCCTAGTTTACTTTTTAATTAACTAGGGTACCCTAGATTACTTTCGCCGCCGCCACTGGGATCTACGACCCACAATCTCCCGGCCGTAGATCCCACCCTCCCATGCCCGTGCCACTTAGTCCTGACGCCCCCCTACCCCCCATCCCACCTTCTCACTAGGTAAGAGCCTATTTAAGAAGTGTAAGACTACTTTGTCCCCCTACATTTTTGAGGGCATAGAGTGTGTCCACCACCCTCTTCTCATTGGTTGGCCTCTAATTAACCGTAATCCCAAAGGGCCCCTAGAGGGTTCATATTTTTCCTCATGTTGGATGCCTCATTTATGTATGTAACACAAGGCCAGCTATTCAGTTTGCAGATCACAAGTCAACAGATTTATGCATAGCCCAAGGTCTAAGCATTGGCCGGTTTTCAAGAGTACTTTTTGCTAGTTAAGGGGGGATCGTTGCCACTAAATTTTCATGCTTTTTCAGACTCAGATTGGGCTAGTTCTTTTGACATGCGAGTGTCCACAAGTGGTTTTTGTTTCATGGTTAGAAGCTCATGCATATCATGGTTGAGCAAGAAGAAATCTATTGTGGCCACTTCAAAATGTGAGGCTGGGTACATGACAGTATTCACATCTATGGTTGAGTGTGTATGGCTCAGGCGCCTTATGTCTGATTTGGGTGTTGGACAGAACACTGCCAACACTATCTACACAGACCGTCAGAGGGCATTGGCAGTTGCAAGGAACCCAATTTTTCATGCTCGCACAAAGCACCTCTCATTGGCAATTGCGAGGAACCCAGTTTTTCATGCTCGCACAAAGCACATTGAGGTGCATTACCACTATGTCAGGGAGAGGCTCTCAACAGGAGTGATCAGCTTGGCTTATGTGCCAACACAGGACAACCTTGCAAATCTTTTCACAAAGGCATTGTCTTGTGAGAAGTTTGAAACTTTCCACAAAGCTTTGGACTTACTCCCCTTTGTGAACTGATTATGTCCTCAAGGCATGGCACTTCCCTTTACTCTATGTGCCAACTCTCGTTCACTGCATCACTCCAGGGGGGATTTGTTACCATATACATGTGGTAGTGATGTGCATGAACACACTTAGGACCACCGTGGGCATTTTTTACCTCACTAGGAGGTTTTTACCTCCATGCATTTTATATACGCCCATCACTCCAAGGCTATCTATTTTTCTATTGCACACTAAGTAAAACACTCTATGTTGTGTGCCTCGAGCTTCCTTCATCTTCTCCAAGCCGTGTGTGTCTTCTTGCAACCCTGATTCCAACACGAAGAAAAGAGGCCGTGAGAATAACAAGAACAAAAGAAAAAGTAGAGAGCGAAATCCTCATAGTCCAAGCAGAAATAGGAACTCTAGTAGAGAGCGCAGTGTCAAAAATGTCGAGTGTTACTATTGCCATAAAAAGGGTCATCACAAAAAGGATTATTGCAGTTTCTTAAGAGATCAGAAAAACATGCAAAAAGATAAGTCTGACAAAGGAAAAAGTACGATAAAGATTGAGGAGATCCATGTGGTTGAGTCTCCCATGCCTACAATTGCAGTAGAGGATGCTCCTCCTTGAGTGATGAATGTTATGCCATTAGTGATTCTTGCAAAGGCGAGCAGATCCCTCAGATGTTCTCACGTCCACTTAGGATCTTACTCTAGATGCTTTGGTTGCACAGGATGAGGGTTATGCAGAGAATTGGATTCTTGATTTTGGTGCAAGTTTTCATGTCACACCGCATAGAGATTGGTTTTTGTCTTATGCGTCCATGCAGGGCATAGTCAAGCTTGTTGATTCCTATAATCTTGACATTATTTCCATTGGTGATGTGAAGCTTTAGATGCATAATGGCACTACTTTTGTGTTGCAGAATGTCAGACATGTGCCCAAGCTTACAAAGAGTTTGCTTTCCATAGGGCAATTGGATGACCTTGGTTACACTATAGTGTTTGGTAATAGTTCATGGGGCTGATCCGCAAGAACAACCTTGTCATGATAAAAGGTCGTAAAAACAATCCTTGTACTCTATGTTTGTATGAAGTGTTGAAAAACACTCTATCTATGTTGTCGAGCTGCCATCTACTGAGTTGTAGCATAGTCGGCTAGGGCATATTAGCCAAAAGGGAATGAAAACACTTCAACATTTTGGCTACTTATCTGTGTTAGATTACACGGATTTTCCATTGTGTGAGCATTATCTATACGGCAAATAGACTAGGTTGACATCTTCGCCATTGAACAAGAAGCTAGTCAAACCCCTTGACTTAATGCACCGTCATTTGTGTGGTCCAATGCCACATAAGACTCTAGGGGGGGTCAAACTACTTTCTCACGTTCATAGATGATTCTACCACAAAGGTGTGGGTGTATCTCCTTAAGCTTAAGGAAGAAGCCTTTTCTACATTCTAGAAATTCCTCGCCATGGTTGAGAAGCAATCAAGGAAAGAGCTCAAAGCTTTTCGCACTAACAATGGTGGAGAATACGTCTCCATGGAGCTCAAAGATTTTTGCAATTGACGAGGCATTTGTAGGCAGTTTATTGCTCCTTACAAACCTGCTTCGATTGGGATAGCTGAAAGAATGAATCGCACGATCCAAGAGCAAGTTATCTCTATCATTTCTATGGCAAAACTTACTCTAGAGTTTTGGGGGGAAGCTATTCTGACAGTAGTGCACATTATATATAGGTCGCCTAGCTCTTCTTTAAATTTCAAGATTCTAGAGGAGTTATGGACTAGGAAAATGCCAAGCTATGAGCATTTACGTGTGTTTGAATGTGAGGCATCTTCACATGTGCCCAAAGAACTTCATCACAAGTTAGATCCTAGCACACACAAATGCATTTTTATTGGCTATGGTGCAAATGGGTAGATGGGCTATTGTCTCTCGCACCCAGAATCCCGCAAAGTATCACAGTTCACATATGATTTTCAATTAATCAAAGATGCACAAGAAGCCCATTAAAGAAATTGAGTGTATACGTGTTTGATTTGAGGATGTAGCCTCTGAACCAACTTAGTTTAGTAGTGATGCACCTAATCTTCAATTGCAAGATACTACTATTGCTCTTGAGAGAGCAGAGTCTAGTAGTCAGGCATCAAGATGCTCTGAGAGAGTATCATGTGTGCTCAAGCAGTTTGAGCCAAGTATACACCACATTTTTGTCGCTGACGGTGGAGAGCCAACCTGCTACAAGGAAGCTATACAAATGGATGATAGCGTAAAGTGGGAGCAGGCTATGCAATTAGAATACAATTTGATTATGGCTAATGAGACATGGGATTTGGTTGACTACCATAGGAAAAACATGCTTTACCTTGCAAGTGGGTATACAAGAAGAAGTGTACAGTGGAAGATCCCGAGCCTAGTGTTGCGGGAGCGAATCACACCACCTATAAAGTGCATGCAACACAACCTACATCAACATAATTTCAATTGAGGACATAGATGACACGATAGGAACATGAAGGAAATATCTTTAGCTTGTCAGGCTGAGACCATCCTACACATACAACACTCTAAAAGGCCAGCTAAACCACAATCTAGAATCTCACTACTCTCAACTACACCACCCAACCCACATGCACACAAACGGAGGAAACTTATCTAATCATACCAAAATCATATGTAAATTAAGGAACACCTCCCCTCACTAGGATAGACCTGTCCCTAAGCCTCTACACTCAAAACCCTAGCTCTAAACCCATCTGCGAAAAACGCATATAAAGACAGAGCCAAATTTTGAAAGTGTCTAAAACTAAAATCTATGAGTACCTATGTGTAGCTTATATCGCCACGATTCTAATGACTACTTGCATGAAAAAAACAGACATCATTTGATATACTTACGGTCACAAATAGCTTGTGATGCGCGAGCACGTATGCTCTGTTCCGCGAGGAATGCTTGGCGTTGGCGCGTAGCTCTTGCCAAGGCTAGTGCAATGATGTAGTGGGATCTACAATGTGATGAACAAGCGGGGAGTAGTGCCATGATGAAGCTCACGCTCTCTCTCTTCCTCTCTCACACACAATAGACGGCAACGCTCAAACTTGATTAAGATTAAGTTGTTTTTACAAAAGTGACCTAGGTACCTTATATACTAATGCTCTCTCTCTTCCTCTCTCACACATAGTAGACGGCAACGCTCAAACTTGATTATATACCTTATATACTAATGCTCTCTTAGGTACCTTATATACTAAGGCTACCTTAATTTAACCAAAAGTAGAGTTTGAGGGGTCAAATGGCTTGGTATTTACAATCTGGAAGTGCTATTGCACCTCGGCTTCTGCAACTAGACTACCTAATTATTACAAACGATGTTTATAACCATAATCCTCAACATTCCATAACTCTCAAAAAATAAGGTTGTTGAGTTATGTCGTGATGTTGACCCAACAATCAACATTCCCCCCTTCCTCATTCATGTCGTCCCTGACATGACTTGGTTGTCAATGTCGGTGTGGTCTTTGTTGTCATTTTGCTTATGTAAAGAAAGTATAGGCTGTAGCCTTTGCACGAGCTCGTCTTGTTTGTCCAATCCAATGTACATAGTCTTCACATGTTTCAAGAAAATCATGATTGATGACGAACTTTATGTCTTTCACATCCATACTCCGAGCTGCAACATCCGTTTCTGTCATTATAGGTCTATCTCATATCTAATTTCAAAAATAACTCAATCTCGTTCAGGTTGACTCTTATCATCATGGATCGAGAAAGCCCCATCCATAACTTGCTCCAACAAATCTGTCAATTCTCACTACAAGAGGTTGTGTGCTGTTGTGACGCTCTTAGCGACGGAAATACACTGGGTTTTTATAACCCCCGGCGTCGCTATAACCGTCGCTAAAAGCGTCGCTACGAGAGCGTCGCTATAGGCGTCGCTATATAGCGACGCTTATAGCGACGCCTATAGCGACGCCTATAGCGACGCTCTAACAGAAGAGTATAGCGACGCATATAGCGACGCTACAGAGCCATAAATAGCGACGCTTATAGCGACGCCTGAGAGAATATTTTTTTGGTGGCAGGGCATTGAATGCCCTGCCACCCATCAACCATATTGTACTTGATTCACTTTTTTAAAAAAGTGCAAAGGTAAATAATAGACCCAAAATAGTCACCCACAAGACGCATTGTTTGCAAAATTGACAATTGTACACATCATAGACAAACTGAATTGATTGGCAAATGTAATAATGACAATTGTACAACATCATAGGCATAAAGAATTGATTGGCAAAAGGAATTGCGGTGACAAATGTAATAATATACATGGTTCAAAAAGACGTATAAAATCCGTCTCATGATACATAAGCTATGAGAAACCCTAAACTAATGCTATCTAGCTACGGCTAAACTGACGTCGTCTAATCAGACGTCTCATCGCGTCCAAGCGGCGTATCTGTCGGATTCTGCAAAAAAAGACAATAAGACAGTTTTCAGTAAATATAAACATATAACGACATTTATAAAACAATACAAAAAATAAAAAAGAGTAAACCCTAATACTAACCATGCCGCCGCGAGAACTGAGAATGTCCATCAGGGCGTTTAAGCCCTTCCTGCCTGCGTACTCGAGCTCGTACGGTGTGGGATCACGTCCTGTCATCGACCACTGTCAAAACATACAAAGATTTCATTATGTTAGAACTAAAAAACTCATAAACCCTAAACTATCGAACATGCATAAAGAGCAATGTGAAAAGACTTACAAAATCGGCCTCAAATGATGCCCATCCACCGCTCCCCAAGTGGTGCGAGCTCCCTGCCTCTACTCGCGCTCTGGCTGCATCCTTTTGTTGCTTCCACTTGTCGGGATTCTCGCGTGCTGCTTTCTTCGCATTCTTCCAATCTTCTTTGGCCAGCCAATCTGGCCTATTCCACCCATTCTTGATTGCTTTTTGCACTTCGGAACGTTTGTGTTTGCAGTATTCGCGCATTCGAATCTTCATCAGGTCTTCATTGAAGCGCTGATCCCGTGTTGGAACGGGAAACTCATCATGAAGTATGCTGATGACTCTGTTTTTTAAATCACTTGGTACTTCACTCCATTTGTTTAGTATATAGTGTCTAAACAGCTGAGAGCAAAGACCACGCATGCGCGAGATCACCTTCTTGCCGTCATCATCCATGATGATGCCGCCGCTGATGTCGACGGAGTAAGGCAAGCCCTCTGGCCGGTGACGCGTGAACCTGGGTGTCCCGGCAGGGGTCTCTAGCGGCGTGTCGATGGGGGTACGGACGTCAGGTGTCTCCACCGGCGTCTGGGCCCCGAAGCGAGGAGTGTCGAGTGGGGTGGCTCCTGGCGGAGTAGGTAGAGGTGTGTAGCTTCTAGGAATAGTCAGCCGTGCAAAACCTGGCGTAGATGGCGATGCTGTGGGCGGGCAAAGAAGGGGAGGGTAAAGAGCCTCGTCGAACACGAGGCGGTGTGGAGGCATCGGTGGCGGAATCCCCACAACAACCGCCACCGCCACCACTAGAGCGTCGGTGTCTAGACGAGTGTGACGCTCGTCTCGTCGACGCCGAAGCTTCGGAGCGCGCCGAATGCTCCGAAAGAGAGGGAGATGCGGATGGTGTAGGAACGCGCGATGATGCGCCAGAGCGATGACGCTCCACGTACCACTGTCTCTGCTGCGGTGACAAAGAAGAAAGAAACTCCTCATCATCCATACCTGCATTAAACACACGAATATTTAAACTTAATATTGAATGAATAGAGTAGACAATGACGCAAAGACCATTAAATACAATGACGTAATGACGCATATAAATACAATGACGCAATGAATCGAGTGGTAGAAGAGGCAAGTCGAAAACTCAGAATTTTCAATCAAAAGATGTGAGCGCGAGTAGAAAAGAGCGTTACACACCATGGAAGCTACTTAGAGAGCTAGAGCTTTTACAGCACGGAGCAAAATTGTTCAAATACAATATTTGTGGCTTTAAGAGATCTCTCTCTCATCCTCGCATAACTCAGCATAACTTCCTATATCTATATAGAGCTCTCCGTTTAAACACATATCCTCTGTTTCATTTTGTAGCTCCTCTGCATGCACCCCATATAGAGTAGTAGCATCTTGATGCTCGTCTGGCACCACCGCAGCGGCTTCTGATTGAGCATCTTCTCTGATCTCCTCCATTGATGTCGTTGTGATTGGCACATGGTAGCCTTCATATGTCCTTGCACTACGAGGGGCTACCTCTATGACGTACCACCAGTTTGATGTAGACTTTGTAGGATGAAATACTACCTGCCAGAGCCACATAACTTACATGAGAGCTTTCAAGCACATAACTTGTAAAAGGGGGATGTTAACTATTTATATACTTACTTGTTCACAATGCTCGGGTAGTACGAAAGTGTCTCTTAGGTCAGTCCATTTCTTAGTAGAATCCACCTCAAGAAAACCAGACTCTCCTCTACGCACAGTAGCGTTTCGACCCTCCATGATTATCTTGAACCATTGCACGTCGAACAAGTCGACAAAAAATCCTCTGTAATCGATCCTCAAAATCTCTTGCAGCGTGCCGAAGTAAGTGAGTTCCGCCACCACGGGATCTGCATCAGAGGAACGTCGTCGACTAGACTGTTCAAATTTTGCCATGATTCCACAATCTTGAGTAAAACGCTTTTTGTCGATTCGTTCCACCCTAAAATGTCGACCTTTACACCATGCTGCTGTGTATGACTTATACTACAACGAACAAAGATTATGAGTGGCCGTTCAAACGTTTATAAATAAAGTCACTTGCTAGTCGTACATTGCAAACGTACCTGACACATTTTATGCCAATCGTGTGACTTCAAACCGGTAAGCTTTCCTTCTTTAGTAAAACACGTTCGGAGCGAGTGCATTACGCCAGTGGGGGTCCGCAAAGATCGAATGGCCTCTTTTACTTTGCGTTCTTGGGCTCCTGTGAAAATCCATGGTGCTTTAGAAAGTTTTATCGATCCATCAGACGCTGTTTGCGGCCAATATTGCTCCATACGATCCACATTTCTAAGGTCAACTCTGGCTCCCAAAGTATCTTTCTTGCCGGTCAAATGGTCCCATAGTAGATTACCCACATTCTTGAATATGTGCATTGGATCGAGCAAGTGATTGATCACGAGTCGGGGCCAGTATGGTAACTCGTACCATAGAGATAGTCTCTTCATCTCTGGAGGCAATCCGTCATCGCACATCTCCTTCTGCTCTAACCATGCTTGTGCAGACATCCTTGGTGGCTCTCTTCCCAAAAAGCCGTCGCGTAACACATGATTCTCCGGAAGATACGCTTGATGACCTTCGTAGATTTGCTTCTTCAGTGAGGGTGCCCTACGTGCATTCAGTCTAGGTCCACATGTGACACATGCTCTGTATCCGCTTGTTTGAAGCCCTGCATGTATACACATGATAATAGATCAACTATGGGGAAAAACAAGATTTACAGTGTCTGAGAGAGGAGTGTCAATAGATCACCTGAGCATTCTGTTAGCCCGGGATAGTCATGCATGGTCCACATTAGAATACCTCTGATCAAAGCATTCCGTCGTCCTGTGTGTCGGCTCATATCCACCACCTCTATGCCAATCCACAATTGTTGTAGCTCTTCCAATAGTGGACGAAGATACACATCCATATTCCCCACTTTATATCGCCCTGGCACAATCAAGCTTAGCCATAGGTGCCCCTTCTTCGTAGTCAACCACGGGGGAATGTTGTAGTTGACGATGACAACGGGCCATACACTGTAAGATGTTGATCTTTGACCAAATGGATTTACGCCATCCATAGCCAGGCCTAAGCGCAAATTTCGAGCTTCCCTGGCAAAATCCGACCATGTTCCATCTATATGTTTCCAGGCTGCGCAATCTGCAGGAATTCGTAGCACACCATCCGAAGATTTATTCTCCTCATGCCATGATGCTAGGGCGGCCATGGACTTACATTCGAAGAAATGCTTGATGCGAGGAAGCAAAGGAAAATGTCGCAAAACCTTTTGTGGAATTTTTGTCCCGTGGAGATCTACTCGATATCTTTCGGAATCACATTTCGGACACTTCTCCATGTCTGTGTATTCCCCTCTGAAAAGAATGCAGTCATTAGGACAAGCGTGGATAGAATTGTAATCCATCCCCAAGTTTCGCAAAATCTTTCTTGCTTCATCTCGGGAATCTGGCATCACATTGTCAGCTGGTAGAATGTGCTCTTTCAGCAATCTACACAACATAAAAATATGATACAGTCGTGTAAAAATCTATCAGATCATTATACATTTAGAGTTCTATTAAAGTAAACTAATTGTAATAGATCACCTGAAAAGCGTTGTGACACTAGTGTCACTCCATCCAAACTTTGCCTGCATGTTGAGAAGAACCAGGAGTGCTTTCAATCTAGACATACGTGCTCCATTATACAATGATGTATCGGCTTCACTTTTCATATCATCATAGATAAGCCTTTCTGAATCCATGATCGTCTCGATCATTTCATCAATCTCGGGCTCAAACATTGTCTCGTTGGGAATGTGCTCTGCATGATCATCCCCCGAGCTGTCAGAGGCTACATCTTGTGGCCTCACATATGCTGCTTGACCAAAGCGCCTGCGAATACGTCTATTGGGTTGCAAGATTGCTGCTTGTTGGCCAGCGTCAGAGTCCGACGAGTTATAATTGGCAACAACTCGATCTATAATAGATGGATCGAACTCGCCAAATTCGCGAATGTGCTGCAAAGAAACACGTCTTGTCCGTCGCACAGCATGCTTGCATTGATTACAAGGACATAAGACCCTCGTTGAGAGATAGGTGTTTCGGTTGGACGGTCCCACATCCTCGTCGCTACTCATAATGAGGATAAAAAACTTATAACCTAGACAACAAATTTAATATTCTATTGGCATTCTTCGTCTTATCTCTCTCTCTCTCTCTCTCTCTCTCTCTCTCTCTCTTTACCTCACATTCTCTAGTCATGTCCAATCCCCGCACACCTCGGTCTAGAGGTGCACGGAGATCAGAACCACCGGGTTATAATCTCGTCTTTATTGGTCAATACCTATATTTGTGGGTACAAGAAATCTAGACACCCACGTCTACATGATACTGCATGTAGTGGACAAAATCCCTTTGCCTCTTCTCTAGCTGTAGCACTTGACTTCATCTTAACATCTTTTCACAGTAGATCTTTTCACTGTTCGTCTAACTCTAAACCCTAAACCGTAAGTAATTCTTGCGTGGACTCGATCTAACGTAAATAAGCGTAAATCTAAATAAACGTAAATCTAACTAAAAATAAAGCTAAATCTAATTTAACGTAAGTCTAATGACTAGAGGTTGTCTAGATGGTCATTGTGTCGGGGATGTAGTGACTCTTGCCGCCCTGAAGATCCACCTTCTTCCCTATCTTCTGAAGACATTTCACCAGTACTTTTGGATCGACGGAGCCCACCATGAGTGAAGGCAGCAATACCCTATATTCCATTGAGGGCTTTCTTCACCTGCTTCATGCAGGCATCGCAGTCTATGGAGACCCGCATCTAATCTAATATAACGTAAATCTAAATCTAGCTTAAATAAACGTAAATCTAGTTAAAAATAAACCTAAATCTAATTTAATGTAAGTCTACATATAACCTAATCTTTAACGTCTTTTAAGATAGTTTCCTACGACGTTATAACTCTCTTCTTCCTGTGTGTGTGCGCGTGTGTGGATGTGTGTGCCAATAAAAAGAGATAAATGGTATAACCTTTCTATCACCCATGCCAAGTATGATAGATTGATTATGCCATTTCTCTCTTGAATAATAGGTCTTCAGTTCAACTCCTCGTCGGCTAGATCTTTAGGTCTTTTAATTTTAATTAGTTTCCTACGACGCTCCCTTAGTTTCTCTTTCTTTCTCTCTCAATGTGTGTGCGTTTTTTTGGATCGTATGCATGTTTTCTTTCTCTTTTCCTCTCTCAATGTGTGCGTTTTTTGTTTATGCATGTTCTCTCTCTCTTTTCCTCTCTCAATGCGTGCGTTTTTTGTTTATGCATGCTCTCTCTCTCTTTTTCTCTCTCAATGTGTGTGTGCATTCTTTGTTTATGTATGTGTGTGCGTTTTTGCACTCTCTCTCGCTCTCTCTTTCTCTCTCTCTCTCTCTCTCTCTCTCTCTCAAAAACACTATGTGTGTGTGTGTATGTGTGTGTGTGAGAGGGAGAGCGAGGGAGAGAGAAAGAGGGGAAGGGAACATGAGAATGAGGAGAGGGAAGGAGCATACCTGGCTCTCCTTCCTCTCCTCGTGTGTGTGTGTGTGTGTGTGTGTGTGTGTAAAAGAAAAAGAGAGAGAGAGAGAGAGAGAGAGAGAGAGAGAGAGAGAGAGAGTGAGGGAGAGCGTTACCTGCTCTTTGCTTGAGGGCGCCGAAAAACTCAGATCTGAGATCTGAGTTTTTGGGCGCGCTCGGTTATTTTTTTTACCCCAGCTGGCGTCGCTATGAGCGTCGCAAATTTCTTTGTAAATTTGCGACGCTCATAGCGACGCTTATAGCGACGCTCATAGCGACGCCGGGAATTTTTTTTTTGAGCGTCGCTGTGTGAGCGTCGCTAATGTGAAGAGCCTCTTGTAGTGTCTGAGTATTTCTCATTCTCAAAAACAACTTTTACAATCTGTAGAATTGAGTGATTGGCTTTCATATCTTGTGAGCCAGTGACAACTTTGTAAGGATTCTGTAGAAATTGTCGGGCTAAACCTTCAACTTCTTTAGGCCAAGTTGCACTTCAATGCAAAGTTTGTCTACAAGGCCAAATTTGGGATATATTTTCTTTGACTTGAGGTTCAAAACCCATGTCTAGCATGCGATCCGCCTCATCAAGGACAATCTTTTGAGATCCTCTGATTACCTATCTATCTGCTTTTCTTCATTGGGAACTTATTTGTTCCTGCATCAAGGTGATTAAAGTCACATTTTCCACTGTTAGCTTTTGTGTGTTGTGTAAATCATTATACTTATTTTACTTGATACATGACTTAATTTTAGCCTGACAAAGTACAATTAATTCCCCAAGTTAGTAGCTTGCATCAAAAGAGATTCATCTGACATCATTCATCATCGATGATCTATCTCTATCTCTTTGTCTCCAAAACTCATATACATGATGTATAGGGTATGTAGATGGCTATCATGGCTTCAAATTTGAAAAAACTGCATCTTTGGCTAAGGGTTGGACCTTTTTTTTTTGAAACCCTTAGCTTGTCTTCTCTACTTTTAGCCTCCTGACAAAGTTTAGCTTTATTTGGACTTGTATTTGTCTTTACAAGCTAGCTTTTTTGGATGTCAGTCTTGAAAATGATTGATGGGCACCTTTTGTTCTTGTAGTAGTGTTAGTCCCTTTGTTTGTTAGGCTTCATTAAGTCGCATACAAGATAGAAAATTTACAGTGAAAGATCTACTCCTTGTATATGGCCTTGTAGATGCATGAAGTGTTTGATAGGCAACTTTACACTTGATGGTTGCTTTCGTTTAGTTGATCACCAACTTTCTTTGTCCTTGTAGTCCATGCCAGATTTTTATGACCTTTCTTAGTCGTTTTGGGCCTCACGTTGTTGTTGAAGGCTGATTAGCATTCTTTTCTTACCTCTGACATACCCATTGTGCGTATGGCGTTTGAGACATGCTTTGTGAAGTGTCATCGTTTTCTTGGACCTTCTTTGCTTTGTACGGCTCAACATCCCTTCAGTCTTTTCTTCATCTGGATTATGGATTTTTCCTGCCTTTTTTGTGAAAATCTCAAAAATAATGAGATAAAACCCAAAAATCGACTCAACAAAAATCAAAAGCATTCTAATAAAAGTCCAAACACTATGTACACTATACACATTTCCCTAGGGGCTCATATATGGCTTTTGTCCCCGTACTCCTCTTGTAACTCCACTATGAGGGTATATACTCTGAATTTTGTCAAGAAATCACCACAATCAAACGCAACAATTCAATACAACTCACAGAACATTGCCCTCTGATATTCATAATACTGAGTTTGCATTTAGAATGCCTCCCCCCCTCCTATTTGGAGTCCTCCTAGACGATAGGGTATTGCCAAGGGTACGTGTTGTGCTTGGGCAATAAAAAATTGTGTCTATGCAGGCCCTGTAATGTAGCCCTATTATGCATACACAATCAATGCATGGAGAAGATTTATGTCGTGCAAGATGTGGGTATAAGATATTTTCTCCTTGGAATTTTTTGGCAAAGCTTCCTATTCTAAGCATTTATGATTTTTGAAGCTCCTGTGCAATTTGCTTGATTGAAGGTTGTAGAGCTTTTTTGAAGGCTTACTTATCTGTTTGATGCTTCTTTAGAAGCCATTTTAGCCTTGTGATTGGTTTTTATATTTGGCATTGTTCCTTAGAGTGGGTTCTCTTCTGACTGTACTATAACGGTAGGAGGAATTGAAAGAATTCAAGAAGCGGTGCAGTGAGAGTAGGTTTATTGGTTCCCTTTGGGACCCACTTCTTCCTAATTATTGATTGTTTCATTGATGCTGCTCATTTGGGAACCCATACTTGTCCCTGCTTTGTTTGTGTTTGAAAAGACTACTTTGGGATCCATCTTGTCTTTGTTTGAGTCTTCACTGGTCTTTGCTTCAATCCTTGTACGCTTGGTTGAGGAGGACAAAATTCAGACTTTGGGAGTTGACAATTTAACCTTTTCAAAATCCAAATGAACTCCTGACCTCTTTGTGCTTGAATCAACTTCTTTAAAACTCAAATCTGATTTGCGAAAGCTGTGACTTTGTGACTTTTATAGATGTTCTTGTAGGCTTTGACTGTTTTCCTTTTGGTGTTAGATCTTGTGAATTTTCATCAAAGATCTTGGTCTTCTTAATCCATACCTGCTTTTGGCCAATCTGGCTCTTAGGTATCCAGATTTGTCAAACTTCTTGGTCTTGACTTGTTGTTCTGTTCTTTTGGCTTTCTTTGGTTGTTACAAAAGCTGCTAGTGATGGTGATGACCTGAGAAGCTGGTAGGGAATGTCATAAGAATCATCACTATCGTTGCTATCCTCAACAAGGTTACATTCTAGCACTTTCCCTTTGTGGTTTGATTGGTTATGAAAAGTTACTATTTACTTGCTCTTGGGTTGTTGTTTTGGGATGACTTGGGTATCCACTTGATTAGAGTGTTGGTAGCTCAATGACATGGGTGTGTTCTTCTTGGTTGAGTCTTTTCTTCATGTATGAGGACGCTTGTTGCAGTTGCATTTCCATTGAGGATTTTGGAATCCACTTTTGATGCACTTTATTCTTGTAGCGATGACATTGTTTCCTGGATCTTTGATATGGACAATCATAAAACCACATGTTAGTTAAAGTTTCGTGCCTTATCGCATGTTGGGTCGCCCGAAATTCCACAGTTTGCATCTTCTTGAGGCTCCAAGTGTTCTATAGATTCTTAGAACTCGTCTTCTTCTTTGTCTTCGTTTTCTTGGATCACACTCACTGCAAAGTAAGGAACAACATCATAGCCATTTTCATCACAAAACTTCATTGTTTGATTGTCTTGAATAGCGCACACATCAAGAGTAGCCAAGATGTGTGCCCATTCAAGTGGCTCTAATTCTTCCTCAGGAAAGGGTTCTGGGGTGTAATCTGTATCTTCAGTTTTCCTTTCTAGGATGCCTTCCTCTTGCTTTAAGCTTCCACATTGTGAAGCTCCGCATATCACAGCTCTTTAGGCTTACCCAACCATGCTGGAAGTTTTTGATCTTGCTACATAGCGGAATCAAACTCCTCCATAGGTGTTCTTGTCACATCCATGTAACTATGGTCCTTCAGATTTATCCATTAAGAAGTGAATGGGGTATAGGAGGGACTCTTTATTGGGCAGTTTAAGGGAATGCTTAAAGCTTAAGCCAAGTTTGACCAAGCCTAAAAGAGAGGGCAAAAAGGACTATGCTGAGATTTAAAAAAAAGCCATTTCCATATTTTGAATATGGAAATATTTTATTTAGTAACCCAAAAGAGAGGGGGGTAAATGAATTTTCAAATGTCCTTTTCCCACTGCTCTTCTCTCTCTAACATATAAAACACTCTCTCTCACTTAGAACTCATTAAAGGAGGCACTTTTTAACCCCCTGCTAGGAAAGCAGAATTTTTTACATTCTCTCACTGCATTCTCTCTCTAAAATGTGAGCCAACTCTCTCTCTCTCTCTCTCTCTCTCTCTCTCTCTCTCTCTCTTTCCCCCCTTTTCTCTCATGTCACTTCCTCTTCCAATCATTAAGGAACATTCTTGGCTGTCTCTTTTTGAAAAAGTGCAGATCCTCCAAGGTTGTAGATCTGTCCTCTCTCCCACTCTCTCTTCCTTTATTCTCTCTCTCTCTCTCTCTCTCTCTCTCTCTCTCTCTCTCTCTCTCTCTCCCCCCTCCCTCCCCCTCATGGTTCTCCCACTCCAACTCCAGCTGAGTGCAATGGAAAACTCCATTACCTCTATGTGCTGCAACATTTCTCTCTCTACAATCATGATCAACAATTAAAATTCAAAGGATATTGAGCTGCACTCCCTCTCTTTCTTCCCTCCACAACATAGTCTTTTTCTCTTAACTCTGAGTACTCTCCACTTCTTTCCTCCATAGCCACCTTCACCTGCTTGTAGCAGTCACCATTACACATTCTCACTAATTTGCTTGATTAACTAACACAATGTCATTCAATCCCCTACCACTGTAAGATATTACTAACAAACCAAAACAATATCGATTAAATGCTGATTTAGAGCAGGAGTATGCAACTATGCGACTTTGCACATCGAATCCCAATGCTGGAGACTAGCTACGGAACCATGGATGCAAGCCAATCAACTTATGGGTTGATGGCCATATTTACCCTGGCGATCCAGTGACCAATGCATCACCGACTTTCTGTAATGTCACTTCGCTACTGTGATTTATTGGAGATGGGAGAGACGGACTGTTTGGCTACTGTTGTAGAATTTGTGGCTTGCACACAGTGTATCAGCAAGTTCCCTTGCATTGACATGTGCAACAGACGTGCATATTTTTGGCGCCGTTGTCGAGGATGCCTAAAAAAGTAAGCGTTTAACCTTCGAGGTTATTCACCGATGCTTGTAGGGTGCCAAAGGCTCATGCATCTGTGCTTTGGTCGTGTGCTAGAGATAGAGAAACTAGAGAGAATTTTAGCTTACGCGAGTTCTCACAAACAAGACCCAAACATAGTGGCTAGTGACTCTTCCTCTCTGACTACGACATCATGGAGGGTTTCCCAATGCCTAATCCGGATAGCTCAAGACAAGACATGCATGCTATGGGCCCATGGTCTCGGCCGAGCGTGCTTAGCCGCTTGAAGGAAACCTTTAGTAGAGCCACTCGCTTCGAACATGGAGCTAACGATGTAAATGAGGGGGTGGGGAAGTAAATTCGCCATTCATGACCAACGTAGACCCTATGCTCTTAGAGTGTGTGCACGCGAATACTCCATTCATTGCACACCCTGACTCTTTGAGTTTTTTCCCTTTGAGGTTATATTACCTGATGGTAGAAGCCTTGCCGAAGTGCAAGAGGTTGAGCAATATATCATCGCGGCTAGGGAAAAGGAAATTGAGAGCTTACGCAAGGCGGAGCAACAAACAGAGTTAAAAGAGAAAGCCCCTATGTCAATATCTTTGCTAGGAGAGCAATCAAGTGCTCCTGAATTAGCGACCACTAAGGGTCAACCCATAGAGATCCACATCGCATCTAGTTCAAAGGACACCCCTAGCACCTCAATCCTAGATGGAGCGTTCTTAACACTAGTCTGGTAACCTAACAGGACATAAAAGTGTCCTTTTAGGGTTTTGGAAAAAAATTTCCAAAACCATAGTAGATCCACTTATTTTGAAAAATCCTTTCATGAGCTTATAATTCAAGGACTCCTACATATGGCAAAAATGAGAATCTTGTAAAATTCGTCATCTCTTGGTCACAACAAGCCTCCAAAATTGATGAACCAGTGCATTTTGCCCAAAACAGCCATTTCTTACGGTTGATTGCATATAAATAAGATTTTTGTAGGACATGAGATAAAATACCCTGTTAACTTCAACGGGTTGGTGATCAAAACATATGGTTTCTTTTTCCTCACTATTTTTTGGGGCAAAAAAAAAGGTACAAAAATGTTACATTTTTGCCGTTCTACGGACCTATCATCAAAGTTTCTATAGTCACGCTCAATACTGATACTATATACATGTTTTCTTAGTTCCCCTTGGGTCTTTGGATTCAAAAGGAGCCCGAGCATGTCAAAATAATAATAGATCTCTTACTAAGTGGAACCTTGGGGACAATGATAAAGTGCTTAATACAGCAAACATGACAAAACTGGGTTTAGCATTATGACCTCTAGAGTCTCATGGAAACTACTCAATATCTATTTGTAGTTTAAGATTAGGTTTGGTTACTACCTACAAAATACACACAACTGGCCTAAGAAACTAGCAATATTGAGAAAGCTATGCTTACTACACTATAATGTCTCGTATTCTTCGACAATCAACCATCATATACTATGCTATATAGCATATTAGGTCCCCCAAAACTCAAGGAAGATTAGCTTTATGTTATAGATTCCAACTTTACAATCAAGATTACATTTGGATATCAAGAAAGCCACCAAAAAAATCATAAAAGTGCTAATTTGGGCAAAAAAACAAGATTATGCAATTCTTGTAGGTTGGTCATAGCTTTCAATGTTTAGTTAGTTCTCCCTAGAAGAATCAAAACATGTTGAGAACTATGAGGGCTTGTCCTCTAGCAATCTAAACCTCACAAACATGAAGTTTAGAGTGGTATAGTTGCAAAAATTTGAAAAAAAGCCAAAAACAGGACCTGTTTTTCACACAGTTTATGTACAAAAGTGTTGTGCAAGAGTAACGTTCATGGTGAGATTGATATTCCAAGGCAAGTTTTTTTCAGCTCATAAGGAAACTTTTTGGATATATAGCATCTATAAATTCATTTTCATACTCTTCAAATAATGCAAGAAAAATGGTCACTTAACAGGATACAAAAGTGTCCAAAGACATAAAAGTGTCCTGTTACCATTCTAGTGTTAAATGAGAACTGGGAGTACGAACTACAAACGGAAACTCTAACCATCCTATACTTCGGTCACACCTATCATGTGGGTTAATTAGATGTCCTACAATCCACAATGGGTGCTACTAGTGTGGAGGATCAACAACAAAGAGTTTGTGAGGTCATCCATAGGGTCATTGAGTTAGAGAGACAGAACAAGGGGATCAACATGCCTTCAACGGGTCTCATGTGATTCTTGGATACAAGAAAGGCTCGTGGGAGATTCACTCTATATACAAAATAGGACGCCACCTGTGAGCGGACAACTTGGATAAAACCCCTATATACGACTCATACTAGGAAATATTACCCCCCTTTCTATGCTTATACGACAATCAATGAAGAAAACTACCATACCCCTATCTTACATATAAAATTTAGGTCTCACATGATCTAACTGAGTAAAACTAGTCAAAGAGTGTGTAGCATAGTGACTGGAAACGTACTAAGGAACCACTTCTTTTGATAACTAGATGTACCCTCAATGTGTCCTAGTTTGACTTTCAAACTATGTGCCCGATCAGCCTACACTTTGGCTACTTTTCCAATTCTAACCCATCTAAATTACTCAAAAAACATGGTTGTAAAGTTGTGTTAGGCTCTCCGTGTAAATTTGCATCTATACAAACTTTTTATAGCTTTCATCCCTTAAAAAAATGTACTATAATCACAAAACAAGCAATTGATACAAAGCATTGTTAGTTTTTCCATGTATTTTTGTAGCTATTGACTCACAAGTTTGAGGTTAGAATCTTTTGGGAAGCCATGATTTTGAAACATAGAAACTTCCTCTCCCCCCTCCCCCCCCCCCCCCCCCCCCCCCCCAAATATGATACCCCCCTCCCTTATTTTTAAGCTTGGGAGATAGATTATTGGGGGCCTGCCCCTAACTTATACGCTTATGTAACTTGTAAAAAAAACCCCCTCCCATGTACTTACGTGGCGTGGTAAGTTTTCCATGGTGAATCCCCCAGGGAAAGGCTAAACAACCGACCTTATCGCAAATGGATACTCCCTCGGTAAGTGCAATGGATCCTCCATATGTTATTTTGCTAGGGGTCTCAGTGCAATCTAAGACCACAAGTGATAGCTTTAGCTTTCCAAGTCTAGCTCATCTTTCCCTTGATGACACCACGGCTACCATGCCTACCCCAATGATGGGCATGCCAAGAAACATGCCACGGACCTCATTTGTTAGTAAAGCACCGCTACATGGTAGCTCAATGCCTGCAATAGTACCTAAAAGTGTGTACCAATCGTATATACCTATAGGTCCTTGTACCCATGTAGTTCCTACCCCTCCCATTGTTTCAACTACCCAAGCTCTTATTTCCATGGGACCATACCGACTAGCATTAGCATGTCACATCCGACATCTGCTATGCCTAGGGCCACACATATGAAGTTTGGACCGCCACATGGCACAACACCGTACCAAACGTGGAACCCAAGGGCTTCCTATGCACCAAGCCCAATGCCAATACCTACTCCACATGTATTCTTTGGAGCACCTCCACCCACGGTTCCTACTCACTTAGCTGACTTGGCAACATTTTCTCAAGCTATCGGTCGATCTATTGCTGAGAATATGCTTAACACACCTGATAGAGAACCCAGAAGTAAGGCAGTACAAATAGCCAAGCTCACACAAAAATTTAGTGGAGATGGGGATGTGAGAAAGCATATCGAAGTGTTTGAACAAATATACGATTCTCTAGGAGAACACAATGACCTGCATAAGAGTAATGATTTAAGCCTAACCTTAAGTGGGAAGGATGGGGACTGGTATAAAACCCTAAGGGTAGAAGAAAAAACAAATTACCCTACTCTTAGGAGACTGTTCTTAAAAGAATAAATACGAGAGGGAGTGCTTTGGGGTGTAGCCTCTCAGCTCCAGAAAGCCCAACAAGAGGAAGGAGAGTCGGTGAGCGACTTTATTAGTCACTTAAAGCATTTGAACTTTCGTTGTAATCCAAATGAGTGCTTCAATAATAATAATTTCTTAATAGATTCATTAAGGGATTATGACATGAGGATATCTACAATGGCCTAGTCATTAGAGGTATCACCACTTGGGAAGCAGTCAGCACCAATGTGATCCAATTGGAGGATAATTTAATGATTCAAGGAGAAAGAGTGTCTATTGAGCCTAAATCTACTAGCTCGCAAGCATCGGGGCATCAGCCAATGACCCTAAAGCCTATTTCTACGGAGCCAAAGATATCTGAGATGACTTTAGCAGATCTCACCAAGGCCATTCAAGAGATTCTTAGAGACAATCGTGCTCCGCAAAACAATCATATGTATCCAAGAAGGGAGCAACAATGGTGCTTAGTATGCTATGGACCGCATCGTACCAGTGAATGCCCTACTTTTAGAGTAAAATTCAATGGGAATTGCAATGCCTGTGGGAGGTATGGTCATCAAGCTAAGGATTGCATAGAAGGGAGCAACAAAGGGAGCAACAATGGTGCTTAGTATGCTATGGACCGCATCGTACCAGTGAATGCCCTACTTTTAGAGTAAAATTCAATGGGAATTGCAATGCCTGTGGGAGGTATGGTCATCAAGCTAAGGATTGCATAGTATTTAAGCGCGCAATGGCCAATAGACCAACCTTAGCATGGACATACACACCTCGAGTGCCTGCATTGATGTCGGCCCCACCTCTTGAACAAACGTCACAACACATGGTCCCTAGGGCCCTGAATGTTGTTCAAACAACACCCTTATAACCTCCAGTGCTAGGAACGCAACCACAACATACGAGAATCACTTCAGTGAATGAAGTGGGTTGTGAGTCATCCATTGCTTGTTTGGAAGGCTGTGAGGAAGATATAGACCCTAACATTGCCTATGGGATGGATGCGCTTGAAGAAAGTCCACAATACTACATGGAGGACTATTGGGGACAAGTCAAACCTGTTTATCAAGTAGCTTCTCTTGCTACAAGAGGCCAAAATATCAATTACACTGCTAAGAGACCAGCTCTTCAATGCTATGAGTGTGGAGGTTCACATCGTGTGGCCGAGTGTCCTATTAGGCTACAAAAGAACGCCACACTAATGCAAACCAATCAAGCAAGCACGTCTACAATGCTGATACTCATGTGTAATCGATGTGGCATAGATCATTTGATTGCCGAATGTCCAAATAATCCAAATGCACCGAAGATCACGCCATTAAACTTGATTGAGGTTACCGAGGATACAACACAAAGTACAGTTGTGGTACCAATAAACGTACTCACACGATCAATACTCCCAAAACAAAATTATATTCTTGAGGTATCATAATAATCAATATCTAATTCTCCCAAATTATTTTCTCATATTAAACTGATCATTTAATGTGGGGAAGTGCCAGGGGAGAAAAAGCTAGAATATTGGTTAAGCTAGCAGACCGCCGGCCATAGTAGGGATCCAAAGGAGGGAATATAGGGATCCAAAGGGGGGGCCATCTGCAAAAGAGCCATGTGCAACAATGGGCTAAAAAGACCCTAAGGTTCAGCCCATTAAGACTTCCAAAATGCTAAGGTTCCAAAATTCAAAGGTTGTGTCCAAAGGGTTAAAGCTTAGGGGGAATTGGATGCTTTGTGTGCTCTCCAAAGTCAACACACATCCCTACACATGAGGGGGTGAGCCCTAAAGGTAGGGGATGAGAGAGAAAGTCACACACACACACACACACACACACACACACACACACACACACACACACACACACACACACACACACACACACACACACACACACACACAGAGGCTCCCTTTACACAAAGGGAATTAGGGACACATGTCAGCTCCCTAGCCCAGATGCCCACAAGGTGTGCCCAATTCCTATTGGATGACCCTTGAAGTGGACCAATGAGAATTAGTCTAGAGTAAATTTAGCCTAATTAATTTTAAAACACTTAATAAAAAGAACCAATGAAAATTAAGTCTCCTGGATGATTATTGGACAGCCTGAGAAGGGGTCCAATAGGAATTGAGCAGCCCAATGGGCTACTTAATTCCTATTGGTCAGAATGGGGAAAGGTCCGATGGGGATTTAATTCATTTAAATCAATTAAGTTTAATTGATTAAGCTCTCACAAAAGGGGAAAGGGGGACACATGTCAGAAGGCTATCACTTATGCTGCTTAATAGCCATTGGCTGAGCTTGGCATTGTCCAATAGGGAGCCTGTAATAGCAAATAGCAAGAGGGCTCACCCAAGAGAGAGAGGGGGCTGATTTTTGCAAGGCATTATCACACACACACTCACACAATCTCAGGTGTGAAGAAAGAGAAGAATATCTCTACCAAGATTTAATGGAGAGCTCATCACCTACTCCAAGCTTGTGAGATAGAAGCCTACATCGACACACTCTTGGCTTGTGGATGCAAATCCAACCAAGAGTCAAGCTTCAATGCATGCTCATCTCCTCTACCAATCTAATTACTAATCTAAAGGTATGCTAATATGAGTGATTATGTGAGGAGATGTACATCTTTCTCGTAAGATACTCCTTCTTCCTCTCAATCTACTCTCATACCCTGCTAGCTCTCACCATCTTCGAAGGTGTGTGAGGTCTTGGGTCTAAGAACGGGGATAATTCAAGTTGTGTTTGCTAAGTGTTTTCTTAGTGCATGAAGCTTTCATCTTCATTGCACTAGCTAGTCTTGAAGGAACACAAAGAATTGTATTGTACAATGTCTCTCTTGATGGGAGAAACCATAATACAAAGCCTTTTGGAGGGGGGACCGGCTCCATGCAAATCCGGTCCTCAACTGTTGTCATTAGCTTAATTTCTCTCTCTTTTGAAAGTATTGTCGATGCTATCTAACTAGGTGTTATGCTTTTTGTTGCTCTCTCCACCCAAGCACTCTTGTAATTCTCATTAGGAATCTATTCTAATGAAATGCCCACTATGTTCATGCTAGTCTTGGCCTTTATCTAGCAATTTGATGCGGCGTTTGGAGATGAGGGCTTCACGGAGTCCTCTAAGCTACGCCATGTAGCTATGCACTTTCAAAAGTCTGCCAGACAATGGTGGTCTAGCCTACGAGCCAACGGTGAAGCTCCACGAACATGGAAAGCTTTAAGAGCTTCCATTATGAAGCAGTTTTTGGCCACCGATGCAAAAGACAAAGTACTCACCGAATGGCGAAGCTTAAAGCTCTCCCCCAATGAATCCATCCACAAATATGTAGACAAGTTTTGGGACCTACAACTCAAAGCCACTGCCTTCAAAAAGTTGGTTTTGGAGAGCAAAAGCAACAATTTTGTGCGGGCTTAACCGAAGAAATGGCGGAGTATGTCAACTCCCAAAGGCCACGTGCCATATCGGCGGTAATACACCATAGTATGGTGGCCTCACGAATCAATTTCCAAACGGGGGCTAAAAGAAATAATAAGCCCCCAGAAAACAAGGGTTCCAATGAGCCTAAGGGGAAGGACAATGTCCAAAAGTCTCCTGAGGGCAACTCCAACAAAGCTAAAGAGAAGGGAGTTTTCAAAGGAAAGAATAACCTCTCTCCTGAAGAGCTTGAGCGTTATCGTAAGGATAACCGGTGTTTCAAGTGCGGCGAACAAGGGCATGCGTACCGCGCTCGTCCCCAAAAGAACAACCGCCAAGATCCTCCAAGAGTTTCCTTGGTTGAAATCCAAGAGGAGGAGACTCACCAAACTCACCACAAAGGATCTCCTCTATGCCATGCTTGGGGAAAGGTAAGAGAACATGATGCTTTTATTCTCTTTGACCCTGGTTCTACTCACAATTTTATATCTATGGAGTTAGCCACCAAGCTAGGCATACAATCGTACGAGATGGGAGATGTCCTACCCGCAGACAGTGCCTTCAAGGGGCAAGAAGCTTCAGTCACTCCCTTAATCGGGAAATTGAGGCTTCATGTCCAAGGCTATGTGGACAAAGAGGACTTCTTTATCTCTCCTCTCAAGCATGAGGATGTAATCCTAGGGGCACCATGGTTTGACCGCCTTGCTGCCGATGTTAAATTTCCTGAAAGGAGAATCTCCTTTAAGTTTAGGGAAAATAACATGTATATAGATGCTAAGGAAATGGGTAACACTATCCCCATTGTACATACACCAGCTTTCAACAAGTCAATAAAGAGCTCTATTTCCATGTACATGATTTTTGTTAAAGACTCTCAAAATGAACCTAATGCTTTAGCAAAAGAAAATAAAAGAAAAGGAATTAGAGTTATCCAATTTTCTCAAGGGGTTTCAAGATGTTTTTATTGACGACATCCCTTGTGAGCTACCTCCTAAACGAGGTAATGATGACCATGCAATCGAACTTCTTCCAAGAAGTTCACCGCCTAACAAACCTCCTTATAGAGTTTCTCAAACTCAACAAGAGGAGATTATGCGGCAAGTGCATGAGTTAGTTGAGAAGGGTATGGTTAGGCCAAGCTCATCTCCATTTTGCTCACCTGTGCTATTAGTGCAAAAGAAAGACGGCACATATCGTATGTGTGTCGACTATAGAGTACTAAATAGGATCACTATCAAGAATAGGTTTCCCGTTCCACGGGTAGAAGACCTATTTGATAAGCTACAAGGATCGACCTACTTTAGTAGGATTGACCTAAAAAGTGGTTATCATCAAATAAGGATAGTTGATCAAGACATTGTAAAGACCGCATTTTGCACCACATTTGGTCTTTAGGAATACATTGTCATGCCTTTTGGCTTGACCAATGCACCAACCACATTCAACCGCTTGATGGAGAGGCTGTTCAGGCCTCATCGAACCTTCACTAGAGTGTTCTTTGATGATATTATCATCTACTCTAATTCATTGGAGGAACACAAGCAACATCTCGAGGTAATATTTCAAGTTTTAAGAGAGAATAAACTTTATGTTAATCGAAAGAAAAGTGAATTTTTCTTGCAAGAGATTCAGTATTTAGGTCATATTATCTCTCAAGATGGCATCCAAATGGATCCATCTAAGTTTGAGGTAATAAAAGGATGGCCTAAACCAAGGAATCTTCATGAACTAAGAAGCTTTATAGGTATGTGTGCATACTATAGATGCTTCATAGAAAAGTTCTCACAAATTGCGGGACCATTACATGACCTAACAAAGAAAAGCGTTAGGTATACATGGTGTGCTAAGGAGAACGATGCTTTCGAAAAGCTTATCTCTCAACCTGTGCTTACACTACCGGATCTCTCAAAACCATTTGAGGTCCAATGTGATCTTGTGGTGATTGCCTTGGAGCTGTTTACTCCAAGAAGGGCATGCCATAGGCTATGAGAGTCAAAGGCTCGAACCTGTTGAGAAAGCTCTAGGCATATATGAAAAGGAACTCCTTGCAGTTATACATGCCTTAAACTCATGGAAGCACTATTTTTTGGGGACTCCTTTCATTCTGCGAACGGATCACCAAAGTCTTAAGTACTTCATGACGCAGACCAAGCTCTCCGACAAACAAATGAGGTGGGCAAATTTCCTTTCGCAATTTCATTTTCATATTTCTCACATTGCTGGCAAGCATAATCAAGTAGCTGATGCACTCTCAAGACGATCGAGAGTGAATGCGGTTTCCATAGCAACTCACAATGATCTATCTTCAATGATAGATGAGTATGCTATTGATCCCGATTTTAGGGATGTGATTTCAGCCCTTGCATTAGGGAAGAAAGAAGAACCATTTACCTTACAAGATTGTTATTGTCTCTATGGCAATAGACTATGCGTTACTAACTCACTACGTGAGAAAGTAATGTATGAATCTCATGCTCCACCTTATGCGGGGCATAGAGGGATTCGGTCCACCTTAAAGGGAATTGAAACATATTTCTATTGGCCTACCATGAAAGTGAACATACAAGAGTATGTTTCTAAATGTGTGGTATGCCAAAAGACAAAATTTGATAGAGGGAAGCAACCTGGATTGCTTCAACCCTTGCCAATCCCTAATTCACCATGGGAGAGCATATCCATGGATTTTATCTTTGGATTGCCTAAGTCTATCCATGGGAATACGGGAATATGGACGATAGTAGACAGGTTCAGTAAACAAGCTCATTTTATACTTGTCAAAAAGACTATCAAAGCCCATCAAATGGCAACCCTCTTCATTTCACAAATTTTCAAGTACCATGGCTTGCCAATGTCCATAGTGTCGGATAGAGATCCTAGAATGACCAGTAATTTCTGGAAGGGTCTCTTTGAGAATTTTGGGACAAGGCTAAACTTCTCTTCGGCCTATCATCTACAAACGGATGGCCAAAGTGAAATAGCTAACCTAACCATTCTCGATCTACTAAGAGCCTATGTAATGGAAGTAGATCAAAGATCCCAATGGGAGAAGTACTTACCCTTAGTGGAGTATGCTTACAATAACCCTGTACATACTTCCACGGGAAAATCACCTTTCGAGGTAATTGAGGGAAGATCAAAAAGTCCCTTGCTACTTAAGGTACATGGGAAGATCTTCGCTACAGATGAGTATAGCCGAGACCTACAAGAATCTTTCCAAAAGATTAAGGATGCTATCTCTATCTCACAGCAAAGGCAATAGCTGCTGCTGACAAGCACAGAAGATCCCAAGCCTTTAAAGAAAACGATTGGGTCTTGTTAAAGTTTCCCAAGGCTCGATTAAGGAACAGGATGGGCAAGAATCCTACGGGCCACCAAAAGTACTATGCTAAACTAGCAAAAAGGTACTATGGTCCCTTTCACATTATTAGGCCAATCAATGAGATGGCCTATCAACTCAAGTTGCCCAATCATTGGCTCATACACAATGCTTTCCATGTGAGCCTATTAAAGCCTTACAAAGGAGAGCCACCTCAAGAACCAACTATTGAAGACCCACCGGAGATCGAGGACCAAGAGGAGGTGCTGCAGCCCGAGTCCATTGTTCGACATGAAGACAAGGTATTAAGAGGCGGTAAGACTATCCGACGATATCTTATTAAGTTTAAGAATTATCCTTTTGAAGATGCTAGATGGATGCAAGGCATACAATTAAAGGATAACCTAAACCTTGTCAATGCTTACAATGCTTCCCAAGAGTAAGCAAATGTACAAAATGTTAAAAATGAACAAAGTTTTTGTCTTATAAGACTCTCTTTTTCTTTATTGTGCACAAAAATGAAGTAGTATGCATGCTTAGATCAAGTTTTCGGAGACGACGTCTCCCAAACACCAAGTAGAGCTTGTCACTCTACTATGGAAGATTGATAGGACTAATGTGCAGACATGCTTGCAGCAGCCTCAGGCTCTCAAGCACCAAATGGACTAGTCATCCATTGTGGAATGATGTTTTAGGGTAACATACGGATCCTCTACCCGCTAAAAAAAGGACTCATGAATATGCTTTATCTTCTCTACACCATAGTCGAGGACGACTATGATTTCAATAGAGAGCCAATGTCATAATAATCAATATCTAATTCTCCTAAATGATTTTCTCATATTAAACTGATCATTTAATGTGGGGATGCACCAGGGGAGAAAAAGCTAGAATATTGGTTAAGCTAGCAGACCGGCCACAATAGGGATCCAAAGGAGGGAATATAGGGATGCAAAGGGGGGGCCATCTGCAAAAGAGCCATGTGCAACAATGGGCTAAAAAGACCCTAAGGTTCAGCCCATCAAGACTTCCAAAATGCTAAGGTTCCAAAATTCAAAGGTTGTGTCCAAAGGGTTAAAGCTTAGGGGGAATTGGATGCTTTGTGTGCTCTCCAAAGTCAACACACATCCCTACACATGAGGGGGCGAGCCCTAAAGGTAGGGGATGATAGAGAAAGTCACACACTCACACACACAGGCTCCCTTTACACAAAGGGAATTAGGGACACATGTCAGCTCCCTAGCCCGGATGCCCACAAGGTGTGCCCAATTCCTATTGGATGACCCTTGAAGTGGACCAATGAGAATTAGGCTAGAGTAAATTTATCCTAATTAATTTTAAAACACTTAATAAAAAGAACCAATGAAAATTAAGTCTCCTGGATGATTATTGGACAGCCTGAGAAGGGGTCCAATAGGAATTGAGCAGCCCAATGGGCTACTTAATTCCTATTGGTCAGAATGGGGAAAGGTCCGATGGGGATTTAATTCATTTAAATCAATTAAGTTTAATTGATTAAGCTCTCACAAAAGGGGAAAGGGGGACACATGTCAGAAGGCTATCACTTATGCTGCTTAATAGCCATTGGCTGAGCTTGGCATTGTCCAATAGGGAGCCTGCAAGAGCAAATATCAAGAGGGCTCGCCCAAGAGAGAGAGGGGGCTGATTTTTGCAAGGCATTATCACACACACACTCACACAATCTCAGGTGTGAAGAAAGAGAAGACTATCTCTACCAAGCTTTAATGGAGAGCTCATCACCTACTCCAAGCTTGTGAGATAAAAGCCTACATCGACACACTCTTGGCTTGTGGATGCAAATCCAACCAAGAGTCAAGCTTCAATGCATGCTCATCTCCTCTACCAAGCTAATTACTAATCTAAAGGTATGCTAATATGAGTGATTATGTGAGCAGATGTACATCTTTCTCGTAAGATACTCCTTTTTCCTCTCAATCTACTCTCATACCCTGCTAGCTCTCACCATCTTCGAAGGTGTGTGAGGTCTTGGGTCTGAGAACAGGGATAATTCAAGTTTTGTTTGCTAAGTGTTTTGCTTAGTGCATGAAGCTTTCATCTTCATTGCACTAGCTAGTCTTGAAGGAACACAAAGAATTGTATTGTACAATGTCTCTCTTGATGGGAGAAACCATAATACAAAGCCTTATGGAGGGGGGACCGGCTCCATGCAAATCCGGTCCTCAACTGTTGTCATTAGCTTAATTTCTCTCTCTTTTGATAGTATTGTCGATGCTATCTAACTAGGTGTTATGCTTTTTGTTGCTCTCTCCACCCAAGCACTCTTGTAATTGTCATTAGGAATCTATTCTAATGAAATGCCCACTATGTTCATGCTCATTTTCGCTACACACAAGTTATTAGGCCATTGAATGTTACATGAGGAAAGAGACACGGCATCAATTGCCAAATCTCAGAAAAAGAAGAAAACACGAAGGAAGAGATCGCAAAAAGCAGCGAAGTCAGACCCCAGTTCAAAGACCAACATAGGGACTGGTGACGACCTCGTATATATGAATGACGCTGAAGAGGATTCTGATTCAGGTGAAACCATGGAGACCAAAACGAACACTAAGATAGAAACCAACAAGGAAGATCTTCATGAGCAACAATGGCCAGGATCCAAGAAGAAGATATGAACTTATCCAAACCCTAAAGAGGAGATCGAGCGAGTCAAGCAATTAAGGAGTTTTGTAGAAGATACCCAAAGGGATCTAGAACCAACACCTAGGCAGATCCAGATTACAGACACAGTGTTCCCTACGCAACAACAAGCTCACCAAGACCCTTAGCCATACCTAGTGTCATCCAAGAAGAAAGTGACTTAAAGTCATGGGAAAGTGGGCATACTCACTTCTTAATGGAAAGAATGTTTACAGAGGGACTACCTGATCCTATAGAAGAAATGGAGATTCCATCTTTCCCACGTCAAGGGACTGAAGCCCAAAAGGTGCCGTTAAACATTGCCAAATTGATGGATTTCATGTCTTCAGAAGTTAGAACCACCATCATGTCCAATCTATATAAATACCCTGAGCTAGTCTCAGCTCTTTGAGCGTTCCTCAATGGAGAACTAAAGTTTGGGCTACCACAATTTTCACAGATGGATGGAGCTGGGGAGATGCCAATAGAGGAGGAACACTCAGATCCACAACCCAACCTAGATGAGAACCTTGTTATAGAAATACCTTTTAACAAGTTGGGACAATACTTTGAGGGTGATGAATCCAATGCGACCATACCAATCACTACTAAGGGATTAACTTTGAAGGGAATCCTTGATGGTGGCACTGGGGTTAGCATTGTGACTAAAAATTGATGGGAAACTATGGGAAGACCTCACCTTGCGACCACAACCATAGTGGTGAAGATGGCCAATGGGTCTATTGTTAAACCTATTGGGATGCTAGAAGATCTCAAGACTCAAGGTCTTTGGACATAAAATAAGAGTTACCTTCATTGTTATGGATTTCTCCAAGCACACTATGGCATCCAGATGATCTTAAGACGTCCTTTCATGAGGGAAGCAAAAATGGTGCATGACTGGTCTAAAAACCATGTCTACTTGTAGTTCCAAGATTCTGTCATTCGAGTGGATCTTGTAACTGGTCGAGCACATCCTCTAGGAAACAGATTTATAATTGATCATAGATCCAACACCACAGTTCACTCGGCCTCATTGTAGTATTGTTGTACGTTTGAAGCGACACTGATGTTGGGGAAGATTCTCCTTATATGGATGTACTACCTGGGATGACTGAGTCGGACAATGTGGATTGGATCCAACTAGCAGCAACCATAGACACTTGGGGAAATAGGGGGACAACCTGGGTAACACCTGAGGGGGAGGAAATGCCCGTATCCTTAGATATGCTACAAGTAATGCATATAGCTTCTGACAAGACTCATCCTAATATAACGAAGAAAACATACAAGTGGGTCCCTAAAGCTTCTTTAGCGACCATAGCTAGTGCTAAAAAATAGAAGCCTTGTAAGAAACGTCCCACTTGCTCCAAGAAATGTAAGGAAATGTGGCGTTGGATTCCTAAACAACTATTGGAAGCCCAAGGGTACTATCAAGGAAATGATCAAATCTGGGTGCCAAAACGTAGATTGTGTTCTTACTTGTCACCTAACCCATGTGAGCCCAATCCCATAGATCCAAAACAAATCAACGATCGTGGAAAGAAAAAAATCACAGAATGCTATACACCCGTTCTAGAGCTAGTTTGGGTATCGAAGAAAGAACGATTTGTTCCACCTAGCTCAGGAAGGGGGGAGTCCCATGAAGCTTCTAGCTCCTCATGTAATGCATCCATAGAGATAAACGCTTCTCCACAGCCGCCACCTACAATTGTGGACCTCCATGAAGCTACAAAGGAATCCATACCTCCCAGTGTTCAAGAATCACCTGATGAACCACTTCAAGTTCGATCCTGGGAGAGTACCTTACCATCCTTGCAACTCGATGAGGCACCTAAGGTAATAGAAAACTACTGGAAAAAATCTTCACCTATTACCAATTGGAACAATTGGTTTCAAAGGGTGACGAACACATTTCAAATAGTATGACCTACCCAAGGAAGGGGGGAAGTCTTCATTCACGTCAGCCTATTGAATTATTTCCCTCCTACCTTTCTTTCCCCGACCTCTCAATCTCCCAATCTTAGGGAATGTATATATAAAGCCTTATACTCACAAAAAAAAAGAGCAAGAGCAATTAGCAAACGAGAATGCACAATAAAAGTCAAAACATTAACCAAACCTACACATTCACATCCGGTACACTGAAACAGAAACCTATGTCATCAAACACCTTTGATCCTCATCACTCGAGTGATGGAGGGTAGGTAAGATTAGTACGATAGGAGTGTTTCTGTTTTAGAGTTTAGTGATTAGCAAAGTTCTTTCTTCCCATTGATGTGCCTCCTAGAGTTATTCTTTGTGTTTCCTCGTGTGTACAAGAACGTGTTGTTGTGGTTAGGATTTGGACCTTCATGGAATCTTTCTCTCGTTCACACTTCAAATTAAGTGAGATCATGAACACAAACATGTGTTTCTTGTCCATTAGCATTGCCCCTTAGCTTTTTTGCATCCATGTTTGCCTGCTTTAATTGTGATTGGTAGCATGATATTCAATGCATTTGCTTAGTATCAAACATTAAATTCAATGTAATTTTTTGTCATAATCACTTGTCTAGGTTTAAAAATCAAGCAGTCCAACTAAGCTAGTTTGACCAAGCTAGGTGTTAGAGATCTTCTCTTAATACCATGGGGAATGCCTTCCTAATAATCAATGGTTACTTAGGTTCTTAATCCGATTTAGGCAGCATTGTGTGAAATATACTAGGGCTTTCTAGTGGTCTTAGTCCCTATTGACCTTTGGCTTAAGTATTATAAAGGGAGTTTACTAATGTGATGAGCCTAGGAAGGGTAACATTGTTATATGACCCCCCAAAGTTACAAAATTTAAATGCTGAAAACATACAGAAAGAAAAAACAAAGTGCCACAATGTAAAATCTTAAGCTGGAAGAGAAATCTCAGCTTGTTGATTTGGTACTTCACTCACATGTATCGCCTATGGTACTAGAGCCCTAGAGGTTCCCAGTGTTGGCGCTTTTCCTTGAAAAGCAAAAAACCCAAGGCATACAAAATAAGCACATACATCAAAATTGAAACAATGTGAAAAGACTTTGGGGGGTCAAAGGAAAGGAAATAAGTCAGGTGATGATTTCATGAGCAATTCCTTTTATCGTAACTTAATTCCAAGGTCTTCTAGGTATAGCCTCTAGTCAGCCCTCGCACATGAAATACTTGGCTCTCGCGATTAAACAACTTAATTGACCAGAGAAAATTGAGAAGCTTGCCCATGGTATTAATAGTCAATCTTCAGTGCCTTTCGATCGTTAAATTAGTGACCCCAGACTTGTTTAATTTTTTACCTTTACAATTGTTTATGTGTTTGATTATATTGAAATTTAATGTTTATTGTTGACAAATGGTTCAAAATTCTGTTACCAATCAAATTGTCTGCTTACAACTGCATATGATTTTTAATTGTATATGAGAATGAAATTACTGTGCCAATGTTGTTTGATTTTGCAGTGGACTGAAGGAGGCTAAGGACATTCATCTCAAATGCTCTTCCACCTCGATGAACGAGCTTCAACTCAATAGCTTCTGAGGACGGAATCTACATCAGAGAGGGGGGCATGTTAACCCTCACGCACATTCCTATCACCTAAGACAGATGCCGTATTATTTATTTGGTAGAGTCAGGTACCGGGATTGTCGGTCCAATAGGAAAAGGTTAAGAGTGATCGCCGATGAGAGGTGCACTCTAACTGGAACATTCAAGGGATTAGTTGGCTAAGCATGGGTGCCCAAGTGTGAACGAGGCGAGCTCATATAAAAGTCAACTAAACCTAAAATTCACTCATTCTCTCATTTGTGCAATTGAAGAGTGCTCTTGCTCCATCTCCATCTTCTTCTCCTACATCTCCTTGTGTATGTGTGTATGTGTGTATGCGAGAGAGAGAGAGAGAGAGAGAGAGAGAGAGAGAGAGAGAGAGAGAGAGAGAGAGAGAGAGAGAGAGAGAGAGAGAGAGAGAGAGTGCGATCGAGCATTGTGACAACGGCACGGTGGCGGTGAAGCGGTGAGCACGGCGCATCAGCAACTTCTTCTTCTTTGCGGCAAGGAATTCTCCACGACAGCAAGCGTAGAGTGGTGAGTGACACACCATCACCATCTTTGAGCTTACTAGTTTAGGCTAGTTGCATGCTTGGAGCCATTTGTGGCTTGCACATAGTGTATCGGCAAGTTCCCTTGCATTGACACGTGCGACAGACGTGCACACCCGATCATGAATACATTTAGGTTGCCTCTTCATTACATCCTGCAACAAGTGGCCTCGCCATCTCTGCTCGGATCGTTCCACTCATGAAATCTGCACATGATATGGCAACCGCCCTTCTTCCTCTATTTAAAAAGTGAGGGCGCATCTCTACCCCTCACTTAGGTTTGTTTGTGCTATGTTTTCTTATGAAAAAGAAAATTGTGTGACTGTATTGCTACTGCATCAAAGCATGGAGCTATCAACTCAAGTAACACATGTCGACATTTTTCTATACTTGCTTTTTTGGAAAAATGTTTATGCTGCTTGCATGGTACACTGTGGGGAATTTATTTTCTCGGTATAATAGGATACAATGGATTCTATCTTATCTTGGAAGGTTTTTTTGACTTTGGCAACCTGACCTACACTGGATTGCACACTCATTTCTCATTTGGGAAGTTCTCATTGCACTTCATGAATGTAATGTAAATGTGGAAGGCCTCCATGCAACGCTCCAGCACCTCCAACGCTCCAACACCTGAGAGAATGGTGGTATGTTGATTATGTCTTTCACACACACACACACACACACAGACAATAGGTCCCTCCCTCCCTCTCTCTCTCTCTCTCTCTCTCTCTCTCTCTCTCTCATACACACACACATACATAAAAACAAAACACGAGCATGTGTATACAACTGCTAAGTTTTGAGCACCAAGATAAGAGATTATTCATGACATGGAAGGTTCGTGCAAGCTTGCAAAGCCTTGGGACTATTTGACACCCCCTTGTCAGGTGGGATTGACGGTCCACAATATTGGGAAGTTGTGGAAGGTCTGTTTATTCTCAAGAATCAAAAGATTCCGGTCGGGTTGAGCCTCTGCGACTTGAACCACCACCTACCACATTGGAGTCTATGACTCTCCCACTAAGCTATCGTACGTCACTTGAAATGGAGGTGAGAACGTATATGATATATCAAAAATGACAGGGTGAGGATCACATGGTGTTCACTTAGAGATCACTTTGGGACGGTTGGGGTCACACATTGATCACTTTGAAATAAGTGGATTCACAAGGTGATCATATCTCGATTGGGATTCGCACGGGGATCACTTATTGATGTTCACATTGAGTTTACTTGGGGTTCACTTTAATTATGATTAAATGGTGATCATGTGGGGATTAATCAGCCATCGGACGGCACAAAACCAATCCTTCCACCCCCAATTTATAGGGACAATTGATCCTACTTGATAGAGGGGGTGTCAAATAATCGCGAGGCTTACAAAGGGAGGAGTTCTATATGGCCTTCAAAATGCAAAGTAAAGCCACCCTTCAAATAGCTTTTAAAAACAAAACAAGTGAGTGGTCACCTTTCAAATTTCAATTCAGAGCTGGAGTAAACCTACATGGCCTTCCCAAGGACTCTAAATATATGAATATAGGTAGAGTATTTTTTGACTTTACATTGCCAAACTCAAAAGTCTTTGTGTTTTTATTTTCTACCATATCAGTACTTCCCTTTTTATTTTATACCATATCAGTACTTCCCTTTCACTTTGATCCTACCTGATAGAGGGGGTGTCAAATAAATGCGAGGCTTACAAAGGGAGGAGTTTTGTATGGCCTTCAAAATGGAAAGTAAAGTCGCTCTTCAAACAGCTTTTAAAAACAAAAGTAGTGAATGGTCACCTTTCAAATTTCAATTCACAGATGGAGTAAAACTACATGGCCTTCCCAAGGACTCTAAATACTATGAATATATATATAGTACTTTTTGACTTTACATTGCCAAACTCAGAAGTCTTTGTGTTTTTATTTTCTACCATGTCACTACTTACCTTTCACTTTTGCATTTTAAATTAAGTGTTCCTTAAGGTTTTCTTTGAAACGAAGCACTGAATGACACATGGAGGGTCTCTCCTTCCTTGAAAAATTTAAGCTGCTTCATATATAGTATAGATATAAAAGTATAGATATCCTTCAAGATGCAATAGCAATTGACCAGATGTGGAGAAGAGCTCATTTTGCATTTGGGAAAAACATCTTTGAGGTTCTTTCTGTACCCATCTTATGCATACTCCCAAATGACATACTCCCAAATGACATACTCTAAGAAATGGCCCCTCAGATTGAAAGCTCGTCATCCCAATGACTTGATGCACATATCATGTAATTTATGTACTTTAGAAAATATATTTATGTGCTTCTAACGTATCAATTAGAGTTATATATCGTGCGGAAGCTCCCATGTGCATGGTAGGAGAGGGAGAGGAAGAGGGAGAGTATGCCTTTCACAATCGTCTACAAACCAAAAATCTCTCCCTCTCTCTCTCTCTCTCTCTCTCTCTCTCTCATAGTACCTTGGCCAACCTTGCACACCATTGAATATTCATCCATGTTTTCGCTCTCTAGCAACAGTGAGCACAACTTCTCGTTCTTGACCATTGCACTATCTCTCTCTATATACTACATAGGTCTAATAATAAGACACACCCGCCATGTTCGAAGTCTCCAAGACAAAATAAATGAGCCCCATGCTCTTATCCACAACCCCACTCTCATCTAAAATGTCCAGTTTTGTTGTCATGTTGTGTGCATTGAAGAGGTAAAGTGTTGAGCACGAATGCACCTCAAAAGCAAGTCAACCACACTGTGAACTTGATGATGGTCAACTTGAAGGATAGAATACCTTGGTTTAGAAAATAGGAGCAATTTAATACTATATAAAATCAAGATGGTGGCGATGGGCATGACTACGAAGCAAATGGTAATGAGGGTCTTTGCTAACCACATCTTCACCATGAAAGGAGACGAAACGCCAAGCTCAAATGAGAAAGATGACTTGCAAAGTTGGCTCACCAAACAACCACTGTTGATTTAAGTGAGGTTGTTTTCTCGTTCGATTAACACATGATTCTAGATAATTTTTGTAGTGACATCCTCATATTTAAGCTAGAAATTGAGCCAATTGCCCCCTATCTCGTCAGATAGATCTCTGAAGTCTCTTTGGGTGGTTCCTACTACATTAAAGTTTTTTTAAATATCTTCTACTTTTTCTTTTCCGTTTCCTTCTTCTTCTTTTGCTTCTTCTCTTCTCTCTCTCTCTCTCTCTCTCTCTCTCTCTCTCTCTCTCTCTCTCTCACACACACACACACACACACACACACACACACACACACACACACACACACACACACACACACACACACACACACACACACACACACACACACACACACACACACACACACACACACACACACACAGAGTATATTGAACCCATGACACGTGTAACCAACGATACGTGATAACATACACATGCACTTACACACAGACAAACGCACACACGTACACATACGCACACTAAAAATAACGCACTTTAGTTTTTTTTGAAAAAAACACAAGTTCTGATAAACACTCCATTAGAAAACTGATAATCTTTTGACATGGCACATGCTACTACTTCATTAGCGAAGGAATGATGGAAGAAAGAAGGACTCCAAAGCAGGACACAATGATGGTCTTTTACCAAGAGGAATGGCCCCTTCATTAAAAAGTCTCTTATTTGTAATTGTCTCGTCTCACCAAAAGCATGTACAAAACCTTGAATAAGTAATTTCCAGTGTCGTCAATTATCCTATAAAACAAGTGTGTCTGACAAAATTCAAGTAGTGGATGCACTGACACAAGTAAAACAAGAAAATTAATGCACGAACATGGTTGGTTCATGATTGATACACAATTTCTTTGTTTTTTTCCCCAAACTAGATGCTTGCCTGAGCATGGGTATACACAGGATATTACACAAATTTCAAGGTTTTTTTAAAATGAAAAATAGGTGTCTTCTACACTTGTGCCCTTATCAAATAATGCAATTGGTTTTTTCCAATCACTTCTACAAGGATAATAAAAAAGGTTTTTTTAAGGGGGAATATGACAAAACAAGGTGGCCAATTAAAAGGGTCCATGGTTGGTACTGCAACCTCTTCAAATAAAGCATTATACATAGTGTGGAGCCTTAAAGGCACCGCATGCGAGCATGGGATGATAAAAGCAGGTAGCGCAAAGAAAAAAATCGCAAGGCTCACTTAAAGAGCAACATATGTTGCACCAGGCATATGGCCCATGAGTAATCAATAGCATCGTCTTTATCTACTTCCCTGCACAAGGGATTGCGCAAGAAATTCACACACACACTCTCTCTCTCTCTCTAAAAGGCAGTTTATCAAAAGTGAATACCTCACATACCCTCACTTGATATTTCACCGTGTCTATCCCCACACTGTATGGAACGATCATTAAATTTCCTATGGATGATGAGAGGTTGACAACCTTTTTTGTGATGGATTAGGAAATAATCTTGGAATGAATACGCTAGTCCCATATACTTCACACAAGCAATACTTGCCCAGTTTGCTAGGTTTTCTAATTGCACTTGTGGTATTTCTCATCTTAGTCGATTTCGCACATCATGAGGTACACTCATTACCCACTCTATGCTGGTGTAACTTTGTTCTATGGGCTCACATGAATATACATATGAGTGATAGGTGGTGGTATATATAAGCTCACCATATCGGTACCTAACATGGAGTGTGGGTATCTTTAATCTTGGATCACATTCATAGAGGCTAGCATTGTGAGTCAGCCCATGCTTTGATACAGTATAACAACTTGCTACAAACCACTAATGGTATGATCATGGAGTCATGGCTCCCTTTTGGCTCATACACCTCGTAGGCTGCATGGTCTCCTCTTCTATGAGTGTAGGCATGTTCCTGCTCATCGTTTCCTTTGCCAGCCTTGCTCTTTTATGCATGTTCTCCCTTGGACACTCCTCCTCACTCGGCAACACCTTTAAGCCAACCTGTTGTTTCCTTATCTGGCTCCAGTTTGGCGCTAACCACTGAATACCAGTACCGCACGCACGGCCATTTTTCCTACTTCTTATCTCTACGCCAAACGGGATCTCACTTACCCTTGTGGGTTCCTCCTTGTTCATCAAACCCTTCAGATTGTCTCTTGGCTGGCTTGTCCTGGGGATTCGCTTACGTGAAGTGCTGTGATTTCCAATCGTTCTTTTCTTGCTCCATCTCTAACGGTACACCCCTTTGTGGTCACTATCTGCGTAGTCGCCAGGTAATCCTTGATTAGCCCATCATCACATCCTCATGGGATGTTACTCAACACACACACACACACACACACACACACACACACAATCTTGCAATCGAATAGAGAAAGAGAGGATCTCAAGTCCATGCACATAAAGATATGATTGATCAAATGCTGCTTGATCTAGCCATCTATTAGCATTGACATATCTCATGTTATGCAGTGAATTTTTACTTTTGTGTTTCCCCTTAAGGCACACCCTGATGATGAGTTCTTAGGCATCAACATTACTATTGTACTCGTAGCTGCCGCTTGCGAAATACAACATACAAATGGATGAACATGGTTCCAACAGGATAGCAAGAGGCCGGATCATACGAGGCTTGGCACTCCAACACAAGGAAGGAGGATATGCACACCTTCCTCACACATATAGTCGAAGACTCACCAAGTAGGTGCTTTGCATCTACTTAGAATGGCAATAGTAATCTTTTACTTGGGTAAGTGATCAAACCAATTTGTGAATTCTATCAAACACCTCTTAATTAAAGATTACCCATAGGTAGGTGCTCGTGCAGCTACTTGGAATCTGGCCAGTTTTACCTTCGCTAGATAATTAAGGTGTTTTTGAAGTACAACACAATGATAATATAGAAGAATAATTTAGTACTTAGATACTTTTCATCATTGGAATATTTTGTACTTTCAACCTCCTGTGAGGGTCTCATAAGAGATAGAAGTGAATGGAATTTTTGAAAACATGATCCAAAAATAAACAAAATGCTAGCAAATTTTTTGGGAATTATGAATTGCACACACACAATGTGGAATATCATCACTCATATCAGGTCGGCTACTGATTGCATACTCCAAGTTATAAAATGAAATTTGTCAGAGACGCTTTTGTTAGAGGTAATCGTGTCAAAAACTTGCATAAAAAACATATAATGCTAACAAATGTGACGGTAGCGTGAATGGGGATGAGACCTGTCATGAGGTCTCCTTCTAATGATTGAATCTTATGAGCATTGATTCTCTTTCAGTTATTTGAAGTCTTTTACACACACTTACACACACACACACACACACACACACACACACACACACACACACACACACACACACACACACACACACACACACACACACACACACACACACACAAGTGATTTACAATGAAACAATCAAATTGACAGCTCTATCTGACTCGGTGATACACAGTGTTGGCAAGGTTATTGGGTAACGCATGTTGAGGTTAGGGATATCTTCATACCAGCATAATGATAATGTTAACTGATTTTCTCTTAGGCCTTGATTGATTATGTGTTGGACTTTGCATATGCTTGATGTTAATATTGGTATATCCAAAAAGTTACTTTTTTACTCATTTTTTGAGATCTTGTTGAGCTATTTATAGGGAGCTTATGCACACTCACAAGAAGGGATGCAATCCGGGTGCCACTTGTTCTCTACAAACTGACGTGCTCAAGGTTTTCTTAATGGTTGGGAATTTGAGCAGGATGTATTATTCATCGACCTTGCATAGTTTTTAAGATTAACAACGTACAATTTTTGGACACAAGATGATATTTTACTGATATATATCTATAGGCATACATAGTTAAAAGTGGTTTGAATTAGTATTGGTAAAGCATATCTTTATTTGGCAAAGCAAAGGTATATATGGCACATATCTAATTGTAATAGATAAGATGCTTTTTTTTAATGATACTAAGACTTAAACCTCCTGTGGAGGGTCCCATTAAGAGAGGGCATCTACTGGATTTTTTGAAAAATTGCCCCAATTGCAAACAAGACTCTACTTGATTTTGGTCCAAATTGCTTACATTGGTTTTTTTAAAAACTTGCTTTCAATAACAACGCACTAATACACCTCTCTCAAAAAGGGGGCTCAACTTTCTTTGTTGACCAAGAGATCTACTTAATTGTTATCCATTTTTAGAAAAAAAATACTAGAGCTTAACTTTGATATGTATATTGACTTTGGTACATAGTTAAAAATCAATGATAATCCATAGGGTAGGCTTTAAGCTAATTCTGCAGGTGTGACATGGATAACAACTGGACCTAGCTTTGACAACTGTAATACACACAAGCATAGCCAGTTCTAACTGAATGCTTTTGTATGGGTGCAGGTAATAGTTGGATCCTTCTCCTCGTAGGATTAGTGGAAGTTTGTCTGTATGGATTGGATATCGTCAAAGTGGATCAAAATTATACCAATACCTGGAGAAAGGAATATCTACATCAAACATTTTCTCGTTCAGTAGAGGCTTAAGCTAATGTAAACTATTAAAATTAACAATTGATAGGATATTATATACATGTAACGTATCTTTTGGGTATATTGTCAATGTCCTTGTACATTTATCATTACCCTTATCCATATGTAAGTCTGATCTACTCCATTGTATGGTTCAATTGTTTGTATAAACAAACTATTGTTAGGTTTTTTATTTCAAACACACACACTTCTTCCTAGCTAGCCTTTGGTCGGGGCTAGCACCATACAATGGGTGTAGATCAGTTACATTAATACTAGCTTGACCCACGTTGGGGCTCTTTAGCTCCTAAATTGGTCAAGTACCTACAAGTTACATTAATACTAGCTTGACTCACCCAATCCAAAGGGATGGGTTGGGGCTCTTTAGATCCTAAATTGGTCAAGTACCTACAAGCTACATTATTACTAGCTTGACCCACCCAATCCAAAGGGATGGGTTGGGGCTCTTTAGCTCCTAAATTGGTCAAGCACCTACATGCTTACAGATAATCCATATATTGTAATCATTGTCCACGTACAAGAGGTAGTGGAATTTCAATTGGTCGTTGTCTTGCAGGATTGAAGTATATTATAGTAACCACCATGATGACACATGTCACTAATTTGGGGACACATCGACCAAAAACGTGAGATTCCAGGTATGTAGTGTTCATAGTACCATACTCTCCTCCATGGAGGACCCCTTATATTGTACAAAAATTTGATAATCATACCAAAACCCCAACACATTACAAATGATTGATTTATAAAAGTATTTACTACAATTGCTGGGGGATAGTTTCACTTGGTGGACTATCCCCTAGCAAGTGAATCTTTCCTTTGGGATGGGGGAGGGCGACACACACACACACACACACACACACACACACACACACACACACACACACACACACACACACACACACACACACACACACATACATTACACGATACCTAGGAACCTGGTTAATATGCTTGTAACTTTCTACTCATGCAGAAATCAGTCGGACACGCACTATTAGGCAAAGGCAGCAGTGGAGGAACAATGTGAATACCCCGGGGAATTTTTTGGAGAACATCTTATGCCATACTCGTGGAGATTGTTTTGCATATGGTTGTATTCAATTTTTTTTTCGAATAGAACATTCTATTTGGTGCCAAAAAATAAGTGGACTCGAAGTCTTCACGGGAATAGGGTCTAATGGATTCAGGGCACATAATAACTTTTAAAGCAATCTTACATGCTAGGAATAAAGCAAAATAGATGGTATTACTGCTAAACATAGTCTCTAAGCCGAGGTAAGAGCATGGATGTCTTTAATCACCAAAATTGGGTAGCACTACTGAGGGGCATATAAGCACAATGCAAACCACAGCATGCACCACACCTGCACCATCGCCCATCGCGCACACACGACCAAAGGAAGTGGAGGAGACTCCGCGCATTAACACTCCCTGCTGCTGCTGCTGCAGAGGCATCTCCTAACGCTGAGAGAGGCAATGGCGAATTCACAGGTAGATCCCCACCTTGATCTACTGAGCTTAACACACCGTACATACACATATGGTGCACTGTCTTGATTCGAATAGCTGAGGTACAAACTCAGGTATAAGTATGGGGTCAATAAGGATGATTGTGTATGAAAGATTCTTCATAAATTTAGCACATTTAATATCTGGATCATGCTGACCTTCATAGCATAAAAGAAAGCATGAACTAATCCGCATAGTGTAAAGATGCATAAAACAGTTTTCAAACCATGCAACAGTGTAGTGGTCCTTACTCGAGAATTCTGGTCTTTAAAAGCATAAATTGTACTGATCTTTACTGGTGCATTTGATTAAACAAAACTATGAAACTCTGAATATCATTTGCAATAGAGCTTTTGTACTGGGCATGAGCTGATGTGATTAGCTGGAGTACTGGTTTATTGAGTATATTCAGACAAGATGAAATGCCTAATTGAAAAATAAGGAAACTAGGACTTCGGGAACCTGCAACAGGAATATTGAGGAGATAACATATGCTTGATCAACTAATATAATGTCGGAGTACTTAGACCGCTTTTCAGATTTTTGTAACACCCACTTAATCACACAGATGCATGCAGATAAATGTCGTCTGGTTGTTGATAACACTCGGTTATGCATACCTGATCATATGCATGTTTACATAAAGTGGTTTTGGAAGATAATAAATATGGAAGTGGTCGCTTGTCAAGAAAAAATGGTATAATAACTGTGGTTTTTGAGCGGTTTTTGAATCACATATATTGCTGGACTTAAGGAATCCTTTCGCAATTTTACTCTCGGATCCGGAAACATATCATAGCGAATGAGCGGGCTGGCTTAGCTGGTCCGAGAATACAAAATCTAAAAAAAAAAGGGGGGGATGTTGGGAACCAAGCTGGATGAAAACACATGCTTGCTCAAAGTTAACATAATTGTAGGAGTAACTTGGTGGTTACAGACTTAATCTGAATAAGGAAATGCTTTTTGTGGTTGAGACTGGATTATGCTTAACCAATCACTTGCAGGTATTGATAAAGGTAGTTTTTGGAAAGACATGAATATTAAGGTTTTTTTTGGAAGACAACTGCTTGCTTGTCAAGATAAATGACTGGTTTTTTTGAGAGCAGGTTTTGAATCACATACAGGAAGATAATTGGAATGTTTGAAACCTTGATACGGTTATGGTTTTTTTTGAAAATTGTTTAGAAAAACAAACAAAACTCTGGAAAAATTTGTTCAAAGATCGAGTACAATGATTGCCAATGCTCATGAAATGAATGCTTGTCTGATACAGAAACCAAACAAAGTAAGGCTGTCTACACGAATTAGGGTGAATAGTAACCAAGAGACCATGAAGGCAATTAATAATAAGCTACAAATGGCCAGATTGGAGCTTAAATCACCTACAATAGAACCCTATAGGACTAGGGAATACTTACCTAGGAAAGCAAAAGAAGTTTTTGAACCGACCATTGTAAAAAATCAAAATTCAGGATAATAGTAGGAGGTTGTTCTAGGGGTGTGACAACAATAACAAGTGGCAGAGGTCACTTGGTACCTGTCTACCCATTCATTGTAGCCTATTCTAATAAGCTTTGATGTTTGGATGGTGGCAGGTACCGATCTCTCCTTCACTTACCAGAGGACGTCCTACTCCTCCTGAGTGACATATTGTACTTCATTCTTGAAAACTTAATTCAGTAATTTATGATCATGTTCTCTGATTGTATAAATATGATTGTATCATGCCTTGAAGTCTACTAGTTGTGTTCAATGGTGCAATTCACTATATAGTTTACATGAAGTGCTGTGATTTCCCATCATTCATTTCTCTCTCCATCTCTACCGGTACACCCCTTTGTGGTCACTATCTGCATAGCCGCCAGGTAATCCTTGATTAGCCCATCATCACATCCTCATGGGATGTTACTCAACACACACACACACACACACACACACACACACACACACACACACATACTTGTTCAAAAGTGTTGCCTAAAAAAAAGAGAGTCTATCATAGATAAGAGCAGATAAAACCGCCTAGGTTCCTCTTACATCACAGTTAAGCCATCCATTACATGATCACAAAAACAACTATCGCAATAGAAACATATGGGTGGTCGTTCAGTATGGGGCAGGATACGATTAGCTAATACCATGCTTAAACCTCTGGTTCGGGGAGAAAAATCAAAGTATCCTCGTAAGTAAGGGCCAAAATGAGGATATAGGAAGAGCTTGTGATGAGGAATAAATTGTGCCAGTAGGAATAATCGCTCTGAGAACCTGCGCCTCATAGACTGCTCAACGTAATAGTACTTCGGACCTAAACCCATGGCCTCTTTTACCATTGCCAGACTAATGTTCTTCTTGAAATGCTCTCGACCCCATAATGTTACTTTGGTGAGTTTATCTTGATATGTCCACCACTGTGTTTGGGCTACAGATGTTCCCTGGTTCGGAAAGAGAAGGCTGGCATATTTTTTAACAAATGATCTACGAGCTAACTCATTAGTCTGCTGCTGCAGGTGTTGGACTGCAAAAGCTAATATCAAATCAGTGTTTGTTGCCATGAGGGATAAGTGTAAAAAAGATTACTAACTTTCTATACTAGTGTCTGATGCCACTCTAATGGCTTCCTTTCTCTTATACTAAATAGGGTATAACTCTGCTTTGTCCTTACTCGGGTTAAAACACCAAACAATAGGTATATGGAATATATGTCCTATCCTTGATAGGTATAGGGAATATTGTTTAAAGATCTTCTGAATACCTTGCATGGTGTTGCTTATGAAGTGATATAACCTAGTGTTAAAAACCCTTCATCTGGTACATATGTGTTGATGCCACTCCAGGCTGGGCTTTTTACAAAACAAGGAAATACCTTAAAAACACCTAACTTGGGTGTAGGAAAGTTTTTTTTTTTTTAAAATAAAAGGACTTGGAATAATATGCATTACCCCTTGAAATACTAATAGGAAGGGACTAATTGGTTAGTAGTACCTAAAAACATCATCGGGTATGGGGCCTTTAGCTTACCAAAGCTGTAGATATCTGATAGATATGACTTAGCCTTGATAGATATATAGAATAATGTTTGATTTTTCCTCTGAAAACCGTGCATATTGTTGCTTAGGTTTTTTGCATATATATAATCTATTATCAAAAGAACCCTTCATCTATGTATGTACTAATGCTACTCCAGGCCTGCTCTATACAGTACGAAAAAATACTATAAACTTTTTTTGGCCTAGTCCCCTTTAGTACCCTTTGAATTGCTAACTGGTTGTCTACAGTAGGATTGGAATAACTGTTTCCTAATACCATCTTCAAAATTGGGCTGCAGCCTACCAGGGTATATTACCTCTTGTCTACCGCTCAGAGCTTCTATGGTGCATGGGAATGCTAGCTTAAAACATGGTATTTCCTTCTTAAGAAGAATTGGACTAAGGGGGTCATTATCTTCTGCCTTCGAGTTACTTAGTACTAATAACCCACACCCTGCATAGCCGTTCGCTTTACACGCCATGCCTCGGCGCCCATTGTGCTCATTCATCTGCTTCTGCTTGGCTTTGTGCACCTATGTCATCCTCTCGTAGTAGTATGACAGTATGCAGATCTTCTGGGATTACGGGCTGTCGAATATGATCTTATAGAGTACGCTCTGTATTGACACCATGGCTATATAAACTTGTGAGTTTTACTCACTTGGCATTTGTTTACTGTTTATGGTAAGGGAATTTGTAAATGTTTTTACATTGAGGGGTGAGAACTGTTCTGCACTCAGATGACAAGTGGGAAGGAAATCATCGTGGGGGCTGGACTGCCTACTACTCCGAGTTCACAAGTCAAATAGCATGTAGCTTTGTCTGCGTGGAAAATACTGTGTATTTGTTTTGGTATTATGTTTTATGCGGAGATAATCTTTCCATACATGTTGTTGGGTTCTAACGTACAAAACTTAATGAAGCTGACATACTAAAGATCACACCCTATGGGACATAGGGTTGCTGTGGGTGTTTCTCCTTGCTCATGACTGGTTCGTAATTATAGAAAACTGTAAAATGATGCTTTGTTTCTATGATTAGGGGCATCTTTGTGTTACATATCGGGGGGTTGTGGATTTGAGAACTGACTGTATTGTAATATGTCAGAGATCTGCTGAAAAAAATCCGGGTTTAAGAGGACTATCTCTACCACTGTCGGATTTTGTCTAGTTTGTTGATTGGCTTCTAGAAAACTTCAATAAATATCTTAATGCAGGGCGAAGCGTGTTTTGCTGACTGTGTGTTGTACATGACATAAAGAAAAAAAAGTGACACCTTTATGAGATTTTTTAGGGTTAAAGAATCAGGACTTGCACCGTTAATAATCTAATGTTTGAATAGGTAGGAGGCCTATATTGACTTCTAAAAATAGATATTAATGACATGGATGGGGTTTTTTTGTGTGTGTCTCTATAACATAAAAGGCCGATAATTGGGGCACTCATGGATAGTGTACGATAGAAGATCTCTTAAAACAATTCTGCTCTAAACCGAGATAGAGCTATTTTTGGGTTCCGGGCATCATAGAAAACCAAAGTACGGCCATATTCAATGACCCTGATATAAAGGTCCAGCCCGTAATCATATTTGCCCCAGCTATGTGGTATATACTAACAGGGAGTATGGCATCTCTACTGAGGACTTTTATTCAGGGATAGCTCTATTCTATGATAAAAACCAATATTATAAACGGTTCTCTAAAAAATGGGGTAGTGGCCTTAACCAGCTGCTGTTTAGTTCAGTAATAAAGTACAAAATTTGGTTCAAAAATATGGTGAGCTACTAAATCCTAGGTGATTAACATGGTGCACTAGGAGATGATTAACAACGTGTAGTTTTTGGACACAAGATGATATTTTATTGATATATATCTATAGGCATACATAGTTAAAAGTGGTTTGAATTAGTATTGGTAAAGCATATCTTTATTTGGCAAAGCAAAGGTATATATGGCACATATCTAATTGTAATAGATAAGATGCTTTTTGTTTATGATACTAAGACTTAAACCTCCTGTGGAGGGTCCCATTAAGAGAGGGCATCGACTCGATTTTTTGAAAAATTGCCCCAATTGCAAACAAGACTCTGCCTGATTTTGGTCCAAATGCTTACATTGGTTTTTTTAAAAACTTGCTTTCAATAACAACGCACTAATACACCTCTCTCAGAAAGGGGGCTCAACTTTCTTTGTTGACCAAGAGATCTACTTAATTGTTATCCATTTTTAGAAAACAAATACTAGAGCTTAACTTTGATATGTATATTGACTTTGGTACATAGTTAAAAATCAATGATAATCCATAGGGTAGGCTTTAAGCTAATTCTGCAGGTGTGACATGGATAACAACTGGACCTAGCTTTGACACCTGTAATACACACAAGCATAGCCAGTTCTAACTGAATGCTTTTGTATGGGTGCAGGTAATAGTTGGATCCTTCTCCTCGTAGGATTAGTGGAAGTTTGTCTGTATGGATTGGATATCGTCAAAGTGGATCAAAATTATACCAATAACTAGAGAAAGGAATATCTACATCAAACATTTTCTCCTTCAGTAAGGGCTTAAGCTAATGTAAACTATTAAAATTAACAATTGACAGGATATTATATACATGTAACGTATCTTTTGGGTATATTGTCAATGTCCTTGTACATTTATCATTACCCTTATCCATATGTAAGTCTGATCTACTCCATTGTATGGTTCAATTGTTTGTATAAACAAACTATTGTTAGGTTTTTTATTTCAAACACACACACTTCTTCCTAGCTAGCCTTTGGTCGGGGCTAGCACCATACAATGGGTGTAGATCAGTTACATTAATACTAGCTTGACCCACGTTGGGGCTCTTTAGCTCCTAAATTGGTCAAGTACCTACAAGTTACATTAATACTAGCTTGACTCACCCAATCCAAAGGGATGGGTTAGGGCTCTTTAGATCCTAAATTGGTCAAGTACCTACAAGCTACATTATTACTACCTTGACCCACCCAATCCAAAGGGATGGGTTGGGGATCTTTAGCTCCTAAATTGGTCAACCACCTACATGCTTACAGATAATCCATATATTGTAATCATTGTCCACCTACAAGAGGTAGTGGAATTTCAATTGGTCGTTGTCTTGCAGGATTGAAGTATATTATAGTAACCACCATGATGACACATGTCACTAATTTGGGGACACATCGACCAAAAACGTGAGATTCCAGGTATGTAGTGTTCATAGTACCATACTCTCCTCCATGGAGGACCCCTTATATTGTACAAAAATTTGATACTCATACCAAAACCCCAACACATTACAAATGATTGATTTATAAAAGTATTTACTACAATTGCTGGGGGATAGTTTCACTTGGTGGACTATCCTCCAGCAAGTGGATCTTTCCTCTGGGATGGGGGAGGGCGACACACACACACACACACACACACACACACACACACACACACACACACACACACACACACACACACACACACACACACACACACACACACACACACACACACACACACACACACAGACACACATACATTACACGATACCTAGGAACCTGGTTAATATGCTTGTAACTTTCTACTCATGTAGAAATCAGTCGGACACACACTATTAGGCAAAGGCAACAGTGGAGGAACAATGTGAATACCCCGGGGAATTTTTTCGAGAACATCTTATGCCATACTCGTGGAGATTGTTTTGCATATGGTTGTATTCAATTTTTTTTTGGAATAGAACATTCTATTTGGTGCCAAAAAATAAGTGGACTCGAAGTCTTCACGGGAATAGGGTCTAATGGATTCAGGGCACATAATAACTTTTAAAGCAATCTTACATGCTAGGAATAAAGCAAAATAGATGGTATTACTGCTAAACATAGTCTCTAAGCCGAGGCAGGAGCATGGATGTCTTTAATCACCAAAATTGGGTAGCACTACTGAGGGGCATATAAGCACAACGCAAACCACAGCATGCACCACACCTGCACCATCGCCCATCGTGCACACACAGCCATCAGTGCCCAAAAGCTGGCCCGAACCAAAGGAAGTGGAGGAGACTCCGCGCATTAACACTCCCTACTGCTGCTGCAGAGGCATCTCCTAACGCTGAGAGAGGCAATGGCGAATTCACAGGTAGATCCCCACCTTGATCTACTGAGCTTAACACACCGTACATACACATATGGTGCATTGTCTTGATGCGAATAGCTGAGGTACAAACTCAGGTATAAGTATGGGGTCAATAAGGATGATTGTGTATGAAAGATTCTTCATAAATTTAGCACATTAAATATCTGGATCATGCTGACCTTCATAGCATAAAAGAAACCATGCACTAATCCACATAGTGTAAAGATGCATAATACAGTTTTCAAACCATGCAACAGTGTACTGGTCCTTACTCGAGAATTCTGGTCTTTAAAACCATAAATTGTATTGATCTTTACTGGTGCATTTGATTAAACAAAACTATGAAACTATGAATATCATTTGCAATAGAGCTTTCGTACTGGGCATGAGCTGATGTGATTAGCTGGAGTACTGGTTTATTGAGTATATTCAGACAAGATGAAATGCCTAATTGAAAAATAAGGAAACTAGGACTTCGGGAACCTGCAACAGGAATATTGAGGAGATAACAAATGCTTGATCAACTAATATAATGTCGGAGTACTTAGACCGCTTTTCAGATTTTTGTAACACCCACTTAATCACACAGATGCATGCAGATAAATGTCGTCTGGTTGTTGATAACACTCGGTTATGCATACCTGATCATATGCATGTTTACATAAAGTGGTTTTGGAAGATAATAAATATGGAAGTGGTCGCTTGTCGAGAAAAAATGGTATAATAACTGTGGTTTTTGAGCGGTTTTTGAATCACATATATTGCTGGACTTAAGGAATCCTTTCGCAATTTTACTCTCGGATCCGGAAACATATCATAGCGAATGAGCGGGCTGGCTTAGCTGGTCCGAGAATACAAAATCTTAAAAAAAAAGGGGGGGATGTTGGGAACCAAGCTGGTTGAAAACACATGCTTGCTCAAAGTTAACATAATTGTAGGAGTAACTTGGTGGTTACAGACTTAATCTGAATAACGAAATGCTTTTTTTGGTTGAAACTGGATTATGCTTAACCAATTAATTGCAGGTATTGATAAAGGTAGTTTTTGGAAAGACATGAATATTAAGGTTTTTTTTGGAAGACAACTGGTTGCTTGTCAAGATAAATGACTGGTTTTTTTGAGAGCAGGTTTTGAATCACATACAGGAAGATAATTGGAATGTTTGAAACCTTGATACGGTTATGGTTTTTTTTGAAAATTGTTTAGAAAAACAAACAAAACTCTGGAAAAATTTGTTCAAAGATCGAGTACAATGATTGCCAATGCTCATGAAATGAATGCTTGTCTGATATAGGAACCAAACAAAGTAAGGCTGTCTACACGAATTAGGGTGAATAGTAACCCAGAGAACATGAAGGCAATTAATAATAAGCTACAAATGGCCAGATTGGAGCTTAAATCACCTACAATAGAACCCTATAGGACTAGGGAATACTTACCTAGGAAAGCAAAAGAAGTTTTTGAACCGACCATTGTAAAAAATCAAAATTCAGGATAATAGTAGGAGGTTGTTCTAGGGGTGTGACAACAATAACAAGTGGCAGAGGTCACTTGGTACCTGTCTACCCATTCATTGTAGCCTATTCTAATAAGCTTTGATGTTTGGATGGTGGCAGGTACCGATCTCTCCTTCACTTACCAGAGGACGTCCTACTCCTCCTGAGTGACATATTGTACTTCATTCTTGAAAACTTAATTCAGTAATTTATGATCATGTTCTCTGATTGTATAAATATGATTGTATCATGCCTTGAAGTCTACTAGTTGTGTTCAATGGTGCAATTCACTATATAGTTTACATGAAGTGCTGTGATTTCCCATCATTCATTTCTCTCTCCATCTCTACCGGTACACCCCTTTGTGGTCACTATCTGCATAGCCGCCAGGTAATCCTTGATTAGCCCATCATCACATCCTCATGGGATGTTACTCAACACACACACACACACACACACACACACACACACACACACATACTTGTTCAAAAGTGTTGCCTAAAAAAAAGAGAGTCTATCATAGATAAGAGCAGATAAAACCGCCTAGGTTCCTCTTACATCACAGTTAAGCCATCCATTACATGATCACAAAAACAACTATCGCAATAGAAACATATGGGTGGTCGTTCAGTATGGGGCAGGATACGATTAGCTAATACCATGCTTAAACCTCTGGTTCGGGGAGAAAAATCAAAGTATCCTCGTAAGTAAGGGCCAAAATGAGGATATAGGAAGAGCTTGTGATGAGGAATAAATTGTGCCAGTAGGAATAATCGCTCTGAGAACCTGCGCCTCATAGACTGCTCAACGTAATAGTACTTCGGACCTAAACCCATGGCCTCTTTTACCATTGCCAGACTAATGTTCTTCTTGAAATGCTCTCGACCCCATAATGTTACTTTGGTGAGTTTATCTTGATATGTCCACCACTGTGTTTGGGCTACAGATGTTCCCTGGTTCGGAAAGAGAAGGCTGGCATATTTTTTGACAAATGATCTACGAGCTAACTCATTAGTCTGCTGCTGCAGGTGTTGGACTGCAAAAGCTAATATCAAATCAGTGTTTGTTGCCATGAGGGATAAGTGTAAAAAAGATTACTAACTTTCTATACTAGTGTCTGATGCCACTCTAATGGCTTCCTTTCTCTTATACTAAATAGGGTATAACTCTGCTTTGTCCTTACTCGGGTTAAAACACCAAACAATAGGTATATGGAATATATGACCTATCCTTGATAGGTATAGGGAATATTGTTTAAAGATCTTCTGAATACCTTGCATGGTGTTGCTTATGAAGTGATATAACCTAGTGTTAAAAACCCTTCATCTGGTACATATGTGTTGATGCCACTCCAGGCTGGGCTTTTTACAAAACAAGGAAATACCTTAAAAACACCTAACTTGGGTGTAGGAAAGTTTTTTTTTTTTTTTAAATAAAAGGACTTGGAATAATATGCATTACCCCTTGAAATACTAATAGGAAGGGACTAATTGGTTAGTAGTACCTAAAAACATCATCGGGTATGGGGCCTTTAGCTTACCAAAGCTGTAGATATCTGATAGATATGACTTAGCCTTGATAGATATATAGAATAATGTTTGATTTTTCCTCTGAAAACCGTGCATATTGTTGCTTAGGTTTTTTGCATATATATAATCTATTATCAAAAGAACCCTTCATCTATGTATGTACTAATGCTACTCCAGGCCTGCTCTATACAGTACGAAAAAATACTATAAACTTTTTTTGGCCTAGTCCCCTTTAGTACCCTTTGAATTGCTAACTGGTTGTCTACAGTAGGATTGGAATAACTGTTTCCTAATACCATCTTCAAAATTGGGTTGCAGCCTACCAGGGTATATTACCTCTTGTCTACCGCTCAGAGCTTCTATGGTGCATGGGAATGCTAGCTTAAAACATGGTATTTCCTCCTTAAGAAGAATTGGACTAAGGGGGGTCATTATCTTCTGCCTTCGAGTTACTTAGTACTAATAACCCACACCCTGCATAGCCGTTCTCTTTACACGCCATGCCTCGGCGCCCATTGTGCTCATTCATCTGCTTCTGCTTGGCTTTGTGCACCTGTGTCATCCTCTCATAGCAGTATGACATTATGCAGATCTTCTGGGATTACGGGCTGTCGAATATGATCTTACATGGCTATATAAACTTGTGAGTTTTACTCACTTGGCATTTGTTTACTGTTTATGGTAAGGGAATTTGTAAATGTTTTTACATTTTGGGGTGAGAACTGTTCTGCACTCAGATGACAAGTGGGAAGGAAATCATCGTGGGGGCTGGACTGCCTACTACTCCGAGTTCACAGGTCAAATAGCATGTAGCTTTGTCTGCGTGGAAAATACTGTGTATTTGTTTTGGTATTATGTTTTATGCGGAGATAATCTTTCCATACATGTTGTTGGGTTCTAACGTACAAAACTTAATGAAGCTGACATACTAAAGATCACACCCTATGGGACATAGGGTTGCTGTGGGTGTTTCTCCTTGCTCATGACTGGTTCGTAACTATAGAAAACTGTAAAATGATGCTTTGTTTCTATGATTAGGGGCATCTTTGTGTTACATATCGGGGGGTTGTGGATTTGAGAACTGACTGTATTGTAATATGTCAGAGATCTGCTGAAAAAAATCCGGGTTTAAGAGGACTATCTCTACCACTGTCGGATTTTGTCTGGTTTGTTGATTGGCTTCTAGAAAACTTCAATAAATATCTTAATGCAGGGCGAAGCATGTTTTGCTGACTGTGTGTTGTACATGACATAAAGAAAAAAAAGTGACACCTTTATGAGATTTTTTAGGGTTAAAGAATCAAGACTTGCACCGTTAATAATCTAATGTTTGAATAGGTAGGAGGCCTATATTGACTTCTAAAAATAGATATTAATGACATGGATGGGGTTTTTTTGTGTGTGTCTCTATAACATAAAAGGCCGATAATTGGGGCACTCATGGATAGTGTACGATAGAAGATCTCTTAAAACAATTCTGCTCTAAACCGAGATAGAGCTATTTTTGGGTTCCGGGCATCATAGAAAACCAAAGTACGGCCATATTCAATGACCCTGATATAAAGGTCCAGCCCGTAATCATATTTGCCCCAGCTATGTGGTATATACTAACAGGGAGTATGGCATCTCTACTGAGGACTTTTATTCAGGGATAGCTCTATTCTATGATAAAAACCAATATTCTAAATGGTTCTCTAAAAAATGGGGTAGTGGCCTTAACCAGCTGCTGTTTAGTTCAGTAATAAAGTACATCACCTGTATAACGATAAACAAGTGCTAACTGAGCGTTTTATTGTTTATTATGGGTGCAGGTGAGGGATACCTTCTTTGATTAAAACAGGCTATTCTTTATGTCTTGAATTTGATGCTCGTTCGAATGGGGAGCGGCTCTACTACCATTCTTTGGGATTGTATTTTCCTATGATGTATTCTCGGTTACTGATACCATGTACATAATTTATTTTCAAACATGCAAATAAACTTTTTGTGCATAACCCTTATACTTGTCTAGGATCTGGCTGTCCGTGAACACTTGTGTTTGTTTGCGTATATATGTATTTAAAACAGCAACACACACACACACATACACACACACACACAAACACACACACACACACACACACACACACACAATCTTGCAATGGAATAGACAAAGAGTACTTTTCATCATTGGAATATTTTGTACTTTCAACCTTCTGCGAGGATCTCATAAGAGATAGAAGTGAATGGAATTTTTGAAAACATGATCCAAAAATAAACCAAATGCTGGCGATTTTTTTGGGAATTGTGAATTGCACACACACAATGTGGAATATCATCACTCATATCAGGTCGGCTACTGATTGCATACTCCAAGTTATAAAATGAAATTTGTCAGAGACGCTTTTGTTAGAGGTAATCTTGTCAAAAACTTGCATAAAAAACATATAATGCTAACAAATGTGATAGTAGCTTGAATGGGGATGAGACCTGTCATGAGGTCTCCTTCTAATGATTGAATCTTATGAGCATTGATTCTCTTTCAGCTATTTGAAGTCTTTTACACAGAGACACACACATACACACACACACACACACACACCCAATTAAGAGATCTCTTGGTCAACAAAGAAAGTTAAGCCCCTTTCTGAGAGAGGTGTATTAGTGTGTTGTTATTGAAAGCAAGTTTTTTTAAAAAAACCAATGTAAGCAATCTGATCAAAATCGGGCAGAGTCTTGTTTGTAATTCGGGCAATCTTTTTAAAAATCCAGTAAATGCCATCTCTGAATGAGACCCTCCACAGGAGGTTTAAGGCTTAGTATCATAAACAAAAAGCATCTTATCTATTACAATTAGTTATGTGCCATATATACCTTTGTTTTGCCAAATGAAGATATGCTTTACCAATACCAATTCAAACCACTTTTAACTATGTATGCCTATAGATATATATCAGTAAAATATCATTTTGTGTCCAAAAACTGTACATTGTTAATCTTAAAAACTATGCAAGGTCGATGAATAATACACCTTGCTTAAATTTAAAACCATTAAGAAAACCTTGAGCGCGTCAGTTTGTAGAGAACAAGTGGCACCCAGATTGCATCCCTTCTTGTGAGTGTGCATGAGCTCACTATAAATAGCTCAACAAGATCTCAAAAAACGAGTAAAAAAGTAACTTTTTTGATATACCAATATTAACATCAAACATATGCAAAGTCCAACACATAATCAATCAAGGCCTAAGAGAAAATCAGTTAACATTATCATTATGCTGGTATGAAGATATCCCTAACCTCAACATACGTTACCCAATAACCTTGCCAACACTGTATACCACCGAGTCAGATAGAGCTGTCGGTATATTGAATTTGGTACATAGTTTAAAATCAATAATAATCCATAGGGTAGGCTTTAAGCTAATTCTGCAGGTGTGACATGGATAACAACTTGACCCAGCTTTGACACCTGTAATACGCACAAGCATAGCCAGTTCTAGCTGAATGCTTTTGTATGGATGCAGGTAACATCTGGATCCTTCTCCTTGTAGGATTAGTGGAGGTTTGTCTCTATGGATTGGATGTCGTCAAAGTGGATCAAAATTATAGCAATACCTGGAGAAAGGAATATCTACATGAAAAATTTTCTCATTCAGTAGAGGTTTAAGCTAATGTAAACTATTAAAATAAACAATTGACAGGATATTATATACATGTAACTTATGTTTTGGGTATATTGTCAATGTCCTTGTACATTTATCATTACCCTTATCCATATGTAAAGTCTGGTCTACTCCATTGTATGGTTTAATTGTTTGTATAAACAAACTATTGTTAAGTTTTTTATTTCAAACACACACACACACACACACACGTTATCGATCTCTCTTAAGCAAACCTATTGTAGCCTATTCCCTCTAACACACCAGGACGGCGCATGCGCAAGGGCCATCCGCAACAAACACTCAAAGTCCTCTAACCACACCGGGATTGGCGTGTGCTTCACGACAATCCGCAACAGATAGTACATGGATTGCACATATTGGCTCTACGGAAGGTAACATAGATGGTTATTTTATATACACTACTTTATATTAATAAAAGTATTGTGAACTGTCTTCTTTCTATAAAGCATAAAAAACTAGATACAATAGAAACAATACCAACACAAGTAAAGGCATACTCATAATGAAATCAACACACACACAATCATGAGGATACTCATAATAAAGGTTTTTAAAAGCAAAAGCATAGTAAGGTTGCATCACACACAAGTGCATATACACTTGAGGGTGCACACAATGTCCGAACCACCCAAAAAAAAACATAGCAACATGTATTCAAGTACATATGAATAAAGGTACAACGTACCATATCTAGGACATAATACCAATCGGCATGCGTATTACCAGTTTTGGTACTGTAACAAGGTTGGTGTTTTTTACTCGCCTACAACTACACAAATGACGATGACAAGTGCGGCTCAGGTACCAAGCTACCTATTATTTTTGATTACACACATAACGTTTCTATAAACACAAATCAAATATGTAGGATCGTTGCTACCAAAAGTTTTCAAAATCTGGGGTGATTAGTACATAACTACACAGGAATGTAACACGGTAATTGTTTTTCAAAATAAAACACATTAGATCTATATACCATAGTAATAGAATTTTGGACATCCCAAAAGGATACATGCATAGGATCCTAAATACATAAGAAAGAGGGACATAAGGGGAAGCTCCAAACATAATGGGACACATATGTCTAATTATTGTTAACAAACAGGGATACAGGCAGACAACTAGGATGAGCATCACTTGGGATAGCTCTAACTCCAACGAATTTGGGACAAGCTTATGGCTGCACGTAATAGACAAAAGCCAATAGCAATTAGGGACCCTGTCTCCAAACCATGTAAACCCATTAAATCCTTCAAAGTCGTAATAGACCCTACTTACATAGACGCGCTAAAGAAGACATAATATATGTTTAGGAGTATGGTAAGGGGTTTTGGGATGTGACAACAATAACAAGCAGTGGGGATTTCTTGATATACCTGTCATCCATTTAGTACAAATTAGTTCTAATTAATTGTACTGGTGGTTGGTTGGCACGTAAAGACCCCTACTCTCATCTGGTAGGAATTTCGGCTTTAACTCCTACTTTGCCGTGTATCCACGTATCTTGTAATGTATTTTATATCAAGAAGTTCTTCTATGTTTTGTTGTACAATTGGCTTTTGCAAAGAGTATTTAAGTTTCTCAGTATATGGTTCTGAATGATGGGATTTAAATTCAAACACATACACACACACACACACACACACACGTGTCTTTGGCGGCCTAGCTTGGACGATGATGGTGATGTATAAGGAGAGACCGAGCAAGCTATTCAAAACCCATTGCACAAAAATAACAATAAAGAGGGCTTCAAGGTTTGCTCCAAAGCGTAGTAGTTAGAGAGAGAGAGAGAGAGAGAGAGAGAGAGAGAGAGAGAGAGAGAGAGAGAGAGAGAGAGAGCGAGAATGTTGTTTTGTAGCTTGCGTGATTGCTATGGTTGATATAGGTTTGTGCACTGCTTGTTCTATGACTAATGCACTCAACATCTCTGCCAACCACTCCCCTATGCTTGAAACCTCCTTGTGACACATGTTAGGAAATATGACGTAGCTTTATCTAAATCAACTTCGAGGAGGATACATTATTTCTTAAACAAGTGATAAAATGACGAGGCTTGCCTAGATAATAGTAACAAAGTAACGCCTAACTAAGTGCACATAGTAACAAAGTAAAGCAATATAGACTCTTAATGGAGAAGGTAAGTCGTGTGCATATGTTCAGCCTCTATGTACATGTATTGGTTGAATTAGACTGTTGCTCAAAGAAAACCTAGGTTTAGTGTAATCACACCTACGAATTTTGATATTTACCTCTAAATTTTTAATTTGAAGGTGAAAAAGCTACAAAATTTTAAAAAAATTAGTGTAAAGCCCTTCAAATTTAGTTAATTTGCCTCTAGAAATTCTCATATGTAGGTTTGCCAAGTTTTTGGAAAAAAACTTTTTTTTTAAAAAGCATTTCTAATAAGGATATGTAACCTTTGCAAACAAAGGAACATCTTAGAAAAGTATTGCAAAATGTAGGGCAAGCTGATAGGGCACGCGTTCCATCTTGGGTGGGGGTGTGTTATGAGGCACCTCAAGCTAGTTGAAGGGATAACAAGATGTGATTACATGTCCATGTAGCCCATTGTGTCAACTTTTGCTATATGAAATCTTTTCAACTAGCAAAATGAATTGATGCCTTTACACAACATGAAACATAACAAATTATCATATACTATCAATATTTACTATCGAAAAAATATCGCAGCCCTCAATCATAAATGAGGTAACATCTAGGGAGCATTCAATAGCAAGAGAATTTACTACACCTCCATTGCTCTAGAAAGCCATAAGATCGATGCACAAAATTTTTGATGCCTGCTAATTTTTTTGGGCAAATTCAATCTAAAAATGCATAGAATTGCAACTAAAACTATAGCACATGGATCAAAACCCTATAGGTACACTACGATTGTGTTGCCATGAAGTGCGCACATATCCTTGTCTGTAATGTAAATGTCTTGGTGTATACTCTTATCATTACACTCTGAAGATATTGCTTTGTATAAAAATTGTAACATTTAATGGCCTAATAACTTATGTGTATCGGAAATTAGCATGAACATAGTGGGCATTTCATTAGAATAGATTCCTAATGAGAATTACAAGAGTGCTTGGGTGGAGAGAGCAACAAAAATCATAACACCTAGTTAGATAGCATCGACAATACTTTCAAAAGAGAGAGAAATTAAGCTATTGACAACAGTTGAGGACCGGATTTTCATGGAGCCGGTCCCCCCTCCAAAAGGCTTTGTATTATGGTTTCTCCCATCAAGAGAGACATTGTACAATACAATTCTTTGTGTTCCTTCAAAACTAGCTAGTGCAATGAAGATGGAAACTTCATGCACTAACCAAAACACTTAACAAACACAACTTGAATTATCCCCGTTCTTAGACGCAAGACCTCACACACCTTCGAAGATGGTGAGAGCTAGCAGGGTATGAGAGTAGATTGAGAGGAAGAAGGAGTATCTTACGAGAAAGATGTACATCTCCTCACATAATCACTCATATGTAGCATAGCTTAGCTTAGTAATTAGCTTGGTAGAGGAGATGAGCATGCATTGAAGCTTGGCTCTTGGTTGGATTTGCATCCACATGCCAAGAGAGTGTTGATGTAGGCTTCTATCTCACAAACTTGGAGTAGGTGATGAGTTCTCCATTAAAGCTTGGGAAGAGATAGTCTTCTCTTTCTTCACACATGAGCTTGTGTGAGTGTGTGTGTGTGATAATGCCTTGCAAAAATCAGCCCTCTCTCTCTCTTGGGCGAGCCCTCTTGCTAATTGCTCTTGCTGAAGCCTCATTGGCCCTCCCCAAGTCAAGCCAATTACAATTAAGCAGCATAAGTGATAGCCTTCTGACATGTGTCCCCCTTTCCCCTTTTGTGAGAGCTTTAGGTAATTAAATAATTAAACTAAACTCTTATTGGACCCCTTTGTCTCCTGGCCAATAGGAATCAGGCAAGCCATGGGGCTCCTGAATGCTCATTAGACCCCTTGGGAGACTGCCCAATAGTCTTCTAGGAGACTTAATTCTCATTGGTTTCTTTTATTAAATATTTTTAAATTAATTAAACAAGATTTACTCTAGCTTAATTCTCATTGGTCCACTTCAAGGGTCATCCAATAGAAATTGGGCACACCTTGTGGGCATCTGGCCTAGGGAGCTGACATGTGTCCCTCATTCCCTTTGTGTAAAGGGAGCCTGTGTGTGTGTGTGTGGCTTTCTCTCTCATCCCCTACCTTTAGGGCTCGCCCCCTCCCATGTAGGGATGTGCAAAGACTTTTAGGGCACACACAAAGCATCCAATTTTCCCTAGGGTTGACCTTTGGACAAAACCTTTGAATTTTGGAACCTTAGCATTTTGGAAGTCTTACTGGGCTGAACGTTAGGGTCTTTTTAGCCCATTGTTGCACATGGATCTTTTGCATATGGCCCCCCCTTTGGATCCCTATTTTCCCTTCTTTGGATCCCTACTGTGGCTGGTTTGCTAGCTTAACCAATATTCTAGCTTTTTCTCCCCTGGCCTTCCCCACATTAAATGATCAGTTTAATATGAGAAAATCATTTAGGAGAATTAGATATTGATTATTATGACATTACCTCTCTCTTGAAATCATAGTCGTCCTCGACTATGGTGTAGAGAAGATAAAGCATGTTCATGAGTCCTTTTCTTAGCGGGTAGAGGATCCCTATGTTACCCTACGACATCATTCCACAATGGATGACTAGTCCATTTGGCGCTTGAGAGCCTGAGGCTGCCGCAAGCATGTCTCCACATTAGTCCTATCAGTCTTCCATAGTAGAGTGACAAGCTCTACTTGGTGTTTGGGAGACGTCGTCTCCGCAAACTTGATATAAGCATGCATACTACTTCATTTTTGTGCACAAATAAAGAAAAAGAGAGTCTTATAAGACAAAACTTTTGTTCATTTTTAACATTTTGTACATTTGCTTACTCTTGGGAAGCATTGTAAGCATTGACAAGGTTTAGGTTATCCTTTAATTGTATGCCTTGCATCCATCTAGCATCTTCAAAAGGATAATTCTTAAACTTAATAAGATATCGTCGGATAGTCTTACCGCCTCTTAGTACCTTGTCTTCACGTCGGAGAATGGACTCGGGCTATAGTACCTCTTCTTGGTCCTCGATCTCCGGTGGGTCTTCAATAGTTGGTTCTTGAGGTGGCTCTCCTTTGTAAGGTTTTAATAGGCTCACATGAAAAGCATTGTGTATGAGCCAATGATTGGGCAACTTGAGTTGATAGGCCATCTCATTGATTGGCCTAAGAATCTGAAAGGGACCATAGTACCTTTTTGCTAGTTTAGCATAGTACTTTTGGTGACCCATAGGATTCTTGCCCGTTGTGTGCCTTAATCGAGCCTTGGGAAACTTTAACAAGACCCAATCGTTTTCTTTAAAGGCTTGGGCTCTTCTGTGCTTGTCCTTTTGCCTTTGCTGTGAGATAGAGATAGCATCCTTAATCTTTTGGAAAGATTCTTGTAGGTCTCGGCTATACTCATCTGCAGCAAAGATCTTCCCATGTACCTTAAGTAGCAAGGGACTTTTTGATCTTCCCTCAATTACCTCGAAAGGTGCTTTTCTCGTGGAAGTATGTACAGTGTTATTGTAAGCATACTCCACTAAGGGTAAGTACTTCTCCCATTGGGATCTTTGATCTACTTCCGTTACATAGGCTTTTAGTAGATCGAGAATGGTTAGGTTAGCTATTTCACTTTGGCCATCAGTTTGTGGATGATAGGCCAAAGAGAAGTTTAGCCTTGTTCCTAAATTCTCAAAGAGACCCTTCTAGAAATTACTGGTCATTCTAGGATCTCTATCAGACACTATGGACATGGGCAAGCCATGGTACTTGAAAATTTGTGAAATAAAGAGGGTTGCCATTTGATGGGCTTTGATAGTCTTTTTGATAGGTATAAAATGAGCTTGTTTACTAAACCTGTCTACTATCGTCCATATTCCCGTATTCCCATGGATAGACTTAGGCAATCCAAAGATAAAATCCATGGATATGCTCTCCCATGGTGAATTAGGGATTGGCAAGGGTTGAAGCAATCCAAGTTGCTTCCCTCTATCAAATTTTGTCTTTTGGCATACCACACATTTGGAAACATACTGTTGTATGTTCACTTTCATGGTAGGCCAATAGAAATATGTTTCAGTTCCCTTTAACACTAGGTTGGTAATGGGACACTTTTATGTCCTGGGACACTTTTATGTCCTGTTAAGTGACCATTTTCCTTGAACTATGTCAAGAGTTTCAAAATGGATTTTGAGGTGCTATTTGTCTAGAAAGTTGTCTCATGAGCTGAAAAAAACTCCACATTTTTTTGGAATATCAATTTCATCTTTAACCTTGTCCTTGCACAACATTTCACAACCTCAACTGTGTGAAAAAACGGGTCCTGTTTTTGGCTTTTTTCAACTTTTTGCAACTATACCACTCTAGAATTCATGTTTGTGAGGTCTATATTGCTAGAGAACTATCTTTAGTAGTTCTCAACATGTCCTGATGCTTCTAGGGAGAAATAAATGTTAAAGTTGTAAGTTATGACCAAATTACAAAAATTGTCAAATCTTGTTTTTTAGCCAATTTTAGCTCTTCTATGATTTTTTTGGTGGCTTTCATGATATCCAAATGTAGTTTTGATTTTCTATGTCTCATATTGTAACATAAAGCTAATATTCCTTGAGTTTTGGGGCACCTAATACCCTATTTTTCATAGTAGACAACGATGGTTTATTTTTTCAATTATAGATGAAAACGAAACATTCTAGTATATCAATTATAGCTTTTTCAGTATTGTTAGTTTCTTGTGACAACTACATGCATTTTGTAGGTAGTAACCATATCTAGTCATAAGGATCAAATTTGGCTAGATATTGAATAGTTTCTATGGGATTCTACAACTCATAATGTTGAACCCAGTTTTTTCATGTTTGCTGTATTTAGTACTTCATCTTTGGCCCCAAGATTCCCCTTGGTAAGAGATGTATTATTCTTTTGACATGCTCCATGGCTCCTTATGAACCTAAAGGACAATAGGGAACTAAGAAAACATGCATATATTATTTGTATTGAGCATGGCTATAGAAACTTTGATGATAGGTTTGCAGAATGGTAAAAATTCAACTTTTTTGTACCTATTTCTTTTGGAAAAACAAAAAATAGTGAGTGAGAAGCAATCATATGTTCTGATCACCAACCCATTGAAGCTAACTAGGGAATTTATCTCAAGTCCTGCAAAAATCCCTAATCTTATTTTTATGCAACAAAACGTAAGAAATGACTGTTTTGATGAAAATGTACTGGTCCATCAACTTTGGAGGCTTTGTGTGACCAAAAGATGAGAAATTTTACAAGTTTCTTATTTTTTCCATGTGTAGTAGGCCTTGAACTATAACCTCATGAAAGGATTTTACAAAATGAGTGGATCTACTATGGTTTTGGAGGTTTTTTTCAAAACCCTGAAAGGACACTTTTATGTCCTGTTAGGTTACCAACCTAGGGTTAAGGTAGACTGAATCCCTCTATGCCCCGCATAAGGTGGAGCATGAGATTCATACATTACTTTCTCACGTAGTGAGTTAGTAACGCATAGTCTATTCCATAGAGAAGATAACCATCTTGTAAAGTAAATGGTTCTTCTTTCTTCCCTAATGCAAGGGCTGAAATCACATCTCTAAAATCGGGATCAATAGCATACTCCTCTATCATTGAAGATAGATCATTGTGAGTTGCTATGGAAACCGCATTCACTCTCGGCCGTCTTGAGAGTGCATCAGCTACTTGATTATGCTTGCCAGCAATGTGAGCAATATGAAAATGAAATTGCGAAAGGAAATTTGCCCACCTCATTTGTTTGTCGGAGAGCTTGGTCTGCGTCATGAAGTACTTAAGACTTTGGTGATCCGTTCGCAGAATGAAAGGAGTCCCCAATAAATAGTGCTTCCATGAGTCTAAGGCATGTAGAACTGCAAGGAGTTCCTTTTCGTATATGCCTAGAGCTTGCTCAACAGGGTCGAGCCTTCGACTCTCATAGCCTATGGCGTGCCCTTCTTGGAGCAAAACAGCTCCAAGGCAATCACCACAAGCATCGCATTGGACCTCAAATGGTTTTGAGAGATCCGGTAGTGTAAGCACAGGTTGAGAGATAAGCTTTTCTTTAAGCTTTTCGAAACCATTGTTCTCCTTAGCAGACCATGTATACCTAACGCTTTTCTTTGTTAGGTCATGTAATGGTCCCGCAATTTGTGAGAACTTTTCTATGAAGCGTCTATAGTATGCACACATACCTATGAAGCTTCTTAGTTCATGAAGATTCCTTGGTTTAGGCCATCCTTTTATTACCTCTAACTTGGATGGATCCATTTGGATGCCATCTTGAGAGATAATGTGACCTAAATACTGAATCTCTTGCAAGAAAAATTCACTTTTCTTTCGATTAACATAAAGTTTATTCTCTCTTAAAACTTGAAATATTACCTGGAGGTGTTGCTTGTGTTCCTCGAATGATTTAGAGTAGATGATAATATCATCAAAGAACACTCCAGTGAAGGTTTGATGAGGCCTGAACAGCTTCTCCATCAAGCGGTTGAATGTGGCTGGTGCATTGGTCAAGCCAAAAGGCATGACAATGTATTCGTAAAGACCAAATGTAGTACGAAATGCGGTCTTTACAATGTCTTGATCAACTATCCTTATTTGATGATAGCCACTTTTTAGGTCAACCCTACTGAAGTAGGTCGATCCTTGTAGCTTATCAAATAGGTCTTCTACCCCTGGAACGGGAAACCTATTCTTGATAGTGATCCTATTTAGTGCTCTATAGTCGACACACATACGATATGTGCCGTCTTTCTTTTGCACTAATAGCACAGGTGAGCAAAATGGAGATGAGCTTGGCCTAACCATACCCTTCTCAACTAACTCATGCACTTGCCGCATAATCTCCTCTTGTTGAGCTTGAGAAACTCTATAAGGAGGTTTATTAGGCGGTGAACTTCCTGGAAGAAGTTCCATTGCATGGTCATCATTACCTCGTTTAGGAGGTAGCTCACAAGGGATGTCGTCAATAAAAACATCTTGAAACCCCTTGAGAAAATTGGATAATTCTAATTTCTTTTGGTTGCTTTTATTTTCTTTTGCTAAAGCATTAGGTTCATTTTGAGAGTCTTTAACAAAAATCATGTACACGGAAATAGAGATCTTTATTGACTTGTTGGAAGCTGGTGTATGTACAATGGGGATGGTGTTACCCATTTCCTTAGCATCTATATACATGTCTTTTTCCCTGAACTTAAAGGAGATTCTCCTTTCAGGAAATTTAACATCGGCAGCCAGGCGGTCAAACCATGGTTCCCCTAGGATTACATCCTCATGCTTGAAAGGAGAGATAAAGAAGTCCTCTTTGTCCACATAGCCTTGGACATGAAGCCTCAATTTCCCGATTAAGGGAGTGACTGAAGCTTCTTGCCCCTTGAAGGCACTGTCTGTGGGTAGGACATCTCCCATCTCGTAGGATTGTATTCCTAGCTTGGTGGCCAACTCTATAGATATAAAATTGTGAGTAGAACCAGGGTCAAAGAGAATAAAAGCATCATGTTCTCTTACCTTTCCCCAAGCATGGCATAGAGGAGATCCTTTGTGGTGAGTTTGGTGAGTCTCCTCCTCTTGGATTTCAACCAAGGAAGCTCTAGGAGGATCTTGGCGGTTTTTCTTTTGGGGACAAGCGCGGTACGCATGCCCTTGTTCACCGCACTTGAAACACCGGTTATCCTTATGATAACGCTCAAGCTCTTCAGGAGAGAGTTTATTCTTACCTTTGTAAACTCCCTTCTCTTTAGCTTTGTTGGAGTTGCCCTTAGGAGACTTTTGGACATTGTCCTTCCCCTTAGGCTCATTGGAACCCTTGTTTTCAGGGGGCTTATTATTTCTTTTTGCCCCCGTTTGGAAATTGATTCGAGAGGCGACCATAGTGTGGTGTATTACCGCCGATATGGTACGTGGTCTTTGGGAGTTGACATACTCCGCCATTTCTTAGGTTAAGCCCGCACAAAATTGTTGCTTTTTCTCTCCAAAATCCAACTTTTTGAAGACAATGGCTTTGAGTTGTAGTTCCCAAAACTTGTCTACATATTTGTGGATAGATTCATTGGGAGAGAGCTTTAAGCTTCGCCATTCGGTGAGTACTTTGTCATTGGCATCGGTGGCCAAAAACTGTTTCATAATGGAAGCTCTTAAAGCTTTCCATGTTCGTGGAGCTTCACCGTTGGCTCGTAGGCTAGACCACCATTGTCTGGCGGACTTTTGAAAGTGCATAGCTGCATGGCGTAGCTTAGAGGACTCCGTGAAGCCCTCATCTCCAAATGCCGCATCGAATTGTTGGATAAAGGCCAAGACTTTGTCCGTAGCACCAAAGGTACCATCATAGGTAAGGAAAGAGATGCTCTTCCCTCCCTCTTTGAATTTCTTCAACTTGGATGACCTCTTCCATGCGGCATAGGATTTCCTATGGCCTCTTCTTTTTGATGGTTCAAAGGTTGCACCATCACTTTCTTCAGAAGGTGAAGAATTTGAAGAAGGTGGAGAAGAGGGTGACCTCTTTCTCGCCTTTTTCTTGTCTTGATCTTTGTCATCTTCACCATAGCTTTCATAAGAGGAAGAGGATGAAGAAGATGGAGAAGAGGGTGTCCTCTTTCTCACCTTTTTCTTCTCTTGATTTTTATCATCCCTCTTTGAATTATGGCGTGGAGAAGAGTGTGATGGTCTTCTCCGCTTTGGTGGTGATGGAGAGCGTTTAGCCCGCCGTCTTCGTGGAGCCATCTCCGCCGAGGTGGTAGGAGATTCGCTTCTTTCTCGTTCCTTTGGTGGAGGCTCTTGAGTTCTCCTTTGGGAAGGAGATGCATCATCAAGAAGTAAATTCTTGAGCCCTTCATATGGATTCTCTTCTTCTTCCCGAATCGGAGAGAGACCTCTTTTGGTAGTCTCACAAGGAGGCTTCCTAGGTGTTCTCTCGTCATGGTGATGAGCGTGGAGAATCCCGTGAGCACGGAGCTGTCGTTGCACTTCACTTTGGAGAGATGGACTGCCCATGGCTTGTTGAAGCCTAGAAACAAGATAGTTAACAAGCATTGAAGCATCATTAGTAGCTTGCTCATGAGCAAAATCAAAGTTATCAACATTAATTTCACTCTCTTTACTATTGTCAGCCATTCTAACAACTTTTAGGTGTAAACTTTTTAGGTGTACTTTGGCACTCCAAGCCCTAGTTGCTACTCCCCTTTACCCCTTTAGAAAAAGCACTCAAGCTACTGTACCCGCTGCTCGAATACCATTAATTGCAAGGAATAGAAGAGAGGGTCTTTCGACACCAAAACAGCACCGGCTCTTGTCAAGCTTCTAATAGCTCAATAGTGGTTAAGCCGTAGGCAAGCCCCGTAGGACTCCACTATTAAGACCATAGCTCTCGACGGTGATGCCCCGTTAATTGCACGAAGGCAGGCGCACTGCAAGGCTGAAAAGTCCCTATTCTACTTACTCACAGGCAATTAATAATACCAACCATTTGTAGCTAGCTTGAGGACCTCCCTTCTTGAGCAAGAAAAAAGAAACCTTGAGCTCTGATACCAATGTAACATTTAATGGCCTAATAACTTATGTGTAGCGGAAATTAGAATGAACATAGTGGGCATTTCATTAGAATAGATTCCTAATGAGAATTACAAGAGTGCTTGGGTGGAGAGAGCAACAAAAAGCATAACACCTAGTTAGATAGCATCGACAATACTTTCAAAAGAGAGAGAAATTAAGCTATTGACAACATTTGAGGACCGGATTTTCATGGAGCCGGTCCCCCCTCCAAAAGGCTTTGTATTATGGTTTCTCCCATCAAGAGAGACATTGTACAATACAATTCTTTGTGTTCCTTCAAAACTAGCTAGTGCAATGAAGATGGAAACTTCATGCACTAAGAAAAACACTTAACAAACACAACTTGAATTATCCCCGTTCTCAGACCCAAAACCTCACACACCTTCGAAGATGGTGAGAGCTAGCAGGGTATGAGAGTAGATTGAGAGGAAGAAGGAGTATCTTACGAGAAAGATGTACATCTCCTCACATAATCACTCATATGTAGCATAGATTAGCTTAGTAATTAGCTCGGTAGAGGAGATGAGCATGCATTGAAGCTTGGCTCTTGGTTGGATTTGCATCCACATGCCAAGAGAGTGTTGATGTAGGCTTCTATCTCACAAGCTTGGAGTAGGTGATGAGTTCTCCATTAAAGCTTGGGAAGAGATAGTCTTCTCTTTCTTCACACATGAGCTTGTGTGAGTGTGTGTGTGTGTGTGATAATGCCTTGCAAAAATCAGCCCTCTCTCTCTCTTGGGCGAGCCCTCTTGCTAATTGCTCTTGCTGAAGCCTCATTGGCCCTCCCCAAGTCAAGCCAATTACAATTAAGCATCATAAGTGATAGCCTTTTGACATGTGTCCCCCTTTCCCCTTTTTGAGAGCTTTAGGTAATTAAATAATTAAACTAAACTCTCATTGGACCCCTTTGTCTCCTGGCCAATAGGAATTAGGCAAGCCATGGGGCTCCTGAATGCTCATTGGACCCCTTGGGAGACTGCCCAATAGTCTTCTAGGAGACTTAATTCTCATTGGTTTCTTTTATTAAATGTTTTTAAATTAATTAAACAAGATTTAATCTAGCTTAATTCTCATTGGTCCACTTCAAGGGTCATCCAATAGAAATTGGGCACACCTTGTGGGCATCTGGCTTAGGGAGCTGACATGTGTCCCTCATTCACTTTGTGTAAAGGGAGCCTGTGTGTGTGTGTGTGTGGCTTTCTCTCTCATCCCCTACCTTTAGGTCTCGCCCCCTCCCATGTAGGGATGTGCAAAGACTTTTAGGGCACACACAAAGCATCCAATTTTCCCTAGGGTTGACCTTTGGACACAACCTTTGAATTTTGGAACCTTAGCATTTTGGATGTCTTACTGGGCTGAACCTTAGGGTCTTTTTAGCCCATTGTTGCACATGGCTCTTTTGCAGATGGCCCCCCCTTTGGATCCCTATTTTCCCTCCTTTGGGTCCCTACTGTGGCCGGTCTGCTAGCTTAACCAATATTCTAGCTTTTTCTCCCCTGGCCTTCCCCACATTAAATGATCAGTTTAATATGAGAAAATCATTTAGGAGAATTAGATATTGATTATTATGACATTACCTCTCTCTTGAAATCATAGTCGTCCTCGACTATGGTGTAGAGAAGATAAAGCATGTTCATGAGTCCTTTTCTTAGCGGGTAGAGGATCCCTATGTTACCCTACGACATCATTCCACAATGGATGACTAGTCCATTTGGCGCTTGAGAGCCTGAGGCTGCCGCAAGCATGTCTGCACATTAGTCCTATCAGTCTTCCATAGTAGAGTGACAAGCTCTACTTGGTGTTTGGGAGACGTCATCTCCGCAAACTTGATCTAAGCATGCATACTACTTCATTTTTGTGCACAAATAAAGAAAAAGAGAGTCTTATAAGACAAAACTTTTGTTCATTTTTAACATTTTGTACATTTGCTTACTCTTGGGAAGCATTGTAAGCATTGACAAGGTTTAGGTTATCCTTTAATTGTATGCCTTGCATCCATCTAGCATCTTCAAAAGGATAATTCTTAAACTTAATAAGATATCGTCGGATAGTCTTACCGCCTCTTAGTACCTTGTCTTCACGTCGGAGAATGGACTCGGGCTATAGTACCTCTTCTTGGTCCTCGATCTCCGGTGGGTCTTCAATAGTTGGTTCTTGAGGTGGCTCTCCTTTGTAAGGTTTTAATAGGCTCACATGAAAAGCATTGTGTATGAGCCAATGATTGGGCAACTTGAGTTGATAGGCCATCTCATTGATTGGCCTAAGAATCTGAAAGGGACCATAGTACCTTTTTGCTAGTTTAGCATAGTACTTTTGGTGACCCATAGGATTCTTGCCCGTTGTGTGCCTTAATCGAGCCTTGGGAAACTTTAACAAGACCCAATCATTTTCTTTAAAGGCTTGGGCTCTTCTGTGCTTGTCAGCAGCAGCCTTTTGCCTTTGTTGTGAGATAGAGATAGCATCCTTAATCTTTTGGAAAGATTCTTGTAGGTCTCGGCTATACTCATTTGCAGCGAAGATCTTCCCATGTACCTTAAGTAGCAAGGGACTTTTTGATCTTCCCTCAATTACCTCGAAAGGTTCTTTTCTCGTGGAAGTATGTACAGTGTTATTGTAAGCATACTCCACTAAGGGTAAGTACTTCTCCCATTGGGATCTTTGATCTACTTCCGTTACATAGGCTTTTAGTAGATCGAGAATGGTTAGGTTAGCTATTTCACTTTGGCCATCAGTTTGTGGATGATAGGCCGAAGAGAAGTTTAGCCTTGTTCCTAAATTCTCAAAGAGACCCTTCCAGAAATTACTAGTCATTCTAGGATCTCTATCCAACACTATGGACATGGGCAAGCCATGGTACTTGAAAATTTGTGAAATAAAGAGGGTTGCCATTTGATGGGCTTTGATAGTCTTTTTGACAGGTATAAAATGAGCTTGTTTACTAAACCTGTCTACTATTGTCCATATTCCCGTATTCCCATGGATAGACTTAGGCAATCCAAAGATAAAATCCATGGATATGCTCTCCCATGGTGAATTAGGGATTGGCAAGGGTTGAAGCAATCCAAGTTGCTTCCCTCTATCAAATTTTGTCTTTTGGCATACCACACATTCGGAAACATACTCTTGTATGTTCACTTTCATGGTAGGCCAATAGAAATATGTTTCAATTCCCTTTAAGGTAGACTGAATCCCTCTATGCCCCGAATAAGGTGGAGCATGAGATTCATACATTACTTTTTCACGTAGTGAGTTAGTAACGCATAGTCTATTGCCATAGAGAAGATAACCATCTTGTAAAGTAAATGGTTCTTCTTTCTTCCCTAATGTATGCCCGAGACTCTACCTTCCAAGTCCCTCTTTCTCCCTCCCTCTCTCTCTCTCTCTCTCTCTCTCTCTCTCTCACACACACACACACACACACACACACACACACTAAGATACAATAATTTGTGCTTGGCTTTTGATGAGGAATCCATCTCTGAGCTTGTCCACATCTTGCTTTGCTGCTACACCTTGCTCTACAAGGCCAACACTTGTAGCCAACCCGCCACCAAATACATCCAACTCCAACTATTATGGACAGCCATAGCTGGGATGAAGCACATGCCTTCCTCTCTCTCTCTCTCTCTCTCTCTCTCTCTCTCTCTCTCTCTCTCTCTCTCTCTCTCTCTCTCTCTCAGATAAGCATGCAAGCTAAAGCTGCCAGTTTCTCCATTGTAGGCTCTGAGATCTCTCTCTCTCTCTCTCTCTCTCTCTCTCTCTCTCTCTCTCTCTCTCTCTCTCTCTCTCTCTCTCTTTGTTTGCATACAAGAGATAGTTGTACTTGGTTGCTCACCATCAGAGACGGCATGGATGATGGCTATTGGCATTGATATAGCATGCAAGAGACAACTATACTTGAATGCTCCCCATCACAGACGGCATGGCTCCATGATCATCTTAGAGCAGGTGGATGTTGAAGCTACCACCGCTGCTTACAATCGGCCAGAGCAGGGGCATTTGGTACACGCATAATGCCCAACACAATCAACATGTGTGTGTGCGCGTAGAGCGAATAGTGATGCAATAAGCAGCTAGAGTATTATTGAGCATGCAGATTAGAATGATGTTGCAGCAAGCTCCTCTTACCGAGCATCCCAATTGTAGCACTCTCTCGCTCTCTCTCTCTCTCTCTCTCTCTCTCTCTCTCTCTCTCGGGGGTGCACACATAGATGTTGATATAGATTCCTATCTCCACTCAACTGATGATCCACTTAAAAAAACTATGGCTGCCCTTATAACTTGTTACATTGTAGTGCCTGTTGTCTGCTGGAGGTACATCTCATTGCACTACCCAACTACTTGAGGCCACTACTTGAGTGCAGGTAGCAGCTGGTGTGCTGAATATTGGATAATGTTAATGCCAACAGAGGAGGAGAACGCGGCACCCCAACGCGCATCTTAATAATGAAAGATGGGTGTTGCTCTAGCCCTCGCACAACCACGGGGGCCATCCCACTATGTACAGAGGAGCGTCAAGGCAACGGATGATGAAGGGGAGCGAGCTCATGAACGAGACGGGAGAGCAAGAGATCATTTAGAAGTCGAGAGATTAGCAATGAAGAGCAAGAGCTGCATGGAGGCTGAGGGGCATGGTAGGATTCAATGGCAAAGAGGGAGTGCATGATCAAGCATGTTGAGGGCATAGGAAGGAGCTGGAGCAAAAGCCGCCCACACTAAGCCAGTTCTAAGTTGAGCCAGCTTGTGGCCTGCAGACTCCACATCATGGTCTCCCTGTGTAGTTTGGACTCGTGGAGAGCCCGTATCGCTTGGACAGTCGTCAACTATTTCTCCTTCCTCTTGGGATGTAGGCCCAAAATATTATCTCTTTGAAAATGTGATTGTAGATTGCACGTACATCCTTACTTCCTCTCTTGTTACACCCTTGCCTTATCGTAAGTGCCCACTAACACCACCTGGAACCAATCGAAAATTTTTAGAGACCAATTGTCGTTTAATGAGTGTCTGCAAAGCTCTATCTATATAAATCTTCATAATCAATGTCTGCACGGCAACCAACCAGTCAAAAAAATGTACATTTTTTTGAAAACAACCTCTCATTTTCATTAGGAAAAAGGGAACAAATCACTATGGCCTTAGCCCTTTGGGCAAACCAAAAACGAAAAACTCTAGGTCCTCGTTGGAGACCTTACTTTAAGAGTCCTACATTCTTAAGTTCTAAACTTAGCTTTAAAATCTCTAAAAATAAAAAATAAAAATTTAAAGAGATTAAAGCTCTAAAGGATAGATCCTTAAAGTTTGAACTAAAACAAAACTCACACACTATGAGTGATAATTAATAAGCCATAAAGAATACAGTACCAAGCCCTACGCAGAATGATCCAGGGCATCCACATAAACAACCACCATTACCACCAACAGTTCATAAACTCGCTTTTTGCAGGGAAGCTAAGTAAATCCATACAGAAGAAAATTAATAAAGCCGAACTAACTATATCGGATGCCACCATCTCTGTCACCCTCCCACGGAGCCCAAGATGCCCAATATAATCAACAGAGCATACCAAACAAAGTACTTGATGAAGTTGTTGGGGTATAAAGCCTAATGTTACCTGGGCGGGCCGCCAGGTATGTACACATATTCTTTTGTAAAAACCTAATAAGAACTCAATATGCTCTATACATTACAACAGAGTGAGTTCACTATATCGTTGTGCTCTTCTTCTCGCACTCTCTCTCGCGTCGCACTTCCGCTCGTACTCCTTCAACTGGTATCAGAGCTCTGATCGAGGCTCGGGGCAACATTGCAGGAAGCTAGAGTCACCTGCTCAGATTGGAGTGAGATTCGACAGGCAAAGACACGGCCCCAAATCCTATGGGCGACCTCGAAGGGCTCGGTGTCATCTCGGCCACCGTTCGGCCTCCACTAAGTTTTGCGCATGCCATTTTCGACTACGTGGTCTCGGCGGGTGCAGATCCGAGTCTGCAAATTTGGGGTTTCGGCCTACGACTGCAGGTGCTGAGGATATCGGCACTCCCAGAGTGCTGATTTGTGGCTCTCTACACATTGAAGGACGGCTCACATTTCTTGCAGGCGTGTCACATACGACACGGGCACATCTACACACAGACTTTAGGCGACATCCACTAGTTCATCAGGTAGCTTGTGTTTGCTGCTTGATATTCCAGACTTCATCCTGATATTGCAGGTACTTCCACATGGGATATATTGTCGGAGATGATGTATGTTTGTTGAGGGTTTGCTGGTTGTGAGTCACGCAGCAAACAACCGTCGCGGCGGTTACAGCATATAGTGGGAAATTTGTGGATGTATGACTTTGTGGGAAGTCTATGTATTGTCAGATTTACTGCAGCCTTTGTTGAGGGTCGAGTGAGGTTTTATTGAGCTGGGGGATTCTCGAATGTTGAGATCCTTTCGGTGATACAGGTCTTGGAGCGATCCCTCGAGCACCCTTAGATAGGCAGCTAGGATGTATTGACTGTGAGTTAGACAATTGGGATTGCATCTTTGCTTTACTGCCGTTGAGGCATTGTCGCAGTCTATGCTTACAAGATAGTGATAGGACAGTGAGAGACAGTACAGGTGCAAGACAGGTTTACCCATAGCTTACAGTGTTAGAGAGACAGTGGTTTTTTGAGCTGTTTTTGGTCTGTTTTTGAGTACACCAGAGCCATTTTACAAAAGAGAATCTGCCGAAATTTCTGCAGAATCTGAAGCTTTCTTGGTTCATTTGACAGGTTAATATTGGTTCAGAGGTCAGTTTACAGGGGAAACTCTGTCGAATTTTTCCCAGGAAAGTAAACTAATGTGAAGCGTAGCTATGGCTGGATCACAGGACACTGCTCTTTACAATATCAAGAAGCTGGATGGAACCAATTTCCCATTGTGGAAGAAGCAAATTTGGTACCTGTTGGTACAAAAGAAGCAGATAAAACCTATAAAGCTCAAGGGGATAAAACCAGAAGATATGGACGAAGATGAATGGAGCGAAATGGATGAATTGGCAATTTCTACCATTATGCTGACTTTAGCAGAAAGCGTTTACTTCAATGTAGCAGACGAGATGTCGGCTTATGAAGCATGGACAAAGCTGAGTGATCTTTATGAGAAGTACAGTGCAGCTTCATAGGTATACTGGCTTAAGAAGCTTGTTGAATTGAAGATGAAAGAAGGGACACCTATGTCCAATCATCTGAATGAATTCAACACCATCTACAGTCAGTTGTCAGCTCAAGGTGTCAAGTTTGATGAACCTGTTAGAGCTATGTTCCTGTTGATCACATTGCCGAAAAGTTGGGACACTTTTCGCACAGCTTTGAGTAATTATGCACCTCCAGATGGTTTGACCATAGCAGGTGTAGAAGGTAGTCTGCTTACTGAAGAAACCAACAGAAAGACAATGGACAAGGGAAAAGGAACAGCCTTAGTTGTCAGGGGAAGAACCAAAGAAAAGTACAAAGGTGGAAAGAGGAATCAGTCTCGTAGTGCTAAAGGCAAGAGTGACATAGAATGCTACCATTGTGGCAGAAGGGTCACATGAAAAGAGACTGCAGAGAATGGAAAGCAGAAAAAGGCAAAGAGAAAGCTGAAGACCATGGTGAGAAGAAAAAGTCCTCAGAGAAGATTCAAGAAATAAATGTGACAAACACTGTTGCAGAGGATGACAGTCTAGTGTCAGGAGACATCTACTTCTTGAAGAATACAATGGACTCAGCTCTTCTTACAGCATCTGATGGACATGCATTGAGTGACTGGATTATAAACTCAGGGGCATCACTTCATGTGTCTCCAAACAAGGAGTGGTTTACCTCTTTTGCAACAACTAAAGATCATGTTCGGCTAGGCAATGGGCAAACATGTGAGATCTTAGGTGTTGGAGATGTTCAATTGAAGTTTCAGAATGGCTCTTCTTTCACGCTGAAGAATGTGAGACATGTTCCCGCAATTACAAAGAGCTTGATCAGCACAGGTTTACTTGATGATGCTGGCTACGTCACCACTTTTGGACAGAACATGTGGAAGATATCCAAGGGTTCTATGACAGTAGCACATGGAGTAAAGTCTGGAGGACTTTACATGATTTATGTATCAAATGTCTCTAAAAATGTAATCAATGTAAGCGAGCAGCCCAACGTTTCTTTGTGGCATAGCCGGTTAGGACATATGTCCAAGAAGGGAATGGAAATCTTGTCTCTTTCTGGTTATTTGCCTGGCTTTTCATTTAATGATTTTAAATTCTGTGAACATTGTATGTATGGTAAACAAACACAGCAGCCACATAAGCATAGAAGCAGTAGAAGAGATACACAGTTGGCACTTGTTCATAGTGATTTGTGTGGACCTATGCCTAACCTATCTCTAGGGGTAGCTTCTTACTTTATGACATTTATAGATGATTACTCGAGGAAAGTATGGGTTTAATTTCTCAAGCACAAGGATGAAGCGTTTAGTGTTTTCAAAACGTTTGTGACACTTGTGGAGAATTAGAGTGGCAAGAAGCTTAAATGCTTACGCACTGACACTGGTGGAGAGTATGTTTCAAAGGTCTTTCAGGACTTTTGTGAGTCAAAAGGTATAAAACATGAACTTACTGCTCCTTACAATCCTCCTCAAAATGGTGTTGCTGAGAGGATGAATAGGACCATACAAGAGAAGGTCAGAAGTATGTTGTCTAATGCACAGCTGCCACATGGGTTCTGGGCTGAAGCTATATCAACAGTTGTTCATCTTATAAATAGATCTCCTAGCAAGGTTTTGCAGAAGGATTCAGTGGCAGAGATGGTATGGTCAGGCAAGGTGCCCTCATACAAGCATCTCAGAGTCTTTGGCTGTGAGGCATATACTCACGTTCCAAAGGAATTTAGGAACAAACTTGAGCCAAAGAGTAGAAAGTGCATCTTTCTAGGCTATGGTAATTCTGGTGAGATGGGGACCGACTTTGGGATCCCGAATCCAGAAAGGTTATCCGCAGCAATGATGTTCACTTTAATGAAGCCAAATATCATTCTAAACCAGAGAGGGTTGAGGAGATTAGAAGAGTTGTCTTCCAAGAAGATGGACCTGCACGTGCAAGACAAAATGTCAGGGCTCAACAGGAGCAAGGACATGATAGAGTGGAACCACAGGTTGTGGCTGAGCCAGAGCCTGAGCCACTTATTTTGTGTAAATTTGGACGTATCACGCGACCTCCTGATCGGTTTGTTCCATCTATGAACTATGTCATGTTGATTGATTGCAATGAGCCTTCATGTTACAAGGAAGCAGTGCAAATGAAGGACTCCGGGAATTGGCAATTGTCCATGCAGTCAGAGATGACATCTTTGCATAAAATCCAGACATGGAAGCTAGTTAAATTACCACAGGGCAAAAAGGCTCTACCTTGTAAATGGGTTTACAGGTATAAGATCACCGCTCATGATAGTCAGCCAAAGTACAAAGCAAGGCTTGTTGCCAAGGGCTTTAAGTAAGAACAAGGCATTGACTTTGATGAAGTCTTCCCTCCGGTGGTCAAGATGACTACATTGAGATGCTTTCTTGCATTGGTTGCCATATTAGATTTGGTGTTGCACCAAATTGATGTCAAGACAATGTTCTTGCATGGTGATTTAGATGTGGAAATTTACATGCAGCAGCCAGAAGGGTTTGTTGAGAAAGGCAAGGAAGATTTGGTATGCCAGTTGTTAAAGAGTCTTTATGGCTTAAAACAATCACCGAGGGCATGGTACCATAAGTTCCACAAGTTTATGCTTTCTCAAGGACACACGTAGTGAGTTCGATCACTGTCTATATACAAAGAAGGCTAAGGATGGCAGTTGGCTGATCCTTATTTTGTATGTGGATGACATGTTTGCTGGCAAGCACTTGGAAGAAATTTCAGCTTTGAAGTCAAAGATGGAAAAATTGTTTGACATGAAAGACATGGGTGAGGCAAGTCATATACTTGGTATGCGCATTGAGAGAGACAGATCAAAGAAGTTGATTTGGTTATCTCAAACAGAGTATATTGACAAGGTTTTGTAACGTTTCAATATGGAGAAGGGAAAGGCATTGAGTGTTCCATTGCCACCATATGTGAAACTTAGCAAACAAGATTGTCCTGTGTCTGAGGAAGAACAAGCTGAAATGGATAAGATTCCATATGCGTCAGCAGTGGGTAGTTTGATGTATGCAATGATTGCTACTCGCCCAGACATTGCATTTGCAGTGGGAGTAGTAAGTGGATACATGTCAAGCCCAGGCAAGAAACATTGGGAGGCAGTGAAAGGAATATTGAGATACCTGAAAGCTACAAAGAGTATGCGTATATGCTATGGGAGTCAGGAGCTAAGTGTAAAGGGTTTTACAGACTCAGATTATGCAGGTGACTTAGACAACCGAAGGTCTACGTCAGGGTATGTCTTTACATTGGCTGGTGGAGCAGTATCATGGCGTTCTAGATTACAAGATTGTGTTACTCAGTCTACTACAGAGGCTGAATATGTTGCAGCATCAGAGGCATGCAAAGAATCAATTTGGCTTAATCGACTAGTAACAGATTTGGGAATCAAAGAAGAGATGCATGTGTTATATTGTGATAGTCAGAGTGATATACAATTGGCTCGCAATCCAGTTTATCACTCAAAGACAAAGCATGTGGATGTGAAGTATCATTTCATCAGGGAAATGCTCGGGGATAAGCAAATTTAGCTTGTCAAAGTTCACACCACAGAAAATCCTGCTGATATACTTACAAAAGGACTTCCCTCAGAGAGCTTTGCGCATTTTCGCAAGCAGTTAGGTGTAGGGTAGTACATCACTTCTCTACATCTCTTGTATATTAGCTTGTATATTAGCTTCTCTCACACTTAAAGTACCACATTGGACTTTAAGTGGGAGGTTGTTGGGGTATAAAGCCCAATGTGGTCGCCCAGATAAGTGGGTGGGCTGCCAGGTACGTACACATATTCTTTTGTAAAAACCTAATAAGAACTCACTATGCTCTATACATTACAACAGAGCGAGTTCACCATATCGTCGTGCTCTTCTTCTCACACTCTCTCTCGCGTTGCACTTCCGCTCGTACTCCTTCAGAAGCCGGCCTACGAAGCCACCAAGCTAAATGTCGACTGTGACCAACATGTCCAAAAGAGATCAGAACACAGACTAACGCCATGCAACACCAATAAGACGGGCATATAGGCCAAGGGGTGCCACAACCGATCAGCATCTGCCACTTCCCCCCCGATCCCAAAACCCCAACCGTAAGCAGCCACTACACCAACCTGAACCAACAGGAAACTCTACGTCTCTCAACCCAGTCTCAACCAACCCATCCACACATGAACACCCCTGCCCCATGATAAGCCCCTTGTCAGAGGCCCAATAAGCTAAATCGTCAAAACATAAAAACGTCCCAAACATGCCTCCAACTTACCATGGCAAGCTTTCATCCTTGCCACATCCGGGATAGGCCGCCTCCAAGCCTATCTTAATAATGACAACTTTAGTCTATCACCTCAAGTTTCAACGGGTGAAAGAACTTCTCAAAATGAAAAGGTGACTCTTGGGATTTGTGGAGCCACCCATTATCCTAAGTCTTTATCATTTAGCCTCTGAGGCTTTCAATGTTTCATGCTTTCAAAGGACGTCCAAAATCCTTTCCTTTAAATGAGCATTCACTTCATATTTAAAAACTCACGACATGTCCATCATTAGATTTACGCACTCTTCATTTAAATGAGTGCCCACTATCTTGTTTCAACCAATCAACATTTTTTGGCCTATCCAAAAATGCTTGAAAATACAACTGAACCTTTTTTCTATTTTAGTAAGCAAAAAGAGAAGGCGTCTCTATAGCCTTTGCCCTTTGGGCAACCCAAAAAGGAATCGTGTGAAGTACAAATCAATATTGTTCCTTAAGGACACTACTTCCTTGTTTTGCCAAACTCACAACTGTGAATGGTGTTTTTACTATTAGCATAATAATAGAACAGATTACATCCCGTCTGGGCTCAACACGAGCCATGGATCTCATACACAAAGATATTGCCGCAATCCGACCACATATAAAAAAAATTAAATGGTTACACAACACTGAAGGGTACCACCAAGACTATCATGACTGCCACTCACGATAGCCTCACCTTTTGGGGAACTCTTGAATAACATAAACTCCCAAGCATACAAGAAAAGTACATCTGGCTTTCACATGGAGTCGTAACCATATAGTATGACCAAAGAACCACAACCAGTAACGACCATACACATTATTTTCTCCAGGAAGCCAATAACCTACACAACACCAGATCCACAAACCTGGGACTCCACAGAAGGCCAACTAGATGCAGCCAAACCTCCACAGTCCTCGCAATTGAGCAAAAGTTCCACCAGATCGAACCACTGTACCTGAGAAAACGCCGCAGCAACACCACCAAACAAGGACACCAACACACAAACCAGAGCGAGTAGAGGTTGTCACACCATCCACTCCCCCTGTCCACCATTCACACTAGATCGTGTAGAAAACTCCTTGCATGGAGAAGGGGGCCTCCACCCATCCCTGATTCCAACAATGGATGGTTGTCAAAGCACCAGCCCAAGCCGATGCCGATCTGCCATAGCCAAAACCTCCCCAACTCAGCACTCCCTCCTCAACCCCAGGACCCCCCGCCCAGAGCCCCTTCCGGCTCATGCAGTAGTGTCAAAGCTGTCAAGGCACAACAGAGCGTCGAGCTAGGTTTCCACGAGGCCTTGTATTATAGCAAATAATTCTTCCATATCACAAAAAAATTTAAGTTACAAAAGTTAATTTGTGAGAACCTGCCAGGAAGTGTCCCAATTACCGCAAGGTTTGCATGTTTTATATGGCACTCTTACACAACCAAGTAGAGAGCAAGGAAAACATAGGCTGGATATCCCCCCCCCCTCCCCACACACACACACACACACACATCTTTGAGTATGACTGTACCAATTAGTTGATTGTAATCCTCACAAAATCACTTCATACATTATATACAGGCAAAAGAGAGAATCATAAGACAAAGTAGGAGTGATAACAAAACAAATAGAGAGATAATGAAAGCATGGGTACATCTTTTTTGTGATCTTAGAGAAATAAAAGAGCATGCAATGAGTGAGAAACTATGATGAAAATATTGGGAACTTCATCATAAGAGGATAGAGGCAATAATGAAAAAGAAGGCAATGACCATAAAAAATGAAATTCATGTCAAGAGCTCGAGAACTTTGAAACCTGCTCCATATCTCTTTGAGCACATTAAATGATTGGAACAATGAGAACAAGTGTAGCAGGAGCTGCAATTTGACTTGGAGAAGGTGATATCGACCATAACAATAGAAAGGCATGTGAGGCACTGAAGAACATCCAAACCTAATCACGATCCTTACACATTAAAAGGTGTTGATGCCCTACTGAAAGAGTTGAATTAGTGAGTACACAAGAAGAGGAGAATAAATTAGATAGGTAGTCTAGGGCTTGAGGGAGGGCATGTGTAATGGAAATGGCCTATGAACTTTGAGAATAGCAGAATTAAGAGAACTAGAGTGAGCATTTTTATGAGACTACTTTGAGAACATAGAGGGTGAACTTCATTAGCGGTAGCAACATAACCATTAGAATTAATTAACTTGGCATGAACAATACTTTTGCAAGAGAGAGAGAATTAGAGGACATGAAAACAGTTGAGGACCGGATTTATGTGGAGCCAGCGGTCCCCCCTCCAATAGACTTTTGTATTATAGATTCTCCCATCAAGAGAGACTTGGTACAATACAATCTTTGTGTTCCTTTTGACCTAGGTGATAATATGAAGATGGAAAGCTTCATGCATCATGAGCATAACATAAAATTTGTAAAAGGATTAACCATCCCCAGTCTTATTCCAAGGCCTCAAAAACCTTCAAAGGTGGAGAGACAATCGAGGAATGAGGATAGGGAAGAGGAAGAAGAAGTAACATACAAGAAAGAGATAGTTCCTCACGTATCATCACTCTTCTTGCATAGCATAGCATAATAGCATAATAATGATGATGATGATGATGGAAAGCTTAAGCATTGAAGCATGGCACTTGGTTGGATTTGCATTCCATATCCAAGAGTGTTGGTGTAGGCTCTTAACTTCTCTACAAGCTTGGAGAAGGAGATGGAGCTCTTGCACTTTGCACTTCACACACACACACACACACACACACACACACACACACACAGAGTGGGAGAGTCTACCGTGCAAGCAAGCCCCTATATTCCTTGGTTGACCCTCATTGTAGCTCAAGCTTCAAGTTGATTGGACCCCTACAAGCTTAGCCAATCACATGCATAGTGCATATCAAGCAACTATGCTAGCCTAAGGACAAGTGTCCCCCTTTCCCCTTTGTGAGACAGGACTAAATGCACAAACAATCAATTCAATTAGCTAAATCATCATTGGACCCCTTGAGAGGCCGACCAATAGGCTTTAGGCATACCATGAGGGCAACATGGAGAGGAACTTGATATGTGTCCATGTTGCTTCTTTAGACTATGCTTGCCTTGTGTGAGGGTGTGTGTGTTTTCTCTTATGCTCGTACAATGAGGGCTTGCCCCCCCTTGAGTAGGGATCTAGTTTGACTTTTGGAACACCTCAAGCCCCTTAAGCACCTTAGTCATGGAGCACCTTAGCATCTTAGTTATTAATCATCTCAAGCACCTTAGTCAGCAAGCACGACAAGCACCTCAAGCACTTTAGTCATCAAGCACAACATGCACCTCGAGCTTGGGCCGGATTCCCACCTCAAGCACAAACCTATCTAGAACTTTTAACAATAACTTTTGAAGGTCTTTAAGCTCCATTAGCTAGCCTTGCTCTTTGGCAGAACATCTCTCATTTGGACACTTTTACCTTGGCCCCATGTTGAGATAGATCCATAAGCACATGTCTATACTCTAACTTTGTTCCCGTTATTCTCCCACATTAATGATGAGGTTAATATGAGAAAATCATTTTTACTGGTTAGATATTAAATTTTATGACATCATCTCTTTCTTTAAATCATAGGCTCCTTGACTATGAGGTAGAAGAGATAAAGCCTTAGTCATTAGTCAATGTTTCTTTAGCGGGTAGAGGATCCATTTTTACCCTACAATATCATTCCAAGATGGATGACTAATCCATTTGGGGCTTGGGAGACTTAGCTACCACAAGCATGTTGGCTCTTGAGTCTATTTCATTCTTTCAAAGTAGAGTGACAAATTCTACTTGGTGTTTGAGACATTGTCATCACAAACATGATTCTAAGCATGCATACTACTTAAATTTGTTCACAATAAAAAGAGAATTAGTCTTATAAGACAAAAAAAATTGATCATTTAAAAGAAACATTTACATTTGCTTACTCTAATGTAGCATTGTAAGCACTGACAAGGTTCATACTATCCTTAAGCCGTATTCCTTGCATCCACTCAGCATCTTCAAAAGGGTAATTTTTGAACTTAATAAGATACTATCAAATAATCTTACCATGTCGTAGTACCTTGTCCTCATGCCGAAGGATAGTGTGGGTTGTACCCTCGTTGTACCACCTCTTCTTGGTCTTCGATTTCTCGAGGGTCTTCAATAATTGGTTCCTTTGGTGGATCTCCTTTATAGGGCTTAAGTAGGCTCACATGAAAAGCATTGTGTATGAGCCAATGGATGGGCAACTTGAGTTGATAATCCATGTCATTGATTGGCTTCAAGATTTGAAATGGACCGTAGTATATTTTTGCTAGCTTATCATAATACGTTTGATGGCCCGTTGGAATTTTGCCCATCGTTTGCCCTAATCGAACCTTGGAAAACTTGAGTAAGACCCAATCATTTTCTTTGAATGTAAAGGCCATTCTATGCTTATCAAAAGAAGCTCTTTGCATTTGTTGAGGATGGATATATCCTCCGTAATCTTTTGGAAAGATTCTTGTAGGTCATGGCTATACTCATGGGCAGCGAAGATATTCCCATGTACTTTAAGTAGCAAGGGACTTTTTGGTCTTCCCTCTATGATCTCAAAAGGTGCCTTTCCTGTAGTATTATGGAAAATATTATTCTATGCATACTCTACAAGGGGTAAGTACTTCTCCCATTGTGAGTGTTGATCTTCTTCTCTAACATAAGTCTTTAGTAAATTGAGAATCGTAGATTGGCTATCTCACTTTGTCCATCCATTTGTGGGTGATAGGCCAAAGATAAATTCAATCGTATACCTAGATTTTCAAAGAGACCTTTCCAAAAATTACTCATCATTCTAGGATCTCTATCTGACACAATGGATGTTGATAATCCATGGTGTTTGAAAATCTGAGATATAAAGAGGGTTGCCATTTGGTGTTCCTTAATAGTCTTTTTAACAGGAATAAAGTGTGCTTGCTTGCTAAACCTGTCGACTATTGTCCATATTCCTGTATTCCCATGGATAGACTTGGTAATCCAAAGATAAAGTCCATGGATATACTCTCCCATGGTGAATTAGGGATTGGCAAGGGCTGGAGTAACCCAGGTTGCTTCCCTCTATCATACTTGGTCTTTTGGCATACCAAAAATTTTGAAACATACTCTTGTATGTCTGCTTTCATAGTAGGCCAATAGAATTATGTCTCAACTCCTCAAAGAGTAGGTTGAATGCCTCTATGCCCCGCATAGGGAGGAGCATGGGATTCATACATGACTTTCCCATGAAGGGAGTCGGTAACACATAGCCTATTGCCATGGAGAAGATAACCATCCTGCAACATGAATGGTTCTTCTTTCTTCCCCAATGCAAGGGCTAGCATTATGTATTTAAAGTCAGGGTCAGTAACATACTCATCTATCATAGGAGATACATCATTGTGAGTTGCTATAGACACCACATTGACTCTTGGTCATTGTGAAAGTGCATCGACCACTTGATTATGCTTACCAGCAATGTGAGCAATATAAAAATAAAATTGAGAAAGAAAATTTACCCACCTCATTTGTTTGTCAAAAGGTTTGGTTTGCATCATAAAGTACTTGAGACTTTGGTGGTCCGTTTGCAAAATAAATGGAGTCCCAACAGATAGTGCTTCCATGTGTCTAGGGCATGTAGAAAATCTAAAATCTCTTCTTCATATATGCCCAAGACCCGTTCATTGATATTGACCCTTCGGATTTCATATGCTATGGCATGCCCTTCTTGAAGCAATACTGCTCCAAGGCAATCAAGACAAGCATCACATTGGACCTCAAATGGTTTGAGAGATCCGAAAGCATAAGGAATGGTTGGGAGGTAAGCTTCTCCTTGAGCTTGTCAAAAGCATTTTTCTCTTTAGTAGTCCGTGAGTACCTAACGTTCTTCTTTGCTAAGTCAGTAATGGTCCTGCTATTTGAGAGAATTTTGCTATGAAGCGTCTATAGTATGCACACTTACCAATAAATCTTCTTAGCTCATGTAGATTCCTTGGATTATGTGATGCTTTTATTACCTCCAACTTTGATGGATCCATACGAATACATCTTGAGAGATAATGTAAAATTCACTCTTCTTTTGATTGATAAAAATCTTGTTCCCCCTCAAAACTTGAAAAATTACCTGGAGATGTTGCTTGTGCTCCTCCAAGGACTTGGAGTAGATGATGATATCATCAAAGAACACTCCAATGAACTTGCGTTAGGGTCTAAATATTATCTCCATCAAACAATTGAATGTGGCCAGTGCATTAGTCAATCCAAAAGGCATGACTAGATATTCATAAAGACCAGACGTTGTAGGGAACGCGGTCTTTAGGATATCTTCATTCACTATGCTTATTTGCTGGTAGCCAATTTTAAGGTAAATCCTTATGAAGTAGATCAAACCTTGTAGCTTATCAAACATATCTTCTACCTGCGGTACGGGAAATTTGTTTTTGATAGTGATATGGTTTAGCGCTCGATAGTCCATACACATGCGGTATGTACCATATTTCTTTTGCACTAAAAGGACTGGAGAACAAAAGGGAGAGGAGCTAGGCCTCACCATCCCTTTGTCTACCAATCCTTGTACTTGCCTCATGATCTCCTCTTGTTGAGCTTCGGAAACTCGATAAGGAGGCTTGTTAGGCGGTGAGCTTCCTGGTAGGATCTCAATTTGATGGTCATCACCTCCTCGTTTTGGAGGTATGTCCAAAGGGATATCATCAATAAAAACATCTTGGAATCCATTTAGAAAATTAGACAATTCTAAATCTTCTTGATTCCTACCATCTTCATTTGATAAAACATTAGGACTTTAATAGATTGTGTGACAAAAATCATGTACACAAAAATTGAGCTTTTCATTGATTTGTCAAAAGCAAGAGAATTTACAAGGGGTATGGTACGACCAGGATCATTAGCATCTATGTACATGTTCTTTTCCCTATACTTTATATACAACCTTCTTTCAAGGAACTTTACATTAACATCCATATGGTCAAACCATGGTGCCCCTAGGATGACATCTTCATGCTTGAGAGGAGAGATAGAGAAATCTTCTTTGTCAACATAGCCTTGGACATGAAGCCTCAATTTACAATCACGGGAGTAACTGCGGCCTCTTGCCCCTTGAAGGCCCCATCGGCTACAACTACATCTCCCATCTCATGAGCTTGAATGCCTAACTTGGCGGCAACTCCGTGGATATGAAATTGTGAGTAGAGCCAGGGTCAAACAAGATGAAGGCATCATTCTCCCTTACCTTTCCCCAAGCATAGGAGAGAGATAATCCTTTGCAATGAGCATCCTCTTTTGGAGCTTCAATCATGGAAGCTCTAGGAGTCTCATTGCGTGCATTTCTTTTGGGGAAAGAACGGTATCCATGTCCTTGCTCCCCACACTTAAAGCATTTGTAGTCCTTGCAAAAAGCTTCTAGTCCTTCAGGAGAAAATTTACTTTTACCTTTGTAAACTCCCTTCTCTTTGGACTGGTTGTTGTTGTTGTTGGAGCTGGAGTTGCCTAGGGAAGAGTTTTGGGCATTGTTTCTTCCCTTTGCATCATTGTTGTCTTTTCTTTCCATGGGCTTGGCATTCCTTTTAGCCCCTTGTTGGAAATTGATGCGTGAAGAAACCTCTGTGTGGTAGATTACTTCGGTGATAGAACCAGGATGTTATGAGAGTTGACATACTTGGCCATTTTTCAGGTAATCTTGCATTAAAAAATTTCTTTTGCTCGACGAAGTCTATCTTTTGAAAGATAGTAGCCTTGAGATGTAAATCCCAAAACTTTTCCACATATTTGTGGATAGACTCATTGGAGAGTAGCTTCAAACTCCTCCATTCAGTAAGCACTTTGTCCTTTACATCGCTTGCAAGGAATTGCTTCATGATGGAACCTTGTAAAGTTTTCCATGTCTTTGTGGATTTTCCATTTCTGCGAAGGCTAGCCCACCATTGGCGAGTAGATTTTTGGAAGTGCATAGCTACATGGCGTAGCTTGGAGGACTCTATGAAGCCCTCATCTCCAAAGGCCACATCAAATTGCTGGATGAAGGCCAATACTTTGTTGGTAGCACCAAAGGTGCCATCATAGGTGAGAAAAGAGATACTCTTTCCTCCCTCTTTGAATTTCTTGAGCTTAATTTGAGACCTTCGCCATGCATTGTAAGAATTGTGATGTCCTCTCCTCTTCTATTCTCTAGGAGAATAGTTGTTGCTTTCATCAGAAGAGGAGGAAGGTGAAAAAGAAGGAGAATAAGATGACCTCTTTCTTGTCTTATTCTTCCTGTGTTTGATCTCTTCCCTTTCAAAGTGATGAGGAGAAGGACTATGGGTGGACCGCTTCTTCTTGGGAGGAGTTGGATATCGTCTAGACCGCCGTCTTTGTGGAGCCATATATTCAGAGGAACTTAGTGATTCACTTCTTTCTCGTTCTTTGGATTCCTCCTCTCTGATGGGAGAGAGTCTTCTTCTGGGAGTCTCATCAAGAGGCCTCCTAAGCTCTCTCTCCTCTTGGAGAGGAAGGGAAATCCCATAAGCACAAAGTTATTGATTAACTTTGGCTTGCAAAGCAGGGTTGCCCATAGCTTGTTGCAACCTAGTAACAAGATAATTAACAAACATGGGGGCATCATCATTAGCACCTCATGTGCAAAATCAAAATTGTCAATATTCATTCTGCTCTCTTGGTTATTGTCAGCCATGCTAATGGAACTTATGCATAGATCACTTTGTGCTTTGGTACCCTCAAAAACCTTAGTCGCTACTATTCTTCTTTACCTTTAAAAATTGGTTCTCCAGAAGCCACACCCGTGATTTAAACACTGTTGATTGAAAAGACTAGTGGAGAGGGTATAACATTTCTTGGTTGATTATGGTTCCTGTTGAGCTTGCTAGTAGCGCAAAAATTGTTAAGCCAAAGGAAAGCCCCGAGAGACTCCATTATTAAGACTATAGTTCCAACCGGTGTACCTCAAACTAAATCCTTTTCATGCAAGATAATAGATCCCTGTCCCACTTACCCTATTGTAATGAACATGTCCAATGTTTCATGGAAAACTTAAGGACCCCTCTTCTTAAGCAAGAAAAGAGAACCAATAGCAGTGATACCAATGTAATGGAAATGGCCTATGAACTTTGAGAATAGCAGAATTAAGAGAACTAGAGTGAGAATTTTTATGAGACTACTTTGAGAACATAGAGGGTGAACTTAATTAGCAGTAGCAACATAACCATTAGACTTAATTAACTTGGCATGAACAATACTTTTGCAAGGGAGAATTAGAGGACACTAGTGTGGCCGGTGGCTTCGCCGCCTCTCTCTCTCTCTCTCTCTCTCTCTCTCTCTCTCTCTCTCTCTCTCTCTCTCTCTCTCTCTCTCTCTCTCTCTCTCTCTCTCTCTCTCTCTCTCTCTCTCTCTCTCTCTCTCTCTCTCTCTCTCCCCCCCCCTGCGTCACTGTGTTTCCCGGACCTGCAGGCAACATTGCCGGATTGATCTCCTGCTAATGCGTGTCAGGGGGGGGGGGGGGAGTCGGAATCCCCTCCCCCTTTATCTATTAGTATAGATGAAAAGAATTGAGGACAGGATTTATGTGTAGTCGGTCCCCCTCCAATAGACTTTTGTATTATAAATACAATATCTAGATGACAGGCAGTGGCTGGTTTATCACGCACACACATAGTAGCTATCCTCTGGCGAGGTTGAATCGCACACTTTCCTGATAATATAAGGTTTTATAGGAGTTCCTCTGTGTGTAAGTTGCTGTACCGAGCCAATATAAAAGATATACACACTACAACCATGGCTATATAAGGAATCCAAGTTGTGGATGTGCCCCATCTTCAAGTGAAAAAAAAGGACTAATTATACCTAAGTAACGTACAATACCTACTCATCTACCTACCTTAAATTAAGGAGATCCCCCCTTCTTGAGCTATATACAACTCATGAGTTCCATCTTTCTCTCTCTCTCTCTCTCTCTCTCTCTCTCTCTCTCTCTCTCTCTCTCTCTCTCTCTCTCTCTCTCTCTCTCTCTCTCTCTCTCTCTCTCTCCTTGCGAGCTGCTTACACGGTGCCGTTTTCAATCTCTGTAAACATCTTTGTATATATCATGCTACTCACAATCCCTTGGGAAGATCTTTAGCTGCGCACCGATGTACACAAGGTACCGTACTCCGCACACACGCACGCACACACACACAGACATGCACACATGCATACATACATGGTTGTCATAACTGAGATGGACCATGCTACACAATGTATTTGATTTGTTCATGAATGCTCTGAATCCCTCTATGCTGGCCCGTGCTTTGCTTGCGAACATGGTTATGGGAAAACCCTTAGGAGTTCTTCACTGCTGCAAGCCTTACTGATGGTTGTCCATAATCGATAGTCCTCCTAGTTCATGTTCATCTCAACACCTCTATGTATCTCGCACGTTTTGGTAGGCAACACACTCGTGCACACGCGTGCGCGCATACACACACACACACACACACGTACACACATAGATTGTCGAGTTCTTTTAGAACACACTTACACATATTGTTGATTATTAGAGAATACAATCTATGGCAATTGCTCGTATCTCTTGATGTAAACATACACGTCTTGACACAAACAAAGCAATATACAAAGTGGTTATGCAACAAGAGAAGTCCTGTCAGCTCAACAAACAAAGCAGGAATGCATCTGGAAGAAGACAAAAGCACACACTGAACGTGATCTCATAAAAACTTGGGTTTGAAGATATCTACTATAACGAAGTTTGATTTTCAAAGAATAAAATCCATCAAGTAGCTGCTCTTGTACCTATTTAGAACAGCTTGTGCTAGTCCTTTTGTGTTCAAAACTATATGCTTGATTAATGTTTATTTGGTAAATCTATATATGCATTGCTGAATATTGGAATGAATACTGGTAATGAAGAACATGATCTTAATTCATAGCATTTGCAGTTGCGTATATGGTATCATCTGGTTGGGAAGCTTTCAACCTCCCGCTAGGGTCTCATGAGAGATGTCTTATACTGTTTTTTTTAAATTGAAAAAATGACCAAATTAATGGCAAAATGCTATCCGATTTTTTTGTTTTCACTTTATTTGGTAATCGTTCAACATTATGGTGGGCTTAGCTAGCTTGGCTTAAGATATGGTTATGCGATATAATCTGGATTGAAGGAAAATAATACTTGAAAGAATGCTTTTTACACCCACTTAGAATTAGTCTCCTTTGGTCAAGATGTTTTCCATATTTATGTATGAACTGACATGGGGATGTCTTAGTTCTAGTAATTTTCATGAAAATCAAAAGATAACCTTAATTTCTAAGGTGGAGCACAGACTGGTTGGTTTTATATCTGTACACTAAGATTATCATATTTTCAAAAATCGACAGAATAAGGCTTGGCCTAATAATTGAAACAACTAGAAATTATACGCTTAATTGTTTTTGTTAAAGCAATGTATGACTTTTGTGGTTGCCGGAGTCATTGTGTATGTATATTTGATAATGGTCGCCATTGGTATAGATAGAATACTACCCAAATTTAGTTTCTTGTTTACAATCGAAATGCACATGAGGATTGCCACTTTTTATGATAGTGCATGTTTGTGTTTTTCTTCGGATCGGTTCTCATTACATAGCATATAGACATGTAAGGAATTGGGATATGTTTTTTGGAATCCTTTTTGAGGTACGAACAGGATTCTACCAGATTTTTATAAAGGTGGTTATTTGTGCTATTAACATGTGATGTACTGCTAGGTTTTGACACATGACGTACATGCTTTTTTGTTAATGAAGCCGTAAACCTCCTCGGAGGATCTTGTTGAGAGATGGCATAAACTAAGTATTTGAGATACTAATCAACCATAGGTATGTGCATCATATATGGTAGTAGTCACTAGCATCATTTCTTTGGGGAAACTGAGTGAATATTGGGACACACATGATTCGGCAATCAGAGGTTATCTTACTAAAACCCAACTTAATGATTAATCTTAAGGGTAGGTTGTAAACTAGGTCTACACGCGTGACATGGATGACAACTAGATCCAATGCCGACACCTGCGACACACATAAACATAGCCAGTTCTAACTGAATGGTTTTGTATGGATGGAGGTAACAGCTGGATCCTTTTCCATGTAGATGTTGTGGAAGCTCATCCCAAAGGGTGGACACACAGAGATACAACATTAGGATATCAATTTGTAATGATCAAAGATCATTTTTTTAATCTAAATGACTGTATTATCCATTAGATACAGAATTTTGTATCGCTGTATATGAAATGTTAATTGCGTTTTATGACATCTTGTTTTAAAATATTGTTATTTAATATCTTATTTGATACAATTGTCTAAGTATGGTTCAATTATGAGGGGATTTTCATAATTAAACAACACTCCTTTTCCCTAATAGTCTTTGGTTGGACTAGTGCCATACTTAACAATTGGAGTTAGATAATACATTAAATAATAATTTAGCTGATCCAATTTATCCTGACTTCAATCAAATGGTTTTTGTCAGGATATGGGTATTCTTACCGTAAAAAGTGGATTTCCTTCTCTCTAGTATAATTATCACTACAAGAGGTTGTGTGCACTTGTTACGTTTTTAGCGACGAAAGTACATTGGGTTTTTACACTCCCGAGGGTCGCTAAGACCATCGCTAACAGCGTCATTATGGGAGCATCGCTATATGCATCTCTATCTGTGTTGCTATATAGTGATGGTCATAGCGACGCAGATATGCAGGCCTTCTTTAGCAACGCTCATAGTGACAGTGCAAACCCTTATATAGTGATGCTTATAATAGCGACGCCCGAGAGTAAAACGTTTTGGGTGGTAGGGCATTCACCCATCAACCATATTGAATGTTTCAATAATAGGGTAAACCTAAGTGAATCCAAGATAAGCCCACATTCACCTTTGAAAGAAAGTGCAAGGTATAGACCCAAAGTAGTCGCCCAGAAGACATTAATATAGCCATTAACTCCATCATGGATAGTATTGTTTGCAGAATAAAGATACAAAACTGACAAAAATAAATCAATGACAATTGTACATATCATAGGCAAAATCACTTGATTGTTAAGCTTTGCAAATGTAATAGTTACAACACCATTGTCATTATTGAGAAAATACATGGGTTTTCCAATAGTTACAAAAAGACGTATACACGTCATCTCATTGTACATGCTATGACAAAAAGAAACTAATGCTATCTGGCTATGGCTAGACTAACATCATCTAATCAGACGCCTCATCGCGTCCAAGTGGCATATATGTCGGATTCTGTAAAAAAAAACAATAAGAATTTTTGTAAGTATAAACATATAATTTACAAAACAATCTATTTTCTTAGCTTATCATTAAAATACAACAAATGTAAAAGAGTAAAGTGAAATACTAACCATGCCGCCGCAAGAACTTAGAATGTTTATCAGGGCGTCTAAGCCCTTTTTGCTTGCGTACTTACGCTCGTATGGTGTGGGGTTACATCACGTCTCATCGACCACTATTCAAAACATACAAAGAATCCATTATGTTAGAATTTAAAAGTACAAATATATGTAACTACCAAACATAAAGAACATTCTAAAAACACTTACAAAATCAGCCTCAAATGATGCCCACCTGCCGCTCCCCAAGTCATGCAAGCTCACTGCCTCTACGCGCGCTTTGGCTACCTCCTTTTGTTGCTTCAACTTGTCAGGATTCTCACGTGCTGCGGCTCGCTTCACATTCTTCCAATCATCTTTGGCCCGCCAATCCAGTCTGTTCCACCCATGCTTTATTGCTTTTTGTACTTCAGAACGCTTGTGCTTGCATTATTCTCGCATTCGAGCCTTCATCAGGTCTTCATTGAAGCGCTCATCCCGACTTGACATGGCAAACTCGTCATGCAGCATGTTGATGACTTTGTCTTTTAATTCACTTGGCACTTCACTCCAGGTGTCTAGTATGTAGTGTCTAAACACCTAAGAGCAAGATTGTGCATGCGCGAGATCACCTTCTTGCCTTCATCATCCAAGATGATGCCGCCGCTGATGTTGATCAAGTACGGCAAGCCCTCTCGCTTGTGACGCATGAACCTGGGTGTACATCAGGTATCTCCACTGGATTCTGGGCCCTGAAGTAAGGAATGTCAATTGAGGTGACTCCCGGAGGAGTAGCTAGTGGTGTGTAGCCAGGATAGGCTGATAGCCATACAAAACTTGGCGTAGATGGCAATGATGTGGCTGGTGTGGGGGCCGGCAAAGAAGGGGAAGGTAAGGAGCCTCGTCGAACACGAGGTGGTGTGAAGGCATCAGCGGTGGCATCCCCATATCAACCGCCGTCGCCACCACTAGAGCGTTGGTGCCTAAACAAGTGTGAAGATTGTCTCGTCGACATCGAAGCTTCACAGCATGCTGAATACTTCGAAACAGAGGGAGACACTGAAGGAGTAGAACGATGTGATGGTGCTCCAGAGCAATGACGCTCCTCGTACCACCTTCGTTGTTGGGGTGACAAAGAAGAAATAAACTCATCATCATCATCTATACGTGCATTAAACACACGAACATTTAATCTTAATATTGAATAAATGGAGAAGAAAACATGGACAAGTAGAGAGAGACAAAGAGAGAGAGAGAGAGGACTCATAAAGGGGGAGGGATTCCTGTGTAGAGAGATTCATGTGAAGTTCTTGTGAATTTGTAAAAGCACTATGCTCCAGGTGCGATGGAGACTGAGGCTGCAATCGCGAAGGAGGTGATCTGTCTTTGCTCATAGATGCTGCTCACCCCTCCACTAGATCTAGTTGATTGGGTGAAAGAGACGTTAAGAAGCAGTAGTAGTGCTTCTCAGAGTCTCTTTCATCCGATCAACTAGATCTAGTGGAGGGGCGAGCAGCATCTATAAGCAGAAACGGATCACCTCCTTCGCGATTGCAGCATCAGTCTCCATGACACTCGGAGCGCAATGCTTGTCATCCCTGCTTGTGAGAACATACCTGGAGCATACATACATGGAGTGGACGCAATGATGATTAAATACAATGACGCAATGATGCATATAGATAGGAATGGACAAAAAGTAATGTGAATACAATATATATTATAAAACAGAGCAAAATTGTTCAAATATAATGTTTATGTCTTTAAGAGGTCTCTCTCTCATCCTCGCATAGTGCAACATAACTTCCTATATCTATATAGAGCTCTCTGTTTGGGCAAATGTCCTTCGTTTCATTTTGTAGATCCTCTACATGCACCCCATTGAGAGTAGCAACTTGATGCTCGTCTGGCACCACTTCGGCGGCTTCTGACTGAGCATCTTCTCCGATTTCATCCATTGATGCCGCTGTGATTGGTACATGGTAGCCCTCATACGTCCGTGCACTACGAGGGGCTACCTGTATGACGTACCACTAGTTTGATGCAGACTTTGTAGGATGAAACATCACCTACCAGAGCCACATAACTTACATGAGAGCTTTCAAGCACATAACTTCTAAAATTGGATGTTAACTATTTACATACTTACTTGTTCACAATGCTCGGGTAGTACGAAAGTGTCTCTTAGGTTGGTCCATTTTTTAGTTGAATCCACCTCAAGGAAACCAGACTCTCTTCTACACACAGTAGAGTTGCAACCCTCCATAATTATCTTGAACCATTGCACGTCAAACAAGTCAACAAAAAATCCTCTATAATTGATCCTCAAAATCTCTTGTAGTGTGCCGAAGTAAGTGAGTTCTGCCACCACAGGATCTGCATTATAGGACCGTCGTCGACTAGACTGTTCAAATTTTTCCATGATTCCACAATGTTGAGTAAAATGCTTTTTGTCGATCCTTTCCCCCTAAAATGTTGACCTTTACACCATGCTGTTGTGTATGACTTATACTACAACCAACAAAGATTATGAGTGGTCGTTCAAACATCTAGAAAATTTCTAGTCGTACATTGCAAACTTACCTTGGTCGCGCAACCCTGAGAGTACTCCCACCCCTCCTCAGTCACTTCTTCACTGCACTGTTGTGTGCTTTTCAATTGGTTGTGCAACCATCTTAATCTCATGAATGTTGATCGGCTCTCTAGACCCGCTGGATAATGCATCGGCGATCATCTTCCCCGTCTCCACTCGATTTGTGCCCTTTGTTGCTCTTGCTTTGCATCCTCGTATTGTGGAATCCACTTTTGCATCACTGGATTGTGAAGCATGCAAAATCGGTTGATCTTAGCCTTTAGATGTTCCATCATCTTCTTCTCAACACCGAGATTGCACATGACAATCCTAGATATGCGCTCATCATATATGGTTCACCATAGCGTGTCCCGGGCTTTATCAAATCCGTCTAGCCACTCTCCAATATAAACTAGGACTCTGATACCAGCCAACCTTTTGCCATGCTACCCTCCGGACGTGCCTTCTGATGCACATATCCCTTGAGCATTTTCATGAAACGTTCTAAAAAGAACATCCATCTGGAATGTACTGTGCCAGCTATTTCCACCTCATCAACTATGTGAACAAGAAGATGCACCTGAATGGTTAGCATGGTAGTAGGAAAGTGATTCTCCAACATGCACACAACCTCCGCAGCGTTTAGTTTGGCAAATGTTATGGATTCTACATTGATCTCCTTTTGTGAGATCCATTGCACCAACTTTGCAAGTTTGTAGATTGTGTTACGGACGTCAGGAGACAAACATCTCTCAATGGCCACCGGTAAAATAAACTGCAAAACACGTATAGCAATGATATTAAAGTCCACACACGAATTTGTTACACAATTCCCACTAGGATATATTTCACTTCAAACGTACTTGACACATTTTATGCCAGTCGTGTGACTTCAAACTGGTAAGCTTTCCTTCTTTAGTGAAACACGTTCAAAGCGAGTGCATTACACCAGTGGGGGTCTGCACAGATCCAATGGTCTCTTTTACTTTGCGTTCTTGGGCTCCTATCAAAATCCATGGCACTTTAGGGAGTTTTATCGATCCATCGGATGGTGTCTGTGGACAATATTGCTCCATACGATCCACATTTCTAAGGTCAAACATGGCTCCCAAAGTATCTTTCTTGCCAGTAAGATGGTCCCGCAACAGATTACCCACATTCTTGAATATGTGCATTGGATCGCGTAAGTAATTGATCATGAGTCTGGGCCAATATGGTAACTCGTACCATAGAGAGAGTCTCTTTATCCCTGGGGGCAAACCGTCATCACACATCTCCTTCTACTCTAACCATGCTTGTGCAGACATCCTCGGTGGCTCTCTTCTCAAAAAGCCATCGCGTAACACATGATCCTTTGGAAGATACACTTAATGACCTTCATAGATTTGCTTCTTCAATGATGGCAATCGACTTTCACTAAGTCTAGGTCCACATGTGACACATGCTCTGTATCCGCTTGTTTGAATCCCTGCATGTATACACATGACAATAGATAAGCTTGAGAAAAACCAAGATTTCTAGTGTTTGAGTTTGAGTGTAAATCACCTGAGCATTCTGTTAGTCCAAAATAGTCATGCATGGTCCACATTAAAATGCCTCTAATCAAGGAATTCCGTCGACCTGTGTGTCGGTTCATATCCATCAGTTCTATGCCAATTCACAATTGTTGCAGCTCTTCCAATAGTGGACGAAGATACACATCCATATTCTTCACTTTATACCGCCCCGGCACAATCAAGCTCAGCCACAGGTGCCCCTTCTTGGTAGTCAACCACGGGGGAATGTTGTAGTTAACGATGACAACGGGCCATACACTGTAAGATGTTGATCTCTGACCAAATGGATTTACACCATCCATAGCCAGGCCTATGCAGAAATTTTGAGTTTCCCTTGCAAAATCCGGCCATTTACCGTCTATATTTTTCCAAGATGCACAATCTGCAGAAATCCGTAGCACACCATCCAAAGATCTATTCTCCTCATGCCATGATGCTAAGGCGGCCATGGACTTACATTCAAAGAAATTCTTGATGCGAGGAAGCAGAGGAAAATGTCGCAAAACCTTTTGTGAAATTTTTGTTCCATGGAGATCTACTCGATATCTCTCGGAATCACATGTTGGACACTTCTCCATGTCTATGTATTCTCCTCTAAAAAGAATGCAGTTGTTAGGACAAGTGTGAATCAAATTGTAATCCGTCCCCAAGTTTTGCAAGATCTTTCTTGCTTCCTCTCTGGAATCTGGCATCACATTATTAGCTGACAGTATGTGCTCTTTGAGCAATCTACACAGCAAAAAAAATGCGGTACACTTGTGTAAGTAATCTATCAGATCATTATACATCTAGAGTTTTTTATTGAAGTAAACACATTGTAATAGACCACTTGAAAAGCCATGTGATGCTAGTGTCACTCCATCCAAACATTGCCTGCATGTTGAGAAGAACCGGGAGCGCCTTCAATCTAGACACACGTGCTCCATCATACAATGGCGTATCGGCTTCACTTTTCATATCATCATAGATAAGCCTTTCTAAATCCATGATCGGGCTCAAAAATTGCCTCGTTGGGAACGTGGTCTACATGATCATCCGCTGAGATATTAGAGGCTACATCTTGTGGCCTCACGTATGCTGCTTGACCAAAGCGCCTGCGAACACGTCTATTGGGTTGCAAGATTGCTGCCTACAGCGTCAAAGTCCAACGAGTTATAATTGGCAACAACTCAATCTAATATACATGGATCAAACTCGCCAAATTCACGAACGTGCTGCAAAAAAATATGTCTTGTCCATCGCACATCATGCTTGCATTCATTACAAGGACATAAGATCCTTGTTGAGAGATAGGTGTTTCTGTTGGACGGCCCCATATCCTCGTCACTACTCATAATGAATGTAAAAACCTTATAACCTGGATATAAATTTAATCTTCTATTGGCATCCTCCATCTTATCTCTCTCTCTCTCTCTCTCTCTCTCTCTCTCTCTCTCTCTCTCTCTCTCTCTCTCTCTCTCTCTCTCTCTCTCTCTCTCTCTTTGTTCCCACTATAAACTACCTCACATTCTCTAGTCATGTCCGATCCCTGCACACCTCGGTCTAGAGGTGCACGGAGATCCAAACCACCGGGTCACTAATCTCGTCTTTATTGGTCAATGCCTATATTTGTGGGTACGAGAAATCTACACACCCATGTCTACATGATAGTGCATGTAGTGGACAAAACCCCTTTGCCTCTTCTCTAGCTGTAGCAATTCATAGCATCTTAACATCTATTCTCAACAGATCTTTGTTCGAGGGATTACTTAGCACATTACATGTTGGCCTCCAATTTGAGTATCATGCCGTTGAAAGCTTTCCAACTTAAGGTCGCATCCGTAGTGTGGAAGAGAGGGATCACCATTCGCCTAACTCTAATTTTTTCCCGTAATCCCGAAGGTAGACTTTAATATAAAAACTAAATCCAAAATCTAATCGTAAATCTAACCTAATTGAACATATGGTGATTCTAAGATAATTGATATATCTTAAACTCAACATAAACCTAAATCTAATCTAATCTTAAATCTAACCTAAACCTAAATGTAATCTAACTTAAATCTAAATCTAATCTAATCTTAAATCTTGTCCTGATCTTAAGTCTAAATCTAATCCAATCTCAAATCCTAAACCTAAATGTAATCTAACTTAAATCTAACCTAGCTAATCTTAAATCTTGCCCTAATTTTGAATTTAACCTAATCTTAAACTCAACATAAACATAAATCTAAATGTAATCTAACCTAAACTTAAATCTAATTTAAATCTTTACCTAATCTTAAGTCTAACCTAATTTTAAATTTAGCATAAATTTTAAATATAATTTAAATGTAATCTAACTTGATCTTAGATCTTAATCTAACCTAATTTTAATTAAATATAATTTTAAATCTAACCTAACCCTAAATCTTAATATAACATTTCATTTCATATGTTCTTTACTTTTTTTAATCTATATATCTCTCTCTCTCTCTTTGTTTTCTCCCCTTACCTCTCTCTTTTCGTCTTCTCTCCCTCTCTCTCTATTTGGTTTTTGTTTCTCTCTCTCTCTCTCTCTCATTCTCTCTCTTTACTTTATATATATCTCTCTCTCTTTACTTTATCTCTCTCCCTCTCCCTCTCTCTCTCTCTCTCTCTCTCTCTCTCTCTCTCTCTCTCTCTTTTCCTCTCTCAATGTGTGTGTGTATGCATTCCTTGTTTATGCATGTGTGTGTATGTGTTTTTTGTTTATGCATGTGTGCACTCTCTCTCTCTCTCTCTCTCTCTCTCTCTCTCTCTCTCTCAAAGACACAATGTGTGTGTGTGTGTGTGTGTGTGTGTGAGAGAGAGAGAGAGAGCAATCTCTCTCTCTCTCTCTCTCTCTCTCTCTCTCTCTCTCTCTCTCTCTCTCTCTCTCTCTCTCTCAGACACAATGTGTGTGTGTGTGTGTGTGTGTGTGAGAGAGAGAGAGAGAGAGAGAGGGGAAGGGAACATGAGAGAGAGGAGAGGGAAAGAGCATAACTGGCTCTCCTTCCTCTCCTTGTGTGTGTGTGTGTGTATGTGTGTGGGGAAGAAAGAGAGAGAGAGAGGGAGAGCATGGGTTTACCTCTTTTGCTTGACCGCCGCCGAAAGTCACATCTGAGATCTAAGTTTCTGCGCTCTCATTTATTTTTTACCCTTGTCGGTGTCACTCTGAGCGTCGCTATGCAACAAAGAACATAGCAATCCTGATAGCGACGCCGTGAATTCTCACTTTTGAGCGTCGCACTGCAAGCGTCGCTAATGTGAGGTACCTCTTCTAGTGTATTCCCTAGGAATTGGAGCGCTTGATGTCTATTATTAATAGTTTGACCTAGATAATCCAAAGGGATGGGTCGGGGCTCTTTAGCTCATAAATTGGTCAAGTTAATACAAGTTAAATTATTACTAGGTTGATCCACCCAATCCAAAGGGATGGTTTGGGGCTCTCAACTCCTAAATTGGTCAAGCACCTACATGCTGACATATAATCCATATACTGTAATCAATGTCCACCCTTGAGCAGGTGTGGAATTTCAAGTCGTCTTTATCTTGCAAGATTGGAGTATTGTATAGTAACCACCATGACGACATAGTTCACAAATTTGGGGTGACACATCAACCAAAAGCATGAGATGTTAGGTATGTAGTTTCATAGTACCATACTCTCCTCCAAGGAGGACCCCTTTATCATACAACAATTGGGTATTCTTACATCTAAACCCTGCTCAACATATTACAGATGGGTACTCTCGCATCTAAACCATACTCTCCTCCTTGGAGGACCCCTTTATCACACAAAAATTGGGTATTCTTACATCTAAACCCTGTTCAACACATTACAAATGGGTATTCTCACATCTCAACCATACTCTCCTCCCTGGAGGACCCCTTTATCATACAAAAATTGGGTATTCTTACATCTAAACACTGTTCAACACATTACAGATGGGTATTCGTGCATCTAAACAGTTTTTAACACACTACAGGTGATTGAGCTATAAACATGGGATGTTTTAGGAGCATTTACTACAATTGGTGGAGGATTGGTCCACTTGGTGGACCATCCTCCACCAAGTGGATCTCTCCCTCTGGAATGGGGGAGGGTCACACACACACACACACACACACAGTATCTAGATGACATGCAGTGGCTGGTTTATCACACACACACACATAGTAGCTATCCTCTGGCGAGGTCGAATCGCACACTTTCCTGATAATATAAGGTTTTCAGGAGTTCCCCTGTGTGTAAGATGTTGTAGCGAGCCAATATAAAGTTATACACACTACAGCCATGGTCACTCACTAAGTAACAAGAATCATATCCTTAGCAATTTCTTGTTCTGGTGGGGGCAAGGCCTTATCCCTCTCTCTCTCTATCTCTCTATCTCTCTCTCTCTCTCTAGCCCATCGGGACCCATGCCGCGATGACCCATTCACTTACATCACATTTTTATCCACCCAGAATTTAGACACATGTAGGTGATTATGTGGGTAGGTCTATACGAACCTTTTTTGGTTGAAGATACCCAAATATATAAGGAATCTGAGTTGTGATATGTCCCATCTTCAAGCATTAAAAAATGAACTAATTATACCTAGTACCATACCTACTCATCCACCTATCTTGAATTCGGGAGATCCCCCTTCTTGAGCTATATACGACTCACGAGTTCCGTCTCTCTCTCTCTCTCTCTCTCTCTCTCTCTCTCTCTCTCTCTCTCTCTCTCTCTCTCTCTCTCTCTCTCTCTCTCTCTCTCTCTCTCTCTCTCTCTCTCTCTCTCTCTCTCTCTCTCTCTCTCTCTCTCTCTCTCGCTGCATACACGATGGCGTTTTCAATCTCTGCAAATATCTTTGTATCATGCTACTCACAATCCCTTGGGAAGATCTTTAGCTGCACGCCAATGTACACAAGGTACCATATCCACACACACACACACACACACACATGCACACATACATGGTTGTCATAACTGAGATGGCCCGTGCTACACAATGTATTTGATTTGTCCATGAATGCTCTGAATCCCTCTATGCTGGCCCTTGCTTTGCTTGCGAATGTGGTTATGGGAAAACCCTTACGAGTTCTTCATTGCAAGCCTTGCTAATGGTTTTCCATAATCGGAACTCCTTCGGGTTCGTGTTCTTCTCAACACCTCTATGTATCTTTTACGTTTTGGTAGGCAACACACACACACACACACACACAGACCCACACCACACACACACACACACAGATTATCGAGTGCTTTTAGAAGACACTTACACATATTGTTGATTATTAGAGAATACAATCTATGGCAATTGCTCGTATCTCTTGATGTAAACATACACCTCTTGAATCAGAGAAAGTGATATACAAAGTGGTTATGCAACTAGAGAAGTCATGTCGACTCAGTAAACAAAGCAGGAATGCATCTAGAAGAGGATGCAAACACACACTGAATATGATCTCATCAAAAACTTGTATTTGAAGATATCTACTATAACAAAATTTTATTTTCAAAGCAAAAAATCCATCGGGTAGGTACTCTTGTACGTACTTAGAACAGCTTGTGCCGGTTCTTCTGTGTTCAAAACTATATGTTTGATTGGTGTTTATTTGGTAAATCTATATATGCATTGCTAAATATTGGAATGAATACCGGTAATGAAGAACATGATCTTAATTCATGACATTTGCAGTTGCGTATAAGGTATCATCTGGCTTGGAAGCCTTAAACCTCCCACTAAGGGTCTCCGTGAGAGATGTCATATACTGTTTTTTTTTTTTTAATGACCAAATTAGTGGCAAAATGCTGTTGAATTTTTATGTTCTTCACTTTATTTGGTAATCGTTCAACATTATGGTGCGCTTACCTAGCTTAGCTTAAGATCTGGTTATGTGATATAATCTGGATTGGAGGAAAAAATACTTTAAAGAATGCTTTTTACAACCACTTAGAATTGGTCTTCTTTGGTCAAGATGTTTTCTATATTTATGTATCAAGTGACATGGGGATGTGTTAGTTCAACTACTTTTCGTGAAAATCAAAAGATAACCTTAATTGCTAAGGTGGAGCATATGCTGGTTGGTTGTATATCTATACACTAATATTATCATATTTTCAAAATTCGACAGAATAAGGCTTGGCCTAATAATTGAAACAACTAGAAATTACATGCTTAATTGTTTTTGTTAAATCCATTTACAACTTTTTCTTTCGCTGGAGTCATTGTGTATGTATACTTGATAATAGCTGCTCTTGGTATAGATAGAATATTACCCAAATTTGGTTTCTTGTTTACAGTCGAAATGCAGATGAGGATCACCGCTTTTTATGATACTACATGTTTGCGTTTTTCTTGGGATCGGTTCTCATTACATAACATATAGACATGTAAGGAATTGGCATATGTTTTTTGGAATCCTTTTTGAGGTATAAACAAGATGCTACCAGATTTTTATAAAGATGGTTATATGTGCTATTAACATGTGATGCACTGCTAGGTTTTGACACATGACATACATGGTTTTTTGTAATGGAATTGGCCTATTTAACTTGAGAGTAGCGGAAATTAATGAGAGTACTTTTGAGAAATAACTTTGTGAGAATAACGGGTGAACATAATTGAAGATAGCAACATAATCATAGCAATTAGTTAACTTGGCATGAACAATACTTTTGCAAGAGAGAGAATTTAGAGAACATGACAATAGTTGAGGACCGGATTTAGGTGGAGCCGGTCCCCCCTCCAATAGGCATCTGTATTATGATTTCTCCCATCAAGAGAGACTTGTTACAATACAGTCTTTGTGTTCCTAGTGGCCTAGGTGATGCAATGAAGATGGAAAGCTTCATGCATCACAAACATAACATAAACTTGAAGAAAGCTTTAACTATCCCAAGCCTCAGTCCCTAGACCTCAAACACCTTCGAAGGTGAAGAGAGCTAGCACGGAACGAGGGTAGGGAAGAGGAAGAAGAAACATTTCGTAGGAGAAAGAATTAGTTCCTCACTTATCATACTCTTGTTGCTAGCATACATAATAGCATAGTAATGAAGAAGAAGGAGATGGAAAGCTTAAGCATTGAAGCATGTCTCTTGGTTGGATTTGCACTCCATAGCCAAGAGTGTTGGTGTAGGCTCTCAACCTCTACTTGCTTGGAGAAGGAGAGGGAGCTCTTGCACTTTGGATAGCACACAATGAGAGTGTTTGTGAGTGTTTGTGGGTGAGTATACCCCCTAAGAGACCCCCTAGCTTGCTTGGGTCGCCCATTGGACCCCTCCAGGCCTAGCCAATCATAAGCAGGAGGCATTACAAGCAGTAGGGGTAGCCTTGAGACAAGTGTCCCCCTTTCCCTTTTGAGAGAGAGAGCTAGATAAATGCTAAATCAATTAATTAAATCTCCTAGATTACTATTGGACCCCTTGGGTGGCCAACCAATAGGCTTCAGGCATCTCATGAAGGTAACATAGGTAGGGGCCTGACATGTGTCCTTGCTGCCTCTGCAAGCTTGAGCCTTCCTTGTGTGTGTGAGTGTGTTTTCTCTCTCTAGCCCCTAGGAAAAGGGCTCACCCCCCTCTTTGTAGAGATCCTTTTGACTTTTGGTGCTCAAGCACCTTAGTCATCAAGCATGACTAAGCACTTGGACTAGGGGGTATTCCCACAAGCATCTCAGGCAAGCTTGTCAAAGCACCTCAAGTACCTTAATCGTGTAGCAAGTCAAGCACCTCAAGCATGTAGCAGATCAAGCACCTCAAGCACATTAATCAATCACCTCAAGCAGGACAAGCACCTCAAGCACGACAAGCACCTCGAGCTTGGGCCGGGTTCCCGCCTCAAGCTCAGCCCTAGCTTACCTAAGGTCAAAGGACTTCTACACACATTATTGGAGGTCTTTAATGAAGCTAACCCTAAGGTCTTATGCTCCATTGGTTAGCCTTGCTCTTTGATAGACCATCTCTCATTTGGGCCCCTTTACCATTGGCCCCGTGTTGAGATAGATCTATAAGCACATATCTATAACTTAACACTTGTTCCCGTTTATTCTCCCACATTAAGTGATCAATTTAATATGAGAAAATCATTTGGGTTGGTTAGATATTAGATTTTATGACATTACCTCTCTCTTGAAATCATAGTCGTCCTCGACTATGAGGTAGAAGAGATAAAGCCTTAGTCATTAGTCAATCTTACTTAGCGGGTAGAGGATCCCTTTTTACCCTACGACATCTTTCCAAGATGGATGACTAATCCATTTGGTGCTTGGGAGACATAGCTGCTGCAAGCATGTCTGCTCTTTAGTCCATTTCATTCTCCCAAAGTAGAGTGACAAATTCTACTTGGTGTTTGAGAGACGTCGTCATCACAAACATGATTCTAAGCATGCATACTAGTTAAATTTGTGCACAATTAAAAAGAGGACTAGTCCTATAAGACAAAAACATGAGTCATTTAAAAGAAATTTGTACATTTGCTTACTCTAATGTAGCGTTGTAAGCATTGACAAGGTTCATATTATCATTAAGCTGTACTCCTTGCATCCATCTAGCATCTTCAAAAGGATAATTTTTGAACTTAATAAGATACCGTCGGATAATCTTACCATGTCGTAGTACTTTGTCTTCATGCCGAAGGACGGCTTCGGGTTGTAGCACCTCTTCTTGGTCTTCAACTTTGGGAGGGTCTTCAATAATTGGTTCAGTTGGTGGCTCTCCTTTGTAGGGCTTAAGTAGGCTTACATGAAAGGCATTATGTATGAGCCAATGGTTGGGCAACTTGATTTGATAAGCCGTCTCATTGATGAGCTTCAAGATTTGGAAAGGACCATAGAATCTTTTTGATAGTTTAGCATAATACTTTTGATGGCCCGTAGAATTTTTGCCTGTCGTTTGCCTCAATCGAGCCTTAGGAAACTTGAGTAAGACCCAATCATTTTCTTTGAACATTAAGGCTCTTCTGTGCTTATCAGCAACAGCTTTTTGCCTTTGTTGAGAGATGGATATAGCCTCCCTAATCTTTTCAAAAGATTCTTGTAGGTCACAGCTATACTCATCGGCGGCGAAGATCTTCCCATGTACTTTGAGTAGCAAGGGACTTTTAGGTCTTCCCTCAATGATCTCAAAAGGTGCTTTTCCCGCAGAAGTATGTACAGTATTATTGTAAGCATACTCTACAAGAGGGAAGTACTTTTCCCATTGTAAGCGTTGATCTACTTCAGTAACATACGTCTTGAGTAGATCGATTATCGTAAGATTGGCTATCTCACTTTGGCCATCCGTTTGTGGGTGATAGGCAGAAGAGAAATTCAATCTTGTTCCTAGATTTTCAGAGAGACCTTTCCAGAAATTACTGGTCATTCTAGGATCTCTATCTGACACGATGGATGTGGGTAATCCATGGTGCTTGAAAATCTGAGATATGAAGAGAGTTGCCATTTGATGTGCCTTAATAGTCTCTTTGACAGGAATAAAATGTGCTTGCTTGCTAAACCTGTCGACTATTGTCCATATTCCTGTATTCCCATGGATAGACTTCGGTAATCCAAATATGAAATCCATGGATATACTCTCCCATGGTGAATTTGGAATAGGCAATGGCTGGAGTAATCCAGGTGGCTTCCCTCTATCATACTTGGTCTTTTGGCATACTGCACATTTTGATACATACTCTTGTATGTCCACTTTCATGGTAGGCCAATAGAAGTACGTCTCTACTCTTCGGAGAGTAGGTTGAATACCTCTATGCCCCGCATATGGAGGAGCATGGGATTCATACATAGCTTTCTCACGAAGGGAATGGGTAACACATAGCCTATTGCCATGGAGAAGATAACCATCCTGTAAGGTGAATCATTTCCTCTTTCTTCCCCAAAGCAAGGGCTGCCATTATGTCTCTAAAGTCAAGGTCAGTAGCATACTCATCTATCATAGAGGATAGATCATTGTGAGTAGCTATAGACACCGCATTAACTTTTGGTCGTCGTGAAAGTGCATCGGCAACTTGATTGTGCTTACCAGCTATGTGACCAATATGGAAATTAAATTGCGAAAGATAATTTGCCCACCTCATTTGTTTGTCGGAAAGCTTGGTTTGCGTCATGAAATACTTGAGACTTTGGTGGTCGGTTTGTAGGATAAATGGAGTCCCCAATAGGTAGTGCTTCCATGTGTCTAGGGCATGTAGAACAGCTAAAAGCTCTTTCTCATAAATGCCCAAGACTCGTTCATCAATATTGAGCCTTAGGCTCTCATATGCTATGGCATGCCCTTCTTGAAGCAAAACTGCTCCAAGGCAATCACCACAAGCATCACATTGGACCTCAAATGACTTTGAGAGATCCGGAAGCACGAGGACTGGTTGGGAAGTAAGCTTCTCTTTGAGCTTTTCAAAAGCATTTTGCTCCTTAGCAGTCCATACAAACTTAACGTTCTTCTTAGTTAAGTCATGTAGTGGTCCTGCTCCTTGAGAGAATTTTGCTATGAAGCGTCTATAGTATGCACACATACCAACAAAGCTTCTTAGCTCATGTAGATTTCTTGGGTTAGGCCATGCTTTTATTACCTCTAACTTTGATGGATCCATTTGGATACCATCTTTAGAGATAATATGACCTAGGTATTGAATCTCTTGAAGGAAGAATTCGCTTTTCTTTTGGTTGAGATAAAGCTTGTTCTCCCTCAATGCTTGAAAAATCACTTGGAGATGTTGCTTATGTTCCTCCAAAGACTTGGAGTAGATGATGATATCATCAAAGAACACTCCAGTGAATTTGCGATATGGTCTAAAAAATTTCTCCATCAAACGATTGAACATAGCTGGTGCATTAGTCAAGACAAAAGGCATGACTAGATATTCATAAAGACCAAACGTTGTGCGAAACGCGGTCTTTAAGATATCTTCATCCACTATCCTTATTTGATGATAGCCACTCTTAAGGTCAATCCTACTGAAGTAGGTAGAGCCTTGTAGCTTATCAAACAGATCTTCTACCCGAGGTACGGGAAATCTGTTTTTGATAGTGATATGGTTTAGTGCTCGATAGTCCACACACATACGGTATGTACCATCTTTATTTTGCACTAAAAGGACTGGAGAACAAAAGGGAGAGGAACTAGGCCTCACTATCCCTTTGTCTACCAGTTCTTCTACTTACCTCATGATCTCCTCTTGTTGAGCTTGTGAGAATCGATAAGGAGGCTTGTTAGGTGGTGAGCTTCCAGGAAGGAGGTCAATGCGATGGTCACCATTCCCTCGTTTTGGAGGTAAGTCCATAGGGATATCATCGATGAACACATCTTGGAATCCTTTTAGAAAATTAGACAAGTCTAACTCTTCTTGATTCCCATTATTTACATTTGATGAAACATTAGTATCTTTTGGAGACTCTTTGAAAAAAATCATGTACGCAGAAACTGAGCTCTTCATTGACTTATCAAAAGCAAGAGGATTTACAAGTGGAATAGTGCGACCACGCTCACTAGCATCTATATACATGTTCTTTCCCCTATAGGTGAAGTAGATTCTTCTTTCAGGGAACTTCATGTTGGCAGCCATGTGATCAAACCATGATGCCCCTAGGATAACATCCTCATGTTGGAGAGGAGAGATGAAGAAGCCTTCTTTGTTGACATAGCTTTGGACATGAAGCCTCAACTTCCCAATCAAGGGAGTAACGGAGGCTTGTTGTCCCTTGAAAGATGCATCAGCCACTACTATATCTCCCATCTCAAAAGCTTGAATGCCCAACATGGTGGCCAACTCCATTGATATGAAGTTGAGCGTAGAGCCAGGTTCAAACAAGATGAAGGCATCATGCTCTCTTACCTTTCCCCAAGCATAGGAGAGTGATGATCCTTTGCAATGAGCATCCTCTTTTGGAGCTTCGATGGTGGAATCCCTAGGAGTCTCATTGCGAGTATTCTTCTTGGGGCAAGAACGATAGCCATGTCCTTGCTCCCCACACTTGAAACACTTCTGGTCCTTGCGAAAAGCTTCAAGCTCTTCAGGAGAGAGTTTGTTTTTACCTTTGTAAACTCCCTTCTCCTTGGACCGATTGTTGTTGTTGTTGTTGTTGTTGTTGTTGGAAGTGACTTGGGAATTATTCTGAGCATTGGTTTTCCCCTTTGCATCATTTTTGTCTTTGTTTTCCATGGCCTTGACATTACGTCTAGCCCCTTGATGGAAATTGATGCGTGAAGCAACCATGGTGTGATGGATTACTTCGGTAATAGTAGCAGGCCGTTGAGAGTTGATGTATTCGGCCATCTCTTCAGGTAATCCCACACAGAATTGTTGCCTTTACTCGGCAAAATCTATCTTTTGAAAGACAGTAGCCTTGAGATGTAAATCCCAAAACTTGTCTACATATTTGTGGATAGACTCATGGGAAAGGAGCTTTAAGCTGCGCCATTCGGTAAGCACTTTGTCCTTTGCATCGCTTGCAAGGAAATTGCTTCATGATGGAAACTCGCAGAGTTTTCCATGTATTTGGGGCTTCACCATTTCCACGAAGGCTAGCCCACCATTGATGAGCTGATTTTGGGAAGTGCATAGCTACATGGCGTAGCTTGGAGGACTCTGTGAAGCCCTCATCTCCAAAGGCCGCATCAAATTGCTGGATGAAGGCCAACACTTTGTCGGTAGCACTGAAGGTGCCATCATAGGTGAGAAAAGAGATACTCTTTCCTCCCTCCTTGAACTTCTTTAGCTTTTGTGACCTTCGCCATGCAGGAAATGATTTGTGATGTCCTCCCCTCTTGTATTCTCTAGGAGAATAGCCATAAATTTCGTCAGAAGAGGAGGAAGGTGAAGAAGAAGGAGAAGAGGGTGACCTCTTCCTAGCCCTTTTCTTCCTTTTTTTCCTCTCTTGCCTTTCAGAGTGATGAGGAGAAGGACTATGAGTTGATCTTTTCCTCTTGGGAGGAGTAGGCGATTCTCTAGACCACCATCTTCGTGGAGCCACATCTTCAGAGGAACTTATACTTTCATTGCTTTCTTGCTCTTTGGATTCCTCCTCTCGAATGGGAGAGAGTCTTCTTTTGGGGGTCTCTTCAAGAGGCCGCCTAAGCTCTCTCTCCTCTTGGAGAGGAAGGGAAATTCCATAAGCACGAAGTTGTTAACTTCGGCTTGCAAAGCAGGGTTGCCCATAGCTTGCTGCAACCTAGTGACGAGATAATTCACAAACATGGGAGCATCATCATTAGCACCTTCATGTGCAAAATCAAAGCTATCAATGTTCATTCTACTCTCTTGATTATTGTCAGCCATGTTAACAAAATTTATGTATGTACTTAGTGTATGCTTTGGCAATTCAAAACCTTAGTTGCCACTCCTCTTAGCCTTTGAAAATCGGCTCTTAAGTATCTACACCCATGGCTCAAAGTGGTTAATTATAGAGAGTAGAGGAGTAGGTCTAACATAGCAGAGTTGCCAAGGGCTAGCTCCTTTCGGACTTCTTATGGCTCAATAATGGTAAAGCCGTAGGCAAGTTTAAAAAGACTCCATTATTAAGTCCAAAGCTCCCGAGGTGTGCACCATCCACCACATAGTGGGCTCAACAAAACCGATAATAGATCCCAGTTCCACTTACCCTACTATAATTAACAACATCAACCATTTATAGGCTACTTAAGGACCTCTCTTCTTAAGCAAGAAAAGAGAAACCAAATGCTCTGATACCAATGTAATGGAATTGGCCTATTTAACTTGAGAGTAGCGGAAATTAATGAGAGTACTTTTGAGAAATAACTTTGTGAGCATAACGGGTGAACATAATTGAAGATAGCAACATAATCATAGCAATTAGTTAACTTGGCATGAACAATACTTTTGCAAGAGAGAGAATTTAGAGAACATGACAATAGTTGAGGTCCGGATTTAGGTGGAGCCGGTCCCCCCTCCAATAGGCATTTGTATTATGATTTCTCCCATTAAGAGAGACTTGTTACAATACATTCTTTGTGTTCCTAGTGACCTAGGTGATGCAATGAAGATGGAAAGCTTCATGCATCACAAACATAACATAAACTTGAAGAAAGCTTTAACTATCCCAAGCCTCAGTCCCAAGACCTCAAACACCTTCGAAGGTGGAGAGAGCTAGCAGGGAATGAGGGTAGGGAAGAGGAAGAAGAAACATTTCGTAGGAGAAAGAATTAGTTCCTCACTTATCATACTCTTGTTGCTAGCATACATAATAGTGTTGGGGTATAAAGCCCAATGTGGTCGCCCAGGTAAGTGGGCGGGCCGCCAGGTATGTACACATATTCTTTTGTAAAAACCTAATAAGAACTCACTATGCTCTACACATTACAGTAGAGCGAGTTCACCATATCGTCGTGCTCTTCTTCTCGCACTCTCTCTCGCGTCGCACTTCCGCTCGTACTCCTTCAACTGGTATCAGAGCTCAGATCGAGGCTCGGGGCAGCACTACAGGAGGCTAGAGTCACCAGCTCATATTGGAGTGAAATTCGACAGGCGAACACACTGCCCCAAATCTCGTGGGTAAGTCCGATGGACTTGGTGTTCTCAGAATTTCATTCTGAGGTCATCTCGGTCACCGTTCGGCTTCGACAAAGGTCTGCGCAGGCCATTTTCGACTACGTAGTCTCGGCAGGTGCAGATCCGACTCTGCAAAATTGGGGTTTTTTTTCGGCCTACGACTGCAGGTGCTGAGGATATCGACACTCCCAGAGTGTTGATTTGTGGCTGTCTACACATCGAAGGACGGCTCACAATTCTTGGAGGCGTGTCACATACGACACGGGTGCATCTACACACAGACTGTAGTCGACATCCACTAGTTCATCAGGTAGCTTGTGTTTGCTTCTTGATATTCCAGATTTCATCCTGACATTGCAGGTACTTCCACATGGGATGTATTGTTAGAGATGATGTATGTCTGTTGAGGGTTTGCTGGCTGTGAGTCACGCAGCAAACAACCGCCGCAGCGGTTACAGCATACACTAAGAAATTTGTGGATGTATGACTTTGTGGGAAGCCTATGTACTGTCAGATTTACTGCAGCCTTTGTTGAGGGTCGAGTGAGGTTTTATTGAGCTGGGGGATTCTCGAATGTTGAGATCCTTTCGGTGATACAGGTCTTGGAGCGATCCCTCGAGCACCCTTAGATAGGCAGCTAGGATGTATTGACTGTGTGTTAGACAGTTAGGATTGCATCTTTGCTTTACTGCCGTTGAGGCATTATCGCAGTCTATGCTTATAGGACAGTGACAGGACAGTCAGAGACAGTACAGGTGCACGACAAGTTTACCCACAGCTTACAGTGTCAGAGAGAGCGTTTTTTGGTCTATTTTTTAGTACACCAGAGCCATTTTACAAAGGAGAATCTGCCGAAATTTATGCAGAATCTTAAGCTTTCTTGGTTCATTTGACAGGTTGATATTGGTTCAGAGGTCAGTTTACAGGGGAAACTCTGCCGAATTTTTCCCAGGAAAGTAAACTACTGTGAAGCGTAGCTATGGCAGGATCACAGGACACTGCTCTTTACAATATCAAGAAGCTGGATGGAACCAATTTCCCATTGTGGAAGAAGCAGATTTGGCACGTGTTGGTACAAAAGAAGCAGATAAAACCTATAAAGCTCAAGGGGATAAAACCAGAAGATATGGACGAAGATGAATGGAGCGAAATGGATGAATTGGCACTTTCTACCATTATGCTAACTTTGGCAGAAAGCGTTTACTTGAATGTAGCAGACGAGATGTCGGCTTATCAAGCATGGTTAAAGCTCAATGATCTTTATGAGAAGCAGAGTGCAACTTCACAAGTATACTGGCTTAAGAAGCTTGTTGACTTGAAGATGAAAGAAGGGACACCTATGTCCAATCATTTGAATGAATTCAACACAATCTATAGTCAGTTGTCAGCTCAAGGTGTCAAGTTTGATGAACGTGTTAGAGCTATGTTCCTGTTGATCACATTGCCAGAAAGTTGGGACACTTTTCGCACAGCTTTGAGTAATTCTGCACCTCCAGATGGTTTGAACATAGCAGGTGTAGAAGGAAGCCTGCTTACTGAAGAAACCAATGGAAAGACAATGGACAAAGGCAAAGGAACAGCCTTAGTTGTCAGGGGAAGGACCAAAGAAAAGTACAAAGGTGGAAAGAGGAATCAGTCTCGTAGCAAGTCCCGCAGTGCAAAAGGCAAGAGTGACATAGAATGCTACCATTGTGGCAAGAAGGGTCACATGAAAAGAGACTGCAGAGAATGGAAAGCAGAAAAAGGCAAAGAGAAAGCTGAAGACCATGGTGAGAAGAACAAGTCCTCAGTGAAGATTCAAGAAATAAATGTGACAAACACTGTTGCAGAGGATGACAGTGTAGTGTCAGAAGACATCTACTTCTTGAAGAATACAATGGACTCAACTCTTCTTACAGCATCTGATGGAAATGCATAGAGTGACTGGATTATAGACTCAGGGACATCACTTCATGTGTCTCCAAACAAGGAGTGGTTTACTTCTTATTTGACCACTAAAGATCATGTTCGGCTAGGCAATGGGTAGACATGTGAGATCTTAGGTGTTGGAGATGTTCAATTGAAGTTTCAGAATGGCTCTTCTTTCACGCTGAAGAATGTGAGACATGTTCCCGCAATTACAAAGAGCTTGATCAGCACAGGTTTACCTGATGATGACAGTAGCACATGGAGTAAAGTCTGGAGGACTTTACATAATTTATGTATCAAATGTCTCTAAAAATGTAATCAATGTAACCGAGCAGCCCAACGTTTCTTTGTGGCATAGCCGGTTAGGACATATGTCCAAGAAGGGAATGGAAATCTTGTCTCGTTCTGGTTATTTGCCTGGCTTTTCATTTAATGATTTTTAATTCTGTGAACATTGTCTGTATGGTAAGCAAACACAGCAGCCACATAAGCATAGAAGCAGTAGAAGAGATACACAGTTGGCACTTGTTCATAGTGATTTGTGTGGACCTATGCCTAACCTATCTCTAGGGGGAGCTTCTTACTTTATGACATTTATAAATGATTACTCGAGGAAAGTATGGGTTTACTTTCTCAAGCACAAGGATGAAGCGTTTAGTGTTTTCAAAACGTTTGTGACACTTGTGGAGAATCAGAGTGGCAAGAAGCTTACATGCTTACGCACTGACAATGGTGGAGAGTATGTTTCAAAGGCCCTTTAGGACTTTTGTGAGTCAAAAGGTATAAAACGTGAACTTACTGCTCCTTACAATCCTCCTCAAAATTGTGTTGCTGAGAGGATGAATAGGACCATACAAGAGAAGGTCAGAAGTATGTTGTCTAATGCACAGCTGCCAAATGGGTTTTGGGCTGAAGCTGTATCAACAACTGTTCATCTTGTAAATAGATCTCCTAGCAAGGTTTTGCAGAAGGATTCAGTGCCAGAGATGGTATGGTCAAGCAAAATGCCCTCATACAAGCATCTCAGAGTCTTTGGCTGTGAGGCATATACTCACGTTCCAAAGGAATTTAGGAACAAACTTGAGCCAAAGAGTAGAAAGTGCATCTTTCTAGGCTATGGTAATTCTAATGAGATGGGGTACAGACTTTGGGATCCCGAATCCAGAAAGGTTGTCCGCAGTAATGATGTTCACTTTAATGAATCCAAATATCATTCTAAACCAGAGAGGGTTGAGGAGATTCGAAGGGTTGAGGAGCAGGGACATGATAGATTGGAACCACATGTTGTGGCTGAGCCTGAGCCACCTATTGTGCGTAGATCTGGATGTGTCACGCGACCTCTTGATAGGTTTTTTCCATCTATGAACTATGTCATGTTGACTGATTGCAATGAGCCTTCATGCTACGAGGAAGCAGTGCAAATGAAGGACTCCGGGAATTGGCAATTGGCCATGCAGTCGGAGATGACAGCTCTGCATAAAAACCAGACATGGAAGCTAGTTAAATTACCACGGGGAAAAAAGGCTCTACCTTGTAAATGGGTTTACAGGTATAAGATCACCGCTCATGATAGTCAGCCAAAGTACAAAGCAAGGCTTGTTGCCAAGGGCTTTAAGCAAGAACAAGGCATTGACTTTGATGAAGTCTTCTCTCCGGTGGTCAAGATGACTACATTGAGATGCTTTCTTGCATTGGTTGCCATATTAGATTTGGTGTTGCACCAAATGGATGTCAAGACAGCGTTCTTGCATGGTGATTTAGATGTGGAAATTTACATGCAGCAGCCAGAAGGGTTTGTTGAGAAAGGCAAGGAAGATTGGGTATGCCAATTGTTAAAGAGTCTTTATGGCTTAAAACAATCACCGAGGGCATGGTACCATAAATTCCACAAGTTTATGCTTTCTCAAGGCTACAAACGTAGTGAGTTCGATCACTGTCTATATACAAAGAAGGCTAAGGATGGCAGTTGGCTGATCCTTATTTTGTATGTGGATGACATGTTGATTGCTGGCAAGCACTTGGAAGAAATGTCAGCTTTGAAGTCAAAGATGGCAAAATCGTTTGACATGAAAGACATGGGTGAGGCAAGTCATATACTTGGTATGCGCATTGAGAGAGACAGATCAAAGAAGTTGATTTGGTTATCTCAAACAAAGTATATTGACAAGGTTTTGCAACGTTTCAATATGGAGAAGGGAAAGGCACTGAGTGTTCCATTGCCACCATATGTGAAACTTAGCAAACAAGATTGTCCTGTGTCTGAGGAAGAACAGGCTGAAATGGATAAGATTCCATATGCGTCTTTAGTGGGTAGTTTGATGTATGCAATGATTGCTACTCGCCCAGACATTGCATTTCCAGTGGGAGTAGTAAGTCGATACATGTCAAACCCAGGCAAGAAACATTGGGAGGCAGTGAAAGGAATATTGAGATACCTGAAAGCTACAAAGAGTATGCATATATGCTATGGGAGTCAGGAGCTAAGTGTAAAGGGTTTTACAGACTCAGATTATGCAGGTGACTTAGACAACCGAAGGTCTACGTCAGGGTATGTCTTTACATTGGCTAGTGGAGCAGTATCATGGCGTTCTAGATTACAAGATTGTGTTACTCAGTCTACTACAGAGGCTGAATATGTTGCAGCATTAGAGGCATGCAAAGAATCAATTTGGCTTACTCGACTAGTAACAGATTTGGGAATCAAAGAAGAGATGCATGTGTTATATTGTGATAGTCAAAGTGCTATACAATTGGCTCGCAATCCAGTTTATCACTCAAAGATAAAGCATGTGGATGTGAAGTATCATTTCATCAGGGAAATGCTCGAGGATAAGCAACTTCAGCATGTCAAAGTTCACACCACAGAAAATCCTACTGATCTACTTACAAAAGGACTTCCCTCAGAGAGCTTTGCGCATTTTCGCAAGCAGTTAGGTGTAGGGTAGTACATCACTTCTCTACATCTCTTGTATATTAGCTTGTATAGTAGCTTCTCTCACACTTAAAGTACCACATTGGACTTTAAGTGGGAGGTTTTTGGGGTATAAATCCCAATGTGGTTGCCCAGGTAAGTGGGCGGGCCGCCAGGTATGTACACATATTATTTTGTAAAAACCTAATAAGAACTCACTATGCTCTACACATTACAGTAGAGCGAGTTCACCATATCGTCGTGATCTTCTTCTCGCACTCTCTCTCGTGTCGCACTTCCGCTCGTACTCCTTCAAATAGCATAGTAATGAAGAAGAAGGAGATGGCAAGCTTAAGCATTGAAGCATGGCTCCTGGTTGGATTTGCACTCCATAGCCAAGAGTGTTGGTGTAGGCTCTCAACCTCTACTTGCTTGGAGAAGGAGAGGGAGCTCTTGCACTTTGGATAGCACAAAATGAGAGTGTTTGTGAGTGTGTGTAGGTGAGTATACCCCCTAAGCAACCCCCTAGCTTGCTTGGGTTGCCCATTGGACCCCTCTAGGCCTAGCCAATCATAAGCAGGAGGCATTACAAGCAGTAGGGGTAGCCTTGAGACAAGTGTCCCCCTTTCCCTTTTGAGAGAGAGAGCTAGATAAATGCTAAATCAATTAATTAAATCTCCTAAATTACTATTGGACCCCTTGGGTGGCCAACCAATAGGCTTCAGGCATCTCATGAAGGTAACATAGGTAGGGGCCTGACATGTGTCCTTGCTGCCTCTGCAAGCTTGAGCCTTCCTTGTGTGTGTGAGTGTGTGTTCTCTCTCTAGCCCCTAGGAAAAGGGCTCACCCCCCTCTTTGTAGAGATCCTTTTGACTTTTGGTGCTCAAGCACCTTAGTCATCAAGCATGACTAAGCACTTGGACTAGGGGGTATTCCCACAAGCATCTCAGGCAAGCTTGTCAAAGCACCTCAAGTACTTTAATCATGTAGCAAGTCAAACACCTCAAGCATGTAGCAGATCAAGCACCTCAAGCACATTAATCAAGCACCTCAAGCACGACAAGCACCTCAAGCAGGACAAGCACCTCAAGCACAACAAGCACCTCGAGCTTGGGCCGGGTTCCCGCCTCAAGCTCAGCCCTAGCTTACCTAAGGTCAAAGGACTTTTACACACATTATTGGAGGTCTTTAATGAATCTAACCCTAAGGTCTTATGCTCCATTGGTTAGCCTTGCTCTTTGATAGACCATCTCTCATTTAGGCCCCTTTACCATTGGCCCCGTGTTGAGATAGATCTATAAGCACATATCTATATCTTAACACTTGTTCCCGTTTATTCTCCCACATTAAGTGATCAATTTAATATGAGAAAATCATTTGGGTTGGTTAGATATTAGATTTTATGACATTTTTTGTTAATGCAGCTGTAAACCTCCTGTGAGGATATCGTTGAGACATGGAATAAATTGAGTATTTGAAATACTAATCAATTTACAAGGGAGATGTTGCCCAATTTTTGTCAGGAGGTCTACATTGATCTTTGAACCAAAAATACCAAAAATACATAGTATCTGCATCAAATATGGTTGTAGTCACTACCATCATTTCTTTGGGGAAAATCAATGAATATTGGGACACACATGATTCGACAATCAGGGGTTAACTTACTTGAAAACCCAACTTAATGATCAATCCTAAGGGTAGGCTGTAAACTAGGTCCACATGTGTGACATGGATGACAACTGGATCCAGTGTCGACCCCTGCGACACACATAAACATAGCCAGTTCTAAATGAATGTTTTTGTATGGATGCAATTAGCATCTGGATCCTTCTCCATGTAGATGTAGTGAAAGCTCATCCCAAAGGGTGGACACATAGAGATACAACATTAAGATATCAATTTGTAATGATCAAAGATCAAATTTTTTATCTAAATGACTGTATTATCCATTAGATATAGAATGTTGTATTGCTTTATATGAAATGTTAATTGAGTTTTATGACATCTTCTTTTAAAATATTGTTATTTAACATATTATTTGATACAATTGTCTAAGTATGGTTCAATTATGAGGGGATTTACATACTTAAACACACACTCCTTTTGCCTACTAGTCTTTGGTCGAACTAGTGCCATACTTAACAATTGGAATTAGATAATATATTAAATAATAATTTAGCTACTCCAATTTATCCTGACTTCAATCAAACGGTTTTTGTCAGGTTATGGGTATTCATACCCTAAGAGCTAGATTGCCTGCTCTTTGGTATAATTATTTTGTAGGAATTAGAGTGTGTAATGTCTATTATTAATAGCTTGACCCACCTATTCCAAAGGGATGGGTCGGGGCTCTTTAGCTATATTATTACTAGCTTGATCCACCCAATCCAAAGGGATTGGTTGGGGCTCTCAGCTCCTAAATTGGTAAAGCACCTACACGCTTACATATAATCCATATACTCTAATCAATGTCCACCCTCTGGAATATCAAGTCGTCTTTATCTTGCAGGATTGAAGTATTGTATAGTAACCACTATGACAACATAGTTCACAAATTTGGGGTGACACATGAACCAAAAGCATGAGATGTCAGGTATGTAGTTTTTCATAGTACCATACTCTCCTTCTTTGAGGGCCCCTTTATCATACAACAATTGGGTATTCTTACATCTAAACCTTGTTCAACACATTACAAATGGATATTCTCGCATCTAAACCATACTCCTCCCTACAGGACCCCTTTATCAAACAAAAAATGGCTATTCTTACATCTAAACCTTATTCAACACATTACAGATGGGAATTCTCTCATCTCAACCATACTCTCCTCCGTGGAGGACCCCTTTATCATAAAACAATTGGTTTTTCTTACATCTAAACCCTGTTCGACACATTACAGATGGGTATTCACGCATCTAAAGCCTTTTTAACATAGTAGAGGTGATTGATCTATAAACATGGAAATTCTTAGGAAGCATTTACTACAATTGGCGGGGGATTGGTCCACTTGGTGGACCATCCTCCACAAGGTGGATCTCTCCTCTGGGATGGGGGAGGGCCACACACACACACACAATATCTACATGACAGGTAGTGGTTGGCTGGTTTATCACACGTGCACACATAGTAGCTATCCTTTGGCGAGGTTGAATCGCACACTTTCCTGATAATATAAGGTTTTATAGGAGTTCCCCTACGTGTAAGCTGCTATCCCGAGCCAATATAAAGTTATACACACTACAGCCATGGCACTCGCCAAGTAACAAAAATCATATCCTTAGCAATTTGTTGTTCTGGTTCCGACAAGGCCTTATCTCTCTCTCTCTCTCTCTCTCTCTCTCTCTCTCTCTCTCTCTCTCTCTCTCTCTCTCTCTCTCTCTCTCTCTCTCTCTCTCTCTCTCTCTCTCTCTCTCTCTCTAGCCCATCGAGACCCATGCAGGATGATCCATTCATTTACGATCACATTTTTATCCACCCAGAATATAGACACATGCAGGTGATTATGTGGGTAGGTCTATACGAACCTTTTTTGGTTGAAGATACCCAAATATATAAAGAATCTGAGTTGTGGATTTGCCCCATATTCAAGCCGAAAAAAATGGACTAATTATACCTAAGTAAGGTACCATACCTACTCATCTACCTATCTTGAAGTTGGGAGAACCCCCCTTATTAGGCTATATACGACTCACGAGTTCCGTCTCTCTCTCTCTCTCTCTCTCTCTCTCTCTCTCTCTCTCTCTCTCTCTCTCTCTCTCTCTCTCTCTCTCTCTCTCTCTCTCTCTCCCCCCCCCCCCCCCCCCCCTTGCGAGCTACATACACGATGGCATTTTTAGTCTCTACAAACATCTTTGTATCATGCTACTCACAATCCCTTGGGAAGATATTGAGTTGCACGTCAATGTACACAAGGTACCATACGCCACACACACACACACACACACACACACACACACACACACACACAAACACAAACACACACACACACACACACACAAACACACAAACACACACAAACACACACACACCCACACACACAAACACACAAACACACACACACACATGCACACATACATGGTTGTCATAACTGAGATGGCCCGTGCTACACAGTGTATTTGATTGGTTCATGAATGCTCCAAATCCCTCTATGCTGGCCCTTGCTTTGCTTGCAAACGTGGTTATGGGAAAACCCTTACGAGTTCTTCTTTGCAAGCCTTGCTGATGGTTGTCCAAAGTCAGTAGTCCTTTTGGTTCCTGTTCTTCTCAACACCTCTATGTATCTCTCACGCTTTGGTAGGCAACACCCACCCACACACACACACACACACACACACACACTGGAACAACTGCTAGGCCTTGCTATGAGCTTACACAGACAGATCCACTCAACACACACACACACACACACACACACACACGTACACACACACACAGATTGTCAAGTGCTTTTAGAACACACTTACACATATTGTTGATAATTAAAAAATAAATTCTATGGCGATTGCTCGTATCTCTTGATGTAAACATACACCTCTTGACTCAAACAAAGCGATACACAAAGTGGTTAGGCAACTAGAGAAGTCCCATTGGCTCAGTAAACAAAGCAGGAATGCATGGAAGAAGATGGAAACACACACTAAACCTGATCTCATCAAAAACTTGGTTTTGAAGATATCTACTATAACGAAATTTGATTTTCAAAAGCAAAAAATAAATCAGGTAGGCGCTCTTGTACCTACTTAGAGCAGTTTATGCTGGTCCTTCTGTGTTCAAAACTATATGTTTGATTGGTGTTTATTTGGTAAATCCATATATGCATTTTTGAATATATGCTCTTTGTATAGATAGAATATTACCCAAATTTGGTTTCGTGTTTACAATCGGAATGCACATGAGGATTGCCACTTTTTATGATACTACATATTTGTGTTTTTCTTGGGATCGGTTCTCATTACATAACATATAGACATGTAAGGAATTGGGATATGCTTTTTGAAATCCTTTTTGAGGTGCAAAAAAGATGCTACCAGATTTTTATAAAGATGGTTATATGTGGTATTAACATGTGACTTGACACATGACATACATGGTTTTTTGTTAATGAAGTCGTAAAGCTCCTATGAGGATCTTGTTGAGAGATGGCATAAACTGAGTATTTGAAATACTAATCAATTTACAAGGGAGATGCTACCCAATTTTTGTCAGGAGGTCTACAATGATCTTTGAACCAAAAATACCAAAAATACATAGGTATCTGCATCATATATGGTAGTAGTCACTAGCATCATTCCTTTGGGAAAACTCAATGAATATTGGGACACACATGAGGTTATCTTACTTAAAAATCCAACTTAATGATCAATCCTAAGGGTAGGCTATAAACTAGGTCTATAGGTGTGACATGGATGACAACTGGATCCAGTGTCGACACCTGTGACACGCATAAACATAGCCAATTCTAAATGAATGTTTATGTATGGATGCAGGTAACAACTGGATCCTTCTCCATGTACATGTAGTGGAAGCTCATCCCAAAGTGTGGACACACAGAGATACAACATTAAGATATCATTTTGTAATGATCAAAGATCAAAATTTTGATCTAAATGACAGTATTATCCATTAGATACAGTATGTGCTAATGATTTTTAAAAAATTGCCTATTGATACGAATCTTAGGAGATCCTTTGAGACTGCAGGTTGCGATGCGATGGTAGGAGGGAAGAATAAAGCCAAGTGTGACACGAGCAAGGAATGGCGATGGCGGTAGGAGCAAACTAGCGGTAAAGCACTTTGAGGAGAGAGGCGGTCTTGCGTTGTGCTCGGGGAGTGCCGCCAACGACCAGGCGGCGGAGGGCGGGCAAGAGCGCAGAATAGCGGCGTAACTGATGGCGCAGGGTACCTGCAGTATCGCCTACTTCTGAGACATTGCAGCACGTAGCCAGTAACACAGCCGACTACTGCCCTCCGCCACCAGCCCAACTAGCTGCCCCACCACTCTCCCAATCCCGGCGCTCACCGCCGCCAGCCCGTCCTGCCCCCTCCCCAGAACCGCCAGCAATGCTGCCACCTCATCCACCACATCATCTCCCCCTTCCCCCTCTAGCGCCACTATGGCTGCATCCACATCACCTTTCCGCAACAACTCCGCCGTTAGCTCCCCAGTGAGCGCCACATTGAAAAGCGTCGCCGCCGCGTCACGCTTACCTCATGTACTCCCTTCCCTCAACATCGCCAACAGCCCGTGTCGATGGCCGCCGTTCTGGACCCCACGGCCCTTCTGTGTTCCTTAGCAGCGCTGATGCAAAAAAGGGTCTCCACAGCGTTCTCCATGGTCGCCAGCGTCGCACCAGACTCCGCCATGAGAATGTCCACTATCCGATCCAGGGCCGAGGAGGGACTGTGGTGTTCTTTTTTTGTTTTATAAAATACGGCCTTGGTACCAGCGTTACAGGAAAGTGTAGTGGCTAGGTAAGCTGCACTCGACATCCTCGTTTGACCCACCAGTGGTCGATCATTGGTTTTGGAATGTGCAAATGGGATTTTAGAGCGCACAATAGGATTTACGTATCGGCAGGCGAAGATTCTGCTAATAAAATAAGAACCCACCAGTTCGGCGAAGATTTTGCTAAAAATGTTGTATTGCTGTATATGAAATGTTAATTGAGTTTTATGACATCTTGTTTTAAAATATTGTTATTTAATATACTATTTGATAAAATTGTCCAAGTATGGTTCAATTATGAGGGGATTTTCATACTTAAACACACACTCCTTTTCCCTACTAGTCTTTGGCTGGCGGACTAGTGCCATTTTTAACAATTGGAATTAGATAATATACTAAATAATAATTTAGCTCCAATTTATCATGACTTCAATCAAATAGTTTTTGTAAGGATATGGGTATTCATACTCTAAGGACTGGATTGCCTACTCTCTGGTATATTTATTTTCTAGTAATTGGAGCGCTTAATGTCTATTATTAATAGCTTGACCCACCTAATCCAAAGGGATGGGTTGGGGCTCTTTAGCTCCTAAATTGGTCAAGTTAATACAAGTTATATTATTACTAGCTTGATCCACCCAATCCAAAGGGATGGGTTGGGGCTCTCAACTCCGAAATTGGTCAAGCACCTACATGCTTACATATAATCCATATACAGTAATCAATGTTCACCCTCTGGAATTTCAAGTGGTCTTTATCTTGCAGGATCAATGGATTGTATAGTAACCACTATGACAACATAGCTCACAAATTTGGGTGACACATGCACCAAAAGCATGAGATGTCAGGTATGTAGTTTTCATAGTACCGTACTCTCCTTCCTGGAGGACCCCTTTATCATACAACAATTGGGTATTCTTACTTATAAACCTTGTTCAACACATTACAGATGGGTATTCTTGCATCTAAACCATACTCTTCTCCCTACAGGACCCCTTGATCATACAAAAAATGGCTATTCTTACATCTGAACCCTATTCAACACATTACAGATGAGTATTCTCGCATCTCAACCATACTCTCCTCCTTGGAGGGCCCCTTTGTCATACAACAATTGGGTATTCTTACATATAAACCTTGTTCAACACATTACACATGGGTATTCATGCATCTAAACCCTTTTTTAAATAGTACAGGTGATTGAGCTATAGACATGGAAATTTTTAGGAAGCATTTAATGCAATTGGTGGGGGATTGGTCCACTTGGTGGACCATCCTCCACAAGGTGGATCTCTCCTCTGGGATGGGGGAGGGCCACACACATAGACACACACACACACACACACAATATCTAGATGACAAGCAGTGGCTGGTTTATCACACACACACATAGTAGCTATCCTCTGGCGAGGTTGAATCACACACTTTCCTGATAATATAAGGTTTTACAGGAGTTCCCTTGCGTGTAATTTGGGGTGACACATGAACCAAAAGCATGAGATGTCAGGTATGTAGTTTTCATAGTACCATACTCTCCTCCTTGGAGGACCCCTTTATCATACAACAATTGGGTATTCTTACATCTAAACCTTGTTCAACACATTACACATAGGTATTCTCGCATCTAAACCATACTCTCCACCCTACAGGACCCCTTTATCATACAAAAAATGGGTATTCTTACATCTAAACCGTATTCAACACATCACATATGGGTATTCTCGCATCTCAACCATACTCTCCTCCCTAGAGGACCCCTTTATCATACAACAATTGGGTATTCTTACATCTAAACCCTGTTCAACACATTATAAATGGGTGTTCATGCATCTAAACCCTTTTTAACACAGTCCAAGTGATCGAGCTATAAACATGGAAATTTTTAGGAAGCATTTACTACAATTGGTGGGGGGGATTGATCCACTTGGTAGACCATCCTCCACCAAGAAGATCTATCCTTTGGGATGGGGGAGGGCCACAAACACACACACACACACACACACACTATGCAGGGCAGTAGCTAGTCTAAATTTTTTTAAGTTTGACATGGAATAGATTCTTTGAAGCCTGCCATACGTAGCCTAGTCTAACATATGTGTTGTCTTGACTATATGGATGCAGGTGAGAATTCTATCTTGGCTTAAAGAGATTTAGCTTGCGACTTTGGAAACATTCAATGATTCAAATAGGATAGTTTTGATACCTTTGTACAAATTCATTTGGATTGATACTTCATTCTTATTATGTTGTACAGTTATGAATCAAAGAATGAGTTGTTTCTCTACTTATCTTTGCCTAGACTTCTTTAGCTAGTCATCCTTTTGAACATCCTTTTCATTGGTGTGTTATTTATTAAAGTTAAACAGCTACACACATACACACGCGCGCGCACACACACACAGAGATTGTCGAGTGCTTTTAGAACACACTTTCTATATTGTTGATTATTAGAGAATACAATCTATGGTGATTGCTCGTATCTCTTGATGTAAACATACACCTCTTGACTCAGACAAAGCGATATACAAAGTGGTTATGCAACTAGAGAAGTCCCATTGGCTCAGCAAACAAAGTAGGAATGCATCTGGAAGAAGATGGAAACACACACTAAACTTGATCTCATCAAAAACTTGGTTTTGAAGATATCTACTGTAGAGAAATTTGATTTTCAAAGCAAAAAATCCATCAGGTAGGTGCTCTTGTACCTACTTAGAGCAGCTTGTGCTGGTCCTTCTGTGTTCAAAACTATATGTTTGATTGATGTTTATTTGGTTAATCTATATATGCATTGCTGAATATTGGAATGAATACTGAAGAACATGATCTTAATTCATAACATTTGCAGTTGCATATAGGGTATCATCTGGCTGGGAAGCCTTAAACCTCCCGCTAAGTGTCTCGTGAGAGATGTCATATACTTTTTGTTTATGAAAAAATGACCAAATTAATGGCAAAATGTTGTCCGATTTTTATGTTCTTCACTTTATTTGGAAATCATTCAACATTATGGTGGGATTAGATAGCTTAGCTTAAGAATGTGATATAATCTGGATTGTAGAAAAATAATACTTGAAAGAATGCTTTTTCTACAAAGATCTTTGATCCAAAAATACCAAAAATACATAGGTATCTGCATCATATATGGTAGTAGTCACTAGCATCATTTCTTTGGGGAAACTCAGTGAATATTGGGACACACATGATTCAACAATCAGAGGTTATCTTACTTAAAAACCCAACTTAATGATCAATCCTAAGGGTAGTCTGTAAACTAGGTCTACAGGTGTGACATGAATGACAATTGGACCAGTGTCCACACTTCCAACACACACAAACATAGCCAGTTCTAATTGAATGTTTTTGCATGGATGCAGGTAACAACTGGATCCTTCTCCATGTAGATGTAGTGGAAGTTCATCCCAAAGGGTGGACACACAGAGATACAACATTAAGATATCAATTTGTAATGATCAAAGATAAAAGCTTTGATCTAAATGACTGTATTATCCATTAGATACAGAATGTTGTATTGCTGTATATGAAATGTTGATTGAGTTTTATGACATGTTGTTTTAAAATATTGTTATTTAATATATTATTTGATACAATTGTTTAAGTATGGTTCAATTATGAGGGGATTTTCATACTTATACACACACACACGCACACATGCACATGCTCACTATGCCCCTTACAAGTTTTAGAGTGAGTATCACAATTGAACATATTTGAGCTTTCTTCCTTCACATTTTGAGCTTGGATCTCCCCCTATATTACTTTCTCTCACAACCACCCCATGGACTCTTAATACATATATGGTCCTTAAGTATCACATGTCCATATTTGGTCGTATTCAAGCTTTTTTCTCTCAATAAATTCACGGTCTTGAAGGATCAAGTGCCCATTGATAAGCTCAATAGAGCATAATAAATTTTTCTTTTGTCTCATAGGTTATGTTTGACATTTGATGATAGTAATACAATCTCTCTCTCTCTCTCTCTCTCTCTCTCTCTCTCTCTCTCTCTCTGTGTGTGTGTGTGTGTGTGTGTGTGTGTGTGTGTGTGTGTGTGTGTGTGTCTATCTATATATATATATAGATAGACACACACACACACACACACACACACACACACACAGATATATTGAGATTGTTCAATTTACAAGGCAAGTTTTCGTCTATTCTCTTTTCTCGCTCTACTTATCTATCCAGAGCTCTTGCACAAAATGTTTGTAGTTCTTATTCATGTAAGAATGATAAGTACTATAATACATATCGTCTTTGTAGAGAACAAGTATGCTCCTTGTTAGTCATTGACCCACAAGCAATTCACAAAAATTTGACTCCACCTTGTCTACGCCAGCAACCACTTTAACAACAGCATATTGCAGGGAAGTCGTGCCTACATGCTGATAAATATTAGGCTCCAAATGCCCTACCTGTAACCTTCATGCATGCATTGTAGGGAAACCATGATGCACATACTCTCTCTCTCTCTCTCTCTCTCTCTCTCTCTCTCTCTCTCTCTCTCTCTCTCTCTCTCTCTCTCTCAAAACATAAAGAAATGTCTCTGTTAGATTATAGGGTTAAAAATCAGAGAGCCATTTGCGGAGTTTCTTGTAGCACCACGTGTTGATACATGATGCTATTGGAAGCTTCATACGAGATAATTTATCCGCTTTATGGAGCTGCTTGTAGCATCACGTGTGTCGACACGTGGCACTATGGAAGCTTTAAAGAGGCTAATTTAAGAGCTTTATGGATCTTCGTGGAGCACCACATGTTGAAACGTGGTACTAAAGAAAGTCACAAAACAGCTAATTCAAGTGCTTTGTGGAGTTGCCTGCAGCACCACATTTCGGCATGTGGTGCTAAAGGAAGTTTCAAAGAGGCTAATTTAATAGCTTTGTGGAGTTGTGTGTAGCACCATGTGTCGGTAGTAGTTCTCTAGGAAGCTTCATAAAGCTAATTTAAGCCCTTTATGGAGCTACATGTAGCACCACATATCGACATGTGGTGCTACAAAAAGCTTCAAAGAGGCTAATTTAAGAGCTTTGTTGAGCTGCTTGTAACATCACGTGTCGACATGTGGTGCTAAAGGAAGTCTCAAAGAGGCTAATTTAAGTGATTTGTGGAGTTTTCTGTAGCACCACATGTCGACACTGTTCCTAAAGGTAGTTTCAAAGAAGCTAATTCAAGCGCTTTGTGGAGTTTCTTGTAGCACCACGTGTCGACATGTGATGCTAAAGGAAGTTTCAAAGAGGTTAGTTTAAGCGCTTTATGGAGCTGCATGTAGCACCACTACGTGTCAACATGTGGTACTAAAGGAAGTTTCAAAGAGGCTAGTTTAAGCGTTTTGTGGAGTTGCGCGTAGCACCATGTGTCATAGGAATATTCAAAGGGGGATTAAGCCATTTTCAAAGTTTCTTGTAGCACATTAGGAGAAATATAGACTTTGCATGGGCCTTGTAAGGAATCCTAATTTTTAGGGATTAAGGCTAATGTTGTTTAGGGTCAAGGGGCAAGGGCATTCAAGAGGCTACTTTTGAATAGGCTTTTCTAGCTTTTGTTTAGGCTCATGTAGGATGTGGACCTAGGAGGTCACTTTCTCTCTCTAATTTTTTGAAAGTGAAGGGAGTAAAGGAGTGTGGCCACATCAACAAAAACGTGTGTCACTAAGTGCTAAAAATTGTTTTTTTTTCAAAAAGGTCAGTTTTACTTATTTTTAACTTAAAACTCCCCTGCCCCCCCCCTGCCCCCCCCTTAACATATATGCACGTCAAAAATATCATTTTTTGACCTACAAGCACTTAAAGTCCACTTTTTTTATTAAACCCCCCCCCCCCCCCCTCCCCCAAAAAAAAAAAAAAAAATCTTTGTTCTTTCCTCCTCCCTTCTCTCTCTCTCCTCTCCCTCCTTGTCCCCTTCTCTCCTTCCTCCTCCCCTCTCTCTCCCTCTCCCAACTTGCCCCCTTCTCTCCTCCCCATCTCCCTTCCCCCCCTCTCTCTTTTCATCCTTTGCTTCCTCACGCATCAGCTTCCATGGTGCTCACATACATCACAACTTGTGTGCCTCCCCCACCACGTACTTTGCACACCAAAAGCGTGCATATTCTCTTGCGCACGGAGTTTGCATTAAAGGCCGCATGTGAGAGTGAGCATAGGTCATCACAGGAACGTCGCACCACTGGTGAGATGAATGTCAATATTTGGGTGGATGCCATTTATACCCTTGCAATCCTATGAGTCTCTTCCATCCATTTTTTAATAGCCTTTTGTTTCAATATCTTGGGAGGGGAGAATCAAGCTTGTTATGCTATTGCAAGCGGTTGTCTATGGAGGAAAGTGTTTCTTTGCATTTGTGGATGCACGAACATCAATCTCTTCATCTCAAAATAGTGGAATTACCACAAAGTATTGCCTCTCCAAGAAGGAAGGTTGAAACTCTCAAAAAACCAAAAGCAAGAAAGGGATGCTTGCCAATACCATCACATTTTTGAAAGAAACACCCCTTGGTGCAAGGGAGCAATATACTTCTTACTTTTTATTGTGTTCTTCTTATCATAGACTTTGAATTCTAAGGCCTTGCTTTTACTTGCATTGTAGTGCTTGGCACAAAGGTTTCTTTTGTGTTGAAATCGATGCGTGTCAAATAGTGAAATATCAAAGGTTAGAGAGGTTAAGTGTCACCACGTTTTCTCTAAAACAACCTTCTTTGTTACATCTTGCAGGTAGTTGCTTCAAATCCATGCTTATTAGAGGTGGGTAATCTCATCATAATGTATATTTTAGGATTGTTTATTCCCAATTCAATGGAAATACTTGCAAATTTGAACAATATATATACTTAACACTAGAATGGTAACAGGACACTTTTATGTCCTTGGACACTTTTGTGTCCTGTTAAGTGACCATTTTGCTTGAATTATTTGAAGAGTATGAAAATGAATTTTTAGGTGCTATATATCCACAAAGTTGCCTTATGAGCTGAAAAAAACTTAACATTTTTTTTGGAGTATCGATCTCACCATTAACCTTACTCTTGCACAACGTCTTTGAACCTAAACTGTGTGAAAAAACGGGTCCTGTTTTTGGTTTTTTTTTCAATTTTTGGCAACTATACCACTCTAAACTTCATGTTTGTGAGGTTTAGATGGCTAGAGGTTAGGCATTCATAGTTCTCAACATGTTTTGATGCTTGTAGAGAGAGCTAAGTGTTAAAATTGAAAGTTATGACCAATTTACAAGATTTGCATAATCCTGTTTTTTTTGCCAAAATTAGTACTTCTATGATTTTTTTTGTGGCTTTCTTGATATCCAAATTCAATTTTGATTGTGTAAGTGTAATGTATAACATAAAGCTAATATTCCTTGAGTTTTGGGGGACCTAATATGCTATATAGCATAGTATATGATGATGGTTGAGTTTTTTGATTGCTGAAGAATACGATACATTTTAGAGTAGCAAGTATAACTTTCTCAATATTGCTAGTTTCTTAGGCCAATTGTGTGTATTTTGTAGGTAGTAACCATACCTAATCATAGACTACAAACTTGGATAGATAATGAGTAGTTTCTATGGGTTTCTAGAGGTCATAATGCTAAACCCGGTTTTTTCATGTTTGCTGTATTTAGCACTTTATCATTGCCCCCAAGGTTCCAATTTTAAGAGATCCATTATCCTTTTGACATGATCCATGGCTCCTTTTGAATCCAAAGGCCCAAAGGGAACTAAGAAAACATGTATATAGTATTTGTATTGAGCGTGACTATAGAAACTTTAATGATAGGTCCGCAGAATGGCAAAGTTGCAACTTTTTTGTACCTATTTTTTTTGCCCAAAAAAATTTTAGTGAGGTAAAAGAAACCATATATTTTGATCACCAAACCATTGAAGTTAACGGGGCATTTTATCTCATGTCCTACAAAAATCCCCACTCTTATTTATACGCAATCAACCATAAGAAATTGCTGTTTTGGGCAAAATGCACTGGTCCATCAACTTTGGAGGTTTGTAGTGACCAAGGGATGAGAAAACTTACAAGTTTCTCATTTTTCCCATATGTAGTAGTTATTAAACTATAAGCTCATGAAAGGATTTTTCAAAATGAGTGGATCTACTATGGTTTTGGAATTTTTTTCCCAAAATCCTGAAAGGACACTTTTATGTCCTGTTAGGTTTCCATTCTAGTGTTAACAAGTGTGTTTATTATATAGCTTGAAAATGTTGAATTCATACATGTTTTTGTTTGAAGAACAGGTCTCTAACGCGTCATGCTACAAAATGACCTCTTACTATGCTATTTGAGTGGTGGTGTTTGCAACAATGGCTCAAGGAACTGGCTTAACATGAATCTTTTACGGTGACACAAAGCTCTCCTCAATGAGGCTCCCACTACACCAAGAACCATTATGCTAACATGGAGAGATCCCTAGTAGGACAATACAAAAGCTTTCCATCACCAACACACCCTTTCCTAATATGAGGGTACCCCAACCAAAGGTATTTTTATGTGATAGGTCACCTCATGAGCATACCATGTCATGGAATGGATACAAGAACTATGACCGCGCTACCCCTTGTAATCCATTCATGAATGTATGTTTATCAAAGCCAATGAGAAGAAATTTGGACTTTTTTGTTTGTTGATGTGTAATAGCACTCTAGGTTTACCATATTTCAAGATTGTTTAATAAGTTAAATAAGATTTGTAGTCATTTAAAGTGTAATTTTTGTTTGTTTGTTAAGATTGTACATGAGAAGACATGATAAAGTCAAAGAGATCTCTAATCAATAACCCTCAGTGACATTTCTACATGGACTTGTGACACCATATCTCTCCTTAAACCCTTTGATTTCTATCGTTGTGGAGAGTCCAAGGGGGGCCTATTTTTAATGAAATTTTGGTTGTTTTAAAGTTTATACACAGTCTAGGAGTTCATTATAATTGTTTTCCTTCAGTTTCAAATTTTGACCGAGGGCACTCCTTGGAAGCCACTTTTGAAGGTGTTAGGGTGAGATTTTGGGAAAGTTTTGTGTAACATTTAATGCACTAGTAACTTGTGTGCAGTGAAAAATGATAACATAGTGAGCATTCCATTAAGAATAAGTTCCTAATGAGCATCGAGAGAGTACTTAGTTTGTGTCATAAAAACTAATATCTAATTCTCCTAAATGATTTTCTCATGTTAAACTGATCTTTTAATATGGGGAAGTGCCAGGGGAGAAAAAGCTAGAATATTGGTTAAGCTGGCAGACCGGCCACAGTAGGCATCCAAAGGAGGGAAAATAGGGATCCAAAGGTGGGCCCATCTGCAAAAGAGCAATGTGTAACAATGGGCTTAAAATACCCTAAGGTTTAGCCCATTAAGACTTCCAAAATGCTAAGGTTCCAAAATTCAAAGGTTGTGTCCAAAAGTCAAACATTAGGGAAATTGGATGCTTTGTGTGTGTCCCAAAATTCTTCATGCATCCCTACATAGGAGGGGGCGAGCCCGAGTTGTAGGAGATAAGACAGAAACTCACACACACACACACACACACAAGCTTCCTTTACACAAAGGGAATGAGGGAGACATGTCAGCTCCCTAGCCCAAATGCCCACAAGGTGTACTCAAATCCTATTGAATGACCTAGGAGATGGACCAATGAGATTTAGGCTAGAGTAAATCTAGTTTAATCAATTTAAAAACACTTAATAAAAGAACCAATAAGAATTAAGCTCTCTAGAAGACTATTGGACAGTCTCCCAAGGGGCCAATGAGCATTCAACAGCAATTCCTATTGGCCATGAGGAAAAGGGGTCCAATGAGAGTCTAGTTGCATATGTTAATTACCTAAAGCTCTCACAAAAGGGGAAAAGGGGACACATGTCAGAAGGCTATCACTTATGCTGCTTAATTTCCATTGGCTGAGGTTGGGGAGGTCCAATAGGGCTGTAGCATGAGCAATTAGCAACGGGAGTCGACCGAGAGAGAGAGAGGGGGCTGATTTTTGCAAGGCATTATCACACACACACACTCACACAATCTCATGTGTGAAGCAAAGAAGACTCTCTCTCCTTCTCAAGCTTTAATGGAAAGCTTACCACCTACTCCAAGCTTGTGAGAAGGGAGGCCTACATCAACAACTCTTGGCTTTGTGATGCAAATCCAACCAAGAGCCAAGCTTCAACTCATGCTCATCTCCACTACCATGCTAATTACTAAGCTAAGCTATGCTAATATGAGTGATTATGTGAGGAGATGTAAATCTTTCTCGTAAGAATACTCCTTCTTCCTCTCAATCTACTCTCATACCCCGCTAGCTCTCACCATCTTCGAAGGTGTGTGAGGTCTTGGTTCTGAGACCATGAGAGAATTGATGTTGTGTTTGATAAGTGTTTTGCTTAGTGCATGAAGTTTCCATCTTCATTGAGCTAGCTAGTATTGAAGGAACACAAAGAATTGTATTGTAAAATGTCTCTCTTGATGGGAGAACCCATAATACAAAGCAGTTTGGAGGGGGGACCGACTCCTGCAAATCGTGTCCTCAACTATTGTCAATTGCTTAATTTCTCTGTCTTTTGAAGTAATGTTCATGCTATCTAACTACGTGTTATACTATTTGTTGCTCTCTCCACCCAAGCACTCTTGGTATTCTCATTAGGAAGCTATTCTAATGAAATGCTCACTATGTTCATGCTATTTTCCATCACACACAAGTTACTAGACCATTAAAAGTTACAGTTTGAGAAAGCAACATAGCAATTTACACCTAGCTAGTTTGGCATAGACAATACTTGAAAAGAGAGAGAAATAGAACAGCAGTTGACGACCAGATTTACAGGCCGGTCCCCCCTCCAAAAAGGCTTTGTATTATAGCTTCTCCCACCAAAGGAGACTTTTGCACAATACAACCTTTGTGTTCCTTGACAAAAATCGTTGGTGTAATGAAGATGGAATATTCATGCACCAAATTATGCTTGAAAACCACACCTAGTGGCCCTAGCCTCAGTCCCAAGACCTCTCACACCTTCAAAAATGGTTTGGCAAGAGCTAGCAGGGAATGAGGAAAGATTGAGAGGAAGAAGATGTATCTTACAAGAAACAATTATTCTCCTCACATAATCATTCTAATAGCATAGCTTAGCTTAGTAATTAGCATGGTAGAGGAGATGAGCATGCCATTGAAGCTTGGCTCTTGGTTGGAATTTGCATTCGATAGCCAAGATTTGTTGGTGTAGGCCTCTACTTTTCAATGCTTAGAGAAGTAGATGGAATTCTTGATCAACACGAGTTGTGTATGTGTGTGTGTGTGTGTGTGTGTAGCAAAGTTGGTTAGACTAAGAATGCAAACTCGCTCTACTTGGTCGAGCGCTCCTCCAAATTTCTCTTGCTGGCTTCTCATTGGATCTTGTAAAGCTTAGCCAATAACAATTAAGAAGTATAATTGATAGCCTTGTGACATGTGTCCCCCTTTCCCCTTTTGTGAGAGCTTAAGGTAATTAAATAATTTTTTTAAACTCTCATTGTACCTTTTAGTCTTCTGACCAATAGGAATCAAGCAAGCCATTGGGATGCTGGATGCTCATTGGACCCCTTGGTAGATTGTCCAATAGTCTTTAAGGAGCTTAATTTCTACTGGTTCTTTTATGAAGAATTTTTAAATTGAATAGACTAATTCTACTCTAGACTTATTCTCATTGGCCCACCTCTATGGCCATCCAATAGGATTTGAGGGGAGATTGGGGGTAGCTGGGCTAGGAGCTTGCCATGTGTCCATTCTCCCCTTTGGGAAGAGCTCGTGTGTGTGTGTGTGTGTGTGTGTGTGTGTGTGTGTGTGTGTGTGTGTGTGTGTGTGTGTGTGTGTGTGTGTGTGTGTGTGTGTGTGTGTGTGTGTGTGTGTGTGTGTGTGTGTGTGTGTGTTTCTCTCTCATCCCCTATCATTAGGGCTGGCCCCTCCTTCCTAGTGATGTGGAAATACTTTTTAGTCTTTCTATAACCATCCAATTTTTCCCCACCTTTGGCCATTGAACTTTTTAATTTTTGAAACTTTATCCTGTGGAAGTCTTAATGGAGCTGAACCTTCGGTATTTTAAGTTTCATTGAAGCACATTTCTCTTTTGCAGACTATCCCCCTTTGGATCACTATTTTCCCTCCTTTGGATCCTTGCACAGAACGGTCTGGTAGCCTTACCAATATTCTAGCTTTTACTCCCCAGGTACGTCCTCGACTATGAGATAGAGAAGATAAAGCCTAGTCATCATTAGTTCGTTTGCTAGCGGGTAGAGGATCCTTATTTTACCCTACGACACCGTTCCAGAATGGATGACTAGTCCAGTTGGCGCTTGAGAGCCTTAGCTGTTACAAGCATGTCTGCACATTAGTCCGTATCAATCTTCCATAGTAGAGTGACAAGCTCTACTTGGTATTCGGGAGACGTCATCTCCACAAACATGATCCTAAGCATGCATACTTATTAACATTTGTGCACAATAAAGAAAAAGAGAGTCTTATAAGACAAAAATGTTGTTTATTTATACATATTTACATTTTCTTACTCTAGAGAATCATTGTAAGCATTGACAAGGTTTAAGTTATCCTTTAATTGTATGTCTTGCATCCATATAGCATCTTCAAAAGGATAATTTTCAAACTTGATAAGATATCGTCGGATAGTCTTACCACCTCTCAATACCTTGTCTTTGTGTCGAAGAATGGACTCGGGGTGCAACACCTCTTCTTGCTCCTCGATCTCTGGTGGGTCTTCAATGGTTGCTTCTTGAGGTGGCTCTCCTTTGTAAGGCTTTAGTAGTCTCACGTGGAAAGCATTGTGTATGAGCCAATGGTTAAGCAACTTGAGTTGATAGGTCATCTCATTGATTGTCCTAAGAATCTGAAAGGGACCAGAGTACCTTTTTGCTAACTTAGCATAGTACTTTTAATTTCCCTTAGGATTTTTGCCCGTTCGAGCCTTGGGAAACTTAAGCAAGATCCAATCATTTTGTTTAAAGGCTAGGGATCTTCTGTGCTTATCACAGCAGCAGCCTTTTGCCTTTGCTAAGAGATGGATATAGCATCCTTAATCTTTTGGAAATATTTTTGCAGGTCTCATCTATATTCATCTGCAGTGAAGATCTTCCCACGTACCTTGAGTAGCAAGGGACTTTTTGATCTTCCCTATATCACCTCAAAAGGTGCTTTTCCCGTGGAAGTATGTATAGTGTTATTGTAAGCATACTCCACTAACAGTAAGTACTTCTCCCATTGGGACTTTTGATCTACCTCTGTGACATAAAATTTTAGTAGATCAAGAATTGTTAGTTTAGCTATTTCACTTTGACCATCCATTTGCGGGTGATAGGCCAAAGAGAAGTTTAGCCTTGTACCTAGATTCTCAAAGAGACCCTCAATAAATTACTGGTCATTCTAGGATCTCTATCCGACACTATGGACATTAGCAAGCCATGGTACTTGAAGATTTGTGATATAAAGAGGGTTTCTATTTGATGGGCCTTGATAGTCTTTTTGACAGGTATGAAATGTGCTTGATTGCTAAATTTGTCTATTATCGTCCATATTCTTGTATTCCCATGGATAGACTTGGGCAATCCAAAGATAAAATCCATGGATATGCTCTCCCATGGTGAATTAGGGATTGGCAAAGGTTGAAGTAATCTAGGTTGCTTCCCTCGATCAAACTTTGTCTTTTCGCATACCACACATTTTGAAACATACTCTTGTATGTTTTCTTTCATGGTGGTAGGCCAATAGAAGTATGTTTCTTTCCCTTTTAGGGTAGATCAAATCCCTCTATGCCTGGAATAAGGAGGAGCATGGGATTCATACATTACTTTCTCATGTAGTGAGTTAGTAACACATAGTCTGCTTCCATAGAGAAGATAACCATCTTGTAAGGTAAATGGTTCTTCCTTCTTCCCTAGTGCAAGGGCTGAAATCACATATTTAAAATCGGGATCAATACCGTACTCATCTATCATAGAAGATAGATCATTGTGAGTTGCTATGGATACCGCATTCACTCTCAGTTGTCTTGAGAGTGCATCGGCTACTTGATTATGCTTGCCAGCAATATGAAAATGAAATTGCGAAAGGAAATTTGTCCACCTCATTTGTTTGTTGGAGAGCTTGGTCTGTGTCAGGAAGTACTTAAGGCTTTGGTGATCCGTTCAGAGAATGAAAGGAGTCCCCAATAAATAGTGCTTCCACAAGTGTAGAGCATGTAGAACTACTAAGAGTTACTTGTCATATATATCTAGAGCTTCCTTAAGAGGGTCGAGACTTTGACTTTCATAGGCTATATTGTGCCCTTCTTGGAGAAAAACAACTCCAAGGCAATCACCACAAGTGTCGCATTGGACCTCAAATGGCTTTGAGAGATTCGATAGTGTAAGCACAAGTTGAGAGATAAGCTTCTCTTTAAGCTTTTCAAAAGCATCATTCTCCTTGGTGGACCATATATACCTAACATGTTTCTTTGTTAGGTCATGTAATGGTCCCATGCTTTGTGAGAACTTTTCCATGAAGCGTCTATAGTATACATACATATGGGTGAAAGCATGTTTAGGTGGTACCACTTTTTTCACCTTTGGTGGTACAACCAATAGCACCTAAGCGGAGGGAAATTCAACGTTTTTCAAATTGGGGAAAAGAGGGAGAGGGAAATTCTAAATTTGCATGCAATATAATTTATGTACCTATAATCTAGATGCATGTGAGCCATTATGGGGTGGAGTGGGTCCCCTTGTTTTGAACTTATAGTCATCATGGCCTAGACACTCCTTGTCCTCTTTCCCCTTTCCTCTCATGCAACTAGCTTGTCACTCGGACGCCCGCCTTTACCTGTGTGCTCGCTCTGCTCTTATAGCTCATGCTCCCCCCATTGCATGTTGTACCCGTCACACTCTGGCCCCCATTGCACTTGTCATGCTCTTCCATATCCCTGGTGGAGCTCTGCCCCCATTGCCCTTGGCACAAAAGCATAAAGGCTACAATAGCACCCTCTGCAGAGATGACTCCTAAGAAGAACACTCCCTCCAAGAAGTGCAAAAACTTGACTCAGAGCATGGAGGTGGTACAACAGGCAGCCCCTGCAACAAACACCACAGCACAGCAGCCCCCCGCAACAACCACCACACAATAGACCCTTGCAACACATGTGGCACAGCAGGCACCTTGAAGAACCATGAAACAGTAGTCCCCTGCAACCAACACGACGTTGCAGACCCCATCAACAATAACGATCGCTGAAACTTCCCTCTCCAAATGCATGTTGTCAGCTAAAAGATCTGCTCCGAAAGGTGAGTTCTACATTGCATATTGTTCGTGTCTATGCGCCTCCTCATGGCAATGCATGGCAAAAAATCCTATTTTTCAGCATTGGCTGTAAATCATTTTTCTCCATGGCTTTGCTTGCAGCATTGGTGGAGTATCCGGTACTTTCTAGGTTTTGCTATTGTGCATTGCAATTGCATGAGGAACATGGACTAAGCATGGAGGGCAAGCTGCCCAAGGATTTAATAGACAAAGACCTGCCACCTGAACAGTGGTGAGCAGTGTTCAGTGCCAGAGAAGAAGAAGACTAATATCTTCCTCCACCTAGTGCATGACCACCTTTATGATGCATGCAGGCTTCTGTATCAGAAGGTCTCAGGCTTCCCCCTCCAATGGAGAGCTCATGACGAGGTTTGCGAGGGGGTTTGCATATGAATACTGCAATGCTACCAAAGCAGACCCCAACATCCATAAGATTGCATGGGATTTGGTTGGGGATCAAGTATTAGAGAATGTCAAGAGCCAGAAAGGGGGGACTCAATTGGAAAATATAAAAGTTCATGTCCGATTACAGCATGAAGTAAGTCCCCACATTTGAAGGACAATAGAGAATGCTATGGACGGTCCTGAGGTGTCTAGCCTCCCTCTACAACACAAGTGGACAGCCTCATAGCCCCTCTACACATCATCTGTGGATAATCTTGCCGATGACCTTGAGCAACAGACAGACAAAAGGGAAAAGGAAGTCTGCAAAGACAGTCCTGGCTGCAAAGCGGGACTTATGGTTGCGCAACGAAGGTACCTCCTCAATTTGTGCACCCATCACTATAGAGGTGGAGAGCCTCAGAAAGGAGGTGGAGAAACGAAAATCCTCTCCAATAGAAAATGCAGTTCTGATTGCCAAATTGGAGCCCTTACAAGGGTACTCTCTTAGTCCTATGGATTCAATGATGCTGCAAGGATCAAGGGGGAGGTGTCGGCCATGCAAGTTCTCCGGTCTTCTCTGTATTTAAAGTGTATAAAGTGCTAAAAGTGGTTGAGAGTGCTTAACTTTTAAGCACTTTGAGCTACCTACAGGCTCTTTAAGGACATGCAAACATCTGAAAATGCCTGCAAGTGCATAAAACTGGTTAAAAGTGCTTGCAAGTGCTAAAAAACACTTGACTATTTAGCACTTGCAAACACTTTAAAACACCTGCAAGCACTTCCAAGCACTTTTAAACGCCTACAAATACCTGCAAGTGCTAAAAAGTGCCTAACTTTTATGCACTTGCAAGCACTTTGAACCACCTGCAAGCACATTAAAGCACTTTGAAGCACTTTCAACCACTTGCAAACTCTTGCAAGTGCTTGAAGGTACTTCAAAGTGGTTAAAATTGCTTCAAAATGCTTTCAAAGTGCTTTTTGCAATCACTTTAGAGCACTTTTAACCACTTTAAAGCACTTTGAACAACTTTTAAGGCCCTGCAAGCACTTGCAAGAGTTTGCAGGTGGTTGAAAGTGCTTCAAAGTGCTAAAAAGAGCTTCCAAGTTCTAGCAACTGCCTTTCAAAGTGGTGCAAGTGGAGAGATTGAGCACTTCCAAGCACTTTTAAAAACCTACAAATACCTACAAGTGCTAAAAAGTGCCTAACTTTTATGCACTTGCAAGCACATTGAACCACATGCAGGCACATAAAGCACTTTGAAGCACTTTCAACCACTTGCAAAGTCTTGCAAGTGCTTGAAGGTGATTCAAAGTGCTTAAAATGGCTTCAAAAGGATTTTAAAGTGCTTAAAAGTTTATTCTACAATCACTTCAGAGCACTTTTAAGCACTTTAAAGCACTTCTAACCACTTTTAAGACCCTGCAAGCATTTGCAAGAGTTTGCAGGCGGTTGAAAGTGCTTCAAAGGGCTAAAAAGATCTTCCAAGTGCTAGCAAGTGCCTTTCAAAGTGCTGCAAGTGGACAGATAGAGCACTTGCAGGCACTTGCAAGTGTCTACAAGTACTTGAATGTTCCAGCAAGTGCTCCAAGGTGCTTGGAAGTGCCTCCTGCTAGGGCCTGCATGTCCCTCATCATGGTTGGTTATGCAATAATATTCCTTTGTTTCTCATTTTGTACAGAAAATAGTTCACGAAATGGATAGGGAGCTTGGTGAGTTCAGAAGACAGGCCTCCTTCATGAAGGGGTCCAACAAGTTCAGAAAAGAGAGGGCAAGGCCCTTCTAGTGCCCACTCCACCTTCCAAGTCTAAATTTAGTGTGGATATTGTTTTATTGTCTGGAAATTGTATGGCCTATGGTCAACAACTATCGGGCAAATATGAAGGAGTACGAGCGGAAGTGTGACGCGAGAGAGAGTGCGAGAAGAAGAGCACGACGATATGGTGAACTCGCTCTACTGTAATGTGTAGAGCATATGAGTTCTTATTAGGTTTTTACAAAAGAATATGTGTACATACCTGGCGGCCCGCCCACTTACCTGGGCGACCACATTGGGCTTTATACCCGAACAACCTCCCACTTAAAGTACAATGTGGTACTTTAAGTGTGAGAGAAGCTACTATACAAGCTAATATACAAGAGATGTAGAGAAGTGATGTACTACCCTACACCTAACTGCTTGCAAAAATGCGCAAAGCTCTCTGAGGGAACTCCTTTTGTAAGTAGATCGGCAGGATTTTCTGTGGTGTGAACTTTGACAAGCTGAAGTTGCTTATCCTCGAGCATTTCCCTGATGAAATGATACTTCACATCCACATGCTTTGTCTTTGAGTGATAAACTGGATTGCGCGCCAATTGTATAGCACTTTGACTATCACAATATAACACATGCATCTCTTCTTTGATTCCCAAATCTGTTACTAGTAGATTAAGCAAAATTGATTCTTTGCATGCCTCTGATGCTGCAACATATTCAGCCTCTGTAGTAGACTGAGTAACACAATCTTGTAATCTAGAACGCCATGATACTTCTCCACCAGCCAATGTAAAGACATACCCTGACGTAGACCTTCAGTTGTCTAAGTCACCTGCATAATCTGAGTCTGTAAAACCCTTTACACTTAGCTCCTGACTCCCATAGCATATACGCATACTCTTTGTAGCTTTCAGGTATCTCAATATTCCTTTCACTGCCTCCCAATGTTTCTTGCCTGGTTTTGACATGTATCGACTTACTACTCCCACTGCAAATGCAATGTCTGGGCGAGTAGCAATCATTGCATACATTAAACTACTCACTGCAGACGCATATGGAATCTTATCCATTTTAGCCTGTTCTTCCTCAGACACAGGACAATCTTGTTTGCTAAGTTTCACATATGGTGGCAATGGAACACTCAATGCCTTTCCCTTCTCCATATTGAAACGTTGCAAAACCTTGTCAATATACTCTGTTTGAGATAACCAAATCAACTTCTTTGATCTGTCTCTCTCAATGCGCATACCAAGTATATGACTTGCCTCACCCATGTCTTTCATGACAAACGATGTTGCCATCTTTGACTTCAAAGCTGAAATTTCTTCCAAGTGCTTGCCAGCAATCAACATGTCATCCACATACAAAATAAGGATCAGCCAAATGCCATCCTTAGCCTTCTTTGTATATAGACAGTGATCGAACTCACTACATTTGTATCCTTGAGAAAGCATAAACTTGTGGAACTTATGGTACCATGCCCTCGGTGATTGTTTTAAGCCATAAAGACTCTTTAACAACTGGCATACCAAATCTTCCTTGCCTTTCTCAAGAAACCCTTCTAGCTGCTACATGTAAATTTCCACATCTAAATCACCATGCAAGAACGCTGTCTTGACATCCATTTGGTGCAACACCAAATCTAATATGGCAACCAATGCAAGAAAGCATCTCAATGTAGTCATCTTGACCACCGGCGAGAAGACTTCATCAAATCAATGCCTTGTTCTTGCTTAAAGCCCTTGGCAACAAGCCTTGCTTTGTACTTTGGTTGACTATCATGAGCGGTGATCTTATACCTGTAAACCCATTTACAAGGTAGAGCCTTTTTGCCCTGTGGTAATTTAACTAGCTTCCATGTCTGGTTTTTATGCAGAGCTGTCATCTCTGACTGCATGGCCAATTGCCAATTCCCGGAGTCCTTCATTTTCACTGCTTCCTTGTAACATGAAGGCTCATTGCAATCAGTCAACATGACATAGTTCATAGATGGAACAAACCTATCAGGAGGTCGCGTGATACGTCCAGATCTACGCACAATAGGTGGCTCAGGCTCAGCCACAACCTGTGGTTCCAATCTATCCTGTCCTTGCTCCTCTTGAGCCCTGAAATTTTGTCTTGCACGTGCAGGTCAATCTTCTTGGAAGACAACTCTTATAATCTCCTCAACCCTCTCTGGTTAAGAATGATATTTGGATTCATTAAAGTGAACATCATTGCTGCGGATAACCTTTCTGGATTCGGGATCCCAAAGTCTGTACCCCATCTCACCAGAATTACCATAGCCTAGAAAGATGAACTTTCTACTCTTTGGCTCAATTTTGTTCCTAAATTCCTTTGGAACGTGAGTATATGCCTCATAGCCAAAGACTCTGAGATTCTTGTATGAGGGCATTTTGCCTGACCATACCATCTCTGGCACTGAATCCTTCTGCAAAACCTTGCTAGGAGATCTATTTACAAGATGAACAGCTGTTGATGCAGCTTCAGCCCAAAATCCATTTGGCAGTTGTGCATTAGACAACATACTTCTGACCTTCTCTTGTATGGTCCTATTCATCCTCTCAACAACACCATTTTGAGGAGGATTGTAAGGAGCAGTAAGTTTACGTTTTATACCTTTTGACTCACAAAAGTCCTGAAAGGCCTTTGAAACATACTCTCCACCATTGTCAGTGCGTAAGCATTTAAGCTTCTTGCCACTCTGATTCTCCACAAGTGTCACAAAAGTTTTGAAAACACTAAAGGCTTCATCCTTGTGCTTGAGAATAAAACCTCACTCGACCCTCAACAAAGGCTGCAGTAAATCTGACAGTACATAGATTTCCCACAAAATCATACATCCACAAATTTCCCACTATATGTTGTAACCACTGTGGCGGTTGTTTGCTGCGTGACTCACAGCCAGCAAACCCTCAACAGACATACATCATCTCTGACAATACATCCCATGTGGAAGTACCTGCAATGTCAGGATGAAATCTGGAATATCAAGTAGCAAACACAAGCTACCTGATGAACTAGTGGATGTCGCCTACAGTCTGTGTGTAGATGTGCCCGTGTCGTATGTGACACGCCTCCAAGAACTGTGAGCCGTCCTTCGATGTGTAGACAGCCACAAATCAGCACTCTGGGAGTGTCGATATCCTCAACACCTGCAGTCGTAGGCCGAAACCCCAAATTTGCAGAGTCGGATCTGCACCCACCGAGACCACGTAGTCGAAAATGGCTTGTGCAGAACTTTGTCGAAGCCGAACGGTGGCCGTGTCTTTGCCTGTGGAATTTCACTCCAATCTGTGCTGGTGACTCTAGCCTCCTGCAGTGCTGCCCCGAGCCTCAATCTGAGCTCTAATACCAGTTGAAGGAGTACGAGCGGAAGTGTGACGCGAGAGAGAGTGCGAGAAGAAGAGCACGACGATATGGTGAACTCGCTCTACTGTAATGTGTAGAGCATAGTGAGTTCTTATTAGGTTTTTACAAAAGAATATGTGTACATACCTGGCGGCCCGCCCACTTACCTGGGCGACCACATTGGCTTTATACCCCAACAAAATATGCGGCTAGTGTCTTTCAGCTGCCGTGTGCCCACAAATACCATCTGTCTGCTTTTAGTGGTCAGTGCAACTGACCCCAAGCGTGTTGTACCAGACTGTAAATGGGAGATACCCCATATAGCAAGATGTTAGGCACTTGGGAATTCTTATGAGGATCTGGAAGGTAGGTTGGTCATTTTATACAACACAACTTATGCTAAACTATTGTGGAGACTAATTGTGTGTGTTGGTTCAGCTGAGCCACTGGCTGAGAAAGAAGCTTCCACATCGTCCATGCACAATGCAAACGACACCATGCTGCTGAAATGCAAGAACTTTGAGGGAGGGAAAACTGTTGAGGGTGGTGACGGAGATAGTCTGAAGGAGACAACTCTGTCTGCAAGCAACCAGGTAATGTCAGTTTTGTATATCTGTCTCCTCTCATGTTTGAATCATGGTCACCGTGTTCATTATGGTCACAATATGATGCTCAGGTAATGATGCCTATAAGGAGGACAATGAGCTGAGGCAGAGGATCCTGAAATGGAATCAACCCTACAATTTGTAGCGGTGGAGATGCGGAAGAAGAGAAAGAAGCAGGTGGAGGACGAGCTGTCCTAGGACCCCAAAAAGAGTATTGGCATACTCCCCCTAAAAACCAGAGCATGCTTCTTGTAGCTTTGTATCTTTTTTTTCATGCTATCTTTTTTAGATTGCATCTTTGTATCTTTTTTCCTAGCAATATAAATTTAAGTATTCTCTCTTAGTTTCTATCCATTTGTGCTCTATAGTTAAAATTTGTGTGGTTGGCTCAAAACCCCCACCGCCCCACTGATGAGGTAGAGCACATTGATCGCCAGCTTCCTTGCTACAAACCAATGTCTCGCTTCCCAGTCCATAGAGGTTTGGTAGTAATTGTAGACTTCAATAATGTGCTTGCTAGTGTGCATGATAGGGGCAATGGATTGGAACCCCCAGATTTAAACACGTTGTACTTTGACAAAGTAAAGGGGGATGATAACGTCACCTACTATGTACGGAATGATGCATAATTATTCTTTCTTGGGCTCAACCAGATAGTAGAGACTTTTCTGTGGCGTCGTGTGCCTGCCACAATCTTGAGAAGGGTATGGACAAGTGCCTATCTCAGGCCAAGCGTTGTCTGAGTGGGTGGCTGGCACAGAACTGCTGCCTTGTTAGCAATTGGGAATATGAAAACCCCCCAAAGAAAATGTTTTTCAAAAAACTGAAACCTTTTGGTACCTCTTTCCTAAGTTCAATAAGTCTAACACTTTACTGCTGGATGATTCCCTTTATAAGATGTACTTCAATGATCCCAATAACTTTGTCCATTAGGAAAATTTTGAACTCATTTTTGGGCCTTTTAAGAGTGCCACATCATCAAAGTTGTACAAAAGAAAGCAACCCGGTAGACCCCTCTAAATATTGCTTAGAACCCCATGATCTGACCTATCATTGGAAAGTTCTTGAAAAATGGATTCTAAAGAGCCAAGGTCCGAAAAGTTTGGATGACTTCTATGAAAGTTATGCCATTTTTTTTCAATCAGCCAGGTTTTGTTACCGTTACGGTAATCTAAAATCACCTTTTTCTAGATCTATATGAAGGCAATGTCTGATACATGCATGCTATATATCAATAGATAGCATTTGAAGAGTAGATTCTAAATATCCAACCTCCGACAAGTTTGGATCTTATTTGCAAAAAAATTACCGATCCCCACTTTTTGAAAGCTATGCCACATCAACAATTCTTACAAGGCCCATTTTTGAGTCCAAACTTTTCCTAATGATTCTGCCTGGGATAGAAAAGAAAAATGAGAGGTAGTGGGAAAATTTCCTCAAGGAGGATGTTGCCCCATTTATAATACAGTGGGCTGAGACTCCTGACAAATCCAAGACTGCTAGGGAATGTCCATTTGATGCCAGGAAGGATGAACTTGCACAATTGGACTGGGATCTGGCACATGGAAAAGTACGGGTACAACAGAAAATTCTTGCACCAAAAATGCCACCTCTAGCAACCAATTATAAGCGGCCACCTCAGCAAGAATGGCCACAGCAATCTTCTAACTAACTAACTTTACTCCTTGAAAAATCTAACTCCTTGTAAAGCAAACTATCCTTGTATCTACACCTAAATATACTATGAAGAATTTTGCAAGTCGACTATTTCTACTATTGTCAACTGGATTGGGTGTTAACTATTGGTTAAGTGGTCAAGTGGTTCAAAGTGTTGTCCAAGTGATACAAAGTGCTTAAAAGCGCTGGTTAGGTGGGGTACAAAGAGCTGGTCAAGTGGTTTAGGTGGTTGTTAAGTGGTGGTCAAGTAGTACAAAGTGTTATCCAAGTGGTTCAGGGGGTTGGTCAAGTGGTTCAAAGTGTTGGTCAAGTGGTTCAGAGTGCTTGTCAAGTGGTATAAAGTGCTGGCTAAGTGGTTCAGGGGGGTGGTTCAAGGGGCTTTTCAAGTGGTATAAAGTGCTAGTCAGGTGGTCGAAAGAGATGGTCAAGTTTTCTAGGGGGCTGGTAAATGGTAGTGGAACAAAGTGTTGTCCAAGTGGTTCAGGGGGTTGGTTAAGTGGTTAAAATTGATGGTCGGGTGGTTCAAAGTGCTTGTCAAGTGGTATAAAGTACTGGCCAAGTGGTTTAGGGGATGGTCAAGTGGTTCATAGTGCTTGTCAAGTAGTATAAAGTGCTTAAAAGTGCTGGTGGTCAGGTGGTCCTAAGTGGTCCAAAGAGCTGGTCAACTGGTATAGGGGGCTAGTAAAGTTTTTAAAAGTGCTTTTAAGTGTTTTTGGGGGTTGGTAAAGTGGTTTAGGGGCCTCGTAAAGTGTTGTTCAACTGGCCAAGTGCTCAAAAGTGCTTTCAAGTGTTCTAAAAGACGTCTTTTATCACTCTACTGTGAAAAGTGCTAGCTATTCAGCAAGGGTGATTAGCTATAATTTTAGAGGAAAGTAGTGAGGTGATCCCCCCCCCCCCCCCCCCCCAGCTTTGATGTAGTCCTTCCTGCTCTTCAATATAATTCACTGTGTCCTTTTTTTAAAAAAGTGCTAGCTACTGTTAAAAGTTCTAGCCAAGTCCTCAAGTCAAATTTATAGAGATAAATCTTACAAGTTCTCCTCTGGGAGCATGATGTTATAGATTTTCTTGAATATGTCATTAACATATCATATACATTATGCTCACCTTTCCTCAGGGACATGGAAAACCTGATGCATCGCACCAGATGGGAGTAGATTAGAGCAGTGAGCTTGTTGTCCAAAAGGACATAACTATCATCTCAGACATTTATCTTATCGTAGAATAGGCCCTCAACCACATACAAGTTTTTCTTAATGGTGTTGTGCCATTGATCCTTTTCCTCTGTTTTGGCCAGGCGCTTTGTGTTGGTGCATTTCAGGACTACAAAGTTATGGCCAACCCTCAAGGCATCGCTCAGGTCATCATGGTGGCTAGCATACATGGGGGCGTATTCATCCTCATCCTCGCTCGACGCTTCTTCATCGCTTTCATCCGTAGCTGTGAGTTGTATTTGCAAGTATACCCACCCCTACACATGATCTTTGTTGGCACATCTCCTCTATTGACCTTTGATGCACGCACCACAAAAGCAAGAGAGCATTCTATGCCTTAGTCCGTGCATATCCATTTGTCTGTAGCCAAGGATCGAGACCCTATCATGCACTTGCAATCCCACGCTATAACTCTATCGACATCATCGAGCTTGACCTCCCAGAAAGCACAATCAACTTTCTTTCCCATTTGTGGGGATTGATTTTTGAGAGTTGCATTGAGGAATGTAACAACGCTTGAAGCATTATGCAGCTCCCACCCGCCAGATTTCAATTGCTCATGTGTGAGGGCTCTTTTGACCACTACACCAGCCCCATCGTGTTCACCCTTTCCATGGCCTGAAGCAAAGAAATTGTTCATCATTTCAACACCTATCATATTGAAGAATCGTGCAACAAAATAGAATGGCCACCTTGCTTTGAATTGTGATGCAGCACCATCCAACCACACCCAATGTCACTTGACACTATAGCCGTGTCTTTTAAGCCATTCATTGTCAAAAAAAAAACAATGTTGCACAAACAAAGTGTCATGTGTCTTGTCATCAAAGATGTAGAAGTGAGTCGTCATTTGTCTAGCACCAAGCACATCACGTAAGTATGAAATGTGAACAAAGATTGTGACCTGAGATGAATACCAATGCATTGACTGGATCTCATTCTGCACCTTGAAGGAGTAAGTCTCCGCAAAATCCACTATAGACATGAAACTCATTGTTGTTGTTAGCTGAGTCAATGTCACTTAACAGGAGCTGCTAAAGATCGAAGAAGTATGGATGCACACCAAAGATCAACATGAACAAGCAGTAGAGATTGGAGTTACACACTTTTCACATTTTCCCAAAGTGGTCATATATTGTAAATTCCTGATTTATTTCAAGCCATTGTAATAATTTTAATGTCTTACGGGCTCAATGGGAGTTCCAAGCTGTGAAGAACATGTCAGTTAGCGTGTCTAGGTTGCAGATTCAGTAAGTGGTGGAGTCCTAAAGGCCTTGGGCGTCCGGACAATGCATATTTTTACCCTAGGTATATAAGGCAGTGTGTAAAAGAAATTAGGGTTTTCAAACTCATTTGTTGAGAGCTCTTGAGGTGTGTGGCTATGGAGTCCTTGAGCTTCTCCTTGCTCATGTGACTTGATTAACACTTGTAACATTTAATGGTCTAGTAACTTGTGTGTAGCGGAAAATAGCATGAACATAGTGAGCATTTCATTAGAATAGATTCCTAATGAGAATAGCAAGAGTGCTTGGGTGGAGAGAGAAACAAAAAGCATAACACCTAGTTAGATAGCATGAACAATACTTCGCAAAAGAGAGAGATCAAGCAATTGACAACCTAAGTTGCATTATTCATTATTCGGGAGACGTATAATACGCGAATAATGGGCGTATTATTCGTTTATCTAAATTATACGACCGTATTATACGGTGCCACATCAGCATAAACGTCTAATCGTATAACTTCTTGGTTTTTCGATCGAAATTATTTTCGATCAAAAATTATAACGATCGAATATGTTAGTATATATAGCAACACGCGACAGGCCTTATACCAGCTTTCACAGTCAGTGTTGTCCATGTGAGTACTCTCACCAAACTATCAAAAAAAGTAATTTGTAAAAAAATAAAATAATTTGAGTTTAATAAAAATTGAAATTCAATAGAATTTTAAGTTTTGTGATTTAAATATATGAATTTGTTTTGAAAAACTTAGTAAATAGTTGAAAGTTTGTATTTTATGAAGAGTTTAATCTCTCACCTGATACAAACTGTAATTATAAGAATCACTTGTTAATGTGTTCAATTAATTGACACTTGAAAGTGACTACTAAAAAAAAAGTAAGATATTATCGTTGTGTGTAGAGTGTACTCTCACATGAGATAATTAGTTTAAAAATATAATTACATAAAAATTAATTTTAAGTTTGATTTTGATGTGTAGAGATTTTCTCTCACTTCAAAATGAATATAATGAAACAAAATTATATTTTTACATTTTGTGTAGAGCTATTCACACTGTTATGCTCTCACTAGAGTAAAAATTTAGGAAAAACATGTCCAAAAATATTGATATTCTCTTATCTTTATTTGGACTGCAAAATGTACCGTACTGTGTGAGAGCATACACATTCTCTCATTGTAGATCGATAATCGCTTTAAAATCTATGGTAAAGTGTAAGAACTTTTTGTTCGCACTTTACATAGATACGATAATTATCAAGTATTGTAAGTGATTATCGTTTTGACATTTAAAAATGTCACTTATAGCTCTTGTATGTATAGCAATTTATAATGATAATCATTTTAATACTTGATTTAATTAAAATTATTGATTATCGTAATGTGTTAAAGCTACAAGCTTGCACTTTATATAAATCGTTGCAATTTATATGTAATCCAATGGTATTGTTTTTATTATTGTATTTTTGTTCAATCATTGTTTTTAATTATTTTAATTTCGTTCAATCATTGTTAGTTAAATTAGTTTAATGTTTTAATTGATTTTGATTATAAAAATGATCATTGACTTTGTTTTTACTAGCAAATTACTTTTGTGCATCATGGTGAAAGGACAAGAGTGGAGTTATGTGCATGAGTTGAAAGCTGGGAGAAATACATCTCAACTTAAATGTAAATCTTGTGGCCACGAGTTCAGTGGTAATGCAACCAAAATTAAAGAGCATTTATTTAAAGTCCCTGGCAATGTTGAAAAGTGCGGGGCACCACCAAAAGATATTCATGAAAAATTTGCCATGTATTCTCGCAAAGTAAAGTTGATTCTTGCAGCTAAACATAAAGGTGATGTTTCTAAAGATATTCATGAGAATATTGAACCATCTGTATGCAATGAGGCGACAGAAGAGGTGTGTACCACTCAAGTAAACGATCAAAGTTCTCAATTAAACCCTCTTCATGGACACGCTTCTACATCAGGAGGAGTTCCTAGCACAAGCAAATCCGGTAGAGCGTCATCCAATGGATAGACAATGCCTGAAGCATTAGGTAAACAATGGTTGCTTGAGTTGCATTTAAAATGGACACAAGCATTTGTTGCGTGTGGCATATCGTTCAATGCTATGCGCAATCCAATATTTCAAGATTCTTTGATGAGTACAGCCAAAAAAGGATTTGTGCTTCCTGACTATAACAAGATGCGAACTGAATATCTTAATAAAGTCAAAGACAGTACTGAATCCATTCTCAAACGCACAGTTCTAGAGTTTGTTCCAGCATATGGATGCACCATAGCATTGGATGGATGGACTAACTGTCAGAAAAAACCTTTAATCAATGTAATGCTTATTAACCCTAGAGGGGCTATGTTCGTGGAAGCAATTGACATCTCATTGAAAGAAAAGACTATCACCTACCTAGCAGGGTTGTATGAGTGTGCAATTGCAAAGGCAGGTGTACTAAAGAATGTGACTGCTATTGTCACAGATAATGCGGCCAACTACAAAGGAGCAAGAAGAGCTATTCAAGTCAAGTATCCGGAGATTTCTTGGGTACCATATGCAGCTCACACTTTAAATTTTCTTTTAAAAGATATTGGTAAAATGGCAAGTGTGAAGCAAACTTTATTGGATGCAAATCATGTGGTGAAATTCATTAGAGAGCATCAATTTTCGTATGCTCTTTTTCGAACCAATTCACCAAATAAAGCATTGCCACTTATTTGAAATAGTTGATGGCGTACAAAGTGATTAGGGCAAAGCTTTTTGCACTCTTTAAGGGTTAATGGTTCGCCCTGTAGCTCAGATTCATCTTCTTCAATGTTGGCAATAGTAGAAAGATCTGCATGTCCACATCTTACTTGCTCTTCTTTAAAAATTGCCTGAGCTTCAGCGTGGTTGAGTTCTTCTTCCATATCTGCATATCAGGTGAGCATGTCATTACTTTTAAATACCCATTCAATTAATTTGACATTGGACAGTATATCGAATGACAAACATAGATATTTTGTTCAATTAAACATACAATTAAATCTGACACCAAAAGTAAAACAATGATGAAATCATGAGACTATGTTTTCATTAATCATCAGCTGGCCGTAAGACAGATGTCATTACAATCTTGTAACCCACTCTATGGGCACCATTTAAACATAAGGAGAGATCAAAAGCATTAGGCCGGGTTTTGGGGTTTTGGCGCTTGCCGGTTTCAAGATGAGCAAGTACATTACTCAAAAAATGTCTCTTGCTTTGTTCTTGGGGCTCTGGTAAGCACTTCAAAATGCGTTTACATGTATGACACATGGAATAAATATCCATAGCTTTGGTCCAGGAGGGAGGATTACTAGATATACATTCGGGGGCTACCCATGGATAATCTCTCTCATATTGTTTTCTAGTTTCTATCTGCATATCGCGTAGAGGAGGAAAACCGGCTGTCGTATTTGTTTTGGTGCATGAACCCCAATCCACAATGCCGACGTAAACACCTTTTTCGCCAAAATTCATATTCCAAGAGTGTAGATCATTGTGGAGGTAGTTATGCGTATGTATATACTTCAGAGTTTGGAGGAGAGCATTGGTGATCTGCAAAATATTCTCCTGGAATAGCTCTATTGTTCCTGCAGTGAGTACGTAATCGCGAAAGACAGGCTGGCTGCCGTCTGCAGTGCATTCTTTGATCCATTGCTCCACATGGCCACCATTCCAAAATCGTGAAATGAGCATTGGTCGCTCCACGTGGCGCACCATGGCACGAGGGTAGATAATACCTCGATGTGAAATATCCAAAATTGTTGCTTCGTCTTTGACCTGTTGCTCCATGGTGGGCCCCATGTAAGTGTTCTTTGAACACTTTTGCAGCATACAATTGATCTTTGAAAGCGGGACGTGTGACACCCACACGCTTCACATGTGCCCATCTTCCCTCTCCCAGCTGTGGAGCTTGGATATTGAAGACGGCTGTGTCGGGTAAAAGGTGTAAAATAGGTGGTAGCTGAGAGAGGTCTAATGTAACGGATGACGTTCTGGTTCAACAGCAGCTTCAGAAGAGCTAGCTTCCACTCTTGCACGCTTTGCTGCTCTTTCTAACTTTTCCTTGCTCTTGAACTCCGTGTAAAGCTGTTGCACAAGATGTATGGGCTCAGCTATGTTTGGCAAGGAAGTAATTGCAGGATTTTTCAGTTCTTGAAAGGTTTTCATGATCTGTCCAATGGTTTGTTTGACCGTGTTTACTAAAGCACCTGATGTCAGGAGGGCTATGTCAAAAATAGCTGGTGCAAACTCTGCCTGGAGCTGCTCAAACATAGACTTGGTTAGAGTCTCTGTAAGCTAATAAAAATGCTCCGGAGCAACAAGGTTTAAATAACGCCTAATCTCTGCCTCTGACGTGTAATGGAAGTGTCTCACAATCACTTCGGAGACGAACTTTTGTTGATGTTTCGCTAGCTTTGTGTCTGCCATATCTGTATGACAAAATTATAAATTAAGAATCTTACAAAAAGATTGTACACCATAGTAACATAGTTATTATATAATGAGTGTTAACCCTATATATATTAAATGATGATTCAAATTTATTAAATAATATTAAATTATTGCAAATTAAAGAGAAAATCTTATGATTACAAACCACATTGTGCGAATCGACCATGAAAATTAAATTAGAGAGACAGAGAGAGAGAGAGAGAGAGAAACAGGCCAGGATTGTGAGATGCTCTCAGCACAAGAACTGGACCCGGCTATGTGCAGAAGTGTGAGATGATGAAAGAAATTACATCTAAAGGGTTGGAAAATCGTACATGTGAACAGCTCAGCTAGTGTGAGATATTCTCAGGACAAGTTCTGGATGCTGTTGTAAAATAGATTGATAGTTTTTATCAATCTAATCCCTGATAAAGTGTGTGGAACTCACAACACAACTATCAGCAGATAAATTAACAATTGTAGATGTAAGTTACCTATCGTATGTGGTTACGTCCAAAACAACACCAAGTCATTTAATGATGAAAATTGATGTTCTTTTGGAATATGAAACACACGAGTAACCAGTATGTCACATTAAGATGAAGAGGACATGAAAATATGCATCTCTTCACTCTTAATATAACGAGTGGTAACGCTTGTGTTTCTAAGTAACACATATGACAAAAAAAATTAATCTAAAATTGTAAATTTTATAAGCTATTTCTAATGGAGTGTGTGGAACACACAACACAACCATCAGAAAACAGCTTAACAATCTCAAATGTAAATCAATTGTTGTATATATCTACGTTCAGAGTAATACCAAGTCATCTGCTGATGAACAATGATGTTACTACAGAAATAGAAGCACAAAAATAACGAAAGTCGCATTAAGATGAAGAGGGCATTAATCTTTGTGCTTCTATGTAGAATAATCAATAATGATTTACTTTAAGATTGTAAATTTTATAAGCCACTCTGAAGTGAGAGGTGTAGCATCATGCCTACTACACTCCACGATTCGACCTCTAATCCTAACTCATCTCTATGGTGAGAGATATACTACTACACCATACGAGTGAGAATCTAAATTTACCCTAAGCCTTCCCTGGAGTGAGTTATATAACTACACACCACGGGAAAGGAAACTATATTCTACACACCTCTGGAGTGAGCCATATGGCTACACACCACGAAGTGGCCTACGACCTGCAAGCCAACTTTGTGGTGAGAGCCGAAACTACTGCACCACACAAGTCTGGCACAACACAAAAAAAAAGTTAGTATTTACTGAAAATTTAAAAAATTTACCTGAAAACCGCTATAAACCAAAGACGTTGTCGCTATCTATCAAACTCTCAGAAGCTCCAAGCTCTCCAAACTCCAAAAAAGTCCACAATGCTTTTCGATCGAATACGGCAACGATTGTATATATATACAGTTTTTCGATCGAAATATTTTTCGATTGAAATAGTTTTCGATCGAAAAATATCTCGATCGAAAACGGTTTTATACGGCTATTCGGTAATTATTCGGAAATACAGCGTATATTGACGTTTTATACGTATAATTTTTGTTATACGGGCGTATAAATGCAACGCAGTTGACAACAGTTGAGGACCGGATTTGCATGGAGCCTGTCCCCCCTCCAAAAGGCTTTGTATTATGGTTTCTCCCATCAAGAGAGACATTTTACAATACAATTTCTTGTGTTCCTTCAATACTAGCTAGTGCAATGAAGATGGAAACTTCATGCACTAAGCAATACACTTATCAAACACAACATCAATTCCCTCACGGTCTCAGACCCAAGACCTCACACACCTTCAAAGATGGTGAGAGCTAGCGGGGTATGAGAGTAGACTGAGAGAAAGAAGGAGTATTCTTACAAGAAAGATTTACATCTCCTCACATAATCACTCATATTAGCATAGCTTAGCCTAGTAGTTAGCATGATAGAGGAGATGAGCATGCATTGAAGCTTGGATCTTGTTTGGATTTGCATCACAAAGCTAAGAGTTGTTGGTGTAGGCCTCCCTTCTCACAAGCTTGGAGTAGGTGGTAAGCTTTCCATTAAAGCTTGAGAAGGAGAGAGAGTCTTCTTTGCTTCACACATGAGATTGTGTGAGTGTGTGTGTGATAATGCCTTGCAAAAATCATCCCCCTCTCTCTCTTGGTCGACCCCCCTTTCAATTTTCTCTTGCTACAGTCCTATTGGACCTCCCTAGGCCTAGCCAATGGGAATTAAGCAGTCTGAGTGATAGCCTTCTGACATGTATCCCCTTTTCCCCTTTTGTAAGAGCTTTAGGTAATTAATAAATGCAACTAAACTCTCCTTGGACCCCTTTGCCTCCTCTCCAATAGGAATCAGGCAAGCCATTGGGCTAATGAATGGTCATTGGTCCCCTTGGGAGACTGTCCAATAGTCTTCTAGAGAGCTTAATTCTTATTGGTTCTTTTATTAAGTGTGTTTAAATCAATTAAACTAGATTTACTCTAGCTTAATTATCATTGGTCCACCTCCAAGGCCATCCAATAGGAATTGGGTACACCTTGTGGGCATCTGGGTTAGGGAGCTCATATGTGTTCCTCATTCCCTTTGTGTAAAGGGAGCTTGTGTGTGTGTGTGTGTGTGTGTGTGTGTGTGTGTGTGTGTGTGTGTGTGTGTGTGTGTGTGTGTGTGTGTGTGTGTGTGTGTGTGTGTGTGTGTGTGTGTGTGTGTGTGTGTGTGTTTTCTCTCTCATCCCCTACTTGCTAGGCTTGTCCCCTCCTACGTAGGGATTGATAAAGACTTTGGGACACACACAACATCCAATTCCCCCTATGTTTGACCTTTGGACACAACCTTTAAATTTTGGAACCTTAGCATTTTGGGAAGTCTTAATGGGCTGAACCTTAGGATCTTTTAAGCCCATTGTTTCACATGTCCCTTTTACAGATGGCCCCCCCTTTGGATCCCTATTTTCCCTCCTTTGGATCCCTACTGTGGCTGGTCTGCTAGCTTAACCAATTTCTAGCTTTTTCTCCCCTGGTACTTCCCCATATTAAATGATCAGCTTAACATGAGAAAATCATTTAGGAGAATTAGATATTGATTATTATGACATTACCTCTCTCTTGAAATCATAGTCGTCCTCGACTATGGGGTAGAGAAGATAAATCATATTCATTAGTCCTTTTCTTAGCGGGTAGAGGATCCCTAGGTTACCCTACGACATCGTTCCATAATGGATGACTAGTTCAATTGGCGCTTGAGAGCCTAAGCTACTGCAAGCATGTCTGCACATTAGTCCTATCAGTCTTCCATAGTAGAGTGACAAGCTCTAAGTTGGTGTTCGGGAGACGTCATCTCGGCAAAAAAAAAAAATTACTCCTTATCTCTTCTTTACCCGAGGAATTTCAGCAAGAAATTTAGGTAGATCCCTATTTTAGACTCTTCTGCAAGAGATGCAAGCTCAGAACCCGAGGGAACACTTAACTCACTATACCTTAGCAAATGGTCTTCTTTACTACCTCAAAAGCTTCAGTCCCTAGATATTCCTCAGATGAAGTGGGAATGTCTGAGTATGGACTTTGTTACAAGTCTTTCAAAGACAATTGGAAACTATGATTCTATTTTTTGTCATAATAGATAAGCTCACTAAGGTGGCTCATCTAATTCCAGTCAAGCGGACAGCCACCGCCATCAACATAGCCCAAGTATTTGTCAAAGAGGTAGTAAGATTACATGGAGTCCTTGCAAGAATCATCAGTGATCGAGATGCCAAATTTACTTCTAAGTTTTGGCAAGCCATGTTTTGATCTCTGGGTAACCAACTGAATCTCAGCTCAACATATCATCCGGAGACTGATGGTCAAAATGAGCAAGTGAATCAAGTCATTCAAGATATGCTTCGAGCATACTGCAACCAGCAGGCCCAGCAATGGACCAAGTTTCTTTCCCTAATTGAGTTTTCTTATAAGTCTTCTCACCATTGCAACCTTGGAATGTCACCCTTTAAAGCCTTGTATAGTCAAAAATGTTTAGTCCCTCTTCGATTAGCTGGCCCAACTCTTCATGTTCTTGCCGCTAAGTCTACCCTAGAAGAGATGGATCATCAACTTCTAGTCATTAGAGAAAACCTGAAGAGAGCTAGTGATAGGCAGAAGAGCTACGCTGATCTTCACCGCTCTGCTAGAAGCTTTAGCAAAGATGAACAAGTTTTCCTCAGAGTCAAACCCAAACGCAGCTCCTTAAAGCTAGGAAAATTTTGTAATCTTGCATTCAGATATTATGGACCTTTTGGAATCCTTAGAAAGATAGGAGAACAAGCCTATGAGTTAGCCTTACCGCCTCACATGCGCATTCATAATGTTTTTCATGTCAGCCTCCTTAAGAAATATGTTGCGGACCCCCTACATGTTTTGAATCATGATGACACCATTCTCGTCAATCAGGAAGAATTTCAAATGGAACCAAAACAAGTTCTGGAAACTAAAGAGAAGCAACTGCAGCACAGGACAATTCGAGAAGTACTAATCAAGTGGAAGGGCTATCCGGTTGCAGATCCTTCCTGGAAAGATTGAGACAAGCTAATTACCCAATTTCCAATATTTTGAGGATGAGCCCATTTAATTCGTCTTTTTAAATCAAATCAATATCTCCCTTTTGTCCAAACCCTTGATCATATTTTTGGTTGGTTCTTCAAAACAACTTATAATTATTCTTCAAGATATCGATGGCACTTTTGATGTAATTTTTATGCAGATGTAATCAATTGTCATATTTATGGAATTCAAGCATCTCTAGTCAGTCAATTCTTTTGAGATTCAAATTGTCTATGGTGTTTTACAAGTCTAATTGTTATGATACATGAAATATCTGGTTACCAAGTGAAAGATGAGGCAGTAAGCTATACACATAAGAGAAATAAGGATGGAGGAAATAAATTGGGTACACAAGGGAGGGGATATCGCAATATTAATTGAAAGATCAGTATGAAATCCTTAACTGTCAAGAACATGGTATCAGTTGGATGATATCAATAGAGAAATGAGTCAACGCTCAAAATGGAAAAACGTTAAAGTCTAGGTAAGAATGGTAAGATTTTTACAAAGCATATTGAGGCTAGATATAGAGCAAAGTGAAGAAATGATCTTCAGACCTCACAAGAGAAACACAATCCGGTCACACCAAAGAAAAAATACCTAGTTGAGTAAGATCACATTCAGTAATTAAAGTAATCCCGAGTCATTAATACTTATTTATGATTAAGACTTTTGAGTCAGTGCTAAAAATGAAAGAGAAGTGTATTATCCAAGGTCCATACCAGCTTCACTGTCCTTTAATCTAAATACCCTAAAGTTACTGACCATCTTCAATCATAAGTTGACCGAAGATTGAGTCTGACTACTCTCTAAAGCATGTCCCGAGCTGAGGACAACTCTTTCTTTTTGTTGGGGAGTTTTTAAGGTCCCTCCCTAAACCCTAGAGCCATTCAGAACTTTTCAGCCTAGAAAATAATTTAGAAAAAGCAATACCGACAAAGAAGTCATGCAGAGACAACAAGACTTGACTCCAGAATGAAAAGACAAGGATATTCTGGATAAGAAATTACATCATCCCTATATTTTTCCAAAAAGATTAAGATTATTTTTATACTTCTTCATCAAAAGCCGAGTGGGAACTGATCTAAATCGAGAACTGGCAGAAAAAGAGACTAACTTGATTAGAAGATAAAGTTAAGAGAAAGGAATTGAAAAGAAATTGGGGTCCAATAAGAATTGAGAAGAGAATTGGGGTCCAATAGGAATTGAGAAGAAATTGGGATCCAATAGGAATTGAGAAGAGAATTGGGATCCAATAGAAATTTAGAAGAGAATTGGGGTCCAATAGGAATTGAGAAGAGAATTGTGGTCCAATAGGAATTTCCACCAATTCCTATATAAGCACCACCTCTCCTTTGTAATTTTACATTATTGCTAAGCTACTTGCATACTTTCCATGCTCAAGATTATGCTTAAGTAAATCAAGGTTTCCATTAACCTTGCTCTTGCTCTCTCTCTCTTAAAGGACAAACCCTTGAGGGTTTTGTGAAGAAGCTCCTCTCTCCTTCCTCTTCATCCTAAATCCCTTTCCTTTTTCCTTGAGCCTCACATCTCTTCAAGAAGGACTTCTATCCCACTTCCCTCTTGTTTAGAGGAGGTAATCTTCACTTCTAGCAGGATTAATTAACCCAAACCATGTGTTTTAATACTAGGAAGGTTTATGTGCATCATTTTAGGTTTAAGCTTTAATGGTAACCTTGGAATTAGGGTTAAGTATTAATGGTAGTTATGCATCATTAAGTTAAGCTTCAAAGGTATATTTGCATCCTTAAGCTAAGCTTTAATGGTAACTTTGCACTTAGGTGCAAGCTTTAGTGATGACTAACTTGTATTTTAGGTTTAAGTTTTAATGGTAACCTCGCAATTAGGGTTAAGTGCTAAGAGTATCTATGCATCATTAAGTTAAGCTTCAAAAGTAGATTTGCATCCTTAAGCTAAGATTTAATGGTAACTTTACACTTAGGTGTAAACTTTAGTGACTACCTCGTATTTTAGGTTTAAGCTTTAATGGTAACCTCGTAATTAGGGTAAGTGCTAAGAGTATCTATGCATCATTAAGTTAAGCTTCAAAGATAGATTTGCATCCTTAAGCTAAGCTTTGATGATAACTTTTCACTCAGGAAAAGCATTGAAAGATAAGCTTGCAATTTAGGGTTTAGCTTGGTTAAGCTTCCATGGAAACCTTGTCTCATTAAAGAGAGAAAGGTTTAGTCTCATTATGGTAATCAAGCTTGGGGTTTGCATGTCTCTTTACGATAAGAAGAATGTATGGTTATAATCCTCTCTCTAAGCTTTAATGGAAAGCTCGAAGACTCATAGATTATAGGACGACCTTCTAGCTTCCTAAATGGAAAGCTAGGCACCATATGAAAAGAGTAGTTGTCTGAGCTCAATAGAGGTAGTTCAATTTTTGGTATTGAAGAGTATTTCTAAAGTTGTCAATTTCAAGTTTGTTTGCAAATACAGGATGGGGAGATAGGGGATAACTTCGCGAAATTGATCTCCGTGTTGTTTTGAACCGAAAACTATACAAGCTTCCATGGAGATGCCCCATGGATGGCAAAGGATCGCAAAACATAGGAATCGTACAGAACGGGGATGGAACTTAAAAAGTTGGAAATTCCGAAGAGACATTAACCATCAAATGCGTATGGCAAAAACTCGCTTGTTTTTTCTAAATAAACTTGGCTGGTAGATAATTAATGAAAGTAAGAATTAAGGTTGATAAATGAATGAACCTAAAAATTACCAACTAGGAGTTAAAAAGGAATCTGGAGAGGTGATAGGGATAGCCCATTGCAAAACATAGATTTGACCCAGTTTTGAAGATTGTTTGGAAATGATTGGAAACCAAGATGGATCTTCTTGGGGTCAATTTGATTGAAAAGCCGGCCCATTGAGAGGATTCTCTTGGGGAACTTGACGGACATTGGCCCATTTCGGCTAGGGTAGCATAACCGGCAAGTTTGTTATACCTAGGTCATTCATGCCTCAGGGATAAGGGATGAATGGGTTTGTTTTCTTTTTTTGCCCGACCGGGTGAAGTACCGCGGTTTCTTATTGGAAAACGACCATAATCCGGGTATGGTCTGATGCCAATAGTTGGATGAGAAGGTCATACGCAGGGAGGATGATGTGAATTTACTTAAGGAAATTTGTTCGATTTGGTTGCGTAAAAAGGAACTGGAAAGGCTAGGAATATAGGGGCTATCCTGTGCATCTGTCACCAGATGGTGCTATACCTCTCAAAATAAAATACTTAAGAAGGAATGATCAAACCAGAAGAGCCTTTCCCAAACACTTAATTCTGGTAAATATTGTGAATATGTCGCCATTCTGATGGCTGTAACCGATTATCTCGATCCTGAGTAAGGTGAGGTGAATTGGTTGAAACTACATATGTTGCATGATTAGTTAGGGGACTAGTTACAAGCTAATTGTAACAGATAAAGAAAAAGAAATGAATTAAAAGTTTCTAAATAAAGATATGGTAAAAACAACCAGATGAATCTCCGTGAATGAGGGTATGCAACATATATTTGCTGCTTGTTATCAGACGATGTCTGATAGACTATCTTCCTGATTTTGTAGTAGTCAAGTACTACCTCGGGAAGGGATTTTCATGAAATGGTTCGGTGGGTGGGCATATCCGAAGGGTCAGATGGCCGGATGTTGAATAAAAATTCTATGTTAAAAAGCTAGGACTATGCGGGATAAAAACGGGTAATCGGGGACGAGCGAGACCAGGTAGAATTGCAAGATCCCTCTTCTTAGGGGAAAGTGATAACTGTCGTGCCTGCTTGTCAAGAAAAAGGGGTTATCGCCATGAACCAAGGGAGAACAAGAAAGCAAGAGCAAATCCTCAAGTTAAAGATCAAGAGAATCAAGACTAAGGACCACAATTTAGTGTGTGGGTGGCTGAAAGATGCCAAGGATGGATTAAATTATGATAAGCAGATAGAGTCGTTAGATTGATGGGATTTACCCCCTTGGGTTGGCATTCGAGATAGGCCGGAGTCCTGTCTGGGTGTGGGTCCCAAGTGGGAGGGATACCTGCAGATAGATATACGTCATTCCCTAGAGCTCTCTGGAAGACTGAGGGAGGTGAGTAGGGTCGAGTCTGGGTATGGCCCTCACATCCTCCATAAGACAAGAAGCTCACCTCATAGAGTCACTATTTGTGTTGCCATGATTAGCTCACCAATCATGTGAGTATTTCCATGCCCTAGCCGGGTAGCTCATCCCTCCAGATTGATATGTTTGTTGGTCATTGGAGCTATGCAACGATGAAATCCCCAACATTTGGCACCGTTGCCGGGGACGATGGCCTACGCTAGTGTAATTGTGGCATAATCAGATGTGTTTCCTCAAAAATTTCACTATAATTTCACTAGCGTATGTGCATGAAGCAATGTGTTCATTTTCCCCTAATTTGTCACCGTATCTTGCCAATTGTGTGTTTACACACTGTAATTTCACACTAACCCCTTGCTAATTTCACTAAGTTTTCTAACTTACACACTAATTTTTTGCTCAGGATTGGAGCTTTCAACCGTTCTATTGATCTTCATTGGAAAGGTAATCAAGGTGGTATTATCAACCTCCCTAGAATCTAAACATGTGTAGAGATGTTAGAGATTCTATGATGATGCAATGTCAATGCTATGTTATGCTATACTAATTAACACCATGTTTATGCTATGATATGCTATGGAAATTACAATGCCATGTCGATGCTATGTTAATTGCAATGAAATGTCAATACTATGTTATGCTATGGAAATTTTTGAATTGTTCATTTTCATGCCATCGTGATGCCGAAATTTTTCAAATTTGGTGGCGTATGAAATTGACAAGTTTCAATTGCTACTTATTGAATTTACATTGCTAATTGTGTGCCTAATTGAATTAATTGCATGCTTGAATGGTCAATTTCAAGTGTGTGTGCACTAAAATCAAGTGTGTGTGCATTCTAATTGAGTGTGTGTATGCCTAATTTTAGGTGTGTGTGCACAATTTTGCCTTTGTTTGTGCACCTAAAACGCAATGTGTGCTTCAATTGTGATGATTGATTTGTGTTGTGGTCATGCCCAACTAGATATATGTGAAATCAAATTGCAATTTCAACAAGATTAACCCTTTTGTGTGCGCACCTAAAGATTGTTAAAAACTGCCAATTATTAGAGTGTGTGTTCCTAAAAAGTGCTTAATATGCATGATGATTAATTCAATGTTTGATTGCATGTTTGATGTGTGTAATGTTAATTGCTATGTTTTTGAGTTTAAACAAGGATTTACACACTTCAAATGCATCAAAATTTGACTAATTTTTCCGGTTTAATTACCTAGTTTGGATTTAATTGATGAAATTATTTGGCAATTGAATTGATTTGATTTTTGTGATTTAATTTGGTTGCACTAATCCCCTATGTGTGGAGAATTTTCAAACAATTTTGGGTATTTTTTGGATAATTTTTGTAAATTTTTTGCTAATGTTTGCATTAATTTTTTCTTAGTTATGAAAAAATTGAAATTGTGTGATCTTTATGAGCTATTTTGTGCATATTTACGAAATTGTTTTGAGCGCGTTTGTCTCTTCCTTGGTTGAGTTTTGAGCATTTCGCTATTTTTTAGGGTCGGGTTGTTGATTTTGTCGTAAATCACATTTTTTATAAAAGCTGCTATTTTTGGTGTGCTCATGGGTGTCAAAAGTGTTGGATTGTGATTTACAATGATATTCTAAAATTTCCAAAATTTTCCATGAATCTTTTGAATTTTTATGGCAATTGTTTTGATTTTTGGGTGATTTTTAATGTTTTCGGCTATTTTCGGACTAAATTTGGCTTCTTCAAGCATAAAGAAAATTAAAATTTTTAAAAATTTGCTTCAAGGTGCCAGTGGTTAATCTCAAGCTTGGGTACACGCTCTAACAAATTTCGACGGTTGTGTGGACTGGGCAGTCAACATTCAAGTGGCTTTGGATAAAACGAACCTATCTTTTTTCGGGCCGTGCCTTTCAGTGGATGAACTCTCTCCCCCTTGCTTTGTTGATTTTTTTCTCGTCGGATAGATCTTTACAGTCTCTTGGGATAATTTCCTACGACGTTAAAATAATCTTCTTCTTCTTCTTTTTCTGAATGTTGGATGTTGCGTGAACACCACATAAAACTCTCTCTCTTCGTGGTGTGAACCATCCCATCACACACACACACACACACTCCCACTCTCACTCTCTCTCCTCCCCACTCACGATTATTAACCATCTCTCTCTTACTTTCTCTCCCACTCGGCAATTATTAACACTCTCTCCCTAGCTTTCTCTCTCTTCTCTTTCTAGCTTTCTCTTTCTCTCTCTCCGGGTCTCGTACACCCTCCCTCTCTCTCTCTCTCTCTCTCTCTCTCTCTCTCTCTCTCTCTCTCTCTCTCTCTCTCTCTCTCTCTCTCTCTCTTTCAGTGTTACGAAGCTTGCCCTAGCCACCTCTCTCAACATTAGGAACTCCCCACCAAACTCCACGGCAGTGCCTGGCTGGGGGGGCTAAGCTATAGCTCTGCCTCCCATTGCCAAGCACATAAGGTTAGAGGTAGAAGCTGCGACACCGGCCTATCGACCTGCGACACCTGCCTGCTGAGAACTGACCTACAGAATCTGCGGCCTATCGACCTGCTGCACCTGCACTTGACCTGCTGAACCTGAGGCCTCTCGACCTGTGACACCTGTGCCTGACAAACTAAATCTGCCCATCTCACTAGCCTGCTGTATCTACTCGTCATACCCTGATGTCTTGTAATGGAAATGGCTTATGAATTTAGAGAATAGCGGAATTAAAATTACAGTGAGCAACTTTGAGAGCATAGAGGGTGAACTTAATTGGTAGTAGCAACTTAAGCATAACACTCAATTAACTAGACATGAGCAATACTTTTGAGAGAGAGAGAGAGAGAGAGCTTAGAGAATATGACAACAATTGAGGACCGGATTTATGTGGAGCCGGTCCCCCCTCCAAAAGGCATTTGTATTATATATTAAGAGAGACTTGGTACAATACAATCTTTGTGTTCCTTGAGACCTCTTTGGCATTATGGAGATGGAAGCTTCATATACCAAGCTTTTGTATAATATCAACAATCAATCTTAGCTTGAAAACAATCAAGAACTAGTGAACATAATTAGTCTTTGTTTTCCCTAAATCATTTGAGTGCATGAAGATGTATACTTTTATGCATCAACTTGTGCCTAAAGCAGCAATTAATCTACCTTGCAATACAATTAATCTACTTGCATTAAGTAACTAATCTACTTGCAATAAACCATTAGCCTTCTTGCAATAAGCATAACATGCACTTTGTAGAAAGCATTAACTATCCCAAGCCTCGGTCCCAAGACCTCAAACACCTTCGAAGGTGGAGAGAGCTAGCAGGAAATGAGGGTAGGGAAGAGGAAGAAGAAGTATTCCATAGGAGAAAGAAATAATTCCTCACTTATCATCACTCTTCTTGCTTAGCATACATAATAGCATTAGTAATGAAGATGGAGAAGATGGAAAGCTTAAGCATTGAATCATACCTCTTGGTTGGATTTGCATTCCATAGCCAAGAGTGTTGGTGTAGGCTCTCAACTTCTCAAGGAGCTTGGAGAAGGAGATGGAGCTCTTGCCTAGCACACAATGAGAGTGTTTGTGAGTGTGTGTGGGTGAGTATACCCCCTAACCAACCCCCTCGATTGCTTGGGTCGACCCCCCCTTGTAGCTCATGCTTGAAGCTCATTGGACCCCTCCAGGCCTAGCCAATCATAAGCAAGAAGCATTACAAGCAGCAAGGGTAGCCTTGAGACAAGTGTCCCCCCTTTCCCCTTTGAGAGAGAGGGCTAGATAAATGAAAAATCAATTAATTAAATATCCTACATTATCATTGGACCCCTTGGGTAGCCAACCAATAGGCTTCAGGCACACAATGAGGGCAATATGAGGAGGAACTTGACAAGTGTCCCTTTTGCTTTCTTTGTACCATGCATGCCTTGTGTGAGTGTGTGGGTGTTCTCTCTCATCTCCCCTCATGTAGGGCTCGCCCCCTCCTTGTAGGGATTGAATCTTTGACTTTTTGACACCTCAACCCCTCATGCATAGGCCCACTTCCCACCACAAGCTTGGCCCTTAAGCACTTTAAGCTTGGGCTGGGTTCTCACCTCAAGTGCAACCCTAACATCTCAAGCATGTCAATCACCTCAAGCATCTCAATCATTAAGCACCTCAAGCATCTCAAGCACCTCAATCATCAAGCACCTCAAGCACTTTAGTCATCAAGAATGACAAGCAGGACAAGCACCTCGAGCTGGGTCGGGTTCCCACGCCTCAAGCTCAGCCCTAGCTTACCTAAGGTCAAAGGACTTTTACACATATTATTGGAGGTCTTCAATGAAGCTAACCCTAAGTTCTTATGCTCCATTGGTTAGCCTTGCTCTTTGATAGACCATCTCTCATTTGGGCCCCTTTACCAATGGCCCCGTGTTGAGATAGATCTAAAAGCACATGTCTATATCTTAACCCTTGTTCCCGTTTATTCTCCCACATTAAGTGATCAGTTTAATATGAGAAAATCATTTGGGTTGGTTATATATTAGTTTTTATGACATTACCTCTCTCTTGAAATCATAGTCGTCCTCGACTATGAGGTAGATATGGTAAAGTCTCACCCATTGGTCCATTGGTCTTAGTGGGTAGAGGATCCATTTTTACCCTACGACATCATTCCAGAGTGGATGACTAATCCACTTGCTGCTTGAGAGACATTGTATGCCGCAAGCATGTCTACTCTTTTTAGTTCATATCATACTTCCAAAGTAGAGTGACAAGTTCTACTTGCTGTTTGGGAGACGTAGTCACCACAAACATGATCCTAAGTATGCATACTTCTTAAAATTTGTGCACGAAACATAAAAAGAGAGTCTTATAAGACAAAAACATGGATCATTTAAAATGCATTTCGTTTACATTTGCTTACTCTTTTGTGTCATTGTAAGCATCATTAATAAGGTTCATATTATCCTTAAGCTATGTTCTTTGCATGCATTTAGCATCTTTGAAAGGATAATTCTTAACTTAAATAAGATATTGTCAATAATCTTACCATTTCTTAATACCTTGTGTTCCTGTCGAAGGATGAACTTGGGTTGGAGCTCGTTTGCTTCATCCTCGATCTCTAATGGGTCTACATTTATAGACTCTATTGGTGGCTCTCCTTAATAAGGCTCCAATAGGCTCTCATGAAAAATGATATATATGAGCCAATAGTTGGGAAACTTTATTTGTTTAGTAAGACCCAAAGAAAGATTTCTTTTCCTTTAAAGGATAAGGCTCTTTTATGCCTAATGGCAGGAGCCTCTTTTGCCTAGCTAATAGATGGATATAGCCTGTTTAATCTTCTAAAAAGATTCATTTTGATCTCGGCTATACTCCTTTTCAATGAAGATCTTCCCAGGTACCTTAAGCTACAAGGGACTTTTGGATCTTCCGTCTTTAGCCCCAAAAGGTACTTTCCCCTTAGAAGTATGTTCATATTATTAGAGACATACTGTTGTTAGGGTAAGTACTTCTCTTATTTTGAGCATTGATCTACTTCGAATCACAAGATTTTAGTAGATCAAGGATCATTAGTTTTGTGATTTTCCTTTTGGCCATCCGTTGGAATAGTAGGCCAACATAAGAGGGTTACTCTAGTTCTGATAGAAACTCTATCAAAAATTAGTGGTCATGGTAAGATTTCTATCCGACACAATTAGATGTTGGCAAGCCATGGTCCTTCTATCATACTTCATCTTTTGGTATACCAAACATTTTGAAACATACTCTTGTATGTTCTCATTTCTTGGTAAGCCAATACAAGTATGCTTTTACTCCTAGCAGAGTAAATTCGAATTCCTCTTTGCCCCGCATATGGGAGGAGCATGGGAAGTGAGGAAGATATAGTGTATTGAGGTATGGAAGATAACCATCCTCTAACGTGAGTGGTTCTTTTTCTTCCATTTGTAAAGGCTATTAACATATCCCTAAAGCCTGGGTTAGAAGCATTTTTAACTATCATAAAACATAGTTCATTATAAGTTGCTATTGATACCCTATCTACCCTTGGCCATCGGGAAAGTGCATCGGCTACATGTTGTGCTTGCCAGCAATGTGAGCAATGTAAAATTTAAATTGCAAAAAGAAATTTTCCCACCTCATTTGATTGTCAAAGAGCTTGGTTCGTATCATGGATGGAGTCCGCAAGAAGTACTTCCATGTGTCAACGGCATGTAAAACAGCTCGTAGTTTCTTTTGTATATGTCCAACATTCGCTCATTGGATTTGAGTCTTTGAATCTTGTATTCTATAGTATTCCCTTCTTAAAGAAAATTTTTGCTTGAAGGCATGCATCCAGGCATTACATTGGACCTCAAATAGCTTTGAGAGATCCCATAGTGTAAGCATAAGTTGAGAGATAAGTTTCTCTTTGAACTTTTCAAAAGTATTTTTCTCTCTTTGTAGTCCATGTACACTTAACGTTCTTTTTTGTTAAGTCATGTATTGGACCTGCTATAAGTATGAATTTTTCCTATGAAGCATCTCTAGTATCCACTCATACCTTTAGAGCTTCGCAACTCATGTAGACTCCTTGGATTAGGCCATCTTTTTATTACCTCTACCTTTTGTGGATCCATACAAATACCACCTTTACAGATAATGTGACCTAATTATTGAATCTCTTTTATAAAATAATATCCACTTTTCTTTTGGTTAGAGGAAAGCCTAATCCCTCTCAAAACTTACCAATTCATGCTATTTCCTTTTGAACTCCTCTTGTGGAGCTTATAAAGCTCAATAAGGAGGCTTATTAGACAGTGAGCTTCGTAGTAAAAGCTCCATTGCATGGTCATTGTCCCCTCATTGTGGAGATAGCTCATGGGGGTATCATCAATAAAAACATTTTGGAATCCATTTAGGAATGTAGAAAATTCTAATTCCTCTTGATTCCCGTCTTTTTTTTATTGTTATTGGTTGAAACATTGAATTCATTTACAGACTTTCTAACAAAAATCATGTATATGAATATATAAATTTTCATTAACTTGCGAAAAGCATGCATATTTACATGGGATAGGATGCTACCCGACTCATAAACATGTATGTACATATCTCCTAGCTTAGGAAAAACAAAAGCCTTTTGCTATGAGCATCCTCTTTTGGAGTTTCCAGCATAGAAACTCAAGGCGGGTTGTTGCGTGCATTTATTTGGGGACAAGCACGATAGGCATGCCCTTGTTGTCCACACTTGTAGCATTTGTTATCCTTACGATAACACTCTAGCTCTGTTGGGGAGAGTCTATTCTTACCTTTGTAGACTCCTTTCTCCTTAGCTTTGTTATCGGTGTTGCTAGAGTTGCCTTTGGAGGAAGTTTGAGCATTATTCCTTCCTCTAGGCTCATTTTGATCCTTCACTTCCATGGGCTTAGAGTTTCTCTTAACCCCTTGTTGGAAATTGATTTGAGAGGCAACCATAGTATGGTGTATGACCGCCGATATGGAATTAGGCCTTTGTGAGTTAATATACTCGGCCATCTCTTCAAAAAGACCCGTACAAAATTGTTGCTTTTGCTCCTCAAAGCCTATCTTTTTGTAGACACTGGCTTTGAGAAGTAAATCCCAAAACTTATCTACATACTTCTAGATAGACTCGTAGGGAGAGAGTTTCAAGCTTTTCCATTCTATGAGGACATTGTCTTTAGTGTTGCTTGCCAGAAATTGTTTCATGATGGAGGCTCTTAAATCCTTCCATGTCCTTGGAGCTTTCCTTTGGGCTCGTAGGCTAGCCCACCATTGACGAGCGGAGATCTGAAAATGCATAGATACCTGACGCAGTTTAGAGGACTCCATGAAGTCCTCATCACCAAAGGCCACATCAAACTGTTGGATGAAGGCCAAGATCTTGTCCGTAGCACCAAAGGTGCTATCATAGGTAAGAAAAGTGGTGTCCTTTCCTCCCTCCTTGAACTTCTCCATACCGGATAGGACTTGCGATGGCCTTTCTTTTTGGGCTCTTTGAGAGAAGAGCCGCTACCTTCATTGGAATATGAGGAAGGTGATGAAGATGGAGAAGAGGGTGACCTCTTTCTCTCCTTTTCCTTGTTTTGGTACCTCTCTTCCTTTTTGTGATAACGAGGAGGAGGACTTTCCGGAAATCTTTCTCTCTTGGGGGGAGTTGGAGATCGTTGAGGCTGCCGTCTTCTTGGAGCCACATCTTCAGAAATATTGGGAGACTCACTTCTTTCTCCTTCTCTTGGGGAAGGCTCTATAGTAGAGACTTCACCTTTCTTCTTGGATGGAGGTAAGCCCGCTGGTAATTGTTTAATCGATTCATATGGGTTCTCCTCTTCTCTCACCATAGAGAGCCCTCTCTTGGAAATCTCTTGAAGAGACTTCTCAGGTGCTCTCTCTTTTGGGGGAGTTTGGAGAATCCCATAACTATGAAAACTTCACCTTGTAGGGCTGGGTTTCCCATAGCTTGTTGCAGCTTAGAAACAAGACACTTGATAAATATGGGAGCATCATCATTATCACTTTCATGTGCAAAATCAAAGTTATCAATGCTCGTTCTACTCTCTTGATTATTGTCAGCCATGTTAACAAAATTTATGTATGTACTTAGTGTATGATTTGACAATTTTAAACCTTAGTTGCCACTCCTCTTAGCCTTTGAAAATCGGCTCTTAAGTATCTACACCCATGGCTCAAAGTGGTTAATTATAGAGAATAGAGGAGTAGGTCTAACATAGCAGAGTTGCCAAGGGTTAGCTCCTTTCGGACTTCTTATGGCTCAATAATGGTAAAGCCGTAGGCAAGTCTAAAAAGACTCCATTATTAAGTCCAAAGCTCCCGAGGTGTGCACCATATCCCACATAGTGGGCTCAACAAAACCGATAATAGATCCCAGTTCCACTTACCCTAATATAATTAACAACATCAACCATTTATAGTCTACTTAAGGACCTCTCTTCTTAAGCAAGAAAAGAGAAACCAAATGCTCTGATACCAATGTAATGGAAATGGCCTATGAATTTACAGAATAGCGGAATTAAGAGAATTAGAGTGAGCAACTTTGAGAGCATAGTGGGTGAACTTAATTGGTAGTAGCAAATTAATCATAACACTTAATTAACTAGACATGAGCAATACTTTTGCAAGAGAGAGAGAGAGAGAGAGAGAGAGAGAGAGTTTAGAGAATATGACAATAGTTGAGGACCGGATTTATGTGGAGCCGGTCCCCCCTCCAAAAGGCATTTGTATTATAGATTCTCTCATTAAGAGAGACTTGGTACAATACAATCTTTGTGTTCCTTGAGACCTCTTTGGCATTATGGAGATGGAAGCTTAGATATACCAAGCTTTTGCATAATATCAACAATCAATCTTAGCTTGAAAACAATCAAGAACTCGTGAACATCATTAGTCTTTGTGTTCCCTAAATCATTTGAGTGCATGAAGATGTATACTTTTATGCATCAACTTGTGCCTAAAGCAGCAATTAATCTACCTTGCAATACAATTAATCTACTTGCATTAAGTAGCTAATCTACTTGCAATAAACCATTAGCCTTCTTGCAATAAGCATAACATGCACTTTGTAGAAAGCATTAACTATCCCAAGCCTCGGTCCCAAGACCTCAAACACCTTCAAAGGTGGAGAGAGCTAGCAGGGAATGAGGGTAGGGAAGAGGAAGAAGAAGTATTCCATAGGAGAAAGAAATAATTCCTCACTTATCATCGCTCTTCTTGCTTAGCATACATAATAGAATTAGTAATGAAGATGGAGAAGATGGAAAGCTTAAGCATTTAAGCATAGCTCTTGGTTGGATTTGCATTCCATAGCCAAGAGTGTTGGTGTAGGCTCTCAACTTCTCAAGGAGCTTGGAGAAGGAGATGGAGCTCTTGCCTAGCACACAATGAGAGTGTTTGTGAGTGTGTGTGGGTGAGTATACCCCCTAAGCAACCCCCTAGATTGCTTGGGTCGACCCCCCCTTGTAGCTCATGCTTGAAGCTCCAGGCCTAGCCAATCATAAGTAAGAAGCATTACAAGTAGCAAGGGTAGCCTTGAGACAAGTGTCCCCTTTTTCCCCTTTGAGAGAGAGGCCTAGATAAATGCAAAATCAATTAATTAAATCTCCTAAATTAACATTGGACCCCTTGGGCAGCCAACCAATAGGCTTCAGGCACACAATGAGGGCAACATGAGGAGGAACTTGACAAGTGTCCCTTTTGCTTTCTTTGTACCATGCATGCCTTGTGTGAGTGTGTGGGTGTTCTCTCTCATCTCCCCTCATGTAGGGCTCGCCCCCTCCTTGTAGGGATTGAATATTTGACTTTTTGACACCTCAACCCCTCATGCATAGGCCCACTTCCCACCACAAGCTTGGCGCTTAAGCACTTTAAGCTTGGGCTGGGTTCTCACCTCAAGTGCAACCCTAACATCTTAAGCATGTCAAGCACCTCAAGCATCTCAATCATTAAGCACCTCAAGCACCTTAGTCATCAAGCATGACAAGCAAGACAAGCACCTCGAGCTGGGTCGGGTTCCCGCGCCTCAAGCTCAGCCCTAGCTTACCTAAGGTCAAAGGACTTTTACACATATTATTTAAGGTCTTCAATGAATCTAACCCTAAGGTCTTATGCTCCATTGGTTAGCGTTGCTCTTTGATAGACCATCTCTCATTTGGGCCCCTTTACCAATGGCCCTGTGTTGAGATAGATCTAAAAGCACATGTCTATATCTTTACCCTTGTTCCCGTTTATTCTCCCACATTAAGTGATCAGTTTAATATGAGAAAATCATTTGGGTTGGTTATATATTACTTTTTATGATATGTCTGGCAGGGGACGGTCCCATAGTCAAAAGTCCGAATGTCTCAGAGAGAGTGCCATAATGTCCAAGATCTCAACCCAACCTCAACGAGCCTCAGCCGCACAACCCGCAGATGATATGTCCACCTTTGGCACGCCGGAATCTCGCCCACGGAGTTTCCTTGATGCAGCTATCCCACCCCGGAAGGATCCCTCCGCCCGCCAAGAATCAAGAATCTCCACCCTCGAGGCTCAGGTCCAAGTCCTCATAGAGGAGAACACAACTCTCAAGCAATGGGTACACAAGCTTGAGAGCTTGCAAGAAGCAGGGAGTCAAAACATTCTCGCAAAGGCACGTGAGGTTGAAGCCTCTCTCGCCGAAGTCACAATTGCTCAAGAGAAAGTCCATGAGGTAATGCATGAAATCACAAAGAAGATCGACACTGAAATACAGGCGGCCTTTCAAGAACACAAACTACGAGAAGCTCTCAGTCTCAAAGTGAGAATTGGGGGACTTCCATCACCTTGGTGCACTAATGAGGACACACTAGAGGATGTGATCGCCAAGCTCAACGACGTCCTCCAATCAATCACCATCGAGCCCAACACAGTCTCTTGGATCAACGACACAAATAGACGCGTGCCACTTGAGCACTGTGTCATCACCTTCAAGACAAAGGAGGAGTGGATGAAGATATTGCGCCAATCCCGCCTCCTCAAGGGAACCAAGTTCTTGATAGCAGAGGAATTGACTACCAACCAGCTAAAACTCAAAGCAAATGAGCTCAAGAAGATACATGATGCCTGCAAACAAGGTAAATGGGCAGTCTATCGAGATGGTAAAGCGGTTATTCAAGAGTTTTGGACTCCCAAACTGACACCTCCACCCCTTAACCCTCCTTAGTTTTAGTTCTAGTTATGTTTTCCTTTTCCATCTTCTTTTACCTTATCAATGGTCCCTCCGACCTTAACTAATATGTATCACATACCTTTGCTCGAAAGGTATCGTTGTATTGTTGGTCCCATAGGTCATATCTAACCTCCCTGGACGATAAATCAATCTATCTATCTCTCTCTCTCCTGCGTTACCCCACCCACTCTCTGCCCTTTACACACACACACTCGCTCTCACTCCCCGCTATTGTCTTCAAGTGCTTTGTACCATCCCCCTCTGTCGCTGCCAACACTGATAGAGATTCTACAGGTCAACCCTCCCTCCCTTTGTTTTGCATGTGGTGCGCCAATGACCGCCTCGCTGCTTTGCATGCAGCTGCCATGTCGTCACTGACACCCTGCCATCCACGTTTACCCTCGCTCACTGCCGGCTTGCACTCTCTCTCTCTCTCTCTCTCTCTCTCTCTCTCTCTCTCTCTCTCTCTCTCTCTCTCTCTCTCTCTCTATGTCTCTCTCTCCCTTTTTCTCTGTAACATTTAATGGCCTAGTAACTTGTGTGTAGCGAAAAGTAGCATAAACATAGTGAGCATTTCATTAGAATAGATTCCTAATGAGCATAGCAAGCGTGCTTGGATGGAGAGAGCAACAAAAAGCATAACACCTAGTTAGATAGGCATGAACAATACTTCAAAAGAGAGAGAAATAAAGCTATTGACAACAATTGAGGACCGGATTTTCATGGAGCCGGTCCCCCCTCCAAAAGGCTTTTTATTATAGGTTTCCCCCATCAAGGGAGACATTTTACAATACAATACTTTGTGTTCCTTCAATAACTTGCTGGTGCAATGAAGATGGAAGCTCCAAGAACCATGCAAACACTTATAAAACACAACATCAATTCCCTCACGGTCTCAGACCCAAGACCTCACACACCTTCAAAGATGCTAAGAGCTAGCGAGATATGAGAGTAGATTGAGAGGAAGAAGGAGTATTATTACGAGAAACAAGTGTATCTCCTCACATAATCACTCATAAAATCTTAGCATAGCTTAGTAATTAGAGGAAGAAGGAGTATTCTCACGAGAAAGAAGTGTATCTCTTCACATAATCACTCATAAAAGCTTAGAATAGCTTAGTAATTAGCATGGTAGAGAAGATGAGCATGCATTGAAGCTTGGCTCTTGGTTGGATTTGCATCACAAAGCCAAGAGGTGTAGGCATCCCTTCTCACAAGCTTGGAGTAGATGATGAGCTTTCCATTAAAGCTTGAGAAGGAGAGAGAGTCTTCTTTGCTTCACACATCATATTGTGTGAGTGTGTGTGTGTTAATGCTTTGCCAAAATCAATCCCCTCTCTCTCTCTCTCTCTCTCTCTCTCTCTCTCTCTCTCTCTCTCTCTCTCTCTCTCTCTCTCTCTCTCTCTCTCTCTCTCGGTCGACCCCTCTTGAATTTTACTCATTCTGGCACCCCATTGGCTCATGCTAGTCTTAGCCAATAAGAATTTAGAAGAATAATGGCTAGCCTTTTGACATGTGTCCCCCTTTCCCCTTTTGTGAGAGTTTTGGGTAATTAAATGAATCAATTAATCTCTCATTGGACCCTTTAGTCTTCTGGCCAATAGGGATCAGGCAAGCCAATGGACTGCTAAATGCTCATTGAACCCCTTGGAAGACTGTCCAATAGTCTTCTAGAGAGTTTAATTTCTATTGGTTCTTTTATCAAGTGCTTTTAAATGAATTAAACTAAAAGTACTCCAGCCTAATTCTCATTGGTCCACCTCTATGGCCATCCAATAGGATTTGAATACATTTTGGGGGAAACTAGACTAGGGAGTTGACATGTGTCCCCTATTCCCTTTGTGTAAAGGGAGCATGTGTGTGTGTGTGTGTGTGTGTGTGTGTGTGTGTGTGTGTGTGTGTGTGTGTGTGTGTGTGTGTGTGTGTGTGTGTTTCTCTCTTATCTCCTACTAAAAGGGCTCGCCCCCTCCTATCTAGGAATTTGCAAAGACTTTTTAGGTCACCACAAAGGCATCCAGTTTCCCTAAGGTTTGACCATTGGACTTTACATTGAATTTTGGAACCTTAGCATTTTGGAAGTCTTAATGGGCTGAACCTTACGGTCTTTGAAGCCCATTAATGCACATTGGTCTTTTGCAGATGGCCCCTCCTTTTTTTCCCTTCTTTGGATCTCTATTGTGGCCGGTCTGCCAGCTTAACCAATATTCTAGCCTTTTCTCCCCTGGTACTTCCCCATATTAAATGATCAGTTTAACATGAGAAAATCATTTAGGAGAATTAGATATCAGTGATTATGACATTCTCTCTCGTCTCCTTTGTCGCGTGTTGCGCGCCAGCAAGCCCGGGCCCCACTGTGGTCAGCACTGTCAACCCCTATCTTCATGATGCTACCATCGCTGCCTGCATCACTAAGGTAAGCAGGTAAGCTTTAAAATGTTTTTTGACTTTTATAATTTTTAATTGAAAAAATTACCAAAATACCCCTCTAATTTGTGGAAATTCCCAAAATACCCCTCAAATTTCAAAAATTCCCAAAATACCCTTGTATCTATTTTGGTTGAATTATTCAAGCTTATCATTCCTTTATTCTTTTCTGACAATCAAGATGCATTTTTGAGTGCTTAGCATGTAATTTGTCACAAATTACCTCGCAAAACAGGGCAATTATATCTAAAAACAAGGGAACATTACCAAAATACCCCTCTAATTTGTGGAAATTCCCAAAATACCCCTCAAATTTCAAAAATTCCCAAAATACCCCTGATATTTTTTCATAATCTCCCAAAATACCCCTCAAATTTTCCAAAATTCCCAAAATACCCATGGTTGTGAGATTAAATTTTTCCAAAGATTAAAAAATTTGTACCTTTCATAAGAGGACTGATTGTCTTTCAATACAAGATACTAAAACTAGAATTTGAGTAGGTTATGTAGACTTTGGAAATGATTGCTTCATTCTGTTCACTAGTACTTTTAGGTGAAATAGGTGAAATAGATTCTCCTTTCTGGGAAGTTCATGTTGGCAGCCATGCGGTTGAACCATGGTGCCCCTAGGATAATATCTTCATGTTGGAGAGGAGAGATAAAAAAAAGTCTTCTTTTTTGACATAGAAGCCTCAACTTCCCAATCAAGGGAGTAACAGAGGCTTGTTGTCCCTTGAAAGCTGCATCGGTAGTTACAATATCTCCCATCTCAAAAGCTTTAATGCCCAACTTAGTGGCCAACTCCATTTATATGAAGTTGTGAGTACAGCCAAGGTCAAAGAGAATAAGGGCATGCTTCTTACTTTTCCCCAAGCATAGGAGAGGGCTAAGCCTTTGCAATGAGTATCGTGTTTTGGAGCTTCAACCATGGAAGCTCTAGGAGTGTCATTGTGTACATTTCTTTTGGGGCAAAAACGATAACCATGTCCTTGCTCTCCACACTTAAAGAATTTATGGTCTTTATGAAAGGCCTCTAATTCTTTGGGAGGGAGATTTTTTTAAACCTTTGTAAGCTCCTTTCTTCTTGGCCTTGTTGTTGTTGGTGTTGGTGCTGCCTTGGGAAGAGTTTTGAGCATTTCTCTTCCCTTTAGCTTCATTTTGATCCTTGTTTTCTATGGGCTTGAAATTTCTTCTCACCCCTTGTTGGAAATTTATCCTTGAAGCAACCATCATCTGGTGGATGACTTCGGTGATAGTGCTAGACCATTGTGAGTTGACATACTCGGCCATTTCTTCAGGTAATACTGCACAAAATTGTTGCTTTTGTTTGGCAAAGTTAATCCTTTGAAAGACTGAAGCTTTCATATGTAAATCCCAAAACTTGTTTACATATTTATAGATAGACTCGTTGAAGAGCAGAATCAAGCTTTGCCATTCGGTGAGCACTTTGTTCTTGGCATTGCTTGCAAGGAATTGCTTCATTATGGAAACTTGTAGAATTTTCCATGTCTTTGGAGCTTCACCGCTACCATGAAGGCTAGCCCACCATTGACGAGCAGATTTCTAAAAGTGCATAGGCTACATGGTGTATCTTGGAGGACTCCAAGAAGCCCTCGTCTCCGAAGGCTGCATTGAATTGCTGGATAAAGGCCAATACTTTGTTGGTGGTACCAAAGGTTCCATCATAGGTAATAAAAGAGATACTATTTCCTCCCTGTTTGAACTTCTTGAGCTTTTGTGATCTTCACCATGCAAGGTATGATTTGCGATGTCCTCCCCTCTTATATTCTCTAGGAGAATAGCCATAGCTTTAGTCGGAAGAGGAGGAAGGTGAAGAAGAAGGAGAAGAGGGTGACATCATTCTTGCCTTTTTCTTCCTTTGTTTCCTCTCTTCCCTTTTAGAGTGACGAGGAGCAGGACTATGGGTTGACCGTTTCCTCTTGGGAGGAGTTGCCGATAGTCTAGACCGCCGTCTTTGCGGAGCCACATCTTCAGAGCAGCTTAGGGATTTTCTTCTTTCTTGTTCTCTGGATTCCTCCTCTCTTATGGGAGAGAATCTTCTTTCAAGAGTCTCATCAAGAGGCCTCGTAAACTCTCTCTCCTCTTGGAGAGGAAGGGAAATCCCATAAGCACAAAGTTGTTGGGTAACTTTGGCTTGCAAAATAGAGTTGCCCATAGCTTGATGCAACCTAGTAATAAGATAATTGATAAACATGTGGGCATCATCATTAGCACCTTCATGTGCAAAATAAAAGTTATCAATGTTCATTCTACTCTCTTGGTGATTGTCATCCATGCTAATTATACTTATGTGTTTACTTAATGTATTCTTTGACAATTCAAAACCTTAGTTGCTACTCCTCTTAGCGTTTGAAAATAAGCACTTAAGTATTCACACCCACGGTGCAAATTGGTTAATTATAGAGAGGAGTGGGGTAGGTCTAACATAGAAGAATTACCAAGGGATAGCTCCTTTTGGACTTCTTATGTCTCAATAATGGTAAATCCATAGGCAAGACTAAAAAGACTCCATTATTAAGACCAAATCTCTCAAGGTGTGCACCATATCCCACATAGTGGGCTCAACAAAATGGATAATAGATCACAATCCCACTTACCCTAATACAATTAACAAAATCAACCATTAATATGCTACTTAAGGACCCTCTTCTTAAGTAAGAAAAGAGAAACGAAATGCTCTGATACTAATGTAATGGAAATGGCCTATGAACTTTGAGAACAGTGGAATTAAGAGAATTAGAGTGACCATTTTTGTGAGATTACTTTGAGTACATAGAAGGTGAACTTAATTGATGGTAGAAACATGAACATAGTACTTAATTTACTTGGCATGAACAATACTTTTTCAAGAGAGAGAGTATTAGAAAACATGATAATAGTTGAGGACCGGACTTACTTGGAGCCGGTCCCCCCTCCAAAAGGCATTTGTATTATAGATTCTCTCATCAAGAGGGACTTGGTACAATACAATCTTTGTGTTACTTGTGACCTTGGTAATTCTATGAAGATGAAAAGCTTCATGCATCACGAGCATAACATAAACTTTGCAAAAAGCATTAACTATCCCAAGGCCTCAAACACCTTTGAAGGTGGAGAGAGCTAGCGGGGAATGAGGGTAGGGAGGAAGAAGAATCATTCATAGGGGAAAGAAACAGTTCTTCACTTATCATCACTCTTCTTGCTTAGCATAGCATAATAGTAATGAAGTTGAAGAATGGATAGACTACCTCCTTTTGGACCCCTATTGAGATGTAATTATCTCTCCTCTTCGTCCCTTGTTGAGGTAAATCTAGAAGCACTTATTGCACATTGCTCTTTGGTAGACAGTCTCCTTTTGGACTCCTATTGAGATGCAACCATTTCTCCTTTTGGTCCCCTATTGAGATAGGTCTAGAAGCACATATCTATATCCTAACTCTTATTTCCCTTTTATCTTTCTATATTAAATGATTAGTTTAATATAACAAAATCATTTGGTAAAGTTAGATATTATATTTTATGACAGGTTAAGCCATAGGCAAGCCCCGTAGGACTCCACTATTAAGACCATAGCTCTCGATGGTGATGCCCCATTACCTGCATGAAGGCAAGCGCATTGCAAGGCTGAAAAATCCATATTCTACTTACACAATTGCAATTAATAATAACAACCATTTATGGCTAGCTTGAGGACCTCCCTTCTTGATCAAGAAAAGATAAACCTTGTGCTCTAATACCAATGTAACATTTAATGGCCTAGTAACTTGTGTCTAGCAAAAATTAGCATGAACATAGTGAGCATTTCATTAGAATAGATTCCTAATGAGCATAATAAGAGTGCTTAGGTGGAGAGAGCAACAAAAAGCATAACACATTGTTAGATAGCATGAACAATACTTCAAAAGAGAGAGAATTAAGCAATTGACAACAGTTGAGGACCGGATTTACATGGAGCCGGTCCCCCCTCCAAAAGGCTTTGTATTATAGGTTTCTCCCATCAAGAGAGACATTTTGCAATACAATTATTTGTGTTCCTTCAATACTAGCTAGTGCAATGAAGATGGAAGCTTTAAGCACTAAGCAAAACACTTATAAACATAACATCAATTCCCTCACGGTCTCAGACCCAAGATCTCACACACCTTCAAAGATGGTGAGAGCTAGCGGGGTATGAGAGTAGATTGACAGGAAGAAGGAGTAGTCCTACGAGAAAGATGTACATCTCCTCACATAATCACTCATATTAGAATAGCATAGCTTAGTAATTAGCATGGTAGAGGAGATGAGCATTCATTGAAGCTTGGCTCTTGGTTGGATTTGCATCACAAAGCCAAGAGTTGTTGGTGTAGGCCTCCCTTCTCACAAGCTTGGAGTAGGTGATAAGCTTTCCATTAAAGCTTGAGAAGGAGAGAGAGAGTCTTCTTGCTTCACACATGAGATTTTTGAGAGTGTGTGTAATAATGACTTGAAAAATTCAGCCCCCTCTCTCTCTTGGTCAACCCCTCTTGCATTTTACTCGTGTCGACACCCCATTGGACCTCTATCAGCTTAGCCAATGAAATTTAAGCAGCATAAGTGATAGTCTTCTGACATATGTCCCCCTTTCCCCTTTTGTGAGAGCTTTGAGTAATTAATTAATGCAACTAGACTCTCATTGGACCCCTTTGTCTCCTGGCCAATAGGAATCAGACAAGCCATTGGGCTATTGAATGCTCATTGGACCCCTTGGGAGACTATTCAATAGTCTTCTAGAGAGCTTAATTCTTATTGGTTCTTTTATTAAGTGTTTTAAATTAATTAAACTAGATTTACTCTAGCCTAATTCTTATCGGTCCACCTCCATGGCCATCCAATAGGATTTGAGTACACCTTATGGGCATCTGGGCTAGGGAGCTGACATGTAACCCTCATTCCCTTTGTGTAAAGGAAGCTTGTGTGTGTGTGTGTGTGTGTGTGTGTGTGTGTGTGTGTGTGTGTGTGTGTGTGTGTGTGTGTTTGTTTGTTTTTCTCTCTCATCCCCTACTTCTAGGGCTCGTCCCCTCCTCTGTAGGAACCTTTGAAGACTTTTTGTACACACACAAAACATCCAATTTAACTAAGCTTTGACCATTGGACACAACCTATGAATTTTGGAACCTTAGCATTTTGGAAGTCTTAATGGGCTGAACCTTAGGGTCTTTAAAGCCCATTGTTGCACATTGCTCTTTTGCAGATGGCACCCCCTTTGGATCCCTATTTTCCCTCCTTTCGATCCCTACTATGGCCGGTCTGCCAGCTTAACCAATATTCTAGCTTTTTCTCCCCTGGCACTTCCCCATATTAAATGATCAGTTTAAAATGAGAAAGTAATTTAGGAGAATTAGATATTAGTTATTATGACACAAAATATGTGGCTTGAGTACCCATTGAAGAACTTGACAATGCTAGTTCTTAGATTATTGGGTAAACTTTATAAAGCAACAAAAAGTATGTAGTTAAAAATTTATTAAAAAAAAAAGGGGGCTAAGTAACAAGTTTCTAGTCAAAAGTGGATGGTGTCTAGTCCCTTTCCCTTAGTAGATACTCATATAGGAGGTTCCTATTTTTGCCACCCATCTAATGTTATCAATGTTAGTCCCTTGGTTTTATGCTTAGAATTGGGATACTAGAGGCAACTTAGTTGGCCATGAGAGTTGGTCCCTCTCAATGGCACTTGATTAAACAAGGTTACATAAACATTGCTAGAATATTTGTAGAAACCACACATGCAAGTGGGGATTCTGTAAAATGATAATAGTATAAGGGCCAGTTGCTATTGATATCTCTTTTGATATCCAAAACAAAAATTCCGAGTCAATCAAGCTGACTCATGAAGTACCTATGATAGTTTATACCATTTCAACAATTTGCAAAGTAAATCACATGATTGAAAGTTGTGGTGTCTTTTAAGAAGTCCACAAAGCCTCACTCAAGTACAAGTCTAAGTGTAAGATATTCTCTGTCATATTTCCTAAATAGAGAGTGAAAAAGAAATTTCATGTTGACTGATTACACTCTTATGTTGGACAAGAGGTTTCGAGTAAAGGAATACGTGCATAGACTCATGGAACATTGTTAGTTTTGTTTGATAGAGTTCTTCTATGAAGTTGGCCACGGAACTACTTGTTGGGGTTGCCTATGGAGGATCCCGCCGATAAGGTGCCATGGTGAGAAGCTGTGCAAGCAGAGAAACGAGAGAGAGAGAGAGAGAGAGAGAGAGAGTTCGACACAGACACCTTCTTTTTTATTGATTGATTATTTGTAAAACAAACCTTACATATATATAACTTTGGCCATGTAAACTGCATGCAAACTGGATATTTCAACTACATGTTATAAGGCTTGTACCCACGAGCTAGACACCGGACAAGTGGGCTTGCATACCTAACAACCCCCCCCCCCCCCCCCCCCCCCCCGACAATAAGATAGGTGTGTGTGTGATTACTTCCCTCAAACAACCATCAGTGTGAGACAGACCAGAACTCGACCAAACGACAAGGGTGGTCTCACCATTTTATTTCATGACAGTGTCTATAACCCGTACAATTTTGAAATGATGACAACTGACAAGCATGACAATAACTGACAACAAATAATGTAAAAGGAGACTTTGACCGAAAGTTTATGATGGTTTGATGGTTTTGACAATAGACAAAAGCTGACAAAACTATGACACTAAACTGGCAAAAATAGTTGGTGAAAACCTTGTACTATAGGCTCGAAGCAGATTCTTCTTCATTCTTGCAATTGTTGACGTGTTCGAACATGTCATAATCCTTGAACATGAAAATATTTGCATACATACCAAAAAAATGTGCACAGGACCAGTATAGCTCTTTATCTACTACGCCAGACCAAATCCTTGAAGGCTTTTCACTGTTGGCCGTTTTTGAAAAAAATTTGTTTAAGTTCTAGGTTGTCAACAAGATCTCCAAAAAACTGCGGTTTGATATGCAGGTAGTTTGCAACTTGCCTACCACCATTTGTACCTTGTTTATCTACTATGAGTACGGAGCATCGAGCATCAACAAGCACCTCGGGGTGTGAAGTCCCTTTTGCTTAAAGCCCCTTGTGTCAAATAAGATGGACACTTGACATTAAGTGTGAAATCATGCAAATAAAAAGAATGGCAAATTTTGCAAGCAAGGCCGAATGGCGTGGATGACAAAGGTGATCGCAATGGGCTGTATGAAGCAAAGTAGAAGGAGATGCAGTGACGAAAATTCCTCAGCATGCCAAGGTGAATATTTTGTTGCTAGTTACGGGCTAAAACTTGCAGGTCGACAAGCTTCTTCCTCCTGTTGCAAGCGGCTGCTCCCACGCTGTATCGAGCCAAGGCCAAGAGCAGGCGGCCCATTTGGGCTCTGATACCATATGTTGGGGTTGCCTATGGAGGATGCTGCCAATAAGGTGCCATGGCGAGAAGCTGTGCAGGCAGAGAAACGAGAGAGAGAGAGAGAGAGAGAGAGAGAGAGAGAGAGTTCGACACAGAACACGCCTTCTTTTTTATTGATTGATTATTTGTAAAACAAACCTTACATATATATAACTTTCGCCATGCAACCTGGAGATTTCAACTACATGCTATAAGGCTTGTACCCACGAGCTAGACACCGGACAAGTGGGCTTGCATACCCAACACTACAAAGGCAACGATAGCGAAAGGCAAGGCTAGCCAAGGAAAAGAAACATTAAATAGCAAAAAAAAATAGGAGACTACTAAGTTGTGGTCCTAGCATGCTAATCATTATGTTTTATATAGGTGATAGAGAAACTTCATTTGACTCTTCATCTAAACCACAATAGACAAGTTGTTCAAGGAAAGTTGAAGAATACGAGCTCAAGCTAATAAATAGGTCATTGTGATTCGCATGATGACACCATTTCTTTGTGTTGGTCAAGCAAACCTATCTTATTACAAGACTAGTTCACTTAGGTGCATGGATTGCTTTACAAAGTGATATGGAACACATTTATTGAGTCTGAACAAAAATCTTCGTTGGATTATTTTCTTTTTTGTTTGGGTCAAGCAAACCAATGTTATTACAAGAAAACAAGATAGAAAATGATCAGTTGACCATAACTACTTCTTTCTTAGTTTGGCATGTGTTTTGCTAGAAGATGTTTTTTTATATATAATTACACCCTTCAAAGTGATTGTTGAGGACTATGATCCAAGTTAAAGGGGGTGGGAATGTTAGACATCTCAGAAACCTGACATAATTACAAAGAGACAAGCAATCAAAGGTCAGTAAATTTACGAGATCCAAGAATAGCTAGGGTCTTGGGACAAAGCTTAAGTCCTAATGATAGACTAAGTGAAAGTGTGTTAGTAAGCTAGATGGTTGGGCATGTCAAATGTGCACTGCAAAGCACAAGGACAAAGGTACAAACATTAGTCGTGGATTCCGGCAAGTAGCTAAATGCAACCTACACTCGGAGGTGCTTATAAAAAGGAAAAGTTGCATGGGATAGCAATGCCAAGGGGTAATGGAAAATGCTCCAGAGGAGCTTCAAGGGCAAAGTCTCATGGATTGTTCTAGAAGGTCAAAGGCTTTTCCTTTATAAGCTATGGTTGGATGGAAAGTTAAACACACTTAGCTCTTTTATCTTTTCTCTCTCATATTTTGTCTACAAGCGAGGGGAGTTTGTGAGTTCGATTCCATGGCAAGAGCAAGCGCATCTAACAGCATGTTAAAATGAGCCAAAAATATAATTTTTCAACTAGAATTGAAGGTCGTGCATGAGGAAGATGAATGGACATCTTTCTTGCTGAAATCAAAGATATCAATGAGCAACCCATTGCTATAGGTAAAATCATTCCCTACCATTCACTTGCATACTGTTTTGGATACATTACAAGATACTTATCAAACTTTTACTACCATTCACTTGTGCAAACTGTTTTGAATACATTACTAGATACTTATCAAACTTTTGCTTTTACTTTGAAGCTTGTTGCACAGGGCAATGACAAGCGTTCAAGTTTGATATATTGGTCACTTTGTTGTTACAACAAGCTATGTTAAGAAAAGAAGGAGCTAAGAAACGTACTATTGATCAAGCTTTTGTTACTGTATAGAAAAAAAGAGATAGCAATAACAATGCTACTAATTTCAATGTTTCTTTTTCAGGTAGCAAACAATGTGACAAATGCCTCCCATAACAGTAATACATCTGATAAATCTATTGAAAAAGGAACAAAAAAGTCGCATTGCAACTATTACAAAGCTATTGATCATCTGATAAAGCAATGTCATGTCCTACACGAAAGGCTACAGAGACACATAAGAAAGAAAGCGAGTCTTCTTCAAATACAACCACTACAGACTCTGCAAATTCTCTTCTCGTGCCAAATTGGCTTTTAGTGTATAGTGTCAATGATGCATGGTGCTACAAAGCAAATTACATATCATCATGATTTTTTCACTTCTCTTGATATTGTCCCTAATGAGAATACTCACTTATGACAAGAATGTCTCTTGTCCAATTCGAGGAGGCAAAAAGACTTATTGCAGTTGATGGCACTTCCTTCACACTTTTGATGTACTTTTAGTACTTGGGATCAAGAATAGTTTGTTACTTGTTTTTGCAATAGGAAGAACTGGTCTTGTTGTAAAGTTTGTGGATGACATAGGTACTATTCACAGTTTTATCAGGTGATAGTATTTTGGCATCAAGTACCTCATCTCTTGGGTTGTACAAGCTCAATTCTTACGACATGTTTGTGGAAAATTTTGTAAATGCAATTACGGATTTTAGATGCTACGTTGTGGTGTGCATGCTTTGGGCATCTGAATTTTTTAGTGTTTTCAAAAAATCTGATATGGTTGCCTCATTACCGTCTCTAAAAGCACCATCTAAGCTTGTTTGAGAAAAGATGTATTTTGAAAAAAAAAAGGAGCATTCTAAGTTTTTGAAAGATGGTTCACATTGCAATGTGTTCAAGCTTATGTTTTCGGCTCGTGTACATTCCTTTTAGTAATAATTAGTACTTTGCGACTTTTATTGATGATTACTGACAAAATACATGGGTATTTTTGACAAAATACATGGGTATTCTAACTTAGGCCAAGTAAGAAGTGTTTATGTGCTTTAAACAACTTTTGCTACTAATTGAAATGCTTTGATGCAATGTGGGTACCCTCTGCTCTAATCAAGGGAGGTATCTTATGTCAAAAGATTTGATGCATTTTTGGGTGGTAATGAATATAATACCAATGATGTTAGCAAGCCCACCTTGGAGAGCATTGAAATACTGCCCGTGTGCCATTCTGATTTCAGGCACTAAACAACTGTCAAGTAAATTCATATGCCAACACTTGGTGTGCAAGCATCAATATCCAATTTCTGGTTCTTCGAAGGATCTCACAACTCGTTTGAAGCTATGTTTGTTGGCCGCTCATTGTTTTAGGGCGAACATTATCAAAGAATACATATTGCTGGATCTGCTTCCTTCATATGTGGGAAACATGAATCTCCATGCCAAGCTTTCTGTAAAAATAGCTATTCACTAAATACCTAAACTCATCAACAGCTCCCTATACATTGAACTGCAGGCCCTCTTGAAGGGGGGCAACCTTTAATGTCAATCCTTGTTTACAGATGGAGGCAGCTGTGACTAGCATTGTGCCAAAGCCATTGTGCCAATAGTACCCAATGACAGGACGGTGAATGGACCCGCATCTTCATCACATGAAGTCTAGAATGAATGATTCTCTACCAACAACCCACATGCTCGAACCTACTCTCCATACCAAAGCTCCTCCACAATGTCACCTACGAGTACGGCATGCATGCGGTGAAATTAGCCATATTTTACAACTTGAACCTGCTTATGATCATCCTTGCCCATCAACATGCCAAGCAAAGTCTTTGATATCCAATAAAAAGCACGAACATGGATGCTAGTATCTATCACGAAAAAGTCTACGATTATCAAGCCATCATGGTAGGCAGGCAGCTCATAATCCAGTACACCCCTACAAACAGCAAAATACCACAAACTGCATACAATTGTCTCAAAATGTTTGAAAAGACAATCAAAGACCTGCCACAGTAATCTGCCATTTTTGAGGCTTGAACAACTGGAAGAATTTACTCCAAACGTGTCTTCTTCTCCTTGGAGCTCCCTTTGAAGCCACTGTGTAAACACCTCGTCATCTTCAATCTCCATAACAGACCATCCACCCATTCGTGTCTTCAAATCTGTTCGCAGAAGCTCCACTACAACCTCGTTGCGTAGAGCAGCTAGCTTCTGTCTGCTCCATTCTTGCGGAGGTCACCTTTGAGACATGTTCAAATCACAGCCTACCTGATTGCAACCTAGACAGGCATCGCATGGGGGCCGGGCTGGTCTGCGATGGAGTACACCATACGAAGAACCTCACTTGCTGCACCCTCAGCTCGTCCAAGGCGGCGAAGGAAACGCTTGAAGAAGAAGTTTTTATCCTCTGGATGTTTCTTTCTGCCATGTAATGATACATGGGTAACGGTAAGGCTTTGACCTCTCAACGTATGGGTTGTGGGTTCAAAATCCTCCATTGGGTCACGCTCTAGAGGCACACCTTGTGCTCACCTTGCTAAGGCTCTTGCCCTTGGACACTCGAGTGCATCCCTCCCTCTCGGAGTGGGGTCACCCGAGGAGAAGGAGGTTTTTAGCTGGCGGTTGCTACAAGTTCTCTCTGTCGTTCCCAACACATGGTGCATCAAGTAGGTGGCCATGGTGATGCTGCACGTGGCTCTTACCCGACCATGTAACATGGCTAATAAATTGGAAGGGATAAGCACCTCCCTTGTGGGCCATCTGGTGTGTGGGGGAAAAAAAACATGTAACCAACTCTCAAGAAGTTATAGAATGCAAAATTGCTACTTTATATGGCTAAGTCTCATTGTGTAATCCGACCCATAATGTAAGATCAAAGGACAAGGCCACGCAAAAAATCTTCCACTAAATGTGCCCCAGTAAGCCCAAACTAAAGCTTGAATGGACAAGGCCAATGACACCTCTCCAAGGAGTTGCAGCTTCACTTACTCCTCACAACTTGCACATGTTTCCAATCCTAGTGTGCTCTCTCTCTCTCTCTCTCTCTCTCTCTCTCTCTCTCTCTCTCTCTCTCACACACACACATACACACACATTTAATATGTGAAAAAGCAACCCTATGCTTCAATTACCAATTTTAGAGATCATTGCACAGAAGGCATAGAGCCAGAAGTAGATTGTCAAGAAGCTCACAGCAAGAGAAGAACAATTAGAAGAAAGACGCGATCTTCATCGCTTTTCTAAATCCATCACTACTATTCGAATTCTCTATTACGGAAGAAAGGGGGTTCTGTTGACATGACCAAGGATCAAAACCAAAATTTGCCCCATGTAAGCATAAATATACAAAGAAGGGGGGGGGGCGCGGGGAGGAGGGGGGGGGGGGGGGGGGGGAGGATTTTTTTCCCATAATACCTTGGATTGGATCACTATCAACTTCAAAAGAGATGATCATGTCAAACCATTGGTTCTCAGAGCTTGGGTATGAAAAGTATCAATGTTGACAGTAGAACACTTGGAATAATTGCACGGCTTGTCAAGGCTGACCTTGGTTCGGAGCCTTCATTTGAGGGACTTGAGTTGGAAACATTTCCTGTTGCAAGGAAAGGGCTGCAATACAATATGTATTTTAGCTAACGATGATCGATATGCTCATAAAAATAATCGAGAGAACTGACAAAAGAGAGAGTGTGTATGTGCCATATGTGCCTTACAAGCTCACCACATACTTGTGTACTAACACTAGGCTACATGCCGTCATCCTTTCATTTTCTCATCACATTCAAGTAATATGACATACCTAGCTGATGATGAGGAGTAGGTGCATGCTCCCACACCTACAAATGATCCACAAAGGACAATGAAGGATCAGTTCACATCCAAGAGTGGCGGCAAGCACATCGCATGGCGCCTGGCAAGCACTCCTATATTCCTCTAGACCATGATCAAGTCAGGTAATTGCATAAACATCAATGCTCAGAATAACCTATTTTTCAAAAACTTGAAAAACCTACACATGAAAAATTTTAGAGGCACAATGACTATATTTGAAGATTTTTGCACTAAATTCAACTAGATTTGTAGGAAATAAAGAAACTTTTAATATATTGATAAAATAATTACACACTCTGATCCATTCTTGAGAGTAGGTGTTCACGCTTTTCTCAATAGTACAAAGCTTTGATGAATGAGCAAAAGCAGTATTACAAAAAAAAAAAAGCAAGAATTTGACAATGGACTAAGATATGGGCCTATGAGTAAGCCCTCACTGCGCCTTGTAAATAGAAATTGCCCTCATATTGTACGTCATTTGTTATAATTTTCACCGCGAAGTTATAAACATTGACGAGTAATTTTTGTGATATTTTACTATTAGAAGGCAAACATGGAAAGCCCGTCCATAGGCTATCAAAGGTCAAAGGTAGTACCTTGCCTATGGACGGGCTTTCCCTCTAGATGAGGGAGCCCACTTGAGGGCTTGCAAAACCACTTTTTTTTTTACTTTTTTTTAGGGAAAGAAAACAAAGACACATTTAAAACTCTCTTAATTTTTAGGCCAAAATTCAAAACATGTGACAATATTTAGAGCAAAATGTGTAAAATTTGGCCAATTTTCTTCAAATTTGGCAAGTTGGGAATGTGTAATCTTAGATGGCCCCTACATGGAGGTGGGTATACCTATGGCTTGTTTTTAAAAAGAATCACCACCTATATAGTGCAAGGACGCCATTAGTGCAAGGATGCTTTAATGGCGTGGACACTGAAAGTTCAATTATCAATAATTTGTAATTAAGCCTGACCAAATGTAATTGTGCCAAAATAGGTGTAGTAGCAAATTTGCAAGCATAGTTACATGCGTATGACCATAACACAAGCTCAATTATCCGTCCAAATAATTGATAATTGAGCTTCGAATGACCATTGTCTAAAGAGAAGAGATTTTTAAAAGGAAATAAGCGAGAGGAAAACACAAATATATGAAAAATATATGAATGTGCATTGGACTATCTCTTCTTCTTCTGTATGTGAACACAAATATTCTTTTTACTTTCCACTTTCATGGGTCTTTTCATTTCCAAAACTCACTTTTCATTTCCAAAACTCACTTTTACTTATGCACTTACAAGGAAAAACCTTTTAAATCTTTAAATTATGAATACTTTCTAAATTAAAATTAAAAGGTATTTCTAATTGCAAAGAAAGATGGGATGACAATTGAAGAGATATCCTTCACAATGCACACACATGCATCAGGAGGGACGTATCTATATTCTAACAGCACCCCTTTTAAGGTGCAGTTAGAGAGTGGTCACACCATGCGTAATAATTGAACCTTAGCACATGCATCAGCTATTTGTCTTCTATGCAACCATGCAAGGCCTTTTGTAAGTTTGTTGATTTTGACATAGTTGCATCAGTAAGATCTTAGTGTTAACTATGCGCTGTGTGAGAGAGAGAGAGAGAGAGAGAGAGAGAGAGAGAGCCTTATTGTTAAATATGTCACTTTTACTGCGGGGTAATTAACGAATGCGGGAGAGGGGGAGAGAGAGCGGACTTACTCGGGTCAGAGGTGGTGGTTTGCGCGCAGCCACCAAAGTCACAGGCGCCGGCTGCCTGGTTGAGGTTCTGAAAATAGGCGTTGAAGGCGTAGGAGGCGTGCGCCGTCAGAGAGTCCGGCGAGTCGCACACCCCGCCGCTGGAGATGGCCGTGCAATCCACATTTCCCTGCCCGCTTTCCTGCCCGCACGCCCAATCCAGCGCCGCCTGCATCTCCGTCTCGCTCGCATCCTCTCTTGCCACACACCACGTCCCCGCTCCCACCGTCTGCCTCTCCACCCCCACGCCCTCTCCGCCTCCCCTCCCTGCAAACACACATGCGTAATTATCCTCCAGCTAATTGCAAAGACACACACACACACACACACAAAGTACAGCACAGCACAGCTCGTACCTGGCGATGCCCAAATACCTATCGCGAGGCAGTACACAGCAATCTGCAGTGGCATGCTGAGCTTGGAGATTGCCATAGCCGCCACTGCACAAACACAAAAGACAGAGAGAGAGAGAGAGAGAGTGTAGAAGAAGAAGATTTATCCAATTTCCCAAGAAATCGAGTCTTGTTGTAAGTAAGGCGACCGCTGTCTGCGTAAGTGTGCGCGTCTGTGTGTGTGTGTGTGTGGAGAGAGAGAGAGAGAGAGGTGGTCACTGCTCGTACCGTGCCGTCGCTCACTGCTCGTACTCACTACTGTGTTTTACGGAGGTGTTTGTGTGTGTGTGTGTGAGAGAGAGAGAGAGAGGAGAGATTTTAACGTCGTAGGAACATCACAAGACCTGAACATCTCTCGCGCGAGTGTTGAACTCAAGACAGGATAGTCCAGAGAGAGAGAGAGAGAGAGAGAGAGAGAGAGAGAGAAGTTGTATGTCCGGCATAGCGCCGACTCCGCCCGAGAAGACAGGAAGGCAGGTGCCAGGCAGAGAGAACAGAAGGAAGCGCGTCTCGAGGGCACATAGGCCTAGTGCTATGTACATCTCAGGCATCTTTTCTTATGTAATTCTGTGCAGAGCGCCAGCTGGACATAAACGCTTGGCAGACTGCCTCGTTTTTATTTAATGGTTAAAATTCTTCTTGCTTCTGACGTGTCAGATAAATTTTCTTTCAGGTACTACGAAGTTACTACAAAAAGTTACTCTTACTTTCTTATTACTTGGTTGGCATTGACCTATAGTCATTCCTTGGCAGTGAAGTATATAAGAGCTTCGTCACAAGGAAATCAGTTATCCGTAAAGCACAACTATGCCTCTACACCAGTTGCAAAAGCTAGCACATCTTGCTTCGTGGTCACATGAGGTCTCATCCGACTCTCAGTTATGTGCAAACTGCCACGTGCAAGTGAAAGGAAGCTGGATACCGGTGCTGCAGTAGTGGAGAGAGAGGAGAGAGAGAAGGTACACGTTGCCTGGCAAAATCCCTTCTAGTCAACCACGTCGTTGAAAAATTGAAAGGTTGCTCGCTTTGTGCTATTCGCAGTAGCCTTCATTCTTTTTACCTTACATAATTGCAAACGCTTGTGCTTAGTAGAACTAAGCCAGCTACCACGTTGCACGTAACCAACACTCGGGCATAGTTATTTGCCAGCATTACAGATAACTATGCATTGTGCAACCATTGCCTAAAGAGAGCTACCAAGATGAGGGTGGAGAGAGGGAGGGGGGGGGGGGGGGGGGGTTGTTGACCTAATGGACCACAACCTATAACTGTTGTCTTTAAAACTACTTCCTTAGTTGGCAACCTTTGTGACTCTCTAGCTATCTAGTTAGACTTTCTGAAGTACATACAATGGCCCCTTTCTGCAGAACATGACTTATGTATGTGCTAGGTCATATCGAGAGACTTGAGAGAGAGAGAGAGATTCATTATCGTCCACTGAGGTCACGTACGACCCATGGGACCAAAGATGCATGCAAAATTGTTTTCCTCTCTAAAAGAGGAGGGTGGAAAGTGCCTCCTCTTCTCGTGGGAGAGGGCGGTGTCGACAACCTACGATGGAGAGGTCTTACCACTAGCCATCTCCTAGACGGACTTAGTGGCATTGTTTAACTCCATTTTACAAATAGAAGAGAAACTATTAATTATGTGGTATCATTGGGGACTGTCTTGGTAGACCGAAAGTCCTCAATGATTGCACTTCCTCCACGGTAGACTGCCCATTTCCCAACTGCTCTGGCTTCATGGAACTTGGTAAGCTCTTCTCTCTTACATCAGAGCTGCAAAGGAGTCAAGTCCTCTGCAAACCAAAACTCGGTGTCCTTGAGATTCTTTGATTCTTAGAGAGAGAGAGAGAGACCTAGGGATCTTTACAAACTAATTGCACTCACTCGTGGTGCTTTGCATGTTGATATTGAAGGAGAGCTATCCAATTCCAATTCCAAAAATTCCACCTATAAGGATCTACAAAGAAAAACAAAGTATTGGTTAAATTTTTCATCCTACAGAAGACTTGCAAAACAATAATTGATTATATAGTGCATGAACTACATGAGTGTGATACAAAGTATGGCAGAGAGTTGGCATAGTATCTCTCCAAAACTTATAAGAAACAGAAGTCTTGTCATGTCCCATGGCCAATGCTACAACCTTAAAGTATGACCATTTTGGTGTTGAGCACTTATCTTTGTTGGCTTGGTTGCTAAGACAAGAGTTTATTCGAGAATAGTAATCCAATGCCCATTCACCTACATCCTTGCAAAATACACCCGCTCAAAGTCCAAATCAAAGTAAAGGCTAGATCCTCATTATCTTCTTGGAATCTTATAACCTAGACAGATGAGTTAGGTTTCCACTTGGCTTCTTTGGCACAACTTTGGAGAAAACCGACTTGTGCTTACCAAGTAATTAAACTTGGCGGCCTTAAATTCTAGCCATTTGCATAGATGGATCCATTCTTTTTGGTCTATGAGAAAAGTATGTTGGGCTTAACTTAGCCTTATCATCCTACTATGGCATCAAAACTCACACGACAAAAGAAGTGATGACGCATTGAAAAGAAATGTATCAAAGGTGGAAACTATCAAGCCATGCAAGTAGATCTCAACATTTGATGACAAGAATTACCTATCAAATTCTTATAATGAGCATTTTCCTTCTACCCCTTATTGTGATAAATTCATGCAACTTTACGAGAAGTAATAAAATATGGATAGAAAAATAAGCAATCTAGAGAAGATGAGTACGGATGAAGATTGACAGAAGTGAGCCAGAAGTAGAGGGCAATCAAAGAGCCAAATGTATAGCTTGTGAATTGTTGCTTTAATGGAGCTTTTGAGTGCTTCATTTGCTTCAGAAGGGGGTTAGATAGTAGGTCACCTAAATAGGCTCATTTGGAAAAGTTTGGACTCAAATTTGGGCCTTTTAAGAAATGCCATGTCATCATAGAGAAAGATAATTGAAATTTCACTTTCTCCTTTTTCATACATATTTTTCAAAAATATGAATATCCCTTTCATTACAAGGTACATTTATATTTAAAAAATCCAAAAAGTAATCCAGTCATGATAGCAATTCACTGTCTACAATGGCCTCGACGATTGCTAACAATTCAATGTCGAATATCTCAATCTTTTGCATTTTTGAAAACTAGGCTCTTCTTTCTCAGCTCATTCTTCCCCCCATTCTCTCCTGCGCACTATCACATGCAAATATTGAATGTTCTTTTCTTCATTTTCCTCACCTCCTTCTGCAAAAAGTTTCAATTAGCCATGTCGCAGTCAAGGCTTGTAGCTTTTGCACAAAGAACTTCTACGAGGAATTGCAAAGATGCGTCTCATATGCACATAGAGCTCTCACGAGAGTATGAGCCCCTCTACAAGAAAAACAAGTAAAACACAATTTCTAAAGCTTTGAAGGATAACTTTAGATCACAAAGCATGAAATATGTGGATCTTTGGATGGATGGCAGAATGTATCCCTTCACAAACTCCACTCCACCTTTCAAGGATATAACCTCGATATACCCTCTTTGGTGAACTATGTGGGAGATGGCCACAATGGCCTGTATGGCTACACTAGGCAGTTAATTGCAAAAAATGATGGTCTATAATGAGAGAGAGAGAGAGAGAGAGAGAGAGAGAGAGAGAGATTCCATGCAATGAGAATGTGCGCTTACACCAAAAAGTCGTGCAATGTGCTCAACAAGTTCAAGGCAGCAAGAACCATCAAAGAGCTTACACAACAACTTAGAGAAAAAAAAGAGTTAGGTCCTCTATAAAGAGAAAGGAGAGTACGGGACATCATGGACTTGAAGATTGGCTCCAAAAGAATTAAGAAAAGAGTGCAAGCCATCAAGTAAGTCCATGTATCCTTCTTAAGTTTAAGCTCATAAGCTCACAGATATATCTCATACTTTTGGCATGCATGCCCACATCTTTGCTTCACCCCAACAAGGAAGTGGAGCACAACACAATCACCTCCTTAGCTCTTTATAGGCTCATATTGAATCGAAAGAATGTTGTTGGTCTCTTGGATGACAAGTGCTATGGTAAGAACATTTCCAAATAGCTTGACAACCTTTTAAAGGAGAACCAGCTCCATGCATGGGACGCTCAATCAATTCTGGATAAAGCAGGTACATCGAATAAAGGATATGTTGCTATTTATAAGTACGTACCATCATTTGTAGTGCTATTCCACTAGGAAAGGGTTTAGCTTTCTAACTCCTCCTATTCATGTTTGTGCAAAAACAGGTAAAAAGGATTCATATCAAGCACACGTTACAACCAAACCCTTTCTCTAATAAATAAAAAGGATGAGTAGTGAACAAGAAGGTGCTTCAAACAATGGGAAGTCCTTTTCACATTGAATCGACATACAGATCGCCAAAAGCAAAGGAAGTGGTATATGACAAGTATGACAATATTTTTTATGACTTGGTAGCCTTGCAGACATACATTATGCATTTGTTCGTCGATGTTACTCCCAAAGAGTGCAACGGTGTCCTAAAGTTTGTCATCAAGTTACATGAGTGTGAGCTTGTAAGAGAATGAGCGAGTCACAATCACACTCATTATCAGAGCCCTAGATACAAGCATTGGACCAGATGACCCTAAAATCTTTAGTGTGCAATCTGAGCACAACATTTTTGTTCTTGCCACTGAGCTCACTTTATGTTTAAGATGGGTTGATGTTATGTTGACCCAAAATTATATGCTAAGTTTCAATATGCTTTCAAAACGTCTTAAATTCATCATTAGTTGTTTTTTTTTTAACAAACTAGCATCCTAGCAATAATAAGCAAACAAGAAATGGAAAGAAATTGGTTGTGGAGGGCATGGGCTCCTACACAGTTGAATGACACATGGCTGGAGATCTAAAGACCCTGAAATGCATGTACAAGTAAAAGCCCGTGCTTGTATTGCATGAGAGGGGTTTACATCCTGGATAAGCCATATTGTAGAAAAGCACCAGATAGGCATCTTTGCGACCCCAACTTTCAACCCATTTTGGATATCCCACTATCCAAGATACACATATGCACAATGCATGCACTTTTTAGAATAACAGAAAAACTAATGTTTCTCTACGTCCGTTTTGCATGGACCACTCGACTTGCCTCGACAAAGCAAAGGGAAATCTTAGTCCTAGAGACATTGTTCTAGAGATGGGTTTGTGCGGAGGACATCTTAAGATCGAGAAGGATCAAAAGAGGTCTAAGAATGGCTGGGATGTTCCAAAGAAGTTTTCCATGGGTGGTGTGAAAGCTCGACTCTTCCTATCAATGCATCTTGTAGACAAGGTGTAGCCAGGACTCGCAAGGAGAAGGTATGGAAAACTTTGGACGCAATATTTAATTTTTGTTTCTTAAACTCATTGATCGATGCCCACTATGCAAATTTTCAAGAGGTTGCAAAGACCTTCCACAAGACATTCATCGATGCCTCAACAAATCAACATATCACTCACTACATGGTATGAATCACAAATTTGTTTCCTTATAATTTTTGCGCTTTCTTTGTGTGCAACACATTAGATGTAATCACATGCCTTGGTTTACAAGGCAATATGGTAGCTTGGGTATTTGGTCTACACAGGGTATGGAGAACCAAGCTCGTACTAGTTATTTCAGCCACACTCAACACGAAGGTGGTGTAGACAAAGCCAATAGCTTAGAAAAGCTGCATCAATGGACGTATCAAAAACTCATGTAGGTTACATCAAAAGGAACAAGTCAAAGACAATTAGATTGGCCATATTGTGAGATTAGCCAGACAACAATGAAGGAAGGATATATGGGAGTTATCCTCTATGACAAGACAACATGCGGAATGGAGGCTACAAAAAGAACATGTGGGAAGGATTTGAACAACATAGTTGTGTTGTAACTCCCAGCTATAGTAAGATCCCAACACAAGCCTTGATCTATCAAGATTACTTGATGTCATTTCAACTCCATAATGTGAATGAGTTTTGCAACAAATAAAATACTTTGTTAGATATCAGAACAAAATCAATCTAACTTTCATGCATAAAACAAATACATTCTTATTGGTTTTAGTCATCAAAAACTGTTACAAAGTACTCTAGACTCTTGGATTTTTCCAAAAGGCCATCTTCCTTGTGCCTTAATCTCTTTGAACAACGTGTCTCATCATCAATATCAATCACGAGCACGTTGAGGTCAAGCAATTGAGTCTCCTCATTTGTGTCAGCTTGTGGGGCCTCTTCTATAAATTGAAGGATTGACTATTTATGTTTGAGAATTGTGTTTTTTGTAGTGCGACAACTAGCATGGGTCTATGACTCCACAAGCCATACCATGCGCAACATGAGTCAAAAAGTAGCGACTATGTAGGCTATAGATTCTAGGGACAACATCAAACATTGAAATTGATACTAGCAGCATGACCTTGTATGTGTTTCATCTGATATCCCCATGGTTCCTAGATATATTGAAAGTGTCTTCAATGCAAAAAGAGAAAAATCGGTCTTATCCTTAGAGAAGTTGGAAATATGGAAGCAAAGGAAATTTGGACAGCTCAAAATTTCCAAGTACTGTCCATGGAAGGAATTATTTCTCAAGTCTTCAAGTTGCCTCATGCACGGGGATGAGAAATGAACTTATCATCGTAGACAATGATCTACCACAAATTAAAACCAAATGTTGGTACATACACATAAAAATCTTCATATATGCACTACCAACAAGAAATAAAAGAATTGTTTGCATAGAATTATACTATTTGATTTTCATCTTCTTTGACTAATGCAACATTCCATAGGTCAAGAGAGCTCTCCGTTGCATAGGATGAGGAAGGTGTCAATGACATTGATGGAGGACTTCTTCCCAACTTAGTGATTCCAAGCCTTTCTTGTACTACCCTGAACTCCACCTTTGTTGGGAGGGTCACAACACACGCGGCTACATCCTTGTAAACAATTGCTAGTACCTCTACTAGCTTAACAAACTCACCCATTGTTACATGAGCATCCATGATAGAATACTTGTCATCAACAAGCTTGATTATACTATCATCCTCTTATAGATTTTGGGCAACTATAGCAAGACAATAGTCCTCTCTCAAGTCAAACACTTTCATGATATCATTAAACATTACATAATAATGATCATTGATGGGGAGTGTAGGAAGGATACTACAATTGGCAAAGCTCCCTCTGTGAGTAGTACACCCTCTAAAGCACTTATATGAGAGCACGAATGTGGTGCGTGTGCGGAAATGGGGAAGGGGGGAGACAGGTAGATAGATAGATGTATTATCGTCCATGGAGGTCAGATATGACCTATGGGACCAAAGACAAAACATTACAAACGTGGGGGGATTGTGGGATACATCTCAGTTAAGGACTGAGGGTCCAAAAAAGATAAGACAAGATGAAGATGAACAAAATATATGTAGAAGGGGGTGAGGAGGGAACCGGTTTGGGAGTTGGAAACTCCTGAATAATAGCTTTACCTCCTCGGTAGACTGCCCATTTCCCTGTTGTACGCACTTCTCGCATCTTTTGTAGTTCTGCCTTCTTTTGCTTGAGTTGAGCGGGTGTAAGATCTTCTGCAAACCACAATTTGGTGTCCTTGAGAAGCTTTGATTGCTCAAGAAATTTTATTCAGTCCACCTTGGTTTTGAAAGTGTAGATTGCATGATTGGTGCGAGGCTCGTGTGCAAGAGAAGTAATTGTTGCTGGATCACACTATACCATGGGGATTGTGGATTGGATGCGGGCAAATGAGTTGTGAAACTTGAGGTTCCCCTCCCCTCTCCAATCGCTTGGGAGCCCACCAATGAGAACATTGAGGGCGATATCCTCCTGTCGTTGTCGTTCACGCAGCGTGGACGTCACACGGTCCTCGACCCTGCGGGAGATTACCTCTTGTACTTGAGTTTTGACCTCCTTTGTGACGGTCGTCTCTACTTCTTCTTTGGCCTTTGTGAATTTGATTTCCATTTGCTTCAACTCCTCCTCCTTGCGATTCTCTATTGTGGCAAGCCGGGCTTCGAAATCTGAGAGCTTTTGTTTCAACTCGTCATTCTCCTTACGAAGGCTTTCGACTTCGAATTGAAGGCGGGTGATGTTGTCTACCTTTGGAGGTGTTGACACGACTCCGGCAAAACTGAGCTTACCTCACGACGAGGCCCGAGTGGTCATGAATGCTGAGCTGCTTAGGTCGGAAAGGTCGACCTTCCAATTTCGCAAGGCAAAACCCTTCTTGATAGGGCAAAACCCTTCTCGAAAAACAGGGCCGGCCTGTCGGCGTGGCTTGTTAGCTCGCTAAACAGAGGCCGAATCTGTGTCGAGGACGAGCAATGCGGGGTGAGACAACCCTTTGACTAGATTCCAAATTGATCCAAAACCCAGCGTGTGTACAGAGGCTACAGAGGCTTAGGCTCGGGGTTGAGGTCGATGTACAGAGATTCGATTAAGCAGCAGTTGAAAGCCGAGGCACTCGGGCTAAAGAGGTTTGATTAAATAGTGACCAATCGAAACGAGGCACAGTCGGGTTGGGTAGTTACCAGTGAGGCAATAGTCGGCGCTGTTGGGACAGTCGAAAGCGAGCTCGGGCTAGGCAGTGATGAAACTGGGCACAGTTGACGATGTTAGGACAGTCGAAGCTGGTGCGACACCACAGATTGAAGCAGAGAGCGACAATGTAGCAGATGACAACACTGTAGCAGATGTCGACACTGTAGCAAGACGTGAGCGGGCAGCGAAGTTTGAGCCTTGCTTGGGCGTGGGCAGAGAGAGAGAGAGAGAGAGAGAGAGAGAGAGAGAGAGAGAGAGAGAGAGAGAGAGAGAGAGAGAGAGAGAGAGAGAGAGAGAGAGAGAGAGAGAGAGAGAGAACACATGATCTGGGTGGAGAATATCACCACAATATATGTAAGAGAGAGCCCCTTATTCTTCTACCTAGTAAAGAATAAGGTGTGTACAAGTGATGGGCGATCGGATGCCTCTAGCGCGTCTGATTAAGATAAGAGGCACACACCTTTACCCCAACAATCTTCCACTTAAAGGTAAATGTGCTGATAAGTGGTACTATTACAAGAACTAGCAGTATATACAAGAGGTATATAGAGGAAACGCGTCTCAATCTATGCCCACTAGCTCTTGTGAGGTCGATGCATGCTGCTGTATAGGCTCTAGTGGTGTATGGAAGCGTGGATCCCTGCTAGAATCAGCATGCATATCCTGCAGGTATCCTGCAATGACTTGCACTTTTTTATGATGCATCATGCTACTGTCATCCATGACATGATTGACAATCCCAAATGCAAACACGCCCACTACAACTGTTATGTTGGGTCTCAGCACTAAGAGGTTGTACATGAGAGTTTCAAAGCCTGATGGTAAATGCATAATCTTTGCCAGCATATCCATGCCTGTTGCATCAATTCCACGTATAATGAGCTCTGCCAATCTATCCGCAGTAGGTATCTCAACCCTCACTACATCACCACCAAAACTAGCTACATATGGACATGTCAATCTATCCGCAGTAGGTATCTCAACCCTCACTGCATCACCACCAAAACTAGCCACATATGGACATGTCAATCCTGATTTGAGGGTAGTCATCACTCCCTCATTATCCATAGGGATTGTATCCACATGTCCTAGAGTCACCATATAGCCTCTAGCATGAGCATGTTAAAAAACTCCATATCGCTCATCTCTGTGGTAGAAGGCATCTTTGTCCTAAGAGGATCAATCCACTACGTCTTGCCAGAGCATGGCCGCTCTAGCTCTTCATTTATAAACATGTCATGCACAGCACTCTGAAGCTCATCTGCAAAAGATATGTGTCTAGTTTCTTGATAACATTAATGTAATTGAGACTATACTGTCTCGCACCTCAGATACATGCATAAGGTAAACCAAGCCAATCATGGTTGCTCTTGCAATGACTAGCAAACCGGAATGCATCTGGGAAAGTGCTCTTTAAGCACTACCTGATATCCACCGTTTCTCAATTGTCTCATCGAGATCAAACTGTGTCTCAAGTGAGGAACATATCGCACATGAGGAAGTGTGTATGATGCACCCCTAGGCAATGACAAACATACATCTCTTTCACCCTCTATATCACATGTTGAACAATCAGCAAGTTGCATGCAACCAAGTCTCCCACTAGAAAAGCTACTAAACCACTCACGACATGGTGTGACATGGAAAGCAACATCTCCATTTAGTAACCACACTGTGGAGAAAGTGTGCTATCCATAGACATATTTGCAAGAGGTATACTTGAGGCAATTGTGACATCACCATCACTGGCATATACTGCCATTGTAATTGCCTCTCTAACAGATATCAAAGCCACATCTACATATGTGCCGCTACATCATGCGTCAAAAGAAACATCATTGAATGTGCCATGTGTGACCACAATGCCAACATCTTAAGCGTTGACACGAACAAGACCGTTGTCACATGATTCGTCGTAGTGGACTCAAAATTGTTACACATATCAATTGCCATAAGTGAAGCTATGGCTCTACAAAATGTACAAGGGCAATGTACATAAACCAATGTGGATGAGAAATGCACAAACCTGGAACAAAAGGGGCTCCGTGCGGGGAGAAAACACTCTCAAAAGAGCTCACCAACACCCATAATGCTCAAGCGTATCAGCACATAAAATCTCCCACAATAGTAGTGTAACCACATTGTGCTCTACAATCATAACATTGATGCAAGTCTCAACTGCCAAAAGTACATGGAGCTTGTAACGAGTGACTACTTGTAAAGTACATGCAGTAGACTCATGATTGGAATATTTGTGGATCAAAAACAGTGCTTACTACTACTTGTGGCCACTGCAAGCCTACACAAGTTCCACTCTTCCGAGAGTTGATGTTCAAAAAGAAACTATATGCTCGTCCATGTGGGAGCAAAGCCGACCACCACAAGAGAGAATCGTTGTCTCAACCCAATGACTGCAAATACATCAAAAGAGTGTATGGTAGTCAAGCCAAAACAATGGCAAGAAATCTAGGGAGAATTGGACAGTCTCTCCTACAAAATAAGTGAAATCTTGATGCAAACTCTCAAATCATAAACCGCATCCAAGATGCCAAAGTGCCAAAGTGGGAGTAAACCTCGACCACTATTGTCTCTAAAAGAGGACTCCAAACCATAAACCATAACACTACTCAATGCCAATGAGTAGAAATGCCAAAATGGCTCCACAATGTGACATACAATGGCAATCCACATTCAACATATATTGACAAAGTGTCCACGCATAAACAACCACCAAAAGAGGTGCAATCCAAAAAATTGATCAATTAAAAAACAATGCTCTCAAGAGAGCTCACTAGCACTCAAAAGTGCTCACCAAAATGCATATATAATGGGCATTAACCATGTGCCATAACCATATGCAAATTCGTCCGCAAAGATCATAAACCAAAGCACAAATTTGATAAAGTGTCTTGTGAAAACTTGTGAAAGGAGATCCCTTTGTGTGCTTGGAAAATTGCGTCTCTCAAAAGACCACTTCGATGGTGTGTAAACGTCTCCGTGATTCTTTATCCAAATCTACCAAAAACCCCTGAAACCTAAAGCTCTGCACAAGCTGAAATTGCATCTGCGGGTCAAAATTTATGCACTCAACTTTGAGAACCTGCCATGCTTCCAAAAGTGCATCAAACTTGCACACTACGCAAAACCAAGAAACCTAATATTCAAGTCAGACTACATATAGCCAGTCTGAGTTGAATAACAGCAAAATAGTGAGAAGTTTGCAAAAAGTTTCTTCTGTAAAGTTGTAGACCATATCAAAACAGAAGGTTAAACTTGACAAAATTTTCATTTCTGCATTTTATAAGGAGAAAAATGAATTTAAAAATAGTGTTCTTGTGCACATAGTTTTTAGGCAGCACCTTCACCTACACACTATTTTCCACACTCTCTTCTGAGCTTCCATAATAGCATGCATCACTCTCAGCTAAGCCCACAAGCTCCCATTGCGTTATCACAAAGCTTCCTAGATTTCATGATGTCTCCTCCATCGAAGGCAATCAAGCTATTGCCTTGAAGCTCCCAACTCTACTATGCTCCTCGCAATCGCCATACACTCTGACACCAATTGTGAGTGCATGAATGTGGTGAGTGTGCAGAGAGGGGGAAGGGGGGGGGGAGAGAGAGAGAGAGAGAGAGAGAGAGAGAGAGAGAGAGAGAGATTACAAGATGTAGGTGGAGCAGCTCACCACAATAATTGCGAGAGAGAGCCCCTCATTCTTCTATCTAGTAAAGAATAAGGTGTGTACAATTGATGGGCGGTCTAACACCTGTGGCATATTTGTTCGAGATAAAGGGCACACCGCTTTTACCCCAACAATGTAAAGTACCACTTTGTGGTGGCATCAAATTGTCACATGTGACTAAAGCCTGACTACTCTCCACCTCCTGTCCTATGTCCCGTTGGTCGTCTACATTTACATTCAAAAATAGTAAAAACCAAGCATAGTATTCTGCCACATGACACTTCTGTAAATGCAATGGCAGCTTAAACTACCTTTATAGAAAATATGTTTCTTAGAACGATATGAACTGATATCCTTCAGATGGACATGTCCAGAATCCTCAAACTCAAGCATGCCACTGATTGTGCATTGCTCGTAGGTGTGAAGAAAATCTGCAAGAAAATGTCATGCAGAAGCCACCCACTCTTGCAATGAGAAGACATGGTTAAAGATTGGCTTGATATCATGCTCCCATTGTTAAAGGCCAATTTGATAAAGAAAATGGAAGAGCTTGTCCTTGAGTGTCTCATGCAATTCCTCCTCTATCTCAATCCCGAAGGGATCCATTTGTGACAAGAGACAAGAAAACCTACAAGCAGGAGGGCACTAAGGAGGTAGGCTTTGGCTACGATAGAAGAGTACAAGAAGGTGAAGGAATAATCTTTTTTTATAGATGTCTCCAAAATTCCATCATGTCATGTCAACCACCATTATGATTGTGTTAATATCAATGCATTAAATGCGACACATAGCCCGATGCAAGCTCAATCATACCAAATGACATGTGTTCGGATGGGGTGAGTTATACAACAAATATAGCGGCTTATAAAAGGCTTGAGCACCATCATGTAGTATATAAATCACACGTCGATGTGCATAATTCTCGCCTCACCTAAATCTACATATATGGTAGGAATGAAGGACAAGAAGAAGGGGAAAGCAAAGCTTTTTGATAAGATGATGGTGGACTTGATGGAGGTTCAAAAACGCTCTTGGAAGAAAAAGCAATGCAAAAGGAGTTGAAGAAAAAGATCAAAGCTTCCCAAAATGCAAAGGCTACAAGATCCAGCAGTGCAAAGACAAAGGACAAGAAAACACCAAAGACAAAATAAGAAGAGGAACAATAGGACAGGACAAACAAGCTAGTGCATCGGTCACCTTTTGTACTTGTCTTAAAAGCATAATGGAGAAGTCTATACAAATTTTTGTTTGAATCTATATGCTATATATACCATCTTGTTCCTTCCTTTTTGCCTCAATTTCATAATAATCAATATCTAATTCTCCTAAATGATTTTCTCATATTAAACTGATCATTTAATGTGGGGAAGTGCCAGGGGAGAAAAGGCTAGAATATTGGTTAAGCTAGCAGACCGGCCACAGTAGAGATCCAAAGGAGGGAAAATAGGGATCCAAAGGGGGCGCCATCTGCAAAAGAGCCATGTGCAACAATGGGCTAAAAAGACCCTAAGGTTCAGCCCATTAAGACTTCCAAAATGCTAAGGTTCCAAAATTCAAAGGTTGTGTCCAAAGGGTTAAAGCTTAGGGGGAATTGGATGCTTTGTGTGCTCTCCAAAGTCAACACATATCCCTACATGGGAGGGGGCGAGCCCTTCTTCTAGGGGATGAGAGAGAAAGCCACACACACACACACACACACACACACACACAGGCTCCCTTTACACAAAGGGAATGAGGGACACATGTCAGCTCCCTAGGCCAGATGCCCACAAGGTGTGCCCAGTTTCTATTGGATGACCCTTGAAGTGGACCAATGAGAATTAAGCTAAAGTAAATCTAGTTTAATTAATTTAAAAACATTTAATAAAAGAAACCAATGAGAATTAAGTCTCCTAGAAGACTATTGGGCAGTCTCACAAGGGGTCCAATGAGCATTCAGGAGCCCAATGGCTTGTTTGATTCCTATTGGCCAGGAGGCAAAGGGGTCCAATGAGAGTTTAGTTTAATTATTTAATTACCTAAAGCTCTCACAAAAGGGGAAAGGGGGACACATGTCAGAAGGCTATCACTTATGCTGCTTAATAGTCATTGGCTTGACTTGGGGAGAGCCAATGAGGGCTTAGCAAGAGCAAATAGCAAGAGGGCTCGCCCAAGAGAGAGAGAGGGGGCTGATTTTTGCAAGGCATTATCACACACACACTCACACAAGCTCATGTGTGAAGAAGGAGAAAACTATCTCTTCCCAAGCTTTAATGGAGAACTCATCACCTACTCCAAGCTTGTGAGATAGAAGCCTACATCAACACTCTCTTGGCATGTGGATGCAAATCCAACCAAGAGCCAAGCTTCAATGCATGCTCATCTCCTCTACCAAGCTAATTACTAAGCTAAGCTATGCTAATATGAGTGATTATGTGAGGAGATGTACATCTTTCTCGTAAGATACTCCTTCTTCCTCTCAATCTACTCTCATACCCTGCTAGCTCTCACCATCTTCGAAGGTGTGTGAGGTCTTGGGTCTGAGAACGGGGATAATTCAAGTTGTTTTTGTTAAGTGTTTTTCTTAGTGCATGAAGCTTTCATCTTCATTGCACTAGCTAGTCTTGAAGGAACACAAAGAATTGTATTGTACAATGTCTCTCTTGATGGGAGAAACCATAATACAAAGCCTTTTGGAGGGGGGACCGGATCCATGCAAATCCGGTCCTCAACTGTTGCCATTAGCTTAATTTCTCTCTCTTTTGAAAGTATTATCGATGCTATCCAACTAGGTGTTATGCTTTTTGTTGCTCTCTCCACCCAAGCACTCTTGTAATTCTCATTAGGAATCTATTCTAATGAAATGCCCACTATGTTCATTCTAATTTCTGTAGACATGTAGTAGTGTTAGTGTGTATACGCGCTTCACCAGGGGCACTTTTCTCCCACTGGGTTTTTCCCCCTGGACATCCGGTGTGAAAGGACACCTTATCTCTTAGGGTTTCATATAAGCTTTGTAGCTCTGAGTTTATAAACAATTATTATTCCAATACAGAGAGAGAGACTACAGAGATCTCGTACACAAGCTCTGTGTCTTCTCCTTCTCCATCTTCTTCCTACTCTGAGTTGCTGTCTTCCTTCTGTTTCCTGTTTCATCATCTTCAACAATTGGTATCAGAGCAAGGTGATTTCCAGAGCCTCTACTTGCGTTTTCGCGTCCGCGCGCGCAATCGCAGTTTTCAGGCAGTTTTCGGAAAATTTGTTCGTGGGAGCATCCTCGACGTTCCGGGAGTATTCTGACCAGGCGACCTGGAGTTTTACCCCCCTTTCGAAGCCGTTCGAGCCCTCAGAATTTCGTTCTGAGCAGCGTAGCAGAAGTTACTTTTCCAAGGCGTTTAGATCAAGAGGGTGTGCTTTTTGACAGATTTTCTTCAGGTAAACAGTTCTTTTGGGAAGCAACTTGTCTTAGCTTTGTGCTGAGATTTTGTGTAGAGTTTTGCTTGCATTGGAGAGGAGATTTGTGAATCTCTTGGAGGTTCTTTTGCTCTCTTGTGTGCATCTACAGTATGGCTCAATCTACGGAGAAAGAGATTTTTGGTGCGTTTACATCCGAAGACAAATTGGATGGTACCAACTATTCTCTTTGGTCTTTTATGGCCAAAAATGTTTTGGTTGGTAAAGGATTGTGGGATTATGTATCTGGAGATGAAGTTCGTCCAGGTAGCATTGCACCTGCCACGCCTGGTCGTGGTGCAGCTGTTGGTGCAGGACCCTCACAAGTCACTCCAGAGCAAAAGAGATGGGATACTAAAGATGCACAGGCTATGGCTGTGATTGCCTTAACCATAAAGAGGACAATCACACCACATATCAGATCTTGCAGAACTTCTGAGGATGCTTGGAACACTCTGCAAGCTATGTTTGGAGGAAGAAACGCTGCCAGAATAGAGTTTTTGAAGAAACAACTTGACAAAATACAGATGGACGAAGGTGACGATATTGTCGAGCATCTTACAAAAATAAGGGATCTTAAAGAGCAATTGCTTAGCATTGATGAAGTGATTCCAGAGAAGGACTTGGTTTCCAAAACACTCAATTCACTACCACCATCTTATTTGACTTTTCAGACTTCTTTGACTCTGTCTTTGCGAGCTAATCCTGACCCTCTTCATTTTGAAGAGTTAGTGGCTTTGCTATTGCAGGAGGATCAATCACGTAAGAACAAGTCTTTACAGGTGGATGGTATGGATCATGCTCTTGTTGTACAGAACAAAAACAGGGGTAAAGAGAGTGCTCATCACTCCAAGTCTAGTGCAGGACAATCTTCAGAGAAGTCTAAAGGTGATTCCGACAAGTCCAAGAAGAAAGGTAAATGTCACTACTGCAAGAAACCTGGTCACTACATTAGTGAGTGTAAAAAGCGAATTTCTAAAGAAAAGAAGAAAGAGTCAAGTTTGGTTGTTTCAGCTTCTGGTGATTCTTCTACAGCTAAAGAAGAGTCTGCAAACTTTGTGCAGGATTCTTATGCTTTTGTAGTATGTTCAGATTTTTCTGCTTACAGTGTTGACAAGACACAAATGATTTGGTACTTTGATAGTGGTGCATCCAGGCATATTACTTCAAGGAAGGATTTGTTTTGTTCATTGGATGCAGCTCCAGCAGGAAAGAAGGTGACATGTGCAAATAATGCTTCTTATCCAATCAAAGGCGTTGGTAAGATTTTGATTACCATTTCAGATGGTTCAGATTTATGCTTGCCAGATGTCTTATATGTTCCAGGGATCAAGAAGAATTTGTTGTCTGTATCCTCTCTTGCAAAAAATGGTCTTCGGGTCATTTTTGAGGATGACAGATGTGTTGTACGAGATCGAGAGAATGGTTATTCTCTTATCACTACAGGTACGCTGGAAAATGGACTATTTGTGCTAGATCGTTATGAAAAGCAGATTCAGGTATGTATTGCAGAAACAAAGACTCATGCCATGCAGAATGCTGAGTTGTGGCATGCTAGATTTGGGCATGTTAGTTATGGCAGTTTGATGACTTTACAACGTCATAATATGGTGCATGATTTGTCTTTATTGGAGATGCCACCAAGACATGTATGTGAAGGTTGCGTTCTTGGAAAGATGCACAGATTTGCATTTTCGCAGGATGGTTCAGTTAGAGCGACACGAAAGTTGCAGCTTGTACACAGTGATGTATGTGGTCCTATGAGGACGCCATCTATAGGAAACAGCCTTTATTTTGTGACCTTCATTGATGACTTTTCCAGGTTTTGTTGGGTGTATCCACTCAAAGCAAAGTCAGACGTGTTTGCAGTTTTTCAACATTATGTCGCCATGGTTGAAAATGAAACAGGTTGCAAAGTACAGACTCTTCGTACCGATCGAGGAGGTGAATACATGTCAGGTGCATTTAAGGATTTTTTGGGAAAGAAAGGCATTAAACACCAATGCACTATGCCATACACACCACAACAGAATGGTGTTGCAGAAAGGAAGAACAGGTCTTTAATGGAGACGGCTAGATGTATGCTCAAGGCTAAGAGTTTGCCTCATAAGCTATGGATGGAGGCAGTTGCTTGTGCAGCACATGTTTTGAACAGGTGTCCTACTCGTGCCTTGAAGACCATTACTGCATATGAAGCTTGGTATGACAAAAAACCTTCAGTCAGTTATCTTCGTGTTTTTGGTTGTCTTGCTTATGCTCACATCCCTCAGCAGTTACGTGGGAAGCTTGATGATAAGGCAATCAAATGTATATTTGTGGGGTACAGTAGTGGAAGTAAAGGTTATAGACTTTACAATCCTGCTACAAACAAGATTTTTGAAAGTCGTGATGTAATTTTTGCAGAAACTACTGCTCAACCTATGGTTGCTTTTGATGTACCTCATATGCAGACACATGATGTATTTGAAGGTTTGCTTCCTTCTTTTGTGGAAAATCAAGATTCACAACAGGTTGATAATCTTGATCAATCTTTTGATCAGCATGTGACACCTCATGATGTAGAAAAAATTGTGCGTGAAGAGCAAGAAGTTCTCAGGGAAGAAAGAACCTTGCCTAAATGGGTTCAGAAAACTTTGCAGGATAGCAAGTTGGATGCACCGTTGCCACGAAAAACACGTGCTGGTACTACTTTTGGCAGAGAGCAAGTAGATTTGGCTTGCTTTAGCACTCTTTGTGATGCAGATGAGCCTGATTCATTTGAACAAGCTTTAGAGTGTGTTCAGTGGAAAGATGCTATGCAGCAAGAAATTGATTCTATTCATAAGAATCATACATGGGATCTAGTGGACTTGCCTACAGGTAAAAAGCCTATTGGTACAAAGTGGGTTTTTAAGGTAAAAAGGAAACAAGATGGTACTGTTGACAGGTACAAAGCAAGGCTTGTGGCAAAAGGCTATGCGCAACAGAAAGGCATAGATTATGATGAAACCTTTGCTCCTACTTCTCGTGCGTCCACAATTAGATCACTAGTTGCAATTGCTGCTCATCATGGTTGGAAAGTGCATCAGTTGGATATCAAGACTGCTTTTTTGAATGGTGATTTGCAGGAAGAAGTGTATGTAATTCAACCAAGTGGTTTTGTTGTAAAAGGTCAAGAGCAAAAGGTATGTAGATTGCGTAAAGCTTTGTATGGTCTCAAACAGGCTCCAAGAGCATGGTATGAGAAGATACATACTTATTTGATTGGCCAGGGATTTCAGAATAGTCCAACAGAAAGTACTTTGTATGTCAAAAAGAGAGATGGAGTTCTCATTATGCTAACACTTTATGTGGATGATATGCTTCTTACAGGCAATACTGCAGATGAAATTGAAGCGTTTAAAGATGCTTTGAGAAAAACCTTTGAGATGTCTGATCTTGGTTTGCTACATTATTACTTGGGTATTCAGTTTGTGCAATCAAAGGATGGCATATACATGTTGCAGGCAAAATATTTGCATAAAATTTTGGACAAGTTTGGTATGCAAAATTGTAAGCCAATCTCTACACCCGTAGAAACTGGATCAAAGTTGAGCATGCATGATGCTGGAGAAACTTTTGATGTACATACTTATGCAGCAGCGGTTGGTTGCTTGATATATTTGGCAGGCAACACTCGTCCAGACATTCAATTTGGGGTTTCACAAGCAAGCAGATTTATGCACAGCCCAGGTATGCATCATTGGCAGGCTGTGAAGCGCATACTTCGTTACCTTTCAGGTACCCCTAATCTTGCCATGTTCTTTCCAAGGGGGGATATGTATGGAAAGCACAGTTCTATGCAGCTTCTTGGTTACAGCGATTCAGATTGGGCTGGTGATTTTGACACACGACATTCCACAAGTGGCAATTGTTTTTTCTTGGGAAATGCATGTATATCTTGGCTAAGCAAGAAGCAACCCACAGTGGCTACATCAACTTGTGAAGCTGAGTACAGGGCAGCTTTCACGGCAACAGTTGATTGTGTATGGATACGCAGGTTATTGGCAGATCTTTGTGAGTGTCAACAGGCACCCACTACCATTTTCACTGACAGTCAGAGTGCTATGGCAGTTGCAAGGAATCCAGTATTTCATGCAAGAACAAAGCACATAGAGGTTCACTACCACTATGTCAGGGAAAGGCTACATGCAGGGGAGATCACACTAACTTACTGTCCTACACAGGATAACATTGCAGATCTATTTACGAAGGCGTTATCACGAGAAAAGTTTGAAGCTTTCCGAAAAGCTTTGGGCTTACTCTCATACACATGATGATCTGCTACCTTGTACGGATTCACACTATCACTACAGGGGGGATTTGTAGACATGTAGTAGTGTTAGTGTGTATACGCGCTTCACCAGGGGCACTTTTCTCCCACTGGGTTTTTCCCCCTGGACATCCGGTGTGAAAGGACACCTTATCTCTTAGGGTTTCATATAAGCTTTGTAGCTCTGAGTTTATAAACAATTATTATTCCAATACAGAGAGAGAGACTACAGAGATCTCGTACACAAGCTCTGTGTCTTCTCCTTCTCCATCTTCTTCCTACTCTGAGTTGCTGTCTTCCTTCTGTTTCCTGTTTCATCATCTTCAACAATTTCCGCTACACACAAGTTATTAGTCCATTAAATGTTACATTGGTATCAGAGCACAAGGTTTCTCTTTTCTTGCTCAAGAAGGGAGGTCCTCAAGCTAGCTACAAATGGTTGGTATTATTAATTGCCTGTGAGTAAGTAGAATAGGGAGTTTTCAGCCTTGCAGTGCGCCTCAGGCGCCTTCGTGTAGATAACGGGGCATCACCGTCGAGAGCTATGGTCTTAATAGTGGAGTCCTACGGGGCTTTGCCTACGGCTTAACCACTATTGAGCTATTAGAAGCTTGACAGGAGCCGGTGCTGTTTTGGTGTCAAAAGACCCTCTCTTCTTTTCCTTGCAATTAATGGTATTCGAGCCACGGGTACAGTAGCTTGAGTGCTTTTTCTAAAGGGGTAAAGAGGAGTAGCAACTAGGGCTTGAAGTGCCAAAGTACACCTAAAAAGTTTACACCTAAAAGTTGTTAGAATGGCTGACAATAGTAAAGAGAGTGAAATTAATGTTGATAACTTTGATTTTGCTCATGAGCAAGCTACTAATGATGCTTCAATGCTTGTTAACTATCTTGTTTCTAGGCTTCAACAAGCCATGGGCAATCCATCTCTCCAAAGTGAAGTGCAACGGTGGCTCCGTGCTCATGGGATTCTCCAAGCTCATCACGATGACGAGAGAACACCTAGGAAGCCTCCTTGTGAGACTACCGAAAGAGGTCTCTCTCCGATTCGGGAAGAAGAAGAGAATCCATATGAAGGGCTCAAGAATTTACTTCTTGATGATGCATCTCCTTCCCAAAGGAGAACTCAAGAGCCTCCACCGAAGGAACGAGAAAGAAGCGAGTCTCCTGCCACCTCGGCAGAGATGGCTCCACGAAGACGGCGGGCTAAACGCTCTCCATCACCACCAAAGCGGAGAAGACCATCATACTCTTCTCGACGTCATAATTCAAAGAGGGATGATAAAAAGCAAGAGAAGAAAAAGGCGAGAAAGAGGACATCCTCTTCTCCATCTTCTTCATCCTCTTCCTCTTATGAAAGCTATGGTGAAGAAGACAAAGATCAAGACAAGAAAAAGGCGAGAAAGAGGTCACCCTCTTCTCCACCTTCTTCAAATTCTTCACCTTCTGAAGAAAGTGATGGTGCAACCTTTGAACCATCAAAGAGAAGAGGCCATAGGAAATCCTATGCCGCATGGAAGAGGTCGTCCAAGCTGAAGAAATTCAAAGAGGGAGGGAAGAGCATCTCTTTCCTTACCTATGATGGCACCTTTGGTGCTATGGACAAAGTCTTGGCCTTTATCCAGCAATTCGAAGCGGCGTTTGGAGATGAGGGCTTCACGGAGTCCTCTAAGCTACGCCATGTAGCTATGCACTTTCAAAAGTCCGCCAGACAATGGTGGTCTAGCCTACGAGCCGACGGTGAAGCTCCACGAACATGGAAAGCTTTAAGAGCATCCATTATGAAGCAGTTTTTGGCCACCGATGCCAAAGACAAAGTACTCACCGAATGGCGAAGCTTAAAGCTCTCTCCTAATGAATCCATCCACAAATATGTAGACAAGTTTTGGGACCTACAACTCAAAGCCACTGTCTTCAAAAAGTTGGATTTTGGAGAGCAAAAGCAACAATTTTGTGCGGGCTTAACCGAAGAAATGGTGGAGTATGTCAACTCCCAAAGGCCACGTACCATATCGGCGGTAATACACCACACTATGGTGGCCTCACGAATCAATTTCCAAATGGGGGCTAAAAGAAATAATAAGCCCCCGGAAAACAAGGGTTCCAATGAGCCTAAGGGGAAGGACAATGTCCAAAAGTCTCCTAAGGGCAACTCCAACAAAACTAAAGAGAAGGGAGTTTACAAAGGTAAGAACAAACTCTCTCCTGAAGAGCTTGAGCGTTATCGCAAGGATAACCGGTGTTTCAAGTGAGGCGAACAAGGGCATGCGTACCGCGCTTGTCCCCAAAAGAACAACCGCCAAGATCCTCCTAGAGCTTCCTTGGTTGAAATCCAAGAGGAGGAGACTCACCAGACTCACCACAAAGGATCTCCTCTATGCCATGCTTGGGGAAAGGTAAGAGAACATGATGCTTTTATTCTCTTTGACCCTGAATCTACTCACAATTTTATATCTATGGAGTTAGCCACCAAGCTAGGCATACAATCCTACGAGATGGGAGATGTCCTACCCACAGACAGTGCCTTCAAGGAGCAAGAAGCTTCAGTCACTCCCTTAATTGGGAATTGAGGCTTCATGTCCAAGGCTATGTGGACAAAGAGGACTTCTTTATCTCTCCTCTCAAGCATGAGGATGTAATCCTAGGGGCACCATGGTTTGACCGCCTGGCTACCGATGTTAAATTTCTTGAAAGGAGAATCTCCTTTAAGTTCAGGGAAAAAGACATGTATATAGATGCTAAGGAAATGGGTAATACCATCCCCATTGTACATACACCAGCTTTCAACAAGTCAATAAAGAGCTCTATTCCATGTACATGATTTTTGTTAAAGATTCTCAAAAAGAACCTAATGCTTTAACAAAAGAAAATAAAAGCAACCAGAAGGAATTAGAGTTATCCAATTTTCTCAAGGGGTTTCAAGATGTTTTTATTGATGACATCCCTTGTGAGCTACCTCCTAAACGAGGTAATGATGACCATGCAATTGAACTTCTTCTAGGAAGTTCACCGCCTAAAAAACCTCCTTATAGAGTTTCTCAAGCTCAACAAGAGGAAATTATGCAGCAAGTGCATGCATTAGTTGAGAAGGGTATGGTTATTAGGCCAAGCTCATCTCCATTTTGCTCACCTGTGCTATTAGTGCAAAAGAAAGACAACACATATCGTATGTGTGTCGACTATAGAGCACTAAATAGGATCACTATCAAGAATAGGTTTCCCGTTCCACGGGTAGAAGATCTATTTGATAAGCTACAAGGATCGACCTACTTCAGTAGGATTGACCTAAAAAGTGGCTATCATCAAATAAGGATAGTTGATAAAGACATTGTAAAGACCGCATTTCGCACCACATTTGGTCTTTACGAATACATTGTCGTGCCTTTTGGCTTGACCAATGCACCAGCCACATTCAACCGCTTGATGGAGAAGCTATTCAGGCCTCATCGAACCTTCACTGGAGTGTTCTTTGATGATATTATCATCTACTCTAATTCATTGGAGGAACACAAGCAACACCTCCAGGTAATATTTCAAGTTTTAAGAGAGAATAAACTTTATGTTAATCGAAAGAAAAGTGAATTTTTCTTGCAAGAGATTCAGTATTTAGGTCATATTATCTCTCAAGATGGCATCCAAATGGATCCATCTAAGTTAGAGGTAATAAAAGGATGGCCTAAACCAAGGAATCTTCATGAACTAAGAAGCTTTATAGGTATGTGTGCATACTATTGACGCTTCATAGAAAAGTTCTCACAAATTGCGGGACCATTACATGACCTACAAAGAAAAACGTTAGGTATACATGGTTTGCTAAAGAGAACAATGCTTTCAAAAAGCTTCAAGAAAAGCTTATCTCTCAACCTGTGCTTACACTACCGGATCTCTCAAAACCATTTGAGGTCCAATGTGATGCTTGTGGTGATTGCCTTGGAGCTAGTCGAAGGCTCGACCCTGTTGAGCAAGCTCTAGGCATATATGAAAAGGAACTCCTTGCAGTTCTACATGCCTTAGACTCATGGAAGCACTATTTATTGGGGACTCCTTTCATTCTGCGAGCGGATCACCAAAGTCTTAAGTACTTCATGACGTAGAACAAGCTCTCCGACAAACAAATGAGGTGGGCAAATTTCCTTTCGCAATTTCATTTTCATATTGCTCACATTGCTGGCAAGCATAATCAAGTAGATGATGCACTCTCAAGATGGCCGAGAGTGAATGCCGTTTCCATCGCAACTCACAATGATCTATCTTCAATGATAGATGAGTATGCTATTGATCCCAATTTTAGAGATGTGATTTCAGCCCTTGCATTGGGGAAGAAAGAAGAACCATTTATCTTACAAGATGGTATCTTCTCTATGGCAATAAACTATGCGTTACTAACTCGCTACGTGAGAAAGTAATGTATGAATCTCATGCTCCACCTTATGCGGGGCATAGAGGGATTCAGTCTACCTTAAAGGGAATTGAAACATATTTCTATTGGCCTACCTTGAAAGTGAACATACAAGAGTATGTTTCTAAATGTGTGGTATGCCAAAAGACAAAATTTGATAGAGGGAAGCAACTTGGATTGCTTCAACCCTTGCCAATCCCTAATTCACCATGGGAGAGCATATCCATGGATTTTATCTTTGGATTGCCTAAGTCCTATCCATGGGAATACGGGAATATGGACGATAGTAGACAGGCTCAGTAAACAAGCTCGTTTTATACCTGTCAAAAACACTATCAAAGCCCATCAAATGGCAACCCTCTTCATTTCACAAATTTTCAAGTACCATGGCTTGCCAATGTCCATAGTGTCAAATAGAGATCCTAGAATGACCAGTTATTTCTGGAAGGGTCTCTTTGCGAATTTAGGGACAAGGCTAAACTTCTCTTCGGCCTATCATCCACAAACGGATGGACAAAGTGAAATAGCTAACCTAACCATTCTCGATCTACTAAAAGCCTATGTAACAGAAGTAGATCAAAGATCCCAATGGGAGAAGTACTTACCCTTAGTGGAGTATGCTTACAATAACACTGTACATACATCCACAGGAAAAGCACCTTTCGAGGTAATTGAGGGAAGATCAAAAAGTCCCTTGCTACTTAAGGTACATGGGAAGATCTTCGCTGCAGATGAGTACAAGAATCTTTCCAAAAGATTAAGGATGCTATCTCTATCTCACAGCAAAGGCAAAAGGCTGCTGCTGACAAGCACAGAAGAGCCCAAGCCTTTAAAGAAAACGATTGGGTCTTGTTAAAGTTTCCCAAGGCTCGATTAAGGCACACGACGGGCAAGAATCCTACGGGCCACCAAAAGTACTATGCTAAACTAGCAAAAAGGTACTATGTCCCTTTCAGATTCTTAGGCCAATCAATGAGATGGCCTATCAACTCAAGTTTCCCAATCATTGGCTCATACACAATGCTTTCCATGTGAGCCTATTAAAGCCTTACAAAGGAGAGCCACCTCAAGAACCAACTATTGAAGACCCATCGGAGATCGAGGACCAAGAGGAGGTGCTGCAACCCGAGTCCATTCTCCGACATGAAGACAAGGTACTAAGAGGCGGTAAGACTATCCGACGATATCTTATTAAGTTTAAGAATTATCCTTTTGAAGATGCTAGATGGATGCAAGGCATACAATTAAAGGATAACCTAAACCTTGTCAATGCTTACAACTTCCCAATGAGTAAGCAAATGTACAAAATGTTAAAAATGAACAAAGTTTTTGTCTTATAAGACTTTCTTTTTCTTTATTGTGCACAAAAATGAAGTAGTATGCATGCTTAGATCAAGTTTGCAGAGACGACGTCTCCCAAACACCAAGTAGAGCTTATCACTCTACTATGGAAGACTGATAGGACTAATGTGCAGACATTCTTGCGGCAGCCTCAGGCTCTCAAGCGCCAAATGGACTAGTCATCCATTGTGGAATGATGTCGTAGGGTAACATAGGGATCCTCTACCCGCTAAGAAAAGGACTCATGAAAATGCTTTATCTTCTCTACACCATAGTCGAGGACGACTATGATTTCAAGAGAGAGGTAATGTCATAATAATCAATATCTAATTCTCCTAAATGATTTTCTCATATTAAACTGATCATTTAATGTGGGGAAGTGCCAGGGGAGAAAAGGCTAGAATATTGGTTAAGCTAGTAGACCGGCCACAGTAGGGATCCAAAGGAGGGAAAATAGGGATCCAAAGGGGGCGCCATCTGCAAAAGAGCCATGTGCAACAATGGGCTAAAAAGACCCTAAGGTTCAGCCCATTAAGACTTCCAAAATGCTAAGGTTCCAAAATTCAAAGGTTGTGTCCAAAGGGTTAAAGCTTAGGGGGAATTGGATGCTTTGTGTGCTCTCCAAAGTCAACACATATCCCTACATGGGAGGCGGCAAGCCCTTCTTCTAGGGGATGAGAGAGAAAGCCACACACACACACACACACAAGCTCCCTTTACACAAAGGGAATGAGGGACACATGTCAGCTCCCTAGGCCAGATGCCCACAAGGTGTACCCAGTTTCTATTGGATGACCCTTGAAGTCGACCAATGAGAATTAAGCTAGAGTAAATCTAGTTTAATTAATTTAAAAACATTTAATAAAAGAAACCAATGAGAATTAAGTCTCCTAGAAGACTATTGGGCAGTCTCACGAGGGGTCCAATGAGCATTCATGAGCCCAATGGCTTGTCTGATTCCTATTGGCCAGGAGGCAAAGGGGTCCAATGCGAGTTTAGTTTAATTATTTAATTACCTAAAGCTCTCACAAAAGGGGAAAGGGGGACACATGTCAGAAGGCTATCACTTATGCTGCTTAATAGTCATTGGCTTGACTTGGGGAGAGCCAATGAGGGCTTAGCAAGAGCAAATAGCAAGAGGGCTCGCCCAAGAGAGAGAGAGGGGGCTGATTTTTGCAAGGCATTATCACACACACACTCACACAAGCTCATGTGTGAAGAAGGAGAAGACTATCTCTTCCCAAGCTTTAATGGAGAACTCATCACCTACTCCAAGCTTGTGAGATAGAAGCCTACATCAACACTCTCTTGGCATGTGGATGCAAATCCAACCAAGAGCCAAGCTTCAATGCATGCTCATCTCCTCTACCAAGCTAATTACTAAGCTAAGCTATGCTAATATGAGTGATTATGTGAGGAGATGTACATCTTTCTCGTAAGATACTCCTTCTTCCTCTCAATCTAATCTCATACCCTGCTAGCTCTCACCATCTTCGAAGGTGTGTGAGGTCTTGGGTCTGAGAACGGGGATAATTCAAGTTGTGTTTGTTAAGTGTTTTGCTTTGTGCATGAAGCTTTCATCTTCATTGCACTAGCTAGTCTTGAAGGAACACAAAGAATTGTATTGTACAATGTCTCTCTTGATGGGAGAAACCATAATACAAAGCCTTTTGGAGGGGGGACCGGCTCCATGCAAATTCGGTCCTCAACTGTTGTCATTAGCTTAATTTCTCTCTCTTTTGAAAGTATTGTCGATGCTATCTAACTACGTGTTATGCTTTTTGTTGCTCTCTCCACCCAAGCACTCTTGTAATTCTCATTAGGAATCTATTCTAATGAAATGCCCACTATGTTCATGCTCATTTCCGCTACACACAAGTTATTAGGCCATTAAATGTTACACTCAATGTTCCATTTTTTGGTGCTTGGTGATGATGCAAAAGGTATTGTTAAGTTATGTCGTGCCACAACATGGAACAAGTATAGCACTATGGAAAGTCCACTCCATTTTGTGTTGTGGCATGACAATATGGTTGTTGTGTCACAATGCTACACATATGTACCAAATACGGAGAGTACCCTATATGTTGCATTGTGGTGTGACAAAGAAATGTCGTGTCACAATGCAATAAGAAAGTATGCCTATTAGAACAAGTTCATGCTCTCACGTTGTGGCGCGATAAATTAATTATCGTGTTGCAATGCGAAACTAATGTAGACACTATGAAGACTACCTCCATGTCGTGTTGCAGTGCAACAAAAACATTCTATGCCACAACACGTGAAGGAGGTATACCTTATAGAGCCCCTCCATTCTCTCGCATTATGGTGCAATAAAGTAGTTGTCATGCCACAATGTGATAGAATGGAGACCGTAGGAAGACTATCCTCCATGTCACATTGTAGCTTGGCGACAAAGAAAGGCCGTGCCAGATGTATGCCTGTTAGACCCTACTGTAGACCCCATAAGAGTACCCTCCATGTCGCATTGTTGCGTGTCAAAAAAGTGTCACGCCAAAATGTGAGATGAAGGTGTGCCTACAAGACGAGACAAGACCCCCTCGCTTGTTTTGCATTGTGCCACAATAGAACATTTTATTGTGCCTCGGTGCAACCTAAGTGGTGTATTTGGACAATCAGGAGACAATCACTTGCTTACTATTTTGGTGCCACCTTCCAAGTCGCTGTGCACGACCATATTTCCATGTGTCTTTTATGCCCATGGTGCGCACTTTCCAAGGCCATTCACCTCCCAATGAACAAGGCTATTAAATGTATCATCGCCTTTTGAATATCCCACAAATCATAAGGATGATGATGTCTACCCACATATATCCATCTCTTTATCCGTAGATCCCACTATTGTGAGACCTTTGTCTTCCCCTCTCAGAGCTGTCTTTTGCACTAGTGCTCTCTTATTGCTCAATTATCTCCTTTTTATTTCACATTTCTATTTTTTGCAAAACTTGGGCTTTTCATGGCTCGCACAAAGCAGAGAGAGGAAGGTATACCTACAAACTAGTCGTAATGCTACTATAATGCCGCTACAAGAAAACTACCCAAGAGAGGGTCTGGTCGATAGCTCACCACTCAGCCATAAAAAGAATGACTTTCCATCATCCTTGGATTCCTACTTATTGTGTGGCCTACCTCTCCACATCAATTCGATCGCTTGGACTCTTGGATCGAGTGGTCTCCCCCTGAACCCCTTTGTTCCGACTCAATAACATTACCCCCCCCCCCCCCCCCCCCCTAAAAAAAAAAAAAAAGAGTTTTTATCCTAAAAAACAACATGGGTTTTCTTGGCAATCACATTACGGTGTTCTCAAGTTGTCGTTTCCTCGTCTAAGTCTATCCACTTAACTAGTACCTTTTCTGGTACACTTTATGACATGTTTGTCTATCTTGATACCCAATCCTTTCTTGTTCACGTGGCACCTTTGGAGGCTCTATCAAGTCAACCAAAATCTCTGAAGATGCTATGTTCTCCAAACCGTGAATTGATTTCTTCAGTTACTAACATGGAAGATAGGGTGAATGTGAGAATTCTCCGATAACTCAAGTTTATCTGCACCATCCCCAATCTTTTTAAGAACTTTAAAGGGACCACAATATCTAGGAGAAATTTTGTCAGATGTTTTTGTATTCATGGTTTCTAACTTTGCGGGAACCCTTAGAAATACAATGTCACCTTCTGCAAAGGTAACTTTTCTATGTCCTTTATCAACATATGTCTTAGCATGATCCTACACCATATGAATGCTTTCTTTTTTTGCCTTCAGCATATCATTCATATCTTCAAGGAAATCCTTGATAGATCTTTTCCTTCTCCTATGTCGTATATCCATTGGAGATCTCGACTGGAAACCAAACATCAACACAAATGGTGTGAATCCAGTCGCTGCATGTTTGAAACTATTATAAGTCAATCTCAAAATGCGTAAGTAATCTTCACAGTTAGATTGCTTCTTACTTACACTAGAATGCAACATATCCTCTAGGATTTAATTAACCCTTTTGGTTTGACCATCATACTGAGAATGATTTGTTGTACTCATACTTGAGTAGTATCTAGCATTTTGAAGACTTCCCTCCAAAAATGACTCTTGAACTTTAGATCTCTATATGACACTATATCTGTGCGCAAGCCATATATCTTGTAGAGATATTTAGTAAAGAGTTTTGCAAACTCTAGTGTTTTAACTATTTTCTTCGTTGCAATAAACTTTGCCATTTTAGTTAACTTGTCCACTACCATCCACATTGAGTCATTTTCTCGACTAGTCTTGGGTAAACTGGTAATGCCGAAACGCTTTCCCATTTCCCATGAGGAATCTCCAAAGGATGGAGTAGCCTCTCAACCTTTAGACATTCATATTTATTGACTTGACACTTATTGCAATTCAACACATAAGCCTAGACGTCCTTAAAATAACTAGGCTACTAAAATTGTCTTTTTAGTACATAGGTCCTATGAATCCTGAGGTGATTTGCACTTGGACTATCATGACTTTCTATAAGAATGTGGACTCAAAAGTCACCAATAGTTGGTACACTTACTCTACCCTTGTAGAGTAAGTACCCGTCACCAATGGAGTAGTTAGCATACTTCTCCCCTCGAAGAAGTTCATCACCCTCCTTTGAAGCTGTAGCTCTCAAAGGTAATGAATGGTCTACGTCGGATCTCTCCAGCCCCAAACTATACTTGGAAGTCTCAGTTAGTCTCTTCGTACTTATTCTCACCTCCCTACTTGTTTCACATGTGACTTGTCTCTCCAAACTAGCACTACATGCCGACAAATGAGTGGTCATGCTTGTGGAGTAGTGTGATCGTAAACAACATGCTAGGCCTCTTTAAAGGATGGATCGTGCTCACATAAGCCATGTAGTAACTCTAAGAACTCATTCTTGTAATGTGAAGCTTAATTCATTAATGTGCGCATGCGACTGAGTGCATTTGTCACTACGTGATATTCACCTCTCTAGTAATGTATTTGAAGGTCAAACTCCTATAGTATTTGTGTCCATCAAGCTTTTCTACCCTTCAATTCATTTTGACTTGAAAGCCATTTTAGACTTTCATGGTCCATCCGAACCTCAAACGTGGTACCATATAAATAGTGTCTTCACATTTTAAGTGCATGTACTTTAGCTAATAACTTTCGCTCATAGGCCAAGTAGCTATGTTGGGCACGATGTTTTTTCTTTCAAGTGCAATCGAGCATTCCCTTTTGCATAAGCACGGCTCCTATGGCCTCATTACTCGTGTCTGTCTCCAAGACAAATGATCCATTATAGTCAATATAGGTGTAGCTGCTAAAGCCACCTTAAGCTTTTCAAAGTTTTTTTGTTGGGCTTCCCCCCCAACTTATATTCTTACTTTTTGACCTCAACTTGTTTGTCAACCACTATAAAACTTTCTCAAAGTTTAATGCAACCATTTACCATGTTTTGTAGTGAGAGAGTCTAAAATGGGGTAGCCAAAGAGGAGAGAGGGGGGTGGGAAGGAGTTTTTTGTGTAAATTATAGATTATCGCGTATGTTGACCTAGTTGTTACCATCGCTATTACCGCGTATATTATCACTATGATTATCTCTACCATTATCACCCCTCGCTTTGGTGATAATTATCGCTATTATTGCATATATTATCACTATGATTATCTCTACCATCATCGCCCCTCGCTTTGGCACTAAAATATTCAAATTTAGGTACTTCTATCTTACATTTAAAAAAAAAAACTAAAGAGCATTATATTTTCATTAAAAATAGACAAAAAAAATAGTATTGAAGCTGCTAGAAATGACGGTTGTTTGGATAGATTAGCTTGCGCATGACATATGGCTGCTCTGTCACCAATGATGGCCCACAAGTAAGACATGCATTGTGGCTCAATGTGCACAACCTTGTAGAGAACAAAAGAGGCTTGCACTCTTTTCCCAAACACTGCAGGCATATTTCACCCAAGCGACTACATCATTGCATTCATCACTTATTTTGAAAGGCTTTACACAATGGTGGTGGTGAGCTCTCTTGCTATGAAGAGATGATGAGAGGAGCACAATAAAGGTGCTCTTGTTCACTTAAAGTACTCTATAGTAGCGGGACCACTTTCACACCGTGCACAACACAGAACGTTGACTCCTCTTGCAGCCATAACTTGTCAAACAACAAGAAAAGAAAATGTGTGAAGGTGGATGTGTATGTGTGTGTGCATGAGAGAGAGTCGGAGGGAGATGTGATAATTGTTTGTTATTTACCTCTAGCATTATCGTGCAATGCTTTGGAGCTAACATATTTAAATTTTAGTACTTCTTTCTGTTTTACCCAAAACAAATTATAGAACATTTGATATGTTTCATAAAAAATTGGACAAAAAAATGATTGTTAAATTAATCGCACACATTTGATTAACATAAATTAGCATGCTTGATAAAATTAGAGAGAGAGAGAGAGAGGAAGTGAAGAAAAGGCAAAAACTTCTTGTAGAACTAAATGTATAAAATGTTTATAAATCATCTTCAAAAAGATCTCTACAAGTGGCATCATTTAGCCCATGGCTCCTAAATCAACAAAGAGAGAAAGTGAATAGTCATTTGTAGATGTGTTGGCTTCATCGTCGTGGTTTGACGTTTGGCAATGTGGCGTGTACAAAGGTGTTGACCCTTTGACCACATAGAGTTAAAGGAAAGACGCTATAGAATAGAAAATAGTATACAGTTAATTACAAAGAAGAAATCAAGTAGAAACTACAATATGGTTCAGGTGTATGAACCTCGTGCATACTTCCATTCTTTGTCGATGATGTCCTCTCCATGTGACTTTGCTTCGGTCATTCTCTCATGGATCCACTCGGGACTAATGAGATTTGGAAAACATGCAAGGTGTCAAGGAACCACGGGTGCCCTTCTGTCTCCATGAGCTTGCTTCCATGATTCCCTTGCTTGAAAATGCTTTGCCTTTGCCATTTTCCATAAGTTCACCCACTTGGTCATAACTTTTGCATTGAGGATGCAAAAATTATTGACCACTTGGTGTAGATCCATTTCCATGTTAATTATTTTTTCCTTTCCACTTGGCAAGTGTGAACACATCCTTGCATCCTCCTCATTTGACCACATGTGAGGCATAGAGGGATCGATAGAAGTCAAATAATTTAACATATATACAAATATCTCTTACACAACCTATCCTTCAGCCATGCATTCCTGTAATGAGTCCCAAATGGTGTGAGAAACATTCTTGAACATGTCCATAGGATCCAAGAGGTGTTGAATTTTTAAATCCTTCCAGTATGGAAGCCTTAAAAACATGGAGTACCTTAACATACCTTTTGGTGTAATATATGGGGATGGATCTCTACTATAGTTCTCTTTCCAAATGCTTGCCCTATTTGCCATTGTGCACTTTAGAGGGGTCTGCCCATTTGTTAGAGCTTTGTATTTGCTATGACTTTGGGGCAGGAAACAATAGTTGTCTAGATAGATTACCTTGTGCAAGGCATCTAGCCAATGATGACCCACAAGTAGGAAACACATTCTGGCCCGATGTGGACAACCCTACACTCATATTGTTAGACAAAATCTTGAAGCTTCAAATAATAAAGAGTGAAAAGAATGAACACAACATACAAAAAATCTCTTCAAGGCTATGATAGTTGTGCATAGTCCACATAAGAATACCCCTCACAATGGCCTCTCTCCTCTCCTTTGGAAGTGAAACATTGACACTGGAGATTCCCTTCCATAACTCCTTGATGAGTGGCTAGAGGTAGACATCAATATTTACACTTTGTACTTCCCTGGCACAAGCAAAGAAAGAAGTAAATTTCCCTTGTCAATTCGCTCCCATGGTGGAATATTGTAGTTGATGATCACCACTATCCAAGTGCTCCATGTTGTAGACTTGGTGCCAATGGAACTGCCACCATCACTTGCCAACCCAAGTCTCAAGTATCAAGGCTCTAGCATAAACTCTGGCCACAGAGGCTTAACCTGCCTCTTCGTAGGCAAATCGGAAGGGGCATGCATCATTTCATCATTTGAGCGGTGGTTGGCATGATGTGTGAAAAGTTCCACCCTAAACATGATTTTAAACATGTTTTGAATCCGAGGAATAAGTGGAAAATGCCTTAATACCTTACGAGGTAAGTAAGCCCAAGTCATGTTAGCCTTGTAGCATGGTTTATAACACACAAGGCATGAGGTGGCATATGCGTATTAATTGTGGTAAAGTATGCAATCATTGATACATGCATGGATGCACTCATACTCCATGCTAAGTGCAGTGACATACAATCTTGCCCGTCGATGATTCAAAGGCATGTGGTGATCTCTAGGAAGCATTTTGCCCATCAATCTACAATCAAACAGATAATCAATACAAATCCATAGAGCAACTATTGGAAATTGGGTTGTAGGGAAACACACACAACTTGGACAAGATGAAGAAGCTCAAGGCACACAACAGAGAGTATATTTTCTTAGTGCACGAATGAAAGATAAAGCAGCCCTAGAATGATGGGCATATATACAATGCACGGGGAGAAAAACCTCCTAGTGAGGGAAACATTGCCCCAACGGTCCTAAGTTTGTTCATACACATCACTACCACATGTATGGTAACAAATCCCCCCTAAGAGTGATGAGACGAACGAGAGTTGGCACATAGTGTATAGACAAGTGCCATGCCCTAAGGAGATGATTAATTCACAAAGGGGAGTAAGCCCAAAGCTTTGTGGAAAGCTTCAAACTTCCCACAAGACAATGCCTTTGTCAAAAGATCTACAAGGTTATCTTTTGTCATCACATAAGCCAAGCCAGTCTCTCTTCCTGAGAGTCTCTCTCTGGCATAGTGATAATGCACCTCAATGTGCTTTGTGTGAGCATGAAAAATTTGGTTCCTCGCAATTGCCAATGCGCTCTGACTATTAGTGTAGATGATGTTGGTAGTATCTTGTCCAACACCCAAATCAACCATAAGGCCTCTGAACCATACACACTCAATAGTAGCTATGAAGACTTCCAACTAGAAGTGGCCACATTAGGTTTCTTCTTGCTCAACCATGATATGTATGAACTCTCGAACATGAAACAAAAACCACTCGTGGGCACTTGCGTGTCATAACAACTAGCCCAATCTGCGTCCAAAAAAGCATGTAAGTTGGCAGCAATGTTCTCCCTTGGGATAAAACAAGCCAAGATGTAAACTTCCACTCAAGTAGCAAAAATTCCTCTAGATTGCCTACCAATGCTTAGCTTAGAGGCTATGAATAAATTTGTTGACCTATGAGATTGCAAACAGAATATCAAGCCTCGTATTGTATACATAAATAAGCTATTCAACAACAGTTTGATAAAAAGTGACATCGGCAGGATCACCAGCATCATGAACATTTTATTTCAAACATGTTTCCATGGGAGTAGCAATAGGTTTGTAGTCCTCAAGTCCAAACTTAATGTAATGTTTCTATGTAGTGTGTTTTACATAAGGCAATACTACCATCACATTGCTTGAACTGTAGGCCCAAGTAATAATGCATAAGCCCCAAGTCTTTTATCTTGAAAGTGGCATTCAAATCAGCCTTAAATTCAATGATATGTGTCTCATTGGGCTAGTAATCAACAAATCATCCACTTATAGAACAGCAATGAGAAATACATCACCCTCAAGCTTTAGATACAAAGTTCTTTTTGTTGGACTATTACGAAAGCCTCATTTAACCAAATGAGTGTCATCTTTCTCTTATTAAGCACGAGGAGACCGCTTCAACCCACACAAAGCTTTCTTACATTTGCACACTTTATCTTCTTGTCCTTTTGTGGAAAACTACAAGGCTCCGTTACATAAACTTCCTCAAATGTATCACCATTCAAGAAAGTAGTAACAATGTCTAATTGATGTATATCCCATCCAAAATGAGTTGCCAATGCACATAGAAAACAAAGAGTAGTCATACGACAAGTGAGAGCAAAAGTCTCTTTATAATCTATGCCTTTTTGTTGTGCATAACCTTCTGCAACAAGTCAAGCAGTACAGTGATTCTCACCATCTGGCTTACGTTTCAACTTGTAAACCCACTTTGTACCAATGGTCTTTTTGCTAGGAGGAAAATCACATAAAGTCCATGTGTCATTTTCTATAAATGCATCATATTCTAATTGCATGGCTGCCATCCAATTTTTTGAATTTTGTGCTTCATCAAAAGACAAAGGTTCCTCCACATCACATAATTTAACTAGAAATAGCCAAATCATAGCGATCTGATATATAAGATGCATGGCAAGAACCTGAACGAGTATGAGTAGACATAGGTGCATCCAATTTATTATCACACAAAGTATGCACCATCCATTTTGGCATACATGTAGCGTGCTCATTCTCAACCCTTTCCACATCAAGTACATCATGTACATCTGCATTAGTTATAGGTTTTTCAAAGCCCCCCATAGGCCGTACATTTGCCTCATTAGAATTTACATTCAAGTTTCCACCATTAAAAAGAGGCAACAAACTATCATAAATATCCTGTGAGCTTACATTATTACCTTCAGTACATGACAACAAAGGCTGAACAGGATATTTGTCATAATAACTAATATCTAATTTTCCTAAATGATTTTCTCATGTTAAAATGATCATTTAATATGGGGAAGTACCAAGTGAGAAAAAGCTAGAATATTGGTTAGGCTGGCACTTCCAATCTCTTCCAAGTGGACACATGTCAGCTTCCTAGCCCAGTTCCTCCAAGGTGCATTCAAGAGGTGGGCCAATGAGAATTAGTCTAGAGTAAATTTAGTTTAATTCATTTTAAAACACTTGATAAAAGAACCAATACAAATTAAGCTCTCTAGAAGACTATTGGAAAGTCTCCTAAGGGGTCCAATGGTCATTCAGCAGGCCAATGGCTTACCTGATTCCTATTGGCCAAAAGACTAAGAGGTCCAATGAGAGTTTAATTGCATTATTTAAATACCTAAAGCTCTCACAAAAGGGGAAAGGGGGACACATGTCACAAGGCTATCACTTTTGCTTCCTAATTTTCATTGGCTAAGATTTGTAAGGGCCAATAGGATGCCAGCATGAGCAAATAGCAAGAGGGGTCGACCAAGAGAGAGAGGGGGCTGATTTTTGCACGGCATTATCACACACACACTCACACAATCTCATGTGTGAAGTAAAGAAGACTATCTCCTCCTCAAGCTTTAATGGAAAGCTCATCATCTACTCCAAGCTTGTGAGAAGGGAGGCCTACACCAACAACTCTTCGCTTTGTGATGCAAATCCAACCAAGAGCCAAGCTCCAATGCATGCTCATATCCTCTACCATGCTAATTACTAAGCTATGCTAAGCTATTAAGAGTGATTATGTGAGGAGACATACTTCTTTCTCATAAGAATACTCCTTGTTCCTCTCGATCTACTCTCATACCCTGCTAGCTCTCACCATCTTCTAAGGTATGTGAGGTCGTTGGTCTGAGACCATGAGGGAATTGATGTTGTGTTTTCAAGTGTAATCTTGGTGCTTGAAGCTCCCATCTTCATTGCGCCAGCAAGTTATTGAAGGAATACAAAGCATTATATTGTAAAATGTCTCCCTTGATGGGGGAAACCTATAATACAAAGCCTTTTGGAGGGGGAACTGGCTCCATGTAAATTCGGTCCTCAACTATTGTCAATAGCTTAATTTCTCTCTCTTTTTGAAGTATTGTTCATGCCTATCTAACTAAGTGTTATGCAAGCACTCTTGCTATGCTCATTAGGAATCTAGTCGTAATGAAATGCTCACTATGTCTATGTTATTTTCTGCTACACACAAGTTACTAGACCATTAAATGTTACATTCTTTCACAAACACAACATCTTGTGAAACCAAGACACGTGTAGTTTGTGGATGGTACAACTTGTAAACTTTGCTTTCAATACTGTAACCAACAAAAATGCATATAACTACCTTATCATCCAATTTTTTGTGTTGCATTTGTGGAACCAAAGCATGAGCTAAACAACCAAAAACGCGCATGTGATCAATAGATGGCTTCTTATCATGCCATGCTTCATGAGGAGTCCTAGATTTTGTAGGACACTTGTTGAGTACATAAGTAGCACACATGATGGATTCAAGCCAAAACGAATGTGGTAAAGATTGACTCTTGACCATAAATCGTGCCATCTCCATAAGTGACCCCTTTTTCCTTTCAGCAACACCATTTTATTGAGGTGTATATGGCATTCTACATTGGTGTTTTATCCCCCATGACTAGCCATAAATGTATTAAGCTCATGAGACGTATACTCGCCCCCTTGATCTAAATGGAGGGTGCCCATAGTACATTTGAGACATTTTCAGTCATATCTAGAAATTGCTTGAATCACATAAACACTTTGGGCTTAGCTTTAAGCAGATACACCCATGCATGCCTTGAGTAATCATCAATGAAAGTTGTGAAGTATAGGTAATTGCCTAAGGACGGAGTTTGCATAGGCCCACAAACATCACTATGCACAAGCTGTAATATGCATGTAGCCCTAACCAAACCATCCTTTGAAAACTTCAAGCTGTGCATCTTACCCAAAGTAAAACCTTCACAAACATGCTTCATAGGTGCCTCAAGAGGTGCAAAGAAGCAACCATATTAGATTTTTGCAAACGCACCAAACTATAAAAATTTAGATCCCCAAAACGTGCATGCCAAAGTTTTGCATCTAAAATAGCCTTTGAATTCACAACTGCATTTGCAAAACTCTACCCACACTTGTCATACGAAGTGAGCTTATAGAGCCCACAACACAAAATACCAGATGCAAAAATTTTGTCACCAAATGTAAGATCTTGAATTGTACATCTATCACCCACAAATTTCACAACAAGATTAAGTCTAGCTAGTGCAGATACAAACAAGAGGTTCTTTTTTATCGTAGTACGTAAAGTGCAACAACAATGTGGAAGAAATTCCATTTAGAGTAGTCATCACAATCTTTCCAACTCATTGTGATAAGAGGCATTGTTGGCACAAGTGACTCTATTTCCATGAGGGATAGACTAAAGAGAGGTAAAAAAATCACGATGTGAGGTAATGTGCTTTGTAGCACCACTATCAAAGTACCACACATGTGAATCTACAACAATTGTCATATATGCATCATGGATAGAAGGATCATAAGTGCATTCTGCACTAAATGCCCACTCTACATCTACAAAAGATTATAACTAGCCTCTTTCTTCTTGGCCTCTTTTGCCTTCAATTTAGGACACTGCTTGATCAAGTGATCATTAGCTCTGCAATAATGGCAATGCGTCTTCTTCTTGCCCTTTTCACCAAAATTTCCAAACAAGGTGCTGCCAGCAGAAGCATTAGTAACATGTGAATTGCCACTCGTTGAAGAATCATGAGAAGTGGCTACATTGTTGTTACCACCTTTTCTTTGAGCAACAATAAAAGCTTGTTCAACTGCAGGTTGTTTAGCCATGTTCTTTCTTGAAAGTGACTCTTGCAATAGCAATGTGCATAATGCATAAAAAACTTGACAAAATCAAGATTTCCTTGGGTCATAAGTCTCCAAATACTAGCAAAAGTCGGATAAGAATCTGGCAATGCATCAAGAACAATGTGCACAAGTGAATTGTCAAAAATGACTTTGCCTACGTAAATGAGTTTCTCATTAGTATCCTCGACACCAACAAGGAAAGTTTCCATGTCATCTTCCTCATGCATAATCTTCAACTCTAGCTCTTTATGCAACAATGCAATTTTAGCGTCATTGCAACTTGCATAAAGACCAAACAAAATATCCCAAGCCTGTTTAGTTGATTTTGTTGCTGAGCAAATGTGAGGAGTAGTAGTGTGCTTCATAGACAATGCAATCAATGCATGAGCCTGCGCATCTCTAACATCCCAAAGAGATTGCTCAGGTGTAGGCAAAACAACTCTAGTAGCAGCAATCCAGCCACCAAAACCTGCAACAACCTCAACAAAGCATGTATCCAGAATATCTGGATAACATTCCAAATTCCCTTTGACACAAGAACATGTTGCATCATGTAAAGCCCACATTGGATTATTGTGCCCATCCAATTTATCCTTAGTAGCAAGCATCTTGAACACATCTGTGTTGTTGTCAGCCATGACAAGTGACTGCACCTAATGTGAAAACTACCCAAAAAGAGATAAAACAAAGTAGGACCAACACGTGCTATATAGCACGACCCAAAGAAGACTGTAAAGGACCTATTCTATAGAAAGTTGCACTGACAAAAATTCTACACAAATGGACGAAATTGCTTTGCACAATACTATCTATGGTGGAACAGAGACCAAAATGAGCCAGAATGGAAATTTTGAGCAAATTAAGCTCTACGAGATTATCCAAAGTATTTGTTGACCTACTGGCGCTCAGCAACGCCCACCCAAATTGGAGAAAGTGAGCAAGTAGGTGCTGTAAACATTGACGACTATACCTGGGAGGATGCAACCTGCTCTGATCCCAATTGTTGGAAATAGGGTTACAAGGAAACACACACAATTTAAGAGACAACAGAGAGTATATTGCTTAGTGCAAAAATGAAAGATAAGTTAGCCCTAGAATGATGGACGCATATACAATGCACTTGAGAAAAAACCTCATTGTGAGGGAAAAAGTTCCTTGACGCACACACCTCACTACCACATATGTATGGTAGCTGCAACCAAGAAGACATTCACAAAAACAAAAAGTGGAAATATTACTTGAGGAGTGCATCTACACTACATTGTTCCAACCAAATTTTGCTTGCAAGTTGAGGACTTCCAATGATGATTGGAGCACCGAGTATTGTGTAATATCAAAAGGGGTTGTTTTAGCACTCGATAGCAACATGTCCTCCATTGCTTGTGCTCATTTAGTGCATGGTCTACAATCCTCTTCACACATGTTGTCTTCATGTGCCAATAACTCATCAACCATGTCAAGCATGTGCTCATCCACAAACTCAAAGTGACCCTAAAAGGTGTGGGGAGGAGTTGTTGAAGTAGAGCTAGTGCCACAATCACTAGGTGCCATGCCTTCACTCACCGCTCTTGCCATTTTCTTTCGTTCTTGCATGCCCTCCCACCTTCTAAATGGCAGAAACAGCCGCCGCTAGTTAAGAAGTTGGCAGCCGGTTGGACTTGTAATTCTCAAAAACAGTTTTTGCGGTAATTTATACAGGGCACAAACAGCTAGAGACACAGTTTAAGGGCTATAAATAGGGCCTATTACTCAATTTTTGGGGACACTTGACACACTTCACTATTACTGCTTGCATCTTGGCGCTCTTTACGCTCTTGTAACTCTAATTAAGCCTAGACTAGACTTGGCTCTCATTATTATACTTGTCTATAGCGATCTGAATACATTCTATTTGTAGTCTCCGATTTTCATGTTCAGTCTCATTTCTAGCTTTGTTTATAGATCAGTTCTAGTATTACATTTAGTTCTAGTCTCCGATTTTCATGTTCAGTCTCATTTCTAGTTTTGTTTATAGATCAGTTCCAGTATTACATTTTAGTTCTAGTCTTGTCTGATCTGAAGTTTTAAGCTGATTTGAACTAACTCTAACTACCAACCTGGAATAGATGTCATAAGTGTTCAACTCATTCCATTTTGGCAATCACACTGGCTTGAGCTAAGTTGCTCTTGACAAATGAACTATCTTCCACTTGGTGTTAGAACTATCAGAGATCAATCATGCGGCCCAAACGAGTTTCACATGACAGAATGCCAATTACCAGATTCATGGCTGATCTAGACCACGTCAACCCAATCTAGGAAGATTAGAGCAAGGCTCTGATACTGAGAGAGAATTTGGGAATGGGACAGAGGTTCCTCTAGGACCAAAAACAACCGATGAATCAAGGGACTCTCAGTATTCAACCCATTCTAGGCACAAGCATGGAGAAAAACAAAGCCGATCTCATGGATCCCAGTGAAGCCAAAAACATGTTGAGGAAAGTAAGGGCAATAAGCAAAGTCATCGATCAACAAGACACAAACCAGTAAAGAAGATGGTAGAAGAAACAATGATTGAGATTTAAAAAGATGTTAACCCTCATGGCTCACGGACACCCATCACCTACGATGGACGCGTATTATATATTTGGTAGAGTCAGGTACCGGGCTTGTCGGACCAATAGGGAAAGGTAGAGTGATCGCCGATGAGAGGCGCACTTTAACTTGGACATTCAAGGGATTAGTTGGTTAAGCATGGGCGCCCAAGTGTGAATGGGGTGAGCTCCTATAAAAGCCAACTAAACCTAATTTTTACTCATTCTCTCATTTGTGCAATTGAAGAGTGCTCTTGCTCCATCTCCATCTTCTTCTTCTTCACCTCCTTGTGTGTGTGTGTGTGAGAGAGAGAGAGAGGGAGAGTGTGTGTGCGATCGAGCATTACGAAGGCACGACGGCGGCGAAGCGGTTGAGCGCAGCACGACTGCAGCTTCTTCTTCATCGCGGCGAGGAATCCACCACGAAGGCGAGCGTAGAGCGGTGAGTGACACACCCTTTGTTTTCTTGAGCTTGCTAGTTTAGGCTTGTTGTGTGCTTGGAGCCGTTTGTGGCTCGCATACGGTGTATTGGCAAGTCCCTTGCTTCGACAGTGCGGCAAGGAGCGCACATTTTTGGCGCCGCTGCCGGGGATATGCCCTACACTAAGCTCGGTTAGCACTTTACGCTTCCTTGTGGTGCAATTTGTATCATAGGAAAGGCAGGGAAGGAGTGTGTGGAGATTTATGTTTTTTGCGTTTTCTGCATTTGCTGTCAAGTTTCAATTTCTGCTATTGTCTGCGTTTTTTCAATTTCTGCAATTTCTGCGTTTTCAAGTTCGGCGTTTTCAATTTCTACAATTTTCTGCATTTCTGTCAATTTTCTGCAATTTCTGCGTTTTTTCTACAAGCCCAAGCCCAAGCCCAAGCCCAAGCCCAGGCCCAGGCCTCAGTCCTCAGTCTTATGATATATGCTACACTCACTCTTATATATATACCCTACTCCCTCAAGAGAGAATGAGAGCATGTGGGACAAGTCCTCCACTCTCCTCCTTTCTCTTCCCACTTGCACCCTTAGACTTTCTAGTTTGGGCCTAGTTCCCTACTGGAAATTGACAGTTTTAGTGATTTCGAGGGCATAGAGTGACCAAACGGAGGGCTGTAAAGCATGGCACGACCCTCTGACCGATACGCTCGTTTTGAGCTATCACACGGCCCATTCCACGACACGCTCTAAAAAATCTAGCAAAAAAACAAACAAAAAACACGCTAAAAACAAGTCACAAGGCCTCCTAGAGCAGCTTTTTGACACCTTAGGGTATCAAAAGCACATGCACTTACGCTCTGGGCGGGTGCTAGAACACGAGCATATTGAGGGTGCCTCTGTTCATACGGACACCCATTACCCATCCACGATAAGCTCTAGACCCTCAGCGGGGACACAAGGTAGCACCACCCAAGACCCTAAAATAGCCGCTAGTGATTCCTCCTCCGACTCAGAAATCATGGAAGCATACCCTAACCAAAACACTGAGAGAGAAGGCCATGCACCTCCCGAAGCTCCACAGCCTAGTACTAGTATGTTTAGCCGTTTCATGGAAACATTAGGTAGAGCTACTCGCTCGGAACCTGAGGCAAATGAAGCACACGAAGGGGGTGGGGAAGTGGACTCTCCTTTCACATCGCACGTGGACCCCACACCCCCAAAGAGTGTCCATGTGGATATCCTGCCAACTTCTTACCAAGAAGGCCCTGTTGAGCTGCCTCCTTCAGAAGTTCCCTCTAGAGTACCGTTGGTGACAAGTAAAACCACGGGGAGCAACATTGCTTCTACCTCACAAGAAACCATTAACACGTCGACTCTAAAAGGATTGTTCATTAATGATCATTGGACATACGACCTCCACACTGAGGTGTTGACGGATCTACACTCTGGCCACGCCTACCATGTAGGATGGATAGAGATTGTACAATCCACCTCTAGTGCCACGAGCATCGAAGATCAACAGAAAATGATCTGTAATGTTATCCATGGCATTATTCAATCAGAAAGGCAAAACCGAGGGGTAAATATACTCTCAACTGGCCCCATGAGATTTCTGGATACGAGCAAGGCTCAACAGCCTACTCTATCACAAATGGAGACTCCTCTAATGAGCCCCATGGACCCATCTTACGTCATTTCACATGGGGTCTCTATGCAATCTGAGCCTCCGAGCGAAAACTTTAGCTTCCCTAACTTGGCTCAACCCTCTATTAAGGAAAACATAGTGCTCACTCCAGGGATAAGCCTAACAGAGAATGTACCGATGACATCTACGGTTAGCGCAGTGCCACTACCTAGTGTCGTAGTACCTAATATGGGGCCTCGACCATATGTGCCTCTAGCCCCTTATGCACACATGGCCCCCACACCTCCAATTGTACCACTTGCTTATGCTCCTCGAGTGCCGCTCCCTAGCTCTTATCCGAGTGGACCGATGCCCGGCTATGTTCCATATCCTGCATCATCCACACATATGTCAAGACCGGTACCCGTTCCTCTCCCACATATGATTCCAAGAGTACCTCCACCGGCCCTACCTCCTCACATAGGTGACTTGGCAGCGTTTGCTCAAACCATAGGTCGATCTATCGCGGAAAATATGCGTCATGCATCTGATAGAGAGCCTAGAAGTAAGGCAGTACAAATTGCCAAACTCACGCAAAAATTCAATGGGGACGAAGATGCTAGGAAACACATTGAAGTGTTTGAACAAGTATGTGATTCCTTAGGGAAACGCAACGAACTGCATAAGTGCAATGCCTTAAGCTTGACATTAAGTGGGAAGGCTGGAGATTGGTATAGGACCCTAAGGGTGGACGAGAAAACAATCTACCCTACCCTTCGAAGGTTGTTTCTAAAGGAGTACATACGAGAAGGTGTGCTTTGGGGTGTAGCATCTCAGCTACAGAAGGCCGAACGTAAGGAAGGAGAGTCAGTAAGGGACTTCATTAGTCGTCTAAAGCACTTCAACTCTCGCTGCCCTGTAAATGAGCGCTTCAACAATAACCAACTGCTTGATCGATTCATTCGAGGGTTGAGGAATGAAGGAATCTATAATGGACTAGTGATTAGAGGTATCACAACCTGGGAAGATGTCACTGCCAATGCAATCCAACTAGAGGACAACTTGATGATAGCAGGCATGAGGGTGTCTACTGACATGAGATCCACTAGCTAACAAGCCATTGAGTATGAACCCATGACTGCAAAGCCCATTGCCAATGAGCCAAAGGTATTTGAGACATTCTTGACAGACCTCACCAAGGCAATCCAAGAGTCTCTTAAGGATAATCGACCCCCTCAAAATAGTCACATGTATCCAAGAAGGGAGCAACAATGGTGTTCCATTTGCTTAGGTCCACATAGCACTAGTGAGTGCCCTACGTTTAGAGTAAAATTTAATGGAACTTGTAACGCATGTGGTAGGTATGGTCACCAAGCTAAGGATTGTTTAATGATCAAACGTATGATGGCAAATAGACCACCTGTAGCCTGGACGGATGCGCCTCGAGCTCCTGTATTGATGCCTACTCCACCTGTTGAGCAACTACCGCAACACATGGTCCCTAGATCTCAAAATGTTGTACAAGCTACACCGTTACCACCTCCTGTGCTAGGACCGCAGCCCCCGCATCCAAGAGTCGCCCCTATGAACCAAGTGGGTTGCGAGCCATCAAATGCTTATGCAGATGGCTGTGAGGAGGAAATAGACACTAGTATTGCCTACGGACTTGATACATTGGAAGAATGTCCTATATACTACATGGAAGATTGTTGGGGACAAGTCAAGCCGGTTTATCAAGCTGCTGCTCTCGCATCCAGAGGTCAAAATATCAACACCCAGGCTAGGAGGCCACCTCTTCAATGCTATGAGTGTGGTGGACCACATCGAGTAGCGGAGTGCCCTATTAGGCTGCAAAAGAATGCTTCACAGATGCAAGTGAATCAAAGGAGCACGTCTGCAATGCCAATACTCACATGTAATCGTTGTGGCATAGATCACTTGATTGCCCAATGCCCCTATAACCCAAATGCGCCTAAAATCACACCCCTAAATTTGGTCGAAATTGCTAGTGTGACATCGCCAATACCACCCGTCGCACCCGCTTATGCGATTACACGGTCCATGCTTCAAGGGCCAGGACATATCCTCGAAGAGAGAGATACCGCGTCAGTTATCCAAGCAAAGAAAAAGAAGACACGAAGGAAGAAGTCGCAGAATACGGAAAATTCAAAGCCAAGTTCCAAAACAAACATAGGAACAGGAGATGACCCCGTGTATATGAATGACCTCGAGGATGATTCAGATTCAGTCGAGACAATGGAGACTAGAACCAATACCACAAAGGGAAAGACCGACAAGGAAAACCGTAACATGGGACCAAATGAAAACCGAATAAGAGAAAATCATAAAGAGCCTCTGAAAACACCACAAGTGTTTCCAAATCCAATCCACGACCCCCAAGATAAATCGCAGGGGCAAAAAGGGAAAAATCGTAAAAAGAAGATTGGGACGTACCCAAACCCAGTAGATGAGATTGAGCAGGTGAAACATCTAAGAGGTTTAGTGGAGGAGACTCAAAGGAAACTAGAACCAGAACCCATGCAGGTCAAAATTCATGACACAGTGTTTCCCACGCAAGTTCATCCACCCCACATGAACCATAGACCGTTAGCCATATCTAGTATCATCCAAGAAGGGAGTGAGGACAGGACATCAGAAAGTGAGCATACACCCTTCTTGTTGGAAAGGATGTTTAACGAAGGAATACCTGATCCCATTGAGGAATATGAGATTCCATCCTCACCAGTTCCTAGTCAAGGACCTACACCCTGCAAAACGCCAATGAATGTTGCCAAACTAGTGGACTTCATGTCTTCTAAGGTCCGAACCAGGATCATAGCAAAGCTATATGGAGATCCTGAGTTATTCCTTGCACTTCGAGCATTCCTTAACGGAGAGCTACGAACGGGATTACCGCAGTTTGCGCAACCAAATAGGCCTGACTCGATTATGATTGATGAGGAAAATCATGTGCAATCACTTGACTTAGATGAACACGAGTCTGTGATCGAGGTACCCATTAACGAATTAGGGCAGTATTTTGAAGGCGACGAGTCTAATGCGACCCTACCCATCACTACCAAGGGATTAACTATAAAGGGAATTCTTGATGGTGGTGCGGGAGTTAGCATCGTTACAAAAGATTGTTGGGAATCCATGGGAAAACCCCGCCGCAGTGTTACTAACATTGTGGTAAAGATGGCAAATGGTACCATAGCCAAACCTATGGGGATGCTCAAGGATCTTAAGATCAAAGTTCTAGGACACAAGGTACGACATACGTTCATTGTAATGGATTTCTCTAAACACCTTATGTCATATGAAATGATTTTAGGACGACCATTCATGAGGGAAGCACAAATGGTTCACGATTGGTCTAAAAATCATGTCTACTTGCAATTCCAAGACTCTGTCCTTAGAGTGGATTTGGTGACTGGTAAGGTACACCCCTTAGGGAGTAAAACCATTATTGATCATCGCTCTGACACCACAGTTCACTCGGCCCCACTACAATATTGTTACACTTGTAAGAAGGATACAGACATTGGCCAAGATTCTCCTTACATGGATGTGTTACCGGGTATGACGGAATCAGACAATGTGGATTGGGTCCACCTAGCATCAACCATAGACACTTGGGGAAATAGGGGGACGACCTGGGTAACACTTGAGGGGGATGAAATGCCTATACCCTTAAATATGCTACAAGCAATGCATATCGCTTCCGACAAGACTCATCCTAATGTAACGAAGAAAACATACAAGTGGGTCCCTAAAGCTTCTTTAGTGACCATAGCTAGTGCTAAAAAACAGAAGCCTTGTAAGAAACGTACCACTCGCTCCAAGAAAAGTAAGAAAATGTTGCGTTGGATTCCTAAACGACTATTGGAAGCCCAAGGCTACTATCAAGGAAATGATCAAATCTGGGTGCCAAAACGTAGATTGTGCTCTTACCTATCACCTGACCCAAGTGAGCCCAATCCTGTAGCTCCAAAACGAATCAATGATCATGGAAAGAAAAAAATCACAGAATGCTACACACCCGCTCCCGAGCTAGTTTGGGTACCAAAGAAAGAACGATTTGTTCCACCTAGCTCAGGAAGGGGGGAGTCCCATGAAGATTCTAGCTCCTCATGTAATACATCCATAGAGGTAAAAGCTTCTACACAGCCTCCATCTATAGTAGTGGACCTCCATGAAGCTACCAAAGAATCCACACCTCCCAGTGTTCAAGAATCACCTAATGAACCACTTCAAGTTCAATCCTGGGAGAGTACCTTACCACCCTTGCAGCTTGACAAGGCACCTAGGGTAATAGAAAACTACTGGCAAAAATCCTCACCTATTACCAAGTGGAATAATTGGTTTCAAAGGGTGACAAGCTCATTTCAAACGGTATGATCTACCCAAGGAAGGGGGGAGTGTTTGCTGACAGTCATCATTCATTTGTTTCCCTCTCAACCTTTTTCCCTGACCTATCAATTCCGATCTTAGGGAATGTACATATAAAGCTTTATACTCACAAAAAAAAAAAAAGAGCAAGAGCAATTAGCAAACGAGTATGCACATTAAAAGTCAAAACATTGACTCAGACCTACACATGTCACATCTGGTACAGTGAAACAGAAACCTATGTCATAAAACACCTTTGATCCTCATCACTTGAATGATGGAGGGTAGGTAAGATTAGTACGATAGGAGTGTTTCTGTTTTAGAGTTGAGTGATTAGAAAAGTTCTCTTTTCCCACTGATGTGCCTCCTAGAGGTATTGTTTGTGTTTCATAGTGTGTACAGGAACGTGTTGCTAATGATAGGATTTGGATCTTCATGGAACCTTCAAATCAAGCGCGACCATCAACACAAACAGGTGTTTCTTGTCCATTAGCATTGCCCTTATCTTTTTGCATCTATGATTGTCTGCCTTGATTGTGATTGGTAGCATAATATTCAGTGCATTTGCTTAGTATCAAACATTTAATTCAATGTAATGTTTTGTCATAATCACTTGTCTAGGTTTAAAAATCAAGCAGTCCGACTAAGCTACTTTGACCAAGCTAGGTGTTAAAGATCTTCTCTTAATACCATGGGGAATGCCTTCCTAATAAACAATGGTTACTTAGGTTCTTAATCCGATTTAGGCAGCATTGTATGAAATGTACTAGGGCTTTCTAGTGGGCTTAACCCTATTGATCTTTAGCTTAAGTATTATAAAGGGAGTTTACTAATGTGATGAGCCTGGGGAGGGTAACAGTGTTATATGACCCCGCAAAGTTACAACATTTAAATGCTGAAAATGAACAAGCAAAAAATCAAAGTGCCACAATGTAAAATTTTAAGCTGGAAGAGAAATCTCAGCTTGATTTGGTACTTCACTCACATGTATCGCCTATGGTACTAGAGCCCTAGAGGTTCCCAGTGTGGGCGCTTTTCCTTGAAAAGCAAAAAACCCAAGGCATACAAAATAAGCACACACATCATAATTGAATCAATGTGAAAAGACTTTGGGGGGTCAAAGAAAAAGTAATCAGTAAGGCGATGATTTCATGAGAAATTCCTTTTATGGTAGCTTAACTACAAGGTTTTCTAGATATAGCCTCTATTCAGCCCTTGAACATGAATACTTGGCTCTCGCGATTAAACAACTTAATTGACCACAAAAAATTAAGAAGCTTACCCATGGTATTAATATTCGATCTCTAGTGCTTTTCGACCGTCAAATTAGCGACCCCAGACTTGTTTAATTTTCTACCTTTACATATGTTTATGCATTTGATTACATTGCAATTTAATGTTCATTGCTAACAAATTGTTTGAAATTCTTTTACCAATCAATGTGTCTACCTAAAACTGCATATGCTTTTTATGAGAATGCAATTACTGTGCCAATGTTGTTTGATTTTGCAGTGACTGAAGAAGGCTAAGGACATTCATCTCAAATGCTCTTCCACCTCGACGAACCAGCTTCAACTCAATAGCTTCCGAGGACGGAATCTACATCAGGAAGGGGGGCATGTTAACCCTCACGGCTCACGGACACCCATCACCTACGATGGACGCGTATTATGTATTTGGTAGAGTCAGGTACCGGGCTTGTCGGACCAATAGGGAAAGGTAGAGTGATCGCCGATGAGAGGCGCACTTTAACTTGGACATTCAAGGGATTAGTTGGTTAAGCATGGGCGCCCAAGTGTGAATGGGGTGAGCTCCTATAAAAGCCAACTAAACCTAATTTTTACTCATTCTCTCATTTGTGCAATTGAAGAGTGCTCTTGCTCCATCTCCATCTTCTTCTTCTTCACCTCCTTGTGTGTGTGTGTGTGAGAGAGAGAGAGAGGGAGAGTGTGTGTGCGATCGAGCATTACGAAGGCACGACGGCGGCGAAGCGGTTGAGCGCGGCACGACTGCAGCTTCTTCTTCATCGCGGCGAGGAATCCACCACGAAGGCGAGCGTAGAGCGGTGAGTGACACACCCTTTGTTTTCTTGAGCTTGCTAGTTTAGGCTTGTTGTGTGCTTGGAGCCGTTTGTGGCTCGCATACGGTGTATTGGCAAGTCCCTTGCTTCGACAGTGCGGCAAGGAGCGCACAAAAGATAATGATTGGAAGCTGATACACACCATTATGGTAAAAGAAGATCCAAAGACAAGAAACCAATTCACAAAACCAGAACGAAGCAAAGTCATCGATCAACAAGACACAAACCAGTAAAAAAGATGGTAGAAAACACAATGATTGAGATTGAAAAAGATAATGATTGGGAAGCTGATACAGACCATTATGGTAAAAGAATATCCAAAGATAAGAAACCAATTCACAAAACCAGAACCAGTCCCAATGAACATTCCACCAACCTGAAAATTTCATTTCCAATTTTCAAAGGAGGCAAGAAGGATGACCCAGATGTCCACATCCAAGCCTTTGAGCAGTATGTTGAACTCAAGGATATTGACGAAAATGAATAGGTGAATATTTTCCCAGACGCTAAAGAAGGCAGCCAGGAAATGGAACTACCATTACCAAGATTTCCAGCTCAGGTCCAATAATAAGCTCATTAAGGCGTTTTGCTTGGAATAATTTAGATAACATAGGAGATAAGGACATACTATGCAAACTAGATAAGATTAAGCAAGGGAAGTTGCCGATCAAGAGCTATGTGAAAAAGATTAAGGAACTGACCAGACAACTGCAAGAGCCTCCATAAAAAAAATGGATGCGAGCCTAGTTCCTAAATGGATTCATAAGAAAAAAGTTAAGGGAACAGGAGGTTCCAACACCTACAAACAAATTTGATGAGCCGAGGCAAAGGGCACTAAAATTGGAGTAGCAACCAAGAAGGAGAAAGGACACAAAAAGAGATAATCCAATGATAGTGAGTCATCACTCGAGTGAGAATTGAGGAGTACTTCCAGCTCATCTGAGAGTGACTTAGATGAAAAAGGAAAAGCCAAGAAAAAGGGGTCATGGACCAGAAAGATGGAGGAGATGTCAAAGTAAACTGTTGATGTAAGGTCTCTACCACCTTAGCAAAGGGGGTATCTATGCAAATAAATAAATAAAAATTTATCAGGCCATTTCGATCATAAATAGAAAGTTTCTATTTTTAGCAATTATTCACCTCCGATGAGTTACTGATTTATCTATTAATGTATGCTTTTCAAAAGTGGAACTTTTTAAGTTTTGAGGTGCTTGCACCTATCTAAACGCTATCGTCTCATCTAAATCTACCTTACCCTGAATTTATATAAAAATAGTTGTCTGCTCCAAAAATTGCTAAATATAGCAGGTGTGTGCATCTAATGCCTTAGCTCGACCTCCCCAAGCTCTTCTTTATAATAAAAAAAATCAAAATTGAATTCTGATAAGCTAAGCTCACCCTAGTTAATTAATCCTTATTTTAAAGCTAGTAGATTTAATTTGTAATTCTGAAGTATACATGTGAATGTGCAAGTGCATGGACATGTATGTGCATGTGTATGGATACCCATGGATGCCCATAGGATGACCCATAGCCATGGACCCATTTGTTTTGGAAAGAATGACTCTAAACATGGGGTTACATGAGGTGTAGTACCCAAAATTGGCATGGAAGGCTTAGGGAATGGGTACTTTTGACCTTTCTTGGCAAGCAAGTGAGGTTAGAACACCTCCACATGTGAGAATAGCAAGAGGGTCCCCCCGATGAAGCTAGGGGCTTGCTTGGGAAGCAAGGGGCCGGTTTAAGTGGGGCCCTCGCTTGCTAGAATCTATATAAAGACCCTTCTCTCACATATTGTACACACACGCAAGACAAGGAAATTTTGTTGTTGTGGCAATTCATTGGTGAAGCAACCCCAAAGCCTTCCTAGGCACCTTACGGTAATGTATTTTGTTGCGTCAATTTACTTCTATGTCAAACTTCTCTTCTCTTCTTGCGAAACTCCCAAAATAATACTATTAATTCTTATTCTTATTTATTTATCTAAAGCCAACTGGGAGGAACAACAATTCTACTAATGAGAATGGCACCCAAGAGAACCCGTTTTGGTGGTTCGCACTATCACGATGCTCGAACTAGTGATGGAAAAGGCAAAGGGAAGGCCTCTATGAATGAAGAAGTGACAATCATCGTGCAAAGTAATGCCATCACTCATGAGAAGGTAGGAAATTTTTTTAGCTATTCAATGTTCGTTGCATCACGAGTAATTAGAAAGGAAAAATTACCCTATAAATATTGGGTCACTCCCAATTGGAGACTACATCATTTGAGCTTGCTATTTTCTTAAGTTTGAATTATTAGGAAATAATTGTTTGATGATATAGTGTTTGAAGTAGGAAAGGATGTTTTCTTAGGAAGGACTCTCTCAACCTTATTTCATTTTATTCCAAAATTGATTTAGTCTAAACTCCCCTTTGATCATAGGGAGGTACCTCGTGTTTCTACGCAGGAGTTGTGCATTTCTATGTACGATGATGACCCATTTTTGTGAGGCAGCTTAGTTCATTTCTATGGACATATGATGTGACTCACCCAGAGGGTTACTCCAGGAGGTGTAGTACTTATTGGTTGTATGGGCAACCAATGACAACACATGGAGTGAACATCCACTGGAAGAAGTTTACAATTATGGAGTATTGGAATAACTATGAAGTAGTGTTGTATGTTGAGTTTTTCCTAGGAAAGATTGTCTTTGTGCCAATCTTTACTATTTGAAGGGCTGTTTAAATGAACTTGTGTTGGGAACTCTAATAAAGAACTACATTTTATGAATAACCATGTGGTAGTAATTAGGAAACAAGATTAAAGTGTGAGCGTGGGGGTGGAAAGTGGGGACTAGCTCAGGTTGCCATGTGAATGGATGGGCGGTCTTGATTAGTCAAGAATCTCTCTTTTCCCTATTTGTTTAGCAAAAGAAAAATTAGAACCTCATTGCATCAAGAGCCAATAAGTCTCAACTGTCCGTGCCTCTGAAAGCTATGCGAAAAAAGGCATTTGAGTTTCTCTCTTTTGGAAGATGGGATCTAGGAACGTTTAAATATTTGTGAGAGATCATGCTTCCCTTGTGAGACAAGACTAGGAAACCTATCTAAAGGCTCAGACTTGAGTTACCTTGTGACAGAAGCCTGTCCATTGGAATCGATACTATCTTGACTTTTTCCTTTTTCAATCAGAATCACACAATTAGATTCTATGCTCTATAAAAAATGACCTTGGCTCATTAACACCTTCCAGATCTCCAAGCGGCTTGATGGCACATTTCAAATAAAGGCAAGTACTGGCATTTTCTCCATATGCTCCTAATGAGAGTTTAAAGAGCTTACTTAAGGTAAATAGATTGAAGATATGAGCTTTATTACATACTTAATGGAGACTTTCTCGATGCCCGACTCAAGGTCTCCTTCCACCACTGAGAACCTATGCTTAAAAAGGCACTACCCAACCCTAGCAACCTGGGCTCTAGTAGCATGTTAAATATTAATGATTCAAGTGAACTAGGGTGGGTGACGCCTAACCATGCTCCATAAGTGAGAGAGATAATGTGAACAAAAGATGTGACTCAAGCGAGTTAGGTTCCAACATGGATTGGCTTGGACTCATAAACACGATCTTGAGTTAAGTGCCAGTGGTCACAAGTTCACAAGAAGCATTGCACCTCATGTACACAAACTTTGTTGAAATTTCATTGAAAAATGGGCCTCTTTTATAGCAGGCCATACACTACTACATTGCATATGGGTTTTGTGTGCCTTCACCTTCTACTAAATTCACCATAATCTTCAACAGAGTGGATTTCCAAACAATAAGTGTGTCAATGTTAGCACTAGTCTAGCGAAGCCACTTCCTTTTGAGCTATAATTTCATCTCACTTCTGAATGAAAATCCAAGCATGCCCAAATCCTGTACTTTTGATTATTCTTATGGAGTTGTAAAGTTGATAGGCGGGGCTATGAGCTTCCATTTTGTAAGTAGGACTTACCCAGATATGATCTCACTTCCCATCCTATCCCAAATTTGAGCCAATTTGTCAATTTTAAACCTTGGACCAATTTTTTTAAAAAACATTATAAGTTTTGGATGAAAAGTACATTTTATCTTTGAGCATTGTGTACCTTTCCTCTTTCTTCCAATGCTCATATCTCCCTCGTGGAACATTCGTTTGAAGTGCCATGTGCTTCTACCTATTCACATGTGAAAGCTCTACATATAATGACATAAGTTTCTTGTGATGGTTCTTTGAAATTTGTGTTGCTAGTCCTCTTGATAATTAGCTCATAACTCACAAAATAAGCATATAAATTTCATTTTAGCTATGGAGGGGTATTGGAGCACCAATGCTCAGCTATTGATCGTATTATGAGCTGAAATGGGTTAGGTCAAAATAGCCTTGTAGATAAGGGCAAGTGGTTGAAATGTGGATTTGAGACCCTAGGCACTTGTGTTTAGACTCTGTTTACTTGACCTATGAGTTTGGTGATGTTTGGAGCTCGTTTTCTTTGTGAGTCGTCAAGTTTTGCTTGCCAATGTGACAATTGGCTAGTGTTGTTTGACATACAAGGGAGTGTTCCATTGAGTAGATAAGGATTGAGTGTGTTTTCCTAGAGATTAACAAGCTCTTGTAGCCTTCATGCACTAGTCGTGCCAGCTACGTCCCAGGGATTGACATTTATGTATGTGGTTCTTGCTATGTCTACAATAAGATAGAGTGAGGCTTCGCAGCCCCATAGATTTGACACCGTTGCTAGGGACAAGGTGATCTAAACGAAGAAACCTCAGTGCTTGGATATAATTTTCCATCACTTCCTTTAGGTTAACGTAGAGAAAACCATTATTGTATAGAAATCACATAGTTGAGGAGTGTCGTCTTCGGCTGTAGAGGTGACTTGGGAGTAGTGATACTTGTTGAGGACCTTTCGGCATAGAGTAGATTGTTTTTGAGTGGTTAATGAGTTGCACCATGTCAGATTCTAAACGTTAACACTCAAATTATTAAGAGCAGCTCGTTGAATGGCTGCTGCAGGGTAGCGATTGTGTGTGTGTGTGTGTGTGTCTCGATGTGTGTTGGTGTGTGTGCGTAGTCTTCTTTTTTACCTTCTCCATCACCTGCGCACTCTACAGTACAACCATGTTCAATTTTAGTGCCCGAATGATTTCATCTGTAGACCTATTTACTGGACCCGGCCTTGTGGCCATGAGATGCTCTAGCCCTCTTTGGAACTTTATCCTCCTCATCATATTGAGGGTTTTCTCGGGTCCTCTTTGGAGCAACGACTTCTATCCTTATAAAAAGGACATCTACTTATTAGGCAAATTATCAAAAAACTATTTTTTACCATATCGAAATTCACATCCCAAAGCATCACTTGCATATGCAAAAACAAGGTGAATTCTCTCTCAAATAGAACCATAGTGTGCCATACATAGCCAAAGATGCAAACCGCATCACTCTCTACAATGTAGGAATCATATTGCAAAACTTCGATATGTCCAAATTATTGGCAGCCTGCTGCAAAAAAATTCAGCACTCAAAATTTTAAAGTTTTGATATGACCAATGCATTTGGATCGTTCCAAAACCACATGGTAGACTCCTGGATTATGTATATCCAAGTCCGGGTGTGAGATATATGCCAAAAACATCGGTTTTTGGCCCAAAAACGCAGCATAAAGTTAATGTTGTTGCACCTGCTGTAATTTTGATCAGAATTTTAGAAAATGGACATACCATCATATCCAAAATGTTCCAAAACCCCAACCTAGACTCCTGGATTGTATCCATCCGACTCCGTATGACGGAGATATGCAAAAAACAAATTTTTTGGGAGCCAAAAACAGCAAAAAGGAGCTGCAACACTTCTTGATCCTGTTGTTTCTCTGCAAAATTCAGCATTGGCTTGCTACACAAGCTCTATATAATCTGAATATACATGTCTAAGCTTGGATATGATGTCATCGAGCCGGATCCACCGTCATCGAGCTCAAGCCACCATAGTCGAGCTCCGTCGCTTCCGTCTCGCCGAGAAGCCGTCACGCGCAGGTCACCAAAGCTCTGATACAACTTGAAGAGTATGTGTACGGGGATACATGCATGCACGATATGGTGTGCGTGTGAGAAGGAGAGAAGGAGAGAGTACACAGTGTGTGGGTGGAGCAAGACTCTAGTATAAGAAGCCATCACTCGTGCATCGCCAAAGCTCTGATACCAGTTGGAGAGTGTGTGTATGCGAATGCATGCGTGCACGATATGGTGTACATGTGGGAAGAAGAGAAGGAGAGATTACATAGTGTGTGGGTGGAGCAAGACGCTAGTATGACCTACCTCTTATTATTTGTATATGTACACAAGAATAAGGTATCAGTGGGTGGGCGCCCATAGCGTGGGCGGTTGGGCAAGGCACAAACTCTTGTACCCCAACACATTGCATATGCACTCCCTTGACTTGTTTGCACTGGTGCAATATTCCTTTGCATTATAATATGACACTTAGCTACTTGATGTAATCCACCACATTTGTAGCATTGAAGAGGCGGTCTCTTGGCAATGATATTGATGTTCTGGCCTCTTGTTGCAAGAGCAATATCTTGATATACAGGCTTCACTTGTCCCCAATGATCCTCCATGTAGTATTGGGGACACTCCTCAAGATTATTTACTCCGTAGGTGATACCTGAGTCTATGTCATCTTCGCAGCTCAAATAAGTACTAGTGGCTCACAACCTACTTGGTTCGTAGGGGTAACTCTCAGATGTGGAGGTTGTGGTCCTAGCACTGGAGGGGGTATGGTGTGGTTTGGACAAAATTTTGGGTTCTAGGGACCATATGATGCAATGATTGCTCAATGGGTGGGGCAGGCATTAATGCAGGAACTTGAGGCGAGTCAGTCCAGGCTAAGGGTGGTCTATTTTCCATTACGCGTTTAAGCACTAGGCAATCCTTAGCTTGATGGCCATACCTACCACACGCATTGCAAGTCCCATTAAAATTCACTCTAAAGGTAAGGCATTCATTGGTGCTTTGGTCCCAAGAAAATGGAGCACCATTGTTGCTCCCTTCTTGGATACATATAATTATTTTGGGGAGTACAATTATCCCTAAGGCTTTCTTGGATAACCTTGGTGAGATCGGCCAAAGTCATCTCACATATCTTTGGCTCTTTCACGATTGGCTTTAGGGTCATCGGCTCATATCCAATTGCTGCAAGCTGGTAGCTTTTGGCTCAACGAAAACTTTTTCTCCTTCAATCATTAGATGGTCTTTCAACTGGATTGCATTGGTGGTGACTACTTCCCAAGTAGTGATACCTCTAATGACTAGGCCATTATAGAAATCCTCAGTCACAATCCCCTAATGAATATATCAAGCAGTTGGTTATTGTTGAAATGCTCATTTGGATTATAGCAAGAATTCAAATGCTTCAAGCAACTAATAAAGTCTCTCACTGACTCACCTTCCTCCGGTTGGGCTTTCTGGAGTTGAGATGCTACGTCACAAAGCACTCCCTCTCGTATGTACTCTTTCAAGAACAATCTCCTAAGATTAGGATAATGTGTGCACTCTTCATTCTTTAGGGTTCTATACCAATCCCCCGCCTTTCCACTTAGAGTCAAGCTTAAAGACTTGCACTTATGGTTCATTATGCTCTTCCAGGGAATCACATATGTGTTAAAATACCTCTATATGCTTTCTAACATCTCCGTCTCCACTAAATTTTTGTCTGAGCTTGGCCACTTATAATGCCTTACTTCTAGGCTCTCTATCAGGCCTGCTATGCATATTTTCAACATTAAATCGACCGATAGCTTGAGGAAATGTTTCAGGTCACCCAAGTGAGTAGGTATAGTGGGAAGAGGTGCTCTTGGGAATGCATGTGGAATGGGGGTTGGCGTTGGGTTTGGCATATGGGCGATTCTTGGGTCCCAAGCTTGGTACGATGTTGCACATGTGGTGTCCCAAAGTTCATATGTGTGGCCCTAGGCATAGCAGACACAGGATGTGACATGTTAATGCTACATGACATGGACCCACTAGAATAAGGGCTTGGATAGGGTGGTCGTAGAGTGTAAGCTGTCGAAACAATTCGGGATGTAGGAGCTATATGGCATGAGGGCTAGCAATTACATATGATTGATATACAATTGTAGGTATTGTTGTAGGCATTGTGCTACTAGGTAGTGGTGCTTTACTAACAAATGAGGTCCAGGGTTTAATTTTTGCCATGCTCATTATTGGGATATACAAGGTAGCCGTAGTGTCTTTGAGGGAAAGATGAGCCAAATTTGGAAAGGTAAAACTATCGCTTATGGGCTCAGACTGTATCAAGACTCCATGCGAAACAACATATGAAGGATCCATGGGACTTACTGAGGGAGTCTCCATTTGTATATAGTCGGTTGTTTTGCCTTTTTCGTATCCAAGAATCTCATAGGATCCATCAAAGGAATGTTAATTCCCTTTTTTTCCCTCTCCAATTGGACAACCACATGGATGACATCAAAGACCATCCGTTGTCGCTCCTCTAGACTTGTGGCCCTAGACATGGATTGTACAACCTCTAACCAACCCACATGGTATGTGTAGCCCATGTACATGTTAGGCAAAGTATCAGCTCGCAAGTCATACTCCCAATTTTCAGTGAGAAATACCCCCTCTCTACCTGGAGTGTTGGAGGTTCCCCTTGAATCGAAGGCATTATGGTTCCCTATGGTCTGACCTTGAGTGATTGCTGATTCGGGAGCACTTGGTTGCTTGTCTGGCATGATTGTTTTCATAGGGGTCTTTGCTTTCGTGCCTTGGTGTTGCTCTATTATACGTAGGCTCTCAATTCCTTTTCCCTAGCTGCTTGCATATATCGTTTGACCTCTTTTACTTCGGCAAGACTCCCACCATCAGGTAGTAGACCTTCAGAGGGTGATGGCTTGGTAGGGCCTTTAGTGAACGCAGGTGGTAGGATATCGACATGGAAAGTCTTGGGGAGTACAAAGGTATACATGAGAAGTGAAAAGTGAATCTACCTCTCCATCACCTTCGTTTCCTTCACTAGTTGTAGGCTCCGAACGAGTGGCTCGACTAATGGTTTCCATTAGGTGACTAAACACACTAACACTTGTTTGTGGGCCGAGATAGAAACGTTTTGGTTTGTATTTTCAGGGTCTAGGGTAGGGTGTCCTCCATCATGTCGGAATCACAGGAAGAGTCAGTAGCCACCGTGATGTGTGGGTCTTGGATTGCACTAGATTTGGGTCCCAGCCGAAGGCCCGAAACCTAACGTGGGTGGAAAATAGGTTCCTGTGTAATTTGAGGCACTCTCTAATTTCTCAGACTCTAGCACTCATCCAGAGCATAAATACATGTAATTTGTGTACCCTAGAAGTGTTGACGAGTACCCTAAGAGGCCTCACCACTAGCTATTTCGATCATTTTTACTTGATTTTCTCGTTTTTAAACCCTTTTTATGTGCGTGATGCGGAATGGGTCATGTGATAGCTCAAAACAAGTGTATTAATCGGAGGGATGTGGCGTAATTTACAACACACAATTTGGCTATCAAAAACTCTCGTGACCCCCAAAATAGTCAATTTTCTACTTGGGCATGTAGGCACGAGAGGGAAAGTCTAAAGGAAGCTAGTCGAGGGAAAAGGTGAAGCCTAGATCCCACATGCTTCCTTTTTACCTTGAGAAGTAGGATATATATATAACATGAGACTCACTAATCCTTCACTTGAAAGGAAGCTATGGAGGACCCTACTTCCTATATATATAAACTAAAACCAAGACCAAGGTCGGGGCCAATGGGGCTCTTTCTTTTTCTTGCCTAGGGCCTAGTTGGAGTCGGGTTTTTTTTTGTCTCAATTCAAAAATCCTAGCCAATTGCAAGGCTTTTTTGTTTTTTTGTTTGTTTTTGTTTTTTTGTTTTTTTTAAAAAAAGTTGATCTCAACAAGAACATATATTTACAAAAAAATTAAAGTACATTTGTAGAAAAACTAAAATTACCATGTCTTAACACAGGTTTGCAAAAAATAGAAAATAGCCGATTGTTGAAATACAAATAAATAGTGAACAAAAATGCAAACCAGTGAACAAAAATGAAGCAGAGCAATAATTGATTAAAAAAACAGACTGTTTGATATCACCGTTTCTAGATCTGTACACATAGACAACACACACCCACTTCCCAATCTTTCTAACATCTAAAAAATGACCTCAACACAACATGCAGGCTGCGGTTGGAGCTTGGGTCAAAGCGGCTCCCCGAAAACGGTGCCAAAAATGTCAACTACTATTGGGGACTTGCTAAACATTGTGTGTGAGCCACAATGCTCCAAGCACACAACATGTGCATACATGCAAGCTCTACGGCTATGGATTTGCATGTCACTCACCTCCTACACTGCTGCTACTGAGGGAATTCGTGTGCATGCCGATAGGAAGAAGCTGCCACGCTGCTAACAACCCTCCTTGTTGCCACCGTACTCCCACAACTCAATCGCCTAAGTCCTCTCTCTCTCTCTCTCTCTCTCTCTCTCTCTCTCTCTCTCTCTCTCTCTCTCTCTCTCTCTCTCTCTCTCTCTCTCTCTCTCTCTCTCTGGCAGATCGAACAAGAAGATAAGGCAAGAGCAAGCTTCATATTTTTAGAATAATAATAAAAAAACTAGTTTTACAACCTTATCTATGGGTTGGGTCCATCCCTTTCACATACGGGCCCTGACATTCAACGAATTGGCACTAAAAGAATTTGGTTTGTAGTCTAATACGCCTCTCATCGATGATCACCAACCCTAGACTATAGACCTACGGGATCGACAAGGCCGATCCATAACTGAATACAAATGATAATAATAAGGATGACACACAAAGTTAAGAGAATCTCTATGATTATTTGATTCTTAGCATTATCTTTGAAGAAACACCTATAGGTGCACGTCTCCTCATGTTGCAATGAGGGTACATGTTAATGTGAAAGCAATCTTGTGATTTATGGTTGCTTTTGCCACAATGTGAGCAACCCACAAAGCTCCTCACATCATGTACATTCGGCAATGTAGGCACTGATGAGCACTTGACCTGTGAAACAACTTTTGTTCCTACATTGCGTTTCTCAATCCCCTTTTCCAACTACTCTACTCTCTCTTATCTTTCTCCTCCCTTTACAAATAGCCTTTTAAGTTCGTCTTACAAAATGCTTTCCATTAATCACCAATCTGTGTTCACCTAGTGCTCTGAATACTCAAACTAGATGCTCTCTATTCTCTTCTTCAAACTTGTGAAAATGATAATATCATCAAAGAATGTGTCCACATATTGTCTATGCCCTTGAAATATCATGCCCATCATCCCAATCATGAGGTGTCTATCCATGGAGCAAGAGTGTTGACCACCAAGTCTGTGCATTGGGTTGGGTATGTGACCTTTAGCCTATGCTGCCACACCATCTCCACTCTAGTCAGCATCCGATTAGCAAAAAATCTTGTGATAGCATTTGATAGCATGTGGCTTTAGGTGAGTTGCACAAGAAGTCAAAAGAGTGCCCTTTGGAGTCCACATTGGGAGGTTGATCCTTGCCCTTTGGGAGGTGCCTCTTGCCCCTTGAGAGGTGCACCTAGCCATTTGCTACTCCTAAGTAGCCACACTTTCCACACACACTTCAAGTATAGTTGATTTCTCATTTCAAAATCAAGTATTGTTATCAATTTATCTACTATGTGCATTGTCCAATTGCTCTCTCTAATTACTCATTATGAATGCTACACTAGCAACACCACCTTAACTCTAGCCTCTCAATAAGTATCAGAGCCACAATGGTTTGCATTTCCTAATCACACACGAGGTCCATTAGTCTAGCTATTACTAATACACCCTAATTCTCAATGTGTGGGCATGACAGATCAATTAGGATTGATTAACAAGTTGTAGGTGTCATTAATTCTTAGTGTTTGCATTTAGTTTATTCTCTTGAGCTAGATTCATTGGAAGCAATCTCTCTCCCCATCTCCAATCAATTGATTCAATTTTCACACCATGTAGTGTGCATTTTGGTGTTGATTTTTGCATACTTGAAACTCCAAATGATTTTTCAAATCATTTCGTTACTCATGTGTGGGAAAGGTCCTTAAGAAGAGCTTTCATATGAGCTACTCAACTATGAAAATAGACATATTGGCATCTAACTACACCATCACAACCCAAATATAGGTGTGTGTGAGCATCAGATAATGATCCTTTTTTTGGCTCCTGTCACACAAGGAATTGGGCCACTTGGTTAGTGGGTATTACCTTTTTATTAGGTTGTGGTCATGAGTTTAAGCCTATTTTGAAAAGGGCAATACGGGCGGACGTGAGGTTGCGCTTCAAATCTAGCTATTCCCTTTGGTAGGTCCGCAAGGTGAAGTTCATATGCAAACAAACTTTTGAATCGTTGCCCAAAATTGAAGGTTTCCGTCAAATTGGCTCTAAACACTTTTCGGCTCCGGCAACAACCGTTCTTACATGCCTTGCTTAAGATCTCAAGCTTCAACAATTGTGAGACCGCGGGGGATTGGACCATGCAACTCTCCACCCAACCATGCTATTTATAGACTCCTAGCCTCTAAAGATAGCGCCCCTTGACCGCATGTCCGTCCTAGCCCTTGGCCATGCCCTTGGCCTGACATTACTCCCCCCTTGGAGAAGCGTTTTCGTCCTCGAAAACACAAGTGGTAGTATCTTCGTAAGAACACTGATGTTTTTCTCATTGGCATCCTCTACACGGGCCAATTGTCCATATGACCGATACCTGGTGCAGTGAGGAGGTTCAATGAAACCAAGAGCAACATCTTGATTTTCAACATTGTTGTCCTTTTGCAACCACCCGTATCTAAATGGTAACTCATGATAACTCATGTGAGTATCTTGAAAAGCTCATAGCTACTGAAAGATAGAATAGGGAGTGTCCTCATGTCAGACTTCTGAACATTTTGGAACACACATAAACACATGTTCACCCCTAACAAAGGTTACATGCCAACATACTCTGTCAGCACACCTACTAAGTCCTTGACTTATGAAACTATCGGTATCCAACCCCACCACAGTAGGTGTTCAAAGTTGAAAACCGAACCTAAGCAAATTCTAGAATAAGGAGAGAATCACCTATTTAGAATGCATTGTGCTAACGTATGCTCTTAGCAGATCCTTTAGCACGGTTTACTAACGTATGCGCTTAGCATATCCTTTAGTACTAAATAGAATACTTGTAAGCTGCCCATCCAACGTGGGATGAATAACAACAGTAAGAGTGAGGTACTTTCCCCAACCACTTATAGACAGTCTTCCATGACTGACGACAAACTATGACTCAACCATTGAGTATCCAGCCATATACTCGATATGGAATGGAGACAACCAACTAGGTTGAAGGTAGATTGGAGGTTCCAGCAACCAATCACTAACATCCATACTCAGCCATCACCTTGTATGGCAGGGTGTAAACTCATACTAAATCTGCAAGAGAGATTGCACTAGCAGTGCAAAAGGGTGCAGAAAGAATGAAGTCCATGGATTTGCATGCCGCTCCAAATAAATTTGTGTTAAACACTAGGGCCCATAACACCTAGTGTGCATGCATTTAACACAAACATATCCAAACCGCAATTCCATGACGAGACTTTCCACGATACTTAGGTGAAAATCTTGCAACAAAGTTGGACCATAATAGAATGTGACAACCCGGTCACACCTAGGAACCAACCATGAGACCTTCTCATGAACGTAGCATACTTTGTAGCAAAAGTTGGACCATAATAGAATGTGACAACCCGGTCACACCTAGGAACCAACCATGAGACATTCTCATGAACGTAGCATACTTTGCTATATGTAGAAACGACCCTCCGTTAAGGTGGTTTCACAGCACTTGTAATCACAACAAGTCTGTACTTAGTACCCGATAATTTTTGGCCACTGAAATTGTTCCTGATACTGTGTGCGTCAATTGGTCTAATGAACGGATGCGACCAGCACCTAGGGACTTCGTCGCGACACATCATTTCGAATTGGGCGCCAGTGTCAGTCCCAAAGACTCATATTCTCCACATGTGGAATATGTCTCAAGTAAGGATGCCAGGAAAAGTGACATCCATCAAGTACGAGTTGTACTTGTGTGTGGAGGTAACTACAAACACTCTGCGACGCGAGTGAGAGGGACCCTCATTATCATGCTCCACACTAGCTAAACCAAACTCCTTGAGTTCCTAGACCATGTTGTATCCCATGTGACAACATGTGCCAAATCGAACCCTACAAGTAGGTTCGTAACAGCATAAGGCAAAAAGGTAGATTGGACACTTGGCCCAAAATACTTTGTGCCGACATGCCCTTGGCATGGCTCTATAACATTCAAGCGTACTTATACGTCTTGAAAAAAAAAAACAAGCAAAACATACAAAAAATGGAATAACACCAAATTAATAGATGCGTACCTGGAGGTTTGAACGTAATGTTCACGTACCAGTATTCAAACGGAGAGGAGCACATCTCCTACCTGAAAAACAAACAACATTGCACTGGGAACCGTGGGTGTTGCCTTCGCAATCCAACCCCTGTGGTTAAAATTGACGTAGTCAAACCCCTTGGGAAGACCCTTTGTAGAAACTGCTCAACTAGCAGGTAACAGCAACCAACATAGTTAACCGTGTACATAATGATTGGAATCAACTTCAAAAGTTGAGTTTGTCCGCTACCATGTGGTAGATTGCGGAATTCTTTCCTGGAAAGTCTAACTGAGAGAGATCAAACTGTGATCCTCAATGCAGATCAACTGTGATCCTCAATGCAGATCAACTATGATCCTCAAAGCTTATGGGGTGATGAGCAGTCACTCGCCGGGTCGTACCCCAAAACAATATGTCCATAGACACTCCGTGGTGCTATAGAGAGAACATGGAATCCACACAAGTGGACTGCCTAAGGCTAAGTTACGAGCAAAACATGTATGAAAAGCTTCTTAGAAGATTTTCATTATTCCCTTAAAGAGAGAGAAAGAGAGAACGAGAGAAGAAGAGCATGCTGGGCTGAGGAACTTTCCTTAAACGACTATGACTTGTATAGTTGATTGCCGTGCTCTTGTGCATCTTATGCCTAACATGCAGCTTATCCTATAAACATGCAACAGGTTTCTGTTACGTCGCTCTTATCGAGGGAGGTAACAGAAAAAACACAAACAAGTCACAGACTGATCCACCTACCATGTATGTGGTTGTGACTACACCAGTGTGACTTAATGAGAGCACTTTGCCTTTGAATTAAGTCCAAGTTTTAGGTTCTTTTAAGTGTTGTTGTGTTTGACAGCAACCCAAAAACAATCCAAAACGTATTTTGTCCTTGACAAAAGGTCCGGTGTTATAGCAGAAGCGTGTTTCCTGAGGTGGTAGAATTGATTCCACTTAGCTAGCATGCCGTGCATACATAATCTTAAGCCCTTGGCAAAAGTGATGGCCTCAAACGTGAGAGCCCAAACCATAAGTGCCGTGCACAATCTAAACTGGTAGGAATTCTATGAGGTGATATTCCCTATTTTACCAGTTTTTTTCAAACTTGTGTGCCACGGCCCTTGATGACAAGTCATTGGGCAATTCCTTGGCACAAGGGAGAAGCCTTGCTTCATGTAAAATCATCAAAGCACTTTGCTTGGCACAAAAGCAGTAGTTTCCAATCAAAGGTGTAAACATGAAAGAATAAAAAGAACAGAAAATTGGCTAACCTTGTCGTTGCTGTAACCAGTTGACCCGAGATTCCGTGGAAGAAACAAAAACTCGCGTAAAAATGGCTCATAGCCATATCTGCTACACGGGTGGAAGCTATCGTATGTACATATATGTCCCTTGTATCATATACGCCCTTCTGTCACGTAATGAAATAACCTGCAAGCATATTGCCAAATCCTTCCCAAGTTTGTATGCTCATAGCATATGCCGAACGTGGGGAGTTTCAATGCAAAATGCATAAATAGAAGCCTTGCTTCACGTAAGTTCATATTTCATAGGGAAACGGCCTTGCCAAATTTTACTTCTGATTGAGAGTCATAAAATTGCCCGATAGTGAGAGAGATATCATCTCCAACTGAACTATCAAATGTCAGCGATTGTCCAATACTACTTGATCAAAGCAACCTTTGCTTGACAAGTTGGCATGGTGAAAATTCATATGGTGGTCAACATTGCATTCAACTCCTAGTTGTGGATGTCAATGTTTTTTCCACGCTGCTTTATATAGCCATATTGCTGGTCAACATTGCATTCAACTCCTAGTTGTGGATGTCAATGTTTTTTCCACGCTGCTTTATATAGCCAGATTGCCTGCTCCCTAGCAAGCTTCAATGGCTTGGACATGGTATGCATCCAATGCATGGAGCCATGCTCCCATAAATCTTCTTTCATCCACCTCGAGAGAGCACAATGAGGAGAGATAAAAATTAACAACCAACGTAAGACACAAGTTGGTTTATTAGAGTGTCGTTATAGGGAGCCTTGCTCCTGAATGTATGCTATGGTAGACAACTGCTTGAAATTGTAATTACTAGCCGGCCTTGCCGAATACCGTAATCGGATAGTTCATAGGCCCTACCTGGCTTGCCATGGTTGCCAAACAACCTTGTCTGTAACCATTGACTGAGAGTCGTCGGATGCCTTGAAAAATCGATCGGCGTCCCCTAGTGATGCCTTGCATTAGATTTCCAATCCATGTCTTAGCGACGAGAAGCGTTGCTTCTGTAGAATCATGGCTTACACTTTTCATCCCTTATCACACATCTGTGTCTGCGTCCATGTATGTCTTGGAGTCCCGTTTCAATCCCGCCCTGGATAGAGTCCGAGACATTCCAAGAGATGTTTTGTGACAGACATGGGGATTTTGTACACCTTCAACTTGTAAATTGTTGCTCATGACAGGTGCATAAATTCGCCACATGAGCCAATGGATGCGACCATGAATGTCCATCCGGCTGTGGGGCTCGTCCCACAAACTGCAGATTCCCCTGGCCCGTGGGGCAACACCCCTAGGTGGGGTGTGTGGCCCAACTTAGGGCACTAAAAAAGATTTTTAATAAAAAAATTAATGAAAGAAATAACTGCACATGAGGCCGTTGCCTGCAAGATGGGGAAGAAGAAGCCTGAGAGCGTTATGGGCCGCCTTTGGGGTCGCAACAGAAATGAAAGCTCCTCAGAAAGCTTGCGCGCTGCCAATGAACCCGGCCTTGCCCGATTTGGTGGTGCTCAAAATTCTAAACCTTCCCGGCTTAGAGTGGCTACCCGCGGCCTCCGAGCTTTGGCCTGTCCTTCCTCCCCGACTTGGGACTGCAGCACACGGTTTTGCCTTGCTTGTGTGTTGCATGCGACATGCAAACTCGCTTCGAGAGCAAGATCAAGAGAATCCTAGGCTGAGTGTCCTTGAACGGAGAGAGAGATAGAGAGAGAGAGAGAGAACATGCCAAGCCCTGCAAAGCGTTTCCCCCCTCCTCCATAGCCCGCTCCTCCCTGAGCTCTGATACCAATGTGAGACCGCGGGGGATTGGACCATGCAACTCTCCACCCAACCGTGCTATTTATAGACTCCTAGCCTCTAAAGATAGCGCCCCTTGACCGCATGTCCGTCCTGGGTGGCCCTTGGCCCTGCCCTTGGCCTGACAATAATGGTGGGACCCCTCCAAGCTCCGTAAGCTCATATTCCCATAGCATTGCTCTAACCTATTTTCCCGAGGCTCCAAGGATCCACAACTTCTATAGAGGGGATTCTTCCCACCTCCTCTTGCATACAAAGAGTGCAATCCCGCGAGCGTGAAACCTCACATCTTTCCTACAGTGGCTTTAAAATTCTAAAGAGCTGCATTCTTTTGAGCATTCAACGTGGCTTTGCATTGAGCATTTGAAGGGGGTTTTTCAGCAAGTTTTTAAAATATTTTCAAGGAACTTCAAAGAAAGCTTTCGACCTCAAAGCTCCAAGCCTTTTTTGGCGAGTTTTGGCTTCAAAATTCGGGCTTGAAAAGGGAGTCAAAAGGGCTTCAACCACATTCAAGCTTCACGAAAAGTTTAAAAGACATCAAAGGAGCTTCAAATCCTTCAATTATTTCTTCATATACTTCAAGCATAGAGAATCGCTGTGTGTGTGTGTGTGTGTGTGTGTGTGTGTGTGTGTGTGTGTGTGTGTGTGTAAAAACTTCAAAGATTTAACAAAGTTTGCATCCCAAAGCACCATTATTGTAATGTAGGTCATAAATCCCATTCACTAACATGATATCATTGTAGTGCATCTATGAAGAGGTTAGACACTGGCATTCGCACACGGCTAATAGCTAAGACCCCTCTATATGGGAGAAAATGTTTTGCATTTAGGGCATCGTTAGCATTTAGGTAGAATAAGTGCAAAAAATGTGGCAAGCGTAGTAGTAGCAGTATGGGCAAGCCGCAAGCATGAAGGCATTAGAAAGTGATATGAGTGCAAAACCCCAAGGCACATAGCCAATGATTGTTGGAAATTCAAGCATGTGCACATTGTGGAAAGAAGGGGCATCCCTTTTCCAGATACCAAGGAGAAAGTAGCAACAAGGAAGAGGAATTCTAAAAGTTGTGAACAAAGACAGAAAACAACAACTTGGTGGCGACAATGAGAGCTTGTAGTCAAAATATGGGTGAACCTTAACCTCATCATTTGGACTCATTTTTGGGGACAACTTGATCCTAGGAGATTCTTGGTTTGAGGGGAGGAGTCTTTAGCCTACCATAGTCCTTTGAGATACAACATAACTTGATGGTTCAATTAGACTTTGGGGCATAGCCTTTGTTGCATGGCAGTGTAGTCTCATTGTAGTTGGTCATTAGTCGTCAATCCAAGGGGAGGGTTGTTGGGTATGTGGCCTTTAACCTATCCTGCAGCATGTTGGTGTGTACCATCTCCAGTCTGGTCAGCATTTATGTGATAACATTTGATATAGCATGTGGGCTTAGGTGAGTTACACAAGGAGCCAAAAGATTTTCCTTTGAAGTCCACATTGAGAGGTTGATCCATGCCCTTTGGGAGATGCCTTTTGGCATTTGAGAGGTTCACCTAGCCATCTGCTACTATTATAAGTAGCCACACTTTGTAACACTCATTGTTAGTATTGTTGATTGTTTTATCATAATCAAGTATTGTTATCAATTTATATACTTTTTGAATTTTCCAATTGCTCTCTCTAATTACTCATTATGAATGCTACACTAGTAATGCCACCTTAGCTCTAACTTTTCACATTGCGTTTCAAATCAGAGGCCACCTTCCTCACTTTGGAAGCTTCCATAAAGTTTTCTAAAAAATTTGTATCCAATTGACGTGTCAAGTTGGTGGAAGACATTGAATTTAGCTTTGCTTTGACTTTCATTGGCATCATTGATTCAAGGTTTACTGTGTTCTGCAACTTGTTGTAAACTTATGTCATTGGTTGAGTACATATGTACTTGACATAAAGAGGATCTTGTGCACACTCAAGAAGTCAATCCATATAAATTTGCACCTCCATTTGTCATCGATGGTTGACAAGCTTGAGTTCCTCATTGGGAGCACACTTTCATGCAACCTTCTTAGACTGAGCTTCATCTTGCTCAACCTCCTCATCCCAAGGTTTTCCATGCTTGTTGTTTTCTTCTTTGGCTTCCTTCTCAAAATTTCATGTTCCTTTATCTTGAACTTCTCTGTATTTAGATTTGTTTTCCTACTCATATTCCTTCTCAAAATCAATGGTGTGTGCTACAAAAATTCAAATTGGATCCTCCATACTTGTCATACTTAATCGGGGGTAAGGTGCTTGAGTCAAAAAGAGACCCTGCAAACTTAATGAAGAAGGTGCTTGAGAAGCTTCCCATAGATGGGGGATAAGGTGCTTGAGTCAAAAAGAGACCCTACAAACTTAATAAGGAAGGTGCTTGAGAAGCTTCCCATACATGGGGAGTAAGGTGCTTGAGTCAAAAAGAGACCCCTAAAAACTTAATGAGGAAGGTGCTTGAGAAGCTTCCCATACATGGGGGGTAAGGTGCTTGAGTCAAAAAGAGACCCTACAAACTTAATGAGGAAGGTGCTTGAGAAGCTTCCTATGCATGAAAGTCCCAAAGTTAGGGGAATCTTTGACTTAACTTTCCACTCACCCAAAGAGCACATGTTTTCACTCTCCCTATGCTTAGCCACATGGTGTGCTTGAATGCTATTGGTTGGGCTAAAGAGGGGTCCAATGAGCTTCTAGTTCCATCCAACAAATATCTATATATTTTCAAGCTCTCTCTCTCTCTCTCTAAGGGGTAAGGAGGACACTTGTCAAAAGACTACCCATGTACTTGAATGCATGCAACATGTGATTGGCTAGAGGGAGAGGGGTCCAATGAGCTTGCAGCATGTGGAAAAGTTACAACTCGCTCCAAGCAAGCAAGGGGGGTGCTAGGGGGATACACACAACACACACACACATTTTGTGGATTCATTCTCACTTGGTGAAAGTTGAGGAACTCCACCTCCTTCCCAAGCTTGTGAGAAGTAAGAGCCTACACCAACACTCTTGGCTATGAATGCAAATCCAACCAAGAGCCATGCTTCAATGCTTAAGCTTGACATCTTCTCCATCTTCATTACTATGCTATTATGTATGCTAGCAAGAAGAGTGATGATAAGTGAGGAACTATTTCTTTCTCCTATGGAATGTTTCTTATTCCTCTTCCCTATCCTCATTCCCTGCTAGCTCTCCACCTTCGAAGGTGTTTGAGGCCTTGGGACTGAGGCTTGGGATAGTTAATGCTTTCTACAAAGTTTATGTTATGCTTGTGATGCATGAAGCTTTCCATCTTCATTGCATCACCGAGGTTACAAGGAACACAAAGATTGTATTGTACCAAGTCTCTCTTGATGGGAGAAACTATAGTACAAATGCCTATTGGAGGGGGGACCGGATCCGTATGAATCCGGTCCTCAATTGTTGTCATGTTCTCTAAACTCTCTCTCTTGCAAAAGTATTGTTCATGCCAAGTTAACTAAGTACCATGTTTATGATGCTACCATCAATTAAGTTCACCCGCTATGCTCACAAAGTAATCTCACAAAAGTGCTTCACCTAATTTCCTAATTCCACTACTCTCAAAGTTCATAGGCCATTTCCATTACATACCTAGCTGGAATAAGTAAGATAGAAAAATGCTTAGAACATGGGGTGCCTTACAAACTTGAGTTGTTGACGAGGGATCAAGTGCATTTGGGTTTCCATGGGAGAAATTTGACAAAAAAACTTCATCATGAGAAGAATTTAGTTTCTTCAAGGGTACTTGTAGAGCTCTTTAGTCCACCCGTAAGCCACATGAACTGGAGTAGATCCTTAGGTATAGAGATCATCGTAACATAAATGCCTCTACATTATCTTATAGGAGCAAACTTCATTTGGGATCAACGGTCAATATCACGAGGGCCATCCGATGCATTTTGTAGCCGTGAGACTTGGTGAATCGTGGGAAAAGAGGTATATTCGGCATGTTGGTAAATTCGGGCCATCTTGTGCCCCAAGCCTTAAACCCATGACCCTTTCCTTGCGACCCATATGCTCTAGCCACTAGGCCCGCATGTGATTATTGAATATAACACATTTGTGTGCATTATGTTGGAAATTTTTTGTGAATTCAAGGTCGGTAATTTTGGTGAATTCAAGGTCTGAAATTGAACAGTCTAGCATCTACGTGCATCAAGGTAGCTAGCAGAGGTCATCAATGGAGAGGATGAGACAATGCATCTATAGAGTGCACGGTGCATGTGAAGTGTAAGGGAGAAGAAGAACATACATGGTGTTGGTGGAGCTCAGTGTGAGGATTAACCCCTCACTTCTCCTTATTGTTCTATATGATCAACATGAATGATAAGGTTAGTACGATGAGTGTGATGGGTGTCCGGCCAGTTGGCCTAAAGCCTAACAATCTCCCACTTGACAGCCAACAAGGCCCAAGTGGCCTACATATGTACAATCATGAAGCAATCATGTGGCTTCACCCTACACCCATCATCTCCATGCAATGTGAAAATCGCGCGAAGAGTAAGCTCTTCATGAGAGCATATGGAGGGTCGTTATCCGTATGAACCTTGACTAGCTCCATGAGTTTGCTAGCCAATATGTCGTGTATCACATGATAACGACCTTTTATGCGTTTTGACTTGGAGTGAAACATGGGCTTCTTTGCTAACGCAATCGCACTCTAACTATCACAATGAAATACTAGACTCTGAGTAATGCCAAGATCTCCCACTAGGCGAGCTGACCAAATAGCTTCCTTGCTAGCATCAAAAGCTACTTGGCATACGACATATAGTTTTGGAGACATGATCTCCATGATGTGGATGTTCGACGATCCACACAACCCACATAATCCGCATCAGTGTAGCCCACAATGGATGCATCACTATTCCCAAATCATAAGCACTTGTATGTTGTACCTTTTAGATATCTTGTGAGAGTATACGCAGGGTTGCCCTCCATATGAACCTTGACTAGCTCAATGAGTTTACTAGCCAATATGTCGCATATCACATGACAAAGGCCTTTTATGTGTTTTGACTTGGAGCCTAAACATGGGGTTCTTTGCTAACGCAATCACACTCTAACTATCACAATGCAACATTGGAGTCTGAGTAATGCCAAGATCTCCCACTAGGTGAGCTAACTAGATAGCTTCCTTTTGCTAGCATCAAAAGCTACCACATACTCTGTCTCTATGGTGGAAGATGACGTTTAGTTTTGGAGACATATGTGGATCTTTGATGATCCACATAACCCGTATAATCTGCATCCGTGTAACCCACAAAGGATGCATCACTATTCCCAAAGCATAAGCACTTGTATGTCGTACCTTTCAGATATCTCAAGATATGCTTCATTGCTTCCCAATGCTTTCAACAAGGATTTTCAATAAATCTGCTAACTATTCCCACTGCAAAAGCAATGTCCGGTCTTGTGGCTATCAGGGTGTACATAAGACTACCAAATGTTGAAGAATATGACACCTTTGCCATTTTCACATTCTCAGCATCAAATTTGGGAGCAACATTCTTGGTAAGCTTTGCATATGCCTGCATTGGGGTACTCAATGTAGCTTTCCCCCCCTGCATATTAAAATGTTGCAAGACTTTGTGGATATACGTTTCCTGAGATGACTCCAATATTCCACGCTTTCTATCCCTCTTGATACGCATACCAAGAAAGTGACTTGTATCTCCCAAGTCCTTCATAGCAAACTACATGCTATGTGATTTCTTCAAGATGGAAATATTGTCTTTAGGCTTTCCGAAAACAAGCTTATGATCGACATAAAGTATCAAAATGATAATTGAACCATCGTTCAACTTTTGGGCATACAAGCAGTGATCTTCCTTGCTCCTTTCATACACTTGGGACTACATGTGCTTGTCATACTTCATGTACCACTACCTTGAACCTTATTTAGGCCATACAATGCTTGCGCTTCTCAGCTTTGACTTTAAAACCCTCAAGCTGTTTCACGTAGACCTCCTTATTAAGATCCGCGTGAAGGAAATCCGTCTTCATGTCCATCTGGACAAGTTCCATGTCCCAGTGGCGTGTAATCCAAGAACAAAATGCAATGTAGTCATCTTGATCACTGGAGAAAAAATCTCATCGAAATCCAGGCCTTTCTTTTGCTTGAAACCCTCAACAACCAATCTAGCCTTGTACTTAGGCTCGGGATCCTTTATCGTGTACTTCTTCTTATACACCCATTCACAAGGCAAGGCTTGTTGGCCTTGTGGCAACTTTATCCGTTTCCAAGTTTCATTTTCCATAATCAAGTTATACTCAACTTGCATTGCTTGCTCCCACCTCATGTTATCTTTCATCTCAATAGCCTCTTGGTAGCAGGTAGGCTCTTCGCAATCAGTGACTAACAAATAGTTTAACCCTGACTGAAAACACTCAGGGACACGAGAGAGACGTGTAGATCTCCTCACTCCTTGATTGTTGAGCTCTGCTTTCTCAAGAGCATTACTAGCGGTAGATACATTGCTGGTAGACTGAACTATTTGCGCAACTACACTTGAGGCTACATCCTCGAATATCACTTTACAAGACTCAACTTCTTTCACATGCTATCTATGCATCTTTGATTCAATAAAGATCACTTGTGAGCTGCGAATAACTTTCCAAGATTTCGGGTGCCAGAGACGAGGCACCTATGAGATTACACCCAAACACATGTAATCAATCATAATTAGGCTTCTTGCCTATCCTCATCTCCTTCAAGATCTTATAGTTCAACGGTGTACTAGGCGACCTATTGATTACATGCACCACTGTGATAACAACCTCTTTCCAAAACTCTAGAGGTAAATTTTCCATAGATAGCATGGAAGTGACCCTAAACAAGCTTGCCCTTAGAGCCGGAGTTACTAATGGGAGTGTTAAATGTATCCCATGATGCATGCAAAAAACATAGCAAGCAAATGGCTTTCATTTCATATCAAAATTAAGCCCCTTTGATGTCAAATGAGTAAACACACTGTCAAACTCGTTCATGTGTGAATTGACTTTCACGTTAAGATGTATAAGCTTCTTCATCAGAAACCCCTTGTTTGATGCACTCTTACCATCCCATGCCGAGCATAAAGGCTCCCATAGTTATTTAGCATTGATCTTGTCCATAATCGTGAAGAATATAGACTCACCAAGATGTAACCTATTAGTTGCTATGGCACGAGCATTAAGCTCCTCCCACTGATCATCACTATACAAACCCTCTCTGCGCTCTTTCAATGGCGCTGCAAGTCCTTTTGTTGATTAAGACATCAAGCATTCTCTGCTTCCATATAGTGAAAGTTGTGCCATCAAATTTCTTAATGTAGTAATATTCATTCTCAAAAGATACAACTGTACTGACAAGAGATAACTGCAAGAGGGTAACGCTAAGAACTTATGGAAATTTTCTCTAACCAAAATTTTAGTAGAGTCTCTTTGCATAGAGATCAAAATCTCAACTAAAAACTCAGCAAAATCACTGCAATGTCAATGCAAAGGAGCGTTGTAAGCAAACTAGAGGACTCACAGAAAAAATCCGACAAAGTCTTTTTTGTACAAAGATCAAATTTCAAGCGAAACTAAGCAAAAACAATGCATAAACCAACAAAGGGTACTTACAAGGCATTAATTGGCATATACTACTCAAAAGAACTATCAAAAGACTGCCAACTTTGCGTCAAAGCACCTATACCCTTCTATACATATCTTATAGCGAGGCCACGAAAGGGGATCTCCAACAACCTAATCCACCTCACACTGGGTAACACGCCCCCTGTGCTTGGCTTCAGGAAATCTCATGCAACGACCCTCACTGTTAACCCTCACGGCACACGGACACCCTATGATCTATAAACGTTGTAATATTTAGAGTCAGGTACCGGGCTTGTCGGACCAATAGGGAAAGGTAGAGTGATCGCCGATGAGAGGCGCACTTTAACTTGGACATTCAAGGGATTAGTTGGCTAAGCATGGGCGCCCAAGTGTGAATGGGGTGAGCTCCTATAAAAGCCAACTAAACCTAATTTTTACTCATTCTCTCATTTGTGCAATAGAAGAGTGCTCTTGCTCCATCTCCATCTTCTTCTTCTTCACCTCCTTGTGTGTGTGTGTGTGTGTGTGTGTGAGAGAGAGAGAGAGAGAGGGAGAGTGTGTGTTCGATCGAGCATTACGAAGGCACGACGGCGGCGAAGCGGTTGAGCGCGGCACGACTGCAGCTTCTTCTTCATCGCGGCGAGGAATCCACCACGAAGGCGAGCGTAGAGCGGTGAGTGACACACCCTTTGTTTTCTTGAGCTTGCTAGTTTAGGCTTGTTGTGTGCTTGGAGCCGTTTGTGGCTCGCACACGGTGTATTGGCAAGTCCCTTGCTTCGACAGTGCGGCAAGGAGCGCACATTTTTGGCGCCGCTGCCGGGGATATGCCCTACACTAAGCTCGGTTAGCACTTTACGCTTCCTTGTGGTGCAATTTCTATCATAGGAAAGGCAGGGAAGGAGTGTGTGGAGATTTCTGTTTTTTGCGTTTTCTGCATTTTCTGTCAAGTTTCAATTTCTGCTATTGTCTGCGTTTTTTCAATTTCTGCAATTTCTGCATTTTCAAGTTCGGCGTTTTCAATTTCTGCAATTTTCTGCATTTCTGCGTTTTTTCAAGTTTCTACATTTTCAATCTCGGCGTTTTCAATTTCTGCAATTTTCTGCAATTCTGCGTTTTTTCAATTTTCTACATTTCTGCATTTTCAATTTCTGTATTTTCTGCATTAAAAAATATATATATATTCTGAAAAATTTTTAAAAAATGAAAATAAATTTTTTTTTTAAAAAAAAATCGGAAATTAAAAACGCGAGTAACGCGAGTGAGCGGGCGGCAAAATTTATCGAAAATAAAAAACGTGACTCTTAAATCGGACGGGTTGGTTTGTATAAAAGATAGATCGAGATCATTTCCCCAAGCCCAAGCCCAGGCCCAGGTCTTAGTCCTCAGTCTTATGATATAACTAGACTCACTCTTATATATATACCCTACTCCCTCAAGAGAGAATGAGAGCATGTGGGACAAGTCCTCCACTCTCCTCCTTTCTCTTCCCACTTGCACCCTTAGACTTTCTAGTTTGGGCCTAGTTCCCTACTGGAAATTGACAGTTTTAGGGATTCCGAGGGCATAGAGTGACCAAACGGAGGGCTGTAAAGCACGGCATGACCCTCTGACCGATACACTCGTTTCGAGCTATCAGACGGCCCATTCCACGACACGCTCTAAAAAATCTAGCAAAAAAACAAACAAAAAACACGCTAAAAACTAGTCACAAGGCCTCCTAGAGCAGCTTTTCGACACCTTAGGGTATCAAAAGCACATGCACTTACGCTCTGGGTGGGTGCTAGAACACGAGCATATTGAGGGTGCCTCTGTTCATACGGACACCCATTACCCATCCACGATAAGCTCTAGACCCTCAGCGGGGACACAAGGTAGCACCACCCAAGACCCTAAAATAGCCACTAGTGATTCCTCCTCCGACTCAGAAATCATGGAAGCATACCCTACCCAAAACACTGAGAGAGAAGGCCATGCACCTCCAGAAGCTCCACAGCCTAGTACTAGTATGTTTAGCCGTTTCATGGAAACATTAGGTAGAGCTACTCGCTTGGAACCTGATGCAAATGAAGCACACGAAGGGGGTGGGGAAGTGGACTCTCCTTTCACATCGCACGTGGACCCCACACCCCCAAAGAGTGTCCATGTGGATATCCTGCCAACTTCTTACCAAGAAGGCCCTGTTGAGCTGCCTCCTTCAGAAGTTCCCTCTAGAGTACCGTTGGTGACAAGTAAAACCACGGGGAGCAACATTGCTTCTACCTCACAAGAAACCATTAACACGTCGACTCTAGAAGGATTGTTCATTAATGATCATTGGACATACGACCTCCACACTGAGGTGTTGACGGATCTACACTCTGGCCACGCCTACCATGTAGGATGGATAGAGATTGTACAATCCACCTCTAGTGCCACGAGCATCGAAGATCAACAGAAAATGATCTGTAATGTTATCCATGGCATTATTCAATCAGAAAGGCAAAACCGAGGGGTAAATATACTCTCAACTGGCCCCATGAGATTTCTGGATACGAGCAAGGCTCAACAGCCTACTCTATCACAAATGGAGACTCCTCTAATGAGCCCCATGGACCCATCTTACGTCATTTCACCTGGGGTCTCTATGCAATCTGAGCCTCCGAGCGAAAACTTTAGCTTCCCTAACTTGGCTCAACCCTCTATCAAGGAAAACACACTGCTCACTCCAGGGATAAGCCTAACAGAGAATGTACCGATGACATCTACGGTTAGCGCAGTGCCACTACCTAGTGTTGTAGTACCTAATATGGGGCCTCGACCGTATGTGCCTCTAGCCCCTTATGCACACATGGCCCCCACACCTCCAATTGTACCACTTGCTTATGCTCCTCGAGTGCCGCTCCCTAGCTCTTATCCGAGTGGACCTATACCCGGTTATGTTCCATATCCTGCATCATCTACACATATGCCAAGACCGGTACCCGTTCCTCTCCCACATATGATTCCAAGAGTACCTCCACCGGCCCTACCTCCTCACATAGGTGACTTGGCAGCGTTTGCTCAAACCATAGGTCGATCTATCGCGGAAAATATGCGTCATGCATCTTATAGAGAGCCTAGAAGTAAGGCAGTACAAATTGCCAAACTCACACAAAAATTCAATGGGGACGAAGATGCTAGGAAACACATTGAAGTGTTTGAACAAGTATGTGATTCCTTAGGGGAACACAACGAACTACATAAGTGCAATGCCTTAAGCTTGACATTAAGTGGGAAGGCTGGAGATTGGTATAGAACCCTAAGGGTGGACGAGAAAACAATCTACCCTACCCTTCGAAGGTTGTTTCTAAAAGAGTACATACGAGAAGGTGTGCTTTGGGGTGTAGCATCTCAGCTACAGAAGGCCGAACGTAAGGAAGGAGAGTCAGTAAGGGACTTCATTAGTCGTCTAAAGCACTTAAACTCTCGTTGCCCTGTAAATGAGCGCTTCAACAATAACCAACTGCTTGATCGATTCATTCGAGGGTTGAGGAATGAAGGAATCTATAATGGACTAGTGATTAGAGGTATCACAACCTGGGAAGATGTCACTCCCAATGCAATCCAACTAGAGGACAACTTGATGATAGCAGGCATGAGGGTGTCTACTGACACGAGATCCACTAGCTCACAAGCCATTGAGTATGAACCCATGACTGCAAAGCCCATTGCCAATGAGCCAAAGGTATTTGAGACATTCTTGACAGACCTCACCAAGGCAATCCAAGAGTCTCTTAAGGATAATCGACCCCCTCAAAATAGTCACATGTATCCAAAAAGGGAGCAACAATGGTGTTCCATTTGCTTAGGTCCACATAGCACTAGTGAGTGCCCTACGTTTAGAGTAAAATTTAATGGAACTTGCAACGCATGTGGTAGGTATGATCACCAAGCTAAGGATTGTTTAATGATCAAACGTATGATGGCAAATAGACCACCTGTAGCCTGGACAGATGCGCCTCGAGCTCCTGTATTGATGCCTGCTCCACCTGTTGAGCAACTACCGCAACACATGGTCCCTAGATCTCAAAATGTTGTACAAGCTACACCGCTACCACCTCCTGTGCTAGGACCGCAGCCCCCACATCCAAGAGTCGCCCCTATGAACCAAGTGGGTTGCGAGCCATCTAATGCTTATGCAGATGGCTGTGAGGAGGAAATAGACACTAGTATTGCCTACGGACTTGATACATTGGAAGAATGTCCTATATACTACATGGAAGATTGTTGGGGACAAGTCAAGCCGGTTTATCAAGCTGCTGCTCTCGCATCCAGAGGTCAAAATATCAACACCCAGGCTAGGAGGCCACCTCTTCAATGCTACGAGTGTGGTGGACCACATCGAGTAGCGGAGTGCCCTATTAGGCTGCAAAAGAATGCTGCACAGATGCAAATGAATCAAGGGAGCACGTCTGCAATGCCAATACTCACATGTAATCGTTGTGGCATAGATCACTTGATTGCCCAATGCCCCTATAACCCAAATGCGCCTAAAATCACACCCCTGAATTTGGTCGAAATTGCTAGTGTGACATCACCAATACCACCCGTCGCACCCGCTTATGCGATTACACGGTCCATGCTTCAAGGGCCAGGCCATATCCTCGAAGAGAGAGATACCATTTCAGTTATCCAAGCAAAGAAAAAGAAGACACGAAGGAAGAAGTCGCAGAATACGGAAAATTCAAAGCCAAGTTCCAAAACAAACATAGGAACAAGAGATGACCCCGTGTATATGAATGAACATAGGAACAGGAGATGACCCCGTGTATATGAATGACCTCGAGGATGATTCAGATTCAGCCGAGACAATGGAGACTAGAACCAATACCACAAAGGGAAAGACCGACAAAGAAAACCGTAACATGGAACCAAATGAAAACCGAATGAGAGAAAACCATAAAGAGCCTCTGAAAACACCACAAGTGTTTCCAAATCCAATCCAAGACCCCCAAGATAAACCGCAGGGGCAAAAAGGGAAAAATCGTAAAAAGAAGATTGGGATGTATCCAAACCCAGTAGACGAGATTGAGCAAGTGAAACATTTAAGAGGTTTAGTGGAGGAGACTCAAAGGAAACTAGAACCAGAACCCATGCATGTCAAAATTCATGACACAGTGTTTCCCACGCAAGTTCATCCACCCCACATGAACCATAGACCGTTAGCCATATCTAGTATCATCCAAGAAGGGAGTGAGGACGGGACATCAGAAAGTGAGCATACACCCTTCTTGTTGGAAAGGATGTTTAACGAAGGAATACCTGATCCCATTGAGGAATATGAGATTCCATCCTCACCAGTTCCTAGTCAAGGACCTACACCCTGCAAAACGCCAATGAATGTTGCCAAACTAATGGACTTCATGTCTTCTGAGGTTCGAACCACGATCATAGCAAAGCTGTATGGAGATCCTGAGTTATTCCTTGCACTTCGAGCATTCCTTAATGGAGAGCTACGAACGGGATTACCGCAGTTTGCACAACCAAATAGGCCTGACTCGATTATGATTGATGAGGAAAATCATGTGCAATCACTTGACTTAGATGGACATGAGTCTGTGATCGAGGTACCCATTAACGAATTAGGGCAGTATTTTGAAGGCGACGAGTCTAATGCGACCCTACCCATCACTACCAAGGGATTAACTATAAAGGGAATTCTTGATGGTGGTGCGGGAGTTAGTATCGTTACAAAAGATTGTTGGGAATCCATGGGAAAACCCCGCCTCAGTGTTACTAACATTGTGGTAAAGATGGCAAATGGTACCATAGCCAAACCTATGGGGATGCTCAAGGATCTTAAGATCAAAGTTCTAGGACACAAGGTACGACATACGTTCATTGTAATGGATTTCTCTAAACACCTTATGTCATATGAAATGATTTTAGGACGACCATTCATGAGGGAAGCACAAATGGTTCACGATTGGTCTAAAAATCATGTCTATTTGCAATTCCAAGACTCTGTCCTTAGAGTGGATTTGGTGACTGGTAAGGTACACCCCTTAGGGAGTAAAACCATTATTGATCATCGCTCTGACACCACAGTTCACTCGGCCCCACTACAATATTGTTACACTTGTAAGAAGGATACAGACATTGGCCAAGATTCTCCTTACATGGATGTGTTACCGGGTATGACGGAATCAGACAATGTGGATTGGGTCCACCTAGCATCAACCATAGACACTTGGGGAAATAGGGGGACGACCTGGGTAACACCTGAGGGGGATGAAATTCCTATACCCTTAAATATGCTACAAGCAATTCATATCTCTTCCAACAAGACTCATCCTAAGGTAACAAAGAAAACATACAAGTGGGTCCCTAAAGCTTCTTTAGTGACCATACCTAGTGCTAAAAAACAGAAGCCTTGTAAGAAACGTACCACTCGCTCCAAGAAAAGTAAGAAAATGTTGCGATGGATCCCTAAACGACTATTGGAAGCCCAAGGCTACTATCAAGGAAATGATCAAATCTGGGTGCCAAAATGTAGATTGTGCTCTTACCTATCACCTGACCCAAGAGAGCCCAATCCCGTAGCTCCAAAACGAATCAATGATCGTGGAAAGAAAACAATCACAGAATGCTACACACCCGCTCCCGAGCTAGTTTGGGTACCAAAGAAAGAACGATTTGTTCCACCTAGCTCAGGAAGGGGGGAGTCCCATGAAGCTTCTAGCTCCTCATGTAATACATCCATAGAGGTAAAAGCTTCTACACAGCCTCCATCTATAGTAGTGGACCTCCATGAAGCTAGAAAAGAATCCACACCTCCCAGTGTTCAAGAATCACCTGATGAACCACTTCAAGTTCGATCCTGGGAGAGTACCTTACCACCCTTGCAACTTGACAAGGCACCTAGGGTAATAGAAAACTACTGGCAAAAATCCTCACCTATTACCAACTGGAACAATTGGTTTCAAAGGGTGGCAAGCTCATTTCAAACGGTATGATCTACCCAAGGAAGGGGGGAGTGTTTGCTGACAGTCCTCATTCATTTGTTTCCCTCAACCTTTTTCCCTGACCTCTCAATCACCAATCTTAGGGAATGTACATATAAAGCTTTATACTCACAAAAAAAATAAAAATAAATAAATAAATAAAATAAAGAGCAAGAGCAATTAGCAAACGAGTATGCACATTAAAGTCAAAACATTGACTCAGACCTACACATGTCACATCTGGTACAGTGAAACAGAAACCTATGCCATAAAACACCTTTGATCCTCATCACTTGAGTGATGGAGGGTAAGGTAAGATTAGTACGATAGGAGTGTTTCTGTTGTAGAGTTGAGAGATTAGCAAAGATCTCTTTTCCTACTGATGTGCCTCCTGGAGGTATTCCTTTTGTTTCCTAGTGTGTACAGGAGCGTGTTGCTATTGACAGGATTTGGACCTTCATGGAACCTTTCTCTCGTTCACACTTCAAATCAAGCGCGACCATCAACACAAACAGGTGTTTCTTATCCATTAGCATTGCCCTTATCTTTTTGCATCTATGTTTGTCTGCTTTGATTGTGATTGGTAGCATAATATTCAACGCATTTGCTTAGTACCAAACATTTAATTCAATGTAATGTTTTGTCATAATCACTTGTCTAGGTTTAAAAATCAAGCAGTCCGACTAAGCTAGTTTGACCAAGCTAGGTATTAGAAATCTTCTCTTAATACCATGGGGAATGCCTTCCTAATAAGCAATGGTTACTTAGGTTCTTAATCCGATTTAGGCAGCATTGTATGAAATGTACTAGGGCTTTCTAGTGGGCTTAACACTAGTGACCTTTAGCTTAAGTATTATAAAGGGAGTTTACTAATGTGATGAGCCTGAGGAGGGTAACAGTGTTATATGACCCCCCAAAGTTACAAAATTAAAATGCTGAAAATGAACAAACAAAAAATCAAAGTGCCACAATGTAAAATTTTAAGCTGGAAGAGAAATCTCGGCTTGATTTGGTACTTCACTCACATGTATCGCCTATGGTACTAGAGCCCTAGAGGTTCCCAGTGTGGGCGCTTTTCCTTGAAAAGCAAAAAACCCAAGGCATACAAAATAAGCACACACATCAAAATTGAATCAATGTGAAAAGACTTTGGGGGGTCAAAGAAAAAGTAATCAGTCAGGCGATGATTTCATGAGAAATTCCTTTTATGGTAGCTTAACTACAAGGTTTTCTAGATATAGCCTCTAGTCAGCCCTCGAACATGAATACTTGGCTCTCGCGATTAAACAACTTAATTGACCACAGAAAATTAAGAAGCTTACCCATGGTATTAATATTCGATCTCTAGTGCTTTTCGACCGTCAAATTAGCGACCCCAGACTTGTTTAATTTTTTACCTTTACATCTGTTTATGCATTTGATTACATTGCAATTTAATGTTCATTGCTACCAAATTGTTTGAAATTCTTTTACCAATCAATTTGTCTACCTAAAACTGCATATGCTTTTTAAGAGAATGCAATTACTGTGCCAATGTTGTTTGATTTTGCAGTGACTGAAGAAGGCTAAGGACATTCATCTCAAATGCTCTTCCACCTCGACGAACCAGCTTCAACTTAATAGCTTCCGAGGACGGAATCTACATCAGGAAGGGGGGCATGTTAACCCTCACGGCACACGGACACCCTATGATCTATAAATGTTGTAATATTTAGAGTCAGGTACCGGGCTTGTCGGACCAATAGGGAAAGGTAGAGTGATCGCCGATGAGAGGCGCACTTTAACTTGGACATTCAAGGGATTAGTTGGCTAAGCATGGGCGCCCAAGTGTGAATGGGGTGAGCTCCTATAAAAGCCAACTAAACCTAATTTTTACTCATTCTCTCATTTGTGCAATAGAAGAGTGCTCTTGCTCCATCTCCATCTTCTTCTTCTTCACCTCCTTGTGTGTGTGTGTGTGTGAGAGAGAGAGAGAGAGAGAGGGAGAGTGTGTGTGCGATCGAGCATTACGAAGGCACGACGGCGGCGAAGCGGTTGAGCGCGGCACGACTGCAGCTTCTTCTTCATCGCGGCGAGGAATCCACCACGAAGGCGAGCGTAGAGCGGTGAGTGACACACCCTTTGTTTTCTTGAGCTTGCTAGTTTAGGCTTGTTGTGTGCTTGGAGCCGTTTGTGGCTCACACACGGTGTATTGGCAAGTCCCTTGCTTCGACAGTGCGGCAAGGAGCGCACACTCACAAAAGGCTATGCAAATACGACTAGCCACAATATCAGAAAGGGCTCTTCCAGATCAAGTCTCATAAACGGTTGGGACTGCAAAAAACAAGTCAAAGCACCTATACCCTTTTATACATATCTTATGGCGAGGCCACAAAAGGGGATCTCCAGCAACCTAATCCACCTCACACTGGGTAACACGCTCTCAGTGCTTGGCTTCAGAAAATCTCATGCAACGACCCTCACAAAAGGCTATGCAAATACGACTAGCCACAATCTCAGAAAGGGCTCTTCCGGATCAAGTCTCAGAAATGGTCGGGACTGCAAAAAACAAGTCAAAGTCGGCTCCACAACGAGGTATAATGGAAATATCCGCAACACAACGTACATCCAATACGTGAAAGTGTCACTGCAAGACCGCAGGACACACACTCAAATAGGCGCCAACAAGTATGCAAGCAAAATCACAAAACCAACTCCCTACCGAGAGTCAAATGCTCTCAATAGAGCACAAGCACTCTCGATTGCTAGTCATGCATAAACCATATGCATCCAAACTCCCACTGGAACTATAGTGCCTATCACTATTAAAGATGCTCACAGGTCTACTGTGACAAGAGAACCTGTGGCTGTCCCTAGGCATGTAAATCTGTATCTAAAAGCTGTCTTTCAGAAGCCATCAATGGCTATGCATGAGCAATAAGAGAAAATCAATCTTTGCAACCACAGAGAACATACATCATGGCCAAAAGCATATGGCAATCCAAAAAAAATTGCTCTCAGAAATGCATGAGACTACTGCTAACGACAATTTGTAACCTGCCTCCCACTACTGACAAATTGTCTCTCTGTGTCGCTCTATACAATGCCAAAGAGCATGTGAAATTTTGTAGTTGATATCATCGATGTCGATGCCGGGTGTCACTTACTTACGGTGGAAAAGGCATCTCATTCATCCATGTCAATGTTGGAGGAGAAGTTGACGTCGCAAGTGGAGAAAATGAGTTGTTGATGTCGAGAAAATTGGGTCTCGATGGCAACTTCCGCCATCGGACGGAAGTGTCTCACTTGCTCGAAGATGCCAGAGTCATCGAAGTCGAAAATCGGTGTGTGTGTGTGTGTGTGTGTGCGCGCGCGCGATGTCGAGAGGAGAACTCGCAGATCCTGAGAGTGTGTGTGTCAAAAGCACACACCCTTTTCTTCGATGCCGGTGAAGAAGCACCTGATCTCCCTGTAATGCTGAAACGTTGCCTGAAAACTATTTTTTGTTGTGTTGCTCAACTGGAGATTCTGAGCGCATAAACGACTTCAAAAGGCGAGTAAACTGCTGGACACCTGGTGGAAATACTCCTGGGACAACGAAGAAGCCGCAACAACAACTAGAACCAAAATTTGGCCTAAAACTGCACGCGCATAGGTGTGAATTTCAACTCTCTCTCTCTCTCTCTCAATGACTCTGAGCTCGCCACTTCACTACTGTGTGTTGGATTCAAGGTATGATGCCACTTGTAGAGTGTGCGATAAGTGCGGAGTGCGAGGGAGAAGAAGAGCATACACATAGTGTTGGTGGAGCTTAGCGTGAGGAACTCCTCACCTCTTCTTATTGTTCTATATGATTAAAAGAATAGATAAGGCTAGTACGGTCAATATGATGGTTGTCGGGTAGTTGGCCTGAACCCTAATAGCATCGACTGGAGTATCACTGTAGATCGCCATCTGGGTGGACCGCTAAGAAAGATAAACTTTACAAGTGAAGGGCCCTCAAGCACACCAAAAAGGAGAAAAATAAGAAATTGGCCCTTAGGTTCATGTTATATGAAGGACATAGAATATGATGCATTTACTCTCCGCTGACCCTCATCGTGTGCATTAGCTAATCCCACGAAGCACATATTTTTTAATTTGCACACGATGAGGGTTAGTACAGGTTAGTAAATTAAAAAATAATACCAACATGGCATTTAAAGAAAAAGCATGGGCTGCGACAACAATGACCTCAGGTGCACTCTTGTTGGCAATGCCTGAAGAGCAGGGATGCAAGCACATCACAAGCAGTGAGAGAACAGAAAAGAAATAGTGCTGCAAACTGCCGACTACCTCTCCTTGCACATTCCCCCAATGACAAGGAGTTTCTCTCGATGAGAGAGAGAGAGAGAGAGAGAGAGAGAGAGAGAGAGAGAGAGAGAGAGAGAGAGAGAGAGAGAGCTCTACGACCTCCAACCCACCCTTAGCAAGGCTTACTGAGCTACAATTGCAAGAGAGAAGAGGGAGGTGATGCTCGGAGCAGCGTGCATCAACAAGGTGCGCACGCGTCGCGTGCACACACACACACACACACACACACACACACACACACACAGAGAGAGAGAGAGAGAGAGAGAGAGAGAGAGAGAGAGAGAGAGAGAGAGAGAGAGAGAGAGAGAGAGAGAGAGGGAGAGCCAAGTAAGTAGTTTCTAGTTTAAAAAAAAAGTAAATTTAGTGTTTTATGTCAAAATAGAAACTGAAAACCTTCAATTTTGCAAATTATATAAAAAAGAATCCTTGCAGAGTCCTTAAGATGTGGGTGCCCTATTTGTGGATGTTCTTGTTAGAAAAATTACTTTACATTACTATGAAAATAGGATACACTTGCCATTTAGTTGACACTTAGAGCGTCTCCCCCATAGGGAAAATACACAGAAAGGGCCGTCTTTGTTTAATAGGGCCTTCCAACAGTTGAATACACACCCATAAGCCGACTAAAAACATGTAGATATGATCGTTCCCTTCACTATGTAGACGTCGCAGAGCACAACAGTGGTCTCTTTTCACTTGTTGACATGGTACTAAATCTCCTTTGTGGAAGTATCGCCTAAGGGCCCTCGTTTGCTTGGCATGCTTATGGGGCTAAGCAAACAGGTTCAAAGCGGCTCCTAGTATGGCCTCCATCGGTTCTATGGGGGAGACCTCTTAGAGAGCGGTTTGAAATGGTGTGTGATATTATGCTAACTAATGGAAGGTAGGCATGTGGCTTCAAACTGTCACATAAAAGCCAATCATAAAATAACATAGTCCCTGCCAGAAGGGCAGCTAAACTTGGAGGGGGCTGGTAGATAAGGGGATGCGCCAAATGTAGCAGAGGTCAGAGAGAGAGAGAGAGAGAAAGAGAGAGAGAGAGCCAAAACTGTCCGTCTTCTGCGCCATAGCCTACGCCTTGCATGTATTGCACTATCAGAGACGTTGTGGCAATCTAGTAAATCGGTGTTAGTGACAGAAGCATTAGGGTTTAGCAGAAATGTCGAGATAGCTGTCGCTGGATTGCGCGGATACAATGCGGCGAATTTTGCGAAGGTAGCACCCTGGATACAATGCAATTAGGGTTCAGGGTAAGGTTTCGGTGATCGTGTTGGCGGGCCAGAAGAGAGAAGATAGAGACACAAAGGTCGCCATAGCTGGGCTATAAGGGGATTGCTGGCCTTGGAAAAGCGCGACTCATCAGCAGAGGAGGTGCTGGCACTTTTAACTGTGGACTACTAGGCCCCAACTTTCGTTGCTTTCATCCAACCTTTGCTGTCATCTGGGTCCTTTTTTTTGGCCCCATCTTTTGTACGCATCCTCACTCTCTCACTCTCTCTCTCTCTCTCTTTGAATCACACACATCACAAGTACACATGCACACACCCATACTACAAGGCAGGTGACTTGACACCATATCTAACCTGCGTTGTCAAAGCTTAGCCACAGCCTCAGTCGCGACAGCAGAGTATGTGTTATGTCTTGAAGTGTAGCTCTTCTCATTATCTGCAGATGCATAGCTCACAGTGTGTGGAGCAGGATTGTTGATCGCAGCACCCTGAACCAGATGTGCATGAGAAGCTCATGCAAGCATACCTAGTGAGCGGATTGCATCTGCGGCCAGCTTGGTAAGATTGTCATGTTCTGTGGCATGCTACTTGGTGCACCCCTTTTACGTGGTTGCAGGCGAACTGCCCATATGCCGACCACATCGATGCCCCCTCTGCCATCGAATTTCCGGATTTTTGTACCTCATTCTTCCTTTGTCTGATTGTCACTCAATGGGTTGCATCTATGCAAAACCCAATGGTGGGAAGCCTTGCTTCTCGTGGCCATGGAGGAGAGCTGCAGGAAGGAACGATGCCAATTCTTCTGCTCGACATATCGAAAGCATGACTGTTGACGAGGACAAGGATGGTGATGTTGATGCAGAGAGTGGAGATGAGCCCACCCCTCTCTTTTCTACTACAGATGTAGATGCAGGGTTACCCCGCCTTTCTCGCTTATCTGGACAGTACCTTCCTCCTAGTGGATCACGTGTTGCCAGAGTGCCGAGCTGCAATTTTGAATTGCGCTACTCTTATCTTTCTCAAAGAGGTTACTATCCGGAAGCTTTAGACAAGGCAAATCAAGACAGTTTTTGCATTCACACGCAATTTGGCAGGGGCCCAAATGACCATTTCTTCGGAGTCTTCGATGGGCATGGCGAATACGGAACACAGTGTTCACAGTACGTAAAGAAACATCTATGTGAGAATCTTTTGAAGGACAAACATTTTAATACAGATATTGTTCAAGCATACCATTCGGCATTTACAAGTACTAATGTTCAGCTTCATCGTCATAGTATTGATGACTCGATGAGTGGCACAACGGCTGTAACAGTCCTAGTTCGTGGCAAGACACTCTATGTAGCCAATGTAGGGGACTCGAGGGCTGTCTTGGCAGAAAAAAAAGGGAAAGATTTGATTGCAGTAGACTTGTCAAGTGATCAAACACCTTTCAGGTCCGATGAGTGTGCTAGAGTCAAGCTATGTGGTGCAAGGGTCTTGACATTGGATCAGTTAGAGGGCTTGAAGAATCCAAATGTGCAGTGTTGGGGTGGTGATGATGATGATGATGGGGATCCACCGCGGTTGTGGGTTGCGAATGGAATGTACCCAGGAACAGCGTTTACTCGCAGTATTGGGGACAAGATTGCTGAACAGATAGGTGTTATTGCAGTGCCGGAAGTGCTTGCCATGGAGCTCACAACTAACAATCCTTTCTTTGTGATAGCAAGTGATGGAGTTTTTGAGTTTCTTTCAAGCCAACAAGTTGTTGACATGGTAAGCTTCCTTCTCTAGTACAGCCTAGAACTCTCTCTCTCTCACACACACACACACACACACACACACACACACACACACACAAGACGAAGACAGGCTTTATGTCCTGCGGAAAATTTGCCACACTGAACAATTGCTACAATGAAAGATAAATATGACTAGTATTTGGTTCTAAGTTCACACCAAGATCCTGGCGGAGTTGAGACCTGTCTAAACTATAATGAAGAAGCTATCATGATAGGCAGCTGCAGTAACTCACATGCCTTCATGTGAACCGAGAAGAGACTTGTTTCTTCATTATTTGATCATGTTCATGAAAAAGCATCGCTGATGGTTGTCGGGCATTGATGACATTAGTAGGGATGTCGTAGTATTTAGCCAATACTATGCAAGATGGAGCTGATGGGTATATTATCTTGTGGATGACTACCATGACTCTATACCTTGCACTTTCCTTTAAAGGTGAATCTGGGCTTATTCTGGATTTATCCAGGTATATAAGTCCTTACTTCATATGATATTCTGGGTTGGAAAGATGTGCTCAATTACTTGGTTTCTTCTATACTTATTTTTCATTATTAGTAGGTCCTTTTGTCTTTTATGTCTATATGTAACATTGCTGGACAACCTTGGTGAGTTTCTCTTTAGTAGTGACCACATACATTGTCAATCTCTCTCTCTCTCTCGCACCTGCTCCTGCTGCGCGCTGATGACATCTCTCGCACCTGCTGCTGCTGCGCGCTGGTGACCTGCGTGCACTGCGGGCGCTGCCGCTGTAGGCCACTTGCCCCTTGTCGCGAATGTGAGCAGACCCAGCCCTGGTTGCGACAGCTGGTCCCACTCGAGCTACAACCCACATGGGCTGTGGGCTATCGCGCCACCTATTGGGGCTGCCCACCCTCTCTCTCTCTCTCTCTCTCTCTCTCTCTCTCTCTCTCTCTACATTGGCTACCAGCACACCATGGCCACATGAATGACACTGTGAACCTGCGAATTTCCAGAAGCGGCCTCTCTGTCAGGTCCTCACCTACACGCACCATGGGACCCAAACCAATACAACAAACAACCCCCCCGAAACCGGACATCATGGAAGGGAATACGCCACCATGCTCATTACGAGACATATGGGGACTCATCTCCTCGATGCATACCACCATCATGAAGCATTCAAAGACCTAGCTCTGAAAAACCAAGAATTGGAACACAAGCTCCAAATGCAAGACCTACGAGTCCGACACCAAGAGGAGAAGATGCAGGAGCTCCAGGGTGCTCTTGATAAGCACACAGCTACAATGCAAGACACGCTAGCCACACATGATGAAAAGATTGCGCAAATGAATGTATCTGAGGCTCTTGGAAAGATGCATTGACAAACACACCAATGCCTCAGACTTCCTCAATGAACAGAGACATACATGCTAATGAGGATGACAAAGAATACACCGAACAAGAGAAAAGAAAAATGAACATCGTGATACGGGGCATCCCCGAATATGACAATGAGAAGGTCATTACCTTGAACACCGACATCACGGAAATGATCTCCGCTAACTTCGGAATGCATGATGTGGTGGTATATGGTGCACATCGAGTAGGTAAGAAGAAACCTGAAGCAAATCGGGCAATCGTATGCACACTTCTGGATGCCCGCAAGAGGGCTATTATCCTCGAAAACGCCCGCATCTACTTAAAGGATAGCTCCCTATACATCAATGAAGATAGAACGCCGAACCAACAAAAGACTAGACGTGAAGCATACGAAGCTCGCATGAACAAAAAAACAGCCCAAGCGGACACGAAAGGGTAAGAAAAAGAGGAAACAAAATGACAATGCGAGACCCATGGGATCACGGAACTACACGTAACAAGTTGGAATTGCAGAGGCTTCCCGTGGCATAAAGGAGAAGGATTAACGGAAGTCCTACCACAAGCCGACATTCTCTTTTTATTGGAAACATGGGAACACGATGCATGTAGAATACCACACATTGAAGGATATGTCACACACTCCCTACGGATGCCATGTACAAAAATGAGGGGACAAGGAGGAGTTGCGGTGATATACCGAGAGGAACTCAGAAAAATGATCTCAATTTGCACGACAGATGCTCATAACCGGTACATATGGATCAAGATTGACACAATACCTAAACCTATGTTCATTGCCGGGTGCTACTCTCCCATAGAGAGTCACCATTCTATGGTGCCTTCAATGTAGAGAAGAATTACCCTTTCGAGGATCTGTATGCCGATATCCATGCCTATGCACAAGAAGGGATGATTATGCTTATTGGGGACATGAATGCTCGCATAGCACATGCGCAAATGCAAATGGTGGGTCTCATGTCACCTCCAATGCTTGAACATAATGAGATACTAGATCCCACATGGGAGAGATGTTCGAAAGATCCCATTACAAACCCGCAAGGTATTGCATTGCTCAGTATGATGACATCCTTACAACTAATCGCCGTCAATGGAACAAGTAAGTTTGAAAAATCGGGAGAATGCACATGCTACACGGCCAACAAAGGCATGAGTGTTATTGATTATGTATTGATTGTATATGAGGCATCCCATATTGTAAGTAATTTTACAATTGGGAAGAGGTCACCTAATTCGGACCACACCCCAATCCATGTATGGCTACAAGTTCCCACTCAATAAGCACAAAAACAGCCCCATGCCTGATCATGGACATACAAAATGCAAGTGGACAAGAAAAGAATGTATGCAGAACATCTATACAATGCACTTGCTCATGTATCCATGCCATCACACATTAAACAAACATGGCCAATTTTCAAACAAGCTCTATGTGACGCCGTGGAACAAACAATGGGAAAAACGCATCGGCGAGGAAATCATGTTAAAGGGCTACCGCATAACCCATGGTTTGATGAAGAGTGCAAGTATGTAAAAAAACAATTGCGGGCACTGTTAACGACGAACACGGAATGGGAAACTCTATCAAAAGACTACACAAATCTCAAGAGGCGGAAAAGAAGAAACTGTCACAAAGTGATGACATGGCGGATAGCAAAAACCCTAATTTCTGCCAGAAACCCTAAAAATCCTGCAAACCCTAATTTTTGCCAAAAACCCTAAATTCCGAAAATCGCGGAGGCGGATTATTATTTTTTGGAAAATGATGAGCGACGCGAATTTTGCTTTTGCTTTTTTTTATACAAAAAAAGAGAAAAGACTCTCTAAGAGAGAGAGAGAACTGATGCTTTTGATTTTAAAAGCTTTTGGGGCTCTGCTTTTGGGCATCCCTTGTAACCTTTAAATTAGTGGTGAGGGCCTCACTTCTCAGGGCATCTGGACGCAGAGTCTGAGAGTGAAACCCTAACCGCTCTCTTGTACTTTGATGATTGATTAATATAAAAAGAAATACCGAAAGGGGCGCCAGTCTTTGGGGCCAATATCTCTAGGCACGGAACTCCGCCGGGCCAGTGCAAATCTATTGTGATCTGTGAATTGTTTTGAAGTGGTTATTTGGTGCTGTCGCGGTTGATTCTTGACTTGGAGTGTGCAAGTATGTTACAGTGGTATCAGAGCACGGCCGATTTCTCTTCTACGGGAAATCCGATCCCCGAATTTTTTTCCGCGGCACCTATGGCTTCAGGCAATGATCAATCGACTCCCTCTGCATCTGGAGATGCGGGCTGGGATCACAACGAAGATTCAGGCAGAGAGTATGGCCCGCCTTGGCCTACTTAGGCGGAGCGGCGAGAGATAGAGCGTCGCCAGTTAATCAGCGATGCAACAAAGATGATGCTCAATTTTGCCAAGGACCCGAAGATGGCAAAATATACGAACCAGACCTCTTTGAAAGAGGTACAGACGGAGTGGCAGAGAACCACAACACCACTCCCGAAATCCGCTCTCAAGAAACCTTCTGCCTCCAAGAAAATATATGGAGCAGGAACTGGAGAACGTGGTTGATGCACGGATTGCTCAGCTTTTCGACGTGCAAAAGAAAGCCAAAAAGCACGGCAAAAAGCAGAAGAAAGGCACTGACTTCCCGGGATATTTGGGTCGTCGGTCGACATTTGACAAGGCAAAGAAATTGAAGAAGCGCGTCAAGTTTGAAGACCTACCCAGTTCTTCTTCTTCTTCTTCTTCTGACAGTTCTTCTAGCTCCTCGGATTCGAGCGAAGAAGACAGAAAAGGTAAAAAGCGAAGCAAGAAGCAACGCTTTGGAAAGGGCAAGAGAAAGGCAAAGAAGGCTAAATCTTGCCCAGAGACTCACAGTTCTACTGAGGACTCGTCTACAGACAGCTCAGGTTCCGATGACGGAAAGTTTTATGCGAACAAGAAGAATTTTTACAAAGCCAACCAGTATGACTTTCTCGAAGATAAAAGCAAGAAAGTCCGAGAGTTTAAGGAAGGTGGCCACTCGATCAAGTTTGATACTTTTCAGGATACTCAGATGCTTCGAAGGCTTTGTCTTTTATACAGCAGTTTGACATCGCTTTCGCGGGAGGATGCTATTCAGAGCACTCCAAGATTCGGAGAGCTGCCTCTTACTCTAAGAGGAATGCTCGTACTTGGTGGTCCACGGTTCTATTAAGCAAGACTGTGCCAGTTACATGGCTGAAATTCACGAGGCTTTTTATTTCTTCTTGGTTGACTCAAGAGTTTGAGCGAGATATACGAGCTGCTTGGAACCATCTCCGGATGACCAAGAGCGATACAGTGAATTCTTATTGTGAAAGATTCTGGAGCTCTTTTCTACCCGCCTCTTCATTCAAGAAGATCTCGTTCAGAGAACAGATTGAGCGGTTTACCTTGGGTTTACCTACAGAGATCCGAGATCACTGCTTGGAACAGAAGTCAGCTTCTATTCAGGAGTTGATGAGTCATGCGAAGCGGGGCTTTGCCATTCACTCTGGCAGTCTGACCTACCGCACAGATGAGGCCATGACACAACGAGCCGAACAGACTTCTGGGAATGAAAGTAGAATGAAAAAGAGCAACCCAGAAAAAAAAAAAAAAAGGATACACGACCCAAGCTTACTCCTGAGCAGAGAGCTCGCTTCATCAGAGAGGGGAAGTGCTTTGGATGCGGGGAACATGGACATATCTCCGCGAAGTGCCTTGATAAGGCACAAAAAGAACAGAATGATAAAGACGACGACAGGTTTGAGAGTTCGAGAGCAGCTGAGGAATGTGGCAGAAAAGGCAGATAGAAAAGCAGAACTGGTACCACATGGCGTGGGACTTGCACCAAATCAAATGAATGAAAGTACAAACTTTGCCGTTTTTTTTGGGGCAAAGCGAAGGATCAGGAAGCTCTTTTGAAGGAGCCAAGGCCAACTTCTTTTCACTTGGAATTGGCGGCTCGATTTGGAACTACGCCTGACAGACTGACGCCACAGGCGGAGGTAGTTCCACTGGCACCCGGATGGGATGTTGCCATTACACCGAGCATTGGCAAACTTTGTTTGCAATGATAGGGGTGTTCAGGGCACGCGAGTGACGTTCTACTCGGGATCCCTTGGTACCACAAGAACTACGCCGTGGTTGACTACCGGGCCGAGAAAGCGACTTTGATAAATGAAGGGCTTAGAGATTGTACTTGATGAACTTCAGTTTTCTTACTCATTCTTTTGGGAGAACTGAACGATGGATAAAAGTTGAAAATGTTTTGACCTGAAGAAAAGAACGCCAAGATTTTTTTTCTCCACGCTCATGCCGATTGCTTTTGAGAGGGCCTGAAGATCATACCATTGATCTGATATCTGGAAGCACGCCACCGAATCGGCCACCTTATCGGGTGAGCCGAGTACAGAATGAAAAGATTATGAACTCAGTGAAAGACCTCTTGGATAAGGGTCTTGTCCAGCCTAGTACTTCACCGTATTGCTCTCCAGTGTTGTTGGTTTTGAAGAAAGACGGATCTTGGAGAATGTGCATCGATTATAGCACTCTCAACGAAATCACCATCAAGAACAGATTTCCAATTCCTAGGATCGATGTTATACTCGACAGGTTACAGGGATCCTCGTGCTTTAGCAGGATTGACTTGAAGAGTGGATATCATCAGATCAGGATAGCGCCAGGAGATGTCTACAAGACAGCTTTTCGGACGACTTTTGGGTTATTTGAGTTTTTGGTGATGCCTTTTGGCTTAACCAATGCTCCTGCGACATTTAACCGGATGATGGATAGGATTTTTCGAGAGTACAGGCTATTTGTTGGCACTTTCTTTGACGACATCATTGTTTTCTCCAAGAATGAGGCAGAACACAGAGATCATCTGCTTCAAGTCTTTCAGGCATTACGAGATCACACGTTAGTGATTAATGCAAAGAAAAGTGAATTTTTCCTACTAGAGATACACTTTTTGGGACACATTGTGTCAGCAGCAGGAGTGCGAATGGAACCGGCCAAGATAGAGACTATTCGTGATTGGCCCGATTTGAGGAATGTCCATGAAGTTAGAAGCTTCTTGGGACTGTGTTCGTACTACAGGCGGTTCATACGAAAGTTTGCAGAGGTTGCTTCCCCTTTGCATACCTTGACACAGAAAGGAGTACCTTTTTTGTGGGGACCCACAGAGGTGACTGCCTTTCGGACATTGAAAGAGAAATTGACTACGAGACCTATTTTGACTTTGCCGGAATTGCAGAAGTCATTTGAAGTATATTGTGATGCTTGTGGTCGTAGTCTGGGTGCGGTCTTGCTGCAAGAAGGCCATGTCATAGCTTACGAGAGCCGTTTGTTCTCTAGGCCGGAGATGACAGCACAGATCTATGGGAAAGAGCTTTTGGCGGTTATCCATGCTCTTACTCAGTGGCGGCATTACCTACTCGGAGCGGATTTTACTGTCTTTACAGACCATCAGAGTTTGCGCTACTTCTTGTCACAGAAGCAGCTTTCGGAAGAGCAGATGCGGTGGGTGAACATCTTGTCACAGTTCCACTTCCAGATTGTCCATGTGCAGGGACAGAAGAATGTGGTGGCAGATGCTTTGTCTTGGAAACCGTTGGTTCTGGCTATTTCCGCGATACATCATAGGAGCTTCGAGGATATGGTCGATCAGTATGCCACAGATACAGATTTTGCAGATATTTTCACACGGATATGGGATGGGGAGATAGTAGCTGGATACTCCCTTCGGGAAGGCTACTTGATGAAAAAGACTGTTGTGCGTTACACAACCGTTGAGGGAAAAGGTTATGATTGATTGCCACTATCCACCTTTTACGGGTCACCGCGGCATTGCTATCACCATGAAATGGGTAGAGAGAGATTTCTTTTGGCGGAGACTGAAGAAGGATGTGGAAGAGTTTGTGCGCAGTTGCTTGGTATGCCAGAAGGTCAAGTTTGACAGGCATAAGGCACAGGGATTGTTTCAGCCTTTACCCATACCCACCCGCCCCTGGAAAAATATTGAAATGGATTTCATTTTTTTTAATCTCCCGAGAATACAGAATGATCACGATGATTTTCCGATTACATGGCACGCCTGAGACGATTGTCTCCGACAGAGACCCCAGATTTATGAGTTTGTTTTGGAAGGCAATTTGGGAGAACATTGGCACGCGGTTGCAGTTCTTATCATCGTTCCACTTGCAGACTGACGGGCAATCTGAGATTGCCAATTCAGTGATTTTAGATTTATTGAAGTCTTGTATCTCGCATCAGAAGACTCAATGGGAAAAGAACTTACCTTTGGTGGAATTTGCCTACAATAACACGATACACTCTTCGACGGGGAAGACGCCATGAGAGATTGTTGAAACTGCTGCGAAGGTTCCACCCTTCCTGAGCACGAAAGATAAGATCTTTGAAGCGGATGAATATACGCGAGATTTGGATACGGCTTTTGCCAAGGTTCGCGAGACTTTACAGAAGTCTCAAGAACGACAGAAAAAGGCAGCGGATCGCCATCGTCGCGACTGGAAATTGAAGGAGGATGATTGGGTGCTCTTACTTTTGAGAAGGCACGCCTAAGAAAGAAAAAGGGAAAGGAGAGGCTTTTTCCAAAGCTTAGTATGTGATACTACGGACCTTTCCAGATTACTGACAAGATAAATGATGTCTCCTTCCGATTGAAACTGCCAGATACTTGGAGGATTCACAATGCATTGCATGTGAGTCTCTTGAAACCTGTTAAGGGTGATGTGCCTGATGATGGGGAGCCTGATGAGCAACCCAAAGTGGAAGAAAACGAGGAGATCCTTGTCCCTGAACAGATTTTGGCACATAATGATACGAAGAAAGGTGAAGTCTGAAGGCGGTTCTTGGTTAAGTTCAAGAACTTTCCTGCATTTGATGCGAAGTGGATGGAGGAGGAGGACCTAGAAGATACTCCTCGGATTGTGAAACTTTTACCTCGATGTTTTGGTTTAGCATAGTCTACTCCAAACGGAACCCAGAATTCAGCTTGGCCGGAGATCTGGTGCAGTGGGATGCACAAGAGGGGAGTCACTCCACTCCTTTGTCAACAGATGCCTCGATTTTGATACTAAAGTCACTGATGTCTCTTTGAGCTTCAAGGATACTGAGAGCTGACAGTATTCTGCTGGATGACTTTATGAAATGGAATTCCTGATTATGATACTGATTTGTTCTTGACTTCTTGTGAGTGCAGGAATTGATAGCCGAAATGACTGCAGCATTTTGGTCTGATTGATCTCGAATAGACATGGTTGCAATAGGGGTTAGTCAATCGGACATCGATGAGGTCCCGATTGGACCTAGATGTGATTGCTAGCTACATTGCCGATAAATCATGGTCTAAGATCCGAATGAATGTTGAATGTAATGTGATGTCCTGTGATGTCTGGTGATGTCGTGTGATGTCGTGTGATGTGACTGTCGATTTTGTACATGTGCTAGATGTGTGTTCCTAGTACGTAGGTACTAACAGTCAGTGTCTGCTAAGACGGTTTATGGCTTTTGTTGGTTTTGCAGGCGTAATCGCGGTCGATTACAATGCTTTCAAGAGGGGGGTATGTCACAAAGTGATGACGTGGCGGACAGCAGAAACCCTAATTTCTGCCAGAAACCCTAAAAATCCTGCAAACCCTAATTTTTGCCAAAAACCCTAAATTCCGGAAATCGCGGAGGCGGATTATTATTTTTTGGAAAATGATGAGCGACGCGAATTTTGCTTTTGCTTTTTTTTATACAAGAAAAGAGAAAAGACTCTCTAAGAGAGAGAGAGAACTGATGCTTTTGATTTTAAAAGCTTTTGGGGCTCTGCTTTTGGGCATCCCTTGTAACCTTTAAATTAGTGGTGAGGGCCTCACTTCTCAGGGCATCTGGACGTAGAGTCTGAGAGTGAAACCCTAACCGCTCTCTTGTACTTTGATGATTGATTAATATAAAAAGAAATACCGAAAGGGGCGCCAGTCTTTGGGGCCAATATCTCTAGGCACGGAACTCCGCCGGGCCAGTGCAAATCTATTGTGATTTGTGAATTGTTTTGAAGTGGTTATTTGGTGCTGTCGCGGTTGATTCTTGACTTGGAGTGTCCAAGTCTGTTACAAAAACTATGAGCTACGCACGGAGACACAAGCCATAGCCAACTTCAAGAAAAATCCCTAAAAGGAATGGCTGAAAATAAAAGAACGAAGACATGACATTATGGGGGAGATAAGCTCAAATGACATGTACATGTATGTGGAACAACTATATGTGCATAATAATGCGGAAGAAGTGCCACACATGCAAACCGATCTCCATGCCCAAGACCACTCTGATTTCGAAACGGTTAAAAAAGGCATACAGAAACTTGCAAATGGGAAAGCTCCGACATACTACACTTGAACTTAGAAATGCTTAAATGGTCAGGTATGAGAGCCAGAGAGTGGATACATAGAATGTTAAACCAAGCCATTGTTCAAGGGCTACCCGAGGATTGGCAAAAGAACTTGATCAAAGCACTTTACAAAAAAGGGGATGTAAATCAGCCTACCAACTATCCTACCATTATGGTAGGATCTTGCATGGCAAAGCTTTTGGGAAGCATCTTAGAACAAAGCATAAGCACATGGGCGGAGACAAATGGAAAACGAGCAAAAGAACAAGCAGGTTTCCAACCAAAACATAGCACCATTGATCACCTTGTTTCACTCAAGGTATTAATGGAAGAGAGTCGGCTAAAGGGAAAAACATTATGCTGTTGCTTTGTAGATTTCACCAAAGCCTTTGACACGGTCCCGAGAATGGGTATATGGAAAAGGATGGAATGCATAAAAGTACCGATGCATCTCAAGAGTGCGGTAGCACGTCTCTATGACAGAGTCATATGTCAACTAAAAACGCACGAAGGGCCCTACTCTTTTTGGATTGTGCATTGATCAAATAGAAAGCTTCCTCCCTCAACTAGAAGGGGATGAACCAGCCATCGGGATGCTTACACTTCTCATGCTCATCTATGCAGACGATGTGTCTCTTTTCGCCCATGACATTACAGCTCTACAGAAATTGGTTGATGCGTTACATGCTTTTTGTGAAAATGTGGGTCTATCAATCAATGTAGACAAAACAAAGTTCATGATTGTAAAGACTCGTAAGATGGATATCCACGCCCCCCTCATGTATCAAGGGAAACAAATTGAGAAAGTCGACAGTTTCAAGTACTTGGGGATTGAAATCCCGTGCAACTATGCTTGGGGACAATGCACACATAATAGAATTGACATCGGCCATGCCAAGTACTATCAATTTGAAAACATGTGCACACAAAGGAGCATAAAAAGATGGGAGATAAAAGAGACCATTTTTGAGACATGCGTGGTGCAAGCCATCCTCTACGGAGTGGAAATCTGGGGAGCAAGCATTTCAGCCCACACATGGAATGAAATTGAAAAAATTCATAAAATGTTTCTATGTCGCCACATGGGGGTCAAAAAGACAACACCATACTCCGTGCTACTCTTGGAGATAGGCAAGAGACCACTAGAAATGAAAGCATTGCAAAAAATGTACACGTATATCATGAAGGTCAAAGCGATGCCTACTACTCGAATCCCCCGCATTGCATGGGAAACGGGATGTGCGCCACAAAAGACAAAAAAAAGCAAATTTCTGTCATCGAGCCTCATGCAGGACATTAAGAAATGGTACGCTAAATGGAATATAGAGGCATATGTGGACATGCTTATTGAGGAGGGCAAGGAGGGAGAAGTTAGAACACATGCTGAATTCTGACATTGCATTACTAAATAGCCTCCACACCAAGTGGAAGACAACGTAACACCGCTCGAAATTTGAATACTATTGCAAGCATGTCAACACAAAGTATTGGGAAGGCTATAGCTCAAACCCAATGGAAGCCCAGGCCCACATACGAACACCCATACTCCACATGGCACGAAGAGCCATCTCTTTGATGCGCACAAGGTCACATATGCTCAAAATAGAAACAGAGGACTGGCTGAAAATTGATGCTTCTAAATGGATATGCACATCATGTACAATGCAAGCTCCCGAAGATGAAGCACATGTGACATTGGAATGCCAGAATACGCTCACATCGGGGCTAATTTTTAACCACTTCTAAGCGGTTGTTCTACCTTTGCGGACCTATTATCCAAGACAGACCCCTCCCCTACAGCTCTCGGAACATACCTCACCCGCATACTTGAGCATCAAAAGACACTCATAGGAACACAAAAAGAGAATAACACACACCACACCATACACCCCCGTGAGGGGAGACTATGTATTACTTTGAGGTCCCATGGGTCATTTCTGGCCCCCCGCGAACATTAATACCAAATCAAATCTCTCTTTCTTTGTTATGTGCAGCGGAAGTGATTTATGGTGAATGCTCAGGATGAGTGCTCAGTGCGTACTTAAGGTTCCTTTTACTTCATGAGAGATGTGCAAAGACTAGAGAGATAAGAGAGAACGATACGGTGAATGAAGGTTTCATGAGAGAGAGAGAGAGAGAGAGAGAGAGAGAGAGAGAGAGAGAGAGAGAGATTAACACCCAGATGGGGTCCCAAACCCCCCTCCAAGGGCCCGGTATTTGCTTTAGAGTGCACAAATGCTAATACAATGGTCCTAGATGCTTATGGGATCTTCATGTAGCTGCTTGGATCTGCAAGGCTAAGGGCTGAAAATGCTAACGCTCGGGATGTTGAGTGGGATCTGCAAGGCTATGGCTATGGCCGACGTCGAGGATGGGATGAAAACAAAAAACCGCTAGCTGATTTGAGGGCTGAATCTGAAAATGCTGGCTGATCTGCTGTCTTGGGCTGAAAACTGAAAATGCTGGTATTGATGGTTGGATCTGCGACGGTGCGGCGAGGTTATGGCTGAAATGAAAACACTGGTGCTGATGGCTGGATCTGCGACAGTACAGCGAGGTTATGGCTGAAATCTGAAAACGCTGGTGCTGATGGGGTGCTGGCTGATCTAGTGCAAAAACACTTGAGGTGCTGAGGTACCTCTGGTACTTGGGTTGGTACTGAGGCCCAAGGGTACCGACTTCTGCTTGAGAGGTCACTTCTATATGGGAGGGTCGGGCAATGCCAGTAAAAATCCATATTAGATTTACACCACTCTACTGCTTCACTTAGGTCTAGGGCATACATGTACGGTTAGTATCTCTCTCTCCGGGCTGGCCACCTACTGCATTGTCCGGCCGCCCACTTCTGGGCCAGCCGTCCACCTTGTACTCGGCGTCTTATATATCTTTTTGCTCTTGCTGGGTCGCGGGGTTTTCTATGCATTGCCCTACCTCCCCCTTGGGCACCTATACATGGGGCCAGGGGGGTACCCACTTACACACTCTGCTGCTTCACTCAGGTCTAGGGCATACATGTACGGCTAGTATGTCTCCAGGTTGGCCACCCACTGCACTGTCTGGCCGCCCACCTTGTGCTAGGCGCCCTATATATCTTTTTGCTGGTCGTGGGATTTTTTATGCATTGCCCTACCTTCCCCGTGGGCACCTATATATGGGGCCAGGGGGTACCCACTTACACAGTCTGACAGATCATCTGATCTTAGTTGTATAGGTCTTCTGCTCTGGTAGTCATGGGGGGCTGATTGCCTCCTCTGCCCTACACCAGCGTTTGTGTCTATTCTCTCTCTCTCTCTCTCTCTCTCTCTCTCTCTCTCTCTCTCTCTCTCTCACGCTTCTGCATACGCGCTCACATGGTAAAAGTCGCCGCCAACGTTGAGGGCGCACCTTCCGCAACAGGTACTCTACCCAAGGGATCAGCAACAACCAGCGTTTCTGTAAAAGGAGCAAATATCTGCCAGCGTTTTTGCATGCGCCAGCCAAGCGATGGAAATCTGTGTTTTTCTGTCACCTGCGTTTTTTGCATTTACACCTGGCATTTTCGATCAAGGCTGCCAATGCTACTATTTTTGGGCAATTTCGTCGCGGAAAACCTCCTCCTTCCATTAGCGTTTTTGGCTGCCATCTGTGTTTTTGGACAGCTGTTGCGTTTTTGTAGTAGAGGGGGCAGCGCTCAGCTTTGCCCACTTGGATCTTGCCTACGACACACGGCCTTGCATCCGGTGCATTGCCGGTCTTATTCCTCTTCACATCGACAGTTTTCAGTCAGCAATACCTGCTGTTTTCTTTGTTTTCAGCCCACCTCGGGTTGTGCTAAGGATTCGCCATCCTGCCTACGCCCTTTGCACTGCTCTGGACCCTGCCGGGAGTGTACGAGCACACTGAAAATCGCTCGACAGCAGCGTTTTCATCACCTCGTAGTTGTAATTTTGGATGGACAACAGACACTTGGCTTGTGTTTTTCACAGAGGATGAAGTTACCTCCTGCTAGGACACCATCCGCCGATGGTGGTCCATGCGGTCTCTAAGTGACTGCTGCAGTATACAATATCTTCAACATCGGCTTTATCATCTACGGGGGTACGATCCTTAGGAGATCCATTCATTCCAGCCATCATTCGACGGTTGCGCACTCTAGAGGGGGTGGTGACTTGTGGTTTGCTATGGACACACCTATGCACTCATCAGAGGAGAGATACGGTGTCGCAAAGTGATGACGTGTCTGCCCGGGAGCCAAGCTGCTGAAAACCCTAATTTTGCAAACCCTAACCCTAAAACCTGCAAACCCTAAAATCTGCCAAAAACCCTAACCCTAAAAACTGTCCGAAACCCTAACCCTAACCCTACCAGCAGGCTGAAAATCCGAAAATTACGATGGCAGTTGCTTTTGCGTCAATTGCTTTTCCTACGCAATTTGAGAAGAGAGAGAAAGAGTTTGCTAAACACTCGAGTGAGTTTGATAAAGAGAAAAAGGAGTCTTTGCTTTTAGGCTTTTTGATTTGAAGCCTTTGGGGCTCTGCTTTTGGCAAACCTTGTAAACTTTAAATAAGTGGTTTGGGCTCACTCTGCAGAGCATTTGGACGCAGAGTCTGAGAGTGAAATCCCAACCGCTCTCTTGTACTTTGAACATTGATTAATACATAAAGAAATACCGAAAGGGGCGCCAGTCTTTGGGGCCAATACCTCTAGGCACGGAACTCCGTCGGGCCAGTGCAAGTCTATTGTGATCTGTGAATTGTTTTGAAGTGGTTATTTGGTGCTGTCGTGATTGATTCTTGACTTGGAGTGTCCAAGTCTGTTACAGTGGTATCAGAGTACGACCGATTTCTCTTCTATGGGAAATCTGATCCCTATTTTTTTTCCGCGGCACCTATGGCTTCACGCAAGGATCAATCGACTCCCTCTGCATCCGGAGATGCGGGCAGGGATCACAACGAAGATTCCGGCAAAGTATGGCCCGCCTCGGCCTACTCAGGCGGAGCAAAGAGAGATGAAGCGTCGTCAATTGATCGGCGATGCAACAAAGATGATGCTCAGTTTTGCGAAGGACCCGAAATTGGCAAAATATATGAGCGAGACTTCTTTTCAAGAAGTGCACGAGTAGTGGCAGAAAACCACAACACCACCCTCGAAACCCGCTCTCAAGAAACCTTCTGCTCACAAACAATATTCAGGGAAGGAATTAGAAGAGGTGGTTGATGCACGGATTGCTCAGCTTTTTGACGCGCAGAATAAAGCTAAAAAGCACGGCAAAAAGCAGAAGAAAGGCACTGACTTCCCAGGTTATTTGGGTCGTCAGTCGACATTTGACAAAGCAAAGAAACAGAAGAAGCGTGTTTGATTTGAAGAAGAACCCAGTTCTTCTTCTTCTTCTTCTAATAGTTCTTCTAGCTCTTCAGATTCGAGTGAAGAAGACAGAAAAGGCAAAAGCGAAGCAGGAAACGACGCTTCGGAAAGGCAAGAAAAAGGCAAAGGAGTCTAAATCTCGCTCAGTGAGTGACAGTTCTACAAAGGACTCCTCTACAGACAGTTCAGACTCCGATGACGGAAAATTTAATTTGAACAAGAAGAATTTTTACAAAGCCAACCAGATACAAAGATGCTTCAAAGGCTTTGTCTTTTATACAACAGTTTGACATCGCTTTCGCGGGAGGACGCTACTCAGAGCACTCCAAGATTCGGAGAGCTGCCTCTTATTTTACGGGGAATGCTCGAACTTGGTGGTCCACGCTTATACGAGCTGCTTTGAACCATCTTCGGATGACCAAGAGGGATATAGTGGATGCTTATTGCGAGAGATTCTGGAGCTCTTTTCTACCCGCCTCTTCATTCAAGAAGACCTCGTTTAGAGAACAGATTGAGCGGTGTACCTTTGGTCTACCTACAGAGATCCGAGATCACTGCTTGGAACAGAAGTCGGCTTCTATTCAGGAGATGATCAGTCATGCGAAACGGGGCTTTGCCATTCACTATGGCAGTCTGACCTACCCCACCGATGAGGTCATGACACAACGAACCGAACAGACTTCAGCGAATGAAAGTAGAAAGAGAAAGAGCAACCCAGAAAAGAAGGATGCACGACCCAAGCTTACTCGTGAGGAGAGAGCTCGCTTCATCAAGGAGGGGAAGTGCTTTGGATGCGGGGAACATGGACATATCTCCGTGAAGTGCCCTAACAAGGCACCGAATGAACAAGATGAAAGGCCAGAAAGTTCTAAAGTAGCTGAGAGACGTGGTAGAAAAGGCTGATAAAAAGCAGAACTGGTACCACATGGCGTGGGACCTAAACCGAATCTAATGAATGGAAGTACAAACTTTGCCCCTTTTAGGGCAAAGTGAAGGATCAGGAAGCTCTTTTGAAGGAGCCAAGGCCAACTTCTTTTCACTTGGAATTGGCGGCTCGATTTGGAATTACGCCCGACAGGCTGAGGCCACAGGTGGTGGTAGTTCGACTGGCATCCGGACGGGATGTCGCCATTACACCGAGTATTGGCAAACTTCTTTTGCAATGACAGGGGTGTTCAAGTCACGCGAGTGACGTTCTACTCGGAATCCCTTGGTACCACAAGAACTACGCCGTGGTTGACTACAGGGTTGAGAAAGCGGCTTTGAAGGGCTCAGAGATTGTACTTATAAACTTCAGTTTCTTTACTCATTCTTTTGGGAGAGAACTGAACGATGGATAACCGTCGAATATGTTTTGACTTGAACAAAAGAACGCCAAGATTTTTCTCCACACATGCCGATTGCTTTTTAGAGGGCGTGAAGATCATACCATTGATCTGATACCTGGAAGCACGTCACCGAACCAGCCACCTTACCGTGTGAGCCGAGCACTGAATGAAGAGATTATGAACCAAGTGAAAGACCTCTTGAAAAAGGGTCTTGTCCAGCCTAGTACTTCACCGTATTGCTCTCCAGTGTTGTTGGTTTTGAAGAAAGACGGATCTTGGAGAATGTGCATCGATTATAGAGCTCTCAACAAAATCACCATCAAGAACAGTTCCGATTCCTAGGATCGATGATATCGACAGATTACAGAGATCCTCGTGCTTTAGCAGGATTGATTTGAAGAGTGGATATCATCAGATCAGAATCGCGTCGGGAGACGTCTACAAGACAACTTTTCGAACGACTTTTGAGTTATTTGAGTTTTTGGTGATGCCTTTTGGCTTAACCAATGCTCCTGCGACATATACCCGGATGATGGACAGGATTTTTCGAGAGTACAGGCTATTTGTTGGCACTTTCTTTGACGATATCATTGTTTCCTCCAAGAATGAGGCAAAATATAGAGATCATCTGCTTCAGAGATACACATTTTGGGACACATTGTCTCAGCAATAGGAGTGCAAATGGATCTGGCCAAGATAGAGACTATACGTGATTGGCCCGATTTGACGAATGTCCATGAAGTTAGAAGCTTCTTGGGACTGTGTTCGTACTACAGGCGGTTCATTCGAAAGTTTGCTGAAACAGGCCCGTGGGGCGGTAGGCGTTGGCTTTCACCCGAAATTCTTTACTTTAGACACACACAGAGTACTTTGGAAAGGTAACCTGTAACGGGGATTAACACCTAAGTACACACACGGCTCAGAAGCTATAATGCTCCGAGCAGACGCCGACAATGTGTAGGCCTTAAAATTGGCGCCCCTTTCGGTATTTCTTTATTCTTTAACAAAGGGAATAAAACCGTGATCTCCTACGAGCTGCCCCTTACAATCAAGGCTAAGAAACACCTGTTCTGGCCCGATTTCGGCAGCATAACTGTACTAGGACGCTTCACAGTCAGTATCCCCATGCAATAGATGACTTTCCCGACGCATACAGACACTTTGCAAAACCTGGTGAGAATCTGCAGCACGCTGAATTCTCTGTTTTTTGCCCCGAAAATGCGCCAGATCATCTGTACAGCGGTCCCCTCGCGTCCCCAAACCTCCTAGGGGTATTAGGGACCGTTTAGGGCCGAAACCCTAAACCTGCAAAAATACACAGCAGGCTGTAATTCCCTGTTTTGGGCTCCGTTTCGCGTACCGGTCGCATCTGTAGCAAGACCTCGAGCTCCCGCACCTCTAGGGCTACTTGCCCTTTGAATCGGATGAGATTTCTCACGTGAAACCTCTTCGAATTCACCTGTACCTACGGGGGATTATCCCTAGCTAATCCAGTACCTGTGCAAGAGGCTCTTGCCTCGGCAATCACGCATGAACCCACATAACTGTACATTGGTCAAATGAAAAGCCCACTAGAGGGGCATAACATACTGCTCGTAGGGGGGAGAGAGAGCAGTGCGTAGCGTGCAGGGCATCACTCCTAGCACCGCATTGTACATAAGAGGGAAAGGAAGCACTCCATAGCCCTTAACTTGTGACAAAATGCAAAAGGAGGCCTCTCCCAGCATAAAATTCAGCGCCCATTTTTCTGCACGAGGCAAGTTCATGAAAAACTGCCAAGCATTTGCCCGTTTCGGGTTTGCCGCCCAAAATTCTCCCGACTGGTCGCCCAGTTGACATTGCGGCAGAGTTGTAAAGTGTTCCCCTAGTCATACCGGAGGTGATGACGCGAACACATTTTGCGGCCCAAAATAGCAGTTCCCTAAATTTTAGGAAATGATTCCGTTGGGCTCCCACTGGTCATCTGACCATCTATCCTCATTGGGACCGCATCCAAGAGTGCAATGTGGCCCAACTGTCGGATGCTTTCCGTTGGTAGTCAGACCTTGATTTTAGGCCTTTATTGAGTTCACTCCGTAGTATCCACCGACTTGCTAAGTGCGACGGGGGGACCTATATGATCTTGCTCTGAGCCTAGACATCCTCTTACTATACGAATTCCAGTGCCGACCACTTCTCGTCTGTGGGTGAAACTACCGTTCACATTGGCCATACAATGTCCAAACGTTTGCTACTTCAAGAAGAGGGTCTCAAAAATAAAACAAAACCCATTGGAAAGAAACCAACAACTAAAGTTAGCAGTTGCCACATCCTCGTGACATAGTTAATAGCTGCCACGTCCCCATGACATACCCCCCTCTCTAAACCGCAAACGTCCTCGATTGCATACCATAAATACACGCCACTGATGATCTTGTGCTATCAACACTCTTTTATCATCGCATGTATCCGCAAGAAAGGTCATAACACATAGATACAAATGACTTAAAGAGACCTTCATACTTTTGTCATTCCCATCTATTACACTGAATTCATATGTACATTTGATGTACTAGCTCTATCATTACCCCTCCTTTGCACACGTTGGGTTGGGGCATAAGTAGGTTGTAACCCAAAGGCTTCAAGGTAAAGCTGCATACATTTGGTGACTCTGACAGTTCATGCTCTTCCATCCACTTTGCATCCATAGGCGGATAGTTCTTGAACTTCACCAAATAGCGTCTTGCAACTTGTCCTTTAACTTTTCTGTCCTATGTGCCCAAACTTGCTCAGGTACTAGGATCTCATCAAGTTCCTCAACTTCTGGCTTATCCTCATCTGGCATATCTTCTGGCACATCACCCACGAAGGGTCTTAGAAGACTCATGTGAAACGCATTATGAATCTTCCATGCATCAGGTAATTTCAGCCTGTAAGTGACATCGCTGATCTTGTCAAGGACTTGAAAAGGCCCATAGTAACGCATGCTGAGCTTAGGAAAGAGCTGCTCCTTGCCCTTCATCTTCTTTAACCTTGCCTTTTCGAACCTTAACAGAACCCAATCACCATGTGATAACAGCAATTCACGACGGTGACGATCAACAGCCTTTTTCTGTGTTGCCTGAGTCTTCTCCAAGGCAACTTTAATTTTCTTATACATCTCATCCATGTTCTGAACATATCAATCCGCGTCAAAGATCTTGTCCTTTGTATGCAAAATGGGAGGAACCTTTTTGCCACCTTCAACAATCTCAAAAGGTGCTTTGCCAATAGACGAATGCACCGTATTATTGTACGCATACTCAAGCATAGGCAAATGCTGTTCCCACTTGCCCTTATTATCTAACACATAGCATTTAAGCAGATCTAAGACAATAGAATTAGCCTCTTTTGACTGTCCATCAGTTTGTGGATGAAACGAAGACGAGAACTTGGGCATTGTGCCCATGTTCTCAAACAATCCTCTCCAGAACAAACTAGTCATGCAAGGATCACGATCACTGATAATCGATTGTGGCATACCATGGTACTAACATTGTACATGAACAAGCGTGCCATCTGATCAGATTTTATCTTCTTCCTGATAGGGATAAAATGGGCCTGCTTGCTGAACCTGCAGATAATGGTCCATGTACCATCATTCTCTGTTGGCGTTCTTGGAAGATCAAAGATAAAGTCCGTAGCAATGCTTTCCCGTGGCTTATCTGGAATCGGCAGTGGTTGTAACAACCCTGGTGCCTTTTGCCTGTCAAACTTGACCTTTTGGCAAACTATGCATGCTCGCACAAAGGCATCCACATCTCTCCTCAAGGTAGGCCAATAGAAGAACGTCTCTATCGCTTTAACTGTTGCATCAATGCCACGATGCCCTGCATACGGTGGGACATGACTCTCTTCCATGACCTTATGTCGCAGTGGCCTAGTGACACAAAGTTTGCCATGCACCATCATAAAACCATCTCTGAGGAGGTAGTGCTCGTGATGTTGCCCCTCTTGTAACTGTTCAAAGATCCTTGCAAAATCTTCATCAGCAGTATACTGTTCCTTCATGTCATCTAGGTCATGATGATAAGGAATTGACACAGCTGAAATTTGTGGCTTTCTTGACAACATTCTTCTTGCCTTCCACATGCATAATCTGGAAGTGGAACATGGAAAGAATGTTTGCCCATCGCATATGCTTTTCGGATAACTTTGACTGTGTCAAGAAGTATCGCAAGGTCTGATGATCTGTTTGGACAACAAAATCAGCACCTAAGAGGTAGTGCTTCCAGCGCATGAATCACGGCCAAGAGCTCTTTTTCATAGACTTGCATAGTCCTCTCGGGCCCTTGCATAATTTGGCTTTCATAAGCTACTACCCGCCGTCCGTCTTGCATTAGCACTGGTCCGATGCTACTGCCACACGCGTCACACTGGACCACAAATGACTTCCTGAGATCTAGCAAAACAATAACTGGATCTGAAGTCAACTTTTCCTTTAAGAGACTAAAAGCTGAAATCTCTTTTTGGGTCCATCTGAAAGTGACCTCTTTCTTTTGCAAAGCGTGAAGAGGCGATGCTATCTCTGCAAAATTTCTGATAAACCTTCTATAGTAGGAACACAATCCCAAGAAGCTTTTGACATCGTGCACAGTCTTCAAGTCTGGCCATGTCTTGATAGCTTCGACCTTTGCGGGATCGATTCTAACACCATCCTTTGAGACTATGTGGCCAAGAAAGTGGATCTCTTCGAGGAAGAATTTACTTTTCTTAGGATTGACAAGTAACCTGTGACTGTGCAGCTCTTCGAACACAATGGTCAAGTGACACCTATGCTCCTCTTCATTTTTCGAATACACTATCATGTCATCGAATAACGTCCCAACAAACTGTTGATGCGAGCGGAAAATCCGGTCCATCATTCTGTTGAACGTGGTAGGAGCATTTGTTAGGCCAAACGGCATCACTAGAAACTCATAAAGACCAAATGTCGTTCTAAACGCAGTCTTGTGCACATCCTCTGGCCTTATACGAATCTGATGGTACCCACTCTTAAGGTCTATCCTACTGAAAATTGCAGCACCCTCTAAACGATCGAGAATATCACCAATTCGAGGATTAGGAAACCTATTCTTGATGGTATTCTTATTCAACGCACGGTAATCAATACACATGCGCCATGAGCCATCCTTCTTCTGCACTAGGAGTACTGGGGAGCAAAAGAGTGAAGAACTAGGCTGAATCAGCCCCTTCTCTGATAACTCCTAACTTGGCCCATAATCTCTTTCTGCTGCGCCGCACTAACCCTGTAGGGAGGTCTATTTGGTGGGCTACACCCTAGCACCAAATCTATCCGATGGTCCTCAGGTCTCTCTGGCGGCAATTGCAACGGTAATGAATCAGACCTTTCTTTATCTAACACAGATAAATTTGACTGATCACTATCTGAGACATCATGTGCAAAAATCAAGTACACAGAAAGATGATTCTTTATTACAGAAGTGATAGCAGAAGCAGATACAATAGGGACTGACTCTCCTTTAAGCTTTACATCCAAGATGTGAGTTTTGCCCCTATGCTGTACAATGATCTTTTTGTTGTAGGTATCCAAGACTCCATGCACTCGGAACATCCACGGGATTTTCAACAAGGCGTCATAACCTTCCAGCGGCATGATATAGAACCCTTCTGTGTCCACATACGACTGAATATGCAGACACAGTTTTCCAATGATGGGAGTAACACACTTTGAGTGTGAGTGGCCAAGACATGCCAACCCTGCCCCTCTTGTGTACCCCATCTCTTCAGCTCTGATGCCCAGCTTCATAGCTAACTCTGGTGAGATAAAGTTGGCTTTGGCACCTGGATCAAAGAAGATCAGTGCCGTCTGATTCCTAACTTTACCCCATGCCCTGCATAACTCACTGGCATCTGTGTTGGGCATGTCACCCACCATGTCTGGCACTAAACCTATCGTGGGTTTAGGCTTCTTGCCTTTCTAGTCTTCTTTATCCTCTGAGTCAGCTGGTCTTTTCCTTTGTGGACAATTGATAGCAAAGTGACCAGGCTGCTCGCATATAAAGCATTTGTTATCAGCCATTAGGACCTTCTTTTCCTCGAGCGACTTGCGCACAAAAGGCTTCCTTTTTTGTTTCTTTGCCTGCGCTCCAAAAGTCCCGGCTGAATCCTTGTCTTTGGTGGCCTTTTCTGACCCCTGTGACGCATCAGGAGCCGTTTTCACAAAGGGCTTCTTTGCTGAATTTTTCTTTTGCTGCCCTCCTTTGTCGTTGCTCGGAAATCCACTGTCCTCTCCTTTCAACAAGGCAAGACCAGTGTTCGCACCTTCCATAAGCTGAGTGAGGGGTAGCCACTCTGTTCTTTGTATAGTAATCGCAAAGCCCTTTAGGCAACCCACAACAATACTTCTCTATCTGCTTTGTCAATGGCACAAATCTGTAGGAGGTCACTGAGAGTAACGCTTTACAAAACCTCCTATTGTAGTCCAGCAAGCTCTTGCACGAAGCTGAAGTAAGCTGGTGCCAATCTGTCATGACGTCGGCTTCAAATTCATTTGACAGCCAAGCAGATGCAAACATTTGCTTGAAGTAAACCCAAGTGGCGGGTGCCTGTCCTTGCATTAACAATGTCGTCCACCATGTGAGCGCATTGTCCTTTAAGAAAGTGGCAGCTTTCTTGACTTTCGAGGCCTTTGTAAAATTCCCTCTTGCATATGCTGTATCAAACTACTGGAGGAAGGTAAGAGCCTTTGTCTTATCCTCGAAACCACTGAAGGTACTGAACTTTACAGCTGCACCACCTTCTTTGTAAGCCTTCGGCTTCTCTAGTGCCCCCAAGTTGTCATAAGGGATGGTCTGCAACATGGGCACTGTACTAGGCATGATCGGCACATCTTGGCCATTGACATTTTGCGTCAAAGGTGCGATATCTAGTTGCTGTCCAGAAAAAACCAGCCATGCCAAAATGACCCTATGGCACCCCAAACTGGCCCTGGTTGCAGTGAAAACCTTGTTGCATGCCGATACTACCATACATGGGGTTCAAGGGCTCATTCTCTGGCATGCGTCGGTGTGAAGGTGCAGAGGATGGAGTATTGGCAATGTACTAACATAAAGAACTGCTGAAAGGGGCCAAGGTTTGGGGCCAGTGCTCTCTTGGGGTGGAACTCCGCCACTCCGCGTTTCGTGTGTTGTGCATCTCTTTCAGTTCAATTGTTATTTGAAGTGCTTAAAGTTGTTCAGTCTGCTCTTTTTTGTTGGCACGTGGTGCGTGCCCCCGTAACATTCAACCAAGGGCTACCCCACACACAGTCATTGGCAATAGGAGAAATGAAATGTTATATTAACGTCTTCAAAAGGCCAAAGTGACCTATGAGACCAAACTGATACAAAAGTGGTGAATCTGGTACAATGTCTGAAAAGTGTGAGAGTGAAAATAAATGCGAAAAACTAAATACAAAGTATTAGATAAACTTCTTAGGAGCATTCTGGGTGTCTGGCTAGAATGCTTCTAATCCTTTGTTGTAGTCTCCTTCGGTGAAGTGTGCTTATGCATCTCGGTCGTGGTCGTCTCGATTTCCTAAGCTCAGTCGCCCTGTCAATGAGGGTGCCTTTGGTATGAATGTGGGTACTCCTTTGTGCTCGCTGCTGGCCTCTTGCTTCTCCTTCCATTCTTGCTTCTCTCGATCCGAAGAAATCTGTGATCTGCCTCTGAGGTTGTAGTGCTCTTTGTCTTCTCATTAGATTATCCCTGTGCCGATGTAGTTCCAGTAGGTACAGGCCTAAGCACCTTTGATCTTGGTATTGCATGACTCTATCTAGAGGTCCAAAGCCTTCTTTAAATAGGCAATGGAAACGCCCACGTATCTCTTAGTATACGGTGCAATGGCATATGTAGTGTAATTCTGTCTCTGGCTCCATTCCGCATAACTTGCAAATTCTGCTCTCAGGTGGGATTCCCCTAAATCTGCCAAATTCAATTTCCAGTTGGTGTGAGGATGTACGAATCTGACCAATAGCACATCTCAAACCATGAGACAGGTTGGTATCCATGTAGTTCGCGGGCGAATCACAAAACCATCTTCAGATAGCTGTAGGAAGTTTCCTTTGTAGTCGGCCATCTTCGTGCCCAATTCTTGTGTAGGGTCTACCCATGTGCTCTTAGTGTCCAACTGTATAAGATCCTGGCGGATGATTTTATTAATCTCCGTTCGTGTGATTGACAGTGATGGAGCCTCAAGAGAGTATTGGTAGGGGGGTAATCTTTCCATACTGAACCCGTGTCTCTGAAACCACGAAGACAGTTGCGCACCAGCATGATGTATCTCCTTTCATTGCTAACTGTCGAGAGGATTCGAGGGCGAGTCTAGTACATCGGCAATTATTTGTATCCCACAAACCATGTATAAAGAACACTGATCTGGTAAGAGCTTCAATTTCTATCGGAGGGGCAGCTAGTTCCGCTCGGATAATCGCGTGTGGTACGGAGGCCTTGGCTCTAATCATTCGGGAAATCATAGATACCAAAGGTCTCTCCATTGACTTCCAATTATCCTGATCCACAGATGGTCCCCAAATCTGGACCTTATAAAGCATAGCCGAAGCCACCTTATGAGAGAGAGAGAGAGAGAGAGAGAGAGAGAGAGAGAGAGAGAGAGAGAGAGAGAGACGAATAAGGGTTCCATCACCCAAGTGTGGTAGGTTGGTCATCCAAATTTCCCTCTTGAACAGGCCATGGGTTTGAAAATTTATTTGATAGATATTGAGGGGTAAAGTTCTCCATTTCTTCTTGCTTTCATGGAAGTCCTCGTTTCTTTTGGTTAAGGCTACACAAACATCTTTTTAAATATGCTCTCAATCTGTATGCTGTAAAAGTTTTCAAAAGCTTTGCTCATTTTATTTGACTTGCTTCTGAAGTTGTTTCCTCCAGTGAAGTGTATAGAGACGATGTTTGGTTTGTTGATTGTTGATTGGAGGAGCAAGAGAAATGAAATTTCCACCATATCGTGAACTAATGGAGTGTGTGCAAATGTGAGGTGTTACTTCAAGCGTTAACCTTTTCTCAACATCATTGTTTTTACTTGCATTTGAAATTTGTATTTTGGGTGGGTCTTTGGAAGGGATGTGTAGTTTATTGAAACTGGTCCGGAGGAAGGTTTTTTTAAAGTCTTGCCAGTTTTTTGTTGTTGAGAAGTATTTTGATCATTTTGTTTCCTCGATGATTCTGGGCCAGGTTGCTCAGCACACTGATCCATGCAGTGCTTGTGCGGCAGTTGTCGCAGAGTCATACCGTTTATGGTTGCATTATGAAACTCGAACAGATGACATAACAATAATTGTTGTTCGTATAAACAGCCTGTCTGGGGTAAGAAATTGTCCCTTTTTCTCCCAAGACAAAGTTTTAAGCAAGAAAGTTCATGGATATGCTGTTGATGTTTTCTGTTCTTCTACCAGGATGTGGAAGGTGCTAGTGATACTTACAACTTCAGACAAGAAAGGGAATTTGTTAGAAATGATTTGTCACCACCACCCTTTAGAAGCCAACGGCCTATGGAAACTCGACCTGTCCGGCATGAAATTTCTGGGGCTCGGCGTAGAGCAATAGAATCATCACTTCATGGAGGCATGAAGGAACCTGCATTGGAAATGCATGATAAGTCTGAGGAGGAAGTGGTACTTGTCAGAGCGAAAATGTAAATCTTTTGCTAAGATTCCAGCTTGCATGATTAAATTTGTTTCACTTTTCAGGCTCATATAGAGAAGGCTTTGCAAGGAAACTTTTTATTCAATGGATTGACAGAAAAACAACGACATCTCTTATATAGCTGTATGGAGAAAGTAGAGGTTCATGCAGGGGATGTAATCATACGGCAAGTGAGTACTTTCATGAGACCTGCAGAGTTTTTAACCTTGTAGGTCAAAGTTTCTCCTTAGCCCTCCAATTCTTTATGTACATCGCCAACATTCTGAATTGGTTATTATAGGGTTCAGAGGACAGTTGTTTTTACATTGTGGCATCTGGAGAATTTGAAGTGCTGTTTTCGCAAGTATGTACCTACACGTATAAAGTATGGGTTTTCTGGAGAGATTTTCATCAAAATTGTTAATTTCTGTGCTTTTGTGGGTGTTACACATTGCAGAGTGGGGATACTGGTGGACAGGATCTAGGCACGGTTGTGAACCATTATACTGCTGACAGTTTCTCATGTTTTGGGGAATTGGCACTCATGTAAGTGATGTGTGTGGTCTCATGGTTAACAGATCGTCCTTAAAATATTGCTATTAAATCTTTCCATATGAGCAGGTATAGCAAGCCCCGCCAGTCTTCTGTCCGAGCTGTAAGAGATGGCAGTTTGTGGACCTTAAAACGGGAGGTTTTCAGGAGCGTGCTATCAATGAAGTACAGTCAGGAGTCTAGACTCAAGACCCTAAGGACTGTTGAATTATTATCGCATTTAACACTTTCTCAGCTTCAACGGCTGTATGAGGCTGTAACGGAAGTCTCTTTCAAGAAGGGGGAAACTTTAGTAAGGAAGGTACTTACTTCTCTTAGTTTCAGCTATGGTTGGTTCCCGTTATAGCAGTTGCTTGTAGGGGATAGTTTTTTTTACTTAACCAGGCAACCTCTTTTATGAGGAGCATGCAAGATCTAGACACCGAGAACTTTAATGTGCGTGTGTGGTTAATCGTGTGGTCTCACTGTATTGTACCTCAGGGGAGTCAATCAACTTTTTTTTCACAGAAAGAGGGAACTTATATAGAAGCATTTTGCATTTAGGTACAAATGCATGATTAACGGAATCATTTAATACCAGAAAGAGAACAAGAACTTAACATATGCAGTGGCATTTGTGAATTTGGTTGTGAATGCATGCCTCTTGAATTGACTTGTTTTTGAATGAAACTGGGAGACAAACTTGACTTGGACAATGGGGACCTATTTCACTGTTTTGACTGGCTTATAAGGCCTTAGCAAAAGGATCAACACATTTTGGACTTCTTAAGACCATAATTGCAGAGCCAAGGCGCCAATCTCTCCATGTAAAATGCACGATCATTGATCCAATGTTGGCTTTCAATGACTATTGCGATTCTTGCTCAAGAGACCTCTACACAAAAAATGACGCCCAGCAACTTCTTTCTAAGAACAGTCTAGTCTAAGAAATGTGGCCACAAACTACTCTAACATGGACATTTCAACAGGTGCTCAGTGTAACAGGTATTCGAAAGCACTCAAGTGAGAGCAGTCTGGGCTATCGTGGAACGCAGAGCTCGAGGCTGCTACGTCGGGTCTGCTGTCTCTGTATGGGCTGCGCCAGAGTGCACCAGGGCCCCTATCCAGGCTGACAGGGGCTGCCACAAAAACGCAAGGCCAAAGGGTTGATGAGGGTGCGAGGTCTAGAGGCTTTTCTTCTTTGTTGTCAATGAAGCGCCTTCTATCCTTACATTGGAGATTGGCAGAGCTTGGATTGCTAACTTTTAAAGTCCTCAATTCAAGGTCTTTACCAACACTTAAATGTACCTACTAAGACACACAGGGTAAGGCATGCACATGCTAGCACACCATGCTTTGCCATTCGAATTGATATGTAACCCCGCAAACACGCATATTATTACTCTAGATTACTAGCTGATACTATAACCGACAAACCATAGGCAAGGCGGTGAATTGCTGCAACAATACCAAAGTAAAATGGAAGAGCCAACACTTGAATTTGAAAGAGAAAGAACATCACATAGTAGACAAGACATGGAGTGGCAGAGCTCCACTCTGTAGAGGTGAAATAGAAGCTAGTGACGATCTAAGCGTGTAGCAGGGAATATTTAGGCGCAGGTAGAGAGGAGAGATTTGTGTGGAGAAGGAGCAAGACAGACAAAGAAGCAGGCACGATAGTTGCTGGCTCGTTTTTCAGTGAGCCCCCAACTTCTTGTGTTGTGTTTTATTATAACTTAGGTTTTAATGTGTGTTCACATGGTGTCCGGCCAATAATTGACCAAAGAATAAAGTAACATGAATAATGGCCTATGCACTAGCCTAGACTAAGGGGTATGGTACAGGGGAACAATATTTTTCATATGAAATTGCATTAAGGTACTTTTCATTAGATAGATAAATCTTTCTCTAGTGTCTACCTCTCCTATTTCACAAGCCCAAAATGTGTTCGCAGCCCCAAATCCTTCATTGAAAAGGCTGCTTTTAGTATGTGCTTTTTTGTGTGCGTGTGGTATGTGTTGTGTTTGGGAGCATATATTAGTACCTAGCTCTACACCCACCATTGGGCACTGACGACGTTAGTGGGGATGTTGTGGTATTTAGTCAATACTATGCATGATGGAGCTGATGGTTATATTGTCTTGTGGGTGACTACCATGGGTCTATACCTTGCACTTTCCTTTAAGGGTGAATCTGGGCTTATCCTGGATTCATCTGGGTATATTTTTTAGTCCTATAGCAGACATGCAGACTTCACATTGTGAAGTTTTCGTCCGAGTTACGACCAGTTGATATTGTGCTAATTTTTTCTATCTTTTGTGGTGCGTATACCCTATCAACTACCTGATTTTTGTGCTACTTTTTTCGATTTAATGCCACTTATAGTGCTAGGTTTCATTATGGCTGAGTCAGATACTCAGTAGGTTGAACTTTGTGTTGATGTATGCTCATGTGTGTGCGCGTGTGGTGTGTGTTGTGTTTGGGAGCATATGTTAGTACCTAGTTCTACACCCACTATTAGGCACTGACGACGTTAGTGGGGATGTCGTGGTATTTAGTCAATACTATGCACGATGGAGCTGATGGTTATATTGTTATGTGGGTGACTACCATGGGTCTATACCTTGCACTTTCCTTTAAGGGTGAATCTGGGCTTATCCTGGATTCATCTGGGTATATGCTTTTAGCTGCGCTTTCAAAACGTTCAATGCAAATTTGCCTTTCCAGCTTATCAGCATGTATCCGCATAAAGTAGCAGAATGACAAGACTATTATCTTTAGCTTTTTTGGTGTACATATAGTGATCTGCATTTATTCCTCTTAAAACCATGTGTTTGGGTAAAGTTCTTTTGACCTCTTATAGCGTGTACAAACTCATTATACTGCTAAAAAATGAGTCGTTCATTATTTTCTACACATGGTGGGCTGCCGGCCATGTGAAAAGGTCAAACTTTAATAAAACCTAAAACATAAAGAAGGGGGCTGCACACAAAAACGTGAGCTTTCCTGAAACGAGCTTCTGTGTGTGTGCGCGCACGTGCGCGTGAGCTCCATCTGCACACAATGGTGCCATCACTTGCACACACCCTCTGGCACATTCTCTCCTCTACTCACTGCACTACATCTCTACTTGCACTTGTTGTCACGCTCCTTCGAGCACTTTTTGTCACCAACAAGTGGTACCAGAGCCTTCGAGAGGCGAGTTGGAGCTTCTTCATGCGAGCACACTCAATTGAGGGTCTCAAATCAGCCCCAAAATCACTGCTGTAGCTGAAATTTCAGCAATGGGAGTCTCTATATGTCAGGTGAATATGGTCAAGATCTAGGTTTTACACTTCCACAATCCTTTCCTTGCGTTAGTGATTCCTTTTAGCTTGAATGATGGTTCCTTTTAGCTCTTTCTTTCCTTGCGTTAGTGATTCCTTTTAGCTTGAATGATGGTTCCTTTTACCTTTCCCTGAAGAGAGGGAATGAGAGAGTGGGGTAGAGATGTGTAGAGGGAGAGAGAAGAGAATGACACTTGATGGGGTCCCAACCAACCCTCTCAAGGGCCGATGTGGTATTTGCTTTAGATTGCGTAAATGGAATGTACACACATGCAATACCTCAAGTGTAGATCTACTGACTCGAATGATGACTTTGCCGCGGTAACTCCTCAAGATGAGGCACCTTCGGGGCTGATTTGATGCACCTGTGGATCCTTCTCGATGTGGGATTGCTGATGGCCACCAAGGGGTAGATTTGGGGCTGATGTGCGCCCTTCATGTGAAAGGAATGAAGGGCTGAAAGCTGGCTGCAAAAACGTAGATCTGAAGCATAAAGCACAGCATAGCTCTCACATAGAGCAGGGCTGAAAACGCAGACCTCGACGATGCCGATGATGGACAGCAATGTGAGCACTCAATGATGGTGAGGGAATGGCCGAGGGGAGGCTTGATGGGTTGCCAAGTACCGGACCGCAACGAAGATGGCTAGCGATCACAGATGTCGGCCAATTCGGTGAGGGAAGGGTTGCAAACTGAAAACGGTAGGGCTGAATCTGCAAACTTGGTAGCGCAATGGCTTAACCTGAGAACGTTGGCTGCTTGGCTGCAAAAACACTAGGCCTCATCCGCTCCTCAACTAGTGCTACTAAATCTGCTTTCAAATGCTAGGCCAAGTGCTCCCTTTATAGGGCTGGAATTTGGGTTATTATTAAGGGCTAGGTAGGCAAAACTGTCCACCATGATGGGGAGGTTAGGGTGGATAGTGGCATGCAGAGGCCATGACGAGAGAAGAAAGCGAGCAGCATAGATTTAACGAGAGAGAGAGAGCGTCAATACTAATACAAAAAAGAACACGCTATGCTTTAATTAAAACACACCTTGTTCATATAAGAGCAATTTGGCCATGCAAAAGATTCCACTGAACTGAGTCTGTGTGCATGTTGTAGAGATGTATCCCATGGGTAGACGACCGATGACAAAAGGGCTTGGAAATCCAACAAACCCCCCCCTCAAGCCCGAACCACTGACAATGCACTCGAGACAGACCATGGCAGAGTTCAATCACCTGAAACTATGAGTAGAAGTCCCTCCCCTTGACAATAACATAGGTATGCGTGTGTGGACTTCCCTCGGACAAGACGCGGTCTTACCATTGATGTGTGGCAGTGTCTATAACTCCTACATTTTATTGACAAATGACTGACATAAAAACAACATAAAACAAACTGAAAAAACTACAGGACATCACTATTTACGAGAAGCATTGTGCTTCACCATCTTCATCACTTTCAACCATGTTGATCTGTCGTTTATTCTTCTTAAAACACTTGAAGGATGATTGGTCTTTCCACAGTGGATGCAAGGATTTTTGCTAAAACAATCCTTAGTTCGATGATTGCTACGGCCACATATCGCACAAGGTCTAGTGCTGGTAGTAGACTTGGTTGAAGTTGCGGTCCTGGTTGAATTTACAGTCGAAGTGCAACCACGAGCTACATATGCAGTAGGTACGGCAGAACTAACACGTGATACTCAGTTCTCTTCTTCTTGCAGTGAATTAACAATACCGTCCAAAGAAGGCAGCGAATCCTTCTCCTTTAAAATAGTGACAATTTGACGAAATTCTGCAAGTAGGCTATTAAGAAAAACAGCTATAAGATCTTCATATGGCACATGGGCTTCAACATAAATCAGCTGAGTGTGGATGCTTTCCAATCTGTTAGCTAAAGCTGCAATATTCTTGTCATCACGCATAGAAAAAGAGTACAACTCCATTTTAAGGCTCATTTTGGAGTATTTGGCTTTAGGACCAAACACTTTCTCTAGTTCCATCTAAGCAGCGTTTGCAGATTGCACGTCATCCAGATAACGAATCAAATCATCTTCAAGAGATGTCAGAATAATACCTAATGCTTGCTCGTCCTTGCGTTGTTGCTCGGCAGATAGCGCTTTCGTAACAGTAGCGGATGTGTCAGCTTCATTTGCTGATAGAGGCTTGACTACGCTCCAGAGATTCTTGCGCATCAGATAGCCCTTCACTTTGATTTGCCAAGTGTGAAAGCCGGAACCGTTGAATTTGTCCACCTTCGATGCCATATTGTAGTCTATTTTGGCGTTTCAAGATGCTTTAAGCTCGGTCGATTATTTGCGACACTTGATAACTAGCTTCGTTATACCGCCAACAGGCTTAAGAGCCTTTGAGAGGTTGATGCTTTGCAAGATTGCTGCAAAATTGCTTGAAGGTAGCACGTTTTGATATGCCTTTGTAGTAGGCGTTTTGAGATTTCGTCTACAGAGAGTGTTGAAAATGCCTAGCACCACCACCAATAGCTGCAACTTAGAGTGTTTTGATATGCTGTATGCTTAGAGAACCTTGTTGGACTCACAATCGTGATCGATTGGGTGTGAAGGCCCTCTAGCCAAGGCTCAAAGAAGATGACCACCACTTATAAGTAGTGTGAAAAGCAAAAATGGCGAAAATAGTGTCTCGGACGGCAGCGCCGATGAAAGATGTGTTTGCAGCGGGCTAAGAATGACAAATTAGGGGTAGCTTTAGTGTCGAAAGTTACTGCTTAGGCCAAGGCGAACATCTTGATGCAGACTGTGGTTGATTTGTTGCAGGTTGATGAGCCTTCTCTCTCTTGTGCTAGCAGCTGCTTCCGCGAGGCTGATTCAAGTGGAGACCGATGCCAAGCAAAGCCAAGAAGGCAAGGCTCTAATACCAGTTGATGGGGAGGTTAGGGTGGATGGTGGCGTGTAGAGGCCATGGCGAGAGAAGAAAGCGAGCAACAGAGATTTAACGAGAGAGAGAGTTTCAATACTAATACAAAAAAGAACACGCTATGCTTTAATTAAAAAACACCTTGTACATATATAGAGCAATTTGGCCATGCAAAAGACTCCACTGAACTGAGTCTGCCTACATGCTATAGAGATGTATTCCCATGGGTAGACGATTGATGACAAAAGGGCTTGGAAACCCAACACACCGGACCCAACAAAATAAATCATAGAAATGATTTATTAATAAGTTTGGAAGGGGGGTAGTTTCTAGTTGAAACTGTCGCACATCTGCCCCACGTGGGAATCCGATCGACGTGGGGAAAGGCTCGTTGGATTCCTCTAACCTAAAACTATATGCACGTTATACGAGATGCCCACCCTAGTGTAATAACATCTGTTAAAATGCATGTACAACCATTTATGCAAGAGGGTTCCAAAAGTGGAAAACCTAATCTAATGGACTTGTCTGGACATGCAGCTCCTAGGATTCTAGACACTTCTATCTAGGAAGAAGGGGAAAACTGGCTCTGGAACTTTGGAAGTTGATGAAGCATGTCTCGTGGCACACAGAGCCACGTGCACATGACATACCCCTGCTTAAGGTGAGGTTACGGGTATCGATTTGCATGGCCTCCTTGTATGAGGCTAGCAAATGCGAGCAGTCGTTGAAAATTTCCTCGTCTCGATCCTTGAATTTGAGAAAATGTTACTTTGCTTCCTTCTTATTGCCAAACTAAAAATGAAGCATTGGAAAACGCTTCGGCTTGATGACAATGATCTCTTGTGGTTCTTCTTTTTGATTGCTCCTTGGAAGTCTACCCTTGTGGCGGCAACTCAACAGGTCCACTGTGGAAACTCAATGGGCCTCTTGTAGACGCTCCAAAGGAACGACCATGTGAGGGCTCGACTCTGGAATATGGCCATCCTCGTCTTGAGTGCCTTGAGTTTGGTTTCTTATGAACAAAGAGAACTGGTACCCCAAAAAACCGTACCTTGGGAGGGCAAAGCCTCCTAAATAAGAAATCACTTGGTTTTGGCTTCTCTTTATCCCGTTGAGAGAAAATTTTACCTACGTGTTTCGCGTCATGCAATTGGTTGGAGACAATGTCCATAGGTCGATGGGGAGGGTGTGTAGGGGAATGATGATCTAGGGAAAGTATGGAATTGACCTTGACAAAACCTTCATTTTATCTGTCAAGAATACCCAAGTTCCTTGATGTGGGGTTGACATAGATGACCTCCGCTTGGGCTCCTCGACGTAGCTCTCAATTTTCTTGGACGTGGAAGATAAGAGGGAGAGAGGGAAAATTGCTCTCGCCTCGAATGAGGACGGGTTGTGACATTATCTTTAATGAGAAACGTGAGCTTCTCCCAATCGATAATAGGCTTGAACCTGCGAAACCACTTAAAACTTTTGAAGTTACTTAATGCTCAAAATGATAACCCATCCTACAAGTTTAGAGACTACAAAACGACGAGTGAAGTGGGTTTATTGAATGATTAATTTGACATCATCACATTCTTGAAAATCGAAGCGTCCATGCCTGCAGAAAACCCCTGCACTGGGAGGGTGGGGATAGGAGAAGTCTGAAGAGGTGTACGTTTCACAAGAGATTCACTTATGGCATCTTGAGAACTTTCAGAATCAAACAACACAGACATTTGACTATTGACATGTCCATAATATTCATCCTCTTGAAAAGTCCACTCTTGCTTAGCTTCTTGCTCTACCGCACTCATATCATTCACTTGAGGGGTAGAGTCAGAAGTTGACGCAGTAGAGTTTTCCTTTTTAGATTCTTTCTTCGGACATTCCTTTTTATGTGACCTACGATTGAACAATGGAAGCAGCTATGTTCCTTTGCATACAATGCTTGCTCTTCTCTACTTAATTGACCACCTAAAACTCCTTGAGCAGGTGTGAGGTGAGGTTTAGACTTGTGGGCTTCCTCCTTCTCTGTCCGCTCATCCTTCCAAGTGATGGCATGACCCGTGAGATGCATGGAAGCCAAGAGAACTCTGTTATTATCAGACTTTTTAACAAACACAAAATAGGATGTAAATTGATGCAACCAAGAATAAAGGACAATAGCATCCATCTTCTCGTCATACTTACTAAACTTGATCTTCTCGTGAACTACGTTATTGGTCGTTCGTGTAACATTGGTCCCCTCCACGATGGTCTTGGCAAGCTTTTCATAATCGGGCTCCAAAGAAGAGGTATCGGATTGCACCACCAAAGTGGTGATAAGATCACGCATGGTGGCGCTTTCTTGTCTAGGCGCCTCGGCTTGAGCCTCGTGCTCCCGTCCACGTCTACAGGCCTCGGCGTTTGCCTCGCTCTCGTCTACTGTCTACGAGCCTCGGCTTCGGCCGCCAATCGACGTTCCTCTCTCTCCGTCGCTTCCGCACGCTCGACACGACGTGCTTCCTCTTGCGGTATCATCGCCACCATCACCATCCGCATCATAGAATCCATGAGATTTGATGGCGAAGAGGGAGGGGTAGGGGGAGGGCTAATGGCAGGATCCGTAGGTGGAACTTGCTCGCCTTCTTGATTGGTGGAGGTCTCTATATGGCTACGAGCCTGGACTATGCGAGGATTTCTGTCACAAATGGGAGCGCATTACAAGATAAAATATACTTGGATAAATAGAATTTATTACTTAATATTGAAGCCAAAGGATATATATATATATATATATATATATATATATATATATATATATATATATATATATATATATATATATATATATATATATATATATATATATATATATATTTATATATATATATATATATATATATTTATATATATATATATATATATATATAGAGAGAGAGAGAGAGAGAGAGAGAGAGAGAGAGAGAGAGAGAGAGAGAGAGAGAGAAGTTCGACACAGTACTCGGGACCAGAAGATGGGTTGGTCCCCCCTCGTAATAGTATCTTTTTATTTCTGAGGAGAAGTCTATACAAGCACTTGAACTGAATGTATTACCGCATTCATTCTAGAATAAGACTCGATGGTTCCTGGAAGCCTCAGCTTCCGATTCCTAGGGCAGAACCCTATTCCAAGGAACTTCCGTTCCTTATTGTGAATCCTCGAGAAGCTAAATTCTCATCGCTGGATCTCACCTTCCAGACTCAGGGAATTGCATCCCTATAACTGTTTTCCGACTTTGTTCCCAGAGTCCTCTTCTTGCAGAACAACTCTGTTTTCTTGGACGTGAAGTCCTTTCTTTGGAAATCTCAACTTCGGGATCACATCTCGAGAGTCTACCTCTCTCGGATCCGTGGATCTACTTCCCAAAACTCGGGTACGAAACCCTTGGATTGATCCGGCTCTAGTTTCTTAGAGCGCTTTTCTCCTGCAGAGGCTTATGCCTTCCTCTGCTCTTTCTCCCTCACTAAGAGGAAGTACACCTGCAAACAAATATTCAGAGGTCATAACCTGAAAATCGTTACCTTCAAAGTCTCGACGCTCGCAACACAACTCGGTTCTCAAAAAGCAATTCCCTGGAAGAGATTATAGAAAATTCTCTCTTCCAATCCTACACACAAAAGAGGTGTGTTCTCGGGTTCCTTCTCATAAATCACCCCTGTCTGCGATGTTTATGGGCTGAAAACAGAGAAAAACAGCAGCTTGTCGCAATGGAAACACGCTCCATAGGCACTTCTTCGCGAGGGAACTCGCGCACTGAGTCCTGGCAACGTCTGGTACACTTGGGGCAGCCATTGGCATCACCGGCAACGTCTTCTTTCCGGCTGAAATCTGCAACAACATCTTCTCCTTGCAAGCGCTGGTCTTCTTTGTTGTGAGAGCGGGAGAGAGTGTGCTTTTGTAGCTCCTGGCAGTCGGCAAGAATAGGAGCGGCCTTGCGGGAACAGGGGAGGAGGTGGGGTGCCAAAACTGGAGAGAGGCAGGACGCTTGAGAGAGATCGTGCGTTGCCATAAGAGGGTAGCGGTGTTTTTTTTAAATTTATTATGCTATTCTCTTCTCTTTTTTTTAAGGGTGGCTGCCAATTTATTAACAAGGCGGCCGGCCTATTTTAAAAATGGTATGAACCTGCCCAAAAACTCGATAAAACCTCATAAGTTGAAAACAATGCTTACACAGCACTTCCCAGACGTCCCTGGATGCAACCACATGCACGAATGCAATGCAGACATAGACTTCATCTTAGGAAAGTTGTTAAATTTACACCACTCTGTTGCTTCACAGGTCTAGGGCATACTTGTACAGCTAGTATATCTCTGGGCTGGCCACCCATAGTCTAGGTTGTACCTGGTCCGGCCGTTTGAGTTTGGGGCCTGCCACCCACCTTTGTTTGGGCGCCCTCATATATTTTCATATTTCATTTAATTCTTGTTGGGTCGTGGGGGATTTTTCAAGGCATTGCCCTACCTCCCCTTGGGCACCTATATATGGGGCCAGGGGGGCATTCACTTCCATCATCTGGCCATTGTGTATTGGGTCTTCTGCTCATGGTAGTCATGGGGGTCTGATCGCGCCCTCTTCCCTACTCCTGCGTTTTGGTTCATGGTCTCTCTCTCTCTCTCTCTCTCTCTCTCTCTCTCTCTCTCTCTCTCTCACGCTTCCGCACTCGAGTACTCTCACATGGTATCAGAGCTTCAGGCTCTACCGTGTTGCAAGGTGCGTCTCCGCATCATGAACTCTTCCCAAGCGATCACATCAGCAACGTTTTTTGCAAGAATCAGCCAGTTTTTTTACATCAGCCAGCGATCACCAAAAAGCCAGGCAAGCGACGACATCTGGAGCGGGTTCTGTCGCGGGAATCCCCATTTCCACCTTTTTTTTGCTTTCTCCATTGGTGATCACATGCTGGCTACCAGCGCCAACCATTTCTTGACATTTTTGTCGCGGAAAACCCCTCTAGATCACTTGCGTTTTTTGCTGCCGCTTGCGTTTTGGTGGAAAACCTTGCGTTTTCAGCAGAGCGGGGGCAGCGCTAGCATCAACCTACTCGAATCTTTGCCCCACCGGCTCCGCATATGGTGCATGCTGGTGAGAATCCTCTTCAGGATCATCTGCTGTCTTTTTCTCTGTTTTCAGCCCACCCAGGGCTGTGCCATTGATTCCCCACCTCCTTAAACCCTCTGCACCGCTCCGGGCCCCGTCTGGGAGCGTACGAGCACACTGAAACCGCTGGACAGCAGCGTTTTCATCACCTCGCAGTTGCGTTTTTGGGTGGACAGCAGACACATGGTTTGTGTTTTTTACAGAGGATGAAGTTACCTCCTGCTAGGACACCATCCGGTGGTGGTCCGTCTTGGGTCCAAAGGCCCTCCTTGGCCTCCTTGTATACATTATTTTTACTCACTTATAGTGGGGGTGGGAACCACCCCTTGGGCCATTTAAATGGCCCAACTTTATAATGTATCCTAACATATAATAACATAGGATTGAAGATAGCGTGCTGGCTGGGTTGTTGCCGTACGCATAGACCTCTCTCTCTCTCTCTCTCTCTCTCTCTCTCTCTCTCTCTCACATCAAGAAGCCTCATCCTTACCTTCAAGCTGGTATCAGAGCAAGGCTACGTACCCTGGGCGATTCCCTCTCGCGTAGATAGCATTTTCTCTCTCCTGTGCAGATTTTCTCTCTCTAGAAACAGCAACGCAGGAGCTTTCTCTCTCTTCTCCAAGTACGGTACGGTGTCTACCATTGCTCACACGCTGAAAACAGAGAATTACAGGTCCAAAACAGGTGTTTTTGGGCTGTTTTTGGCTAGAAACAGGTCATTTTCTGCATATTCAGGTGTATAAACAACAAAAACAGGTTTGCAGGTTAACACCGGGCACTTTGGGGAACTCAATTTCACGTTTGGAATTGGGGCTTTTTGCTTCTTTGCTGAAAATTGTCAAATTTTAGCAATTTTTCGCGACAAAACTTGGAGCTTTTGCTAATTTCAGCAAAAACTATCAAGTTCACTCCTTACAGGTGCATGTGACGAAGTTACAGTGGAGAATTGAGCAGTGCGAATTTGGGGCTTTTGCTGTTTTTGAAATTCAGCAAAATTTCACTTATGTACTTACATTTGTGGTCAATTTCAGCAGAGAGATTGAGGCTTGTGGAGCCTACAAGTGTTTATTCAATCATTTGAGCAACTTTCATCTCTTATGTGTATTGCCAAATGTACTTTATGCAGTGAAACTGTGGCATGTACAACATTGTGGTCATTGCAAATGCATTTGTGTTTTGCCTCATACATTGCAAGAAACCTTGGAAAAGTGTATTTGGGCAATAACTATGCTTGTGACATTGAGGGAGTTGGCACCATACACCTGGCACTTGATAATAGCCAGGAACTCACTCTTCATGATGTTAGGTATGTGCCTGGTATCAAGAAGAGTTTGCTTTTAGTTGGGCAGTTGGATAGCAGAGGCTTCTTCACTACATTTGGTGGTGGCATGTGGAAGATCCAAAAGGGATCTATGCTTATTACTAGAGGCAGTAAGAAGGGTACTTTATACTATCTGCATTGCAAGGCATTACCTGGCCGTTTTGTCGCAATTGCAGAAGTGCAGTCACACATGGAGCTTTGGCATAAGCGTCTTGGACATATGAGTCATAAGGGATTGCAGACTCTTTCCTCCCTTGGTAGGATTGATGTAAAAGGCTCTAAACTTGATTTTTGTGATGATCATGTACTTTGGAAGCATGTAAAAGCTTCTTACTCTCATGGAGCCTCTAAAAAGGCTAGTATTTTGGATCTCATACATTCTTATGTATGCACAATGCCAATAAAAACTCATGGTGGTTCTCGTTACTTTGTGTCTTTCATTGATGATTGTTCACGTAAACTATGGGTTTATTTGCTTAAGGATAAGAGTGAGGTTTTAAATGCATTTAAAAAGTTCTATGCCTTTGATTGTACTCAAAAGGGTTTGAAACTTAAATGCATACGTACTGATAATGGGAGGGAGTATGTTTCTAAAGACTTTAATGTTTTTTGTGGTGAGAATGGGATTAAAAGGGAGCTCACTGCCCCTTATAATCCATCTTCAAATGGTGTGGCTGAGCGTATGAATCGGACGCTATGTGAGAAGATTCGGTGCATGTTGTCTACAGCTAATCTCTTGCAATTGTTTTGGGGAGAGGCACTTAAAACCGTGGTGCATATATGCAACCGATCTCCACATCGTGCACTTGATGGTGGCATCCCTGAAGAGGTTTGGTCTAGCAAACCGGCTTCATATGACCACTTGAAAGTCTTTGGTTGTGAATGCTATGTACATGTGTCTGTTGACTTGAGAACCAAACTTGATATGAAATCCTTGTAAGGCATCTTCTTGGGTTATGGAGATGAAGGTGAAATGGATATAGAGTTTGGATTCCAGGGTCACATAAGGTAATTCGCAGCCGGGATGTGGTATTTAATGAACCTAAGCTGCTGAAAAATGCCACATCCAGTGACTTGGATAAGAAAAAGGTGAAATTTCAGCATGATCAGTCACTTCCACAACCATTTTCTACTAAAAATTCAGCTCCTTTTGATGCTGGTCATGAAGGCCAGCGTGTTATCATTGAGCCAGATGATAATGGACAGCAGGGGGATGCTGAAATTCAGCATGAGGGTCAAAATCAGCATGCTGAAAATCAGTTACAGCAGCCTGAAAATCAATTACAGCAGGGTATAAATGCTGAAAATCAGCCTCTAATTGATGGGGTTAATGTTCCGCATGATGTAGACCCATTACCGGTAAACATAGATCATTGGGTGAGGAGGTCTACGCGTCAGAGACGTCAACCAGAGAGGTTTCAACCATCTTTGGATTGTATGTTGTTGACTGATGAGGGAGAGCCTCTTACATACAAAGAGGCCCAGTCCTGTGAAGATAAAGAGTAAGTGGGAGCTTGCTATGAAATCTGAGATGCAATCACTGTATGCAAATAATACATGGGAGCTTGTGCCTTTGCCCAAAGGAAGGAAGGCTATTCCTAACAAGTGGGTTTATAAGGTCAAATGTGTTGATGACAAACCCAAGTACAAAGCACGTCTAGTTGCTAAGGGTTATGTACAGAAGGAAGGCATTGATTTCCAGGAGATTTTTTCACCTGTGGTGAGGATGTTTATTCTCCGTGTGCTGTTTGCTTTATGTGCTATCTTGGATTTGGAGCTGAATCAAATGGATGTGATCACCGCTTTCTTACATGGTGACTTGGATGAGGAGCTCTATATGCAGCAGCCTGAGGGCTTTGTCATTCCAGGGAAACTGCATTTGGTATGCAAATTGAAACGTAGCTTGCATGGGTTGAAACAATCCCCTAGACAGTGGTACAAGAAGTTTGATACTTTTATGCTCGACCATGGGTTCAAACGCAGCCATGCAGATCACTGCCTTTACACTAAACAGGCTCCAGATGGTAGTCTTATTGTGCTAGTCCTATATGTGGATGACATGTTGATTGCTGACAAGCATAAGGAGACTTTGAATGCTTTGAAAAGGGAGCTGAATTTAGCTTTCTCAATGAAAGATTTGGGTGCAGCTGAACATATTTTGGGTATGCGTATTACGAGGGATAGAAAGAAGCGTCTTCTATCCCTTTCTCAATACAAGTACATCAAGAAAGTGCTTGAGAGATTTAATATGTCTGATGCTAAGCCTCTTGGTGTGCCTTTATCTCCGCACACAAAGCTTAGCAAGCTTGATTGCCCAAAAGATGATGTAGCTATCCATGCTATGAAGGCATTCCTTATGCTTCAGCTTGTGGTTCATTGATGTATGCCATGGTTGCTACATGACCATACATTGTTCATGCAGTGGGAGTTGTTAGCAGGTTTATGTCTAATCCTGCAAACCACATTGGGAGGCAGTGAAAGGCATTTTCAGGTACTTAAATGGTACACAGGACACATGTATATGTTATGGGAAGGGTACACTATCATTGCGGGGTTTCTGTGATTCGGACATGGCAGGTGATCTTGACACTAGAAAGTCTACTAGTGGATATGTATTCATACTTGCTGGAGGTGCTATCTCTTGGTGTTCAAGGTTACAAAAGATTGTGGCATTGAGCACTACAGAGGCTGAATATATTTCAGCCACAGACGCTTCTAAAGAAGATGTTTGGCTTGGCAGGTTGGTCAGAGATTTTGGTCTTCCTGCATATGCTCCAGTACTTGGTTGTGATAGTCAGAGTGTTTTATGCTTGGCTAAAAATGCCATGTTTCATGCTCGTACCAAACACATTGATGTGCGGTACCATTTTATACGACAGGTCTTGGATGATGGCCTTGTCACACTAACAAAGGTCAAGGCACAGGATAACCCTGCAGATGTTCTCACTAATTGTCTTGCTAAAACACAACATCAGCATTGCTTACACTTGGTGGGAGTTACTTAAAGGTACCACATCGGGCCTTTAGGTGGGAGGTTGTTGGGTCTAAAGGCCCTCCTTGGCCTCCTTGTATACATTATTTTTACTCACTTATAGTGGGGGTGGCAACCACCCCTTGGGCCATTTAAATGGCCCAACTTTATAATGTACCTTAACATATAATAACATAGGATTGAAGATAGCGTGCTGGCTGGGTTTTGCTGTACGCATAGACCTGTGTCGATCTCTCTCTCTCTCTCTCTCTCTCTCTCTCTCTCTCTCTCTCGCTCACTCATTCATAGCAAGAAGCCTCATCCTTGCCTTCAGTCCGTGCAGTCTCTCGGTGACTGCTGCAGTACACGGTATCTTCGACATCAGCTTGATCATCTACAGGCGTACGATCCTTGGGAGATCCATTCATTCCAGCCACCATGTAAGGATTCTAGGTACTAATCCTTAATTAAGTACTTAAACTCATGATTAAGACTTAAGAAACTTGAACTGAACTCAGAAACAAGACTTAGCAGACTCTATGTTGATTGATTGAATGTGTGATACAAGGGCTTCTTATATAGGAGACGAAGAAACACAAATGGAGAGACGTGAAGAGACATGACTTTCGGCGAAGATCTGCAACCATTGGGCAAAGAGTCGCACCCATAGAGCAAAGTGGGGTGACCAGTCATCGAAGGAGTGTGGCTTTTGGTGAAGAGGCACATCTCTTGGGCAAAGGGGTGTGACCATCCAAGCGCTGGGGTCCTTCTTGGCATAGCACTTCGCGTATCTGCAACTAGGAGTAGATGTAATATTATTAACATAGTCAAAATTTTGACATTCCCTCCCATTTAAAATGAGAGCCCGTGTCAAAGAAATGACTTTTGATGTTGATGTAACTCTGGAAAAGCATTGAATCTTCGAAAATATTCAATCTTTGAGTTATCGGAAACCTTCGTTTTGAAACTTTGCTTGTTGAGAAACGTTTTTGCTTTGACTGCTAAATCCCATGTCGTTGCATTATTCAAAGACTTTTTAGAGGAATTTGGCATAATCAGGTTGACTGCAACAAGAGGTTGATCTTCAAAATTCTTCATGTGATGTAAGATTTTGGTTCAAAATCTTCCAATAAGTGCGAAATATTTGGGGAAGAGGAAATCTTCTCAAGGTACTCTTCAGATGGGGTAGCTTCAACTTTAGTAATCATTGGAGAGGATTTTGGATTGAGAGTGTAATCATCGTCCAATAATGAATCCCAAAATTCTTCAAAATCATCATCAGAAACTGTCACTTCATGACTTGCAATTGGCATATCATCATCGAACAAAGTATCCTTACCTCTGTTTGGTAACGAAGTATCACTTGGAAAAACTTCTTGCTTGAAATCATCTTTGTCTTCAGTAATTGATTCAGGAGAAGTTAATGAATTAAAAAATCTTCAATTAGAATTTCTCTATCTGCATCGGAGATTATATTTGCTTCATAATCCTTTGTATCATGTCGTTTGACTAGTACACGTGAGGCTTGAATCACTCATTCCGCATGATAAAGCCCGTGTAAAACCAGTTACATCCATCTTTGAACAAATTGATAGTATGTCCTCGAAAGGTAATTGCTGGATCATATTGAAATAACCAATGCTGACCAAGAATCACATTGTAATAAGATAAAGGCATGACTTCGAAATCCAATTGATCTGCATAATCTTGAATAGCGAACTGCAACTGTCGAACTATCTCATCACAAGTTAAAATTAATCCATCTGCTAATTCCACATCATATAAGTGAGATGTCTTCTGAGTTGGTAAGCCAAGCTGTCGAACTATCTGAGTGTTGAGGAAATTATTCGAGCATCCGCTGTCTACCAAAATATCGATGGAGCGACCATTGATAGTTCCAAGAAGGCTCAAAACTTGCTTTGAGAGAGGCTCCAAAACTGAAGAATTGCATTGAGCATGCTTCATAAGAATAGTCGTATCCTCTACGACATGAATTGTATTGACCACAGATTTTCCTTTATCCTTAGTAGAAGCTGGTTGTTCAAAATTCGATGATGTCTCCACGTTGGAATTTCTTTTCAAATTAGACGGATTTGGTCTCTTTGGACATTGATACCATCTATGGTCACCACCGCAAATTGTACATAATCCTTCTTTCTTTGGAGTCGAAGATGCATTTGACGAAGAGCCTTGCTGAGTATTGGAATGCCAATCTTGAGAAAAATCACATCCTTTACCACGATCAAGTGGAGGAACATTTGAGGAAGATCTGCTTTGAGACTGTCGATCTTGAGAGTAGAACCTTGAAGTTGAATAAGGTGGTGTGGCTTGCTGTCTGAACTGAGATTGATGTTGATGACTTTGGCTAAAGCTTTCTTTGCGATCGCGTTGTGAAAAGCGAGCGCTATTTGAAGATTTGTTACCAGGGATGAAATTCCGTGTAGGACGCCGGCTATCGCCAAGACGCTCCACATAGACTATTGCAACATCCAAGGTGGTAGGGTTCTATTTGTGCACATCGTCCTTCAGGTTGCCCCCAGGCATTGCCCTACGGTCTACCTCCCCTTGGGCACCTATTTATGGGGCCAAGGGGGTACCCATTTCCATCATTTGGTTATTGTGTATTGGGTCTTTTGCTCATGGTAGTCATGGGGGGCTGATCGCCCCCTCTTCACCATATCTTGCGTTTGTGGTCCTCTCTCTCTCTCTCTCTCTCTCTCTCTCTCTCACGCTTCCGCACACGCGCACTCTCACAGTTATGTGGTACCAATCCTAGTAACGTTTTTTCTTTTTCCACCCCCTTTGGTTTGTCTTTTGCTTTAGCATGCAAATGCCTCCAATTCAACAATTGACCGTATATAGACAGCAATGGTGCACCATGCCTCTCAATTTTTTTGGGGGGACTTCTTTTGAAAGCAAAAGATTAGCTATGTGCGACCTTAAAATTGTTGAAGTTTTATTTTGCACTGATAAAAGGTTTAGCATTGCCCCTCTGACGATTGATTTTATACTGGCCAGGATGAGGAACTCTCTTCATTTTATGTGGTTTATAATGGAGACGTCCAGTTGATATATCATGAGGATGCCACTGCAACGACAGATAGGAAAGATTCATTGAAAATTGTGAAAACAGGAAGTTGTTTTGGAGAGTGGGTGCTGCTTGGTGAACCAGCTCCCTTAATAACAGCCACTGCGCTTAGTGATGTCGAATGTTGGGTGATTACAAAAGACAAGTTTGAAGCTGTTATTGGCAGTCTACAAGGAATAATTCAAGAGGATAAAATGTAATTTCATGGTTGTTTCTGATTTTTCTGCTCCTTTTTTCCACTGTAAACCTAAGACTTGTTTCAGCAAGTATGTCCGTGTTCTTTAGTACTTATGTGTTTTCTGGTTTGTCCAAAAAGGATGCGAGATCGAATAAGCACTTTGAGAAAAAAACATGCCCCCCAAATCAATGTTGAAGAGTTTTCAAACGTGACACTGTCAGACCTGGTAAGATTTTAATACTCTGCAATTCATTGAAAGTAATAGGGTAGTTTGTCATTCCTATGAGAATGTGTTGTCTTCAATGTAAAACGCTCCTGTTTGAACTTACAGGAATGGCAGAGTACAGTCTACTCAACTGACTCCTGTGAAGTTGGTTTCGTCCTTAGGAAAGGAACAAGTATATCCTTGAGTTTATGAAGTCGTGTTAATCTTACTTTTAATAGTTTTAAGGTTTTTACATTCTCCACTTTGTACCTTTTGTAGGTCTTGTTGTCAGCATGAAGAGGTATTGGAAAAGGAAGCTAAAACTTCTGGGTCGAGAGGCGCAAGCGCTTCAAGAAAAGGCATTGATGAGGCAGTTACGGCCCTCTCTGTTTGTACCACAAGTAATCTCAACATGTGCAGATAGTGAGCATGCAGCTATATTGCTAAACACCTGTATAGTTGGGCCATTGTCCTTGGTGCTGCGTGCTCCCCTGGAGGAAAGTTGTGCGCAGTTCTTAGCAGCCTCAGCAGTGCTTGCTCTTGATTTGTTACATCAGGTTTGTGAAGTTTTCCTTTACAGCCTTGTCATAAACATATCTGGCTTTAGTATATAAAGACGGCATTGCAAGTTATGGGGCTAACTCAGAAGTGCTGACATGGCGAGCATTACTGGATACATCTAGAACTGGGCCAACTTACATGAGTTGTGTCAAAATAGTTAAAAACAAGTAGCTTAAATAAATAGGATGTAAACTGGGCGTTCACATGAGATGCATAACTCTAACATTCCCTTTGCATCTCATAGTGGAATGAGTTGATGAAATAGTCAAAACAGGAGCTACCATGGACACCCTAGCACAAGGAAATACTAGATACACCTAAGAGAATGCAATTGTCAACCATTCTTAAAACAATGTATCACCTATGTTTGCACCGGCTGATAATCAAGCCTTTTCCAAATGCAATACTCAATTTTCCCAAGCAGTGAACACATTCCGTCCTATTATCTTCAAAGTGTAAATGCATCCTATTTTTATTATCCTTGAATAGTGAACACATCTTGCTCCTAGCAACTTGATAGTGAGAACCATAAACACATCATGCCCAAGCGATTCGCTCTCTGCTCACAAACTCATCGTGACGGCAATGTCTCATCCTGATAGACGTGCAATAGCCCATGGAATCCAGTAGTACTAGAAACATGCACCATATTGCAAACTCTGGCTTCCTACAAAAGCTTGCTATGATTTTGTCATCAAGATGACGATGTGGCAGTAGCCCACCGTACACATGCAACTGGAGCTTACTTGAGAGACCTGAGCTGGCTGGAACAACCCGAAAATTTGGGCGCAGAACTTGGCGTGATTCGCTGGTCTAACTGCTGACATGACATCTGTATACCCTGATGACATGGCGGCTACTGACGTGGGAACTTTGGTGCATATTACTAATATGGCTGCTTCCGGGTGTGCCAATCATAGTTACCCAGAACGGGAAATCGGGACGGGGAACAGGGACCAGCAATCGGCATGAAATGCCATTCCCTGTTACAAACACTCACATCTGAAACATGGAACAGGAAGTTGGAATGGGAACGGGGAACGGAGACCTGAAAATGGCCATTCCTTGTAAGTATGGTGCCAATTGCAATAACAGATGTTTTATGAGCTTTTGGGGCACAATTGTAAATACAGGCAAGTTCAATTGCTCTTAGGGCCAGGGGCCTATAATTAAGATACCAACAAAGCAAAAAAGAAATCTGGGGAGAAGGAAGGTGATAGTGAATACCATGATGAAGCTCGTGATACAATGACCAAGTGGGGTAGTTTGAGACACAGCATGCCACCGAATGTGGAGAAGGCTTGGGAAAACGAAGTCAACCTCATTGTGGAGCATCTTCTTGCATATTCCAAGGATCCACTATATGCAAACTACATGAAGGTAAAGTCTATGAACATAATGATCAGATTGTGGAAGGAAGTAGGCAACCCTCAACTAAATGAAAAAGCAAAGGTTAGAGCAACCAAAGCATATAGCAACAAGAAGGGTTTCAATTTTGTTGTGAATCAACGACGACAATCGATGCCACCCTAACCGCGCATTTTGGGCAGGAATCCGGCTCTTGCAGGTATGGCGCCCAAGGGTTAGTTTGGTATGCCTCAAAGGGGATTCACTCCCTATGTAGCAGGTGTTTTTGGGCCATATAGAGTAGGGGTCTTTGGTCCATATGGAGCAGGGATGCTTGATTTTATAGATAATAGGAGGGATGTGTAGGCTTGACATGTAGGGATATTCTTATAGATTTCACCAAGTTGGGATCAATGGCATACATGGAGGAGCGATGCCTCCAAAATTCGGCATGTTTTTTATCACTGAAAGCAACACACTTCTATGACCTAATGCTTATGATCAGCTGACTCGGATAAGAGGGTCAAAGTGCTTGGTTTTAGCCTACAATTTGATACCTATAAGTGCCCTGTAGTAGTGTAGAGTAAGAGTGAGTTTAGGTAGACTCAAACTTGCAGTTTATGCAAGATGTACATGAATGCACATGCATAAAAAGAAACTACAAAAATAAGTAGAGCCTTCCAATTTCTACAAAATCAGCCCGTCCTTGCCATATAGTAGTGGTTCATTTTCGTGGTTGTATCCATGATGAGAGGGAGAGCTTGTGGCTTCAAGAGAAGGCTGAATTCTTTAAAATTGTAGGTTTGCTGCTGTAAAAACAAGGAGAGAGAGAGAGAGAGAGAGAGAGAGAGAGAGAGAGAGAGAGAGAGAGAGGGATGAATGAAATGAAATGTTATATTAACGTCTTCAAAAGGCCAAAATGACCTATGAGACCAAAGCGTTACAATGTGTAGAGAGAGAGAGAGAGAGAGAGAGAGAGAGAGAGAGAGAGAGAGAGAGAGAGAGAGAGAGAGAGAGAGAGAGAGAGAGAGAGAGAGAGAGAGAGAGAGAGAGAGAGAGAGAGAGAGAGAGAGAGGGATGAATGAAATGAAATGTTATATTAACGTCTTCAAAAGGCCAAAATGACCTATGAGACCAAAGCGTTACAATGTGTAGAGAGAGAGAGAGAGAGAGAGAGAGAGAGAGAGAGAGAGAGAGAGAGAGAGAGAGAGAGAGAGATGGCTCCTTGACGCAGGAGGGAATGTAGTTGTAGAGGGAAAAGACAGGGGAGGTGTAGAGGCTTCTTGGGCTGATGTTGGACATAATTTTTAAATAGGAAGAGATCATGAAATGAGGGTAGAAGAGCTGTATGTATAGGTGAGGTTGCCTCATGAGCATGTGTGGTATACCGACTTGAGACAAGTGTCCAACCACGTGTAAAGGGTGAAACGTCGCATGTCAAAAAGGACATCACATGTGAAAAGGATGAAGCATCGTATGTCAAAAAGGATATCACATGTGAAAAGGATGAAGGATCACATGTCAAAAAGCACAAGGGCAACACGTCAGAAACAATGAAGCTTGTGTGACAAGTGTCTTGTCTCCTTTTGAACCTTTTGTGACAAGTGTCTTGCCACTCGTCCATCTTCTATAATCTTCCTTCTAGAACCTTCTAGATTCTTTAGTGGATAATTGCTAAAAAAAAAGAAACGACAATATGGTTATCAAACATAGCAGCTATAATACGCATACTGTATTTAGAATACGGGACGTTCCGTATTGAAACGTACAGTACGTCTCATAACGTTTTCTATTCTAGCGTTTTTTTGCTCAAAACGTATTCGTTTCTAATGTCTATTGTTAGTTGATCAAGTGTGTTTAGAGCTTCATGGTGCTTGTTTATTTATGCTATGATTAAACATTGAAGAGTCATTGAGGAGGTGCATGACGTGTTTCATTTGTCCTTATTAAAGTATCATACCTAAAAAAGTTGACGTATTTTATTTTTGATTCTCAAAACTATGTCTAGTACGAGTATTGTACACCGCATATTAAACAATCCGTCCCTTACCGTAGCTGCTATGGTATCAAATGAAAGCTCTTTCCAAGTACTACATGATTCTAGCTTCAGAACATCAATGCAAGTTGCTTATGAAGAGATAAACATGTTCAATGCAATCGGACCACATGTATGCACATTGACATCTTAATGATTGTAACTGTCTTTTCTGGCGGATCTAGTCCTCACTCCAAGGCATCGACCCTTTTTGTGTGTGAATATGACTCCGATATGCAAGGGTTTCAAGTTACAGGTGCCCCTTCCTTGGTCATTTGGGTGGGAGTGTGCATTAGCTGTATTATAATGCACTGCAAGGCAATAGATTTAAGGGCAAATTACCAAAATACCCTTTTAATTTGTGGAAATTCCCAATTCCCTTCAAATTTCAAAAGTTTCCAATATACCCTTGTATCATTTTGGAATGGATTTTCCTCAAATTTTGCTTAGTGTAATCTTTATGACTATGGAGTTCTATCGTATAGTGTTTTAGACAAAATTATTCACCAATAAGCTCACAAATAAGGCATCTCTATCTAAAAATGATGAACGATTTCATCTTATGTGCCCACAATAGAGTTGCAAAAAAATTGTCGTTACCAAGGTTTGAGAGGTAAATGATTATGGGAATTTTGGAGAAATTGCAGGGCATTTTGGAAACTTTTGGTCAAATATGAGGGATATATTGGGAATTTTTGAATTCTGAGGGGTATTTTGGGAATTTCCACAAATTACAGGAATAGTTTGGTAATTTTCCGTAGATTTAATGGAGGTTTTTCCTTCTTGTTAGTTGCCAAGGCATTTCTCACCGTCTCTAGGAAAGTTTTCCCCTTATCTTTTCAGTTTGTATCCAATTTATCGCGCTTTGCCTAGTTCATGCCTTAAACTACCTGGAATTTTGGCCCTTGACTGTCATGTTGTTCTACTTGCCATCTATGATCTGCCCTTTGGAGGGATACATAGTCTTTGGTAATATCAATGAGGTCACTGTCTTTTGAAAAAAAACAATGAACGGCACATTTTCTTTTTTTTTCCGAGAAAAAGATCCTTCTATTAGTTAATGAAAACTGCCCATAGGGCTACATCCACCTCTGCTAGAGAGGGCTACAACAAGCATGATCGGGAGACTCTCCCAATGAAAAAACAGCATATATACAATGGGGCTAAATCAAGAGATGGGAGGAGGGAAGAGCCACACAGGTGGACAGTAGTGCCATCTGAGCACCCCCTGGACCATGGTGTAGAAAGGCCTAGGGCGCCAGAGTCGAAGGAAAGCCTCGCGGCGCTCCCGCATGCGGTCGGAGCTGCCCTGTAGTCCCTCAAGCTGTCCTCTGAGAGTATGGATCAGCTCTAGCCAAAAGTCACGAACAGTCTCTGTTGGTGGCACAGGGCGAGCCTCAAAGATGCGGAAACAACGGGCCCGCCAGATGAACCAGAGAGCTAGGCCGCTGATGAGCTCCCAGCACTCCTCTCTCTCACTGCACCACTCCTGTGGAGTAAGGTCTGTAGCAGGCTGGAGTGTAGGTCGCCCCCCCTGTATCACTATCATCCTGCTGGTGGAAGATAGCTCAAACTGTAGTGCCCGGCCCGTGAGGGTGGACCAAGCCGCTGCCCCCCAAGTGTACTGTTGAGCCGTGGAGAGGGCATGCATCAGTCGAAGAACTCGTAGCCACACCTGCTGGGTCGAGGGACAGTCCCAAAGACAGTGTCGTTGACTCTCCACCAACTGGTCACAGGCTGTACATGTGGCCGAGAGACCACTATGCACAAGCCAACTCCCTACTGCTGTGGCTCTGTGTGCAACCAACCACTGGAACAAAGTGACGCGCCTCGGCTGTCTGGAGTCCCACAGCCTCTGCCAAAAAGTTGCCAAGAACTCAACTGTGAGACCCTCCTCCTGCCAATGCCGTGCTGCAGCAGGGCGGGCCTCTCTCTGCGCTGCAAGTATATGACGTCCAAGCCGAACAGTGTACTGAAAGAAAGGGACTCCTCGGCGGTCTGCAGAAGAGAAGGGGTCCCTCCAAAGCCACTCACCAGGATTCCACTGTACTCGTGCCAGTGGACAGCACTCCCAAGCCCATAGCCTCCAGTGTCCTGTCTCGGGAGCTGCTGGGTCAGGGTCTATGACGCAAGTCCTCCCACAGATGCCCACAACTCGGATTGTCACGAGGACGTGGCAGTTATTAACCATGTCACAGAGATGTGGCAACTGCTAACCTTGGTTGTTGGTTTCTTTCCAATGGGGTTTATTTTATTTGTTTTGAGACTCTCTTTTTGAAGTAGCAAATGGTCGGACATTGTATGGCCAATGTGAACGGTAGATTCACCCGCAGACGGGAAGTGGTCGGCACTGGAATTCGTATGGTAAGAGGATGTCTAGGCTCAGAGCAAGATCATATAGGTCCCCCCGTCGCACTTAGCAAGTTGGTGGATACTAGGAAGTGAACTCAATTAAGGCGTAAAGTCAAGGTGGGACTACCAACAAAAAGTATCCGATAGTTGGGCCACATTGCACTTTTGGATGCTGTCCCAATGAGGATAGATGGTCAGAAGACCAGTGGGAGCCCAACGGAAGCATCTCCTAAAATTTAGGGAACTGCTATTTTGGGCCGTGAAATGTGTTCGCGTCATTACCTCCGGTATGACTAGGGGAACATTTTATAACTCTGCCGTGAAGTCAACTGGGCAACCGGTTGGGATATTTTTAAGCGGCGAACCCGAAACGGGCAAATGCTTGTTAATGCGCCAAGTGTCGAATTTTCATACACTTTCCTCTTGCAGAAGAAGTGGCGCTGAATTTTATGCTGGGAGAGGCCTCATTTCAGCTTTTGTCACAGGTTAAGAGCTATGGAGTGCTTCCTTTCCCTCTCATGTACAGTGTGGTGCTAGGAGTGATGCCCTGCACACTACACACTACTCTCTCTCTCCCCTACGTGCAGTTATGTGATGCCCCACAAGAGGGCTAATCATTTGACTGATGTACAGTTGTGTGGGTTCATGCTTTTGTGCCGAGGCAAGAGCCTCCTTGAGCAAGAACATGGGTAGCTAGCTGCTGCTCCAAAGCAGGCACTGGTGAGGGTCATAACCTCACCATACAGGTGCAAAATCAGCGCTGTGTATGCGCTGTATATTTATTGTTTTTCAGCCATACGGTCGCCAGGATCATTGGGAATCGTGCCCCACTGGGAGAGGACAGTTAGGGGACTGTTTGGGGCTGAAAACAGAGCAAAAACCAGTAAATACAGCGTGCTGAATTTACTGTTTTTGGACAGGAATCAGAGGGTATACGACAGTGCAAGCGAGTTCCAGCAGGGGAATTGGTTTCGCGCAAGTTTTGGGGCTGTTATGCTGCCGAAATTTGGCCAAATCAAATGGTATCTAGGTGGATACACGTGAAGGATTCCCAGGACCTTACCTTGTAATTTACCCTCATAAAGAATAAAGAAATACCGAAAGGGGGCCAATTTTGGGGCCTACAGGTTGTCGGCGTCTGCTCGGAGCATTCTAGCTTCTGAGCCGTGTGTGTGATTAAGTGTTAATTCTCGTTACAGGTCTCCTTTGCAAAGTGCTCTGTGTGTGTGCTTAAAGTAAAGAATTTCGGGTGAAAGCCAACGCCTACCGCCCTACAGGCCGGTTTCATGGTTCCGTTGCCGGGACATCAATCACTTTTTCCTCAAAGAGTGAGCTTGGATTGTTCAGGGTAAAGACACACAGTGCAAGAACGCGGGGATTACACTATGGCCGACAAGGGGAAGGGAATTATGGAAGAGGGTTCCTCTCCAAAGGACAGGCAGGAGATTCCTATGGTTTTTGAGATTGGCGAGAGCTCACGGCCACGTGAGTCTATACCTCTTGTCAACGTGAATGTCCCTCCAGTAGTACAGGGCTTTATGACAGGGCAACTTGAGGATGATGCGTTTAAGACTCAATTAGTTGCCGCGGTGAATGTCTTTTCGCAGCTGGTGCAGAATCCGAGGTTTATGGAATTCTTGCAAGCGCCACCAGTGCAACATCAAAATAGGCAACCTACGCCGTGTACGGAGCTTGTTGAAGCTCAAGCCCAGGTACTTCATGAGGCGCAGGAGGAAAGGGAACACTCACATGTTGTGGAGTCGGGGGCTCCAAAGCAGGTTCCTCCCGTGCTTGAACAGGTGGCTAGAACGCCTATTCCACAGGTTATGCCAGTTCAGCCCGCCACCTTTCAGAGCCAGCATGTTGTCTTGAATGGACAGGGAGCTGGATACCAGGCTATGCACTCAGTTTTTCCACCACCCATGGTACATCCTGGGTATTTCGGGGGTGGATCAGTGTTCCAAAGTATGGCTGGTTATGCGTATGGAAGTCAGCCGTACATGCCAGGAACAGTGTTCGGGGGTATGCAAGGCATTATGCCAAACCCCATGTATGGTACTATCGGCATGCAGCAAGGTTTCCACTGCAACCAGGGCCAGTTTGGGGTGCCATAGGGTCATTTTGGCATGGCTGGTTTTTTCTGGACAGCAGCCAGATATCGCACCTCTGACGCAAAATGTGAATGGCCAAGGCGTGCCGATCATGCCTAGTACAGTGCCCATGTTGCAGACCAGCCCGTATGACAACTTGGGGGCACTAGAGAAGCCGAAGGCTTACAAAGAGGGTGGTGCAGCAGTAAAGTTCAGTACCTTCAGTGGTTTCGAGGACAAGACAAAGGCACTCACTTTCCTCCAGCAGTTTGATACAGCTTATGCGGGAGGGAATTTTACAGAGGCCTCGAAGGTCAGGAAAGCTGCCACTTTCTTAAAGGACAATGCGCTTACATGGTGGACGACATTGTTAATGCAAGGACAGGCACCCGCCACTTGGGTTTACTTCAAGCAAATGTTTGCATCTGCTTGGCTATCAAATGAATTTGAAGCCAATGTCCTGACAGATTGGCACCAGCTTACGACAGCTTCGTGCAAGAGCTTGCTGGAGTACAATAGGAGGTTTTGTAAAGCATTACTCTCAGTGACCTCCTACAGATTTGTGCCATTGACAGAGCAGATAGAGAAGTATTGTTGTGGGCTACCTAAAGGGCTTCGCGATTACTGTACAAAGAACAAAGTGGCTACCCTTACTCAGCTTATGGAAGTTGCGAACACTGGTCTTGCCTTGTTGAAAGGAGAGGAAAGTGGATTTCCGAGCAGTGACAAAGGAGGGCAGCAAAAGAAAAATGCAGCGATGAAGCCCTTTGTGAAAACGGCTCCTGATGCGTCACAGGGGTCAGAACAGGCCACCAAGGACAAGGATTCAGCTGGGACTTCTGGAGCGCAGACAAAGAAACAGAAAAGGAAGCCTTTTGTGCGCAAGTCGCTCGAGGAAAAGAAGGTCCTAATGGCTGAGAACAAATGCTTTATATGCGAGCAGCCTGGTCATATTTCTATCAATTGTCCACAAAGGAAAAGGCCAGCTGACTCAGAGGATAAAGAAGATCAAAAAGGCAAGAAGCCAAAACCCACGGCAGGTTTAGTGCTAGACATGGTGGGTGACAGGCCCAGCACAGATGCCAGTGAGTTATGCAAGGCATGGGGTAAAGTTAGGGATCAAACGGCACTCATCTTTTTTGATCCAGGTGCCAAAGCCAACTTTATCTCACCAGAGTTAGCTATGAAGCTCGGCATCAGAGCTGAAGAGATGGGGTACATCGCAGAGGCAGGGTTGGCATGTCCTAGCCACTCAGAGTGTGTTACTCCCATCATTGGAAAACTGCGTCTGCATATTCAGTCGAATGTGGACACTGAAGAGTTTTACATCATGCCGCTGGAAGGTTGTGACGCCTTGTTGGGGATCCCGTGGATGTTCCGAGTGCATGGAGTCTTGGATGCCTACAACAAAAAGATTACTGTACAGCATAGGGGAAAAACTCACATCTTGGATGTAAAGCTTAAAGGAGAGTCAGTCCCTATTGTATCTGCTTCTGCTATCACTTCTGTAATAAAGAATCATCTTTCTGTGTACCTGATTTTTGCACGTGATGTCTCAAATAATGTTCAGTGAAATTTATCTGTGTTAGATAAAGAAAGGTCAGCATTTTTGCAAAAGTTTAGTGACTGTTTTTCTGATTCATTACCGTCGCAATTGCTGCCAGAGAGACCATCGGATAGATTTGGTGCCAGGGTGTAGCCCACCAAATAGACCTCCCTACAGGGTTAGTGCGGTGCAGCAGAAAGAGATTATGGGCCAGGTTGAGGAGTTATTAGAGAAGGGGCTGATTCAGCCTAGTTCTTCACCCTTTTGCTCCCCAGTGCTCCTAGTGCAGAAGAAGGATGGCTCATGGCGCATGTGTATTGATTACCGTGCGTTGAATAAGAATACCATAAAGAATAGGTTTCCTATTCCTCGCATTGATGATATTCTCGATCGTTTAGAGGGTGCTACAATTTTCAGCAGGATATACCTTAAGAGTGGGTACCATCAGATTCGTATAAGCCCAGAGGATGTGCACAAGACTGCGTTTAGAACGACATTTGGTCTTTATGAGTTTCTAGTGATGCCGTTTGGGCTAACAAATGCTCTTGCCACGTTCAACAAAATGATGGACCGGATTTTCCGCTCGCATCAACAGTTTGTTGGAACATTCTTCGATGACATGATTGTGTATTCGAAGAATGAAGAGGAGCATAGGCGTCACTTGACCATTGTGTTCGAAGAGCTGCGCAGTCACAGGTTACTTGTCAATCCTAAGAAAAGTGAATTCTTCCTTGAAGAGATACACTTTCTGGGCCACATAGTCTCAAAGGATGGTGTTAGAATGGATCCCGCAAAGGTTGAAGCTATCAAGACATGGCCAGACTTGAAGACTGTGCACGATGTCAGGAGCTTCTTGGGATTGTGTTCCTACTATAGAAGGTTTATCAGAAATTTTGCAGAGATAGCATCGCCTCTTCACGCATTGCAAAAGAAAGAGGTCACTTTCAAATGGACCCAAAAAGAGATTTCAGCTTTTAGTCTCTTAAAGGAAAAGTTGACTTCAGATCCAGTTATTGTTTTGCCAGATCTCAGGAAGTCATTTGTGGTCCAGTGTGACGCGTGTGGCAGTAGCATCGGAGCAGTGCTAATGCAAGATGGACGGGTAGTAGCCTATGAAAGCCGAATTTTGCAAGGGCCAGAGAGGACTATGCAAGTCTATGAGAAAGAGCTCTTGGCCGTGATTCATGCGCTTTCTAGCTGGAAGCACTACCTCTTAGATGCTGATATTGTTGTCCAAACAGATCATCAGACCTTGCGATACTTCTTGACACAGTCAAAGTTATCCGAAAAGCATATGCGATGGGCAAACATTCTTTCCATGTTCCACTTCCAGATTATGCATGTGGAAGGCAAGAAGAATGTTGTGGCTGATGCGTTATCAAGAAAGCCACAAATTTCAGCTGTGTCAATTCCTTATAATCATGAGTTAGATGACATGAAGGAACAATATACTGCTGATGAAGATTTTGCAAGGATCTTTGAACAGTTACAAGAGGGGCAACATCACGAGCACTACCTCCTCAGAGATGGTTTTATGATGATGCACGACAGACTTTGTGTCACTAGGCCACTGCGACATAAGGTCATGGAAGAGAGTCACGTCCCACCGTATGCAGGGCATCGTGGCATTGATGCAACAGTTAAAGCGGTAGAGACGTTCTTCTATTGGCCTACCTTGAGGAGAGATGTGGATACTTTGTGCGAGCATGCATAGTTTGCCAAAAGGTCAAGTTTGACAGGCAAAAGGCACCAGGGTTGTTACAACCACTGCCGATTCCGGATAAGCCATGGGAAAGCATTGCTATGGACTTTATCTTTGATCTTCCAAGGACACCAACAGGGAATGATGGTATATGGACCATTATCTGCAGGTTCAGCAAGCAGGCTCATTTTATCTCTGTCAGGAAGAAGATAAAATCTGATCAGATGGCACGCTTATTCATGTACAATGTGTTTAAGTACCATGGTATGCCACAATCGATTATCAGTGATCGTGATCTTCGCATGACGAGTTTGTTCTGGAGAGGATTGTTTGAGAACATGGGTACTATGCTCCAGTTCTCGTCTTCGTTTCATCCACAAACTGATGGACAGTCAGAAGAGGCCAATTCTACTGTCTTAGATCTGCTGAAATGCTATGTGTCAGATAATAAGGGCAAGTGGGAACAGTATTTGCCTATGCTTGAGTATGCGTACAATAATACGGTGCATTCGTCTAGTGGCAAAGCACCTTTTGAAATTGTTGAAGGCGGCAAAAAGGTTCCTCCCATTTTGCACAGAAAGGACAAGATCTTTGAGGCAGATCGATATGTTGAGAACATGGATGAGATGTATAAGAAGATTAAAGTTGCCTTGGAGAAGACTCAGGCAAAACAGAAAAAGGCTGCTGATCGTCACCGTCGTGAATTGCTACTATCACCTGGTGATTGGGTTCTCTTAAGGTTCGAAAAGGCAAGGTTAAAGAAGATGAAGGGCAAGGAACGGCTGTTTCCTAAGCTCAGCATGCGTTACTATGGGCCTTTTCAAGTGCTTGACAAGATTAGCGATGTGGCTTACAGGCTGAAATTGCCTGATGCGTGGAAGATTCATAATGCGTTTCACGTGAGTCTTCTAAGACCCTTCGTGGGTGATGTGCCAGAAGATATGCCAGATGAGGATCAGCCAGAAGTTGAGGAACTTGATGAGATTCTGGTACCTGAGCAAGTTTTGGCACATAAGGACAGAAAAGTTAAAGGACAAGTTGCAAGACGCTATTTGGTGAAGTTCAAGAACTATCCGCCTATGGATGCAAAGTGGATGGAAGAGCATGAACTGTCAGAGTCACCAAATGTATTGCATCTTTACCTTGAAGCCTTTGGGTTACAGCCTACTTATGCCCCAACCCAACGTGTGCAAAGGAGGGGTAATGATAGAGCTAGTACATCAAATGTACATATGAATTCAGTGCCATAGATAGAAATGGCAAAAGTATGAAGGCCTCATTAAGTCATTTGTATCTATGTATGTTACGACCTTTCTTGCGGATACATGCGATGATAAAAGAGTGTTGATAGCACAAGATCATCAGTGGCGTGTATTTATGGAATGCAATCGAGGACGCTTGCGATTTCAAGAGGGGGGTATGTCACGAGGACGTGGCAGTTATTAACCATGTCACAAAGATGTGGCAACTGCTAACCTTGGTTGTTGGTTTCTTTCCAATGGGGTTTATTTTATTTGTTTTGAGACTCTATTTTTGAAGTAGCAAACGGTCGGACATTGTATGGCCAATGTGAACGGTAGATTCACCCGCAGACGGGAAGTGGTCGGCACTGGAATTCGTATGGTAAGAGGATGTCTAGGCTCAGAGCAAGATCATATAGGTCCCCCCGTCGCACTTAGCAAGTTGGTGGATACTAGGAAGTGAACTCAATTAAGGCGTAAAGTCAAGGTGGGACTACCAACAAAAAGTATCCGACAGTTGGGCCACATTGCACTTTTGGATGCTGTCCCAATGAGGATAGATGGTCAGAAGACCAGTGGGAGCCCAACGGAAGCATCTCCTAAAATTTAGGGAACTGCTATTTTGTGCTGTGAAATGTGTTCGCGTCATTATCTCCGGTATGACTAGGGGAACATTTTATAACTCTGCCGTGAAGTCAACTGGGCAACCGGTCATGATATTTTTAAGCGGCGAACCTGAAACGGGCAAATGCTTGTAAATGCGCCAAGTGTTGAATTTTCATGCACTTTCCTCTTGCAGAAGAAGTGGCGCTGAATTTTATGCTGGGAGAGGCCTCATTTCAGCTTTTGTCACAGGTTAAGAGCTATGGAGTGCTTCCTTTCCCTCTCTTGTACAGTGTGGTGCTAGGAGTGATGCCCTGCACACTAGACACTGCTCTCTCTCTCCCCTACGTGCAGTTATGTGATGCCCCACAAGAGGGCTAATCATTTGACTGATGTACAGTTGTGTGGGTTCATGCTTTTGTGCTGAGGCAAGAGCCTCCTTGAGCAGGAACAGGGGTAGCTAGCTGCTGCTCCAAAGCAGGCACTGGTGAGGGTCATAACCTCACCATACACGTGAAAAATCAGCGTTGTGTATGCGCTGTATATTTACTGTTTTTCAGCCATACGGACGCCAGGATCATTGGGAATCGTGCCCCACTGGCAGAGGACTGTTTGGGGCTGAAAACAGGGCAAAAACCAGTAAATACAGCGTGCTGAATTTACTGTTTTTGGACAGGAATCAGAGGGTATACGACAGTGCAAGCGAGTTCCAGCAGGGGAATTGGTTTCGCGCAAGTTTTGGGGTTGTTATGTTGCCGAAATTTGGCCAAATCAAATGGTATCTAGGTGGATACACGTGAAGGATTCCCAGGACCTTACCTTGTAATTTACCCTCATAAAGAATAAAGAAATACCGAAAGGGGCGCCAATTTTGGGGCCTACAGGTTGTCGGCGTCTGCTCGGAGCATTCTAGCTTCTGAGCCGTGTGTGTGATTAAGTGTTAATTCTCGTTACAGGTCTCCTTTGCAAAGTGCTCTGTGTATGTGCTTAAAGTAAAGAATTTCGGGTGAAAGCCAACGCCTACCGCCCTACGGGCTGGTTTCACGGATCCTCTGGAAACATCACTCTGCTACCTGCGGGGCCTCTACTGTAACTCGCTATAATCGTCCCCCACCCTGAAGCTCGGAGAACATGGCTGGGACAGTCTCTGAACAAGCCCTGACTGAGATGAGAACCTCCAGTCGTGTGAAGGCTCCCATCCATCGGGGTGCTACTGGCTCGAGAGGCGTGAGCCACTCAGCTGGAACTGACTCTGAGATGTCCTGACACATGCTCTGAACCCCTCTCATGCCCTGTAGCTGGACACCCTGCACCTCCTCTGACAAACCTGTGAACTCTAGCCAGTCACCTAGAGAGCGCGCTGGACCTGCTGCCATGGGACCCCAAGAAACATGAGGCCTACTCCCAACCAAGTGGCCTCTCTGAGTGCTAACCATGGGGTTCCAGACGAGGGGCTGTCGTTTGCGCTCCTCCGTGCATGTCGGCTGTCTCTGCTCTAGGCCACGCCGTAAGAGCTCCCAAGTGCGAAGCAAACTCATAGCGAATCGGTCCTCCAGTCTCCTGCTCAAACCTACTCGGCGCAACTCTGTAAAGATCCATCTGGTCGAAGGTTGCCAAGGGCCTCCTGACTGAGGCACCCTGGCACGAAGCCTCTGCAGCAAGAACTCTTTCCAGGACTCCTCGCCTGGAAGAAGTCTTCTGACGACGAACTTCCCAAGAAGGGCTCTGCTCTGCTGTGCTGGATCAATGATCCCAAGCCCTCCCTGAGAACAAGGGAGTGTGATGACCGACCAAGCCACCTTGGCTCGGGCAACCTGAGTGTCGCGACCTGACCAAAGGAAGTTCCTGATCAGCCTCTCTACGTGGCTGATACAAGAACTCGAGAAGATCCAGCAAGAAGTGATGTACCACATAGTTGCCAAGAACACCTGGTTGGCAACTACTACTCTACCAGCCAGCGAAAGTCGTGCTGAGCTCCAGTGTAACAGCTTTTTCCTGATGGACAGGAGAAGAGGAGCAATCTGCTGCTCGGGGGACAAATCCAAACCAACCTGACAACCCAAGTATCGAACTGCAGTCCCTGGAGGAATCCACCTGAAACCCTCTCCTGGCATCCACTCTGGCACAAGAGCACTGCCAACCGAGAAAGCCGCTGTCTTTCTCCAGTTGATCAATGCGCCCGATGCACAGCAGAAGGTCTCTAGAGCCTGCCCACACCTGTGTAAATTGGCCTCCTTGCCCTCTAAGTACAAGGCTGAGTCGTCGGCAAACTCAGCGTCTAGAAGCTCATCTCCCCGTATAGGGAGTGCTAAGCCCCTCAAACCAACTTGCTGTGACACCAAAAATTTGCTCATCGCCTCCGCATAGAACAGAAAGAGAAAGGGGGCAAGAGGACAACCCTGTCTGACCGATCGTGTGAGCATGAAGCGCTCACCTCTACCTCTTGCCAAAAGCACCTGACTGTGAGCCTGTCTGTACAAAGCTGACACCCCTCTGATCCAAGCATCTGAAAAGCCCATCCTGCGAAGCGTGCCCTCTAGAAAGTCCCAGTCAACTCTGTCGTATGCCTTCTCAAAATCGAGAAGAAGAATCACAAGGTCCTCCCCACGGAGACGTGCCAGGGCAGAAGCCTCCCAGAAAGTGAAGATGTTGTCAAGGATACTGCGCTCCTTGACAAAACCTGTCTGAGTCCCATGTATAAGGCTCTCCAAAAGTGGTTGAATCCTCAAACTCAGAGCCTTGGCAAGAATTTTGTAGGCTGAGTTGAGGATGGTGATGGGACGCCACTGTCGAATCTCATCCAAGGAGCCACCCTCCTTTGGAATGAGGTAAATCAGGCCCTCACTCATGCTATCCGGCATCACTCCTGTGTGCAGAATGTACTAAAAGGCACTACAAAGATCTGGGCCAAGCAAGTCCCAGTACTCCAAGAAGAAGCTGGGAGTTAGTCCATCCTCACCTGGACAGCTACCACGAGGAAGGGCCCTAAGAGCTGTGTGCAGCTCCTCAAGCTGAAGAGGTATCTCCAGCCTCTGGCGCATCTCCTTAGTCACAAGACAAGGCATCTGCGCCCAAACCTGCTCCCTGCATGCATCCTGTCTCTCTGACTGGGGCTCAGCCAACAGTAGCTCACGGTAAAAGTCAGTAGCAACTGCACGCATATCCTCAGGCTCACAAGCAACTGACCCATCGGGTCTCCTCAGCTGATTGACCTTGGCATGCGAGTGCCGAGGTCCTACTGTCTCAAAAAAAGCACCTGTCACTCTGTCACCTACCTGAGTCCACTGAGATGCCTGTCGGTGAAAGGCAAACTCATGGCGCCTCTCCTCTGTGCAAGCAAGCTCCTGTCGAGCCTGCTGTAACTGCTCCTCCAACCATGGACTGTCTGGATGCTGCTCCTGCATCCTCTGTAGTGAAGCAATGCCTCGTCTGAGACGCTGCTCCACCTCTCTCGCTGCAGCCCGTCGAGCCAAAGACTCCTGGAGAAAAAAGTGGCTAAGCTGAGCTAGGCCTAAGGCCACTCTGTCTGCCGGTAGAGCCTGGCTGTCCATGTCCTCTGTCCAAAGAGCCTCTACCCTCTCTCTGAGTGCTGTGTCCAACAAGACCCGCTCTGGGATGCGAAGCATCGTGCTCCCACTCCTCTGCCTGTCTGCCACTGTGAGGATCACTGGTGCATGGTCCGAGAAGGATGTCCCTGCGAGGATGCCCACTGATCCCCCCAAGTCACTGAAGTGGTCACTAGTGTAGAAGCGATCTATCCGCGATAGATTCACTCCTCCCACTCTGCGGTCTGATCTAGAGAAGGCAAGACTCTCTGGAGGCCTCACAAAGCCAGAATGCTGCCATGTATCCGAGACCCTCAAAGTCATACACAACCTCTCCCAAGCTGCTAACTCGACTCCATGGACAGTAGCATGGCTGCCTCCGATCCTGTCAGAGGGGTCCTCCAACATGTTGAAGTCCCCTCCTACACACCAATGGTCAACCTGTGGCAAAGACTCAACAATCTGTGACCAAAACTCTGCACGAGCACTCGCCACATTGGGCGCATAGATGTTCAGGAAGCCCACAAGGCCACCCTGAACCTGCACAGTAATCCACTGAGCCCTGCCTGGCACAATAATCCCTCTGCCCACAATGGCCTGCTGCAATGAGTCCACAATAGTCATACATACCCCACCCTGGATGCCTCCAGGTCCAAAAACAGCCGACCAAAAGGTATCATAACGTCCACGCAAAATCTGACCACATCGCCGAATGCGGCTCTCAGACAAATGGTGCTCCTGAAGCATAAGGAGATCAATCTCTCCTCCCACAAGGCAACGCTGAAGCTCCTGACGCAATCGGCCCCGGTTGTCGCTGAAACCTGGGCCCACCTAATCCGTGCACGTTCCACGAGACGATCCTCATGGGGAGCGAGAGAGAACAGATGCTGCCGCAGCAGCAAGACGGGCTATCTTCGAGGCAGGCTTGGATGGGGAGTAATCCACATCCGAGCGTCCTCTAGATAGGCGAGCCTGTAGTGAGTGCCTGGCCCAAGCCCAAGCAGAGCGAGCCGTGCTTAAAGCAACCTCCTCTGTCCAGGAGTCCTCATGTATGTATACATAGCAAGGCAAACACTGTGTATCAGCAAAAAAGTACACCACAATGTGCCTACATTCTGCTGAGTTTGGGGTGTCACCGCAAACTTGGCCAGTGGCCACAAAGTCTGCAGCAAATCTGTAACTCCAAGTTCTCTCATGTGGTGAGAGAACTCGAGAACCTGTGTATGCAACCATCCCACCACTGAGTCGAGGGACCACTCTGTCTCGGTCCTACCACAGAGGGGAAAGGAGAAACCAATTGCTGAGTCCAAGGCCTCTGTCCCCCTAGCGGCGAGGAACAGAGCGTGGACCCTGAAGCAGGCTGCCTCGTGGTCTGCTGCGGAATCGCCGAGAAAGCGAGTGAATCCATAATCGAAGAAGTCCCAGCGGCGTCGGAGGTCAATGCTCGTCAGACCACGAGGGATAGCTGCAAGGGAAGATGTCTGAATCTGCAAAGGGGGCCGCAAGAAGGGCTGGCCCTCTCTCGCTAGGCGACTCGTGGCAAAAGCGCTGCCAAGAGATCTCCTAGCCGTCGGCGAGGGACCAGTCTCCTTAGTCGACTGTGGTACTGAAGCAGGAGGAGGGGGAGAAGGAGTTGGGGGGGGGGGGGGGGGGGGGGGGGGGGGCGGAGGAGAAGAGAAGCGGGGCGGGGCGACAGAGACAGGGGGGCGAGGTGAGGAGTGGGCGGGAGCAAAGGGCGGGGAAGGGGATGAGGAGGAAGAGGGGAAATTTGAAGGTGGGGGGCTGGCGAGGGTGAAGTGGAAGAGGAGGCTGGCGTAGGGGGCTCCTCCTGCTCAAGAGGACCAAAGCGGTTCCCCGTGGGAACCCACTGTTGCTGAGTAGGCACCTCAGGGCCACTCTGAGTGCTAGGCTGTCGCTGTGGCCCCTGGCGTCGACGGCCACGGGCCTGCTGCCACCCCTCCTCCGCTGGAGCCCCAGGCTCTGAGGGTGGCTCAGAATTTGTGCGTTGTGTCGCTGGCTGAGGCTACGGCCCAGCCTTGGCAGGCTGGGGCTGAGGCTGAGGTGCAGGTCGAGGCCTCCTCCGTGGACAGGCCTTCGCTAGGTGGCCCATCTGTCTGCAAATGAAGCACTGGTTCGGGAGACCCGAGTACTCCACACTCTGCCTAAACCAACCCCCACTCACCCGAGGCAGAAGGATGACCTTCGGGAGCGTGTGGGTATCTCTGACCAAAACTCGAACTGAAGGGATGCCGGCCGCCTTGGCAGCTACTGATGCTGCCGTACGAGGTGTCTCCAGAACAGTCCCGATGGCGGAGCCAATCCTGGAGAGCAGTGGAAGGTACTCCCTCCGTAAACCCGGAAAGCAGACTGAGATGGGGATGTCTGCCTCCTCTACTAGCACATCCGAAGTTGGGTTGGTCAAAACCGTGTCGCCACTGTCGAAAGTGGGCGCGTGATGCTCGGATAGCGAGTGGACTCATAGCTATGACCTTGGAGGCCATCTCGGAAGTCGCGAACTCGATCTGGTAGTACCCCCGTCCGAGGATCTGGACATCCAAAATCTTGCCCACCTCTGCGAGAAGGCGGGCCTGGAGAAGGTCTCGCAGCTCTCCTCTGCTAGGACGGGTGCCAAGAACCTTGCAGATGACAGAAGTCGCCTGCAAGCGCTCTACCTCTGCGGCAATGATTGCTTGCTCTGTCGGCGAAAGAGCAAGTCGAATGGTGGGCTCAGCGGGGTCGGGCGAGGGGGCTTCAGGCGAGTCCCTCTGTGGCGGAGCTGGAGCCTCCATCTGTGTCTACTGCTGAGTCGAAGAAGCGGACGGAGAAGAACAATCTGCAGCCGAGAACGCCGAACACTTGTCCGAAGAAAAGGTGTTGCAGAGCCAGGTGCAGAAAACCCTTCGGAGATAATGCGGATAAAAAAGGGGGGGGATGGAGGGAAGGAAAAGGAGGCGAGCACGGGTATAGAAGGCTGCGGGGGGGGGGGGGGGGGAGGGGCGGGAGAAAACAGCCAATGAGTGGGGGGGGCAGCGGGAGGGCTAGGGGGGGAGGGCGGCGGGCAGCAGGGGGCAGGAGGTGGCGGGCTGGGCAGGGTGGGGGAAACAGCGCGAAGGCGGGAGGAGGGAGGGGGTGCAGCGCGAGGGCGAGGGGGGGGGGCAGCGCGGGGGTGGCTGAGGGCAGAGCGAGGGTTAGAAGGAGAAGGGGGGTGAGGGGGAGCGATGGCGCAAGGGGGGGGGGGGGGGGGGGAGCGTGCAGCAGCAGCGAGCCAAAAAAAAGCACATTTTCATTAGTCTTTCGTTTGCAACTTGCAGGATGGTGTGGTATATCGAGGTATATCTCCTGATATTTTAATGCTTGACGACAAGGGCCAACTCCAAGTAGGTAGCAGTGATAGTTATTTTATAAGTTTCATTGCTTGTGTGTTCAATAAGGAGCTTTACAATGGTTTAATAATTATCTCTGCGGGTTCTGCAGCTGGTTGATTTTCGCTTTGCAAAAAAGCTTACTAATGAAAGAACTTTCACAATATGCGGAATGGCGGACTTCTTGGCCCCAGAAGTTATAAAGGGGCAAGGTCATGGATTTGCTGCTGATTGGTAATGCTCTCAACACCTTGAAAGACATAGATGTTTTGTAGAGACACAAAAGCATGCAAAGAATGGTCTTTCTTTGATTGAGGTTTTTGAATTGGTATTAGCTTTGGCTAATTATGTACGTTGTATTTCATGGAGTAATCAGCTTTGGCTAATAATGTACGTCGTATTTCATGGAGTAATCCAATTTTTTGGTCATGTTTCGAAGTAAATTTAATCCTACTTTGTGAACTTTGACAACTAGCGACTAAAAGGGGTCACTGGTTGGTGTGTGAAGGTGGGCACTGGGTGTGCTTATCTACTTCATGTTGCAAAATGAACTACCTTTTGGTTCTTGGCGAGATAGCGAACTTGATATCTTTGCCAAAGTTGCTGGAGGGCAGTTATTGCTTCCAGATGGTTTGAGTCCAGAAGTGAGCGACCTCCTTAACAAGGTGACAATTTTCTGTTTACTTGTTTAAAGCAGCTTCTTCCAAGATAGGTAAGCAGTCTTACTAAATCAACCTTTTTCATTTGACCTTTGCATCAGCTTCTAGTAGTTGAGGAGAAAGACAGGCTGGGCTCAGATGAAAGGGGAGTTGATTTGATAAAGCAACATCCTTGGTTTGATGGACTGGATTGGGAAGACATGCTAGAGTGCCAAGTGAGCGTGCCAAAAGAGATTCTGATGCGTCTTGAGGTGGCTTTGGAATCTCACCACCTTGACGAAACTCATCAGTTCACTGATGCCAGTATAACAAACTTGGAAGACCTAAACACACCATTGTGGCTGGAGGAATGGTAGTGAATGATGTATGGTGGCAGACACCTAAACATGTATATAGGCTATGTCTACCCTGTGGTCGAACAACATGACGCCAGTCACAATCCTTATACTGGGCAGCTTCGTCTGTGGGATGCTTTTTGTTGCATGGATTAGCTGGCTGATATTTACGAGAATTAGGCAGCAAGATTTTACACTCCATACAGTGAAGCACACATGCCGCTTAACATTTTGAGCTAATTTTGATGCACGTAGCGCAACACTACCACATGGGCAGTGCAGATTTGGCTTCTAATTTGTTAGGGCCGGCACTTGAAATGCTCACATGGAAACCGTTGACCCTGTCTGATCATGATGCCTTGTACCATTTGCTTCCTGTACAAATACCTTCATCTTTGTCACGCGCATAAATCCATGGTTGCAGTCACAGGGAGCTATTAGGGAGAGTGATGACGGGAGATTTTCAAATACAGCTCCACCATCTCCTGGTATTAACTTTTGCTATTCTGCCGTGGTTATGCTGATTTTGCTGACAAATATATTTAGCCACCTTTTTTTTTTGGTTTGTTTGTATTTGCAGTATTTGTAACTTGAAGTAGGCGATTTCCTGGCGGCATACCTGTAACAAGAATTGACATCCGAGGCATTACTTCTGTAATGGCCAGTTGAAAAATTAGGTTGGTTTGGGTGGCTTGTAAAATTATACTTGGTAGAGAGAAGACTTTGGCAGCTGTGTATGTATCTTCATTGGTAAATTTTTTTAAATTGATATCATGAACGGTAAATGATACCTTCTAAACTCCAGTGCCATCTCAATATTTCAAAATGTCCTTCGCATATTCGTTATCTCGAGTGATTCAATTTAGTTGTTGATATGTCTATTTACTGCATGTGTGGGTGCTAAACATCTACAGTTGTAGCAAAACATCCGAGAAGAAGATTGATAGCTAGGAAGTGGCGGAGACAATCAAGAGGCTGGACACGGTGCTATGCAAAACTATTGGCCATAGGTGCACACTCCAATTATTAATTAAAATGGAAAAAAAAAACCCACCAAGAAACAAATTGATAACAAGGCCTAACACTCTCAACAGGAGTTAAGATCTGGAGGCAAGTGATAATCGAAAGAGCTTCTCCAAGAATCACTTTATTGTCCTGGGTTGCTGTGGGCGCAGTTTAGCAAGAGACCTATTATTTTTGATGGAAGCCTTGCTTTTGATTATCCATTAAACTGGGCTTGCAAGGTCGTTTAGGGTTTACTAAGTGAGGCACAGATTCTCAGACACACATGCCCTTTTGTGGTGGTTATGAATAAAGTGATGCAAGGAGTCCACTAGTTATTCTGATAAAAACTGCTTGGGACAATTTATTGATGTCTTAAAATTTACGTCGATCTTGCATTGCGTTCTCTTTGTTTAAAATGTTCCATGTAAAATCTGTAGGATGCCATTTACTGAAACAATGGAGAGAGAGTGCGCTATGTGAAATGTTACAATAGCTTTAAAAGCCCATTAAGATCTGGTGCTGTAGTTGCTCTCTTTGTCTTCATTGAATTTGTTTTACATTTATGTCTTAAAAGAAGATTGTTGCTCAACAGGGTAGAGTCGTAATTCTGTCCCCGTACTGTTTTGGGCTCCATCTCTCAGTAGCTTCTGGACTCTTGAATTCTTATTGGTTGCCACACTTTGTAGAGTTGGAGAATGAGAATCCAATGCAAAATTGCATTGATGTTGGATAAGTCTGCCGGCTAATGTGCAAGAGAGTATTTGGTGTGTGCTCCCCCCATATAGAAGTGTTCATTGTCTACAAGTAATTCCTTGTTCATTGTTTACAGGTAATTCTTTGCTAGAATGGTCGGGTCTCTCCGATCAATAAGAGGCTTCATCTTTATTACAAATTAGTTTTCTGTTTACATCTTGATTCATGATTGAAGATTCTTTGATGTGTAAATGGTCGATAAGTAAATGCTTTAAATCTATAAAACCTCACAACTTAGATGTATAGAGCATCGACCAGAATCATTCCGCTGACATACCACTTCTTATGAAATGTGTGTTTGGTGTATTGGAGACGCTCGCCGGGAGAAATGGTACTCTAGCTTAGTCCACAGGAATTTGTCAAACAGTCAAAAGGCGCACTCGCTTCCAATTAAATCATCCGTAGGAGTTTGTCAAACAGTCGTGTCTCTCCTCTTTAACTCGGCAATCATATTCACATGGCCTTCAATATGCCGAAGAGAGAGAGAGAGACATGATCCATGAAAGTTTTTGCATATTGAAGGCCATGTGAATAAGGTCTCTCTCTCTCTCTCTCTCTCTCTCTCTCTCTCTCTCTCTCTCTCCCCCCCACCACAGAGTGGTGGACATAGGCAAGAGAGCCGCTGTTGGTAAGCTAAAAACTTGCAAACGCGATTGGTTGAAGCTTGCACTAGGCGTTGTAGGTCGCCCTTGACCCCTCAGACGAAGTGGTAGGGATAGTGGACGTGAGTTGGCATACCACATCAGCTCACGAGCTCTGTGTCCACCGCTTTGTGTGACATCGCTAATTGAGGGCGGAGCAAATGATTGGAGCAACTAAGCTTGAACCTCGTCCGCCCAGATGAGTGTGACATGGGCCTAAGTAATGCTTTTGGAAGGCCATTGTAGAGTTGTACTTAAGTATCCTTAAAGCTAACATTAGTGTTTTTTTTCAACTTAATTAAGAGTCAGCTACCAAATTTAAGAAACTCTGAGGTGTCCACTCAACTCTCAAATGGCAATGCCCTCTAGATGTGGCTTGTACATTGTCCCATGCTTGAAGTGATTGGAGCCTAGTCAGTATGAAGGTGGACATACTGGTTGTCTAGACGGTAAACCACTTCGAGAAGAAATGAACTGGGTTCTTGTGTTCCTCAAGTTCGAGTTTTTGGAGCTGATCCATGGTGGCCCACAATCTGCAATGAATTCTTACCCTTGTTAGCCTATCACAATTCAACCTGGGTAGATGTCATTTAGACATTCAAAGGATTTTTGGAGGGCCTTGTAAGAGATCCAATTTTTCTCTCTAGAAACTACCATAAAACATATTCTTATTTATTGCACCCTTTCAAAAAAGCAATTGAGTATATCTGACACCGCATACATCTCTTTCTAATTTTGAGATTTCATAAAGTGTAAACAATGGTTAACAATCAATAGTACACACCTCTAAATGCCTTAAATTTTTTTAATTTTATATATATTTTAATTTTTTAATTTTTTAATTTTAGTACACACCTCTAAATGCCTTAAATTTTTTTAAAAATATATATCATACAAAGAAAAATGTGCCGAACGGTGCAGAGGACAACCCCTTAGGGTGTGCAATTTGGCACAAGCAATCCTTTATAGGGTTGTTGACCATTTTGAGCTCTTGAAGTCTCGGAACAAGCCAAAAAAATATTTGTTCTTAAGGTTTTGGGCATTCTAAACACATTGGTGTTGTTAAAACCTTCAAATTAAATAGTTTAATTTTTCTAAACTATTTATTAATCACGCAAGCCATTTTTCATTTTCCGTGAAAACAGGATGCCACATTTTATGAAAAAATGGCTATTTTGATAGATTTTGAAAATATCTTGCTATTTTTCTATCTAATGTTGGCCTTTCTTCCATTGGGGAAGTTTCTTGTTCTCTCTCACTGAAAGGTCCTACAAAATACTTCAATATTTTCTTGATGTATTGTGGTTCCGGGTCATATGCACCCCAAAAAGCCCAATGCACCATTGTATTATAAATCATTGTTGAAGATTGTTGAGGCACATGACGTTTTCAACACTTTTTTTGATAGATCATACACCTAAGTAGGGCAATGGACTAACTGCAAAAAGTCAATGACCCCCCCCCCCCCCCCCCCCCCCCCCCCCCCCCCCCCCCTCTCCAAAACCACAAAACCCAACACCAAAACTCATTCGAGGGGAATCCCAACGATAACTATTTAAAAGACATATTTACAGGGATTTTATTTATGTAAGCTATGTGTAACCAATTGTGTACTTGCAAATCCGCATAAATGACTATATAGTGAAATTGTCTTTTGCACTTTTTATCCCTCTTTAAATGGTAGAAGTCTAAACGTGAATTGCACTCTTAGATCCGAGAGAGAGAGAGAGAGAGAGAGAGAGAGAGAGAGAGAGAGAGAGAGAGAGAGAGAGAGAGAGAGAAAGAAATGAAATATATTCACGTCTTTCAAAGGGTCAAAATGACCTATGAGACCAAACAGCTACAAATTGGTGAATTTGATACCATGTCTGGGTACAAAACAAGGTCAAGATTGCACGATGGCCTCAAGAAGACAACCATTTTTGATGTAATAATTGAGCAATTATTAGAACACATTTGACATGTTAATGGAGAGAGATTATAGAGAGAGAGAGAGACGATTATTAGAACACATCGGACATGTTAATGGAGAGAGATTATAGAGAGAGAGATGCATGCACTCGTGCGGGCGTGCACGCGCGCGCGCGCACACACACACACACACACACACACAGTTTGTCACAGCAGTTGACCATAGCCAATAACTGTTCCATGAAAAATAAATGGTACTTATTACTAGCCTATTATGCCATTTGCATGGCTGATTAAATACCACTGAGAAAATTTGCATGGTGGGTGTGAATTAAACCTCACTTGGTTTACTTGGGTTGAAATTAACCACTATAGTGGATTTTGGGCTAGCTTGTGGGAACAACCCCCTAACTTTTCTCCTACTAGGTGCCCATCCTTTGGCCTCTTAACCGGGCAGCTTCATACTTGATTGAATATACTAGGTTTTCTCAGTCCCTGTCGCGGCACTCATACTGAGTCACGGCCTCACATTATGAAGGGCGGATCGGCACGGATTCTCTGCCTCTCACGCATGGATTCCATCCTGGCTGCACTACCTCTTGCACTCATTATCTGTGATCAATGCCAGGCTGTTGCAGCACCTCCACAATCGAGTGCATTTTTTGGAATTCCTCCCTGACTCTTCCACTACATAAAGGTGAGGGGTTCTTCCCTTCACTTAGGCTTGGTCTCCCTTAGAAACTTGGATAATGACTTGGGATTGCGCTTACTCACAGGTTTTTTTCTCAAAATACTTAGAATAGAACCCATGCTCTATTATCTGATTATAAATAGCGTTTTTACATTAGAAGTACTTTTTTTTGTGGATTTTTTATGAAAGGAGAAATGGTTATGGTTTGTTACACATCAGTAAGGATTTTTTTGCATGGTATTGACCGCATGCATACTAATCCTTTGCTATTGTGCTAGAGATTGACATCAAAACTATCATACATATGGTTAAGATTTTGGTTTTTTTGATACCGGTTGTGAATATTAGGCTTAATGCCTGATGGTGGTGCTGGTTTTGCTGCCATGGAATTTTTACAGCAAGTAGCAAATTTGTACCTTTTGGGATTTTCCTTAGCTGAAAGCAAAAGGCTTGATAAAACCTCGACACTATTCAATACACATCATTAGGGTTTTTCTTTTTGCATGGTACTGATTATATACACTCACTCTATTTTTTTTAGTTGCTTGACATAAAAAAGGCATCAAATTGTTAGGTTATCGGAATATGGTATACTGGCTATGCTGCCACATTCTGTTAAAGTTTTTTCACATCAGCATGGGATGTTGTTTGGTTCTTGCCTGGTATTGACTGCATACTCACTTAATCCTCTGCTACTGAGCTAGAATATGACATCAAATACTATTTTGGTTCTTTTAAATCAGATGGTGAGTATAAGGGCTGAATGCTGCTTGTGATGCTGGTTATGCATGGATTTTCTGGTTACTGGAATGCTGCCATATTTTGATAGTTTTAGTTACATTCAAATGGAGATTTGGCCTGGTCTAACTGGTTTTACACAAACTTCATATCTTCGGCTTAATCTTGGGTGTGATTGGACATTAGCTGGATCTCGTTTTCCATTATACTGATCTGGTCTAGGAAAACTAATCTTTACAAATGGATAATGATTGGGTTCTTTTGGCTACCATAGTTTGGTATGGTATTGGGAGAATTATGTTGTGACTTACAAAGCTTCTAAACTTTACCTGATGCTTGGTTATTTGGCATAGATCTGGTTCTTTACTTACATCTAGTGATGAAGTTAAACATAACATAAATTCTCTTTTTTTTGCTCTAAATTAATGGAACCTTCTGGAATGCCAGGCTCTGCTCTGGTCCAGGTTTGATGAAACCGTGTTGGGAAAACTTGGAGATTTAAAACTGCTACTGATGATTATTTTGTTTTTTTTTAAAAAGTTTATGCTGTTGGATAAACCTGCCTATTACAATGTGGTGGGATTAGTGAATTGCATTACATTCTTTTGGTTTTTACCGAATCTCAGGATAGGGCTTGCTTGGTCAAAAGATAATCCTAGGTGTTTCTGGCTTTGAAGGGCTTGACATCGGAATACATTTTAAGGATGATATTACTTAACTAAGCTTTGCTTGCAAGATTTTTACTTACAATAATATGGATTAGTTGTCATTTTTTAAAGAAATTAATGGATATGATATAATTAGAAGCTAATTGTATGTGTAACTTCAACAAAAACATGATGGAGACTTTAAATATGCAGGACAATGCTAGTCTAAAACTTTTTAAGTTGACATGGATAACAACTGATAGATTCCTTGAAGCCTGACATACGTAGCCAAGTCTAACATATCTGTTGTCTTGACTATCTGGATGCAGGTGAGAATTCTATCTTGGCTTAAAGAGTTTTAGCTTGCTGTAGTCCGACTTTGGAAACATTTAGTGATGCAATTGGGATAGTTTTTGATACCTTTGTACAAATTCTTTTGGAATGATACTTCATTCTTACTATATTGTACAGTTATGATTCAAAGACTAAACTGTTTCTGTACTTATCTTTGCCTTGACATCTTTAGCCAGTCGTCTTTTTGAACATCTTGTTCATTGGTGTGTTATTTATTTAGTTTAACAGCTACACACACACCAGGCCCTCCTAGGCAACTGGGAGGACCAGGATGCTGGCTTTAGATATGTTTGTGTCTGTAGGCATGGAGTGACCCACTGTCTTTAAATCCTTAACTGGTCGACAGGTGTTAGGTGGTCCCTCCTTGACTATAGACTGTATTCCTTCTCACGACTATTGTAGTCTTTATGGCTTAATCATTTTTAAGTAGCAGGTTAATCCAATTCTACTTACCTATGCTTTGGCAAATTGTTTTCTTGATAGTTACAGGTACATGCTACTCAGTTGTTGACTCTTTGGAACAAGATGACTTTTTGTAACAAGATGACTTTTTGTAACAAGATGACTTGCCTTATGTTTTTTCCAACAGTTACTCAATGAAAACCATACTTATTTCAAACTGGCTGACAAAGGCTTAAAACTCCTACAGGAGTAATGTCTTCCTTGAGGACTTTATCTGTTATTGTACAGACATTTCTTCCCTTTTCAGGGTCACTCTTATTTTAGCTCTTCTATGCTAATGAAATTAAAAATCTCATCTTTCTGGTGAGGCAGTAGGCCCATACACAATGGGCCTACTGCCAAGACCCAGTCGAAGCTTGCATAGGCTGCCTACACACACACAATAGCTTATATCCAAACTTTTGCCAAGTCTTGTTAGAAATTGCCAACAAATTTGTCAATATTCAAGTTAGCTTTAGATAAGTTAACTAAGCTCTCATTCACATGATCAATATTGTGTGCAAATAATTGCTAAGACAGCTGAGGCAGTTGCACTCTCTCTTGCAAGCAAGTGGATGCGCCTATTCTAGATTAGCCTTACATGTGATGGAGCACATATGAGCACATCTTTATGTCACGAGGAGGCTTCACAACAATGACACAAGACACACACTTAAATGCAGCAACAATATCAACTTTTTGTGTTTCTTCTAGCTCTGGGTCTAGTACTAGTTCTTCAGACGAAACAGAATCATGGAAAAGCCAACAACCACCACTCAAGCCAAATCTCTCAAGAAAGGAGCAGCAAAGGTATAACCCTCTACCCTTGTTTAGAAACATGGTAGAATAGGCCACTTCTATTACTCAACAAGACGACTGGAAGAGATTTATGCATCCAGGGCTACAACCTTCACAACCATCACAGCCCCGCCATAGAGCTAAAGAGCGTGTTCACAAACCAAATGAAAAGCAGAATCAAGCTTCAACTTCACATTATCACCCCATGAATGAGGCCTCTGAATATATTCAAATGTGCAGTAAGAATGATAAAGCCATCCTCGAAGCTGTCCAACATGTAAATATCAAATGTGATCACTTGCATCAACAGTTTCGATCTATGCAGGGAACCTTACCTGAAATGGTGAACTGGCAAGAAGTGGAATTCTTTCAGAATGGAAACTAAATATTTCAAAGACGCTGTTAAATGAAGTTCAACAACTAGTGCTGTTGAATATTCAACGACTTGGATCTATTGATCAATACAAGGTCTTAAGTCGCTCGAGATCTAAGAAAGAAATTGCTTCTGTCTTGGCAAGACCTGCCTACTAGATGCAGTTCAATGAACCTGTCTCTCAAGCCTCGAGCTATTCTTTTGCCTCAACCTCTCATCGACAACATAATCCTCCACCTCTAGCGTGCATACATCCAGAGACTTACAAGGATTATGAAGGACTATTCAGATGTAAACTCTATAATAGAATTATTGCATCTGAGTTTGTTTCTTATGGAATTGATCTCTTGGCCAAGACAGCTATTGAGGAAAAGGAACTTTCTTATAGTCTCCCCTATATTCTACCAGCACCAAATACACGTATTCAACCTTTGGAGTCAACCTCCAACTGGCATACCAATGCCTTAAAAGAAATTGTTGCAGTCCAATATCAGGTGCTGTCCAAACTGTCTCTTCTTTCTCAGTCTCCTCCTCCTCCTTTCTTTCCCCACCTCCTCCTTTATTTCCCCAGGGGGTATTTTCTCCTGATAAAAACAAAAAACAAAAAATCACTAAGGAACAAAAAGCAAATCTACAACATGTAATGAGTTTTAGTGGTAGCCCAAATCATAAAGACTTTCCAAGGATGTTGTCTGCTGTCGTTCACGAACCAGTGACTGAGTCAGTAACACACTTTCCACCAAAAATGTCACCCTTTGCACATGAAGATGCTTAAGAGGAATTTAACCCCTATCAAAGATGGGGAGTAAATTCTCAAGTGCAAAATTGGCAGCAATGGCAAAAAATGGGTGAAGTAGTCAGAACAATATTACCAGAAGATTTTGACTGGATAGTCTTTCAAGATGATAGCTGTGTGGAATATGAAGAAGAAGTCAGGAAGATGAATGCAATCAAAATGGAACCAATTGAGATAAATGTTGAAACGCCTTCATCTTCTTCTACAACAACTGTCAAAGGTGTTACAAAATGACTATTCTTGATATTGATGGGCTCACTCAAGAACATGTGTGGAAGGTTTTTGAGTTTATCTACAATTCTGCTCATTATGGAATCCACTATAAAGATCTTACACAAAGACAATTAGTGTCAATGATAATAGCTGGATTTCAAGGAATACTGCGAGCCTGGTGGGATGACCTTAGCGCAAATAGAAAAGCTTATATTATGCAAGAAGGACCAGAAGATCGTGAAAATTTCAATAATGTAATTTCACTATTCTTTGCAGCACTGGTCATGCAAGTTTTGGGGTCAACCAACAAAATATAGGAAAGGAACAAAGAAGCATTTTTAGGAGCAAATTATGTGATCTGACTTAGATTAAGAAATACTAGCAAACACACTTTATGTATCAATTTCCAAGAGGGTATTTCAAAGGTGACTATAAACAATATTACATCAAATCATTCCCTTAGTCATTTGCAACTCTAGTAAAAGAAAGAATCAAAGCAGCTGGTTTGCATCTTGATGAGAATATTTCTCTAGCACAAATCAATTCTTTTGTTGTGATGAAGTTATTGATCTTGAATGTGCTAGGATAAGGATTAAAAAACAAATCAAGCAGGTGAGAGGATTCAGCTCCACTTTCTGTGATAAAGAGACAAGGGCCAAATCCTTTGGATGCAGAGACAAAACAAAGTGCATCTGCAAGATTAAACACCACAAAAACAAGTATGGTAAGAGATTCAAGGTAGCACGAAGAAAGCGAAAACTCGGCAAAGAAGAAATAAAATAGGTAAGGTGCTACATCTGTAACAAACCACTGCATATTGCTCCAGACTGTCGTCAACGAAAGAAATTTTTTTGGAAATATAGTACTAAGGGATAACTATGAATATGAGGTAATCTACTGTAATGTTTTGCAAACAAAAGATATCCCTATTGCTGAATATACCGAGTATGATTATAATGAAGAACAATCAGCTGACAGTTCCACAAGTGAATCAGTTTCTGTTGATCATTTTGAAGGACCAAATTTTTTTGATGATAGTAAACCAAGGCTTAACAACATGGTAAGAAAACCTTTTTCATTTCGTAAGCAAAAAAGGTATGTTTCTTCTAGCTCTGGGTCTAGTACTAGTTCTTCAGACGAAACAAAATTGTGGAAAAGCCAACAACCACCACTCAAGCTAAATCTCTCAATAAAGGAGCAGCAAAGGTATACCCCTTTGTCCTTGTTCGGAAACATGGTAGAACATGACACTTCTATTGCTCAACAAGACGACTAGAAAGATTTATGCATCCAAGGCTGCGGCCTTCACAACCATCACAGCCTTCAGAGCCCCGCCATAGAGCTAAAGAGGGTGTTTACAAACCAAATGGAAAGAAGAATCAAGCTTCAAATTCACATTATCACCCCATGAATGAAGCCTCTGAATACACTTAAATCCGCAGTAAGAATGATAAAGCCATCCTCGAAGCTATCCAACAGGTAAATATCAAATGTGATCAATATTTCGATCTATGGAGTCCCAACTCACAGTTGTTGAAGCAAAACTTGACCATGTATTCTGAATTGCTAACCAGTTATCAGATATGGTTGCCCTAGCACAAGTTGCTAGTGTACTCACTTTTGAATGTGTCCCCGAACAAAATTTAAATGGTTGCAGCATCATCAAATGTTATCCAAAATATAATAGAGCCTTCTACTCTGAAGCTTGGGTCAAGTTTCCTCAAGAACAATCATTTCATCTGGATGCACTTTGAGACTTAGGATCAGTAATTTCATACATCAATCAAGCATTAGTCCCCCAAAAACTGAGTGAACTGCTTCCCTACAGAATTATAGTATCCTATGCTGATAATTCTCGAGGAAGAATTAGTAAAATTGTCTCATGCAAACTTGCTCTAGGGAGTGCAAAAACGCAAGTTACCCTGTACTTGCACCCACATCCTAACACTAATCTTACCCTCGGTGCCGATATTATTTCACAACTTAGTCGTTATACTATTGTAACCGACTTGTCTATTCAATTCTGCCTTCAAGGTACTCCCTACACTGTTTTCACTAAACCACGTGGTACTTTTTTAATGGGGGAGTAATGCCTACACTACCTAATCCACAGAAAGATGAAATATTTATAGTCTGGTTTGAAGGAGAGAAAAAGAGTTATTCATCTAATCTTGAGCTGATAGTCATCCAAGTGGCTGAACAGACTAGCGACAATCCATTAACATTTTGGGATAAAGAGGAATTTTGGATTTCTCTTCCTGGAGAACCTCAACATAAAGGGTTGAAAGCCACACATCCTAGAATGTCTTTAGAGGATACAAGAATGTGCAATGAAGAGATAAATCAACTTCTCAAGGATGGTTTGATTTCTCCCTCTAACAATGCTTTTGCATGTCAAGCATTCTATGTCAACAATCATTTAGAACAAAAGCGAGGAAAGAAGAGGTTAGTAATCAACTATAAACCAATCAATGATTGGTTAGAGACCAAAAGGTTTCCTCTACCATTAAAGGATGATTTGTTGAGGAGAATTAAATATTGTAAGGTATTCTCCAAATTTGAAAGAGTGGTTTTTGGCAGTTCAAAATTCAACCTAAAGACAGGTACAAAACTAGCTTTGTGGTACCACGGGCATGTATGAATGGAACGTTCTTCCAATGGGTTTGAAGCCAACACCATCCCTGTGTCAAGAGCAGATAGAAATCCTATTCACCGACTGCAAAGAATTTTTGCTTCTCTACATTGACAACATCCTAGTCTACTCCAAGGATATTGCAAGTCACATAAAGCACTTACACCTATTTATACAAAAACTAAAAAAGATAGGATTAGTGCTCAGCCCAAAAATGATTAAGCTATGCCAACCACAGGTAGCCTTTTTGGGAGTAGAAATATCTTCTGGATGTATAAAAATGCAAGAACATGTATTGAAGAAAAATCAGAATTTTCCGAATAAACCTAATGATCGCAAAGAAGTTCAATCCTTTATTGGATGCCTACAGTGGATTGCCCCTCAATATCCTCATCTGGCCAAAGATTTACTTCCTATTAAGGAATTAGAAAGAAGTAATATATTCTTTTGGTCTAACAAGCTTTCAGAGGCCTTCTTGGCCAAAAAGAGGTATACTAAAGTGAAACTAGAGGTGCTATTGATTGGAAATGTGTATGGTATGTGCGATGAATGATACAATTTGTGCCCAATACAAGAGGGTGTTAAGATGGGCGATGAGTTCATTCTCATATGCTTCTAGCTAACGAGATAGATGGCTCAAATCCTCTGATGAAATGTTCATCGATGCTATGAAGCTCCTCTCCTCAGTCGTGGGTGTCTCGATCTCCCTAGCTCCGATGCTCGATCAATGAGAGTAGTGCGAGTGTGAGTATGAGCTGAGCTTTGCAGTGATGGCTGCTCCTCTAATTGTTCTGTTTTTGGTGTAAAGAAATGACTAAACTATCTCTGGGATTGTCTCTATAAGTAGATACAGTCCAAGACATCTCTGGTCTTGATATCTCATGACTTTGGAGAAAGGTCCGAAGCCTGCTCTAAATAGATAGTGGAAGCGACCCCGTATCTCGTAGTACATTGTACACTGGCATATATAATACAACTCTATCTCTTGCTCTGTATGGCATAGACGACATATCTTGTTGGCTATTGGTATCCCTCTGAATTTATAAGCCTCAATGTCAAGTTGGTGTGAGGATGTCCGTATTCAACCAATGGCACACCCTAACCCATGAGATAGATGTGTATCCATATAGCTGTATCGAATTACAAACCCATCCTCAATGAGTCAAGAAATCCTCTATGTAGAAAGCCATCTTCGTGACCAAATCTTGTGTCAGCTCTGTCCTCGTAGTGTCCAACTCCTGTGTCAGCTCTATCCATGTCCTAAGTGAATGAGTCATCTACATCCGTATAAGAGACAACGATGGTGCATCAAGGGAGTATTGAAAAGGAGGTAACCTGTCCATGTTGAAGCCATGTATCTAGAACCATGACAACATCTGCGCATACCAGCATGATGTGTCTTCGTGTTAAACTAACTATCTGGAGGACTCAAGCCAATCTAGCATATTTGTCTCTGGAAACATCCCATAAGCTATGGATAAAGGAGACTGATATGGTAAGCGCCTCTTTCTGGGGGCACGGAGGCCTTGGCTCTAATCACCTGAGAAATCATAGCTACCAAGGGCCTCTCCATACCTCTCCACCCATCTTGAGCCATAGAGGTCCTCAGACCTGAACCACATAGAGCATAGCGGAAGCTACCATGGTATCAAAGAGCCAGAGCTTTTTTCGAGGTTCCTGGAATTGAGCCTGCGAACATCTTCTCCAATCCTCCCAAGGTTACATATGAGTTAATCAGTCTAATCTCTGTTGTTCTCTTAAAAGAAAACCTTGGCCTGATGAAGACTACCATCCACTATGGTGTGGTGTTATACACCATGATCTTGGTTTACCAAGGTTCACAAAAAATCCACTATCCTCCTGCAAAGCTATGTAGTGCATCCAAATGTTGATGCATACCCTTTGTTGAGTGAGAGATTAATACAATATGATTAGTATATAACAATGATGGAATCCATGTCTCTTCCAGCTATGCACCTCTGTCACCCTCTATGTCAATGGAATCAAAAAGCTCATCTATATACATACCAAATAGGGTAGGAGACAATGGAAAGCCTTGTTACACTTCGATAGTGGAGTGAACTAAATTAGATATTCCCTTTGGAGTGCATACATGTCCCACCACTGATCCATACAGAGCCATCCCCCAAATCAACTCTTTGGGTACTCCTATGTCTTGTAGTTTGCACATCAATCTGGCTCTGGGCACTATGTCAAATGCTTTAAAAAAATCCACAAAGCTACAATAAATCCATCTCCCATGTGCCCTAGCCTCCTCAATGAGGGCTCTTAGAAAATGGTCAAGTATGTAGAAGCCTCCACTAAAACCAACCTGCCCTGCTGCCCGTATGCCCTCATCCTGTGTACATCTGCTCAATTGATGCTCAAGATGCATACGAGCGTGCCAATGTGTGTCCAATTATAAAAATATGGTAGTTTCTAGGCTCCATAGGATCACCTTCCTTGAAGATAGGCACAATAGTAGACATTCTCCAAGTCTCAGGTAGACCCTCACACATGATGACAGAACTGCAAGAACCTCTGCCAACATATCTCTAGCATGTATAAAGTGCTCTACCACTAGACCATCATGATCATATTCCCTCCTAGTTCTCATCTTGTCAATGGACATCTTTACCATCTCATTGGTAAAGAAGGTACTCATAGATGGGCATGGCTCAAGAGGATCTGGAAGGGGTGTCTGTCCACGGACCATATATAAGGAGAGTCCTGGCCCGCTTGGCTGATGTACATAGATGACCATAGATCTCCTCTATATAAATAGATTCATTCTCTCGTGTAAATGCATAGTAGGTATGCGTCCTCTCTCCTGACACCTGAGTTGTAGTGTACTAAAAGGAGACTAAAATATCAAGAGAGCATGGTCCAACTCTATACCCGCGGGTTTGGGTTCTGGTCTGGGTCCTACTGTGAGATCCTGAATGCAGGGAATGAAGCCCGTTTGTGCCATGGCATAGTCCACTGTGCTGGCCCCATGACTATGTAAGAAGCAAGTAAATCCATCCGATGTGGGAAATAGCAGTAGGCCATTAAGTATGGCCAATCCATGTGAGGCCCCCATCTCCATCTAATATTTCCCATACTCAGTGTACTCCTCATCTTGTGAGCAACTTTCAAGCCCCATTTCAATGGTATCTAGCTCTCTCAGTATCTCATCTAAGGTATCACAATTTTCTTTCGATGGTTTCTTGTGCGGGCATTAAAGTGCCCCAAAAGAATGATGTCACCATCTTTGGAAAACTCTCATATTTCCTCATCTAATACTAAGAAAGGGGATTGTTCTCTAGGTGTGGCATACACTGACATGCTAGGGGTAAAGTAACATATAGCAATGTACAAGAATCTACCCATGTCAGCCCTCAATCTCACTCTCATGTATCTTGCTTGATCATCTCTTTGAACAATGTGCACAAGCGGCTATAAATCCTCTCTGAATAGAACTCCTACTCCTATTGATCCTTTGCCCCTGTGCTCTGATCTCATCTCTGCTCGGTGAGTAGTTTCCCACCTATATCCCGTCACATGTGTCATAAGCTGTCCTAGCGTTTGGTGTGTCTCTAAGTAAAAGATGATGTCTCTCCCCGTAAATCTATCCTCAAATGCTCCCTCAGCAAGACGAAGTGGCCCATTACAATTTCATGCTGCCATGTTTAGTGTGGCCCCATAGATATCGGACTGTCATGCAAAGTGTTGCTCCAATATCACCACCCTTCCATCTCGGGAAAAATAAATCTTGTCTTTTCCCCTTGCCGCTCTTATATTCAACATTGCAAGAGAGTGAGGTCATCTCCAAGAACGATGCCAGTCTTCTTAAGAGCTGGTCTCTTCTTCAAAAAGTCCTTCATTGCTTCCATGGAGGGGAAATGAAGGATGAGTGCCCTTTCCTTTGAGGTTTTCCCCTTGCTTCTACTTTTCTTAATTCCCACTCTCCAAGCCCTCGTATGCATTGGCTCATTGACCCCCATCGAGTCATGAGTTCTTTCACCTCTTCATCAACATTATCTTGGCCTTTGAGGTCACAAATCCTCACGTGTAAGGCATGCACACACATCTCCTTTGCTCCTCTTCTTGTGTCAAGTTGATGATGGTAGGTGTGGGGGTTGTTTCCTTGTCTTTTCATTTCTTGGTGATCTCAATCCATTTTTCAGCCTCGTCCGCTTTCTATTGGGTCCTTGTAATGATATCCACCCACAAAGTCATCATTTCTTTGTGCTTCTCCTCACCTTATTTGATGGCCCACACTTGTTCTTTAATCGTGTTGAATTATTCAACTAATGAGGCTTTAAGATCTCCCTCTTCAAAAACGTTTTGTGATCGCACCTCTGTAAGCTCTTTCTTGATCAATGCGATCTCCGCAACTTGGGCCATCACACAATCCTCAAGTGTATTTATCGTGCTTTCATAGGCCGACACGCGTTTTGCGAGTGCCTTTATTGTGCCTAGAAGTTTTCAATTAATCTTGTTAATGGTCTCACCCATCTTCTTTGCATTTTTGAATGGCATCCTCCAGAGGATCGTCCTTGCCATTTTGCTTCTTCATGTTGGAGACGGAAATAGGAGAGGGGGAGGAAGAAAGAGAGAAAAGAGAGAAGTCCTTGAGATAGAGCTAAATCCACCCTATGTATATAGGTCTTTCCACACTACGCACACATGTCTATTCCACATTCTCTACATTTTGTGCAACTCTGAACCATACTTTGCATATATGTGTTGCCACATCATGCATACATTTTTGTTTTGCACGCAAACAGACTGCAATTCTAAAAATTCTAAAAGCTGAGAATTATGAAATTTAATTGCAAACCTAAATTTTCCAATCTTGAATTTCTGCGATCCTGCAAACCTGAATTTGATTTTTTTGGAAATCTTCTCATATTTTCAAAATTTTTCAAAAAAGTCAAAATTGTGTGACACTCGGGGGGGGGGGGGGGGGGGGGGGGCACGTTGGGAGGTTTCAAGTTTGTGTGTGTGTGTGTGTGTGTGTGAGAGAGAGAGAGAGAGAGAGAGAGAGAGAGAGAGAGAGAGATTGGGTTTAATTGTGTGCGTCTCTCACAATTTCAATCTGCCACTCAAAAAAGTTCAAAGTATGTATGCAAAAAAATAAAAAAATGAAAGTAACTATTTGATTGAAAAGAAAAAGCTTTAAAAAGTAAAAAATTGAAGCATGTCATCCATTGAAATACCATTGTCTTGTCGAAGATTACATTCCATTGAAAGACTACTATTTACATTGGTGCAATATGTACTCAGCGGGAATGTTCATGACATAGTATTCGCTTCTCTCTTCTTTGTGTGAATTTTCATTCATGGAGGTATATAAGGAAGAACCTAGTTGGGATGTCTTGTGCACTTTCCTCAGTTATGTCGTATTGCAACTAGAGTAGAATACAATGCTTTCTTATCAATATGATTGTGATAAGGCTAAGGTCTTCATTGAGGACCTCCACCTTAATGACACTATTGTTGTCCAAAGAAGTCGATTCCTCATTAATGGGGACGTAAGCCCCATTGATAATTTGTGAATGTTTATACAATTAGGAAAAAAATCAAGACTATGTAGAAATTATATATTTGACCATGAGTATTTATAGCACTCTCACCACATATGCCATCTGTTTAAACATGTATATAGGTCACTTTAATTAGTTAGTTCAAATAAACATGGTTCGCAAAGATTTGTGTAGTATATTGTTTAAACATGTACCTACTAAAGTAGTAAAGCTATGCAATTTTTGTCCAATTAAAATACTTTGAATTTTTCTATGCTTGCAATATCCATGTGGATATGGTTTCTAAAGCCCTTGATACTATATTTTTCCATAATTCTTAGAGAGAGAGAGAGAGAGAGAGAGAGAGAGAGAGAGAGAGAGAGAGAGAGAGAGAGATGTGTGAAGAAACAATTTACTACACAAATATTTGCAGACCATTTTATTTGGAATTGACTAATTGAAGGAATTCTAATTTGTTGCTAGTGGAATCTTCGCCAAGGAACCACTTCTTTGATTAAGCTATGAGAAATGATCATAGAAAAAGATACCATTTGTGGAAGGCTCTTAATACTACAATTGCATATTGCAAGATTCCGATATGGAAGTGCATTAAAGACATAATACCTATAACACACTCCATTGGATCCCATTACTCATGAGAAAAGGAAGACACATTTGGAAGATAGAAAAATGGAAAAATACTTAACAAGATAAGATAATCTATATGTAGTGATACAAAATTGTAGCTATTTTGATGGCAATGAATTGTAAAAATGCTTGTTTTGTAAAAATTGAAACTATTAAAAAAAATAATAAATCTTAATGAATGAACCATATGAAAGGAAGAAGTTATAGTTATAAGGAAAAGTGGTACGAAAAAAAAGTAAAGAAGGGGTGACAGGATTTGTGAGTGGAAAAAGGATGATTGATGCCAAACGCCTTTCACTTCTATTGCTCATCAGTAGTGTTAAACCGTAACAACTTGGAGGTGGATGCTATAAGCAAGAGGTGTGGGGGTCCCTTCATCTTAGGGGGGAGGTAAGTGCTCACATCCATGGAATGGCCTATCAAATCGGCCTATCTTTGTAAGGGAATAAGTATGGCACAAAGATTCAAAGCTAGTCTTTAACGAGGTTTGATTTTTAGGTAAGATTCACTGAGGATTGATATCAAGCGAGCTTTTATAGCAAGCTATGGGCAAGCTTTTATATTCTTTTTGCTTGCATACCAAAATTTTCCAAAAAAACTCGCTCGATAGGCAATTGGAGCGAGCTTTCATGAGAGGGCTTTGTTATCCATCCCTCTCAAGTTTAGCTCTCCATATCTCTTAACTCACACCTCCCTCCTTCTCTTTCTTTATCTTTGTTCTCTCTTTCTTTGTCTCTCTCAACCCTCTCTTTGAATGGAAGTTACATTTATTGTGGAAGATGCCATATATTTTATCTCTCAACCGCACTATCTCTCTATCTCAACCTCTGTCACTTAAGATTGACTCTCCATCCCCCTTCCTTATGTATTCTTCTCTCCTATGTCTCTCTTACAAGCTCTATTTCTATCTATCTCCATATTTATATCTCAAATGTATATCACTATTTCTTTCTATGTCTATGCAAACCCCTGCCTCTCTATCTTTCTCAACATTTCAACCTATCTCTCAATCTAACTGACTCTCCACATCTTTATTGAAAGTCACACTGCCTGAGGAAGACCCCAACAAATTTACATAAATCAAAGCATCATTTGAACATTGACCCATCATGATAATGAACCAAAATAAAAATGTTTCAATTATCCAATGCGACATTACCAGGTACATTGACAAGACATGATGTGGATGATCATGGGAGCCAATACATAAGGAGTGCTCAACTACAAAAATCCTCATTGGTGAGCTTGATTTTATGGATAAACATGTTATGACTCACATCCAGTCCAAAGTAGCAAAGAAAGAGAAATAAATGTGCTTGCAAGCCGTGTAAGGTTTGCTCTATGCTATGCGATCTATGAAGTGTCCACATGTACAAACTAGACTATTTGCGATGTGAATTTCATGAGACTTGACTTTGACCTATGAGGTAGATTTTCCTACCACAAATTTTCTATGCAAGTTTGACTTTACAAAAATGTGACCCACTATTTGAGCCTCCATTGCAACTGTTGAGTCAATTCTCTTCGAAGCTGTAACTAGCACTCTTGGTCAATAATGCACGTATATTGAATTTTTATTTGCACATTTCTTGATTGTGTATCTTGCGGTCTCCAAATTCATCAATTCACTAGTGGTCAAATTCATTCTTTTCTCTATAGGCCAGGACATTGTGTAATTGTGTTGCAAATGTGCCAAATGTGATCCACCCTATCATTAGAAAACCACATAAATTAATCCTTTGACGTCTTTTATAGACACTATTTGATCCATTATCCCAAGTTTTGATCCCCCAAAATGAGGTAGTTATTGTACCTACACCCATGTTTTTGATGCTTTTTTTGCACTTTCCGCCTTGTGCACCCAACCATCACTCTATTACATTTTGGGATTTGATGAATTGCCCATATTGTCTTATGTATTTTAGAATCCTTTGCCACCAATACCTCTTCATATTTATTGCATTGATGAATTCCCATTCCGCTTGTTACTTGCGCACCCACCTCTTTGTTTGTTGCAACATTCTATGTAAGATAATCTCAACGATGTGAAGCATTTTCTTTCTCATAGCTTACATGTCCTGTTTGTTTTCTCTTCTAGAAATTTTAACATATCCCCTTCCACAATTGGATGTTGATAGAGAGGAGTGCCCTGAGATGTTTGGTAATTTCTCTTGCAACAACGGCTTGTCTGGAGGCTTGCTCTTGCTCTGCCTGACAAGACAACTTTTCCACACAGGATCCAACTCCATGATACTCGCCCTCCACAAAATCTAGCATCTTCATTCTTTGAAGCACGGAATTGGATAGATCGGATATGCATGCATCATATAAGCTCATCATCTCTTTATTGTCCTCGCTTGCTAACTAGCTAATGTGCTTTGTTTTTGCCAAGTTTGTTGTGGTTAAGAATGACAAATCATCCATTGCCTGCAACAAAGGGGAACATAAATGCTGATAGAAGTTGTTGCTCTCAAAGAACCTTTTTTTTTGGCAATATTTACCTGTACACGTTTTCTCCAATGAGGATACCGCACATGCCACCAACTTAGCCAACATTCCATTTGTGACAAATTTGAGTCAGCCACTTTGCCTGAGCCCCACCAAGCTCATATGGTTCTATATAGAGTTCTGGCTTCATCTTTTCTTCTTGCACAATGCCATAATTCACATAGACGCTTGTGATCATCTTGAAATTCTTGTGCACATATTGACTAGTGTGGATTTGTAGGCTCTATTCCCAATGAAAACATTAGGAACAGAATGGGGTTTAGGAGGGCCTCTTTATTTGGCAGTTTAAGGAAGTCAAACCTTTTGTATTAAGATAGTAATCAAAGTATATCTTTTGAATTCAAACATGCAAACAACTAGTTTAATGAATTCAGAGTTTCCCCTTAAAATGGAATTTAAAATCTAGCGAGTAAAACCATATCATGTACCATATCTATGGAAAGAGCTCAATGCATAGATTGTAGATCTATGATCTCCGCTCAAATTGAAGATCATATATCATTTATGGAAGACTGAAAATCATAAAATTGTCCACCTCCTTTTATGGGGGGAAAAGTGCATCCTTTGACCACTCTTTCACATCTCTTACACACCCACCATTCTTGCACACATGGCGTACACCTATTCGTCAAAATGTTAATCACCTCCATAAGCTCATGGAAAATAAAGAGGCCCTCCTACACCCCATCCTCTTCCTAATGAAGACAAGAACGCTTAGTACCTTTCATTATGTTGTCTATCACATCATTAAATACTGCGTGGATTGCTCTCCATCCATGAATTCTCTAAAATTAGATGGAAAATGTCCATTGTCGAGGAGCATGGCATTCATCATTTCTCAAAACATGATCTGTGCTTGGGTATCTTTTTCTTTCATCTCACCTGTAGCAATGGTTTTTTTCATTTCTTAAATCCTGTATAATTGAGACGTATATTCCATAAATGCTGTAAAAGTGCAAAAAACGAGATGGAACTTGTGTACTAACTACTTTTGCAAGGTTGCATGCATGTGCAGCCAATGTTGTCCACACCACAACCCTGCAAACGTAGTCAAAGCAAACCAGATTTGTCGCAAGTCTTGTTACCATATACATGTGGTAGTGATGTGTGTGAACACACTAGGACCGCCGGGGCATTTTTCCCCTCTTTAGGAGGTTTTTTCCCCCGTGCATTATATATACGCCCATCACCCTAGGGCTAACTATCTTTCCATTGCACACTAAGAAACACACTCTCTATTGTGTGCCTTGAGCTTCCTTTGTCTTCTCCAAGCTGTGTATGTTTCTCTGCAACCCTAATTCCAACAATTGGTATCAGAGCAGGTCACGTCCTCCCGGGCTTAGTCGCCAGCTGCTCCAGCACACGCCTGCTCACTTTCTCCGATTTCAGTGAGCTTTGGAGAGCGTTCGCAGGTCGACAAATATTTTGGGAAAGCTCGAAGAGCTTGGTCTGCTCAGAATTTTGATTTGGGCTCATTTCGGCCTCCGTTTCCACTACAGGCAGTACTGCACAGGCTATTTCGTCATTTTGTGCAGATTTTCTGTCAGTGCCGTTTTCTGCATAACAGGTGCCTTATAGTCTTCTACGGTTTGTGCTATATAGCACAAGTTGTTCCCGCTTCATTTCTCCTATTTTCGGGCAGTTTTCACATCAGGTGCAGCATTTACCATGGCTGACAACAACAACACAGATGTGTTCAAGATGTTTGCTGCTGAGGACAGGTTGGATGGGGACAACTACCCTATGTGGGCTTATATGATGCAGCATGTTCTTGTGTCAAAAGGTGTCTGGAACATGGTGCAGGGCATTGATGTACGTCCTAGTTCTGAAGATGTAGGCGATGTTGAGGATGTTGCAGGTCTTGCTGCAAGGATTGCAGCTGTTAGAGTTGTTTTGCCTACGGTAGAACAAGCTCGTTGGGATGTTAAGGATGCGCAGGCTCATGCATTGATTGCGTTGTCTGTGAAGCGCACCATTATTCCTCACATCCGTTCAGCAAAATCTGCAAAACAGGCTTGGGATATTCTAGCAGGTCTTTATGCAGGCCGCAATGAGGCTAAAATTGCTTTGCTGCGTAAAGAGCTAGAGTCGAAGATTATGCATGAGGAAGATGATATGGACACTTTCCTTGCTAGTGTCAAGGATATCAATGAGCAACTCATTTCTGCAGGTGAAGTCATTTCGGACAGTTCCCTTGTGCAGACTGTTCTTGATGCCTTACCAGATTCCTACCAAACTTTTGCTAGTACTTGGAGACTGATGACCCAAGGAAATCCTGAAGTTGTCAAGTTTGATGCATTATGCACATTGCTGTTGCAAGAGTCACTTTCTAGAAAAAACAGGACTAGGCAGCGTGCAGTTGAACAGGCTTTTATTGCTTCTCAAAGAAAGGGTGGTAACAGTAATGCAGCCACTTCTTATGGTTCTGCTGCGAGTGGCAAAAATTCTGTTCCTAATGCTTCTGCTGGCAGCACTTCGTCTGGCAATTCTGGTGATAAGGGCAAAAAGAAGATGCGTTGCCATTATTGTAAAGCCAATGATCACTTGATCAAGTCGTGTCCTAAGTTGAAGGCCAAAGAGGCTAAGAAGAAAGAGGGTGGTTCCACTGCAAATGCTGGTTCCACTACAAATGCAGCCATTGTTGAGTCTTCTGTGAAAGGAGATTGTGATGCTGATGTTGATGCAGAATGGGCTTTTAGCGCAGAGTGCACTTACAATCCTGCTGTCCATGATGCATGCTTGTCAGTTGCTGCAGATTCACATGTGTGGTATTTCGACAGTGGTGCTACAAAGCACATTACCTCACATCGTGAATTGTTTACCTCTCTCGAGTCTGTCCCTCATGGGAATTCAGTCACTTGTGCCAACAACGCCTCTTATCCAGTTCAGGGAGTTGGAAAGATTGTGCTCACTGCTGCTAATGGCAGTTCCTTCACACTTGTTGATGCACTTTATGTACCTGGGATCAAGAAGAATCTCTTGTCTGTATCCGCACTTGCTAGACTTGGACTTGTAGTCAAATTTGTGGATGACAGATGTACAGTTCATGATCTCAATTTTGGTGATGAAATTGTTGCATCTGGGCTTTTGTGCCGTGGGCTGTATAAGCTCACTTTGTATGACAAGTGTGGACAAAATTTTGCAAATGCTGTTGCAGATTCAAGGGCTATTTCAGATGAAAAACTTTGGCATGCACGTTTTGGTCATCTGAATTTTGCCAGTTTGCTGCGTTTGCAAAAATTTGATATGGTTGCTTCTTTGCCGCCTCTTGAAGCACCTGTCAAACATGTTTGTGAAGGCTGTATTCTGGGTAAAATGCAGCGTTCTAAGTTTCCAAAGGATGGTTCAGTTAGGGCCACATGCAGGTTGCAGCTTGTGCATAGTGATGTTTGTGGGCCCATGCAAACTCCGTCCTTGGGCAATTACCTGTACTTCGTGACTTTCATTGATGATTACTCCAGGCATGCATGGGTATTTCCGCTTAAAGCGAAGTCCGAAGTTTTTATGTGCTTCAAACAATTTTTGGCTATGGCTGAAAATGTCTCAAAATGTACTATGGGCACCCTCCGTTCCGATCGAGGGGGGGAGTATATGTCTCATGAATTTAATGCATTTCTGGCTAGTCGTGGGATAAAACACCAATGTACAGTGCCTTATACACCTCAGCAAAATGGTGTTGCTGAGAGGAAAAACAAGTCACTAACGGAAATGGCACGATGTATGGTCAAAAGTCAAGCTTTGCCGCATTCTTTTTGGCTTGAGGCCATCATGTGTGCCACTTATGTACTTAACAGGTGTCCTACGAAAGCTTTGCAGTCTATTACTCCATATGAAGCATGGCATGATAGAAAACCTTCTATTGAGCACATGCGTGTTTTTGGCTGTTTGGCATATGCTTTGGTGCCACAAGTGCAGCGCAGAAAATTGGATGATAAGGCTGTCAAATGTATTTTTGTTGGTTATAGTGCTGAAAGCAAAGGTTATAGGTTGTATCATCCGCAAACAAAACGTATTCTGGTTTCACGGGATGTAGTGTTTGTGGAAGACTCTGTTCAGCCCTTGCTGTCATGTACTAGAGACAGTAATGTAAGCTCACAGGACATTTATGACACTTTGTTGCCTCTTTTCAGTGGTGGAAATACGAATGTAAGTTCCAATGAGGCAAATGTACAGCCTATGGGGGTTTCTGAAAATGTTTTAGAACAGCCTATTACTGATGCAGATGTACATGATGTACTTGATGAGGAAAGGGCTGAAAATGAGCAGGCTAGAGGTATGTCAAAATGGCTGGTGCACACTTTGCGTGACAATAAATTGGATGCACCTTTATCTAGTCGTACTCGTTCAGGCCCCGCCATGCATCTTATGCATCAGATTGTTATGCTTTGGCTGTGTCTAGTTTACATGATGTTGAGGAGCCTCTGTCTTTTGATGAAGCACAGAATTCAGAAAATTGGATTGCTGCCATGAAATCAGAATATGATGCACTTATAGAGAATGACACATGGACTTTATGTGATTTGCCTCCTGGCAAAAAGGCCATTGGTACGAAGTGGGTTTACAAGTTGAAACGCAAGCCGGATGGTGAGATCGATCGCCATAAGGCTCGACTTGTTGCAAAAGGTTATGCACAACAAAAAGGCATAGATTATGAAGAGAATTTTGCTCCCACTTGTCGTATGACTACTGTGCGTTTTCTATGTGCATTGGCAGCTCATTTTGGTTGGGATGTACATCAATCAGACATTGTTACTGCTTTCTTGAATGGTGACATATTTGAGGAAGTTTATGTAACGAAGCCTCGCGGTTTTGTCATAAAAGGACAAGAGGACAAAGTGTGCAAATGTAAGAAGGCTTTGTATGGGTTGAAGCAATCTCCTCGTGCTTGGTATGAGAAAGCTGACACTCATTTGGTTAAACGAGGCTTTCGTAACAGTCCAACAGAAAGGACATTGTATGTAAAGCGCGAGGATGATGTATTTCTCATTGTGGTTCTTTATGTTGATGATTTGCTGATCACTGGACCAAATGAGAGACATATTGCTGAATTTAAGGCTGATTTGAATGCTACTTTCAAGATGAAAGATTTGGGGCTGTTGCATCATTACTTGGGTATACAGTTTAAGCAGTGTGATGGTGGTATTGCCTTGTGTCAGAGAAGTTACATAGAGACATTGCTATGTAAGTTTGGACTTGAGGATTGCAAACCTATTGCCACTCCCATGGAAACAGGTTTGAAGTTGAGTCTACATGATGCTGGCGATCCTGCTGATGTCACTCTTTACCAAACTGCTGTTGGCTGCCTCATTTATGTATGCAACACGAGGCCAAATATTCAGTTTGCAGTCTCGCAGGTCAGCAGATTTATGCATAGCCCAGGGTCTAAGCATTGGCAGGCTGTCAAGAGGATTTTCCGCTACCTTAGTGGCACTTTACATCTTGGCTTGTTTTATCCCAAGGGGGGATCATTGCCGCCAGACTTACATGCTTTTTCGGACTCAGATTGGGCTCGTTGTTTTGACACGCGAGTGTCCACAAGTGGTTTTTGTTTCATGCTTGGCAGTTCATGTATATCATGGTTGAGCAAGAAGCAACCTACTGTGGCCACTTCGAGTTGTGAGGCTGAGTACAGGGCAGTCTTCACAGCTACGGTTGAGTGTGTATGGCTCAGACGCCTTATGGCTGACTTGGGTGTTGGACAGGACACTGCCAACACTATCTACACTGACAGTCAGAGCGCATTGGCAGTTGCGAGGAACCCAGTTTTTCATGCTCGCACAAAGCACATTGAGGTGCATTACCACTATGTCCGGGAGAGGCTCTCAGCAGGAGAGATCAGCTTGGCTTATGTGCTAGCACAGGACAACCTTGCAGATCTTTTCACAAAGGCATTGTCTCGTGAGAAGTTTGAAGCTTTCCGCAAAGCTTTGGGCTTACTCCCCTTTGTGGACTGATCCTGTCCTCAGGGCATGGCACTTCCCTTTACTCATGTGCCAGCTCTCGTTCACCGCATCACTCCAGGGGGGATTTGTTACCATATACATGTGGTAGTGATGTGTGTGAACACACTAGGACCGCCGGGGCATTTTTTCCCTCTTTAGGAGGTTTTTTCCCCCGTGCATTATATATACGCCCATCACTCTAGGGCTAACTATCTTTCCATTGCACACTAAGAAACACACTCTCTATTGTGTGCCTTGAGATTCCTTTGTCTTCTCCAAGCTGTGTGTGTTTCTCTGCAACCCTAATTCCAACAAGTCTCCACTCCCATATTGTCGCATCCTATTAACAAGCTCAACACCTGAGCCAGGCCCAATGGTAGACATCTTGAACACTTGGCATTTTTTGTTTGGATTGTTGCACTACCCACGAAACAACATGCCATGTAAATACATATACCCTCATGTGTTATTCAGTCTATGTCAACGGGCTCTCTTGTAAACATCCAGGAATGCAGTCTTGTGAACTTCCAGGACTGTTGTGCTCTATGTTCTCTTTCTTGTTCCAAACTTCTTCTACAGAAGGATCACATCAAATGGAGGTTTTCCATTGAACATACTATAAGATAGCTCAACAATCTCTATATTTGGAGGGGTGGAGACCAAATTCTCTATACTACTGCTTGAGCTCTTGTCCAAGACCATGAGGAATCTAGTTGATAGGGTCGAGTCCAATATGAACTGCATATGATTCCCAAGGGAAACACCATCTTTCACCTGCGTATGTATGTATCCATCTAGCGTAGGCAAGATAGCAAACATTTCAATATTACTGCTTCCTAAAAAATATGTAGGGTTAACCACTACATATTGTGTCGGATAGTTTAGGAGTATTGGCTCATTGCAAAGAGTATCCACAAACAAACTAACCTTCCAAGACAATGAAGAAGCCATGACTCGAGATATGTTGTTTAGCTATTGTGAAGTCTAAAGGTGTATTTATAGAAAATCTATAGTCACAAATATCTGCATTATTCTCCCCATCTCTCACATCAAACCTACTCTTAACCTCCCTCTATTTCACCGTACTACCTCTTTATATTCATGTCCCTCTCCCTCTATTATTTTTCCCTCTAGCCCTCCCCTATATATTTTAAAGTGGAATTCCTCTGTGTAATAAAACCCCTATCTTCTACCCTTCCCACATTCCTAAATAAAAATCTCTCCTTTTTTTTTGCTTGTCCCTACCAATCCTCTCTCCTTCATTCTATCCCTTTCTATATCTTTGTAACATAATCTCCCTTTCTTTCTCTTTTATAGCACCATTGCTCTCTCTATCCTTCCCCCTCTTTCTCAATCCCTTGATCTCATGGGAGGGAGACACAGGGAGGGATACAAAAACATAGTGAGTGAAAGATTGCCAAATTAAAAGTAGATAGATTCCATAGAAAGGGAGGATATTTTTTGCTATCAATTAAAAAGGCAAAATGTCTGCATCCTTCTTTCATTAACACTCTTCTCTCCTTCCCTTGCAAATAACAAATTGGTAGCATTCTTCACTTGCTCTCTATCTCTCATCCCTCCCTTTCTCTCATGTTAGTCTATCAAGTTGGCGAGAGAGAAAATAAGAGAAAGGGGAGTTGGAGAAGGTGAGAGAAATGTAAACACACACACACACACACACACACACACACACACACACACACACACACACACACACACACACACACACACACACACACACACACACACACACACACACACACACACAGAGAGAGAGAGAGAGAGAGAGAGAGAGAGAGAGAGAGAGAGAGAGAGAGAGAGAGAGAGAGAGAGAGAGAGAGAGAGAGAGAGAGAGAGAGAGAGAAGAGAGAGAGAGAGAGAGGGGAGGGGGGGGGGGGGGGGGGGGAGCATAAGGATATTGAAAGGGAAAGATTAAGGTGACAGGAGGGGCAAAATGGAAAGAGAGGCAAGAAAGTAAAGCCAATAAGAAGAGTTACATGAAGGTACAATTATAGCTAGAGAAAAGTGCTTAAAGAAACATTCTTCATTTCTCTATCCCTCCTCTATCTCACCTCTCTCTCTCTCTCTCTCTCTCTCTCTCTCTCTCTCTCTCTCTCTCTCTGTCTTTCCTCGGGCTTCTCAAATGGGTGCTTATTACCTTTTCCTCTTAGCTGCGCAACTAACAAAAGGAAATCATTCTTATTTTTATCCCCATTAATAAGAAATCTCACAAAAGTCCAAGCTGTTGTATTATTATTGAGCATCAAAGGATGTAAAGAGACAAAGGGCTTCCAAATTGTAACTAAATGCAGTTTCTAAGCAGTACCATTGAGCCCAATTAGCTATGAATCCATTTCTTAAACCATGGCTTATGTATAAAAGCCAATTTTTATAATTTTTGACCTAAGTTTTTGGATAATGAAAGTGAGCATACACTGCAACTGATTATTGTGAGTTGTTTGTTTCTTTTGATTGTTTGTATCTCCCTCGTGTGGTGTTGCATTGGAAATCCGATCATACCAACGCGCTCATAGGTGAAATCTCTCTCTTTCTAAGTAAGTTTCTTGCGATGAAGTTGTGGTTTTAGTTGTGTTTGGCTTTGAGCTATTTTCATTCCCTACGCACAATACATGCATCAAAATTGATTTCTGACCATAGGCATAGATAGAGCACATCCTAAGGAAGCTATAGAGTGCTTTGGAGATACCAACCTACCCAAAATAGGTTGTTTATCTTAGGTGAAATTTTGTCCAAGTGTTAGAAATGACTTTTGAGCATTTAAGGATGCTGATACTCCATAAATTCTAGGTAGGAAGTTTCATTGCATTCTGAGCATCATAGCTATACAAAATCATCGGGTGAAGCTTGCATAAGGAGAGTTGTTTTTGATATTTGACACACATCTGAGACCGATCTAAGAAAGAGCACATTGGACTTTGGTTTTCCAAGAGATTAGCTATGTCTTGTAGCCTCCATGCACTAGTTGAATCAGCTACGTCCCACGGATTGACATTTTATGTCTGTGGTTCTCGCTTTGCTAGCATCAATATGACGAGGCTTGGCATCCAACCGACATTTTGGTGCCGTTTTTCCGGGGATGAGGCAACCTAGACTAGAGAAAAACCCAAAGCATTCACTTGAAATTCCATTACTTCCTCTAGTTTTGGCATGAGTAACACATTTTTTGACTTTATCAGGGTTGAGATGTGCTTGAGAGTAGGGATACTCGGTAAGGATCTCGGGAGCATAAGTTAAGTAGGACGAACTAGGTGAAGGGTCCTTGAGACTAGCTAGTGGTCGATAAGGATATCACCTAAGTAGAAAGTAGAGATTTGAGATTGAAAGTTGAATTTTCCACTTTCTGCACTCTATTTTCATGTTTAGTAGGAGTAGGGTAAGTAGAAAACCATTAGGATTGCATATGTTCTAAGGTGCATTGAAGAAAACCAAAAAATTACCAAATCCATCTTAGGCGTGCCTAAGATAGACATGGGGTTTCTGGGACTGACATTGTAAAACTAAAATGGCAAGGTGGTAGACCAACTTGATTAGACTATTTCCCTTGATTTTGGCAACATTTGGATCACTGGAAGGCCTGGTCAAGCCCAAATCTGGAAAAAACCGCTAACTTTTGAGAAAACTAACAAAAGTACATTCAATTTTGGCTAAAACTTGAAACCAAGGTGTGGATAAATCCTAAAACTTATGGGAAAAGCAATCTGTGAAGTAAAAATTGCAAAATGTCAAATTATGGTAGACTTTTATCTTAGGCACGCCAAAGATAGAAGTCCATCCAGAGGGGGTATTTTGCCAAATTTCACCTCATAGGGTTTCATTAGACCATAATACAACTCTTGAGCAAGTTTGACTAAGTTTGGAGTCGTGAAAAAAAACACCAAAAAATTTGGAAACCTTTACAACGGGATCAAAAAGGGTGACAAAACAGTGGTAAACTATCCAAACTTTTTCGAAACTCATTAGACAAGCTTGAGATCACATATAGAAACCTACATGCCACATTGGACAAAAATATGTTGAAATAGAGAAAATTTATCTTAGGCGCGCCGAAGATAAATTTCTCACCATAAAAGATATTTTGTGAATTTGAGACAAGGAATATCTTTGTCAAGACGTGTGGACCCTATTCAAGTGATAAAAGTTAAATTTTCTCCCACAAATATGTATGTGCCCCAAACCGCACATGTACATGCATTGTACACTGGGAGTGTCGAGCGTGCCTTCACGTGTCTTCATGTGGGAACACTACCTTAGTAGGAGGAGAACTCAAAGGGTATAATCTAAAGGGTCATCAGGGATATGGAAAGTCACATGTATTCTTATTTAAAGAAGGTGGTCCTTTGTACACTGTATCGGGAATTCAATCAGTTAATGCAGAATGTCTTGGGATGTGTGGATAACCCTCTCTCTTACCTTGTCTCGCCATATCTCTGTGTGTGCTATTATTCATTAAGTAAGGGTGTGTGTGTGATAAGCCTCTTAACACTTGGCGACCACGCGTGGAGCCGACTCCCCTTTGCTGATGAAGGAGGTGCTTAAGGAAGCAACAAGAAGAAGATGGGCATAGTCAAAGTGCCATGGCGAGGGTGTTTAGAGTAACACTTTGGCGACCCTGCGGGTTCAATTTCAAGAAGCCAAAGTCAGTATGTGCCAGGCCAACGCAATGAGATGGTCGCATGAGCTCAGAAAAGGAGAATTTAAAGGTATTTCACTCAAAGTCGGGCATGAATTGAGGGTATTGCATAATTGAATTCAGGAATCACAGATAGGGAGTCGGAAGAGCAGTATTATGGTGCTGAGTCAGAAGCAAAAAATGAAAGTTCTGAAAGTGGATCAACGGAGGAAACTGAACAAGAGCCTGGGAAGCGGCAACTTACGATGGGGTGTATGTAGATGCAGTGAAACAACAACATTTGCTTCAACCTTTGAGGAGAAATGAGAGTAGGAGTGCAGGAGCAGGGAGAAACATCACTGCGAGAGAAGCCAATTAAGGAAAAGGGGATGGCCCATGAGAATGGTTGCAGAACCGGATGACGTAGAGGAGCCGGAATATAGCAAATTGGGCGCAAGATGGGGGAAGGAAGAAGCGACTCAATGTCTGAAGGAGAAGTAGGCTGAGATGCAACACTTGACACAGAGGAGCCACGATCTCTCTCTTTCTGCGGCTTGCCCACTCTGCCTCTCACTCTTTCTCTCTCTCTTGCTTTCACTGCGTCTCGACTCTCAATCCGCGCCAACATCCTCCAGAAAAGCCGACCTCGCTGCAAAGCTTATTATTTTGCTTCCAAAATAGTACTATCCATTTTAACTCAACTTTGAATTAAAGTGGCCAATCCCATACAGTGGCTTTGCTACCATCGAAACACGCTAATTTTCAGGTGGATGAGCATGTCGATGGAAATCTGTGCATTGATGCGGCAATATGGCCAGCAAGTTTGGGAGTCCAAGTTTGCGGTGGAGATTTCTGGTTTGAGTTCGGGTTGCGGCGTAGATGGAGATGATTAGTCTAGGAGCAAAGAGACAAAGTGCTAGTGTGCGGCCTCAATGATCATACTTGCATCACACTTCTTGAATTTCACAAGAACGAATCAAGGGATGCACTGGAGGGTTCCCACAGTCCACCGTGCGTGCCAAGTGTATGTGCCCCAAACCGCACATGTATGCATTGTACACTGGGAGTGCCGGGCGTGCCTTCACGTGTCTTCATGTGGGAACACTACCTTAGTAGGAGGAGAACTCAAAGGGTATAATCTGAAGGGTCATCAAGAATATGGAAAGTCACATGTATTCTTATTTAAAGAAGGTGCTCCTTTGTACACTGTATCGGGCATTCAATCAATTAATGCAGAATGTCTTGGGATGTGTGGATAACCCTCTCTCTCATCTTCTCTCGCCATATCTCTGTGTGTGCTATTATTCATTAGGTAAGGGTGTGTGTGTGATAAACCTCTTAACAAAAGAGGTGCAGCCATCTTAGGCATGCCAAAGATAGCCAACACAATATTTCAAAGTTGGGACATATTGTGTCTGTTCAATGGTTGGAGAAAGGAAATTTTAGATATTTTGTGACTTAAAATTGACAATTGTGAAATCACATACGGTTTGAAGTGCTAGTGTGTAGGGAATCATGACTTTGCAAAAAAGGGATAGACAAGGAGCGAAAGCAGTGTGTCTAAAATTAAGGTCAACTTTCCAGGTTTGAAGTATTTGTTCAATTAAGTTGTGTGAGCCCATATATGGACTTAAGAGATCTGGTAGAGTTTTGGGAAACTTGGGTATCTTAGGAGAGAATAGGAGCAGAGCATCCGTAGAAGAGAGTGTAAACCAAGGAACACCATTAGAAACTATTACGAAAGAAGTGCCAGACACTTATTCCGACTCAAGCTCCAAGATATCTTCTTTTTCAACTCAATCAAAAACTGGGACCCCTCTCAAGTTCAAGCGTATCTTGACCTTCTTCAAAACCAACAAGTACAAAGCCCATATTTACTTGGATTCGAATGAAGAGTTTGTTGTAAGGATAGATGACCATACCCTTGAGTTTGAGGAGAAGATTAGGGCGAACAATAAAGACAACTCCTATATAGACCAAAATGGGGTGCAATACCTCAAGATATAAGATCTTGATTTAGTAGAAAAATGGGAATTGGAGGTTGATACTCTAATTCATAATAAGGCTGTGAAAGAACAACCTCCAGTGCTAGAATTAGAAGGATATGACCTGATAGATACCAAACCTCTGAAGCGCATACCCACTAAAAACCCTAGGCTTGGATTCTATTATTGGGAAGTCAACAATGTCACGGGTTGGATCTGGACTACCCATGCTAAACCAAGAAATTGACACCCTTGAAAATTGTGTGTATTTTCAAGATCAAGGAAAACGGTTTAGCATAACTACCTGTCCACCTCTCAATGATTTTGTTATGATGACTCCTAAGGAGATTGAACAAACCAAATATTAGGGATATTCAATCCGAGAAGTGATTACTGGAACAATACCTAAAACCAAATAAAATGTAGGTCCAAATGATAGAGCCTATGATAGTATGGTCAATCAAAGACGAAGCAGAGCCAAGGGCATCCACCTCAATGATGGAAACAATGGAAGAAATGCAAAAACCACATTTAATAGGAAAATAATAAGTGACATTAGGACAAAGAAAGGTCCACATAAGTCACATCTACCAAACAGTTGATTTTAACATTTAATGGGAGAAACGCCAACTAGAAGAGAGAGAGCGGGTGCTGAACATAACCATAGAGTCAGACCAACAGATTTTAAAAAATGGGTCAAAAAATACAGCAAGTCAAGGGATTTGTATAACCACGTAGCAAGCTTCAGACATGTTTTGAGAGCTGAACGCATAACCGATTTCCATACACAATTTGAGGGGTTTGGGAGGAGCTTAATTGGGCATTACGCGAAGGGCATCAATTTGTGCATATAGGATACATAGATGTGGGCATAATACCAATATTCCAAAAAGGCCTCAATGTTTCATGTATTGGAAGGGCATCGATTTGTGCATATAGGATACATAGCTGTAGGTATAGTATCCTTATTCAGAAAAGGCCTCAATGTTTCATGTATTGGTGCATTACTAGATACTCGGCATTGAAATTTGCCGGATCAAACCATTAGTATTTTACAACGAAGTTTACCTAATGGTCCCACATATATAGAATACTTTTCTAACTTTCCTTGCAGTCTAAGCGATAAGTACTTTGATGAGATTATTTGTCTCTTAATTAAGACGTATGGGCTAGATTTAAAGCACATTGCAGACACCTGCAAAAATTGCCTATAAAATGATAGTTAGAACTGTCAACACCTTCCTTCCCTCTGTCTATAATTCTAGCTACCTTCAAGATGATGCATCTCAAATCAAAGGCCATAAAATTGTGATGAAAGTGGATGAAACTACTTAGGGAACTTTACCTGAAATGGTAAACTAGCAAGAAGTAGAGTTTTCATCAGAATGGAAACTGAATATCTCAAAGATGCTGCTAAATGAAGTTCAACAACCAGTTTGTTTGAATATCCAGAGGCTTGGATCGAGGCTTGGATCAACAGATCAAATACAAGATATTGAGCAGATCTAGATCCAAGAAGGAGATTTCATTTGTTCTAGCCAGACCTTCTTACAAAGTGAAGCTAAGAGAATGTGTCTCTAGAGCTTCTAACCATCCTTCTGCCTCAACTTCTTATAGAAGAAATAATCCCCCGTCTCTAGCATGTATACATCTAGAAGCGTATAAGGATTATGAAGTGATTTTCTGATGTAAACTCTACAATAAAATGATTGCTTTTGAGTTTGTCTCCAATGGCATAGATCTCTTGACAAAGGTAGCAATTGATAGCAGGTCAAAGGGTTTAATTCCAGCTTCTGTGACAAAGAAACAAAGGCTAAAACTTTCGACTGCCTAGATAGTAAGAAGTGTACCTGCCAGGTCAAACATAATTAAAAAAAGTATGGAAAGAGGTTCAAAGTAGCACGAAGAAAGCACAAGCTTAGCAAAGAATAAAGACAACAAGTGTGGTGCTAAATTTGTACCAAACAAGGACACATTGCACCAGAATGTCCCCTATGAAAGAAGAAGTTTGGAAATGCAGTTCTCAGGGATAAATACAAATATAAATTGATCTATTGAAATGTATTGCAAAAGAAGGATATCCCTATTACTGAATACACAGAATATGCTTCTGACAAAGGACAATCAAAAGATAGTCAATAACATAATTGATCTATGCAAATTATTCTGAAGAACCAAATTTCTCGGATGATAGTCAACTGCGACTAACTAACATGGTGAGAAAGCCTTTTTCATTCCCAAAGCAAAAAAGGTATGTCCCTTCTAGCCCTAGTTCTAGTCCCAGTTCATCTGATGAAGCTAAATCTTGGAGGAGCCAAAAGATGCCACTCAAGCTTAATCTCTCACGGAAAGAGAAACAAAGGTATACTCCTTTGCCTTTATTTAGAAACAGGGTGGATCAAGCTAACTCCGTTGCTTAGCAAGAAGACTCGAAAAGATTCATGCACCCAGGACTGTGACCTGCACAAAAAAATAACTTGAATGAAGATATTCTACATAATTCAAAAGATTTGCATAAATCCCCATCCCATGAATGAAGCTATTGAATACATTCAGATATGCAGTAAAAATGACAAAGCAATCTTGGAGGCTATACATCAGGTAAATGCAAAATGTGATGAGTTATACCAACAACTTATTTTTGTTGAATCTCAACTATCTTCTATGGAAGCTAAAATGGATAATGTTTTTGGAAGTTTGCAATATCTATATGATCACGCTACATTTTCCCAAGTTGCAACAGAACCCACTTCTAAGTGGATCCCATATAGAAATCTAAAATGGATTCAATATAATCCAGTTTGATCCAAAATATAACAAGGATTTTGATTCAGAGGTATGGATCAAATTTCATGGTGAACATTCTTTTTGACTTGATGCCTTATGGGATTCAAGTCCTGTAATCTCCTATATTAATTAGACATTAGTCCCACAACAGCTCACTCTAATGCTTTCCTACAGAATTACAGTTTCCTACGCAGATAATTCCAAAGGAAGAATCAATAAAACCGTTTCATGCAAACTCGCTATTGGTCATGCCAAAATGCAAGCTACTCTATACTTGCATCCACACCCAAATATCAACATGACACTTGGTGCAGATATTATTTCTCAACTCACCTCTTACACCATTACCGAAGATTCCTCTATTGAATTTTGGCTTGACAAAACTCAATACACCGTCTTTACCAAACCAGGTGGTACTTTTTTGATGGAGGGATTAATTTCTATGTTACCCAATCCACAGAAAGATCAAAGATTTATGGATTGGTTCAAAGAAAAGAAGGCCAAGCATACACATGAGCTTGAGCAAATTGCCTCTCAACTAGCCCATCAAACCAACAATAACCCCTTAGCGTTTTGGGATAGAGAAGAATACTAGATCTCTCTTCCTGGTGAACCTCAACCAAAAGGACTCAAAGCTACACACCCAGCAATGTATCTGGAAGATACCAAGCCGTGTAACATAGAAATAGACAACTACTCAAGGATGGATTAATCTCCCCTTCTAATAATCCTTTTGCATATCAGGCATTTTATGTGAATAATCATTCAAAGCAAAAGCGAGGGAAATCCATAAAATCTAATATCTAGCCAACCCAAATGATAATCTCATATTAAACTGATCACTTAATGTGGGAGAATAAACGGGAACAAGGGTTAAGATATAGACATGTGCTTATAGATCTATTGCAACACGGGGCCAATGGTAAAGGGGCCCAAATGAGAGATGGTCTATCAAAGATCAAGGCTACCAATGGAGCTTAGAAGACCTTAGGGTTAGCTTCATTAAAGACCTCGAAAGTTTAGTGCTTAAAGTCCTTTGACCTAAGCTAGGGCTGAGCTTGAAGTGGGAACCTGACTCAAACACAAGGTGCTTGTCCTGCTTGAGGTGCTTGTCAAGCTTGAGTTACTTGTCATGCTTGATTAAGGTGCTTGAGGTGCTTGTCTTTCTGGATGATTAAGGTGCTTGTATTGCTGGATGACTAAGGTGCTTGAGGTGCTTTGTTGTTCTTGCTTGAGATGCTTGTGAGAACACCCGCGACTAGAAGTGCGTTTTCATGCTTGATGAGTAAGGTGCTTGAGCACAAAAAGTCAAAGTGATCCCTACATAAGAGGGGGCGAGCCCATATTGTAGGGGCTAGTGAGAGAACACACACACACACACACACACACACACACACACACACACACACACACACACACACACACACACACACACACACACACACACACACACACACACACTCTCAAGGTAACCCCAAGCCTTAAGAGGCAGTAAGGACACATGTCAAGCTCCTATCCATGTTACCTTCATGAGGTGCTTGAATCCTATTGGCTAGGCTTAAAAGGGGTCCAATGATAATTTACTTGAATTAACTAATTGTTTTTGCATTTATCAAGTCGTCTCTCTCAAAGGGGAAAGGTGGACACTTGTCCCAAGACTACCCCTCTAGAAATGGCCCAAGCTTGTGATTGGCTAGGCTTGGCATGAGCCAATGAGCTTCAAGAATGAGCTAGAAGAGGGGGTCGACCAAAGAAAGAAGACGCCTTGCTTGCACGGTATACTCACCCACACACACTCACACACACTCTCATTGTGTGCTATGAAAAGTGCAAGAGCTCCATCTCCTTGTCCAAGCTCCTTGAGAAGTTGCAAGCCTACACCAACACTCTTGGCTATGGAGTGCAAATCCAATCGAGAGCCATGATTCAATGCTTACTCCATCTTCATTACTATGCTATTATGTATGCTAGTTAGAAGAGTTATGATAAGTGAGGAACTAATTCTTTCTCCTATGAAATGTTTCTTCTTCGTCTTTCCTACCCTCATTCCCTGCTAGCTCTCTCCACCTTCGAAGGTGTTTGAGGTCTTTCGACTGAGTCTTGGGATAGTTAAAGCTTTCTTTAAAGTTTATGTTATGCTTGTGATGCATGAAGCTTTCCATCTTTATTGCATCACCTAGGTCATAAGGAACACAAAGATTGTATTGTAACAAGTCTCGCTTGATGTCATGTTCTCTAAATACTCTCTCTCGCAAAAGTATTGTTCATGCCAAGTTAATTAATTGCTATGATTATGTTTCTATGCTCACAAAGTAATTTCTTAAAAGTATTCTTATTAATTTCGGCTACTCTCAAGTTAATAGGCCAATTCCATACATTGGTATCAAAAAATTTGGTTTCTCTTTTCTTGCTTAAGAAGAAAGATCCATAAGTAGCCTATAAATGGTTGATGTTGTTAATTATATTAGTGTAAGTGGAACTGGGATCTATTATCAATTTTGTTGAGCCCACTATGTGGGATATGGTGCACACCTTGGGAGTTTTGGACTTAATAATGGTCTTTTTAGACTTTTTGCCTGTGGCTTTACCATTATTGAGCGATAAGAATTTTGAAAGGAGCTAGCCCTCGACAACTCTGATATGTTAGACTTACTGTACTATTCTCTGTAATTAACCACTTTGAGCCGTGGGTGTAGATACTGAAGAGACAATTTTCAAAGGCTAAGAGGAGTGGAAACTAAGGTTTTGAATTGCCAAAGCATACACTAAGTACATACATAAATTTTTTTAACATGGCTGACAATAACCAAAAGAGTAGAATGAACAATGATAGATTTGATTTTGCACATGAAGGTGCTAATGATGATGCTCCCATGTTTGTGAGTTATCTCATAACTAGGTTGCAGCAAGCTATGGGCAACCCTGCCTTGCAAGCCAAAGTTACTCAACAACTTCGCGCTTATGGGATTTTTCTTCCTCTCCAAGAGGAGAGAGAGATTAGGAGGCCTCATGAAGAGACACCCAAAAGAACACTCTCTCCCATAGGAGAGGAGGAATCCAAAGAGCAAGAAAGCAATGAAACTATAAGTTCCTCTGAAGATGTGGCTCCATGAAGACGGATCTCTAGACCATCACCCACTCCTCCCAAGAGGAAAATATCAACACACACTCCTTCTGCTTGTCACTCCAAAAGGGACGAGAGGAAACAAAGGAAGAAAAGGGCAAGAAAGAGTTCCCCCTCTTCTCCTTCTTCTTCACCGTCCTCTTTCGACAAAAGCTATGGCTATTCTCCTAGAAAATACAGTAGGAGAGGACATCACAAATCATACCCTGCATGCCAAAGGTCACAAAAGCTAAAGAAGTTCAAGGAGGGAGGAAAGAGTATCTCTTTTCTCACCTATGATGGCACCTTTGGTGCTACCAACAAAAGTGTTGGCCTTCATCCAGCAATTTGATGCGGCTTTTGGACACAAGGGCTTCACAGAGTCCTCCAAGCTACACCATGTAGCTATGCACTTCCAAAAATCAGCTCGTCAATGGTGGACTAGCCTTTGAGGCAATGGCAAAGCCCCAAAGATATGGAAAACTCTACGAGGTTCCATCATGAAGCAATTCCTTGCAAGAGATGCAAAGGACAACGTGATTACCAAATGGCACAGCTTGAAGCTTCTCTCTCATGAGTCTATCCCCCACAAGTATGTAGAAAAGTTTTGGGATTTACATCTCAAGGCTGCTGTCTTTCAAAAGATAGACTTTAACGAGCAAAGACAGTAATTTTGTGCGGGATTACCTGAAGAGATGGCCGAATACATCAACTCTCAATGGCTTGGTTCTATCAGCAAAGTAATCCATCACACCATGGTTGCTTCACGCATCAATTTCCATCAATGGGCTAGACGGGATTTCAAGCCCATGGAAAACAATGACAAAAATGATGCAAAGGGCAAAACCAATGCTAAAAATTCTTCCCAAGGCACTTCCAACAACAACAAAACAATCGGTCCAAGGAGAAGGGAGTTTACAAAGGCAAAAACAAACTCTCTCTAGAAGAGCTTGAAGCTTTTTGCAAGGACCTTAAGTGTTTCAAGTGTGGGGAGCAAGGACATGGCTATCGTTCTTGCCCCAAAAAGAATGCTTGTAATGGGACTCCTAGGGCTTCCACCATCGAAGCTCCAAAAAAGGATGCTCATTGCAAAGGATCATCAGTTTCCTATGCTTGGGGAAAGGTAATAGATCATGATGCCTTCATCTTGTTTGACCCTAGCTCTACTCACAACTTCATATCAACATAGTTGGCCACCAAGTTGGGCATTCAAGATTTTGAGATGGGAGATATGATAATGGCTGACACAGCTTTCAAAGGAAAACAAGCCTCCGTTACTCCCTTGATTGGGAAGTTGAGGCTTCATGTCCAAATCTATGTTGACAAAGAATACTGTTTTATCTCTCCTCTCCAACATGAGGATGCTATCCTAGGGGCACCATGGTTTGACCGCATGGCTGCCAATATGAAGTTCCCTGAAAGATGAATCTAATTCACCTACAGGGGAAAGAACATTTATATAGATGATAGTGAGCGTGGTTGCACCATTCCACTTGTAAATTTTCTTGCTTTTGATAAATCAATGAAGAGCTCAGTTTTTGCGTACATGATTTTTGTCAAAGAATCTCTAAAAGATCTTAATGTTTCATCAAATGTAAATGGTAGGAATCAAGAAGAGTTAAACTTGTCTAATTTTCTAAAAGGATTCCAAGATGTGTTCATGGACTTCTAAAAGGATTCCAAGATGTGTTCATCGACGATATCCCTATGGACTTACCTCCAAAGCGAGGGGATGATGACCATCGCATTGAGCTCCTTCTAGGAAGCTCACCGCCTAACAAGCCTCCTTATCAAGTCTCACAAGCTCAACAAGAGGAGATCATGAGGCAAGTACAGGAATTGCTAGACAAAGGGATGGTGAGGCCTAGTTTCTCTCCCTTTTGTTCTCCACTCCTTTTAGTGCAAAACAAAGATGGTACATATTGTATGTGTGTGGACTATCAAGCACTAAACATATCACTATCAAAACAATATTTCCCGTGCGTCTGGTAGAAGATCTGTTTGGTAAGCTACAAGGCTCTACCTACTTCAGTAGGATTGACCTTAAAAGTGGCTATCATTAAATAAGGATAGTGGATGAAGATATCCTAAAGACCGAGTTTTGCACAATGTTTGGTCTTTATGAATATCTAGTCATGCCTTTTGGCTTGAATGATGCACCAGCTATGTTCAATCGTCTAATGGAGAAAATTTTAGACCTTACCGCAAATTCATTGGAGTGTTCTTTGATGATATCATCATCTCCTCCAAGTCTTTGGAGGAACATAAGCAACATCTCCAAGTGATTTTCCAAGCATTGAGGGAGAATAAGTTTTTTCTCAACCAAAAGAAAAGAAAATTTTTAACTTCGAGAGATTCAATACCTAGGTCATATTATCTCTCAAGATGGTATCCATATGGAGACATCAAAGTTAGAGGTAATAAAAGCATGGCCTAACCCAAGGAATCTACATGAGCTAAGAAGATCTATTGGTATGTGCACATACTATAGATGCTTCATAGCAAATCAAGTAGCTAGACCACTACGGGACTTAACTAAGAAGAACGTTAAGTATGTATGGACTGCTAAGGAGGAAAATGCTTTTGACAAGCTCAAGGAGAAGCTTACCTCTCAACCAGTCCTCATGCTTCTTGATCTCTCAAAACCATATTAGGCCCAATGTGATGCTTGTGTTGATTGCCTTGGAGCAGTTTTGCTTCAACAAGGGCATGCCATAGCATATGAGATCCGAAGGCTCAATACTGATGAACGAGTCTTGGGCATTTATGAGAAAGAGCTTTTAGCTATTCTACTTGCCCTAGACACATGGTAGCACTATTTATTGGGGACTCCATTCATTCTACGAACCGATCACCGAAGTCTCATGTACTTCATGACGCAAACCAAGCTTTTCAACAAACAAAGGAAGTGGGAAAATTTTCATTTGCAACTGAATTTCCATATTTCTCACATTGTTGGTAAGCACCTTCATGACGACCAAAAGTTAATGCGGTGTCTATAGCTACTCACAATGATCTATCCTCTATGATAGATGAGTATGCTACAAACCCTAATTTGAGAGACATAATGTCAGCCTTGCTTTGGGGAAGAAAGAGGAACCATTCACCTTGCAAGATGGTTATCTCCTTCATGGCAATAGGCTATGTGTTACCCATTATGTTCATGAGAAATTTATGTATGAATCTCATGCTCCTACCTATGCGGGGCATAGAGCTATTCAACCTACTCTCCAAGGAGTAGAGACATATTTCTATTGGCCTACCATGAAAGTGGACATACAAAAGACCAAGTATGATAGAGGAAGCAACCTAGATTAGTCCATCCATTGCCTATCCCAAACTCACCATGGGAGAGTATATCCGTGGATTTCATCTTTGGATTATCCAAGTCTATCCATGGGAATATGGGAATATAAACAATAGTCAACAGGTTTAACAAGCAAGCACATTTTATTCCTATCAAAACGACTATTAAGGCACACCAAATGGCAAATATCTTCATATCTTAGATTTTGAAACACCATGGATGACGACCATCCATCGTGTTAAATAGAGATCCTAGAATGGACAGTAGTTTCTGGAACGGTCTCGTTGAAAATCTAGGAACAAGATTGAATTTCTTCAGCCTATCACCCACAAACGGATGGCCAAACTGCGATAGCCAATCTTAAGATACTCGATCTACTCAAGACTTATGTTACCAAAGTAGATCAAGTCTCACAATGAAAAAAGTACTTACCTCTTGTAGAGTATGCCTACAATAATATTGTACATACTTCTATGGGAGAAGCACCTTTTGAGATCATTGAGGGAAGACCTAAAAGTCCCTTGCTACTCAAAGTACATGGGAAGATCTTCATTGCCGATGAGTATAGCTATGATCTACAAGAATCTTTGCAAAAGATTAAGGAGGCTATATCCATCTCTCAACAAAGGCAAAAAGCTGCTGCTGATAAGCACAAAAGGGCCTTAACATTCAAAGAAAATGATTGGGTCTTACTTAAGTTTCCTAAGGCTCGATTAAGGAAAAAGCGACGGGCAAAAATCCTACGGGCAATCAAAAGTATTATGCTAAGTTAGCAAAAAGATACTATGGTCCTTTCCAAATTTTGAAGCCCATCAATGAGACGGCTTACCAACTCAAGTTTCCCAACCATTGGCTCATGCACTATGCCTTTCATGTGAGCCTACTTAAGCCCTATAAAAGAGAGCCACCAAGTGAACCAATTATTGAAGGCCCTCCTGAAGTTGAAGACCAAGAAGAGGTGCTACAACCCGAAGCTATCCGTCGACATGAAGACAAGGTACTATGACATGGTAAGATTATCCCCGACGATAGTTTATTAAGTTCAAAAACTATCCTTTTGAAGATGCTAGATGGATGCAAGGAATACAACGTAAGGATAGTATGAACCTAGCCAATGCTACATTAGAGTAAGAAAATGTACAAATTTCTTTTAAATGACCAATATTTTTCTCTTATAAGACTAGTTTTTTTTTTATTGTGCACAAATTTAAATAGTATTGCATGCTTAGAATCATGTTTGTGATGATGACGTCTCTCAAACACCAAGTAGAATTTGTCACTCTACTTTGGGAAAATGAAATGGACTAAAGAGAAGACATGCTTGCAGCAGCTATGTCTCCCAAGCACCAAATAAATTAGTCATCCATCTTGGAAAGATGTCGTGGGATAAAAAGGAATCCTCCCGCTAAGTAATATTGACTAATGACTAAGGATTTATCTCTTCTTTCTCATAATCGAGGACGACTATGATTTCAAGAGAGAGAGATAATGTCATAAAAACTAATATCTAACCAACCCAAATGATTTTTTCATATTAAATTGTTCACTTAATGTGGGAGAATAAATGGGAATAAGGGTTATGATATAGACATGTGCTTATAGATCTATCTCAACACGAGGCCAATGGTAAAGGGGCCCTAATGAGAGATGGTCTATCAAAGAGCAAGGCTACCAATGGAGCTTAGAATACCTTAGGGTTAGATTCATTAAAGACCTCCAAAGGTTAGTGTTTAAAGTCCTTTGACCTACGTTAGGGCTGAGCTTGAGGTGGGAACCTGACCCAAGCTTGAGGTGCTTGTCCTGCTTGAGGTGCTTGTCATGCTTGAGGTACTTGTCGTGCTTGATTAAGGTGCTTGAGGTGCTTGTCCTGCTAAATGACTAAGGTGCTTGAGGTGCTTTGTTGTGCTTGCTTGAGATGCTTGTGGGAACACCCCCAAGCTAGAAGTGCTTTGTCATGCTTGATGAGTAAGGTGCTTGAGCACTAAAAGTCAAAGTGATCCCTACATAAGAGGGGGTAAGCCCATATTGTAGGGGCTAGTGAGAGAATACACACAAACACACACACACACTCTCTCTCTCAAGGTAACCCCAAGCCTTAAGAGGCAGCAAGGACACATGTCAAGCTCCTACCCATGTTACCTTCATGAGGTACTTGAATCCTATTGGCCAGGCTTAAAAGGGGTCCAATGATTAATTACTTGAATTAACTAATTGTTTTTGCATTTATCAAGTCCTCTCTCATAAAGGGGAAAGGGGGATACTTGTCCCAAGACTACCCCTATTGCTAGAAATGGCCCAAGCTTGTGATTGGCTAGGCTTTGGCATAAGCCAATGATCTTCAAGCATGAGCTAGAAGAGGGGGTCGACCAAAGCAAGAAGAAGCCTTGCTTGCATGGTATACTCACCCACACACACTCACACACACACACACACACTCTCATTGTGTGCTATGAAAAGTGAAAGAGCTCCATCTCCTTGTCCAAGATCCTTGAGAAGTTGAGAGCCTACATCAAAACTCTTGGCTATGGAGTGAAAATCCAACCAAGAGCCATGCTTCAATGCTTAATCTTGCTATCTTATCCATCTTCATTACTATGCTATTATGTATGCTAGCAAGAAGAGTTATGATAAGGGAGGAACTAATTCTTTCTCCTATGAAATGCTTCTTCTTCCTCTACCCTACCCTCATTCCCTGCTAGCTCTCTCTACTTTCGAAGGTGTTTGAGGTCTTGGGACTGAGGCTTGGGATAGTTAAATCTTTCTTCAAATTTTATGTTATGCTTGTGATGCATGAAGCTTTCCATATTCATTGCATGACCTAGGTCATAAGGAACACAAAGATTGTATTGTAACAAGTCTCTCTTGATAGGAGAAATCATAATACAAATGCCTATTGGAGGGGGGACCGACTCCACATAAATTTGGTCCTCAACTGCTGTCATGTTCTCTAAATTCTCTCTCTTGCAAAAGTATTGTTCATGCCAAGTTAACTAATTGCTATGATTATGTTGCTATCTTCAATTATGCTCACCTGCTATGCTCACAAAGTAATTTCTTTCTCATAAAGTAATTTCTTAAAAGTATTCTCATTAATTTCTGCTACTCTCAAGTTAATAGGCCAATTCCATTACATGTTGGTAATTAATTATAAACCAATCAACGATTGGCTAGAACACAAAAGGTTTCCTCTACCCTTAAAAGATAATTTACTTCAAAGAATCAAGGATTGCACGGTATTTTCAAAATTTGACTTGAAAAGTGGTTTCTGGCAATTTAAAATCCAACGTACAAAACCAGCTTTGTGGTGCCTCAAGGAACCAGCGCCATCACTCTGTCAAGAAAGAGTTAAGAAAATATTTGCTGACTGCAAGGAATTTTTGTTGTTATACATAGACGACATTCTTGTATACTCCAAGGACATCATAAGCCACATAAAGCATTTACGCCTTTTTATACAGAAATTGTAGAACACAGGACTTGTGCTCATTCTAAAAAAAATTGAGCTATGCAAACCCCAAGTCGCTTTTTTAGGAGTTGAAATATCTGTAGGATGCATAAAAATACAGGAGCATGTCTTGAAAAAACTTCAAGATTTTCCAAACCAGCTCAACGGTAGAAAGGAAATCCAATCCTTTATCGGATGTCTGCAATGGAATACCCTGCAAACCCACATTTAGCAATATATTTAATTCCTTTTAAAGATTTGCAGCAATGTAAAATATGTTTCTGGTATGATGATCTATCAAATGCTGCTAAAAGGATCAATTATGTATGCACAAACCTTCCTTCTTTAAAAACTCCCACAGATAAGCCCCTTATTATCTACTCTGATGCCTCTAAAGAAGCTTGGGGAGAAATTATATGCAAACTACACAATGACACTCCTATTATTTGTCAATGGACCTCTAGCTGCTTCAAAGATACATAGCTGTGCTACCACTCTATTCAATGCAAGATTTTGGCGGGGGTGAATGCGATCTTAAGGTTTTGATTGTTCTTGATGGGAATACCTTGCACTCTACGAAGTGATTTCAAGAATTTTGATAAATTTATAAAAGAAAAGAATTCTGGAAAAGTGGGCAATGTAGAATCTATCGATGGACCTACAAACTGAGTCATTTTGACATAACATATGAACATGTCCCGAGAAATAAGAAGAATGTGGCCGATTTACTTTCCCGCGTAAAAATGACATAATCAGTGACTTCATACCAAGGGGATAATAAGATGACTTCAACAATGACTAAAAGTGCTGAGTCACTTTATGTAAGAAATTAACACGTAGCTTAGCTTGTATGATACGCAAGTGCTCAATCCTCTATAAAAGAAAGCCTTGCTCACTTGTAAGGCACCGTTCTGATATCTTTGATATTTGATATACACTTAGTAAAGCTCTTGTAATCTAGATAACCCCTGAGCAATATAAGTGTTTATGCTTATTCCCTCATATGGTGTCTCTCTGTAAATTGTTCATGCTTTATGCTTCCGCTCTCATATTGGTATCAAAGCCATTGGTGAATGTGTATTTTGATTAACCGTGTGGGGTGTAACTTGTAAACTCGGAGTGCTCGTGAGGATTTCCTAGATGTAAACAAGAGAATAAGGGAAATACCAAAGGAGCGAAGGAGTCAAACACTATATCAAGCGGATCAGTCTTGGTTGAAAAAGTGAATGAGAATTTAGATGCTACGATATAAGCCTACAAAGCGAGGATGAAAAACAACCAAACACTAGAATAAAGATTGTTGACCTACCTGCATCTTGAAATTGAAACAAATTGAATGGAGATGTGCAAAAAGGCTCATAGAGACAGCTCAAGCTCTAATAGAGCATGAAACATTGAAATCCTTAAGTAAGTAGTGTCTGTGCGAAGAAAAGAAAACATGATCGCACTAAAAAAAATAAAATTGTGAAGCAACCAATTCAAAGAAAGAACCATTGGATAGACGGGTTGTTTCAAATACAATGGACGAGGCTAAACCTAATGAGATACTGCCAATTCCTAAAGTAGACAAGTCGTGGCCACAATCATTATGGGAAACAATCCAAAACAGAAAAAGATGGAAGTGCTACGTTTTCATCAATAACAATTTCGGAGATAAACATGAAAAACAAAATCCATCCTAGGGACATATAGTCATTGTACGGGGATGCAAGGACGGAAGTATTTACAGAGAGTAAACCAACAAACTTAAGAATGCTACCTTTCTTTGTAGGGGAACACAAGCCTTAAGACATAGTCTTTAATTTTTACTCTTTAGTCACTAAGGTCCAAGCAGGCAAGGGGGCAGCTTGCTTAAGCTAGGGCTGTGGTTAAGCAGGGGGCTTGCCTGCTTACCAAGATCAAATATCTTGCTACAAAGAGGGGGGCGAGCCCTACAAAGGAGAGATGTGTGTAGTAAGTATGCACCTCACCAAGGACCCATACTCTTATGAAAGGAAAGGGGCCACATGTCAAGTGTAGAGGCACATTGCTCAAGCAGGCAAGGGGGCAGCTTGCTTAAGCAAGGGCTGTGCTTAAGCAAGGGGGGTGCTAGCTTAACCTCACAAGAGGGAAAGAAGGACACTTTTCAAGAGACTACACATCTTGCCCTAAAGGGAGCCAAGCTCTCATTGTCTAGAGAGCTACATGGCCCAATAAGCTTCAAGGAAAGCCTAGGAAAGGGGGTCGACCTAGCTCTCTCTCTCTCTCTCTCTCTCTCTCTCTCTCTCTCTCTCTCTCTCTCTCTCATTTGAGCATCCCACAAGCTCTCTCACTCTCATTCTTCCCTTCACACACTCTTGTGAAGCAAGAACTCCATCTCCTTCTCCAAGCTTGAGAAGTTGAGTGCCTACTACCACAAGCTCTTGGCTATGGATGCAAATCCACACAAGAGAATGCTTATGCTTGCTTATCAATGTCTCGGTTCTCCATTAACACTATGCTAAACTATGCTAAGAGAGCTATGAGTGATTTATGTGCAAGGGGTTATTGATTTCTCGTAGAGCTACTTCTACTTCTCTCTTCTTCCTCAATCCTTGCCAGCTCTCCTCACCTTTCATGGTGTTTGAGATCTTGGGATTGAGGCTGGGCATTTTCCAAGTTCATGATAATCATGTTTATTGTTGTTAGACTTGGTGAGTGAAGCTTACCATCTTCATCTCATCAAGAAGGTCCCAAAGAACACAAACATCTGTATTGTAAACAAGTCTTCCGTCATGGAAGAACTATAATACAAATTCCTATTGGAGGGGGAGGCTCCAACTAATCCGGTCCTCTATTGGTGTCAATTTCTCTAAACTCTCACTCTCTTTTACAAGTATTGATCATGCCATGTTAATGAAGTAATGTGTTAGTATTGCTCTCTCCATCCAAGCACTTTCTTTCTCATTATAAATCTACACACAAAAGAATGCTTAAGAAAATGCTCAATATGTTATTCTCTTTCCGCTCCAACTCAAGTTAAAAGGCTAAGTATATTACATTGGTATTAGATCATTTGGTTTCTCTTTTCTTGCTTAAGCAGAGAGGTCCTTAAGTAGCCTATAAATGGTTGATGTTGTTAATTATATTAGGGTAAGTGGAACTGGGATCTATTATCGGTTTTGTTAAGCGCACTATGTGGGGTATGGTGCATACCTCGGGATATTGGGACTTAATAATGGAGTCTTTTTCGACTTGCCTACGGCTTTACCATTATTGAGCCATAAGAAGTCTGAAAGAAGCTAGCCCTCGGCAACTCTGCTATGTTAGACCTACTCCTCTACTCTCTATAATTAACCACTTTGAGCCATGGGTGTAGATACTGAAGAGCCACTTTTCAAAGGCTAAGAGGAGTGGCAACTAAGGTTTTGAATTGCCAAAGCATACACTAAGTACATACGCAATTTTTGTTAACATGGCTGACAATAATAAAGAGAGTAGAATGAACATTGATAGATTTGATTTTGCACATGAAGGTGCTAATTGATGATGCTCCGGCTGACAATAATCAAGAGAGTAGAATGAACATTGATAGCTTTGATTTTGCACATGAAGGTGCTAATTGATGATGCTCCCATGTTTGTGAATTATCTAATCACTAGGTTGCAGCAAGCTATGGGCAACCCTGCTTTGCAAGCCGAAGTTACTCAACGACTTCGTGCCTATGGAATTTCCCTTCCTCTCCAAGAGGAGAGAGAGCTTAGGAGGCCTCATGAAGAGACCCCCAAAAGAAGACTCTCTCCCATATGAGAGGATGTTAACTCTCACGGCTCATGGACACCCCATCACCTATGATGGACGTGTATTATGTATTTGGTAGAGTCAGGTACCGGGCTTGTCGGACCAATAGGAAAAGGGTAAGAGTGATCGCCGATGAGAGGCGCACTCTAACTGGGACATTCAAGGGATTAGTTGGCTAAGCATGGGCGCCCAAGTGTGAATGGGGTGAGCTCATATAAAAGCCAACTAAACCTAAAATTCACTCATTCTCTCATTTGTGCAATAGAAGAGTGCTCTTGCTCCATCTCCATCTCCATCTTCTTCTTCTTCACCTCCTTGTGTGTGTGTGTGTGTGTGTGTGTGTGTGTGTATGTGAGAGAGACAGAGAGAGGGAGAGTGTGTGTGCGATCGAGCATTACGAAGGCACGACGGCGGCGAAGCGGTTGAGCGCAGCACGACTGCAGCTTCTTCTTCATCGCGGCGAGGAATCCACCACAAAGGCGAGCGTAGAGCGGTGAGTGACACACCCTTTGCTCTCTTGAGCTTGCTAGATTAGTCTTGTTGTGTGCTTAGAGCCATTTGTGGCTCGCACACGGTGTATCGGCAAGAACCTTGCTTCGACAGTGCGGCGCCAAAAATGTGCGCTCCTTGCCGCACTGTTGAAGCAAGGGACTTGCCGATACACCGTGTGCGAGCCACAAATGGCTCCAAGCACACAACAAGACTAATCTAGCAAGCTCAAGAGAGCAAAGGGTGTGTCACTCACCGCTCTACGCTCACCTTCGTGGTGGATTCCTCGCCGCGATGAAGAAGAAGCTGCAGTCATGCCGCGCTTAACCGCTTCGCCGCCGTCGTGCCTTCGTAATGCTCGATCGCACACACACTCTCCCTCTCTGTCTCTCTCTCACATACACACACAAGGAGGTGAAGAAGAAGAAGATGGAGATGGAGATGGAGAAAGAGCACTCTTCTATTGCACAAATGAGAGAATGAGTGAATTTTAGGTTTAGTTGGCTTTGTTAGTCTATATGCATCCAACTCAGTGTCAGATAGAACCTTGTGGTAAAACCATTCAGGGCTCTGAAAAACAGTTTTGGGACCACCTAGCAGAAAGTCAGGCTCTTGTGGACACTTCTGAAGGCACATGATTTACTTGCTCGAACAAACAACTGGGGTCTTGTGTAATGGAATTAGCCTTTTAACTTGAGTTGGAGCGGAAAGAGAATAACATATTAAGCATTTCCTTGAGCATTCTTTTGTGTGTAGATTTATAATGAGAAAGAAAGTGCTTGGATGCAGAGAGCAACACTAACACATTACTTCATTAATATGGCATGATCAATACTTGTAAAAGAGAGTGATCATTTAGAGAAATTGACACCAATAGAGGATCGGATTAGTTGGAGCCGGTCCCCCCTCCAATAGGCATTTGTATTATAGATTCTTCCATGACAGAAGACTTGTTTACAATACAACTGTTTGTGTTCCTTGAGACCTTCTTGATGAGATGAAGATGGTAAGCTTCACTCACCAAGTCTAACATCAATAAACATGATTAGCATGAACTTGAAAAATGCCTAGCCTCAATCCCAAGACCTCAAACACCATGAAAGGTGAGGAGAGCTGGAAGGGAGTGAGGAAGAAGAGAGAAGTAGAAGTGGCTCTCCGAGAAAGGATTAACTCCTTGCACATAATCACTCATAGCTCTTGTAGCATAGCTTAGCATAGTGTTAATGGAGATTAGAGAGATTGATAAGCAAGCATAAGCATTCTCTTATGTGGATTTGCATCCATAGCCAAGAGCTTGTGGTAGTAGGTACTCAACTTCTCAAGCTTGGAGAATGAGATGGAGTTCTTGCTTCACAAGAGTGTGTGAAGGGAAGAATGAGAGTGAGAGAGATCGTGGGATGCTCAAATCAGAGAGAGAGAGAGAGAGAGAGAGAGAGAGAGAGAGAGAGAGAGAGAGAGAGAGAGAGAGAGAGAGAGAGAGAGAGAGAGAGAGAGAGAGAGAGAGAGAGAGCTAGCTAGGTCGATCCCCTTCCCTAGGCTTTCCTTGAAGCTTATTGGGCCATGTAGCCCTCTAGCCAATGAGAGCTTGGCTTCCTTTGGGACAAGATGTGAGTCTCTTGACAAGGTTAAGCTAGCACCCCCCTTGCTAAAGCGCAGCCCTTGCTTAAGCAAGCTGCCCCCTTGCCTGCTTGAGCAATGTGCCTCTACACTTGACATGTGGCCCCTTTCCTTTCATAAGAGTATGGGTCCTTGGTGAGGTGCATACTTACTACACACATCCCTCCTTTGTAGGGCTCGCCCCCCTCTTTGTAGCAAGATATTTGATCTTGGTAAGCAGGCAGGCCCCCTGCTTAAGCACAGCCCTAGCTTAAGAAAGCTGCCCCCTTGCCTGCTTGGACCTCAGTGACTAAAGAGTAAAAATTAAAGACTATGTCTTAAGGATTTTAATGCTTACCTTTGGAGGCTTTAATGAAGATATTCCTAAGGTCTTTTGCTCCATTGGTTAACCTTGCTCTTTAATAGACCATTTCTCATTGAGTTAGGTCTTTGAGCGAGCTCAATGGAGCGAGCTTTTTTTTTTTTTTGCCGCCCTCCTTAGCTCTACTCCCTCCTCCTTCCTCCTCTTGCCGCCCATATGCCTCCTCCCCTCCACTTGCTTCTCCTCCTCAGCCTCCTCCTCCAATATCCTCCCTCCCCTCTACCTTCTTCTTGCATAACCTCCTCTAGCCGCCATCCTCTTCCTCCTTACTCATCCATCTCTTCTACCTCATTCCTCTCTCTCTCTCTCTCTCTCTCTCTCTCTCTCTCTCTCTCTCTCTCTCCCCCCCTTCCTGCCCCTCTCTCTCTCTCTCTCTCTCTCTCTATGTGTGTGTGTGTGTGTGTGTGTGTGTTCTCTTGTCCTCTCCTCTTGTTCCCCCCCCCCCCCTCTCTCTCTCTCTCTCTCTCTCTCTCTCTCTCTCTCTCTCTCTCTCTCTCTCTCTCTCTCTCTCTCTCTCTCTCTCTCTCTCCCCCCTCCTCAGACCTTCACTCTTCTCCTTTTTCACACTATTCCGCATACCGCCCCCCACATTGCAAAATGTTTTTTATCTCATTGAACCAAAAAGAAAACAATTACTCTGACTTGGGTGCATGTTCACGCTATCGCATGCTAAAATCATTTAGGCTACAATATTCGCACTCTCACTCTCTCTCTCTCTCTCTCTCTCTCTCTCTCTCTCTCTCTCTCTCTCTCTCTCTCTCTCTCTCTCTCTCTCTCTCTCTCTCTCTCCCTTCCCCCTCCTCAGACCTTCACTCTTCTCCTTTTTCACACTATTCCGCATACCGCCCCCCACATTGCAAAATGTTTTTTTATCTAATTGAGCAAAAAAGAAAACAATTACTCTGACTTGGGTGCATGTTCACGCTATCGCATGCTAAAATCATTTAGGCTACATTATTCGCTCTCTCTCTCTCTCTCTCTCTCTCTCTCTCTCTCTCTCTCTGTGCTCCTCCTCATACCATCTCTCTTCTCTTTTTCCACACTATTCCGCATACCGCCCCCCACATTGCAATATGTTTTTCTAACCCCTATACCCCCCCCTCTCTCTCAATCTCTCCATCTTCTACTACCCTCTCTATTCTCCTCTACCCCACCAATCCCGACCCCTCCCCCACATTGCCATGTGGTTTTTTATGCAATTTACCAAAAAAGAAAACAATTACTCTGACCTGGGTGCATGTTCACGCTATCGCATGCTAAAATCATTTAGGCTACAATATTTGCATTTTGTCTCTCTCTCTCTCTCTACCCTCCTTTCCTCCCATGTATCTCTCTCTCTCTCTCTCTCTCTTTCTCTCTCTCTCTCTCTATCTATCTATCTATCTATCTATCTATCTCTTCTGTACATATCTAAAACCAAATAGATTAAAACAAAGATAGAGAGTGGATAGTAATAAGTGACCCAAATAACTATATTTATTTGATGACGTTAACAGCTAAACAATGTTGTGTCCATAATTATCTTGGTCCCTCATCACATGTACATATCTAAATCCAACTAGATTAAAACAAAGACAAAAAGAGGAGACTGAAAAATGACCCAAATATTTTTATTTATTTAATGACGTTCAGTTACAATATAGCATCTAAACATTGCTGTGTACACAATGTCCTTGGTTCCCTCATCACATTTTAGGATGTGCCATGACCGCATCTCCTCCAAGACCAAATGTCGCATCCATTGTGTGCTCAACTTCCCCATCATGCGCTGCAGAAACTACAATCAAATTTTGGTTAGGGACAATGCTCTTAGCAAAAACTACATTAATACTAAAAGTTAGCTAAGAAGCCGTAGAAGACAGTATTTGAAACCAGTCACCTATTAAATGAATCCTATAACACACATTGCGTACCCTGTTTGAAAGGCGTGTTCTTGATATAATCCGTTGCTAACCCAAGATATGCATGAAGACCTTCTAGATATGGGAGTAAATTCATGAGGAGCACATTGTTGTTGCTCGCTCCATCATAACTCCTTACTGTGACAAGCGTATGTGGTGGGTTTTCAATTGCCTTCTCAGGATTTTCATCTACTAGAATGGTGTCCAAAGGGTCCTTGATGTATGAGGCTACCATTTCAGACCTAAAGTTCTTCACAAACACCAAATTGAATTTTGGATGCTTGCCTTTGCAGTGCCTCTCTTCACAATGTCCTTGATGAAGACAAAACTTGAAAAATGTCTCACCATACCCAGCCTCTTTGTATTTACTCTTAATTAAATTGATAATGGGGGGTCAGAGTTTGCTCTTGCATGGAGCTCCAAAGCCCTACATCGAATAACTCAAACACCACTCTCATCAATCGCAATATCCTTGGTTGCAATGACACAATGTCCTTGATGCAGACAAAACTTGAAAAATGTCTCACCATACCCAGCCTCTTTGTATTTACTCTTAATTAAATTGATAATGGGGGTCAGATTTTGCTCTTGCATGGAGCTCCAAATCCCTACATTGAATAGCTCAAACACCACTCTCAGCAATCGCAATATCCTTGGTTGCAATGACACACCCATTCGTCCAACATTTAGAAAATTTGCAGCGTGGGAAGGAGCACTTTCCCACCGCCACCGTTTCAACAGGACACCGTTAACATCGAACACTATGATTTTCCTTTTTGCATGGCAAGAAGGAAGTGTGCATGTGCCTTTACGACGATCAATTACCAAATGGATCTTACTTAGAATCATATTAGGAGGGATACATAATTCAGTCTTTCACACTAATTGAGGAAGAAAGACACTTACCATTACATAGATGTTGCAATTCTTCCATTGACTCTTGTCGATCTAGCAACAGTACATGTCGACCCATTCGCAGCCCCGGAAGTGCCAGAAGACCGCAACCAGCATACATTTGTAATACTACCTTACCCTCCTCTGTATAGAAAGAGAGTAGCTTCTCGTGTAAAGTTGGACTTCTCTCCATGCCCCCTGAAGAGATATCATCATTCTAAATGTATGTCTGGAAATTTAGATAAGCAAATACAATGGAGGTGAAATTTCTGAAAACTCACGACATACCTCGCCAAGGATAGCCATCCATTTTGAGTTGCCAATGACTGGCGTTGTAGTAATTAAAGATAACGTCCGAATCAGGCTTTCGATTCAATCTGTAGACACCAATTTTGCAGAATACAACGATTTCCAAGCATCGCATGTGTGGGACTTAAGACTCATAATGAGGACACAATCTATCACACACTAATTTTCCAAAGCAAGCAAGTAGTTTTACCTACCGTAACACCACCATGGAGGCTGAATGAAGTAGCACACAGGACGATAGTTGTATGGTCAAGATAGTACCCATTTCGATTTGCTAGGCTCGATAATACCCATGCATGTTCTCGACGACATATCAACACTAGATTTCCCTTCTCATCAAGATACTCCCTGGCAATACCAAAAACCTTTTGGATTTGATTGGTTTCGAAATGGTTCCATTTGGGGATATTGGGCGATGTTATCCCGAGGACACTTGTGTTGGTTGGTAGATGACAAAATATTGCATCGCAACCTACATTTGTTGTCCCGCCTCACACCTGAAAGCTTCGCCTAGCTACTATAGCAATTTTTGTGAGTAGGGCACCTACATCTCCCTTGCCTGTCTCGTCAGCTACTCCCATAGGATCAATAGATAAAATCACAGAATCTGATTTTAAAGAAATGAATATCCAGTTAGTAAGGTGAGACAATAATACCAAGAGTACCTCAGGTTGTTAGCGTACCAGAGCTCTGTGCCATTGAATTGTGCGCTTCATCGTGAGGTGGAGTGTTGCATTGCACCATGACATCTAGAAATAACAAGCAGGTAAGTGACTGTATTTTAAATACTTAAAGATATCTTCTCTTTCTTGCTACACACTTGCTCACCTACAACAAGAAGAGCAGGTTCCCCGCGGTGACCAGTCTCTACTATAGTAGACAATCCTGTTGAAACTTCGGTTATTGTGACGTTCGCATCATCTGCATCCACCCACTACAATAAATACATTGCTTACTGCACAACACATACCACAATCAATCATTCCATACTTATGAGGTAGACCGATAATTGTTGCCATTTCATTAGAGTGTATGGCATCTTGCAATCCTTCACTTTCACTGGTCGCCTGGCGGTGTAAATGAGCAGGCTCTATATTAATTCCAATCTCTGTGCACTGTCGTTGTGCCTGCTCATGTGCCTCGTCATGCGAAGGAAGAACATGAGGCTCTGAAATGGAATGAGATGCTGGTGGAGCTTGTTTAGGCTCTAGGAAATGACTATGAGCTTGGTTTTTTAGGCTTCTCGGTGTTAATAGGTTCTCTCCCATTGATTGTGTGTCTCCCTCTTGACGTGCTTTCGGACTTGATGTACCTACCTTGTTTAGAGGCATTGGAGTATCTTTGTCCATTACTTGACCTTTATCCTTCTTCGCGCTGCTCCCCTGTCAAGAGCATATAAATTACACAAGTACTATTAGGTCAACCTTTACATTTAAGCAACAACAAGGGTGTGCGAAAACTTGCCTGGGTAGTTTGTGGGGCTCTTGTAGGTTTAGCAGTTGGAGAAGGCGGCACATCACTTTCATCTTCATCATCCTCAAACTTCGAAGGACATTCACCGTTCGTTGCACCTTGGTTCACGATCCTCCTCCACCTCTTCTTCGTTATCTGTCTCCTCAGTCACAACATCTTTTCCTTTTAGGGAACGTAGGTTCTTACCCTGGCAAAATTAATTTTACGTGTTGCAATTAATTCCTCACATGACTTGAAAATAGTTTAACTATGGTTTTGTATGCTTTTACCTCTTCTTGCTGTCTTTTAGCTCTACTGGTCTCTGCCTCCTTGAACTGCTCCCGCTCGTTGGGGGGAAATGTGTCCTTCGCAAAGTCAATGAAAAGAGAACACTCAACATAAACATTTTTGGGCCACAATGCTGCACGTTGTTCTTCCGTATACATGCATGCAGTGTGCTTCACATTGAGCCACTCTTTTGTAACTGGAACTTTATCTCTCCAATCCATGATCCGCACCCATTTGGTATATGTTTGCCAAAATATACTTATTGTCATCCACTCAAATTTTTTAAGATTTAGAAATCAAGTAGGACAAGATTACATACCTGAAAAATGCCCGTTTGGCATTCATGTTAGTACCCTCCTTCTGTTTCTGCTTATTAGCTTTGAGTCCACCTTTCAATCTCTTGCACTCCACTTCATACAATGTGCCACCGTACCTCGATTGCCACTCCCTTATAGTTGTCACTAGGATGTCGTTTTTAGGGAAGCGGCATGATTTCTTCAGCAACGCATACTGTCTCGTAGCCTCGTTCACAAGTCGATTCCACCATGTCTCTCGACGTAACCAAGTGCAAAATACGGAGTGGTCGTCTACATTTACACAACTACGTTATTGTTTACTATACTCTTTTTATTTGAAACATTTATCAAAAAATGACCTTACTTAGCGCTGATTTTAGGCTTGGATATAATGTGGTTGGATCATTGCTAACCAAGGCCCTTAGCACATTGCTACGATGATCGACTTGTAGATCGGCACATGCAAGACTGTATATTCGATCATCTGTCAACCACTTTGGTCTCCTACTCCAATCTATGTCCATAAGCAATCTAGAAACAAATGTTAAAATTTTTTAAGCAACACGTGAATGTAAACTTAACTCCCTTTGAAAGAAACCCCTATTAATCTTACCTCCACCACTCCTCTCCTAAGTTAGGATCCGCAATTGCGGATGCCCGTTGCGTATTTTTTCGGGCTTTCTTGTCAGCCATATAGAATGCGTTACGATAATGGGTAGTGAACTCCTCCGTTGAGAGCTCATTTCGCTTATCACTCATAGATTGAAAATCCTTTGTATACTTTGCCTGAATCGTGACATTAGTTCATTCTTTGTTTGATCCACTACATTGTCATGGTGAGAATAACGTTAAGGACAATGAAACTTACCGGATATAGAAGTTGGGATAGCACGATAAGAGGGACTTTGTACTAGTGTCTTCGCAATACCCCACGCTTATTCATTTCAGCATCTAATTCTCGTTGCAACCATCCTGGAACATCTTCCTCCAAACCCTTAAGCAATGTATCCATGTTGGATGTGCCCATTGCTCTTACCATACATAGCATATCTATGAAGGAAGTTTTTACGTAGCCTTTGTCATTAATGTTGTGGCAACAAAACTTACACCATTAAAAGACTAGGAAGCAATAACCATGCTATAGCTAAGCTTATCAAATTGACTAGGAAGCAATACTCATGCTATGGCTAAGCTTATCGATTCGACTAGGATGCGTTAATTATGTTATAGCTAAGCTTACCGATTCAAGCGTGCCACCACAGTGAGAACTTCTCCCTCGTTCTCTTTAGTGACCTTAACCATGCAAGCTTCCACACAACAATGGTACTTAGGCTCCTCTTTGTGAACTGCAGAGCAAAATTACCTTGCATAGTTTCACAAAATTCATCTCATCTTGATATTGAGTCAAAAACAGAAGTGTATAAAGTAATCTACCTGTATCAATTTGTGCATTCCATGGCTGAAGACGATGATTCCCATCCCATGTGTACAACATTTTTCCTTTCACGCACCCGGATTTATGCAATTGTTTCTCAAAATCCTCATTAAGTTGCATCCAGATTGGATCCCAGGTTTTCCGAATAGCATGACTAACTTCTACTGAATCTAGATCTGGAGTCCTTATTGAAAGCATGAACCTGGCACGATGTGGAACATATCCATTTCTAGAGAACTCCAAAGCTAGATTGTGCACACGATCTTGCACTAGCTGTACTACTGGATGTGGTAACAAGCGGCACAATGGCAATGGTGGTAGTGGTACTTTGCGAGTATCATGTATAACCGTACTTGAATAGCTTTTGATCTTGTAGTTTGAAACAGGAAATGTTAGAGGAGCATACCATTTTAGAAATTACCAACCTGAAGGCGGTGCAAAGTGTCGTCGAGCAAATCCCATTTCAGCGTGGATTTCTCGGTAATAGTAAAAAGACCGCGATCTTCATCCCCTGCATCCTCTCTTTCGTCATCTTCTTCACTTGAGTACTTTGCAATAGGGACCTTGTCCTTTGATGGCGATGGTACCTCGGATTGTGTAGTGCCCTCTGCATTGGCTTTCACTGGCTTTTGCACTACTTTCGCTTTGGTGACTTCTTTCTTTGTGCTAGCACCTTCCTTTTTCAAAGGAATTCTACCCTTTTTCTTTGGGGGCTCCCAGCTAGGGTCCTCTTCTTTCTGTGCTCGTGTGACCCGCTTGCTTTCAACGACTTCACTTGCTTGATCTGCACTTCTTTTCTTGACACCCATCGACTACTTGGCCATAGGCAAATAATAATTAGCTTAGGTTACTTGCAAAGAATGATTAATTTCATGAGTAAATAGTGCAATAAACTCTAGTGTATTACCTCTGCAGCAAGAGTCTTTGGAGGAGGCTTTGAAATGCTTGGTTTGGGCATAGCACCCGATGCTAGGCTAGTGGCTCTTGGTGCGACAGGGACTGAACCTTTGCCTCCAGAGGATATAGTTCGTTGTCCTTTTGCGTGGACACAAAATGTTCGATGTTGCTTGCAAAAGAGAGCATGTAAGACTAAATAAAATTAAGAGGTCTCATTACCAATTCTCTTATCGGCCATGCCACAACTGTACCCACTGCCACCTAAGGTGCACACATCATCGTCAATGGGTGGAACATGTGGCAACATGAGAGCGGGAGTTGATGCCGATTGGACAGCTACTCCCAACGTGCCTCTAGGCAACTCTCTTCCATGTAGCTTTTCGTGGGGTAGAGACTGTATCATAATTCCTTTCCCAACTTCCTTGCCCTTGCTTAAGAGCACCACATGCTCATTCTTGCTAAAAGAAAAATTTTTCGTAGCCATCTGTTTTCCGCAAGAAATTGAGATGAAATCTATAAATATCAATACTATTACACAGTACTTCCCTCAGGTTGTGATGTTCTTCTTGATAAGTTTCATTTTTCACAGATGAAATCCTTGCGCGGGGGGGGGGGGGGGGGGAGAGAGAGAGAGAGAGAGAGAGAGAGAGAGAGAGAGAGAGAGAGAGAGAGAGAGAGAGAGAGAGAGAGAGAGAGAGAGAGAGAGAGAGAGAGAGAGAGAGAGAGAGGATAGCTACATTCTAAACATCAATTGTCATCAATGCACAAATGCTATGAGAATGGTAAGCTGTATATTAACTATACTAGATTGCATGTGAATAATGAATCTAAAAAAAATTAGAATGCTTCGGCATTTGTTCAAAGGACTGACCTGTACAGCTGAATGTCATTGAATGTCCTCTAGATTTGTTTTTCTCCAATACTGCAACACCTTCCTTCAACAAAGTAACGTGGGTTTTGTTTAGTCTTACATCAACTTAAAGAGAGAGAGAGAGAGAGAGAGAGAGAGAGAGAGAGAGAGAGAGAGAGAGAGAGAGAGAGAGAGAGAGAGAGAGAGAGAGAGAGAGAGAGAGAGAGAGAGAGAGAGAGAGGAGAGAGAGAGAGAGAGAGAGAGAGGATGGCTGACGGAGAGGAGGGGATGGAGAGAGGTAGAGAGAAAAGGAGAGGGAGAGGGAGGATGGCCAACGGAGAGGACAGGGATGGAGATAGAGGACTAGTAGGAGAGATGAGGGACAACAAGAGGAAGAAAGAAAATTGGTGGGAGGGATACAGGAGGGGGGAAGAGGAGAGAGGTGGAGAGGATGAGGGATAGAGAGAGGATAGCTAAGAGGGGAGGAGATGGTGAGAAGGAAGGGGGTAGAGAGGTAGGAGGATGGGATGAGGTGGTAGAGAGGGAGGAGGAGGAAAGAAGGGAGGACCATACCTGTCTGGAGCAACAACATAAAATGGTCCTCTCAATCTTTACTCATCCTTTTATACTGTAGGGAGGGGAGAGAGAGACACACATATAAAACACACACACAGACACAATAAAGTCGAACATGCTTTTCTGCAAATTCAAATAGCAGCAAAAAAAAAAACTTGTACTCAGTAACTTTCAATACACCACCTCTCACCACAATATGCAAAAGAGACCAAGATGTTGCAAAAATGCTCCTCTAACAAGGTAGCTTATCTGAGAATGCAATCTAGAAGCACCACTATCCACTTTCCTAGGTACGGACGAAACAAGTCATTTATCATTTGCTTCTAGAAAGTGGAGGTTGTAAACCCAATAGGTAGGACAAAGAATTGGTAATACCCATACCAAGTACACGACACAAGCTTCAAGACATCCCAAGAATGTGGTCGTATTGACCTCATATCAATTTTGGTTGATAAATACCTTGCACTTGAGAGTCTATCTATGAGGCCATCCATCCACGGTAGTCGATATTGATGCTTAATTGTAATTCTATTAAGGCCCTTATAATCTTAGCAATCAAGACCACGCTGCCCGTGGAGTTACCTGCTCCTCGAGGATCCATCTTGCACATGATGACATGATGCGCATCCCCATAACGATCACCAACCCTTAACTCCGAATATGAGGAAGGGAAATTCATCAAGTAATAGAAACAAACGCCTCCCTAAAAAGAGGGTGCCCCATAGGCAAGACCCCACAGTCAAACACTCCAGATAGTCCACACACAAAGAAGATGACTCCTCTGTCAGGTTTCCGAATATACACATGTAGGTAGGTTGTACGGGCACTTTTTTGTGCTTACCATACTTCAAACTCCACAGAGGACTCCACTCCTTGCTAAGACCGATGCGATGGACCAACATATACATATATTCAGATACTCACAGTCTCAACACTTGCAAAAAGTGCAACACAAAATCCGATAAAAAACCACCACAAAATAAATTATCTCCATCTCTGTTAGGTCTGCTCATACGCCAGCTCTCTAAGTACGAGAGAGAGAGAGAGAGAGAGAGAGAGAGAGAGAGAGAGAGAGAGAGAGAGAGAGAGAGAGAGAGAGAGAGAGAGAGAGAGAGAGAGAGAGAGAGAGAGAGAGAGAGAGAGAGAGAGAGAGAGAGAGAGGGCATCGTGGCTGCCGTTGGCGCACAAGAGAACCTCAAGGTGATAGTGAACAAGACTCTCACGAGAAGGTCTGCTTTGCTTTCATCATTAGCCCCTTCCTTCTTCGGCACAACGGCCTCAGCTTCGTGCCACTGAACAACCTTCCTTGACCACGTTAGACCCTGGCTATTGCTGCAGCTCTTAGACCTCCTTGTCACGTTGTTGCGGGCCTGGCGGAGGACGTCCTTGTCACGCTGTTGCTGCAGCTCTTAGACACTAATCGAGAGGGGGTCGGTTACCTTAGTTGACCGCTTGCCACAGAGAGAGAGAGAGAGAGAGAGAGAGAGAGAGAGAGAGAGAGAGAGAGAGAGAGAGAGAGAGAGAGAGAGAGAGAGAGAGAGAGAGAGAGAGAGAGCTTACTTGGGGTTGACGACTTGCGTAGGCACAACAAGCTTTTAAAAAAACGAGCAATAGCGATACCGCTATTGCTTCGTTTATTTTTTACTTAAAAAAAGGACAAAATAAAGGAGCAATAGCGATATCGCTATTGCTCCCTTTATTTTTGACTTTAAAAAAGGCCAAAAATTTTCAATTTTTTTAAAAGAAGTTCAAGATTTTCGTAGCCATTATTCCCTTTTGACAATTGAGATCGGATTTTGAGAGCTTAGCCTGTAGTTAAATTACCGCACAAAAAGTAAATCATGTCTATATTTAATGAAGCAATTCATCTTCAAAGCCTACATAATCATACAGTACATACTGGAAGACTATTTAAAAAAATCATTACTGTGAAAGATTCCCCCGCTTTGTGCATCCCTCCCCCTCCCCCGCCTGTGCATACCCCTATCTCACCATGCTCTCTATTCCCTACCTCCTCCGCCAACACCTTGCGGCTTCTTCTGTTGTTTGTCTCTCCCATCAACATTTGTCAACTACATAATTATGCGCCAGATCTGCAGGCCCCCCTCCCCCATCTTCCTCTCTCTTATGCGACGTACAAGAGACAAAGAGAGAATGGTCATGGGCTTGCGCATGAGAGAGAATAGGATGGGCTCGTGACCAGGAGAGAGAGAGAGAGAGAGAGAGAGAGAGAGAGAGAGAGAGAGAGAGAGAGAGAGAGAGAGAGAGAGAGAGAGAGAGAGAGATAGAGAGAGATATATCTAGATCCTTGCTCTTTGCTGCAAAAGAACGCGCAGAGGGAGAGGGAAAGGGAGAGGGAGAGAGGTGTGCTATGCCACTTCTCTTTATGCATGGCGGCGCACTTTTCCTAAAAACGGAAGGAACATGAGGAGTGTAAACAGCAAGCTGCACCTTATATGACCTTTGCGATTGCAAGCATCTAAACAGATACTTCCTATTTTGGAATAAATCCCAACCGTTCCTCCCTACTCAACTCAATTTCTACTTTTATCATCTTGTATTGATAGACATTCTGCCTTCTTATGAAAACCTACAATTTTTACCATCTTTGACCATGTTTTAGGGAACATAGGTTCTTACCCATTGCAGCTGGACTCAAAAAGCTCCATGTGCTGCAATAGTACCACCACAACCTTGGAGCAACATCAATGTGCAGCATCAATGAGCGTGCAATCCTTCCAAAGTTTTGACATGTTTAATGGAAGCTACAACCCAACAAGATTGTAAGATGAGGGAAGGTTGCATCAACAAGATACCGTACATTCAGTATGTGTATGTGTGTGTGTGTGTCTGTGAGAGAGAGAGAGAGAGAGAGAGAGAGAGAGAGAGAGAGAGAGAGAGAGAGAGAGAGAGAGAGAGAGAGAGAGAGAGAGAGAGAGAGAGAGAGAGAGAGAGAGAGAGAGAGATAGAAGAAGAACAGAGTTTTAACGTGGTATGAACAGACTCCTCTTTTTTTTTTTTTAAACCATTTCAACCTCCACCCTCCCTACTCTTAACATTTTACTTGTATCAAGGAGTTATATAAAGAGATGGTTCAATACAGCTTACCATTTTTTTCCATCTTTTAGTTATCTCTCCTCCTACGCCTCTCTACTTACCTTCACTCACCATCTCTACTCCTCTACCTCTCTACTTAGCATCACTCACCATCCCTCATTTCTACTCCAACCTCTCTCTATCATCTTTACTCTACCCCATTTCTCTACCATCTTTCCCTCCAGCTGTCCCTCCCTTCACTACATCCACATATCTTTGTCCACTCTGCCTACATCCTGTGCTCAGGGCACCTTCACTACTTTCTCTCACTCTATCCTCTATCTCCCCTTCTCATCCTCTCCTCCTGTCCCTCACTTTACCAACACATTCCTCCCACCTCCATCTCTCTCTCTCTCTCTCTCTCTCTCTCTCTCTCTCTCTCTCTCTCTCTCTCTCTCTCTCTCTCTCTCTCTCTCTCTCTCTCTCTCTCTCTCTCTCTCTCTCTCTCAATGGAAAGCTCTCATTTCATCGTTCACGTGGGTGGTGTGGGGGTTGGAAAACCACACCACCTATCATCGGAAGGATCTTTGTTGGTTCTATCTGGAGCTGACATAAATGCACCAGTTGGTTATAATGTGTTTTCCCTATCAAAATCTGTTGAAGGTGAACCATCAACATTTCCTTTACAGAATGCGGTAAAGGTAATAGATCTCCTCTTTATGTTTTGGATGCTAAAGTTTCCACAGAGTATGTTGCATTCTTGGATTCCCCTGTGAAAGCTACTACAGCACTACAATCTTCCGACATACTGTTGCTTTCTTCTGATGAAGAGAAAGAAGACTTTCGCTTTGACCCCACCAACAAAACACCCAAAAATGGGGTGATCGACCTAGACTCCCCACTACAAGAGGGATGTAAGAAGGACTGGGCACCGATCGGTGATTCCTTTGGCATAGTGGAGCTAGCGTTACATCCCACTATGAGATCTCCGAAGTTAAAGAACTTGATCGCATCATCGGAATGGGAGTGGGTGGAAGAAATTCGATCAAGCTACAATGGAAACATGGTGTTTGAATTTCCACCTCAGCCTAATATTGAGAGGTCAGCTATGGATGGAATGGAGAAATTAGTGGATGGTCATGTGTGGACAAAACCAACAACCACAAACATCAAATTTCCAGCAACTATAAGGAAAAGCTATTGTGGAGGTGATTTTGAATGTGTGTTTGCAGAGTGCTCGCAAGTGTTATCTACAGGAATACCCAACCGGTCGTCTTGGACATGTATTCCTTATTCTTTTCTTTCATGTACAAGGGAAGAGTGTCAAAATCACAATTGTAAGCATGGAATAACAGGTAAACTAATTGAGAGACCAATGCTAAATGGTGACTTGCAAAAGTATGGAACCTTGAAGTGCTTCTATTGTCAACATGTGCCTGCTATTCGAAAAACCTGCGACTGCCAAGTTTACTACATAATGCCAACCGACAAATGCTATTCTCGAGCCATGGTGCACCAAGGCTTCCATGACCATGATGTCAAACTAGGGTCATCCAAAAGTACCATTGCAAGGGTGAAGTCTTTGGTGGCTGAGGCCGTTGATTCGCTTGGCATCCAAGCTGGGCCGAGAAAAATCCAAATGGAGGTGGTTAAGCTTATTTCCCAATCTGTCCTTCAACCTTCATCAGGTGAATGCATGTCGCTTGGACAAGTATAGTTGTCAGTTCTACTTCAAGAAATATTTCCTCTTGTTAAAAGCCAAAGGTATGGGAAATGCATTTTAATATACTTTATAAACTTAAAGTCTTATATATTTCTAAACTTTCATGATCTTCTCTGCAGAATTAAGAATTGGGTGCATAAATTTCGTGGGGAGTCGAGTGCTCGTGGAGAGGAGTCATTGTTTTGATAATTGACTTAAAGAGACGCTTGACATTTGTGTTTATCCACGGAATGCTATTTCCAGGTCAATCTAATAGAGAGGAGGATAGATGTTTTGTATTCAAGATGTCGACACAGGTCCTGGCTCAGGCATAGATCTTGTCAATAGAATGCGAAGAAATGGGAATGGAGATCTAAAAAGAGCGTGGGTTTGCTTTGATCACGTGCGACGGGTAGAAGGATGGACAACCATGGCAGCACATGTTTACGATCCAAGGCAAGTTTTAATTTAATTATTTTAATTTTATGATCAATACATCCTACAACCTATTCTAGAACAAATTCTAGAGTACTAAACACATATTGACATATTGACACATATTGATGTTCAGTGTCCAAGAATTAATGACAATTGCCATATGTGAGATGAAAGAAGAGGACACTACAGCACAGATGATATTTTGGCAACAAATGATCAATGTGCTAGAGCGCAATGGGGTGCCCCCACCAGATTTTGTTGGCTTTATGGCAGATGAAGCCCAAGCAAACTGGAATGCGGTGCGCACAATTTTCAATGGAGTTCTGGATATGGTGATGAAAGGTAGGGAGAGATCATGCCTTTTCCATTGGGAACAAAGTCTAGGGATCCACACCACAAAATATGTTCTCAATGAATTTCAAGACGAGCACAAGCGACTGTGTCGTATGTGGCGGTGCGCGCATAGCAGTGAAGATGCAGAGGCCCAATATCAGTTCATTCGAGCTTGGTGGGCAACAGGAAAGGTGGCAGATGGGAATCTAGGCCCAATGGAGTGCTAGTTGAGTTGGTGGCATGTGAGGTACCCTCATTGGAGGAAGGAAATTGTTGGTGTAAGTTTTCAAATTTATTATAGAATAGGTTGTAGGATGTCCATTTAATTAGACCCTTCATGATATCAATGAAATATATTAATTTCTTTTTTTGTAGGCTTTAGATTACTATTGCATCGAGGTCGTCCCTTGAACAAATCTCTCAGAGTCACGTCACGCTTCATGGCTAGCAGGTGAAGGTCACAAGCCTAAAATTTCTTTGTACGATGCAACATTTTCGGATATTGGGAACACTCTTCTTCAACAATCCAAAAGAAGGGCATATACAAAGGGTAAGTATATAGGAAGCGGACCAAGCATAAGCAAGATGAGAGACAGGGCAATTTCACGACAATTTCACACACCTACTCCATCACAAAGTAGCTGTGTTGTGAACGATGCAATTGGAGGAACCGATCTTCCAAAGGTGCCAGAGTTTTTTGGAGACCGGGTTACAATGACAAGGCGACGCAAGACATTCAGCAATGTTATAGGCGAGGAGGCAAATAGTTCACACAAGCCAGAGTATGTCACTCAAAATGTTTCTCGACAAAGAAAGGCTTGAAAGTTGTCATTTGGTGATGCATCACAGGTAATCCAAGATCACTCTATGGACGAGGAGAATGACGGGGTGACAATTAGGGCCATCGAGGTTGACATAAATGACACCATGTGGGAAATCCGCAAGTGCAAACTGGGGTCTAAGTTCACTTGCCAAGGAAAAATCAAAGGAGGAAAGTGCAAGAAAAAGGTGAATTTATGCAAAGAGGGAACATCGGCACCAAGTTTTTGGGGGAAACACAACTGGGAGGGGCGTAACAATGAGACATGGGTATGGTTTTGTAGTGATGATGTGAAACATGTGTGGGATGTATGTCCATATATTGTGATGCGGCTTCCAAGACCTCCGCTTGAGTGGCCAGTGGCACAGGGCACGAACTTAACAGCGCTGGAAGTAAAGTCTTTGCAGCTAGCGGGGTCTCATATCGCAACAGAAACTATGGAAGTGCAAGGGCAAAGACGCGCGGGCAGGTATAGGACATGTGTTTCTGAAGAGGCATCGAAAAGGATCGACAGTGCTTTAGGACTAGAAATGGTCATCGAACAAGTGGAAATGGTAAAGATCTGTAAGCATGAAGTCTTCATTGCAATAACACCAAACTCAAAATTACGTGGTGAGAAATATCGAGTCACAGTAGCTAGGAATCCTAGTTGTACTTGCAGAGACTTCCAAAGGAGGTCAGGGGAAGGAATGACCTATGTGGCTTGCAAACACTTGTATTATATCTACTTGAGAGTGTTTGGAATGGACATAAAAAACAACATGTTCATTCATCAGTCTAATCTGGCTGATAACGAGCTCAAAACTTTACTGAGTGCAAAAAGACTGTTGTAATAATGTAGCATTTGTTGTGCTCTCACATTTACCTTGAGTTTTGCAAACAATGATATTTGTTTTGAGTTTTCAACAAAGTGAATTCTATCATTGTTGTCTTTTGATATGCAATTATTGAATGTGTGATGAGAGAGAGAGAGAGAGAGAGAGAGAGAGAGAGAGAGAGAGAGAGAGAGAGAGAGAGAGAGAGAGAGAGAGAGGAGGTCCTTGAGTAGCGAGAGAGAGAGAGAGAGAGGGAGAGAGGAGAGAGAGAGAGAGAGAGAGAGAGAGAGAGAGAGAGAGAGAGAGAGAGAGAGAGAGAGAGAGAGAGAGAGAGAGTGTTGGGGGGAGGGGGAGAGAGAGACATGTGTGTGTGTGTGTGTGTGTGTGTGTGTGTGAGAGAGAGAGAGAGAGAGAGAGAGAGAGAGAGAGAGAGAGAGAGAGAGAGAGAGAGAGGAGGTCCTTGAGTAGCCCACTAGAAGGAAGAGTGGGAGGAGAACCGGCGGCAATGGGCGGTGGTGGTAGGAGGAGGAGTGGCATATGGTGGTAGTGAGCTAACACCACCAACCACCGGTGGTGGACTAGGGTGTTGGTTGTCATGGGCGGTAAGGGGCGGCAATGGGCGGCAATGGGAGGTAGAGGTGGTTTGGGGAAAAAAAAAAGCTCGCTCTAAAGCTCGCTCCATTGAGCTCGGTCCATAACCACCCTCTTTCTCATTTGGGCCCCTTTACCATTGGCCCCGTGCTGAAAGGGGCCAATGAGAAAATCCTTGTTCCTGTTTATTCTCCCACATTAATTGATCAGTTTAATATGAGAAAATAATTTGGGTTGGTTAGATATTAGATTTTATGACATTACCTCTCTCTTGAAATCATAGTCGTCCACGACTATGAGGTAGAAGAGATAAAGTAGTAGTCATTAGTCGATTTTACTTAGCGGGTAGAAGATCCCTCTTTACTCTACGACATCTTTCCAAGAGGGATGACTAATCCATTTGGTGCTTGGGAGGCATAGCTGACACAAGCATGTCTACTCTTTAGTCCATTTCATTCTCCCAAAGTAGAGTGACAATTTCTACTTGGTGTTTGAGAGATGTCGTCATCACAAACATGATTCTAAGCATGCGTACTATTTAAATTTGTGCACAATAAAAAGAGAATTAGTCTTATAAGACAAAAACATGAGTCATTTAAAAAACAATTATACATTTGCTTACTCTAATGTAGCATTGTAAGCATTGACAAGGTTCATACTATCCTTAAGTTGTATTCCTTGCATCCATCTAGCATCTTCAAACAGATAATTCTTGAACTTAATAAGATACCGTCGGATAATCTTACCATGTCTTAGTACCTTGTCTTCATGCCGAAGGATAGCTTCGGGTTGTAGTACCTCTTCTTGGTCTCTTCAACTTTGGGAGAGTCTTCAATAATTGGTTCACTTGGTGGCTCTCCTTTGTAGGGCTTAAGTAGGCTTACATGAAAGGCATTGTGTATGAGCCAATAATGGTTGGGCAACTTGATTTGATAAGCCGTCTCATTGATGGGCTTCAAGATTTGGAAAGGACCATACTGTCTTTTTGCTAGTTTAGCATAATATTTTTGATGGCCCGTAGGATTTTTGCCTGTCGTTTGCCTTAATCGAGCCTTAGGAAACTTGAGTAAGACCCAATCATTTTCTTTGAGCGTTAAGGCCCTTCTGTGCTTATCAGCAATAGCTTTTTGCCTTTGCTGAGAGATGGATATAGCCTCCTTAATCTTTTGAAAAGATTCTTGTAGGTCATGGCTATACTCATCGGCGTGGCAAGGACTTCCCGTGTACTTTGAGTAGCAAGGGACTTTTAGGTCTTCCCTCAATGATCTCAAAAGGTGCCTTTTCCGTAGAATTATGTATAGTATTATTGTAAGCATACTCTACAATGGTAAGTACTTTTCCCATTGTGAGCGTTGATCTACTTCTGTAACATAAGTCTTTAGTAGATTGAGTATCGTAAGATGGGCTATCTCACTTTGCCATCCGTTTGTGGGTGATAGGCCGAAGAGAAGTTCAATCTTGTTCCTACATTTTCAAAGAGACCTTTCCAAAAATTACTAGTCATTCTAGGATCTCTATCTGACACAATGGATGTGGGCAATCTATGGTGTTTGAAAATCTGTGATATGAAGAGAGTTGCCATTTGGTGTGTCTTAATAGTCTTTTTGACAGGAATAAAGTGTGCTTGTTTGCTAAACCTGTCGACTATTGTCCATATTCCCGTATTCCCATGGATAGACTTGGGTAATCCAAAGATGAAATCCATGGATATACTCTCCCATGGTGAATTTGGGATAGGCAATGGCTGGAGTAATCCAGGTTGCTTCCCTCTATCATATTTGGTCTTTTGGCATACTACGCATTTTGAAACATACTCTTGTATGTCCACTTTCATGGTAGGCCAATAGAAATACGTCTCTACTTCTCAAAGAGTAGGTTGAATACCTCTATGCCCCACGTAGGGAGGAGCACGGGATTCATACATAACTTTCTCACGAAGGGAATGGGTAACACATAGCCTATTTTTGTGGAGAAGATAACCATCCTGCAAGGTGAATGGTTCCTCTTTCTTCCCCAAAGCAAGGGCTGACATTATGTCTCTAAAGTTAGGGTCATTAGCATACTCATCTATCATAGAAGATAGGTCATTGTGAGTAGCAATAGACATGGCATTAATTTTTGGTCGCCGTGAAAGTGCATCAGCCACTTGATTGTGCTTACTAGCAATGTGGGCAATATGAAAATTAAATTTCAAAAGAAAATTTTCCCACCTCATTTGTTTGTCGGAGAGCTTGGTTTGCATCATGAAATACTTGAGACTTTGGTGGTCGGTTCGCAGAATAAATGGAGTCCCCAATAGGTAGTGCTTCCATGCGTTTAGGGCATGTAGAACAGCTAAAATCTCTTTCTCATAAATGCCCAAGACTCGTTCATCAGTATTGAGTTTTCAGCTCTCATATGCTATGGCATGCCCTTCTTGAAGCAAAATTGCTCCAAGGCAATCACCACAAGCATCGGGACCTCAAATGGTTTTGAGAGATTCGAAAGCATGAGCAGTGGTTGGGAGGTAATCTTCTCCTTGAGCTTATCAAAAGCATTTTTCTCTTTAGCACTCCATACATACTTAACGTTCTTCTTAGTTAAGTCATGTAGTGGTCCTGCTATTTGAGAGAATTTTGCTATGAAGCGTCTAAAGTATGTGCACATACCAAAGCTTCTTAGCTCATGTAGATTCCTTGGGTTGGTCCATGCTTTTATTACCTCTAACTTCAATGGATCCATACGGATACCATCTTGAGAGATAATATGACCTAAGTATTGAATCTCTTGAAGGAAAAAATCACTTTTCTTTTGGTTTTGCTGTACGGTCTAAAAATTTTCTCCATTAGACGATTGAATATAGCCGGTGCATTAGTCAAACCAAAAGGCATGACTAGATATTCATAAAGACCAAACGTTGTGTGAAATGCGGTCTTTAAGATATCTTCATCTACTATCCTTATTTGATGATAGCCACTTTTAAGATCAATCCTACTGAAGTAGGTAGAGCCTTGTAGCTTATCAAACAGATCCTCTATCCAAGGCACGGGAAATCTGTTTTTGATAGTGATATGGTTTAATGCTCGATAGTCCACACACATGCGGTATGTACCATCTTTCTTTTGCACTAAAAGGACTGGAGAACAAAAGGGAGAGGAACTAAGCCTCACCATCCCTTTGTCTACCAGTTCCTGTACTTGCCTCATGATCTCCTCTTGTTGAGCTTGTGAGACTCGATAAGGAGGCTTGTTAGGTGGTGAGCTTCCAGGAAGGAGCTCAATGCGATGGTCATCATCCCCTTGTTTTGGAGGTAAGTCCATAGGGATATCATCGATGAACACATCTTGGAATCCTTTTAGAAAATTAGACAAGTCTAACTCTTCTTGATTCCTACCATTTACATTTGATGAAATATTAGGATCTTTTGGAGACTCTTTGACAAAAATCATATACGTAGAAACTAAGCTCTTCATTGATTTATCAAAAGCAGGAGAATTTACAAGTGGAATAGTGCAACCACGCTCACTAGCATCTATATAGATATTCTTTCCCCTGTAAGTGAAGTAAATTCTCCTTTCAGGGAACTTCATATTGGCAGCCATGCGATCAAACCATGGTGCCCCTAGGATAGCATCCTCATGTTGGAGAGGAGAGCTGAAGAAGTCTTCTTTGTCGACATAGCTTTGGACATGAAGACTCAACTTCCCAATCAAGGGAGTAACAAAGGCTTGCTGTCCCTTGAAAGTTGCGTCAGCCGTTACCATATCTCCCATCTCGAAAGCTTGAATGCCCAACTTGGTGGCCAACTCCGTTGATATGAAATTATGAGTAGAGTCAGGGTCAAACAAGATGAAGGCATCATGCTCTCTTACCTTTCCCCAAGCATAGGAGAGTGATGAGCCTTTGCAATGAGCATCCTCTTTTGGAGCTTCAATGGTGGAATCCCTAGGAGTCTCATTGCGAGTATTCTTCTTGGGGCAAGAACGATAGCCATGTCCTTGCTCCCCACACTTGAAACACTTATGGTCCTTGCAAAAAGCTTCAAGATCTTCAAGAGAGAGTTTGTTTTTACCTTTGTAAACTGCCTTCTCCTTGGACCGATTGTTGTTTTTGGAAGTGCCTCGGGAAGAATTTTGAGCATTGGTCTTCCCCTTTGCATTATTTTTGCCTTTTTTGTCCAAGGGTTTGACATTACGTCCAGCCCCTTTATGAAAATTGATACGTGAAGCAACCATGGTGTGATGGATTACTTCGTTAATAGTACCAGGCCGTTGAGAGTTGATGTATTCGGCCATCTCTTCAGGTAATCCCACATAGAATTGCTACATGTGCTCGGCAAACTCTATCTTTTGAAAGACGGTAGCCTTGAGATGTAAATCTCAACACTTGTCTACATACTTGTGGATAGACTCATGAGGGAGAAGCTTCAAGATACGCCATTCGGTAAGCATTTTGTCCTTTGCATTGCTTGCAAGGAATTGCTTCATGATGGAAACTCATAGAGTTTTCCATGTCTTTGTGGCTTTGACGTTGCCACGAAGGCTAGCCCACCATTGACGAGCTGACTTTTGAAAGTGCATAGCTACATGGCGTAGCTTGGAGGACTCTGTAAAGCCCGCGTCTCCAAAAGCAGCATCACATTTTTGGATGAAGGCCAAGACTTTGTCAGTAGCACCAAAGGTGGCATCATAAGTGAGAAAAGAGATACTCTTTTCTCCTTCCTTGAACTTCTTTAACTTTTGGGACCTTCTCCATGCAGGGAATGATTTGCGATGTCCTCCCCTCTTGTATTCTCTAGGAGAATATCCATAGATTTCATCGGAAGAGGAGGAAGGTGAATATGAAGGAGAAGAGGGTGACCTCTTCCTAGCCCTTTTCTTCCTTTGTTTCCTCTCTTCTCTTTCGGAATGACGAGGAGAAGGACTCTGTGTTGATCTTTTCCTCTTGCGAGGAGTAGGCGATCGTCGAGACCGCTGTCTTCGTGGAGCCACATCTTTAGAGGAACTTAAATTTTCATTGCTTTCTTGCTCTTTGGATTCCTCCTCTGTTAACCCTCATGGCTCACAGACACCCCATCACCTACGACGGACGTCTATTATGTATTTGGTAGAGTCAGGTACCGGGCTTGTCGGACCAATAGAAAAAGGGTAAGAGTGATCGTCGATGAGAGGCGCACTCTAACTGGGACATTCAAGGGATTAGTTGGCTAAGCATGGGCGCCCAAGTGTGAATGGGGTGAGCTCATATAAAAGCCAACTAAACCTAAAATTCACTCATTCTCTCATTTGTGCAATAGAAGAGTGCTATTGCTCCATCTCCATCTCCATCTTCTTCTTCTTCACCTTCTTGTGTGTGTGTGTGTGTGTGTGTATGTGAGAGAGAGAGAGAGAGGGAGAGTGTGTGTGCAATCGAGCATTACGAAGGCACGACGGCGGCGAAGCGGTTCAGCACGGCACAACTGCAGCTTCTTCTTCATCGCGGCGAGGAATCCACCACGAAGGCGAGCGTAGAGCGGTGAGTGACACACCCTTTGCTCTCTTGAGCTTGCTAGATTAGTCTTGTTGTGTGCTTGGAGCCATTTGTGGCTCACACACGGTGTATCAGCAAGTCCCTTGCTTCGACAGTGCGGCAAGGAGCGCACATTTTTGGCGCCGTAGCCGGGGAATCGCCCTGCACTAAGCCCAAGAGGCACTTTGTGCTTCTCCTATGAGTTGTTTGTAGTAGGAAAGAAGAGGAAGAGGAAGAGGAATGAGTTGTTTTTCTGCAAGTTGTTAATTTCTATATTGTCTGCAAGTTCTGTGATTTCTGCATAATGTTGTGTTTTCTGTTTGCACACAATCTTTGCACAATTAGTAGTCGTTAGCTTGTTTGCAGTGAATGAATAAGTAGGAAGGCAGTTAGCAATTTCTGCTTGCACATAGTCTGTACACAGTTTTCTGTCAAGGTTTGCCTGCACACAGTCTTTGCACAGTAAGGTAGTGAGAGAGGAAGTAGGTGGACAGTTAGCTCACTGTCAGTAAGCAGTTAACAGATTAGTTAGTAGATTAATTAGTGGTTAGCATCACTGTTAGTAAGTAGATAAGGTAGTGAGCTGTCTGTGAGCTGTGAGCTGTTGACTGGGAGGTTAGGTAGGTGACAGTGCGTGTGGCCAAGAAAGGGTCACCAAAACCGCGCGCGGTCGTCGCCCAAAAAAAATTAAAATAATAATAATAATAACAAATAAAAATAAAAAAATAAAACCCAAAAATATTTAAGCGTGAGTGACTGGGGGGCTACACTAAAATTCTGATCGGGATCATTTCCCCAAGCCCAAGCCCAAGCCCAAGCCCAAGCCCAAGCCCAGGCCCAGGCCTCAGTCCTCAGTCTTATGATTTATACTAGACTCACTCTTATATATATACCCTACCCCCTCAAGAGGGAATGAGAGCATGTAGGGCAAGTCCTCCACTCTCGTCCCTTCTCTTCCCACTTGCACCCTTAGACTTTCTAATTTGGGCCTAGTTCCCTACTAGAAATTGACAGTTTTAGGGATTTCGAGGGCATAAAGTGACCAAACGGAGGGCTGTAAAGCACGGCATGTCCCTCTGACCGAGACGCTCATTTTGAGCTATCATACGTTCTATTCTATAGCTGGGTAAAAAAAAAAGGGACCAAAAAATCAAAAAAAAAAAAAAGAATAGACTTGGGTTGCAAAACACCCAAAATTACTAGGTGAGCAGCCTTTACGGGCCCTCACTGACACTTCTAGGGGATCCAAGTCATATGAACCTACCCTCTGGACGAGTGTTAGAGCACGAGCATATTGGTAGTGCCTCCATTTACGCGGGCACCCATTATTCCTCCACCCTAGGTCCTGGACCTTCGGCCGGGACTCAAGGTAGCGCGACCCAAGATCCTCATATCGCGCCTAGTGATTCTTCCTCTGACTACGAAGTCATGGAGGGGTATCCTACACCAAACCCTGATAGTTCAAGTCAAGACATGCATGCCATGGGCCCACGGCCCGGGTCCAGCGTGTTTAGCCGCTTAAAAGAGACCCTTAGTAGAGCTACTCGCTCCGAACATGCGGTTAATGAAATAAATGAAGGGAGTGGGGAAGTAAATTCGTCATTCATACCTAAAATAGACCCTATGCTTCTTGAGAGTGTGCATGTGAATGTTCCATCCACTGCACCTCCTGATCCTTTAGGACTATCTCCCTCTGAGGTTTTACTACCCGATGGTAGGAGTCTTGCCGAAGTACAAGAGATCGAACGCTATATGCAAGCAACAAGGGAGAGGGAAATTGAGAACCTACGAAGGCTAGAACAAAGTCAAGCCCTGAAAGCAAAGGCTCCTATGACAACAATCATGCCAGCCGAGCAACCGAGTGCTCCCAAGGTAGCAGTCACGGAGGGGCAAGCTATGGGGAGCAATAATGCTTCCACTTCAAGGGAAACCTCCAGCACGCCAGGCCTAGATGGGATATTCCTAAACGAAAATTGGGAGTATGACCTACAAGCAGAAGCTTTAACTGATCGGTACACAGGACACACCTATCATGTGGGTTGGTTAGATGTTCTACAATCCACATCGGGTGCTACTAGCATAGATGAGCAACAACAGAAAATTTGTGATGTCCTCCATAAGATTGTCGAGTTAGAAAGATAGAACACAGGGATCAACATGCCTTCAACAGGCCTAATGAGATTCTTGGATACGGGAAAGGCCAACCAACCAACCCTGTCACAAATGGAGACTCCCTCAGTGAGCCCCATTGATCCTCCATATGTTGTTTCTCCAGGAGCCTCAGTACAATCTGAGCCCACAAGTGGCAGCTTTACCTTCCCAGATCTAGCTCATCTTTCTCTTAATGACACTACGGATACCATGCATATCCCAATGGTGAGCATGACAAGAAGTACACCATGGAGTTCATTTGTTAACACTGCGCCGATGCCTAGTAGCACAGTGCCCCCAACTATACCTACATGTATGTATCAATCATGTGCACTTGTCGTACCTCAGCCTCATGTAGCTCCTACACCTTCGATTATTCCAAGAGCTTACAATCCACAATGGAATTATCCAAGCTTTTATACAAGTGGATCCATGCCATTTAATAATAACATGCCATATCAGGCACCCCCTATGCCTAGGGCCACGCCTATAAAGTTTGGACCACCGTCTGGTACACCATCATACGAAATATGGGACCCAAGAGCCGCGCGTATGACAAGGCCAAGGCCAACTCCCATCTCACATGTGGTTCGAGGAGCACATACACCCATTATACCTGCTCAAATAGGAGATTTGGCAGCATTTGCTCAAACTATCGGTCGCTCTATTGTGGAAAACATGCGTAGTGCACCTGATAGAGAGCCTAGGAGCAAGGCAGTTCAAGTAGCTAAGCTCACACTGAAATTCAGTGGAGACGGAGATGCTAGAAAGCATATGGAAGTCTTTGAACATGTGTGCGATTCCTTGGAAGAGCACAATGAGCTACATAAGTGTAAGGCTTTGAGTTTGACCCTAAGCGGAAAGGCTGGAGATTGGTATAGAACCTTAAGAGTAGAAGAGAAAACGATCTACTCTACTCTTAGGAGACTGTTCTTAAAAGAATACATACGAGAGGGAGTACTTTGGGGTGTAGCCTCTCAGCTCCAGAAAGCCCAACGAGAAGAAGGTGAATCCGTGAGACTTCATTAGTCGCCTAAAGAATTTGAATTCTCGATGCAATCCAAACGAGCAATTCAACAACAACCAATTGCTCGATAGATTCATTAGGGGACTACGACATGAAAGTATTTATAATGGCCTAGTCATTAGAGGTATCACTACTTGGGAAGCAGTCACCATGAATGCAATCCAATTGGAGGATAATTTAATGATTGCAGGAGAAAGAGTGTCTGCCGAGCCGAAGTCTAGTAGCTCGCAAGTATCAGGGCATGAGCCAATGAAGATAAAGCCAATCGTGAAAGAGCAAACGATATCTGAGATGACTTTGGCATATCTCACCAAGGCCATCCAAGAAAGCCTAAGGGGTAATCGTGCTCCACAAAACACTCACATGTATCCAAGAAGGGAGCAACAATGGTGCTCAATTTGCTTGGGCCCACATACTACGAGTGAATGCCCTACTTTTAGAGTAAAGTTTAACGGGACTTGTAACGCGTGTGGTAGGTATGGCCATCAAGCGAAGGATTGCCTAATGCTTAAACGCATCATGGAAAATAGACCGCCTATAGCTTGGGCAGACTCACCTCGAGTTCCTGCATTGATGCCTACCCCACCCATGGAGCAACAGTTGCCATTACAGCACATGGTCCCTAGAACCCAAAATGTGGTCCAAACCACACCGTTGCCACCTCCAGTGCTAGGACCGCAACCCCCTCATCCAAGAGTTACACTTATGAACCAAATAGGTTGCGAGTCATCTAGTACTTATGTAGATTGCGAAGGGGACATAGACCCTAGTATCACCTATGGAGTCGACATGCTTGAGGAGTGTCCCATGTACTATATGGAAGACCATTGGGGACAAATCAAACCGGTATATCAAGCTACTGCGCTAGCAGCAAGAGGCCAAAACATTAATAGTTTTGCCAGGAGACCACCTCTTTAGTGCTACGAATGTGGTGGACCACATCGAGTAGCTGAGTGCCCCATTAGAATGCAAAAGAATGTTGCACTAATGCAAACAAGTCAAGGGAGTGCATTGGCAATGCCAATACTCACTTGTAATCGTTGTGGCATAGATCATTTGGTCGCACAGTGTCCTAACAATCCAAACGCACCGAAAATCACACCATTGAACATAATAGAGATTGTTGATGGGACACCACCAACTATAAACATAGCACCAGTGAATGCACTCACACGGTCGATGCTCCAAAAGCAAAATTACATCCTCAAAGAGAGAGATGCTACATCCATTGGCCGAGCGAGAAAGAAGAAAACATGAAGAAAGAAATCCCTTAATGCTTTTAGCTCAAAACCTAGTTCAAAGACTAACATAGGGACAGGAGAGGATCCCATGTATATGAATGACCCTGAGGATGACTCAGATTCGATAGAGACCACGGAGACCAAAACTGTTACTACAAAGGAAAAAGCCAGTGAGGAGGATCACGAGAGGGAATTACGACGAACACCAAAAGAGTATTCAAAGTTAAACTACCCAGTTGCGAACCCCCAAGATAAGCCACGAGAGACGAAAAATGAGGATTGCAAGAGAAAGATTGAAACCTATCCAAACCCAACATTGGAAATTGAACGAGTCCAACAACTGAGGGGTTTGGTGGAAGAAACTCAACGAACATTAGAACCTGAACCCAAACATATCCAGATGTCAGACACAGTGTTTCCCACACAAGTTCAACCTCACAAGAACTACAGGCCGTTAGCTATACCCAGTATCATTCGGGAAGAGAGTGAGGGTAGGACATCTGAAAGTGGACACACACCTTTCCTACTAGAGAGAATGTTTGGTGAGGGAATACCCGACCCCCTTGAGGAAGTGGAGATTCGATCTTCACCATTCTCTTGTCAGGGTCCTACGTCCCACAAGATGCCATTAAATGTTGCCAAATTGATGGATTTCATGTCTTCAAAAGTTAGAACCACCATCATGTCCAAACTATATAAAGACCCCGAGCTAGTCTCAGCTCTTCTAGCCTTCGTCAATGAAGAATTACAGGCCGGATTACCACAGTTTGCACATATGAACAAACCTGACTCGGTAATGAATGATGAGGAACATTTAGCACCATCATCTGACCTAGCGGGACATGAATCTGTAATTGAAGTACCCGTTAACAAGTTGGGGCAATACTTTGAAGGTGATGAATCTAATGCTACTCTGCCAATCACTACTAAAGGATTAACTGTAAAGGGAGTCCTTGACGGTGGTGCGGGAGTCAGCATGGTGACAAAGAGTTGTTGGGAGTCTATGGGGCAACCTCACCTTGAAGCCACAAGCGTAGTGGTAAAAATGGCTAATGGATCTATTGTTACGCCTATTGTAATGCTAAAGGATCTCAGAATCAAGGTCTTGGGACACAAGGTAAGGCAAACTTTCATTGTTATGGATTTTTCGAAGCATCTTATGTCATTTGAGATGATCTTAGGGCGTCCATTCATGAGGGAAGCAAAAATGGTGCATGACTAGTCCAAAAACCACATCTACTTACAGTTCCAAGACTCTGTCATTCGAGTTGATCTTTTAAGTGGTCGAACGCATCCTCTAGGAAATAAATTCATCATTGATAATCGATTAGACACAACAATTCACTCAGCTCCATTACAGTATTGTTACACGTGTAACGAAGACACGGATATTGGGGAGAACTCTCCTTATATGGATATCCTACCCGGAATGGCTGAGTCAGACAATGTCGATTGGGTACACCTAGCGGCAACTATAGATACATGGGGAGCTAGAGGAACAACCTGGGTAACACCAGATGGGGAAGAGATACCACACATTGCACCAGTAAACATGTTAGGTGTAGCGCATGTAACATCCGATGATAAGAAAGAGGCACACCTACCTGAGAGTGAAACCGATGATTCCTCAAAGGCTTCATGCCAATACACATCAGAAACGGAATCTCAGGGAGAAATGGATTCAAAACCTGAGGAAACATCGAGTGAGCCAAGTGTAGAAACTGAACACTCAAGGTCTAGTACGACCATCTATGGTAATTTATATGAGAGTGAAGAAGATACAAGCGAAGACCTATCAAGCGAGTCGAGTTCAAACATTTACCAAAATCAAAACCTTAACAAGAAACAAAGGTCATATAAGAGACGACGATATCGAGCAAATGTGAGAGCTAGGATAAACAAGGAAAGATCTACTGCAGAATGGCTTAGCTATCTAGGGGCATGTGATGCTCATCGAAAGCTAGTAGACAATTGGGGTGAACATCTCCAGAGTGTCATGTGGTGCAGCCCGCGACCCATTGACCTCGCTCAATTGGAGGTTACAGAGCCGAAATTGAGTCGAACTATAAGAAGACGTCAAAACCGAGAGTTAGCACAACAACAAAAGGAGGCAGAACTAAAAGAAAGGTCTCCGTCAAGGCAAGAGCCTGCTGACTTACATACGGCTCCTGAACATTTTAAATCTTATACCACGGGGGAGCGAAAGGTTGTGTATGCCAAAGCCCAACGAATACCTACCAATGGAAGCAGTGGAGTCTATGATGGTCCAGCGGTAGTTAAAGAGATAGAATTAGCAGAACCAGGTGAGGAGTCTAAACCAGTCTTTATTGCTCAAGACCTTACCGAAACTGAAGAGGCTGTACTTAAGGAGCTCCTCAAGGAATACAAGGATATCTTTGCTTGGACATATCATGACATGAAGGGCGTTCCACCTTCTGTGGTGCAACATACAATTCCCATGATCAACACTGCTAAACCCGTCCAGCAACGACCCTATCCAATGAATCCTAAGTACGCCAAAATTGTACAAGAGGAGATTGAAAAACTTATCCAATGTGGATTCATATACCCTATTGAGCACTCAGAATGGGTTTCTCCAATAGTCATTGTGCCAAAAAAGAATGGGAAACTAAGAGTGTGCGTGGACCTCAAGAAAGTTAATGCACCCACTAGGAGAGATCATTATCCCTTGCCATATTCAGAACATGTGCTTGAAAGAGTTGCGGGCAAGGAAGCTTATAGCTTTTTAGATGGGTACTCTGGTTACAATCAAATCACAATTGCATTAGAGGACCAAGCTAAAACTGCTTTTATCACAGAGTTTGGAGTGTTTGCATTTCGTGTTATGGCTTTTGGCTTAACAAATGCCCCTGCTACATTCCAACGATTAATAAACACTGCGTTTAAAGAATTTCTAAGGGAGTTTTGTGAAGCTTTCCTAGACGACCTTTGTGTTTATTCTTCTTGGGAGAAGCATTTGTTATATCTACGAAAAATATTTGAAAGGTGCAGATTTTATCGCATCTCATTGAACCCTTTCAAGAGCCAATTTTGGGTTAAGCATGGAGTCATTCTAGGGCATATAGTGTCCAAGAACGGGATATCCACAGATGAGAGTAAGATTAAAGCCATTGCCGATTTGCCACCATCTACGAACTATAAAGGAGTTCAAAGATTTATGGGCCATGTTGGTTATTATCGAAGATTTATTTTAAACTTTGCCGAGATAGCGCGTCCATTGTACAAGCTTCTTATCGAGTTTCACTAGACGGAAGAATGTCATCAATCTTATGAGTTATTAAAGAAGGCCCTAACAAGTGCTCCAATCTTGCGAACACCTGATTGGAATGTACCTTTTCATGTGCATATTGATGCATCAAATTTTGCTATTGGGTGTGTTCTAACTCAACCAGGAGAACATAAATTGGACTACCCTATTAGCTTTGCAAGTCGCCAATTAAATGATGCCGAGATGAACTACACTACTACAGAGCGCGAAGGTCTAGCTATGATTTACGCAGTAAAGAAATTTCGCTATTACCTTCTTGCTACCAAGTTTGTGTTTTATGTTGATCATGAAGCATTGCTATATTTGGTAAACAAGCCGTGTTCCACAGGTCGAATTACACGATGGTTGTTAATTCTTCTTGAGTTTGACTTCACCGTTGTTGTGAGGCCTAGGAGGAAACATGTCATGGCGGATCATTTATCTCGTATCCCTAATGGCGAAGCTCCTACGGGGGTTGATGATGAATTGCCTGATACTCCTTTGTTCATTGTTGAGACAATGCCTGAATGGAGTGAAAAGATTGTTAACTTCTTAGTTAATGGTTTTCCACCCAAAGAACTGCGAAAAGATATAGCTCAAAAATTAATCAAGGAATGCGAACCCTATTGCTTACTGGCTGGAACTCTCTATAAGAGAGGAAAAGATGATGTTCTTAGACGCTGTGCCCGCGAGGATGAGTATTTATATATTCTACAAGAGGCACACATGGGCGTAGCTGGTGGTCACTTTTCAGGAAACTTGACTGCCCGAAAGATCTTACAGTCAGGCTATTGGTGGCCCACTCTGTTTAAGGATGCATCACTTTTTGCAAAGGGATGTGATGAATGCCAACGCTTCAGCAAGCCACAAAGAAGGGATAGGATGCCTCTACATCCCATCAAGGTAACCCAACCATTTGAAAAGTGGGGCTTAGACTTTGTAGGACCGATTAATCCAGCTGCACGTAACACGCAATCATGATATATCATTGTCGCTACCGACTATGTAACCAAATGGGCTGAAGCAAAAGCAACACGGAAGGCGGATGCAAAAACAACAACTAAGTTCCTCTTTGAGAACATTATCACACGTTTTGGATGCCCCTTTGAACTTGTGAGTGACAATGGAACTCATTTTATAAATGAAGTAATAAAGGAACTCACATCAAACTTCATGATATCTCACCACAATTCTACACCTTATTATCCCCAAGCAAATGGCCAAGCTGAGAGTACCAACAAAACTCTCATCTCCATTTTGACAAAGACAGTCGAGGCTCATCGCACTGATTGGGACCTAAAGCTTACATCATCTTTATGGGCTTATCGTACTGCGTATAAAGTTGCTATTAATTGCACACCGTTTAAGATGGTGTATGGCCAAGAAGCAGTTATGCCATGGGAGTTTGTCATTCCTAGTCTTCGAGTAGCTTCTCAAGAAGGCTGGGATAGTAACCCCTTAGTGGAGCGATTATATATCCTGGAAAGGCTAGATGAAGAGAGGCAATTAGCTGTGCGAAATGCTCTAGTGGAGAAGCATAGGAGAAAGAAGTGGTTTGATAGCCATTTAAAGGATAAAGACATCAAGGTTGGTGATAAAGTTCTTATGTACGGGGTACGTAATGAAAAGAAGAAATTGAAATACGCTGGTAAGGGACCATATCGAGTGTGTGAAATTACCCCGCAAAGTACCATTCGTGTGGAGACTCTAGATGGAGTTGAAACCATTGGATTCCTTAATGGGAGTAAATTCAAAAGATATTATGATCCTCTAAGCCAGAAAGAGTTGCAAGCCATCCATCAAAAGAAGGCTGCCAAGGAACAAGCAGAGCTTTAAACAATCCAAGCAAGAGTTGAGGCTCGAGAAAGACAACGACGTCTTAGACGCCAACGAGAGGCTTATCTGGGAATCACGCAAGCATTTTTCGAGGACACAGATGATGACTCATTAGAATCTGAGCCACCCCTACGATACCCAAATGAGCTAAATAGCCCCTATGGGAAAGTACTATACAATGCGTTATTAGATACGGGAGCTAAACACAATTTGTTATCCTATGGAGTTTGGTGTCAATTAGGGAAACCGACCCTATCCCCGAGTACGATGCAAGTCAAGGGCATTAATAAAAAGAAAACTGCTATTCTTGGAGTCCTTCAGACCCCTGTTGTCTATGACAATGGAAGCATAGTGCAGAGGTTTCTAGTCATGCCCATAGGAGCTATGGAAGGCAACGTAAACCTGGGACGCACGTGGATGTTGGCAACCAAATGCACTATTAATTGGGATACTGGTAGTGTCACGACGCGACCACCGACTCTTGCCCCTATCATTCAAGCAAAGTCACCTACGTTGTAAACTCTAGAAAAGTTGAAGGAGAGCCAACATTCACAAGCCAAGGTGGTTAACTCGTCTTTGCCGGCTACCCATGAATCTAGCACTTCAACACTTGTAGTTGCAGCAAGCAGTAATATTGCAAGTACTCAACCTGCACGACCTAAGAGTACATATCAATGGGTCCCCAAGGCCTTACTTCCAACTACCTCAACCCTCCCATCCATTCCAAGAAAAAATTTCCCCGGAAAACCAAGAGCACGCCCTAGGAGAGTCAAGACCAAATCACGATGGATTCCAAAACAACTGTTAGAAGCCCAAGGCTACTATGATGGAAATGAGCAAATTTGGGTACCTAAACGTAAAATGTGTCCTTCCCTATCGACAACAATCCCATATGAGTCAAACAGTGTAACGCTAAAGCCAATGGCAGACCGTGGGAAGGGAAAGATCACAGAATGCTACACACCTAGTCCAGAGCTAGTTTGGGCTCCAAGGCAAAACCAATTTATTCCACCTAGCTCAGGAAGGGGGGAGTTCCATGAAGCTTCTAGCTCCTCATGTAATACATCCATAGAGGTAAAAGCTTCTACACAGCCTCCATCTATAGTAGTGGACCTCCATGAAGCTACAAAAGAATCCACACCTCCCAGTGTTCAAGAATCACTTGATGAACCACTTCAAGTTCGATCCTGGGAGAGTACTTTACCACCCTTGCAACTTGACGAGGCACCTAGGGTAATAGAAAACTACTGGCAAAAATCCTCACCTATTACCAACTGGAACAATTGGTTTCAAAGGGTGATGACATCATTTCAAACGGTATGATCTACCCAAGGAAGGGGGGAGTGTTTGTGGACATCCATTATTCACTTGCTTCCCTCTCAACCTTTCCCCCTGACCCCTTAATCTCCAATCTTAGGGAATGTATATATAAAGCCTTATACTCACAAAAACAAGATAAAAAAGTAAAAGAGCAAGAGCCATAACACAAAATCATAAAACCAAATTATGCACAAGAACACGACCCTTGTAATATTTGCACTCTAACCATCATCTATTTGCGTGTACAGATATGGCTAGTACGCTAGAGTCATCCACTCCTGCCTTGGGTGAGAGGTACCCTCGTTACTTTTCACAAATATTTCACATGGTCTTTCCAGTGCTTGCATGTGAATGGGACTTGATAGGTACGCTAGCATGTGAGAGGAATTTTGAGGAGTTAGAATGGCTGATACGTCTCTTGACCACGTCTGATCCATACTTAGTAGAGAGCGTTTCTCCCATTGCACAAGCCTACCCTTTTGACCAAGATGACTATAGGCGTATAGTGACGTTCTTAGTAAACATGGGTACCTATGATGAAGAAGAAAATTTACATGACTACACGGATGGCACATATGGTCTCATGGATGATGACTTTGTTTATCTCGACGACGAGGATAGGGGTTTAGCCTTAGGGTTTCCCCCCAACCTCTACAATATCCTATTCCCTTGACTCTCTAGGGGGGAGTGAAAATAATTTGGTTAGGGTTCCTTATGTTTTTTGTTGTGTTCAATAAGTGTTGGTACCTTTTTCCACTAATGTGCCTCCTGGAGGTATTCCTTTTGTTTCCTAGTGTGTACAGGAGCGTGTTGCTATTGGTAGGATTTGGACCTTCATGGAATCTTTATCTCAACTCACTCTTCAAATCAAGCGCGACCATCGACACAAACAGGTGTTTCTTGTCCATTAATATTGCCCCTTATCTTTTTTGCATCTATGATTGTCAGCTTTAATTGTGATTGGTAGCCTAATATTCACCGCATTTGCTTAGTATCAAACATTTAATTCAATGTAATTTTTTGTCATAATCACTTGTCTAGGTTTAAAAATCAAGCAGTCCGACAAACTAGTTTGACCAAGTTAGGTGTTAGAAATCTTCTCTTAATACCATGGGGAATGCCTTACTAATAATTAATGGTTACTTAGGTTCTTAATCTGATTTAGGCAGCATTGTGTGAAATGTACTAGGGATTTCTAGTGGGCTTGACCCTATTGACCTTTAGCTTAAGTATTATAAAGGGAGTTTACTAGTGTGATGAGCCTGGGGAGGTGTATCAGTGTTATATGACCCCCCAAAGTTACAAAATTAAAATGCTGAAAATGAACACACAAAAAATCAAAGTGCCACACTGTAAAATCTTAAGCTGGAAGAGAAATCTCAGCTTGATTTGGTACTTCACTCACATGTATTGCCTATGGTACTAGAGCCCTAGAGGTTCCCAGTATGGGCGCTTTTACTTGAAAAGCAAAAAACCCAAGGCATACAAAATAAGCACACACATCAAAATTGAATCACTGTGAAAAGACTTTGGGGGGTCAAAGAAAAAGTAATCAGTCAGGCGATGATTTCATGAGAAATTCCTTTTATGGTAGCTTAACTACAAGGTCTTCTAGATATAGCCTCTAGTCAGCCCTCGAACATGAATACTTGGCTCTCGCGATTAAACAACTTAATTGACCACAGAAAATTAAGAAGCTTACCCATGGTATTAATATTCGATCTCTAGTGCCTTTCGACCGTCAAATTAGCGACCCCAGACTTGTTTAATTTTTTACCTTTACATCTGTTTATGCATTTGATTACATTGCAATTTAATGTTCATTGCTAACAAATTGTTTGAAATTCTTTTACCAATCAATTTGTCTACCTAAAACTGCATATGCTTTTTAATCACTTATGAGAATGCAATTACTGTGCCAATGTTGTTTGATTTTGCAGTGACTGAAGAAGGCTAAGGACATTCATCTCAAATGCTCTTCCACCTCGACGAACGAGCTTCAACTCAATAGCTTCTGAGGACGGAATCTACATCAGGAAAGGGGGCATGTTAACCCTCACGGCTCACGGACACCCCATCACCTACAACGGACGTGTATTATGTATTTGGTAGAGTCAGGTACCGGGCTTGTCGGACCAATAGGAAAAGGGTAAGAGTGATCGCCGATGAGAGGCGCACTCTAACTAGGACATTCAAGGGATTAGTTGGCTAAGCATGGGCGCCCAAGTGTGAATGGGGTGTATAATTGAAAGGTTCCTTTAGAGTGACTGCTACCCAATTGCCTCGTTTCCCTCTCTATACTTCACCAATTTACTTCTCGCGTTTAGAATGTATGCCAATAGCAGCTCCACCTCTCCCTGCACAATGGTTAGAATAAAACCATTTAGTATGTTGTCTACTAATTTTCATTAGATTATGCTCCAAAGTGAACCCTAATGTCTTTAATTCCTGTAGACATATGTAATCAGCCTACTAATTCAAATCAGCAATCCATTTTCTTATACAAACTGCTCTAGTAGTGTCAAAGAGACCTTTACAGTTCAGAGAAAAACCAGAAGTGACCCACTCATTTCTTATGAGATTTAGAAGGTCAATGACAAAGGAAACCGAGGCTCTGTTGTAGCCAGTGCTTTTTTCCTTTTTTCTTTTGGTTTTGTTCCCCGGTTGGGGTAAGCTCTCTTCCTCTGCTTGTGTCAACAAAATGTCCACGGAGAGGTTTGGAGAATGGGACAACTTATCCAAAACCAGATTATCATGATCTTGAAGTTTTGGGCAAAGTTATCTTGATCAACAACTACATCTACCGCCTCCTTTACAGGGCTTGGGTTTTGAAAGGGAGTAGCTTCAATAATTGGTTCACTACTGAGGCCTCAGAATCTGTATGTATCCTTCTTGAATTTTCCACTGGACTGTCAAGAGGGGAAATATTCTTATTATGGGAATGGACCTCATTTTTCTAGTTTGAGGTTGTCTGTTCTTTGGAGCTTGCTTGAGGGTTCTAAGAAGAGGAGGCTTTATTAGAAGGGTCCTCATCTTCTTCAACATGAGAGGGGTCAAACACATCATCTAAGGAGTGCCCCAAATATGTTTGGTGTTGTTGTTTTTGGTAGTGTTCCTATTTCTAAAGTTAGCTCTCCTATTGACCTATTGAAAGCCATGACCCCTTCCTGCATATCTTTAGATTTTTCTGGTTCTTTCTGAGTTTTGGCAGCCATCTCAACCCTATTTGAAACAGTGAAAGCACGCATTTGGAAGGTTTCCGTAGATAACCCTTTGAACATGCAGAACTAGTCCCCCCTAGTCTTTGAGATGAATGCTTTCTCTTAGAACAGAGTTGGTGTCCACTTCTATCAGCAGTTGGGGATCCCATCCAGGGTTAATTCCATTTGTGAGTTTTTGTCCCAGCACTTTACCCAATTGAGCACCCAATTGTTTTAGCCAAGGGAGAAATTCGATTGGATAATCAGGGAAATCCACCCATATTGGCATTTTAGGAGCCTTTTTTTCTTTAGGATCAAAACCTTTATACCATTCAAAGACAGACATAGGGGTATTTTTTAGCAACCATTGACCTTTGCTGATGACTTGGAGAGCACTATCAAAGTCTTCTTAAAAAAAGGTAATAAATGTTAGGTAAGTACTTCATTTGAGTAGGGAATCAGTTCCTGCCTTCCCATTTCTATGAAATCCTTTGCTTTAAGACTTTCAATGGTGGTCTAATACCATGGCATAGCCCTATCATCACCCTCTCCATCAGGTGTTTGTACCAACTCTCCAACTTATTACCACTTCACCTATCAAGAAGTTGCTGCTTTGAGAATGTGGGTTCCCTCTATCCTCCTAACAGTGCTCATAAAATTCTGAACAGTCCTCTTTCCCCTTATCTTTTCCATGATCTTGGTTAGGGTCACCATGGTAATCTTCCCCCTTGTTATGCCCATGAGCTTCCTTCTGACCATAAGCTTCTTTAACACTAGGCTGCTCCATATTTTACCAAACATTGGAAAACACATAAGCGGCCCATTATGAGGAGGAGGTTTAGGGCTTACCTAAGAGGCTTTTGGCCTACTAGATTAAGACCGGCTCCATTGAGGGCCATACCAGGTGGATGAGCCATGAAGTTATTCAACATATCTGACTATAAATGTTGTTGCATGATCGGGGAGAGGTTCACCATTGGCATGTTGTGTAAAGCCTGCACGTAGGTGGTGAGACCTTGCTGTGGATTATTGAAAGAAAGCCCCGTAGCGCCTGCTACTTGAACACGTACAAGACTTTTATACCCAACTTTGGGTGAGCTCGGTACATTTTACGAGGCAATCAACGGAGCAGCTTCACCTCTCACCATGCCATTATGCAAAGCCTCATGCAGAGCCATCTTCTAGCTCCCCAAGGGGGAAGGCATAGAGGGTCCCTCAGAGACTTCTGAAAAGAGAACGCCCAAAAAGAGCAAGGGAAAGGAGTCCTCGCTGAGGGAAATCTTGCATGTTGCGATCTTGTATGGATGCTCAAAGCCCCATCCCCTCTTCTCCTTATCTTCAAGTGGTAATCTTACGTATGATTGCATCACTTTTATAGCGTAGAATCTATTGGTTTGTCTTTTAAAAAAGGGTATATCTAGAAAAATACTTAAAAGCGTTCATGTTTTGTTTTGATTTTTCCACTCAATTGGTTTTCTAAGGTTTTGGAAGAGAGTTTTCCAAGGAGTTCCACTTGCGAGCCCATCAATAGCTTAAGAGCATACAATTTTTCAATGCGAACAATAGCTCAAGGGGGACGTTCAAACCACACACAAAAGAGTGTTTACTATTTATTTTTTTTAAACCAAAGTAAGCGGGTTGAATCAAAGTAAGAAGCTAAAAAAGTTATATCAGACTACCCAAGGAGTGGGTTAATGTGAAGATTACAAGGGGTTTAGTGTGCCAATGTGGTATCGATAATTGATTGACAAAAAAAACCAGGCAGTCTCATATCCTCACGACTAAGTGGCACGGGCATGGGAGGGTGGGATCTATGACGGGGGGTCTAGATCCCAGTGGCGACGTCGAAAATAAATTAGGGTACCTTAGATTACTTTTTATAATAAAAAGTAATCTACGGTACCCTAATTTATTTCCGGCACTCGTCTTTAATTTACATGTTTTAAGTAAATTAGGGCTTCCACGTTCACAATGCACGCATGGCGTAATGGTTAAGGTAGGCACCTCTCATGCATGAGGTCTCGGGTTCAAACCTGACGCTTCAAAATGGGGGTGCTTTAAATTACTTCCGAAATACGGGTACCCTAGATTACTTTTTATCGTAGATTACAAAAGTAATCTAGGGTATCCGCATTTGAGATCTACGATCCACAATGCCCCCGTCGTAGATCCCACCCTCACATGCCCGTGCCACTTAGTCCTGAGGGTCTCATATCCCTGGACATCCAACGTCCATTTGCTTTTATAACTGGAAATGCAAGCAGACGAGCTTTGATTACACACCCTCACATTGAGGAAGGTTGAGATGCAACCAACCATGCTGCCAAACTTGATTGACCACTTCTATAGTACCTTTTTTTAGTACAAAATTTTATGTGTAGTGTGAACGGGTGAGCTCTGGGCAAGGCTTTTGATCGGCATTGTACATGGGGTAGTCTGAACCTACCCTAAGAGTATAAATTTTTTTCAATACCAACATAGCAAGGAATTTGGAATGGGCAAGCTTTGTCTTCTTGCAAGTATCAATGAAAGCAACCCCATCGTTTGGAGCCTTGTTTTCAAGTTCCAAGTTTGAATTGCCAAGTTGACACTGCAAGAGAACATAGCATGTGCCATCATATGGCATGTCTTGTAGTGCATGTGTACAAGAATGAAGCTTCAACAGATGATTGATGTGCCTCTTGTGTGGGTGAGAGTTGTAAAACATAGGCTTCGTTATAGAGGGGAGGTAATTGACTCGTGTCTGTAAGACTACTAAAGTCAGTGACCTCCTAGAGATGTCATTACTCGCCATTGTGAGTTTTGCAAAAAATAATAATATAATAATAATTCAAATCAAATCCATCAAATCAATCCTTCTTCGGGGGAGGGGCTTCAGACTAAGTAACACCTATATTTAATGCGGGGCCAAGTAATGGGATCGACGACGTGGAAGTTCATGCACGAATTCGAAAAGATCACAGCCGTAGATATCTGCTCAAAAATTAAACTTGGATTGCTCAAAAACTAAACCAGGATAAGCGTTAAACCTGGACAACGTGGCCAATGCACCTCGAACTCACAATGTTACAGCGTCAAAACGGTTTGGGATACACAATGAGCACGCGGGTGAGATGGTTAGCTCGTGTGACCCTAATCGCGGACCTTGAGGTTAGGGGTTCAAATTGCACAGATGCGCCTCGTTTTTCGCACTGACCAGGTTTAGTGCCCCTATTTTTTCGATAGCGCACTTGGTTTTTCACACTGGCCAGGTTTAGTGTGCCTCGAGATCTCGCCCCCAACCCCGACCGTCGATCCCATTACTCTACATAGGTTTAGTGCCCCCATTTTTTCGACAACGCACTTGGTTTTTCACGCTAGCCAGGTTTAATGTGCCTCGAGATCTCGCCCCCAACCCCGACCGTCGATCCCATTACTCTACATAGGTGTTACTTAGTGCTTTGGGGGGGGGGGGGGGGGGGGTGGAGGTGGGGGTGGGGGGGTACCATAGAAGCATGAGGTGTACTATGGTGTGACTCTATGTTTTGCAAGAGCGACTTGTAATTTGTAGCGTGCTTGCAAGTTTGCATTGTGGAAAAGAACATGAAAGAAAAAGACAAGCAACTTCAAGGGCTTGAAAAAAATTTTGGTATTATTATATCCAATTTCAGACGCTAAGGTAGACGACAAATTGAAAATTAATCATTTTTGGAATCTTTCTTTTTTATAAGTGAGATTGTTTTTCCAATAATGCGGAGGTGGTGAGGGCCAGCCTGCCAGGCCTGTCTCTGTCTGCGCTACATGACAAAAATGACGGCTGACGTCATGACCAAGGGCGACCCGGCGACCTAAAAGTAAGGGTAATAATTTAAGAAATCCTCCTCTTGCTTTTCGAAATAAGAATTACTTTTGCTTCTCTAGTATCTACATTTACCGCGCTCTTCTGGTAAAAAGAAGAGAAATAAAAATTTATCCCAGTATAGAAGAAATTTTTGTAAAACTGTGGAAATTCAATTTCCTCTGAAGCTTTTGAATATTCGAAAAAAAATTCGGATTTTTCATGGGAAGGGCAACGAGCCGACGAGCTGAATTTTTTTGCCCTTGTTATTGATTTTTAATATTTTCATTCACCAAAGGCAGGTTTTTGTGATGAGAGCGTGAGAGCGGCTAGTCAAAAACAGTGATTTTATTTTTTGAAACTCACCTGCAAAAGGTTTGAAACTTTGACGTTCTCCACTGAATGCTATTTTTAAGGTGGTAAAAAAAGATTGTAAACGGTTGGTTCTCCACAACATTCCAAACGGATTATTAATTGTTTGATTGTTTTCTGTAAAAACTAATTATCAAGTGATTTAGACTTTGATTTATTACTAGATACTCAATGTGCGCTTTTTATAATTCATCCTGAATCTAGAAGCGATACGTGATGTTTGTCTAGATACCTTAAACATATTGTAATCTTATAACTTTAGTGCACTAGGTAGTAGGTGCTTACAATGTGCAATATATTAGCCACGACACTAAGTAACACGTGACATTAAAGAGAGGGGGGTGATGGGATCGATGGCTCGGAAGTGGGAAGTTCGAGGTAGATTAAACCCGGACGCGCGGGAAGCCCGAGACAGATTAAACTCGGACGCGTGACAAATCAACGCGAAAATGTGAATGGGCGTCGGCTTGATTTGAACCCAAGGCTTTGTCGCCCAATTAGAGACGCATGGGGTAACCATCCCACCCGCGCGCACATGTTGTTACCGTGGTCCGCTTTTTTGGGTTTTATTATTAAAACATAGACGTTGCCCGGATTTAATCTGTGGTCGGGTTTACTCTGTGGCCGGGTTTAGTTTTTAAGTGTCCATCTACGGCTGCAATCTCTCCGATTTTTGTGCGTGCACTTCTCTGTCCTCGATCCCCTTACTCCCCCCTCTTTAATGCTATGTGTTATTTAGTCCTGAGGATATATTAGTGTGGGTGTGTCTACGCGTGCGCACTTGCGAGAGAGAGAGAGAGAGAGAGAGAGAGAGAGAGATTAGACGCACGGCTCTCTAATGTTATTTTCTCTAACCCGACAAACTTTCCCATGGCAAGGCAACTTTGCATGGGCAATCTTTTCTGTTTTCTTGATGCGAAAATTTCACATGAAGCGAAAAAAAAAAGAAAAAAAATCTTGGTTTTAAATTGAAACTTGGAGCAGTTTTATCGGTATTTACACAAGCTTCTAAAATTCTACCAGTTTTTTTCAAGGCAAGTTCAGAATCTAGTCAAGACTTTCCAATTTTAGCCGATTAAAATGCTCTAAACTTTGATTCTTTGTGAACATTGATTAGAGATGAGCCTAGTGAGGGATTGGAGAGTCAGTGAGGCATAAAGGAATTGGATGGGCCATAAAATGAAACGATGTGAAACATGTTATAAGGGCTAATTAAGGATTGAATGGACGAGGTTTCACTAGCTTGATTTCAATCGTTGAGATAATGATTGTCCTTCTCTTCGTGAATACTCGTTTCACAAAAGTGAGCATAGAGTTTTTTTTTTTTAGTGAAACAAAAATTTGTATTAAAACGAAAATGAAATACAAGGCTTCAAACGAAGGGAAAGAGACAGTCCCATCAAGAATGATTACAACATGCTACAGTAATCAGCCATAGCAAATCTTTCTCTAGATTAGTGGGAAAGCAATTTATATCTCCATTGGTTACATGTAAGTGACCTTGAGACAAAGGGGACATCCTTGATACTCTGAAGAGAGACCTTGGCCAAAGACTTCAGTTCAGCAATGAATGAGTGAGTTTCCTGGAAGTTGATTGATTATACAAGGCATTCAATCTTTGAATCCAGGCATACCATAAGTAAGCATTTCTTCATAGATTCCAAAGGGGGATATCTAGATACTTGCATTCTCAAGCTAGCATTTCCATATAGGTGAAAGGCTGACAACACAAGCTATGTTGAGACTTTGCTGCAGGGGCTTCAATTTTGGACACTTCATGAATAGGTGGAAGACATCCTCCTGCTGACCACATCTGGGGCATTGTCCAACACCAAATGCAGGATGATGGGGAGCCGTTGCTAGCCTACTCAATAGGCTCAAAAGCATGATACTGTGATGTTACGAAAAATGACTTCTTAGTGCTTGAGGAAAGTCTTATAAGTTTTTGTATTATCCCCATGCATATTGTGTAGTGGTACCACACTTTCTTGAGTGTGGTTTGCAAGAGTTGTGTGGGGAGTTGTGGCTCTATATCGATCTACTTCTAGCAATGTCACTTTTAAATGTCCTATTGGATGGTGTTTTTATTTGTCTTTGTTGTGTGTGTCATGGATGCCCGATGGCCCCATATTTACTCTTCTTTGCTATGGACATGTCCCTTTACTTGAGAGGCTAGAATCCTTACTTCCATTGTCTCCATATGCCCTTTCAGGAGGGGGTGCGAGGGTAGCATGATTTGATAGATCTGAAGTATGTGGATGATACTATGATAATTATCTGTATACTCTACATATATCAAATAGTTTACATGCAACTCTTGTTACCTTTTTCTTGGCCAATGGTTCCTTCATCAACTCGCAAAAGTCCTTTGGCTTTCTGGTGGGAGTTGATGAGGACTATCAACAATGGGAAGTTCATGATCACTTCACTTGATTGGCACGAGGCTAGCCTGGTGGATATTTAGAAATTGGTTTTTCATATGGGCATGGATGTATCACATGAGCAACCGTTTAAGCCCGGTCTTGCAATTTATCACGAGGAGGCATTGGTCTTTTGCTACAAAGGTTTTATTGTAAATCGCCTTCTTTTTATAACAGCTAACAACTGTCGGCTATGCACCCTCTAGTTACAGTGCTTAGTGTGCGATTTTCTTTGGAGTTGTTTAGATGGCTCTAGAGACACGAGGTCTAGAGTCCACTAGCACACTGTTATTAGGCCTCGATATGAAGGAGGCATAGTCTTTATCAATCCTTAGATGTAGAGTAGTGTGTTGCTCATCAAGCTCATAGTTCGAGGTTTTTTTCTTGGGGCAAAGCCTTGGAAGAAATTTCTATACGATGCCTTAAGTTCCCCAATTTGGCTCCATGGACAATGATGGCCCTTGGTGTTGTAGATAGTGGTGCTCAACAATTCGCTTCATTTTTTCTAATGCCTCGTTGGACATGTCTCACATGTCAGCTTTCGCGTATTTATGGTTGATGATTTCATTGACTATGTATTTTGCATTGATTTAATAGTGATTGCGTTTCTTGGAGGATAGAGGTAGCGCTTGATATGGAATGCACTTGTCATAAACTAGGAGGGACTTACATTGATTTGCCCGCATGTATCTTTACGTGACTGGTCAGAATCTTATTGGCAGTGTTGATGTATAGCCAGCATGCATACCATATTCCTCTTACTTTGTACTTCTTGGTGATTGACTTCATTTAGCATCCCCAAGGGTCTCTTGTAGACAATGTACAAATATATATATATATATATATATATATATATATATATATATATATATATATATATATATATATATATATATATATATATACATATATATATATATATATATATATATAGAGAGAGAGAGAGAGAGAGAGAGAGAGAGAGTTCCAATATAGTAGATACCAATGACTCTTGATTTTGTCATCTTGTAGCAAAAATTTGTGTTGTAATTTGCAGGTTGAACCATGATATTAATGTGTAAATAAATAAATAAATAAATATACATATATATATTATACTTATATATTTAAGCCATACGAGTATTCACAAGTGAGGCATGGCAAAAAACCATTCGAGAGAATAGTTTTGGCGACCTTTTGTGTCAAAATTGCATGGCGAAGTTCTACTTTTTAGCGATATGAGGAGGGATGTGAACACTTGGCATCCATGCCCAAGAGACCATTGCATTATCCAAGAGTTGAGTTAATTGTTTTAATTAGTGAGGCATTAACTTTGGAACACCTAATATAAATCATATGGTGTGATTAGGGGCTCCAATCTGGGGACCCCCTCCCTCCCCCCCCCCCCCCCCCCCCCCACCCCAAAAACCAAATCTTGGAAAAAAAAAATCCTTTCAAAACATTTTTTTTTTCTTTTTTGCCAAACTCACAATGCGTGAGTGAATTATATTAAGCACAACATAAAATTACAAATCAACCTCAAGCTCAAACCGAGCCTTGAGGTACTCACGATTATAAGATGGATGTCTAACACCTCTCATCGATGCATATCATCATCGTCTTTAAAGAGTCGGTGAGCTATATCTCTAGGCTGTACTTACTGAATGGGTGGCCTTAGACTAGTCTTTAGAGTCGTGCTTGCGTCCTAGCCTATAGCTCATCACTTTGCTTTTTTGCATGATGTCTGAGACTCTTGCCACGTCAGGAGCTCCTTCCATAAATCTTTTTTTTCCCGTACAAAGCTCAATCGTTAGTAGATTATATTAGCACCCAAAATAATTACAAAAACGCATGAAAGAGGTGGTCCAGTGCACATCGGTACATTTGGTCTCTCTTCTCTTTTATTTTTCTTTCATGGTTTTCTTCTCTGTAGAGTGTCCTTGCACTATCTATACTACAGATAATGGGGGAGGGAATTCCGCGCCCCCCCGCCACGCGTCTCCAACTCCTTCATCTGGCGCCCTCGCGGCATGGGCTCTGAGCCAAACGGCTGATCATTTCGCCACTGTCGCACTGAAGCCTGATAGAGAGAGGCTTGCGCGCAGCTCAAGAGAGAGGCGGGGCACTGCCTGGGTATTCAGCGGGACGCGAGGCGGCATTGCCAGGAAAAATCATTTTTCCAACCATACAAAATTCCTTTCCTTGGATTTGCCAAGAGGAAATTTTAAACATTAAAATTGTTTTTTGGGGTTTTTACACTATTTTTCTCCATTTTGCTGCAGAGTTCCCCTTGCTCTCAACCGGCATTTTTGAAATTGAAAACGGCACGATATTAAGGTGAGACACATATTTCCCGAACACTGTGCCACACGTACAAGAGAGAGAGAGAGAGAGAGCGAGACCATTTGGTTTGGGGCAGAATTTCTCCTTTTCCCCTCGCCCTCAACCGGCATTTTTGAAATTGAAAATGGCGTGATGTTAAGCTGAGACACATTTTTCCCCTCGCCCTCAACTGGCATTTTTAAAATTGGAAACGGCATGATGTTAAGCTGAGACACATTTTTCCCGAACACTGTGCGTCGCACAGTCGAAAGAGAGAGAGAGAGAGAGAGAGAGAGAGAGAGAGAGAGAGAGAGAGAGAGAGAGAGAGAGAGAGAGAGAGAGAGAGAGGGGGGGGGGGGGGGAGTGTTCTCTATTCTGGGGCGGAATTTCTCCTTTTCCCCTCGCCCTCCATCGGCATTTTTGAATTTGAAAACGGCATGATGTTAAGCTGAGACACATTTTTTCCCTCGCCCTCAACCGGCATTTTTGAAATTGAAAACGGCATGATGTTAAGCTGAGACACATTTTTCCCCTCGCCGTCAACTGGCATTTTTGAAATTGAAAATGGCATGATGTTTAGCTGAGACACATTTTTCCCCTCGCCGTCAACTGGCATTTTTGAAATTGAAAACGGCATGATGTTTAGCTGAGACACATTTTTCCCGAACACTGCATACGTCGTACAGAGAGAGAGAGAGAGAGAGAGAGAGAGAGAGAGAGAGAGAGAGAGAGAGAGAGAGAGAGAGAGAGAGAGAGAGAGAGAGAGAGAGGGGGGGGGGGGGGGGGGTGGGTGGGACGGGAGTTCTCTATTTTGGGGCAAAATTTCTCCTTTTCCCCTTACCAAACGGCCACACGTACAGAGAGAGAGAGAGAGAGAGAGAGAGAGAGAGAGAGAGAGAGAGAGAGAGAGAGAGAGAGAGAGGGCGGGGGGGGGGGGAGAGTGTTCTCTATTCTGGGGTGGAATTTCTCCTTTTCCCCTCGCCCTCAATCGTCATTTTTGAAATTGAAAACAGCATGATGTTGAGCTAAGACACATTTTTTCCCTCGCCCTCAACCGGCATTTTTGAAATTGAAAACAACACGATATTAAGCT